>NC_050098.1:135108206-136358206 GCF_902167145.1 Zea mays | reverse complement strand
TAAAACAGAGGCACTAAGTGATAAATAATAAAATTACAAAATTTTAGCAAGTGGAATGAATTAATTTGGAGCTCATATGAATTTTCTATGAATTATTGGAGTTCTAGCAATTATTTTCATATTAAAAACTCATTTATAAATCATTTTTCCTGATTTTATTATATCCTGGACTGGGCCTCAATAAATGGAAAAGTCAGGGGGCTGTTTAACAAATAACCCGAGACTCAGAGCACTGTTGCTCTGGACGGCGGGTTGTTTCCACGAAAACAGGAGGTCTCTTTTGCAAAAGATACCCACGAAGGGGTACGGTGCAATCTGAGCCGTTGGATTAGACACGGGCGTGCCAGATTAAACCTAAGCCTATGCGAACCGGTACCCACCGTGAGCGTTGGATCGGGGATCAACGGTTAGAATTTCATGATATGCGATCTACACCCGTCCATCGGATCTAATTTGAACGGTCCCGATGCAATTCAGACGAATAGGCCCAACTTCTAATCGTAGTCGTCCACGCAGCGATCAGCGGTTCCCAATCGCTGGCCGTGCCCAGTGCGCCCGAGGCGGCGCCGCCCTGTCCCCGCGGCGGCCCATCGCCGGAGGTCACCCGTGATGGCTACCCCGTGTTTCCCCCGACTCAACAACCGGCGCAAAACGGAGCTCATGACAAAGTGAAGTTGTCCAGGGGCTTACCGGAGACAAGGATGAGGTTAGGGAAGCCGTCCACGGCGCTCTGCGGATCCGTGACGAGGGTGGAGCGCCGTCGAGCGATTGCCGGCGTCCCGAGCTCCAATCGCACCAAGTGAGGCCACGCACGCACACCGCCAACCGTGCCGGAGCACCGAGGACTGCAATCGCGACCACGCACGTCGAGAACCCAGACGTTCACCACCCCGGCACTCGAATTTTTGTTCTCTCTCTCTCTCGGCTACCGCACGGCTGTAGGAGAAGATTGAACCTTATAAACCCCGTGACGGAGTCCAGATGAGGCGGCGTTGGCAGAGGGAGACCGATTCCATGGGTTTGTTGCACCAAACGGGGAGTCCGCGGCTGGTAAATCGCGGCGCTCGGGTAAGCCGGTCCGCGTTTCGCGCGAGGAAGAAGAACGTGCGGTAGCGCGCACGAGGGAATGACAGGCGGGCCCGTGTACCAGTGAAACAAACGAGTGCTCGCGACTGCTGATGCGTGGGCCCCAGTCGCCAGCGACACGCGCGCGCGATCAGGGTGCTTGGGCCGCGCGGTAGGAGGAGACGAAGTGGGCCGAATTGGTAGCCGCCGGCCCAGGTAAGGTTTTATTCTTTTCCCTTTTATTTTCTGTTTTCTTTTATAAGTATTTTGAATCCAATTTGAATTTGAATATGAATTTCACCTTTGAGTAAATGTACCATTTCAAATCTTGCTGCAGAAATAATATATTTTGTTATATATTTTTATTTATATATTTTTTTATAATATTCCCTTTCTTTTCTCTATTTTCAAGGATTTCTTTTAGGTTTTAATTTTCCCTTTTTGGTCTTTACTATTTTCTTGTTACAAAATGCACACAAAAATAAAATATTCAACATGATGCATGGATTTAGTTGCATATCTTTTTATTAATTGTTCTCGGACGTGGTGTTCACATATGATGATGCACAAAGACCAAACTCACATAAAGAGAAACTGCTTCTCTATTAGTATTATTCCTAACCAATTACAAAGTGGGTGTTACAAGAGGACTCCAACTCGAACTTGCCACCTTCGGGAATTTCTCAGGCCGGCGCGCTATAATTCACCGGACTGTCCGGTGTACACCGGACAGTGTCCGGTGCTCCAAGGGAGGTCGGCCTCAGGAACTCGCCAGCTTCGGGAAACTCCAACGGCTAGTCCGCTATAATTCACCGGACATGTCCGGTGTGCACCGGACTGTCCGGTGCAACTCCGGAGCAACGACTATTCGGCGCCAACGGCTACCTGCGACGCATTTAATGCGCGCTCTGCGCGCGCAGAAGGCAGGCGCGCCCATACTGGCGCACCGGACAAGGAACAGTAGATGTCCGGTGTGCACCGAACATCCAAGCGGGCCCACAAGTCAGAAGCTTCAACGGTTAGAATCCAACGGCAGTGATGACGTGGCGGGGGCACCGGACATGTCCGGTGTGCACCGGACTGTCCGGTGCGCCATCGAACAGACAGCCTCCCAACGGCCACTTTTGGTGGTTGGAGCTATAAATACCCCAACCACCCCACCATTCATTGCATCCAAGTTTTCCACTTCCCAACTACTACAAGAGCTCTAGCATTCAATTCTAGATACACCAAAGAGATCAAATCCTCTCCAAATTCCACACAACGCCATAGTGACTAGAGAGAGTGATTTGCTTGTGTTCTTTCGAGCTCTTGCGCTTGGATTGCTTTCTTCTTTCTTGATTCTTTCATCGTAATCAAACTCACTTGTAATTGAGGCAAGAGACACCAAACGTGTGGTGGTCCTTGTGGGAACTTTGTGTTCCAAGTGATTGAGAAGAGAAAGCTCACTCGGTCCGTGGGATCGTTTGAGAGAGGGAAGGGTTGAAAGAGACCCGGCCTTTGTGGCCTCCTCAACGGGGAGTAGGTTTGCAAGAACCGAACCTCGGTATAACAAATCCGCGTGTCTCACTCTTCATTTGCTTGCGATTTGTTTTGCACCCTCTCTCGCGGACTCGTTTCTTTATCACTAACGCTAACCCGGCTTGTAGTTGTGTTTATATTTGTAAATTTCAGTTTCGCCCTATTCACCCCCCCCCCCTCTTGGCGACTATCAAAAAGCGTAGAGCCATAGGCGAGGAGGTCCACAAGCTGATGGCTGCAGGGTTCATCAAAGAGGTATTCCATCCCGAATGGTTAGCCAACCCTGTGCTTGTGAAAAAGAAAGGTGGGAAGTGGAGGATGTGCGTAGACTACACTGGTCTAAACAAGGCATGTCCGAAGGTTCCCTACCCTCTGCCTCGCATCGACCAAATTGTGGACTCCACTGCTGGGTGCGAAACCCTGTCATTCCTCGACGCCTATTCAGGTTATCACCAAATCAAGATGAAAGAGTCCGACCAGCTCGCGACTTCTTTCATCACACCTTTTGGCATGTACTGCTATACTACTATGCCATTTGGCTTGAGGAATGCAGGTGCAACATAACAAAGGTGCATGAACCACGTGTTCGGAGAGCACATCGGCCGAACAGTCGAGGCTTACGTCGATGACATTGTTGTCAAGACGAGGAAAGCCTTCGACCTCCTCTCTGACCTTGAAACGACATTCAAGTGTCTGAGAGTGAAAGGGAATTAGGCTTACACCTAGTTCCTAAATAATTTTGGTGGTTGAATTGCCCAACACAAATAATTGGACTAACTAGTTTGCTCTAGTGTATAAGTTATACAGGTGTAAAAGGTTCACACTTAGCCAATAAAAAGATCAAATATTGGATTCAACAAAGGAGCAAAGGGACAACCGAAGGCACCTCTGGTTAGGGGCACCGGACAGTGTCCGGTGCACCAGAGGACTCCAACTCAAACTTGCCACCTTCGGGAATTTCCAAAGGCACTCCGCTAAAATTCACCGGACTGTCCGGTGTACACCGGACAGTGTCCGGTGCTCCACGGAAGAGCCGCCTCAGGAACTCGCCAGCCTCGGGAAAATGCAGCAGCTGCTCCGCTATAATTCACCGGACATGTCCGGTACACCGGACTGTCCGGTGCAACTCCAGAGCAACGGCTACTTCGCGCCAACGGTCACCTGCAAGCGCATTCAATGCGCGCCAGAAGCGCACAGAAGTCAGGCACGCCCATACTGGCGCACCGGACATTGAACAGTACATGTCCGGTGTGCACCGGACATCCAGGCGGGCCCAGAAGACAGAAGCTCCAACGGTCAGAATCCAACGGCATTGGTGACGTGGCTGGCGCACCGGACATGTCCGGTGTGCACCGGACTGTCCGGTGCACCATACGACAGACAACCTCCACCAACGGTCATGTTTGGTGGTTGGGGCTATAAATACCCCAACCACCCCACCATTCATTGCATCCAAGTTTTCTAGCTTCCAACCACTATACAAGAGCTAGCAATCATTGCAAAGCACACCAAAAGAGATCAAATCCTCTCCCAACTCCACACAAAGCTTTAAGTGACTAGAGAGAGTGATTTGTAGTGTTCATTTGAGCTCTTGCGCTTGGATCGCTTCTTTTCGTTCGCATTCTTTCTTGTGATCAAACACTCACTTATAATTGAGGCAAGAGACACCAATTGTGTGGTGGTCCTTGCGGGAAGTTTGATTCCCAAGTGATTTGAGAAGAGAAGCTCACTCGGTCCGAGGGACCGTTTGAGAGAGGGAAGGGTTGAAAGAGACCCGGCCTTTGTGGCCTCCTCAATGGGGACTAGGTTTGCGAGAACCGAACCTCGGTAAAACAAATCCGCGTGTCACACTTTTCATTTGCTTGCGATTTGTTTTACACCCTCTCGCGGACTCGGTTTTACTTCTAACGCTAACCCGGCTTGTAGTTGTGTTTATATTTGTAAATTTCAGTTTCGCCCTATTCACCCCCCCTCTAGACGTCTATCAATTGGTATCAGAGCCCGGTGCTTCATTAGAGCCTAACCGCTCGAAGTGATGTCGGGAGATCACGCCAAGAAGGAGATGGAGACCGGCGAAAAGCCCACTACAAGCCACGGGAGCGCTTCATCGGAAGAATCCCGCACCAAGAGAAAGGAGAAGAAAGACTCCTTAAAAGGGAAGGAGAAGAAGAAGGACTCCTCCAAAGGGAAGGAGAAGAAATCTTCTTCACACAAAGAGAAGAAGGAAAAATCCTCTTCTCACAAGCCTCGTCGGAGTGGGGACAAGAAAAAGAAGATGAGGAAAGTGGTCTACTACGAGACCGACTCTTCATCAACATCCACCTCCGGCTCCGACACGGCGTCCGTCACTTCTAAGCGCCAAGAGCGCAAGAAGTATAGTAAGATTCCCCTACGCTATCCTCGCATTTCTAAACATACACCTTTACTTTCCGTCCCATTAGGCAAACCACCAACATTTGATGGTGAGGATTATGCTAGGTGGAGTGATTTAATGCGATTTCATCTAACCTCACTCCACAAAAGTATATGGGATGTTGTTGAGTTTGGTGCACAGGTACCATCCGTAGGGGATGAAGACTATGATGAGGATGAGGTAGCCCAAATCGAGCACTTCAACTCTCAAGCAACAACAATACTCCTTGCCTCTCTAAGTAGAGAGGAGTATAACAAAGTGCAAGGGTTGAAGAGCGCCAAGGAGGTTTGGGATGTGCTCAAAACCGCACACGAAGGAGATGAGCTCACAAAGATCACCAAGCGGGAGACGATCGAGGGGGAGCTCGGTCGGTTCCGGCTTCGCAAAGGGGAGGAGCCACAAAACATGTATAACCGGCTCAAGACCTTGGTGAATCAAGTGCGCAACCTCGGGAGCAAAAAGTGGGATGACCACGAGGTGGTTAAGGTTATTCTAAGATCTCTTATTTTCCTTAACCCTACTCAAGTTCAATTAATCCGTGGCAACCCAAGATATACACTAATGACCCCCGAGGAAGTAATCGGGAATTTTGTAAGTTTTGAGTGCATGATCGAAGGCTCGAGGAAGATCAAAGAGCTTGATGATCCCTCCACATCCGAAGCTCAACCCGTCGCATTCAAGGCGACGGAGGAAAAGAAGGAGGAGTCTACACCAAGTAGACAACCAATCGACGCATCCAAGCTCGACAATGAGGAAATGGCACTCGTCATCAAGAGCTTCCGTCAAATCCTCAAGCAAAGGAGGGAGAAAGATTACAAGTCCCGCTCCAATAAGGTTTGCTATAAGTGTGGTAAGCCCAGTCACTTTATAGCTAAATGTCCATTATCAAGTGATAGTGACAGAGGCGACGACAAGAAGGGGAGAAGAAAGGAGAAGAAGAGGTACTACAAGAAGAAGGGCGGCGATGCCCATGTTTGTCGGGAGTGGGACTCCGACGAAAGCTCTAGCGACTCCTCCGACGACGAGGACGCCGCCAACATCGCCGTCACCAAAGGACTTCTCTTCCCCAACGTCGGCCACAAGTGCCTCATGGCAAAGGACGGCAAAAAGAAGGTTAAATCTAAATCCTCCACTAGATATAAATCCTCTAGTGATGATAATGCTAGTGATGAGGAAGATAATTTACGTACCCTTTTTGCCAACCTTAACATGGAACAAAAAGAAAAATTAAATGAATTGATTAGTGCTATTCATGAAAAGGATGATCTTTTGGATTCTCAAGAGGACTTCCTTATTAAAGAAAATAAGAAGCATGTTAAGGTTAAAAATGCTTATGCTCTAGAAGTAGAAAAATGTGAAAATTGTCTAGTGAGCTAAGCACTTGCCATGAGACTATAGATAACCTTAAAAATGAGAATTCTAATTTATTAGCTAAGGTTGATTCTATTGCTTGTAATGTTTCAATTCCCAATCTTAGAAATGATAATGATGATTTACTTGCTAAGATTGAAGAATTGAATTTATCTCTTGTTAGCCTTAAGAATGAAAATGAAAAATTAATTGCTAAGGCTAGAGATTTTGATGTTTGCAATACTACCATTTCCGACCTTAGAACTAAGAATGATATGTTACATTCTAAGGTTGTAGAATTAAAATCTTGCAAACCCTCTACATCTATTGTTGAGCATGTATCTATTTGTACTAGATGTAGAGATGTTAACATTGATGCTATACATGATCACATGGCTTTAATTAAACAACAAAATGATCATATAGCTAAATTAGATGCTAAAATTGCCGAGCATAACTTAGAAAATGAAAAATTTAAATTTGCTAGAAGTATGCCCTATAATGGGAGACGCCCTGGCATCAAGGATGGCATTGGCTTCCAAAGAGGAGACAATGTCAAACTTAATGCCCCTCCTAAAAGATTGTCTAATTTTGTAAAGGGCAAGGCTCCCATGCCTCAGGATAACGAGGGTTACATTTTGTACCCTGCCGGTTATCCCGAGGACAAAATTAGGAGAATTCATTCTAGGAAGTCTCACTCTGGCCCTAACCATGCTTTTATGTATAAGGGTGAGACATCTAGCTCTAAGCAACCAACCCATGCTAAGTTGCCTAAGAAGAAAACTCCTAGTGCATCAAATGAATATAGTCTTTCATTTAAAACCTTTGATGCATCTTATGTGTTGACTAACAAATCCGGCAAAGTAGTTGCCAAATATGTTGGAGGCAAGCACAAGGGGTCAAAGACTTGTGTTTGGGTACCCAAAGTTCTCGTGTCTAATGCCAAAGGACCCAAAACCATTTGGGTACCTAAAGTCAAGAACTAAACTTGTTTTATAGGTTTATGCATCCGGGGGCTCAAGTTGGATCATCGACAGCGGGTGCACAAACCACATGACAGGGGAAAAGAAAATGTTCTCCTCCTATGAGAAAAACCGAGATCCCCAACGAGCTATCACATTCGGGGATGGAAATCAAGGTTTGGTCAAAGGTTTTGGTAAAATAGCTATATCTCCTGACCATTCTATTTCCAATGTTTTTCTTGTAGATTCATTAGATTACAATTTGCTTTCTGTATCTCAATTATGCAAAATGGGCTACAACTGTCTTTTCACTGATATAGGTGTCACTGTCTTTAGAAGAAGTGATGATTCAATAGCATTTAAGGGAGTGTTAGAGGGTCAGCTATACTTGGTAGATTTTGATAGAGCTGAACTCGACACTTGCTTAATTGCTAAGACTAACATGGGCTGGCTCTGGCATCGCCGACTAGCACATGTTGGGATGAAGAATCTTCACAAGCTTCTAAAGGGAGAACACATTTTAGGACTAAAAAATGTTCATTTTGAGAAAGACAGGGTTTGTAGCGCATGTCAAGCAGGAAAGCAAGTTGGTGCCCATCATCCACACAAGAATATCATGACGACCGACAGGCCGCTTGAGCTACTCCACATGGATCTATTCGGCCCGATTGCTTACATAAGCATCGGCGGGAGTAAGTATTGTCTTGTAATAGTGGATGATTATTCTCGCTTCACTTGGGTGTTCTTTTTGCAGGAAAAATCTCAAACCCAAGAAACCTTAAAGGGATTCTTGAGACAAGCTCAAAACGAGTTCGGCTTAAGGATCAAGAAAATTAGAAGCGACAACGGGACGGAGTTCAAGAACTCTCAAATCGAAGGCTTCCTTGAGGAGGAGGGCATCAAGCATGAGTTCTCTTCTCCCTACACCCCTCAACAAAATGGTGTAGTGGAGAGGAAGAATCGAACTCTATTGGACATGGCTAGAACCATGCTTGATGAGTACAAGACTTCGGATCGGTTTTGGGCGGAGGCGGTCAACACCGCTTGCTACGCCATCAACCGGTTGTATCTACATCGAATCCTCAAGAAGACATCATACGAACTCCTTACCGGTAAAAAGCCCAATATTTCATATTTTAGAGTCTTTGGTAGCAAATGTTTTATTCTTGTTAAGAGAGGTAGAAAATCTAAATTTGCTCCTAAGACTGTAGAAGGCTTTTTACTAGGATATGATTCAAACACAAGGACATATAGAGTCTTTAACAAGTCCACTGGACAAGTTGAAGTTTCTTGTGACGTTGTGTTTGATGAGACTAACGGCTCTCAAGTAGAGCAAGTTGATCTTGATGAGATAGGTGATGAAGAGGCTCCGTGCATCGCACTAAGGAACATGTCCATTGGGGATGTGTGTCCTAAGGAATCCGATGAGCCTCCAAATGCACAAGATCAATCGTCCTCCTCCACGCAAGCATCTCCACCAACTCAAAATGAGGATGAGGCTCAAGTTGATGAAGAAGAAGATCAATCAAATGAGCCACCTCAAGATGACGACATGGATCAAGGGGGAGATGCAAATGATCAAGACAAGGAGGATGAAGAACAAAGACCGCCACACCCAAGAGTCCACCAAGCAATCCAACGAGATCACCCCGTCGACACCATCCTCGGCGACATTCATAAGGGGGTAACTACTAGATCTCGTGTTGCACATTTTTGTGAGCATTACTCTTTTGTTTCCTCTATTGAGCCACACAAGGTAGAGGAAGCACTTCAAGATTCAGATTGGGTGGTGGCGATGCAAGAGGAGCTCAACAACTTCACTAGGAATGAGGTATGGCATTTAGTTCCACGTCCTAATCAAAATGTTGTAGGAACCAAATGGGTCTTCCACAACAAGCAAGATGAGCATGGTATGGTGACAAGGAACAAAGCCCGACTTGTGGCCAAGGGATACTCCCAAGTCGAAGGTTTGGATTTCGGTGAAACCTATGCACCCGTAGCTAGGCTTGAGTCAATTCGCATATTATTGGCCTATGTTACTTACCATGGCTTTAAGCTTTATCAAATGGACGTGAAAAGTGCCTTCCTCAATGGACCAATCAAGGAAGAGGTCTATGTTGAGCAACCTCCCGGCTTTGAAGATAGTGAGTACCCTAACCATGTCTATAAACTCTCTAAGGCGCTTTATGGGCTCAAGCAAGCCCCAAGAGCATGGTATGAATGCCTTAGAGATTTCCTTATCGCTAATGGCTTCAAAGTCGGAAAGGCCGATCCTACGCTCTTTACCAAAACACTTGAGAATGACTTGTTTGTATGCCAAATTTATGTTGATGATATTATATTTGGGTCTACTAACGAGTCTACATGTGAAGAATTTAGTAGGATCATGACACAAAAGTTCGAGATGTCTATGATGGGGGAGTTGAAGTACTTCTTGGGATTTCAAGTAAAGCAACTCCAAGAGGGCACCTTCATTAGCCAAACGAAGTATACTCAAGACATTCTAAACAAGTTTGGGATGAAGGATGCCAAGTCCATCAAGACACCCATGGGAACTAATGGGCATCTCGACCTCGACACGGGAGGTAAGTCCGTGGATCAAAAGGTATACCGGTCGATGATAGGTTCTTTACTCTATTTATGTGCATCTCGATCGGATATTATGCTTTCCGTATGCATGTGTGCAAGATTCCAAGCCGACCCTAAGGAAGCTCACCTTACGGCCGTGAAACGAATCTTGAGATATTTGGCTTATACTCCTAAGTTTGGGCTTTGGTATCCTAGGGGATCCACATTTGATTTGATTGGTTATTCGGATGCCGATTGGGCGGGGTGTAGAATCGATAGAAAGAGCACATCGGGGACTTGCCAGTTCTTGGGAAGATCCTTGGTGTCTTGGGCTTCAAAGAAGCAAAATTTGGTCGCTCTTTCCACCGCCGAAGCCGAGTACATTGCCGCAGGCCATTGTTGCGCGCAATTGCTTTGGATGAGGCAAACCCTGCGGGACTACGGTTACAAATTAACCAAAGTCCCTTTACTATGTGATAATGCGAGTGCAATCAAGATGGCGGATAATCCCATCGAACATAGCCGCACTAAACACATAGCCATTCGATATCATTTTCTTAGGGATCACCAACAAAAGGGAGATATCGAGATTTCTTACATTAACACTCAAGATCAATTAGCCGATATCTTTACCAAGCCACTTGACGAACAAACTTTTAAGAAACTTAGGCATGAGCTAAATATTCTTGATTCTAGGAACTTCTTTTGTTGATTTGCACACATAGCTCATTTTACATACCTTTGATCATATCTCTTTCATATGATATGACTAATGTGTTTTCAAGTCTATTTCAAACCAAGTCATAGGTGTATTGAAAGGGAATTGGAGTCTTCGGCGAAGACAAAGGCTTCCACTCCGTAACTCATCCTTCGTCGTCGCTCCAAGTCTCTCTCCATTCTTGGGGGAGAAAGCATGAGCACAAAGCACAAGGACTCCATCTTTGGTATAATCCTAACTCATTTATTTATGACCAAAGGGGAAGAAAGGACTTCGAGGGCTCTAATGATTCCGTTTTTGGCGATTCATGCCAAAGGGGGAGAGAGTATGAGCCCAAAGCAAAAGGACCGCACCACCACCAATTTCAAAAACTTAGTTTTTTTTCAAAGAGTATTTTCATTTGGTATCCTATTGTGTTCAAAAGGGGGAGAAAGTAGTATTTCAAAAATGATATATCAAAACCCTCTTGAACACTAAGAGGAGGATCTCATTTAGGGGGAGTTTTGTTTAGTCAAAAGAAAAGCATTTGAAACAGGGGGAGAAAATTTCAAATCTTGAAAATGCTTTGCAAAATCTTATTTATTTACCTTTGACTTCTTGCAAAAGAACTTTGAAAAGGATTTACAAAATAGTTTGCAAAAACAAAACATGTGGTGGAAGCGTGGTCCAAAATGCTAAAAACGAAGAAACGATCCATGCATATATTGTAAGTATTTATATTGGCTCAATTCCAAGCAACCTTTGCACTTACATTATGCAAACTAGTTCAATTATGCATTTCTATACTTGCTTTGGTTTGTGTTGGCATCAATCACCAAAAAGGGGGAGATTGAAAGGGAATTAGGCTTACACCTAGTTCCTAAATAATTTTGGTGGTTGAATTGCCCAACACAAATAATTGGACTAACTAGTTTGCTCTAGTGTATAAGTTATACAGGTGTAAAAGGTTCACACTTAGCCAATAAAAAGATCAAATATTGGATTCAACAAAGGAGCAAAGGGACAACCGAAGGCACCTCTGGTCAGGGGCACCGGACTGTCCGGTGTACACCGGACAGTGTCCGGTGCACCACCGGACAGTGTCCGGTGCACCAGAGGACTCCAACTCAAACTTGCCACCTTCAGGAATTTCCAGAGGCACTCCGCTAAAATTCACCGGACTGTCCGGTGTACACCGGACTGTCCGGTGTACACCGGACAGTGTCCGGTGCTCCACGGAAGAGCCAACTCAGGAACTCGCCAGCCTCGGGAAAATGCAGCTGCTGCTCCGCTATAATTCACCGGACATGTCCGGTGTACACCGGACTGTCCGGTGCAACTCCAGAGCAACAGCTACTTCGCGCCAACGGTCACCTGCAAGCGCATTCAATGCGCGCCAGAAGCGCACAGAAGTCAGGCACGCCCATACTGGCGCACCGGACATTGAACAGTACATGTCCGGTGTGCACCGGACATCCAGGCGGGCCCAGAAGACAGAAGCTCCAACGGTCAGAATCCAACGGCATTGGTGACGTGGCTGGCGCACCGGACATGTCCGGTGTGCACCGGACTGTCCGGTGCACCATACGACAGACAGCCTCCACCAACGGTCATGTTTGGTGGTTGGGGCTATAAATACCCCAACCACCCCACCATTCATTGCATCCAAGTTTTCCAGCTTCCAACCACTATACAAGAGCTAGCATTCATTGCAAAGCACACCAAAAGAGATCAAATCCTCTCCCAACTCCACACAAAGCTTTAAGTGACTAGAGAGAGTGATTTGTAGTGTTCATTTGAGCTCTTGCGCTTGGATCGCTTCTTTTCATTCGCATTCTTTCTTGTGATCAAACACTCACTTATAATTGAGGCAAGAGACACCAATTGTGTGGTGGTCCTTGCGGGAAGTTTGATTCCCAAGTGATTTGAGAAGAGAAGCTCACTCGGTCCGAGGGACCGTTTGAGAGAGGGAAGGGTTGAAAGAGACCCGGCCTTTGTGGCCTCCTCAACGGGGACTAGGTTTGCGAGAACCGAACCTCGGTAAAACAAATCCGCGTGTCACACTTTTCATTTGCTTGCGATTTGTTTTACACCCTCTCGCGGACTCGGTTTTACTTCTAACGCTAACACGGCTTGTAGTTGTGTTTATATTTGTAAATTTCAGTTTCGCCCTATTCACCCCCCTCTAGGCAACTATCAGAGAGCGAAGGGTGTGAAGCTCAATCCCGAGAAGTGTGTCTTCGGAGTCCCCCGAGGCATGCTCCTGGGGTTCATCATCTCCGAGCAGGGCAACGAGGCCAACCCAGAGAAAATCGCGGCCATCACCAACATGGGGCCTATCAAAGATTTGAAAGGAGCATAAAGGGTCATGGGATGCCTTGCGGCTCTGAGCCGCTTCATCTCGCGCCTCGGCAAAAAAGGCCTACCCTTGTACCGCCTCTTAAGGAAGACCGAGAGCTTCACTTGGACCCCCGAGGCCGAGGAAGCCCTCAGAAACTTAAAGGCACTCCTTACAAATGCGCTCATCTTGGTGCCCCCGTTACGGGAGAAGCCCTCTTGATCTACGTAGCCGCAACCACTCAGGTGGTCAGCGCCGCGATCGTAGTCGAGAGACGAGAAGAAGGGCATGCGCTGCTCGTCCAGAGGCCGGTCTACTTCATCAGTGAAGTGCTATCCGAGACCAAGATCCGCTACCCGCAAATTCAGAAGCTACTGTACGCAGTAATTCTGACGCGGCGAAAGTTGCGACACTACTTCGAGTCTCATCCGGTGACTGTGGTGTCATCCTTCCCCCTAGGGGAGATCATCCAGTGCCGAGAGGCCTCGGGTAGGATAGCAAAGTGGGCAGTGGATCTCATGGGCGAGACAATCTCGTTCGCTCCTCGGAAGGCCATCAAGTCCCAAGTCTTGGCGAACTTCGTGGCTGAATGGGTCGACACCCAATTGCCAACAGCTCTGATCCAATCCGAGCTTTGGACCATGTACTTCGATGGGTCACTGATGAAAACAGGAGCAAATGCTGGCCTGCTCTTCATCTCACCCCTCGGGGAAACATCTCCGCTACGTGTTGCGCCTCCATTTCCCGGCGTCAAACAACGTGGTCGAGTACAAAGCTCTGGTTAATGGGTTGTGCATCGCCATCGAGCTAGGGGTTCGGTGCCTCGACGCTCGTGGCGACTCGCAGCTTGTCATTGACCAAGTCATGAAGAACTCCCACTGCCGTGACCGGAAGATGGAGGCCTACTGCGACGAAGTTCGGCGCCTGGAAGACAAGTTCAATGGACTGGAGCTCAACCACATCGCTCGACGGTACAACGAGACTGCGGATGAGCTGACGAAAATAGCCTCGGGGCGGAACCCCAGACGTCTTCTCCAGAGACATACATCAACCCTCCGTCAAGATCGACGACACGCCCGAGCCCGAGGAGGCCTCGGCCCTGCCCGAGGTATCCTCGGCCGCCGAGGGTGAGGCCTTGCGCGTCGAGGGAGAGCGAAATGGGGTCACGCCTAACCCAAACTGGCAGGCCCCGTACCTGGAATATCTCCTCCGAGGAGAGCTACCCCTCGACAAGGCCGAAGCTCGGCGACTGGCGCGGCGCGCCAAGTCGTTCGTCTTACTGGGGGATGAAAAGGAGCTCTACCACCGCAGCCCCTCGGGCATTCTCCAACGATGCATATCCATCGCCGAAGGACAGGAGCTATTACAAGAAATACACTCGGGGGCTTGCGGTCATCATGCAGCACCTCGAGCCCTCGTGGGGAACGCCTTCCGACAAGGCTTCTACTGGCCGACCGCGGTGGCCGACGCCACTAGGATTGTACGCTCCTGCCAAGGGTGTCAATTCTACGCGAGACAGACGCACCTGCCTGCTCAGGCCCTGCAGACAATACCCATCACCTAGGCGTTTGCTGTGTGGGGTCTGGACCTCGTCGGTCCCTTGCAGAAGGCACCCGGGAGCTTCTCGCACCTGCTGGTCACCATCAACAAATTCTCCAAGTGGATCGAGGTCTGACCCCTAACTAGCATCAGGTCCGAGCAGGCGGTGGCGTTCTTCACAAACATCATCCATCGCTTTAGGGTCCCGAACTCCATCATCATCGACAATGGCACGCAGTTCACTGGGAAGAAGTTCCTGGACTTCTGCGAGGGCCACCACATCCGTGTGGACTGGGCCGCCGTAGCTCACCCCATGACGAATGGGCAGGTGGAGCGTGCCAACTGTATGATTTTGCGGGGACTTAAACCGAGGATCTACAATGACCTCAACAAGTTCGGCAAGCGGTGGATGAAAGAGCTACCCTCGGTGGTCTGGAGTCTGAGGACGACGCCAAGCCGAGCTACGGGTTTCTCGTCGTTCTTTCTAGTCTATGGGGCCGAGGCTATCTTACCCACAGACTTAGAATACGGTTCCCCGAGGACAAAGGCGTACGATGACCGAAGCAACCAGGCCAGCCGAGAAGACTCACTGGACCAACTCGAAGAGGCTCGGGACGTGGCCTTACTACACTCGGCGCGGTATCAACAGTCTCTGCGACGCTACCACGCCCGAGGGGTTCGGCCCCGAGGCTTCCAGGTGGGAGACTTGGTACTTCGGCTGCGACAGGACGCCCGAGGGCGCCACAAGCTTACTCCTCCCTGGGAAGGCCCGTTCATCATCGCCAAGATTTTGAAGCCCGGAACATACAAGCTGGCCAACGATCAAGGCGAGGTCTACAACAACGCTTGGAACATCCAACAGCTATGTCGCTTCTACCCTTAAGATGTTTCAAGTCGTTCATATACCTCGTTTTCTCTTTACATACATAAATAAAGTCTAACCGTCAAAGAAGGGTCAGCCTTGCCTCGGCAAAGCCCGACTCTCCCTCGGGGGCTAGAAGGGGGGAACCCCCTCTGCTTCAAAATTTTCCTCGGAAAAAGTCTTTTGCCAGAACGTCTTTCGCGCCTTTCGACTGCTTCAATAGCGGGATCCTAAAAACGACGAGAGTACACGTAAGCGGCAAGGCCGACCGAGCCGAGGGAACTCCTACGCCTCCGGGATATGGATACCTCACTCATCACCTTCCGCGATAAGTAACTCACGCTCGGATAAGCGATTCTGCTACCGAACAAGTCCTGACGCTCGAAAACTTTTCTGCCAGAACGATTTTCGTGCCTTCTCGACTATATCGATAACAAAATCCTGCAAACGAGTAAGAGTGCACGTAAGCGGCAAGGCCGACCGAGCCGAGGGACTCCTACGCCTCTGGGATATGGATACCTCACTCATCACCTTCCGCGAAAAGTAACTCTCGCTCGGATAAGCGATTCTGCTACCGACGAACAAGTCTTGATACTCAAAACAAGAGGAAAGGAAACACAGCTTTATAACATGACAATAAGATGTTTAGGACTCGGCGGCCGCGAAAAACATACGCATACTATAGACAAACTGTTCCTGCAGGTTCAGACATCGACAGAGGGAGCAGCAACACCCTCGGCGTCGTTTCCACCTTCGGCGGAATCTGGCCCGGCCTCGGACGGCGACACGGGCGGAAGGATCTCCACCTCGAAGGAGTACGCCAGCACCACGCTTGGGCCATCGCAGCCAGGGTCTCCTCCAGGGTCCCGACCTGAGCAGACACCTCGGCTGACCGCTCCGTAGCCACAACCAGCTGTCCCCCGAGGACCTCAGCCCGGCTCACGGCCTCGGCAGCGTGACTCCGGGGTAGGTCCCGCTCGTGGATGACCTGGCCAAGCTCTAGCCGCCGCTGTTGCACCTCCTCGGTCTGGGAAGCCACCTGCTCCTGGGCCGACAAAGCCTCTTTTCGAGCCGACTCAGCCTCTATCCACGCCGACACCGCTGCCTCCGGCTCCAGCTCATCGCAGAGCAGCCGAAGGTTTCTAAAACTGAGCAAGAGAGGCCTTGAGTGGCAAGGCCGACCGAGCCGAGGGACTCCTACGCCTCTGGGATACGGATACCTCACTCGTCACCTTCTGCACAGGGCAACTCATGCTCGGTTAAGCGGTTCAGCTAGCCGACAGGCGAGTCCTAGTGCTCGAAATGAGGGAGAAACACGGTATTACACTCAAATACCCAGATGTTCAGGCCTCGACAGCCACAATGAACAGACACCCATACTCAGGGTGCCATTACAAACGGAACTCCGGTTCCACCCCCGCGAATCGCCCATCCCGTCGCATTAACTCCTCGGCAGGGCAAGCAACACCTTTGGCAGGTGGAGCGGGTGTCGTTTCACCTCCGCCATAATGTCCGCGTCAAAAAAGGTGCACCACACCATTTAAATTCATATCCTTTTCCTCTTCCCCTTTCTCTCTCTTGCTACAGGGACCGGGAAAGGGGATATTTCGAAAGGGATCCTTCTCCGCGAAGGAAGCGGGCCCCGAGCCCTCCTACTGATCAGGGGTTCGAAGGCTGGCCCCTCGGAAGGGTTTGACAGCCGCCCCAGAGCACTCGGGCTTCAAGCTCATTACTGATCAGGGGTTCGAAGGCTAGCCCCTCGGAAGGGTTTGACAGCCGCCCCAGAGCACTCGGGCTCCGCACCCACTACTGATCAAGGGTTCGAAGGCTGGCCCCTCGGAAGGGTTCGACAACCGCCCCAGAGCACGCAGAGCGAGGGATGACTCTGGGTACGTCCGTTACATGGCCGAGGCTCGGTCTATGCTCCCGAGGTACCCTAGGACATTTCTGAGACCAGCAGGAGCGATTTTGTAACGGAATCCCATCAGAGGGAGGCATCGAGCCCTCGGACCCTATCGAACGGGTCAGGGTCCGGCAAATCACCTGCAGGTACTTTTGGAGCGTGCCTCTGGGCCACTAGCCGACCCTTATTGAACGAGGCATGAGCGTCCACTTAGATCACCCGTTAGCAACTCACTGGAGACACCATGTTCGGCGCCCTCCGAGGGCAACATGGCGCTTCCCCCCCCCCCTTCCTCCTTGCGAAAAGGCGACGAAGGGGCGTATAATAAAAGCCGATACAGTCCTTGATCGTCCTCTCGCTCCGTGTTGAGGCTCGGGGGCTGCTCTCGCAACCCGGCTACGGCCAAACCGTTGACAGCGTCAACAAACCAGCCTAAAAACTCGAAACCTAACCATGCACCCGGGCTACAATCAGGTCGCATGAGGGAACAGCCAGGCCGACCAGGGCATCACGAAAGGCATTAAGACCTCAGAGGAGTCAAACCACTCCTCCGAGGCCTCGGGGGCTACACTCGGCGGGTGCGCTCGCGCGCACCCACCGGAACGAAGTATAACCGAGAAAGGCCGGCCCCCTCGCAAAAAAGTGTGGCAAAGCCTCCAAGCGAGTACCAACACTCCCTTCGAGGCTCGAGGGCTACTATCGGGTATCGTAATTAGGGGTACCCCCAACACTCCTAAACACGGCTGGTAACCACCATCAGCACAAGCTGCAGAGACTGATGGGCACGATTCAGGTCAAAGCTTCGTCTACCCAAGGGACGCGATCTTGCCTCGCCCGAGCCCAGCCTCGGGCGAGAACTGTAGTCCCGGACGAAGTTACGTCTCGCCCGAGGGCCTCCTCAGGCAGTGGGCGCACCCTTGGCACGCCCGAGGCCCAACTCGGACAGGCTTCGTCGAGAAGCAACCTTGGCCAAATCGCCTCTCCAACCGACCGTATCGCAGGCGCATTCAATGCGAGGATCGCCTGACACCTTATCCTAACACGCGCGCCTCAGTCGGCAAGGTCGAAGTGACCGCAGTCACTTCGCCCTTTCGTTGACCGATCTGACAGGAAAACAGCGTCGCTCACCCTGCTCCGACTGCTGTGCCAGTCACCCTGGCAAGGCTGACAACAGCAAGTTCAGCCTCAGGCGCAACAGGAAACTCCGCCTCGCCCGACCTTAGGCCTCGGCCTCGGGAGGAGGTCTCCACCTCGCCCGACCCCAGGGCTCCGCCTCAACCTCGACCTCGGGAGGAATCGCATCCTCGCCCGACCCCCGCCTCGGCCTCGGGATAAGTCTCCGCCTCGCCCGACCTTGGGCTCGGACCGACCGCGCCACGGGGGATACATCATTACCCTACCCCTAGCTAGCTCAGGCTACGGGGAACAAGACCGGCGTCCCATCTGGCTCGCCCCGGTAACAAGTAATGATGACTCCTAGCGTGCGTCCATGACGACAGTGGTTCTCAGCCCCCTACGGAAGCAAGGAGACGTCAGCAAGATCCCAGCAGCACCGACAGCTGTGCTTCTACAGGGCTCCAGCACTTCTCCGACGGCTACGTTACCACGTACACAGGGCTCTAGTACCTCTCCAACAACCACGTTGGCATGTACACAGGGCTCAGGCACCTCTCTGCCAGACACGTTAGCGCCTAGATACACCCCCACTGTACACATGGACCCTCTCCTTGCATCTATAAAAGGGAGGTTCAGGGCCTTCATGCGAGAAGGTCACGCGGGGGAACGAGCTGACGAACAGGCTCACTCTCTCTCTCTCTCGCGAACGCTTGTAACCCCTACTACGAGCACACACCCCTGGCGCGGGATAACACGAGCCGCGTTTTCCCCCTTGTGTTCCATCTCGCGCCAACCCATCTGGGCTGGGACGCGTAGCGATAAATTTACTCGTCGGTACAGGGACCCCCCGGGGTCGAAACCCCGACACCGACCTTTGTGGCCTCCTCAACGGGGATTAGGTTCTTTGGAACCGAACCTCGGTAAAACAAATCACCGTGTCCACGTGTGTTGATTTCCATTTGATTTGTTTGCCCTTTTTCCTCTCTCTAAAGTTTCCTTGTCAATATTGATCTGAGTTTGCTCCCAAAGTCATCCACATCATTTGAGCAACTCGTGGCAAGAGAAACAATCTTTCGCCTCAGATTTAATTCTAACGCTAACCCCCGGCCTTAGTGTGTGTTTAGTTTATAAATTTCAGGTTTCGCCTGTTCACCCCCCTCTAGGCGACTTTCATGGATAATTTACGTGGGTATTGTTGTGAGCCGTCGCAACGCATGTGTAACTGACTAGTAAGCTAATACAAAGCACATAATTTCTGGCACGTTTTAGATTTGACACGGTCTAATCTAATTGTGGGTTTGGGCCAACATGGCCCAATATGTGGGTCATTCTTGGGCGTTAAGTCAAATCCATGAGCCGACCTAGCACGTCTTATTTAACCAAGGCCTATCGAGACTACTAAACATAGATTCAATATTTAACTAAGATCCATCAAAGCCTACAGGAACCGTACAACTTAAAGAATCTAGAGTGTCAATAGGCCTTCGAAAATCAGTACCTAGATGAGATAGTGAATAGTGATAATGATCATTATATATATATTATGTATGGCTGAATATTACTCAATTAAACACTGAATAGAGTACCGAATATTATTTCTGTGCTAGTTGTACTATTTTTTCTTTTTGACCAAAGATTTTTAATGTGCAACCACAAAATATCTTAATTTTATTTTGATCATATATATTCTATACATTTTGTTTATATATTACTGTTGTATACATACATGTCAATCTGGCACATTAAAGTATTTTAGTCTTTTTGGACCGGTCTAACACATAACTAATTGTGGATCGTGTTATGGAACGATGATTGTACCTACGTGCTATCACAACATAACATATAATTAGAGACTAGGTGAGTGCCCGTGTGTTGCGACGGCAAACCAATTAGGAGAGGCCACGATAGGGGAAATGGAAGTGAGGGGATACTTGACAAGTTCTAATGTTATGTAAACACCTAGAATATGTTTCTCCACATACATTTCTTTCCATAGAATGCTATAGAACTACATGTCATAAATTGCTAGGAATCCGAGAGCAAATGACTGAATATGGACATGGTAAAAGACAAGAAAGAAAGATAGTGTTCTATAGTGAATCAACATTTGAGTTAGTAGATGTGATGTATTTTACTTATGTCTGATGCTTTCTCCCTATTTTGCAGAGGGAGGAGATAAGTCGTATGAAAGAAAACATGTACCAAAAATCATGAACAAGTTGCACTGGAACAAATGATTTTTAGCATATTTACTAAATGGCAGTCACGACTATTACCACCCACACCTATAAAACTTAATCCAATACATCTGACTTGAATGTCTTACCTTCTACGACCATGTGTGTGACTAATTTAAGAACTACACAATCAAATTCATTCGCATAATATCAGGATACCTAACTATACAACAGAAGTAATTGATTCGCTGTTCAAGACTGAAGATTCAGATACCTTTGAACAAGGTCTCGAATGACACAAGTTGGCTTCAATGCATCCGCTTAACTTCTCGACGAACAAATTTCACTAAATCTCCTTCAACTATTTGTTGTTGTATAGGCCTTACAAACGCCCAAATAAAGGCCCTATTTGTGGGAGTTGTTGTGCGTTGTGATGGCACACACGAATTTACAATTTGAAAGCACCATATGCTAAAGATAATATTGAGTCTTTTGTAAAAAAAATTACTGAGACAAATGAAAAGAAACAAAAACTATGGTGCCAGTGCATCCTTACGAGCTTCTTTTAACAAGAACAAATGAGTGATAAAAAATTATCATTCCACCAATCTGTAACATTTAGATGTGAGGACCTCATAAATGTTTTCTGCCTAGTTATTCAGTGATACAATACCTTCCAGCAACAACCGAATTTAGGATATAACACCTAAAAAGCTAAAGGAACAGAAAAGGTCAGGCATCAAGCTGCTACAACTGAATGATCATGGAATACAGTACCTCCATAGGAAAATATGCATGTCGTGAATCACTGTAAGTCTGATGGCAAGGCCAAGAGACATACTTCAATTTTTCTTATCCCAGTCCAAGCTAAAACGAAACACCATAGACTTTACGCTGAAACTAAACACCGTAGAATTTAGTATTAGCTTAGCCCAGAAGAGTAAATGAGATTTAATCCATAGAAAAGCTAAGACTTTCTTTGACAAATTGTTAGATGCGATAGTTCAGGCATGCATGTTTGGCCAAAAAAAACATAAACAATTTTTGTAGCTAGCTACTGATTAGTGTCCAAAATGGTTTCATGTGTAGTGACCAAAAATTGAAAATCCCGACATGGCCAGCCCAGCCATACATGCCAAAGGAATGCAAAAGATACAATCTAATGATCTAATGAAATTAAACGTCATTTGTAGTCTTTCATGGGACAAGATCCTTATAGTTTTGAATTTCATCTCCATTTGAATAACTGGATGATGTCCTTTCCCCTGTAACTACACATAAAATACAGATGAGAACTTTGATGATGAATACTTTAAGGGGACCAAAGAATGTAATCAATTTCGTCATGACTATGAGATGTACAGAATGGAACATGTAAATTCACTCAGCCACTTTCCTTTGTTCAGTTTCATATTGTCTTGCTGCTAACTACAATTTCTCTCAATTTGTCATATGGTCTAACCAGTCTGACAATAAAACTGTACAGGATCAAGGTCTTTGCCTCTATATATTGTGGGTACCCAAAATCCATCATCTCATCAAGCAACTCATACTGTAAGCACAAAATGGCGCCCCATTCTGTCAAGTCCCAGTAGCCGCACATCAAACAGAAGTACTTGAAATTTGCTTACCACAACACCAAAGTTATCTCTCAGCGACTCCTCTTCCAGCTCCTCGAAGTAGTGCCTAAACACACGTACTCACTCACAAGTTGCATGAATAATAGGATAAGCCCACCATTGCAGCCACTATTCCCTCATCCATAAGCCCAACACTGCAACCGTTGTGGAAGGGGATGTCACCTGTGGAAGAAAGGAGATAAAAAATCAACACAGTTACACAGGTCGACGACGCCAATCTATCACACGCACACATACATAGGATCCCCACATGCACAGAAGCCGTATCCATTGCACCGACAAAACCGTATCCATTGGAGCGACGATCCTGAGGACCTCACGTGTGATCTTGGCCTGGCATTATAGGTTGTAGGCGATGGAGAGGTTCTTGCTGAGCTCGATGGCGTTATCAGTGACGCTGCTCTTGGCACTCATCCAAGCGACGAGCTCGCTGGCGAGCGATTCCTGTAGGGCACGGAGGATCTGGCTATCGACCAAAAGAAGGGCCCGCTAGGTCAACCAAGGAGAGCACTTGTGGCCAAGGACTTGCCTGTTCTCAAGCCAGTAAGAGTTCATTACTTCTCCACCAAAAGAAGGGCCCTACTTGTTGGGTAGGAATGCAGAAGAAGTTCAAGTGCAGGATAGCAAGCTCTCCTACACTAACATACGACAGTTTTCAAAACGGAGTTGGTTCAAGCATTTGAACCTACACATACACATCATCTGAGCCACCTCCAGGTCTACCTCATGTTCGTGTACATCACTAACGTACGATTTTTCAATTTTGGGGCTTGACAATTTTCAGCCAAGTCAGTCAAATTATTTATAGAGATATGGTTTTATAAAAACAAAAAAACCTAAACAAAGTATTAATAATAAAGCACATGCGTTACTGTGGTACAAAATTCCACAAAATTACTCAAGTTCATGAAATTTCAGCGAAATTTGCGAGAAAGGTTACACCCCTGATCACGAGTTCCAGTTCCAAATGGTCCCATAAATCTGTAACAGAAGTTCCTACCAACGTGAGTCTCCCCCATCGACAGGAAGGGACGTGAGGTATAAAGCTATGGATCAATCATGGATGCTGAGGTGAGAAGCAAAAGGATGCCTCAGTTATTAGGGGCAGCTTACGTTCATCATGCAGGAGTAGTAGGTATTGATCCAGAACGGCAGCCTATTATGCCGGTGGGAGAAGCCTGCTAGGTCAACCAAGGAGAGCTTCCAGAGCAGCGCCCTGTTTTTTTACAGGTAGCAACGATCATTCATTCCATCAGTATGCCAAGTCAAACAGACAACAACTCAGCATAATTCTAGTTCTTTCAATTTGTTGATAAATAAGTTTTATTTGTACGTCAACTGGTGAGTTTTATATTCTTTCCTGTCATCTTCTTGTAATATGTTTTACCACTTCCTGCAAAAAATATGTATTTTTACCGCTTTACTGGCGCAATTTAAACATCATTGCACCGAAGTTTTCTGGCCACATTTTATTATTATGTTGGTCTCTTGTTCTAATCTATTGTCTGTGTGCATATTATTGATGAAAGCGATTTCTTATACCTTTTCAGTTATTACCACAACATTAAAGGAGATGCCTTCACTCCAGAAAGCATTGCCTCCAGAACTTGCTGATAATGTGCTCAGGGTAACGTTTCTTTTGCACCTTTTGCTTTTTGTTGTGGTCTCCTTGGTATTATGGGTCGCGGCCAACTTTCAAATCAACTTGTACTATTGTACTGTTAATGAATAGTCAGTCATCATGCTTCATTCATTTGCATCAGTTACCCTAAATTCTAGCTTTAGCTTTTCCAGAAGACACATCTAATATGCACCCTGTAGCCTAGTTTTTTGTTACTTTTATTAAAAATTGTCATGAATGAAACAAAACAAAATCATAATCGATGCTGTAGAAAAACATTTTTTTCTGTTTATTGTTCTCTCCTTTTTCATGATGTAGTTATATCGTGAATGCTTACGGAGGGCGAAGTATATTAGCCATCAGGTATGCATATTTTATCTGAAAATTTACCATTGCTCTCCACCACGAAGTTGTGATTTTTTTAATAATAGACTGAACCAGCCTTTTGTAAACCAGAAACACAATACAAAACTTTTAGTCGCCATGGTGAGACAACAATTCAAGAAAAACATGCATGAAACTGATCCAGAGAAGATACAGAAAATGAAGGACGAGTAAGTGACTGCCCTGTGTAAATTTTTACTTTTGCTTTCAATTTTACCGTCTTATCTTCCAGTAATTTATCATGGTTGGAGCATACCTTATGAAATTGTTTCCTGCTGTGCAGTTCTGCAAGGGGCCTTATCAATCATATTCTATATGAGTCCGAGAAGATTACAGGACACAAGTTTTCAGGTTAAAAACAGAAGTTGAAACTGGACTTACAGTGTGTCGTGCTGTATGAATAATAGTAAAAATAATTTACTTTCTTGCCTTTGAATGATTCCGGTTCTATTGTACAAGGACCTGCAAGTGTTTTTTCCTTCGGATTGCTGAGTACTCGAGCTATTGCAGCAATGATTTTCAGTAACCAAGAGTTTGGCTGTCTTTTCTTTTGTGCATCTGTCCAATAAATGCTGACTACAAATTATTTTGGATACCGTATAAATGTAATCCTACTCATAGCCAGGAGACAGAAATATTCGGTGCTTTTGAACTCTTCCCCAGTGGTTATGGATAGTACCCTTTTCGTTTGAGGCTTTTTGCTGTTGATGTTATGGATAGTACCCTTTATGTTGGTCTCTTGTTCTAATCTATTGTCTGTGTGCATATTATTATTTGTACAGTCAAATGTAGCTTGCACCAACAGATCAGTAGTACTCCCAATTTGTTCTAAAATAAGTACATATTTTAGAGTTAGACTATTTAACTTCAGTTATCTTTTTTCTACATCCTCTTCTCGTAAAGGCAATGATTATTAGTATATATCTAATCTTTTACAGTACGAAATGTATTTGATTTGCAACGGAAGGAGTAGTAGTTACCGATCAATGGAAACTCACTTCAGTCTCTGGCCAAGAGCGGAGTCGTCGCCGGTAGAAATGTTCGTGTCGACTGACCGGAACTGCTTGTACCGGCGAATGTCCCGCCACCCGAATTCTGGGACACCGTAGGGGTCTGCTGAGCTTCTTCCGCAGGAGTCGGAGACCGACGACGGCGACACTCTGCATCTCATCTCACCGTAACAGCAGACTGAAAAACAATAATTTGGTCCAAGGCACAATCTCAGCCCCAATAGCACCTCGCCAGCTTGCCTCACGCACACGCTTGCACAACACCGCCCAAGCTCGGACGTGTCTTCTGGTCGGTCGGCAGATGCCACACCCAGAACTCGTCCTTGGTGCCGGCGCTGGGGTGCTTCCTAGGGCTCGCCTTGGGCGACATGGACCTGCGCCGGTGGCCGAGGACGTCCTTCCTTGGGGCCCGCTCCTTCTTCTCCTCCACGACGGCCGCTACGAATAACACGACGGGGCCGGCGTGGCCCAGGGGTGCCACAGGCACGTCGTCGTCAAGGTCGAGCAGGGGCTCCAGCGCCTGGACGACGGTGGACATGTCCAGCCGGTTCTTGGGGCTGCCGCTGAGGCACCGGTACGCGACCAGCGCTGCGCTCTGGGCCGCCCGCGCCGAGTACTGGCCCTTAACGCGAGCAGAATCCGGGGCGGGGCCAGATCCGTGGATGGCAAGGGAGATGCGGGGCGAGGAGGTCTGCCCCAAATATTTGGATGGAAACTTCTCCCCCATATAGAGGACGAGTGCGGTGGGGGCGAGGTCCGCGGGTGGAGGACCTTTCCATGGAGACCGAGCGGGGAGCGTGGACGCGGACGCGGATCCGAGGTGGAGGATGGCTGGGACGCGGATCTGGGGCGAAGGTGGAGGACCCTTCCATGGAGACCGAGCAGGGTTTAGGGATGACGTGAGCATCACGGACGCCTTCCATGGAGAGTGTGGATGTGGACGCGGATCCGGGGCGGAAGATGGCAGGGACGCGGATTTGGGGCGAACGCCCTTGCCGAGGGCGTGGGGGACCGCGGCGTGCGTTACGGGGACTGGGCGGGCATCGCGAGGACGGGTGCGGGAGCGGAGCCACGAAGCGGTGGTGGACGCTTACTTTGCTCTTTTATAGAGTAGTAAAGATATGCTTTTGCGAGCCGTGCCTTTATGGACCGTGCTATGTGCCGTGACGTGCCAGACCAGCCCAAATGTACAGATATAGAGAGAGTTGGACTGAACCACAAAGAAACTGGACCAGGAGCTTCATTTCGGCCCAATAATAGGACTATGGAACCACGGATTGCTCGGCCCAATCGGACAAGCTCCTGCGTTAGGGTTTAGCTCGCGGCGTCTGCTATATAAACTTCCGCTTCTCCAAACGGCACCGCCACTCTCCATCTATTCCTCACGAGCGATTGCGGCGGCGGAAGTAAGAGGCGATGGGGCACTCCAACGTGTGGAACTCGCACCCCAAGAACTACGGGCCCGGATCCCGCGTCTGGTACGTGCGTTCCCTTTTGCCATGGTGCGTAGCGTTAGGGGTTTGATTGGGTTTCTCTCCCGCATGATAGCTTTGAACGAATCCAAGTTGTAGGGTTAGTATTCTTTTCGCTCGGTTGGGATTTAGGTTCCTCCGTCGATAGGGTTTTTGCAGCTGCTGTCGTCGCTAGGATCGATGGTGTTCGAGCTTGTGTATCGATTGGACTATTGTGGATTAGTACATCCAGTGGAATTATGAACTTGTCTGTATTCATGTTGTTATGGAGTATGACACAAGTATTTTGTGGTGTTGTTTTGGTAAGTGTGCTGATGTACTTGTTCGCTTTTGCAGCCGGGTCTGTGCGAACCCTCATGGACTGATCAGGAAGTACGGGCTGATGTGCTGCAGGCAGTGCTTCCGCAGCAACGCCAAGGACATTGGCTTCATCAAGGTATACAATATAAGCTTCAAACAGCTGCGTGATTGATGCTTACCATGGTATTTATACTGAATATACTGGAACAGGTGCCGCCAAAACAATACACTATACTGATTTCAGTGCTCCATGGTTCTATGGTGCATAGTGTCTGATACTAATCTATATAGTTGATAGTTCTATTATATTTTTTTGAGTTAGTTACTGCCAGCTCGATGAGGACATTTTGCACTCTGGTATTTCTATTTATTTAGACAGTTTTCTTTGACGATATGTTACTTTCTTGCAAGCGCATCCATTGTATTTTGTTGAAATTTGACCTATACTGCTGCTATTCTTTTTTTAATTAAAGAATGAATTGTGGTTATATGTTTTCTTGTTATGATGCTTAAAATGCTGACAATTATTTGGTTGCCAATGGCAATGTTTTGAAATTTCTCCAGTTAGGTTGGACTTGCTATCACTGATTAACTAATGCATTGTCTATGTTTTTGTTGCAGTACCGCTGAAGTCAGCTGGGCGGGCTATCTGAATGCCATCTCTTGGACAGTGTAGTAGAGGCGATGCCACAATTTTAATTACTGTCATTTAGATGTTCCCTTCAGAACTCTGCTATTTAAGTCCGCCATGTTTGTGATGGAGAACTGAAGCTTTGTTTGTTATACTGATTATGAGTTACCTGTGCTTTGCCTAAGCTTTCTTGTCTTCTACTCTCATATTTGGATGGCTAAGGTGTCATAATAGTTGTACGTGGATTAGATGCCTTCATTTTAGAAGGCTGCAGTCATTGTTCGTATTAACTCGCAGCAATAGTATAATTCGGACGGATTAGACTGATTAGTAGTTTGCTGCAGCATCATGCATAGCAGAGTCTGGGCTCTGAACTGCAGAGCTCGCTTCCGTTGTGAAAACAGCGTACCACCAAGGCAGCAACTGTGGTGTCAAGATTCATCCAGCACACAGAATTGCTAATATTTTATTTTTTCCCATGAGCATCTTAGACAAACATAATCTAAACTTGATTTTCTTATTGCTAGTTTTTTATGTTTTGCTACGGTTTTTATATTTATATAACACGTAGATAAACATTGTTTAAATACCTCACGTTCCAATTCATAATATGTATGATTTTTTATACCAAGTTTGACCGGCTTGTTTTATTTTAAAAATTTATAATGATTATTAATTTTTCTATGATATTATTTAACATATAATATACTTTATTTATGATTGAATGAGAATAAGACGAGCTGGTCAAACTTGGTAAAAAAGTTAAACTAATTATAAATTGGGACATAGGAGTACGATAGTTTTTTAAACGCATTCTAAACCTAGCATTCGAAATTCTTGAGCAGCTTGCGAGGAAGTTGGCGGTGGGACCTTCAACTTCAAGCCCTCAATCAAGCAACTATATTACTAATATGAAATTTATGAAATTGAAAACCCATGTATCTCGATCAATAACCTCACAACTCTGTTGCGTTGACACAACATGGTGGTCTAGTCAGTAGGAGTCATCATCTTGATTGTGTTGTTGCTTATATGTGGGCACAACTATCAGGAAACCTCCCAAGATATTAGGTCCACCTCCAGATGTCTTTGTAAGGACCTCCAACAGTCATGCAGATGCACCCAATAGATTGACAGGACCTGATTCCTGTATCTCCTTCACATCTCACATGAGCGTTCATCCATATCACAGACATCACATACCATCGTAGTAAAAGCGGAAAGAGTTACAATAACTTAATTTACATTCACAGGTACAATATAGAAAGAGTCATTATTATAATATACGGGTTCGAGTGCTTCTACTTATTACATCACCGGAAAGTAGACACCTTCCATAAGTTTACTTAGTTTCCTTCCTCCTGCTTTGGGACGGCCTTGAAACAGAAGCAGCAAACTCTGCAGTTTCATCACCTACAACGACATGGGTTCGAAAACCCTAAGTACTAAGTGTACTTTCGCAAGTCTTACCCGACTAAAAGAAAAAATTCTCAAGGATATGCTGACCTTTAGGAGTCAAGGTAAGGTTTAGCAAAAACCAATGACTCAGTTTGCTCAAAGCTTACTAAAGTTGGTCCTTATGAATTTTTTACTTGTCAAATTAAGTAATTTCTTGAATCTAGATTTGTTCCCTAATCTAGATCAAACACTTGGCCTACACTAGCCATCCTTTAACACTTGGCCTAAATTATATCCAAGCGATTCTACTAAAAAGACAGGGGAAGTTCCTTACCTCAAGGCGAGACTCGGGATCCCCTCAAAGGCGGCAATGACACGGTGGCAGCTTGGAACGATGGCGGTGGCTTCGGGACTGTACCAGGGAAGAGGTTAAGTGAGGACAAGACAGAGAGGCCGAGAAAAGGGGAAACCAAGGTGGGTTCCTGGTGCATCGCACTCAGGCGGAGCTCATCGTGGCAACGATGATGGCAGGGGCTCAGCGACGACAACGAAACGACCTTGCGGCGGTGGCGGTGTTGCTGCGTGCTGGGTGGGGAAAACAGGCAGGGAGAGAGCAACTAAGGATCGGGGTGCGGGAGGCCAGGGCCTTCACTTTGAAGCTTGGGTGAGGTGTGTGGGACGGGGTCATGGGTGCGGGCGGCGGTCATCCGCATGGAAGGCGTTGTAACACCCCTGGTGTTACGTTAACTAAAACTCTGACATGTCATCATAAGCATTTGCATTAACTTGCTTGATCTACCTAGAATGCATTCACTAGGTCAAAAACTTTCAATGAGTGTGATGTGGTGTATAGAGTATAGGGATTTGATTGAAAACTTTGTTAAGCCTAGTGAGAAGAAATCATCTCTTAAGAAAGTCATGAGTTGACTTGGAGTCTTAAGCACTAAAGACAAGTTTTAGAACCTAGAGCAACTTTATTTTGAAGTGTTAGTCAAGTGGAAGAAACACTTGAGGTGTTGGATCAACTTTAAAACCTAAGTTGAGCCAAAGTGAAATAGTGTATAACCAAAGCAAACAATTACTGAACTAATGTCACTTTGGACATGAGCTCTATAAGCCAAAGTTAGATCTTAGGGCAAAGAATACCTTCTCTTTTTGGAGGAAGGATTACATTGGTGAAACACTTGAAGAAAGAGGAGAACATGTGAAACCCTGAATTAGCCCCAATAGTGGATTTCAAAATTCAGTAAGAATCTGCTAAAAGTTCATGTACCAAAGTTGTAGAGCTTGTAAAAATGAATAACTTTATTATTTGGAGATTTTCTAGTTTTATAGAGAAATTTGGAGTGATTTACAAAAAATTCAGTTTTGGGTTCAAATTGGAATTGCTGAAAATTATATCAACTAATCGACTTTGGATCTTTATAGCTTTTGATCTTTGAAAATTTTGAAGATGGTTATTATAACAAAGTTATAGAGATATATGAGGAATATAAGTTTGGTTAAGTGACCTAGACCTAACACTCTATGGAACTAAGAGAAAAACTGATAAAAAGTAAAGATGTCAGAAATTGTGGATTTCAGACTTAGTGGAATTCAGAATCTGAATTTCAGCATTTGGAGCAACTTTGGAATCTGTTTGTGGCTAATCCATATCGTTATGGGCAAACAGTGCTATATAAAGGTGGAAGCCCATGTATTGGTGTGTAAGTTTGGTTAAAGATCACACCCCTAAAGTTACATGGAATTTGGAGAAAAGGTGATTCAAAGTGGGGCTGCCAATGTGTCTGAATTTTCAGATTATGAATAGGAGATTAAGTCTGAATTTCAGAGTTTGTAGCTGTTTTTGGAGCTCATTTGGGCCTAATCCATAAAGTTTTGAAATGTGGTGTCTATAGTGGAGTTTAAGCCCATATTATGGTGAATAAGTCTCCTTAAGTGACTTTGGTTTGATCCTACACAAAAGTTGGAGAGAAAGCTTGCTCAAGGTTGTACTGACGGACAGTGCTTTTACTGCATTTGGTTCAGTTCTGAAATCTAAAACCTGCTATATGGTGCTGTTTTGGAGTTCTTGTGTGGCTGTTCTATAAGGTTTTAGGTTAGGATGTCTATGGAGGAAGCGAAGATTATATGATGGTGAACAACTTTACTTAAGTGGGTTTGGCTTGATCCTGTGCAAACAATGGAGTAACAACTGCTTATAGTGGTGCTGTCAGGTAGTGATGCATTTAGCAAGGTTCAGATTAACAAGTCTGAGTTCAGTTCTTTTGGGTCAACTTTGGTGGCTCCTTGAGACTATTCTAGGGAGTTGTAGGTCATGTTTTATATAGCAAAGTGGTAGACCAAAGTAAGAGGAACAAATTTCCTAAAAGGCGATGGACTTGGTGCTACACAAAAATAGGAGTAAAATGGGTCCCAACCTTCCCTGTTCGGCTGTGAATGGTCTGAACTTGGTTCTGTTGTATGCAATTCAATCAGTGCGTGAGTCCCAGTTTGGAGCTCTTTTGTGACCAGTGCATGAGAATTTGGACTATAAATTCTATAGCAAAGTCAACGACCAAGTATAGGGGAACAAGTTTCATACAAGGAGTTAGCCTTGCTGCTGTGTAAAATTTGTAGATAATGGTACTACAATCCTCTATGTCAGGTTTGGCATGGAGCTGTGTCAGTTAGCTGAAATTGTAGTGTTTCAGTGTTTTTACTAAACTTTGGATCACCACAACCTTTGTTCTATATGATTTCAACCATGAGTTGCTGTACAAAAGAGGTAGAGCTATGAATAGAGAATAACTTTTATTAAGGGAGAGGGGTCTGTTGCCTTGCGAATTTATGAGATAACAGGAGCTGAACTGAGGAGAGTGGAATGGGACAGCAGGGCTGCTGCACTAGATCCAGTGTGAATAAGAAAAAAAATCTGGAGAAGATTTTTGCATCCCTGTTGTACGTCACTTGTGTGCTCGAGTTGACCCAGTTAGTTTGGCGTGGTGGATGGATATTTGCATGGAGGGAATAGAGGATAGGCTCAAAGTTCGAATATCTACGCATGGAGAGAACTAGAGTTATACATGTTAGGGCTTGTTTGGTTCGCTCTTAATTCATGTGGATTGAGTGAGATTGAGTCGGTTTAAATCAATAGCAAATCAAAATTCGTCTTGATACATCCCAATACACTCCAATTCACATGGATCGGAAATAACCGAACAAGGGAGGGCACTTGCCTGTTTGCCGCTGGTTCATGTCGTCGTCCAGGTTCATTGTTTTTCTGTGCGGTTGCTGATACGCGTCCTAGTCCCAGTAACTGCTTGCGCCAGCTCGCCGGTCCCAGCTCGCTGGTCCCTGGTGATAAGAAGCAGCTGCGCGCGGCGTGTTGCATTCTTTGTATCATGTTTTGCTCAATAAGAGTGCTCGTGGTCACCATGGTTGCTAGCCAAGTTCGCTGTAGAGACCTGAGCTCGAATCCCTGCAGCCACACGGCTGCTTGGGCCATGCAGCCACTGCTGGTGTTAATCTTCTCCCCAGCCACTACGTCTGTCCTATCCCAGAGTTTGCATGCCGTGACCTGCCCAGTGGTGACCACAGCCACCGGATTCTTACCTCACCGTGGCCAGGATCCTCGAAGGTTTCCTCGACCGTGTGGCGCTCGTTCTGTACTCATTTAAGGTCAGTGAAGCTCATCAACTTGGAATTTTTAACTCTACTATTTTATGCTGGCCGGAACAGAGCTCCGCCGCCGTAGTTTCGCGCCGTGAATTACCTCTGCTTCGACCCATTAACTTGCGCCATTTCCGGTCGAGTTCACGCGCATACTATAGGTTTGTGAGATCACTGAAGCTCTCAGAATCTTTAGTTCGAGCTCTACCACGCGGCGTTCACGGGATCAGGCTCATTGAACTTGGCTTGCCGCCACCGCTGTCGAAAGCTCGGTTATAGGATCTCCACGGGACAAATAAGTACCTACCTGATTCGCCATAGTTTGAGGGTTGTGTTTGTGTCCTTGCTGTCGTCGGAGTTATATCACAGTGGTCGATTTGGCGTTGGCTCGCCAGAGATTTGCGCGGCGGTGTCATGGTCGAGTTTGTGCAAAAGCAAAGAAGAAGGGGGGCCTATGTGCGTACGTCCGAGAGACAGTAAAACAGTGGTCGGACCTGGTTTAATTGTTTTGCGCGGTGGGATTCCCTGTGCAAGAATACACGCGCGGGCACGTGCTCCCGTCTGTGGGCCGACTATGCCTGGAAATGGGCCGGCTGGGTCAGTTTCAGCCCGGGTTTAATGATTTTCCTTTATTCATTTTTCTGAGAGCTTGTTAATTATGTCACAAATTGTAGAAATATGGTAAAATCATGGGACAAATTTTGTGGGGTGTCTAAATTGGTAAGCTCTTTGGTAAATGTGTTTTGAGATCTTTAGTGAGTTTACAAATTTTAAGTAATTTAAGTGTGCTCTAAAAAAGATTAATTGAATATTTAGGGAGCAAATGTGAGCACCAAAATTTGTGAAAACTTGTGGAAAGTCTTGTTATCCGAAGATAAACTCTTGGTAAAAGTTTGGTGCTGTTTGTAAGCCATTTACTCGGAAATCCTTGTAGAGTCCCCAATTGGAATAATAAGAAGAACATAATCACATGTGGATTAGAACTTCGGAAGAAGGAACAAGTTTAACAAGTGAAACCTAATCTTTGGATAAAGAAGCAAGAGTGCCTATTGGGATCTGGATTTTTGGCGTAGTTTGAAGATTGTTCTAATCCTCTAGATGTTCAAGTTATAGGATTCAAGTCAAAGAAGTAGGTCCTTACTTAAAGCAAGCATTGAGTGCTTGGTTATGGAGGCAGAATTCCCTGGTGTGGTTTGAGAGCTAGTGATGATATTAGAATGTTTAGCTCCCCTGTTGTTTGGTTAGTTTTGTGTGCACCTTTAGTAAGGTGTAGTTTGTACTGCTTTAAAGTATCTTCATTGTAGTTGCATAAGTATATGCATGCATGTTCATATCATTTCATGTAGAGCTCCTAGCAGAAGGAGTGTAAATTCAAGATGAAGTGGTTGTGGAAGAGGAGTTTGCTCTAGTGCATGTTCATCAAGTGGATGGAGCTATCTAACTGGTTATTGGGTAGAAGATCTAGAACCTCTTCACTGCAACAAAGGCAAGCCCCGGTGCATTTGCCCTTTCCTTGTATTTTTAAAAGACTTTTATACACATTAAGTCTAGTGAACTATGCATTAAGTTTATAGGAATTGCTTGGAAACTATTGGATGCATTGCCTACCTTGATATCCATGCCTTTTGATACTTCTGATGAAGTACCAAAATATGATTTATAAAAATGCTTAGCCCTGCTTAGATCTTGTGGATAGAGGTTGTCTTTTGCAATAATGCCTAGCTCAGGGGTTATCCTGAGGAAGGATGGCTTCTACCTGCAAGAATATTTTCATCTAAAGCATAATGGGATTTTACTGCAAAGTTCCCCATAATGCTCTATTCATCCTAAGGAACACAAAACAATCCTAAGGATGGAAGTACTTAAATCGAGACTTGGGCTAGGAACAGGTGATGCTCCACCCAGGTTAATTAAGGATTGGATGCGTATGTAGGCCTGTATGATCAAGGACTATCTTAACTGGCCACATGCCCTGGATATGGGACAGGGTAAGCTTGAACCCGGCTATTCCATACATGAAAAGGCAATCACGCACTGGGAGTGGAGAGATGGCGAGAGTGGCATGTACCCTCCTAGCAAAGTACCGCCTAAAAGGGGTGGTGTGCTCTCGGGTGGCGCGAACCTGTTCATGCAGTGGAGGATCCTTGGGAATGGTAGACATATGCAAGAGTTACGAGAAACATATGTCGTGTGGTTAGAGATCCTCAGCTGAGTAAATCGATTCGGATCGCCGTTATATCCCCGGACATTGGAGACTTGATCTCTGACCTGCAACATAGGTCAGGATGTAAACATTATGAATAAAAATAATTTTGTATTGATGAGATGGTGAAATTAGACTAGATACAACCAGAGTCTATTAACATTTAATCTGGCGTTAAAATATTGAAAGTAAGGACTCACTTTAGTAAGCTATTTCTGCAAAAGTATCTAAGTTGATTCTTGCTCAAGCCTTTCCTTGATTCTTATTTAACCAACATATCCTTGAGAGTCTTTTTCCTTAGTCGGGTAAGACATGCGAAAGTACACTTCGTACTCAGGGTTTCGAACCCATGTTGTTGTAGGTGATGAGGAGTACTCTAAGTGTTCCTGTGGCTGGAGGATGTTTCCAGTTCTGGAGGAGGATTAGTTAGGCTTGTGTATAAGCTTTGGAGGGTTCCTACCTTCATGCTATTGTAATAAGTTATGCACTTTGAGTTCTATAAGGACTTGTAATAAATATTACTCTTTTGAAACATGTAAAACTTGAGTTTTGAAAAGGTAAAGAATGTTTGTAAAGTCTTCGGCTCTATCTCCAAAGTGTGTGTATCGAATGTGACTACTATAATATGCATGAATGTGGGAGATGCTTGGGATAATGAGTTCAAGTTGTTGAACTCGTGATAGCCTTGTTAAGTTACCTGGTATACATGCATAGCCATCTGAGGCCATTATGGCAAAGATTGGTGCATGTGGGCCCGATAACTCGGGAGGGCTGTCACAGGCGCGACGTGGGCGCGGTCACGACAGAGCGAACGGTTGCAGGAGGAGGACGATGCTGATGAGTGCGGCCGACTGGGCCGAAAGGCCGAGGGGGGATGGGCGGCAGGCTTCTTTTCCTTTTCCTTTTATTCTGAATTTTAATTCCATTATTCTTTGAGGTTTTGACTTCTAGAATATAATTACATTTTCTAATAAAGTAATAATCTTTATTCTAGAGAAAAGAGAAAATGGGGTTGAGGGAAGGGAAAAGAGGAGTAACACCTCAATTTGTGGACATGAGCAAAGAAATTTTGTACCCCAAATTCAGGGTGTTAGAAAGGCAAAGACATAGAGATTTATCCCATGGTTCGGCCAAGTCTGAAATGCTTGCCTACATCCACGTTGGAGTTAGCCAACATGGCTTGGAGTCTATTTCAACTCTTTCCTTTGTTTGCTCAGATTTGTCACCAATTGACAGACCAAGTCTTCCTCTATGTCGATGTTGGTTACACATAACTGAGGCTATCACAACAGTCGATAGCTCTTCGGTAGAGTAACAGTACCATCACTTGCTCAAGATCTTCGCTCTATCTCCCAGCATCACTCCTCCTCTCTTTTGGCTTACAACTGCGCCAACACTAGATCTAGAGAGAAATACATAAGAGGAGTAGATAAATGTTTCACAATGTTTCTACACTTGTTTGCTGCAAAGGTGTTTTCCTTAGGGTCGTGGGAGGGCCTAATTATAACCCCAAAACCTCCCATAGCCGTTGTAAAACAAATGGGGAATTAGATCTGTGCATGTGGCACTTGACCGGTGCGGTGCGCCACCGGGCCGAGTCCTGTAGCCCTGCGCCCGAGATCCTGATTGGAACCTTCGTCTCCGAGTGGTCACCGGACCAGTCCGGTGCACCACCGGATTGGGTGCCACGTTATCTAGCCGTTCAAAAATGGTGAAAATGATAGGGCAATGGGTAGGGCATTGACGTTGGTTGTGTGGGGGTTGTTCCCTTAATTAAAAAAATATATGATGTTTTTTGGTTTTTTGCGGTTATTAATTTGCCGAGTGTTTTTCGACACTCGGCCGAAAAAGCACTCGGCAAAGAACCATTTACCAATCACTAGTACAGAGAAGCTCTATATAGGCGGTTGTGAACACATTTTGTACTGACATTTTTCAGAACCGCCTGTGCTAGAGGCCAGTAGAAAAAATATTGTACATGCGGGTTACTGAGAACCGCCAGTGGTTTTTTATTAGGCAAATCGTGGCATATTTCACGTAGAATTCATGGCTACGCGGCCAGTGGGAATCAAACCCACAACCTCACCGTCACGTGTAGCTCACTCGACCACTCAGTCTATCACTTACTTCATGTGTAAATTGAAGTTTTGTTGGCCACCTACTAGAATAATTTGAGTATAAATTGACTATTTGAGGCTGTAAACGAATTCAAATAAAAAAGTTGTCAACTATAAAGTTTCATAACGTTTGAAGTTCTACAACTTTTATTTTGTTACTTTTTCCATCCGAGTTTGTTTGCAAAATTTGTATTTTAAATTTGACAAATTTAGATGCAATTTTTGAGAGCCAAAATGATTATTCCCTTAATTAAAAAATATATGCTATTTTTTGGTTTTTTGCGATTCTTAGTTTGCTTAGTGTTTTTCGACACTCGACAAAATCTTTGCTGAGTGCCGAAAAATGCACTCGACAAAGAACCATTTACCGATCACTAGTACATAGAAGCTCTATACAGACGGTTGTGAACACATTTTGTACTTGTCGCGGACCACAATTAGGGGTACCCTCAAGACTCCTAAACTCGGCTGGTAATCACCATCAGCACAAGCTGCAGAAGCCTGATGGGCGCAATTCAGGTCAAGGCTCCGTTCACTCAAGGGACACGATCTCGCCTCGCCCGAGCCCAGCCTCGGGCAGGAACAGTAGACCCAGGCGGATTCACGCCTCGCCCGAGGGCCTCCTCAAGCAACGGGCGCACCTTCGACTCGCCCGAGGCCCAGCTCGGGCAGGCTTCGCAGTGAAGCAACCTTGGCCAGATCGCCTCGCCAACCGACCGTATCGCAGGAGCATTCAAAGCAAGGATCGCCTGACACCTTTTCCTGACGCGCGCTCCTCAGTCGGCAGGGCCGAAGTGACCGCAGTCACTTCACCCCTCCACTGACTGACCTGACAGGAAAACAGCGCCGCCTGCCCTGCTCCGACTGCTGTGCCACCCGCCAGGGTGAGGCTGACAGCAGCCGAGTCCAGCCTCAGGCGCCATAGGAAGCTCTGCCTCGCCCGACCCCGGGGCTCGGCCCCCGCCTCGGCCTCGGAAGACGGTCTCTGCCTCGCCCGACCCCGAGGCTCGGCCCCCGCCTCGGCCTCGGAAGACGGTCTCCGCCTCGCCCGACCCCAGGGCTCGGCCTCAACCTCGATCTCGGAAGACGGTCTCTGCCTCGCCCGACCCCAGGGCTCGGCCTTAACCTCGACCTCGGAGGAGTCACTGCCTCGCCCGACCTTGGGCTCGGACCGACCACGCCACAGGGGGGTACATCATTACCCTACCCCTAGCTAGCTCAGGCTACGGGGAACAAGACTGGCGTCCCATCTGGCTCGCCCCGGTAAACAAGTAATGATGGCACCCTGCGTGCTCCCATGACGATGGCGGTTCTCAGCCCCCTACGGAAGCAAGGAGACGTCAGCGAGGTCTCGACAGCCCCGACAGCTGTGCTTCTACAGGGCTCAAGCGCTCCTCCGACGGCCACGACATCACATGCACAGGGCACTAGCACCTCTTCGACAGCCACGTCGGCATGTACATAAGGCTCTGGCTCCTCTCCACCGGACACGTTAGCATATTGATACACCCCCCATTGTACACCAGGACCCTCTCCTTACATCTATAAAAGGAAGGTCCAGGGCCCTCGTACAAGGGGGGTGGCCGCGCGGGAGGACGGGCCGACGGACAGGCTCTCTCTCTCTCCCTCGCGAACGCTTGTAACCCCCTACTGCAAGCGCATCCACCCTGGGCGTAGGACAACACGAAGCCATGGTTTTCCCCTCTTTGTGTTCCATATCGCGCCGACCCATCTGGGCTGGGGCACACAGCGACAATTTACTCGTCGGTCCAGGGACCCCCCGGGGTCGAAACACCGACAGTTGGCGCGCCAGGTAGGGGCCTGATGCGTGTTGACGAACAGCTTCCCGTCAAGCTCCAGATGGGCAGTCTCCAGCAACCTCTCCAGCCTGAGACGCTGCTCCGTTTCGGGAGTCTCGAGTTCATGTCCCTCGACGGCAGCTACAACATGGTACTCCTTCCTCCGCCACGCGACAGCGACAACAGTGGCCGTCAGCCCGCCCGGCGGCGGCGGACTTGGCGACGTCTTCCCCCCATGGCGGAAGAGCAGCATCCGGGTCTGTCCCGTCACCTTCCCCGCCACAGGAGGAGGAGGCGGGCCAACCATGGCCAAGCAGGAGGCGGCACCTCGTTGGCTGTCGAGCGAGTCGACGACGCCGGCGCCCCAGCGGGGGACACGTCGGGTGTTGACCTCGCGTCTGAGACGAAGACGAGTGTCGTTTCCCCGCAACACGCCAACCCCAAGCGGACAGATGACACCAACACACTCGCGAAGGACTTGCTGGGCATTAGCCTCGTACCTGAGATAACGGTGCAGTCCGTCCCTGACGCGACTTCGTCACCATCCGTCGATCAAGATGTACCGTCCGTTTTCCACCCTGTGCCTTTTAGATTCAGCTTCGACCCACCAAGCGACCCCGCTTCGGTGGATGCTTTCATAAAGGCATATCCTAACCTTCCGGGGTACCATATGTGGTCAACCTGGGACCGACTGACAGTCGTCTCGACCTGCGGGCCCCCGGGTTCCGAGGAAGATGACGAGCTCGACTCTGGTTGGGATTTCTCCGGGCTCGATAACCCCAGTGCCATGCGAGACTTCATGACCGCATGTGACTACTGCCTCTCCGATTACTCCGATGGTGGCCACAGCCTTGACGACGAGGACTGTGGCCCAAGTCGCGAATGTTTCCACGTCGATCTAAGGGGTCTCGACGAAGGCAGCCACCTTGGTATGCCGGAGGACGACGATCCCCCTAGGCCTGCGCCTCATGTTGACATCCTTCGGGAGCTAGCTGTGGTCCCAGTCCCTGCGGGGGGTCAGGACACACAGCTCGAGCAAATCCGCGAGATGCAGGCCAAGCTCGACGAGGAAGCAGGACAACTTGTGCAGCTCCGGCAGAACATCGGGCAGGAGTGGGCAGGCCGAGCACTAGCCGGAAAAGCGCGTCATCTGCCCCAGGATGTCCAGCACCGCATCGCAGACGATGCCAGGGCAAGGCTGCCATCGGCTTCCAGTGGGGTCGGCCAGAACCTGGCTGCAGCAGCAATACTACTCCGAGCGATGCCGGAGCCATCCACCACCTAGAGGCGGCGTATCGAGGGAGAACTCAAGAATCTCCTGGAGGATGTCGCGGTCCGACGGGCCGAGAGCTCTGCCTCCCGAAGGCAAGAGTACCCCCAGAGCATCATGCCACGACTTCCTGATTCATGCGGGAAGCCTCGGTCCACACTGGGCGCACGCGGGACGCAACGCTTGCAGCCCCAGGTCGCCTCGGCAACAAGCACCACCGCCGCGACCGTCGAGCCCACCTCGACGAGAAGGTGCGTCGAGGCTACCACCCCAGGCGTGGGGGACGCTACGACAGCGGGGAGGATCGGAGCCCCTCGCCTGAACCACCCAGTCCGCAAGCCTTTAGCCGGGCCATACGACCCGGTTCCCGACCCGGTTCCGAGCCCCGACTACCATCACTAAGTACTCAGGGGAAACAAGGCCGGAACTGTGGCTCGCGGACTACCGGCTGGCCTGCCAACTGGGTGGAACGGACGATGACAACCTCATCATCCGTAACCTCCCCCTGTTCCTCTCCGACGCCGCCCGAGCCTGGCTGGAGCATCTGCCTCCTGCGCAGATCTCCAACTAGGATGACCTGGTCAAAGCCTTTGCCGCAAACTTCCAGGGCACATACGTGTGCCCTGGGAATTCCTGGGATCTCTGAAGCTGCCGCCAGCAGCCAAGAGAATCCCTGCGGGACTACATCCGATGATTTTCGAAGCAGCGCACCGAGCTGCCCAACATCACCGACTCAGATGTCATCGGCGCGTTCCTCGCCGGTACCACTTGCCGCGACCTGGTGAGCAAGCTGGGTCGCAAGACTCCCAGCAGGGCGAGCGAGCTGATGGACATCGCCACCAAGTTCGCCTCTGGTCAGGAGGCGGTCGAGGCCATCTTCCGGAAGGACAAGCAGCCTCAGGGACGCCAGCAGGAAGACGTCCCCGAGGCGTCCGCTCAGCGCGGCACGAAGAAGAAGGGCAAGAAGAGGTCGCAAGCGAAACACGACGCCGCCGACGCAGATCTTGTCGCCGCTGCTGAGCACAGGAACCCTCGGAAGCCTCCCGGAGGGGCCAACCAGTTCGACAAGATGCTCAAGGAGTCATGCCCCTATCATCAGGGTCCCGTCAAGCACACCCTTGAGGAGTGCGTCATGCTTCGGCGCTACTTCCATAAGGCCGGGCCCCCGGCGGAAGGTGGCAAAGGCCATGGCAACGACAAGAAGGAGGGCAACAAAGCAGAGGAGTTCCCCGAGGTCCACGACTGCTTCATGATCTACGGTGGGCAAGTGGCGAACGCCTCGGCTCGGCACCGCAAGCAGGAGCGCCGGGAGGTCTGCTCGGTGAAGGTGGCGGCGCCAGTCTACCTAGACTGGTCCGACAAGCCCATCACCTTCGACCAAGGCGACCACCCCGACCGCGTGCCGAGCCCAGGGAAGTACCCGCTCGTCGTCGATCCTGTCATCGGCAACGTCAGGCTTACCAAGGTCCTCATGGACGGAGGCAGCAGCCTCAACATCATCTACGCCGAGACCCTCGGGCTCTTGCAGATCGATCTATCCACGATCTGGGCCGGTGCGGCGCCCTTTCACGGGATCATCCCCGAGAAGCGCGTCCATCCCCTTGGGCAACTCGATCTGCCTGTCTGCTTCAGGACTCCCTCCAACTTCCGAAAGGAAACCCTCACGTTCGAGGTGGTTGGGTTCCAAGGAACCTACCACGCAGTGCTGGGGAGACCATGCTACGCCAAGTTCATCGCCGTCCCCAACTACACCTACCTCAAGCTCAAGATGTCGGGCCCCAACGGGGGTCATCACAGTCGGATCCACGTACCGACACGCGTACGAATGCGATGTGGAGTGCGTGGAGTACGCTGAGGCCCTCGCCGAATCTGAGGCCCTCATCGCCGACCTGGAGAGCCTCTCCAAGGAGGTGCCAGATGCGAAGCGCCACGCCGGCAACTTCGAGCCAGCAGAGGCGGTTAAGTCCGTCCCTCTCGACCCCAGCAACGATGCCTCCAAGCAAGTCCGGATCGGCTCCGAGCTCGACCCCAAATAGGAAGCAGTGCTCGTCGACTTTCTCCGCGCGAACGCCGAGGTTTTTGCGTGGAGTCCCTCGGACATGCCTGGCATACCGAGGGATGTCGCCGAGCACTCGCTGGATATCCGAGCTGGAGCCCGATCCGTGAAGCAGCCTCTGCGCCGATTCGACGAAGAAAAGCGCAGAGCAATAGGCGAGGAGATCCACAAGCTGATGGCTGTAGGGTTCATCAAAGAGGTATTCCATCCCGAATGGCTAGCCAACCCCGTGCTTGTGAAAAAGAAAGGTGGGAAATGGAGGATGTGTGTAGACTACACTGGTCTAAACAAAGCATGTCCGAAGGTTCCCTACCCTCCGCCTCGCATCGATCAAATCGTGGATTCCACTGCTGGGTGCGAAACCGTGTCATTCCTCGATGCCTACTCAGGGTATCACCAAATCAGGATGAAAGAGTCCGACCAGCTCGCGACCTCTTTCATCACACCCTTTGGCATGTATTGCTATATTACTATGCCATTTGGTTTAAGGAATGCAGGCGCGACATACCAAAGGTGCATGAACCACGTGTTCGGAGAGCACATCGGCCAAACGGTCGAGGCTTACGTCGATGACATCGTAGTCAAGACGAGGAAAGCCTCCGACCTCCTCTCTGACCTTGAAATGATATTCAAGTGTCTGAGAGCGAAGGGCGTGAAACTCAACCCCGAGAAGTGTGTCTTCGGAGTCCCCCGAGGCATGCTCCTGGGATTCATCGTCTCCGAGCGGGGCATCGAGGCCAACCCGGAGAAAATCGCGGCCATCACCAACATGGGGCCTATCAAGGACTTGAAAGGAGTACAAAGATTCATGGGATGCCTTGCGGCTCTGAGCCGCTTCATCTCGCGCCTCGGCGAAAGAGGCCTACCCCTGTACCGCCTCCTAAGGAAGACCGAGCGCTTCACTTGGACCCCCGAGGCCGAGGAAGCCCTCGAGAACTTAAAGGCGCTCCTTACAAGCGCGCCCATCCTGGTGCCCCCCGCTGCGGGAGAAGCCCTCTTGATATACGTAGCCCCAACCACTCAGGTGGTCAGCGCCGCGATCGTGGTCGAGAGACGAGAAGAAGGGCATGCATTGCTCGTCCAGAGGCCGGTCTACTTCATCAGTGAAGTACTGTCCGAGACCAAAATCCGCTACCCGCAAATTCAGAAGCTACTGTACGCGGTAATTCTGACGCGGCGAAAGTTGCGACACTACTTCGATTCTCATCTGGTGACTGTGGTGTCATCCTTCCCCCTGGGGGAGATCATCCAGTGCCGAGAGGCCTCGGGTAGGATTGCAAAATGGGCGGTGGATCTCATGGGCGAGACAATCTCGTTCGCTCCTCGGAAGGCCATCAAGTCCCAAGTCTTGGCGAACTTTGTGGCTGAATGGGTCGACACCCAGCTTCCAATAGCTCCGATCCAACCGGAACTCTAGACCATGCATTTCGACGGGTCGCTGATGAAAACAGGAGCGGGTGCGGGCCTGCTCTTCATCTCACCTCTCGGGAAGCACCTCCGCTACGTGCTGCACCTCCATTTCCCGGCGTCAAACAACGTGGCTGAGTACGAGGCTCTGGTTAACGGGTTGCGCATCGCCATCGAGCTAGGGGTTCGGCGCCTCGACGCTCGTGGCGACTCGCAGCTTGTCATCGACCAAGTCATGAAGAACTCCCACTGTCGCGACCCGAAGATGGAGGCCTACTGCGACGAGGTTCGGCGCCTGGAAGACAAGTTCTACGGGCTCGAGCTCAACCACGTCGCTCGACGGTACAACGAGACTGCGGACGAGCTGGCTAAGATAGCCTAGGGACGGAAAACGGTTCCCCCGGACGTCTTCTCCCGAGACCTACATCAACCCTCCGTCAAGACCGACGACACGCCCGAGCCCGGGGAGGCCTCGGCCCAGCCCGAGGCACCCTCGGCCGCCAAGGGTGAGGCACTGCGCGTCGAGGAAGAGCGGAATGGGGTCACGCCTAATCGAAACTGGCAGACCCCGTACCTGCAATATCTCCACCGAGGAGAGCTACCCCTTGACAGAGCCGAAGCTCGGCGACTGGCACGGCGCGCCAAGTCATTCGTCTTACTGGGTGACGATAAGGAGCTCTACCACCGCAGCCCCTCAAGCATCCTCCAACGATGCATATCCATCGCTGAAGGTCAGGAGCTATTGCAAGAAATACACTCGGGGGCTTGTGGTCATCACATAGCACCTCGGGCCCTCGTTGGAAACGCCTTCCGACAAGGTTTCTACTGGTCGACCGTGGTGGCCGATGCCATTAGGATTGTACGCACCTGCCAAGGGTGTCAATTCTACGCAAGACAGACACACCTGCCCGCTCAGGCCTTGCAAACAATACCCATCACCTGGTCGTTTGCTGTGTGGGGTCTGGACCTCGTCGATCCCTTGCAGAAGGCACCCGGGGGCTTCACGCACCTGCTGGTCGCTATCGACAAATTCTCCAAGTGGATCGAGGTCCGACCCCTAAACAAGATCAGGTCCGAGCAGGCGGTGGCGTTCTTCACCAACATCATCCATCGCTTTGGGGCCCCGAACTCCATCATCACCGACAATGGCACCCAGTTCACTGGCAAGAAGTTCCTGGACTTCTGCGAGGACCACCACATTCATGTGGACTGGGCCGCCGTAGCTCACCCCATGACGAATGGGCAGGTAGAGCGTGCCAACGGCATGATTCTGCAGGGACTTAAGCCGAGGATCTACAACGACCTCAACAAGTCCGGCAAGCGATGGATGAAGGAACTCCCCTCGGTGGTCTGGAGTATGAGGATGACGCCAAGCCGAGCCACGAGCTTCACACCGTTTTTTCTAGTCTATGGGGCCGAGGATATCTTGCCCGCAGACTTAGAATACGGTTCCCCGAGGACAAAGGCGTACGACGACCGAAGCAACCAGACCAGCCGAGAAGACTCACTGGACCAACTGGAAGAGGCTCGGGACATGGCCTTACTACACTCGGCACGGTATCAGCAGTCTTTGCGACGCTACCACGCCCGAGGGGTTCGGTCCTGAGACCTCCGGGTGGGGGACTTGGTACTTCGGCTACGACAAGACGCCCGAGGGCGCCACAAGCTCACTCCTCCCTGGGAAGGGCCGTTCATCATCACCAAGATTTTGAAGCCCGGAACATACAAGCTGGCCAACAGTCAAGGCGAGGTCTACAACAACGCTTGGAACATCCGACAGCTACGTCGCTTTTACCCTTAATATGTTTTCAAGTCGTTCATATACCTCGTTATCTTTACATACACAAATAGAGTCTAACCGTCAAGGAAGGGTCAGCCTTGCCTCGGCAAAGCCCGACCCTCCCTCGGGGGCTAGAAGGGGGAAACCCCCTCTGCGTCAAAATTTTCCTCGGAAAAGTCTTCTACCAAAACGACTTTCGTGTTTCCCGACTATATCAGTAACAGAGCCCCGCGAAACGAATAAGAGGGCATGTAAGCGGCAAGGCCGACCGAGCCGAGGGACTCCTACGCCTCCGGGATACGGATACCTCACTCGTCACCTTTCGCGAAAAATAACTCTTACTCGGATAAGCGATTCTGCTACTGACGAACAAGTCCGGATACTCGAAACAGGAGGAAAAGAAACGTAGCTTTAGAACACGACGACAAAATGTTCAGGCCTCGGCGACCGCGAAAGACACATGCATGTTCAAAACAAACTGCTCCGGCAGAATCAGGCATCGCCCGAGGGAGGAGCAGCACCCTCGGCTTCGTCTCCACCCTCAGCGCCGTTTCCACCCTCGGCGAGATCCGCCCCGGCCTTGGACGGCGACGCAAGCGAAAGGATTTCTACCTCGAAGGAGGATGCCAGCACCGCGCTTGGGCCCGTGACGGCCGCGTCAAGCCTCTGAACTTCGGCCAGGGCAGCTTCATCTTCGTCGGGAAGACAGTACCCCTCGCTGACCCGCTCCAGATCCACATCGTAGTGGGAAGCGAGAACGGCAAAGGCCCGCCTAACGTTGTGATGCAGCGCCTCGCGGAGTCTGCCGCGCACATTGCCGCCCAAGGCCTGCAGGCGACTCTGGGGGGAGCTTCCCGAGGGGACGTCGTCAAGACCAAAGACCTAGCAGAAGGCCGAGATAGCTTCGGACATGGCCACGCGGTCGGCCTCCTTCTGCTCAACCGCCTGGGCAAGTGCCTTGGCGGACTCGTTGAGGGCTGACTCGAACTCTGCAAACAACCAAAACAGAATTCTTCAGACACGAGTTGAAGAATGAAGCAGAATCGAAGTCTCAAAGCAGCCAAGACATACCTTCAGCCCGGGCACGCTGCTCCGAGGCTGTGGCTTGGGCGGACTGGGCAGACCCGACGGCCACGGCCAGGTCCGCCGCAAGGGCTCCGGCCCGAGCAGACACCTCGGCTAGCTGGCCCCCAAGGGCCTTAGCCCGGCTTTCAGCCTCGGCAGCCTGGTTCCGAGATTGGTCCCGCTCGCCGATGACCTGGCCAAGCTCCAACTTCCGCTGCTGCGCCTCTGCGCGTGTCGCTGCTGCCTCCACCCCTAGCTCATCACAGAGCAACCAAAGGTCCGCCGCCTCAGCGCTCCGTTGGTAGAGGCGCTCGGTAGCCTCAGTAAGCGCGGCCCTCAGGAACCGCAGCGAACCCCAGACGTCGGCCTCGCGGCGGATGAATGACGACTTGGCGATGCTCAGATCCGTCAGATCCTGAGGAAGGGAAGCAGGGTGTCACAAAGGATGCCCTGGTCACGCGAAAGGTATGCCTGAAATCCTTACCTGGAGGATCCTGGGAACGTTCCTGGAAAGGACCTCCATGGTCGACCGAAGCGACCCCATCGCTGCCTCGGCACACTCACGGAGCTCATCCCGAGACTGCTTCTCCCGCTCATCATCAAGGACGAAGAGGGGTTTTGAGGCGCCATGGGTCCAGAACTGGAGCGCCTGTCCACGCTGCTCATTGGGATCGTGCCGTGCGGGGATGAGGTCGCCGCTCCCTAGGACGGGCTGCGGTTCTGCGCCCCCCTCCTCCAAGGCGTCGGGACCCCCTGCAGTCGATGCATCGGGTACCTCCTCGGCTAAGGAGGCAGGCTTCCGATCACCGACCTCGAGTAGCAGCGCCTCAGCCATCTCAGCATCGGCGGCGACGGGTGGCTCCACGGGCAGAATGTCAACAGCCTTGGCAGAAGCTGGTGCCGGCAACCCGTCAGGTGGGCTCAAGGCCGCGGCCACGCCAGCAGTCTCCCCCAGCACGACGGCCGCCTCGACGGAGGGGTCAGCCTGGGGAGCTCGCCCCATGGCAACTCGTGCCGCTTGAGCCCCCCGCTTGGGGGCATCTTGTGTGAAGGCCAGCCGACCGGCGTGGCACGGTGCGACACTGGCTGCAAAAGCCGGCACCGTCTTAAGGGCTTTCCGGGGAGCCAGACCGGCCGAACCGTGCCTCCGTTTGCTGGGAGGAAAAGGAAAAGCAGGATCAGGACATACGAAGAAGGAGCCAGGACAGAGGTATCCTCAGATACTTACCCGCTCCATACCAAGGCCAATCGTGCCTGCGGGGAGGCCCCTCGGGCCTCGGTCCCTGCATGCACTACCGAGGTTTGCCCCGCTGCCGGCTTCGGCACCGTCCCCGCCTCGGGCGCCCGGGGCGCCGAAGGGACGGTCCGCCCAGGCGCAGTCACAACGACCTGAGGATCAACCTCCTGTGCGGCCGACACGGGTGACTGCTCTTGGGGGACAGGCGGGTCGGCCTGACTCCCCGGGGTCACCTCAACTATCTCGGCCAAGGGGTCAAGTACCCCCTCAGCCTGCCCCTGTTCTTCGGACCGGGACCCTAATGTCCCGGCCCCAGATACCGACGGCGCCAGCTCACTCGGGGGCTGGCTCGACGACCCCTGGCCCAGCCTCAGATCCGGGCTGAGGCCAAGGCGGGCCGCCATGTCGTCGTCTTCGTCATCATCGTCATCATTGTCGTCGTCAGGCGTCTCCGGCGATGGCTCCCTCGGGAGCCCGTCCCTCTCCTGCCTCCGACAGCGCCTCTCCAAGGCGTCCCGAGCCCGCATCCGCTCGCAAGCTCGAGCCTTTTTCGCATCCTTCTTCTCCTTCTTCTTCTCCGCAGCGACCCTCCGTGCGGCTCTGTCCACCGCGTCCTCCGGGACCGGTGGCAGGGAAGGCTTGTGACACCCCAACTCCTGGAGACGGACGGAAATCCCGACTGTGAGAACCAAGGGCAATATGACACAAGAAAGAAGAAGGAGCGGACACTCACCAGGGATATGCACCCACGCTCGGGACGCATCATGGGCTGGGTAAGGGCGCCGGCGTCCAGCCTCCCTACCGTGCCCGCTACCCGCCTGCGGAGGTCATCGGTGGAGAGGGGGACCGAGGACATCTGCGAACCCCCCAAGTCGACCCCCAGCATCATCTCCGAAAGTGGCAACCGCCGCTCTGTCAAGGGAAGCACCCTCCGGCGATGGATGGCGGCAACCACCCCCGCGGCGGTAAGCCCTCCGTCTCGCAGCTCCTGCAAGGCCTCCAGAAGGGGCTGGAGATTCTCCTGTTTCTCGCGCGCGGCCCCATAGCGCCAGTTGTTGTCGGCGGCTGTCACCACTCGTTGAGAAAACGACGGGAGCCTCCCATCGTCATTCCGGAGGTAAAACCACCGACGCTGCCACCCCTTGTTCGAAGACACAAGGATGGCGGGGATGTACTGTTGCGCGTGCGCCTGCCTCAACTGGAGGATGCAGCCACCGGCCCGCACCGCCATGCGGACCTTCTTTTCCCCCATCGTCAAGGCAAAAGGCTTCACGGAGAAGAGATGGGTCCACAGATCCCAGTGGGGGTCAATCCCCAAAAAGCCTTCGCAAACCGTCGTGAAGATGGCCGCTTGCACGATGGAGTTGGGGTTGAGATTGTGCAGCTCCACCCCGTAGTAATGCAGGAGCACCCGCATGAAACGGCTTGCTGGCACTCTGAACCCTCGCTCATGGAAGGAGACGAAACTCAGCACATACCCCGGCGGCGGGGTCGGGCCGGCCCCGCTTGGAGGGACCATCCACTCTGGCTGCGGGTCACCAGAGAGGGGACGGAGCAAGCCATCGGCGACAAGGGCCTCCAGATCGTCCACCGTGACGGTGGATAAAGGCCACGGGTCGCGCGGCGGAACGACGGTTACTTGGTCGGCCATAGCCAAGTGAAGGGGGTGGCGGCGGAGCGGACAAGGTGCGTGGTTTTCTTTCTCTGGCTATTCCCTTGGGTTGCAGAAACCAAAGCAGGAGGCGAGCAGCAGAGTAAAGAACCACCACCGGTCCCTCTTCCGGATATATATAAAGGCCCGGGCAAGACCCATTCAACACTTCGCCCGAACCCGCCGCGAAATTCAAACTCGAAGGCGAAACGCCCGTTCCTCGAACGACTCGCGCATGCACAACGGCTGCCCCACGAACCACCTGTCCCATCGCATTAACTTCGCGGCAGGGCAGACGACACCTTTGGCAGGTGAAGCGGGCGACGTTTCACCTCCGCCATGATGACCACGTCAAAAAAGGTGCGCCATATCATTTAAATTCGTATCCTTTTCTCCTTCCCCTTTCTCTCTCTTGCTACAGGGACTGGGAAAGGGGATACTCCGGAAGGGATCCTTCTCCGCGAAGGAAGCGGGCCCCGAGCCCTCCTACTGATCAGGGGTTCGAAGGCTGGCCCCTCAAAAGGGTTCGACAGCCGCCCCAGAGCACTCGGGCTTCAGGCTCACTGCTGATCAGAGGTTCGAAGGCTGGCCCCTCGGAAGGGTTCGACAGCCGCCTCAGAGCACTCGGGCTCCGCACCCACTACTGATCAGGGTTCGAAGGCTGGCCCCCCGAAGGGTTCGACAGCCGCCCCAGAACACGCAGAGCGAGGGATGACTCTGGGTACGTCCGATACATGGCCGAGGCTCGGGCTATGCTCCCGAGGTACCCTAGGACATTTCCGAGACCAGCAGGAGCGATTCTGTAACGGAATCCCATCAGAGGGAGGCATCGAGCCCTCGGACCCTATCAAACGGGACCGGGTCCGGCAAATCACCTGCAGGTACTTTTGGAGCGCGCCTCTGGGCCACTAGCCGACCCTTATCGAACGGGGCACGGGCGTCCACTCGGATCACCCGTTAGCAACTCACTGGAGACACCATGTTCGGCGCCCTCCGAGGGCAACATGGCACTTTCCCCACCTCCTCCTTGTGGAAAGGCGACAAAGGGGCGTATGATAAAAGCCGAGTCAGTCCTTGACTGTCCTCTCGCTCTGTGCAGAGGCTTGGGGGCTGCTCTCGCAAACCTGGCTCCGGCCAAACCGTTGACAGCGTCAACATACCAGCCCGAGAACTCGGAACCTGACCATGCACCCGGGCTACGATCAGATCGCATGAAGGAACAACCAGACCGGCCGAGGCATCACGAAAGGCATTAAGACCTCGAAGGAGTCAAACCACTCCTCCGAGGCCTCGGGGCTACACCCGGCGGGTGCGCTCGCGCGCACCCACCGGAACAAAATGTAACCGAGAAAGGCCGGTCCCCTTGCAAAAAAGTGCGACAAAGCCTCCAAGCGAGTACCAACACTCCCTTTGAGGCTTGGGGGCTACTGTCGGGGACCATAATTAGGGGTACCCCCAAGGCTCCTAAACTCGGCTGGTAATCACCATCAACACAAGTTGCAGAATCCTGATGGGCGCAATTCAGGTCAAGGCTCCATCCACTCAAGGGACACGATCTCGCCTCGCCCGAGCCCAGCCTCGGGCAGGAACAATAGACCTAGGCGGATTCACGCCTCGCCCGAGGGCCTCCTCAAGCAACGGGCGCACCTTCGACTCGCCCGAGGCCCAGCTCGGGCAGGCTTCGCAGTGAAGCAACCTTGGCCAGATCGCCTCGCCAACCGACCGTATCGCAGGAGCATTCAAAGCAAGGATCGCCTGACACCTTTTCCTGACGCGCGCTCCTCAGTCGGCAGGGCTGAAGTGACCGCAGTCACTTCGCCCCTCCACTGACTGACCTGACAGGAAAACAGCGCCGCCTGCCCTGCTCCGACTGCTGTGCCACCCGCCAAGGTGAGGCTGACAGCAGCCGAGTCCAGCCTCAGGCGCCATAAGAAGCTCCGCCTCGCCCACCACGGGGCTCGGCCCTCGCCTCAGCCTTGGAAGACGGTCTCCGCCTCGCCCGACCCCAGGGCTCGGCCCTCGCCTCGGCCTCGGAAGACGGTCTCCGCCTCGCCCGACCCCAGGGCTCGGCCTCAACCTCGACCTCGGAAGACGGTCTCCGCCTCGCCCGACCCCAGGGCTCGGCCTCAACCTCGACCTCAGAGGAGTCACCGCATCGCCCGACCTTGCGCTCGGACCGACCACGCCACAGGGGGGTACATCATTACCCTACCCCTAGCTAGCTCAGGCTACGGGGAACAAGATCGGCGTCCCATCTGGCTCGCCCCGGTAAACAAGTAATGATGGCACCCCGCGTGCTCCCATGACGACGACGATTCTCAGCCCCCTACGGAAGCAAGGAGACGTAAGCAAGGTCCCGACAGCCCCGACAGTTGTGCTTCTACAGGGCTCAAGCGCTCCTCCGACGGCCACGACATCACATGCACAGGGCACTAGCACCTCTCCGACAGCCACGTCGACATGTACATAAGGCTCTGGCTCCACTCTGCCGGACACGTTAGCATATTGCTACACCCCCCATTGTACACCTGGACCCTCTCCTATCTATAAAAAGAAGGTCCAGGGCCCTCGTATAAGGGGGGTGGCTGCGCGGGAGGACGGGCCGACGGATAGGCTCTCTCTCTCTCTCCCTCACGAACGCTTATACCCCCTACTGCAAGTGCATCCACCCTGGGTGCAGGACAACACAAAGCCGTAGTTTTCCCCTCTTTGTGTTCCGTCTCGCGCCGACCCATCTGGGCTGGGGCACGCAGCGACAAGTTACTCGTCGGTCCAGGGACCCCCCGGGGTCGAAACGCCGACAGTACTGACGTTTTTCAGAACTGCCAGTGCTAGAGGCTAGTAGATAAAAATATTGTACAGGCGGGTTACTGAGAACCGCTAGTGGAAATCGATTTCCACTGGCGGTCGAGGTAATAAAACCGCTAGTGAAATTTTTTCCAGGAAACATAAAATGTGTTTTAAAAATAGCAAAAAAATTATCAGAGCAAGTCGTGGCATATTTCACGCAAAATTCATAGCTATGCGGGCCAGTGGGAATCAAACCCACAACCTCACCGTCACGCGTAGCCCACTTTACCACTCAGTCTATCTCAAAGTCGCCTAGAGGGGGGTGAATAGGCAAACCTGAATTTTATAAAGTTTAAGCACAACTACAAGCCGGGGTTAGCGTTAGAAATATAATCGAGTCCGAAAGAGAGAGCGAAAACAAATCACAAGCGAATAAGAGCGGATGACACGGTGATTTGTTTTATCGAGGTTTGGTTCTTGCAAACCTACTCCCCGTTGAGGTGGTCACAAAGACTGGGTCTCTTTCAACCCTTTCCCTCTCTCAAACAGTCACTTAGACCGAGTGAGCTTCCTTCCTTGATTTCCCGGGTCACTTAGACCTCGCAAGGACCACCACACAATTGGTGTCTTTTGCTTTGCTTACAAGGCTTTGAGAGTAAGAATGAGATAAAGAAGAAAGCCAACCAAGCAACAAGAACAACAAAAGAACACAAGTCGATCTTCTCACAAGTCCTAAAAACTAGAGTTGAATTGTGGACTTTGATTTGATCGGAGGCTTTGATTTGTGCCTTGGAGTGTTGTGTATTGCTCTTGTATTGAATGAGGAGTAGTGAATGCTTGGGTGCCTTGAAGAGTGGTGGTTGGGGGGTATTTATAGCCCCAACCACCAAAATGGCCGTTGGGGAAGGTTGCTGTCGAAGGGCGCACCGGACAGTCCGGTGCGCCAGCCACGTCACCCAACCGTTAGCGTTCGACCGTTGGAGCTTCTGACATGTGGGCCACCGGACAGTCCGGTGGTGCACCGGACATGTCCTGTTCACTGTCCGGTGCGCCTTCTAGCGCCTGCTCTGACTTCTGCGCGCGCAGTTGCACTGTTCACTATTCATTGTATACTTTTGCTGACGACCGTTGGCGCAGTTAGTCGTTGCTCCGCTGACAGACCGGACAGTCTGGTGAATTATAGCGGAGTGGCTCCCAGAAAACCCGAAGCTAGCAAGTTCGGAATGATTCTCCCTGGTGCACCAGACAGTCCAGTGCGCTAGACCAGGGCAACCTTCGGTTGCTTTGCTCCTTTCTTTTTGAACCCTTTCTTTAACTTTGTATTGGTTTATTGTGAATCTTTGGCACCTGTAAAACTTATAATCTAGAGCAAACTAGTTAGTCCAATTATTTGTGTTGGGCAATTCAACCACCAAAATCATTTAGGAAAAGGTTTGACCCTATTTCCCTTTCAATCTCCCCCTTTTTGGTGATTGATGCCAACACAAACCAAAGCAAATATGTAAGTGCGGTAATTGAACTAGTTTGCAAAAGGTAAGTGCAAAGGTTGCTTGGAATTAAGCCAATATACATTCCATAAGATATGCATGGATGCTTTCTTCATTTTTAACATTTTGGACCACGCTTGCACCACAAGTTTTGTTTTTGCAAAATCTTTTGGAAATTCTTTTCAAAGTCTTTTTGCAAATAGTCAAAGGTAAATGAATAAGATTTTGAGAAGCATTTTCAAGATTTGAAATTTTCTCCCCCTGTTTCAAATGTTTTTCCTTTGACTAAACAAAACTCCCCCTCAATGAAATTCTCCTCTTAGTGTTCAAGAGGGTTTTAGATATTTAATTTTGAAAGAGGTTATACCAATTTGAAATTATATCAAAAATAAGATATCAATTGAAAAACTTCTTTAATACAAATTGGAAGACTACAAAATTTTTGAAATTGGTGGTGGTGTGGTCCTTTTGCTTTGGGCTAATACTTTCTCCCCCTTTGGCATGAATCGTCAAAAACGCATACTTGTGAGTGAAATATAAGCCCTTCTCTACTTTCTCTCCCGATGGAAAACAATATATGAGTGAAGATTATACCAAATTGGAGAGTGATGCAGAGTGACGACGAAGGATGAATAATTCGATGGAGTGGAGTGGAAGCCTTGTCTTCGCCGAGGACCCCATTTCCCTTTCAATCCATGACTTAGCATGAAATACACTTGAAAACCACATTAGTCATAGCACATGAAAGAGATATGATCAAAGGTATATAAATGAGCTATGTGCGCAAAATGTCAATCAAAATTCCTAGAATCCAAAATGTTTAGCTCATGCCTAAGTTTGGTAAAAGTTTTCTCATCTAATGGCTTGGTAAAGATATCGGCTAATTGTTCTTTGGTGCCAACATAAGCAATCTCGATATCCCCCCTTGTTGGTGATCCCTCAAAAAGTGATACCGAATGGCTATGTGCTTAGTGCGGCTGTGCTCAATCGGATTATCCGCCATGCGGATGGCACTCTCGTTATCACATAGGAGAGGATCTTTGGTTAATTTGTAACCATAGTCCCTAAGGGTTTGCCTCATCCAAAGCAATTGCGCGCAACAATGGCCTGCGACAATGTACTCGGCTTCGGCGGTAGAAAGAGCTACAAAATTTTGTTTCTTTGAAGCCCAAGACACCAGGGATCTTCCCAAGAACTGACAAGTCCCTGATGTGCTCTTTCTATCAATTTTACACCCTGCCCAATCAGCATCTGAATAACCTATTAAATCAAAAGTGGGTCCCTTGGGGTACCAAAGACCAAACTTAGGTGTATGAACTAAATATCTCAAGATTCGTTTCACGGCCCTAAGGTGAACTTCCTTAGGATCGGCTTGGAATCTTGCACACATGCATACGAAAAGCATAATATTCGGTCGAGATGCACATAAATAGAGTAAAGATCCTATCATCGACCGGTATACCTTTTGATCTACGGATTTACCTCCCGTGTCGAGGTCGAGATGCCCATTGGTTCCCATGGGTGTCTTGATGGGCTTGGCATCCTTCATCCCAAACTTGGTAAGTATGTCTTGAATGTACTTCGTTTGGCTGATGAAGGTGCCCTCTTGGAGTTGCTTGACTTGAAATCCTAGAAAGTACTTCAACTCCCCCATCATAGACATCTCGAATATTTGAACTATTATCCTACTAAACTCTTCACAGGTAGATTTGTTAGTAGACCCAAATATGATATCATCAACATAAATTTGGCATACAAACAAATCATTTGCAATAGTTTTAGTAAAGAGAGTAGGATCGGCTTTTCCGACTTTGAAGCCATTAGCGATAAGAAAATCTCTTAGGCATTCATACCATGCTCTTGGGGCTTGCTTGAGCCCATAAAGAGCCTTAGAGAGTTTATATACATGGTTAGGGTACTCACTATCTTCAAAGCCGGGAGGTTGCTCAACATAGACCTCCTCCTTGATTGGTCCATTGAGGAAGGCACTCTTCACGTCCATTTGATAAAGCTTGAAGCCATGGTAAGTAGCATAGGAAAGTAATATACAAATTGACTCAAGCCTAGCTACGGGTGCATAGGTTTCATCGAAATCCAAACCTTCGACTTGTGAATAACCCTTGGCTACGAGTCGGGCTTTGTTCCTTGTCACCACACCATGCTCGTCTTGCTTGTTGCAGAAGACCCACTTGGTTCCTACAACATTTTGGTTAGGACGTGGAACTAAATGCCATACCTCATTCCTCGTGAAGTTGTTGAGTTCCTCTTGCATTGCCAACACCCAGTCCGAATCCCTTAATGCGTCTTCCACCCTGTATGGCTCAATAGAAGACACAAAGGAGTAATGTTCACAAAAATGAGCAACACGAGATCGAGTGGTTACCCCCTTTTGAATATCGCCGAGGATAGTGTTCACGGGGTGATCTTGTTGTATTGCTTGGTGGACTCTTGGGTGTGGCAGTCTTGGACCCTCATCATCTTCCTTGTCTTGATCATTGGCATCTCCCCCTTGATCATTGCCCTCCTCTTGAGGTGGCTCATCTTCTTGATCTTCATTTTCATCCTCTTGAGCTTGATCCTCATCTTGGGTTGGTGGAGATGTTTGCATTGAGGAAGATGGTTGATCTTGTGCTTGTGGAGGCTCTTCGGATTCCTTAGGGCACACATCCCTAATGGACATGTTCCTTAGTGCGACTCATGGAGCCTCTTCATCATCTAGCTCATCAAGATCAACTTGCTCTACTTGAGAGCCGTTAGTCTCATCAAACACAATGTCACAAGAAACTTCAACTAGTCCAGTGGACTTGTTAAATACTCTATATGCCCTTGTGTTTGAATCATATCCTAGTAAAAAGCCTTCTACAGCCTTAGGAGCAAATTTAGATTTTCTACCTCTTTTAACAAGAATAAAACATTTGCTACCAAAGACTCTAAAATATGAAACATTGGGCTTTTTACCGGTTAGGAGTTCATATGATGTCTTCTTGAGGATTCGGTGAAGGTAGAGACGGTTGATGGCGTAGCAAGCGGTGTTGATTGCTTCCGCCCAAAACCGGTCCGAAGTCTTGTACTCATCAAGCATGGTCCTCACCATGTCAAGTAGAGTTCTATTCTTCCTCTCCACTACACCATTTTGTTGAGGTGTGTAGGGAGAAGAGAACTCATGCTTGATGCCCTCGTCCTCAAGAAAACCTTCAATTTGATAGTTCTTGAACTCCATTCCGTTGTCGCTTCTAATCTTTTTCATCCTTAAGCACTCATTTTGAGCCCGTCTCAAGAATCCCTTTAAGGTCTCTTGGGTTTGTGATTTTTCCTGCAAAAAGAACACCCAAGTGAAGCGAGAATAATCATCCACAATAACTAGACAGTACTTACTCCCGCTGATGCTTATGTAAGCTATCGGGTCGAATAGGTCCATGTGGAGTAGCTCAAGCGGCCTGTAAGTCGTCATGATGTTCTTATGTGGATGATGAACACCAACTTGCTTCCCTGCTTGACATGCGCTACAAATCTTGTCTTTCTCAAAATGAACATTTGTTAGTCCCAAAATGTGCTCTCCCTTTAGAAGCTTGTGAAGATTCTTCATCCCAACGTGGGCTAGTCAGCGATGCCAGAGCCAACCCATGTTAGTCTTAGCAATTAAGCAAGTGTCGAGTTCAGCTCTATTAAAATCAACTAAGTATAGCTGACCCTCTAACACTCCCTTAAATGCTACTGAATCATCACTTCTTCTAAAGACAGTAACACCTATATCCGTAAAAAGACAATTGTAGCCCATTTTATATAATTGAGAAACTGAAAGCAAGTTATAGTCTAAAGAATCTACAAGAAAAACATTGGAAATAGAATGGTCAGGTGATATAGCAATTTTACCAAGCCCTTTGACCAAACCTTGATTTCCATCCCCGAATGTGATAGCTCTTTGGGGATCATGGTTTTTCTCATAGGAGGAGAACATCCTTTTCTCCCCAGTCATGTGGTTTGTGCACCCGCTATCAATTATCCAACTTGAGCCCCCGGATGCATAAACCTACAAAACAAATTTAGGCCTTGTTCTTAGGTACCCAAACAGTCTTGGGTCTTTTGACATTAGAAACAAGCACCTTGTGTACCCAAACACAAGTCTTTGAGCCCTTGTGTTTGGCCCCAACATATTTGGCAACTACTTTGCCTGATTTGTTAGTTAAAACATATGAAGCATCAAAAGTCTTAAATGAAATGTTAGGCTCATTTGATGCAATAGGAGATTTCTTTTTAAGCAACTTAGCATGAGTGGATTGCCTAGAACTAGATGCCTCACTCTTATACATAAAAGCATGATGAGAGCCATAGTGAGACTTCCTAGAATGAATTCTCCTAATTTTGTGTTCGTGATAACTGGCAGGGTATAAAATGTAACCCTCGTTATCCTGAACCATGGGAGCCTTACCCTTAACAAAATTAGACAATTTCTTAAGAGCATTAAGCTTGACATTATCTCCCTTTTGGAAGCCAATGCCATCCTTAATCCCAGGGCGTCTCCCACTATAAAGCATGCTTCTAGCAAATTTAAATTTTTCATTTTCTAAGTCGTGCTCATTAATTTTAGCACTAAGTTGAGCTATATGATCATTTTGTTGTTTAATTAAAGTTAGGTGATCATGAATAGCATCAACATTAATATCTCTACATCTAGTGCAAATAGTAACATGTTCAATGGTAGATGTAGAGGGTTTGCATGCATTTAATTCATCAATCTTAGCATGTAACATGACATTTTCATTTCTAAGATTGGAAACAACATCATTGCAAATATTTAAATTTTTAGCCTTAGTAGACAATTTATCATTTTCTATCTTAAGGCTAGCAATGGATTCATTCAACTTGTCAATCTTAGCAATTAAACTAGCATTATCATTTTTAAGGTTGACATAAGAATCATCACTAACATTTAATTTATCAACCTTAGCAATCAATTTATCATTCTCAAATCTAAGGTTGGAAATAGTGTCATGGCAAGTGCTTAGCTCACTAGTTAATTTTTCACAATTTTCTATCTCCTGAGCATAAGCATTTTTAACTTTAACATGCTTCTTATTTTATTTAATAAGGAAGTCCTCTTGGCTATCCAAGAGTTCATCCTTCTCATGAATAGCACTAATCAATTCATTCAATTTTTCTTTTTGTTGCATGTTTAAGTTGGCAAAAAGGGTGAGCAAATCATCCTCATCATCACTAGAGCTAGCCTCATCACTAGATGTTGCATATTTAGTGAAAGCTCTAGATTTTACCTTCTTCTTTTTGCCGTCTTTTGCCATGAGGCACTTGTGGCCGACGTTGGGGAAGAGGAGACCCTTGTTGACGGTGATGTTTGCGGCGTCCTCATCGGAGGAGTCGGTGGAGCTCTCGTCGGAGTCCCACTCCCGGCAAACATGGGTATCGCCGCCCTTCTTGTAGTATCTCTTCTTCTCCTTCTTCTTTTCCCTCTTGTTGTTGCCCCTGTCACTATCACTAGATAATGGATATTTTGCAATAAAATGACTGGGCTTACCACATTTGTAGCAAACCTTCTTGGAGCGGGGTTTGTAATCCTTCCCCCTCCTTTGCTTGAGGATTTGGCGGAAGCTCTTGATGATGAGCGCCATCTCCTCGTTGTCGAGCTTGGAGGCGTCGATGGGGAGTCTACTTGATGTAGACTCTTCTTTCTTCTCCTCCGTCGCCTTGAATGCGACGGGTTGCATCTCGGGTGTGGAGGAGGCGCCTTGCTCGATGATTTTCTTGGAGCCTTTGATCATCAATTCAAAGCACACAAATTTTCCTATCACCTTCTCGGGAGACATTAGCTTGTATCTAGGATCACCACGAATTAATTGAACTTGTGTAGGATTAAGAAAGACGAGTGATCTTAGAATAACCTTGACCATTTCATGGTCATCCCATTTGGTGCTCCCAAGGTTGCACACTTGGTTCACCAAGGTCTTGAGCCGCTTGTACATGGCTTGTGGCTCCTCTCTTTGGTTGAGCATAAATCGACTGAGCTCCCCCTCGATCGTTTCCCGCTTGGTGATCTTGGTCACCTCATCTCCTTCGTGCGCGGTCTTGAGCACGTCCCAAATCTCTTTGGCGCTCTTCAACCCTTGCACCTTATTATACTCCTCTCGACTTAGAGAGGCGAGGAGTATAGTAGTGGCTTGGGAGTTGAGGTGTCGGATTTGGGCTACCTCGTCCGAGTCATAGCCTTCATCCCCCACGGATGGTTCCTATGCACCAAACTCAACAATGTCCCAAATGCTCGCGTGGAGTGAGATTAGATGGTGCCTCATTTTATCACTCCACATACAATAATCTTTACCGTAAAAAACCGGTGGTTTGCCTAGTGGGACGGAAAGTAAAGGAGTGCGTTTGGAAATGCAAGGATAGCGTAAGGGGATCTTGCTAAACTTCTTGCGCTCATGGCGCTTAGAAGTGACGGATGGCGTGTCGGAGCCAGAGGTGGAAGGCGACGAAGAATCGGTCTTATAGTAGACCACTTTCTTCATTTTCTTCTTCTTGTCGCCACTCCGGTGCGACTTGACGTGGGGAGGTGATTCCTCCCTCTTCTTGTTGCCGGACTCCCCCGATGGAGCTTTCCCATGGCTTGTGGCGGGCTTGTCGCCGGTCACCATTTCCTTCTTGGCATGAGCTCCCGACATCACTTCGAGCGGTTAGGCTCTTAATGAAGTACCGGGCTCTGATACCAATTGAAAGTCGCCTAAAGGGGGGCTGAATAGGCAAACCTGAATTTTATAAAGTTTGAGCACAACTACAAGTCGGGGTTAGCGTTAGAAATATAATCGAATCCAAAAGAGAGAGCGAAAACAAATCACAAGCGAATAAGAGCGGATGACACGGTGATTTGTTTTACCGAGGTTCGGTTCTTGCAAACCTACTCCCCGTTGAGGTGGTCATAAAGACCGGGTCTCTTTCAACCCTTTCCCTCTCTCAAACGGCCACTTAGACCGAGTGAGCTTCCTTCCTTGATTTCCCGGGTCACTTAGACCCCGCAAGGACCACCACACAATTGGTGTCTCTTGCTTTGCTTACAAGGCTTTGAGAGTAAGAATGAGAGGAAGAAGAAAGCCAACCAAGCAACAAAAGAACACAAGTCGATCTTCTCACAAGTCCTAAAAACTAGAGTTGAATTATGGACTTTGATTTGATCGAAGGCTTTGATTTGTGTCTTGGAGTGTTGTGTATTGCTCTTGTATTGAATGAGGAGTAGTGAATGCTTGGGTGACTTGAAGAGTGGTGGTTGGGGGGGGGGTATTTATAGCCCCAACCACCAAAATGGTCGTTGGGGAAGGCTGTTGTCGAAGGGCGCACCGGACAGTCCGGTGCGCCACCGGACACTCTCCGGTGCGCCAGCCACGTCACCCAACCGTTGGAGCTTTTGACATGTGGGCCACCGGACAGACCGGTGGTGCACCGGACATGTCCTGTTCACTGTCCGGTGCGCCTTCTGGCGCCTGCTCTGACTTCTGCGCGCGCAGCTGCACTGTTCACTGTATACTTTTGCAGACGACCGTTGGCGCAGTTAGCCGTTGCTCCGCTGACACACCGGACAGTCCGGTGCTACACCGGACAGTCCGGTGAATTATAGCGGAGTGGTTCCCACAAAACCCGAAGCTAGCAAGTTCGGAGTGATTCTCCCTGGACTGTCTGGTGGCACACCGGACAGTACGGTGGCACACCGGACAGTCCGGTGCGCCAGACCAGAGCAGCCTTCGGTTGCTTTGGTCCTTTTTTTTTGAACCCTTTCTTTTAGCTTTGTATTGATTTATTGTGAACCTTTGGCACCTGTAAAACTTATAATCTAAAGCAAACTAGTTAGTCCAATTATTTGTGTTGGGCAATTCAACCACCAAAATCATTTAGGAAAAGGTTTGACCCTATTTCCCTTTCACTATCATTTACTTCATGTGTAAATTGCAGTTTTGTTGACCACCCACTAGAACAATGTGAGTATAAATTGACTATTTGAGGCTGTAAACGAATTCAAATAAAAAAGTTGTCAACTATAAAATTTTATAACTTTTGAAGTTCTACAACTTTTATTTTGTTACTTTTTCCATTCGAGTTTGTTTGCAAACTTTGTATTTTAAATTTGACAAATTTAGATGCAATTTTTGAGAGCTAAAATGATTACAAATAAAATAGTTTGTCAACTACAGAGTTTCATAACTTTTAGAGATCTACAACTTTTTTTGTCGGTGGTTTTTTCATACGAGGTCATTCGAAAAAGTAAAAAAAATCCATGATGAAAATGATTTCTAGTGGCGGTGGTTTCTTAAGAAACCCGCCACTAAAAATACCACTGGCGTTTGATAACTGAAACCGCCTGTAAAAATCAAACTTCACAGAAGCATTTGAGCTCTTTTCTGCTAATGGATAAAATATTTATCGAGTATTATTTGACCTTTGACGAGTGTAAAAGGGTCTTGTTCCCCGGTGGCAAAGAAGTCGAGTGTGGTGATACATAACTTGCACAGGATGCATACGGGAAAGGTAGTGTCCTTTAGCGAAGATGGCGTGTTGGTGATGACATATAACTTGTTGAAGCGATTGAAAGCTTGTTGGTGATGATGCGCGTATACAGTGCAGTTGAATTTGAAAGCTAGTTGAGGACAGATGAGACGTGGATAGCTGACTGCAGGAGACCAAAGCTACTGAGGTATGTATAGATTCAAAGTTATTAGCTGGCCATGGATGTCAACATGGTGAAATGTTTAAGCCGTTAGCTGCGGTGCGTGTGTCTGTGTGTTTAAAGCTAGCTGGCAATGCATTGGCAGTGGATGACGACATAATGAAATGTAGTGGCAATGGATGTCAACATGATGAATAGTAGTTTGCGTGTGAAGATTCGAAGCCGGCCAGAGTGTGGATTTTGTTTTTATATATAGGATTAAGTTCGTAGTTAACTAATAAGCAAAGCACACTGAGAAATCTTGTTGGAGCGCAGTTAATGCATGCACACGTACGCACGCAGGAAGCTTGTTGCTGACTACATATATGTTTCATGTTTTTTTTACCACTCTTCTGAAGGCCCAAATTAACTAGTGCGTGGTCTGGTCTCCATCTCGATCAGAGAGCTCCGTCCGTCACTTTCCCCTCGTTCCATTCATGGAGAATATGCTCCACCTAGCCCCGTCGTCCCAGGCCCAGGCATTGGCCTTGGACCGCTCCTCCGTCTTCTCGCGTGAGCACGTGCCGCCGGCCGTCTCCGCTGTCACCTCCCTGCCAGTTATCGACATGTCTCGCAGCCGCGACGAGGTCCGCCGCGCTATCCTCGACGCCGGCATGGAGTTCGGCTTCTTCCTGGTGAGATGCAAATGCAATGCAACTATTCTCGGCACTGGCTAACTATATTGTTTTAACACGTACTATACGTACTGTGCACTGCAACGCAAAAGGTGGTGGAGCACGGCATCCCAGAGGAGGTGATGCGCGACATGCTGGAGGTGTGCGAGGAGTTCTTCCAGCTGCCGGCGGCGAGCAAGGCGTACATGTACTCGGAGGACAGTCAGAGACCCAACCGGATCTTCTCCGGCACAACCTACGACACGGGCGGCGACAAGTACTGGCGGGACTGCCTCCGCCTCGCCTGCCCCTCGTCCTTCCCGGTCGGCAGCGGCACAAGGGACGACTGGCCGCACACGCCCCAGCGGCTGAGGGGTGTCGTGGAGCGTTTCACCGCTCTGACGAGAGGGCTGGGGGTGGAGCTGCTGCGGCTGCTGTCCGAGGCCATGGGGATCCGGCCCGACTACTTCGAGGGCGACATCAGCGCCGGCGACGTGGTCCTCAACGTCAACCACTACCCTCCGTGCCCCAGCCCGGAGAAGACGCTCGGCCTGCCGCCACATTGCGACCGCAACCTCATCACCCTCCTCCTCCAAGGCTCCGTCTATGGCCTCGACGTCGCCTACAGGGGAGAGTGGATAAAGGTCGAGCCCATGCCCGGTGCCTTGGTCGTCAACTTCGGCCAGCAACTCGAGGTCCGCATTTGATTCACTAATTGCCTACTTCTTATTATTCTCCGTGTAATTAATTGCATGCTTTTGTGGTCTTCTTCCATCGATCCATGCATGCATGCATCTAGGTGGTGACCAACGGATTGCTGAAGAGCGTTGAGCACCGCGTGGTGACCAGCTCGACGCTGGCGCGGACGGCGGTGGCCACATTCATCATGCCCACCCCAGACTGCCTCATCGGCCCGTCAAAGGAGTTCCTCGCCGGGGACAAGCCACCGTGCTACCGCACCATCAGGTTCGGTGACTTCATGCGCATGTACAACACTGTCAAGCTGGGGTCATCCATCAACCAGACTACAGATCTTAAGAATATCCAGAAGAAGATATGAGCATATTTATTTACCAGAGAGATCGTCCGGCCAGCAGGGGTCCTCCAAGATTTTATTCCTTTAATAAAACGTACGACGAGCATATTTATGTCAAGCAATAAAACGTACGACGGACAACTTTTAAAAATATTATTATTAATCGGAGGCAGCATGGACGCCATTCCTTTATGAGATATGCTAAAAAAACAAATGTGCTGAAATATCTCAAAGATGAGAGACATGCATGTGGCGATATATGCTGTGGTATAATCTAATCATTATTGTCGTTAGTATCACTGGGTTTATTTCTGTTTTAAAAACAATTACCCCCATGTGCGATATTAGAAAATAATGAAAAATACATAACATTTTAAATTTATTTCTGAGCTATCCACGTATGTCACAATAGCACAACGGTTCATTTTCGACGGCGACGGCCGAGTGGGGGTATTTCTATCTCGTGACTCTGTGCGCACAGAGAAGCGAGAGGGCAGATGCCTCCGAAGCCGGTGCCGTTCGAGACCTTGCACGGGGGATTGGCAATTATATTTTTAGAGAGCGTCTACGCGACTGCCCAACGTCTGTCATTGTCTTCATCGCTGGTTCCTGGCGTCTTCATCTCGATCGGATGACAAGAGAAGTTGGACAAGGATCAGGATCCTCGGAGCGCATGGGAGGGTAAGATCAATACAGTTCGTTACTGTTTTATATTCTGCATATTATATATGTCGTATGTAGCTCTGTTCTATCGTATTATAATATGTTATATCTGTCTGTCTTATTTTTACAGTCATCATGTTTATATTGTTATCTGTTTATTTCCAGTTGTTCCATAATAATCCATGGACCATGTTTATATACTTATTTTATTTATATGATTTACATGCTTCATATGCTTTGTGTTCTCATGATCCATATTGTTATGGATATTTTTGAGATCACGTTTTCTATGTTTGATTATCTATTATATGTCATCATCATAATGTGAATTTATGGAATTAAAATAATACGGAAAATGCCTATATTTCTAACAAATACTACCTCTGTTCTTGAATATTTGTTGCATGCTTGTTCATTTTGAACTAAAACACGATAAATAAAAAAGAACGGATGGAGTATTAAATTAAAATAACACTATTTCAATTCTTTGGGAAGATCCTTCGCCACTAGTTGCTGGAGGTAATTTTCTCTTCGAGAATCGTTCTATCATATACTTCTTATAAAATTTGTCAAGTTAAATTACTAATTGTCTACACCTGTACACCCTAAGCAGGTACATGCACCTGCAGTGATGACCTCAACCAGCAGAGACCAAAATAAACACTCAAATATAAACTACCAGCTTTGATCGTCGTTTAGTTAATTTATGAACTTACTTGTACCTGCGATCACCATGGACAGACGTCCACTTGCCAGCCAAAACCAATCGATACAGGACAACAGAACTGCAACACATTGGAAGTCCAAGGGTCTTTTGGATTGACTTATATGGTGGGATTTATTCCACTTAACTTGAGAAGTCAAGAAATGGACAAGGCCGTGCCACACGCGCGCGCGCCGCCGCCGCCGCCGGCCGGGCCGGACGTGGCGTGGCGTGGCGAGGCGAGGCGAGGCAGGCGAGCGGGCGTGGTGTGGTTGTGTTAATTTTTAGTACTCACTAACCGCGTTAACCTTTCAGTTGCCTGTCTCTTCGTCAGCCGAGTGACTCTGTCTCTTCGTCAGCCAGCCGAGTGACCCTTCTCCTTCAGCTGGCCGACTCATGGCGTGACTCGGCGAGTGCTGGCCGACTCATGGCGTGACTCGGCGAGTGCTGACCGACCCTTGGCGTGACTCGGCGACCTTTCTCCTTCAGCTTCCCTCTGTGAGAGGATAAATAGAGGAGCACCCCTGTCACTCGGTACACGAGAGAAAACACTTCTTTTCAGACTCACAGTCCAGCCGCCGAGTGAGGGTATTTCCATCTCGTGACTCTGCGCGCACAGAGAAGCGAGAGGGCAGGTGCCTCCGAAGCCGGTGCCGTTCGAGACCTTGCACGGGGGATCGACAATTAGGTTTTTGGGGAGCGTCTACGCGACTGCCCAACGTCTGTCGTTGTCTTCATCGCTGGTTCCTGGCGTCTTCATCTCGATCGGATGACAAGAGAAGTTGGACAAGGATCAGGATCCTCGGAGCGCATGGGAGGGTATGATCAATACAGTTCGTTACTGTTTTATATTCTGCATATTATATATGTCGTATGTAGCTCTGTTCTATCGTATTATAATATGTTATATCCGTCTGTCTTATTTTTACAGTCATCCTGTTTATATTGTTATCTGTTTATTTCCAGTTGTTCCATAATAATCCATGAACCATGTTTATATACTTATTTTATTTATATGATTTACATGCTTCATATGCTTTGTGTTCTCATGATCCATATTGTTATGGATATTTTTGAGATTACGTTTTCTATGTTTGATTATCTATTATATGTCATCATCATAATGTTAATTTATGGAATTAAAATAATACGGAAAATGCCTATATTTCTAACAATCCAAAAACCTAATGTTAGGCATTTTTCTGTCAGAGGTTTTGCTGCTGTGCTAAAGCCTGATCCTTTTGATGGTAAAAACTTCTTGATATGGAAAGCTAAGATGGAATTGTGGCTAACTGCAATGCCTTGTTTTCATGCCGCTGAGGGCAAGCCTGCCAACTTACCTCCTGAGGATGAGGCTAAGTTTAAGGCTGAAGACAACCTCTTTCGAGGTGCAGTGATTAGCGCACTTGACACAAAATTCCAGAAAAGCTATATCATCCTTCCCACGGGGAAAGAGCTGTGGGATGCTCTTGTTGGAAAGTTTGGAGTTACTGACGCTGGTAGCGAGCTGTATCTCATGGAGCAGCTGTATGACTACAAGATGGTTGAGAACCGATCTGTAGTGGAACAGGCTCATGAGTTTCAGGCACTAGCTAAGGAACTCGAACTTTTTCCTTGTCCTTTGCCTGACAAGTTTGTGGCTGGCGGTATAATCGCCAAGTTGCCACCTTCTTGGAAGGACTTTGCTACCTCTCTCAAACATAAGAGACAAGAGTTCAATGTGGAAGAGCTCATTGGTACTCTTGATGTTGAGGAAAGGGCTAGAACAAAGGACAGTGGAAAAGGTGTTGAGACCTCTACTGCTAATGTGGTGCAGAAGAGAAACTTCCGCAAGTTTAACAAGAAGAAAAACTAGAACAAACAAGAGAATGCAAATAAACCTGTTCATACAGCACAGTTTAAAAAGAAGAACAACAATAACAAGGGAAAGGGAGGTTGCTTTGTCTGTGGCAGTGATCAACATTGGGCAAGAGAGTGCCCTGATCGCAAGTTCACTCAATACAAGAAATCAGCTAATGTTGTAACCACTGGAACTGAAGGTGGAACATCTGGGTATGGTAATTCTTTACCATTTGTTCTTTCAGTCTGTAATTCACCTGAGTGGTGGATGGACAGTGGTGCAAACATTCATGTGTGTGTTGATGCCTCTATGTTCTCCTCCTACCAGGTCGGGAGGTCTGGCGCCTTGTTAATGGGAAATGGGTCGCGTGCTCATGTTCTTGGTGTTGGTACGGTCATTCTGAAGTTTACTTCGGGAAAGACGGTGCCATTGAAGAGTGTGCAGCATGTGCCCTCTATCAAGAAGAATCTCGTTAGTGCTTCTATGCTATGTCGAGATGGCTACAAAGTTGTTCTTGAGTCTAATAAATGTGTTGTGTCTAAACATGGTATTTTTGTTGGTAAAGGATATGACTGCGGAGGCTTGTTCCGCTTATCACTGCATGATGTGTGTAATAAACTCGTGAATTCTGTTCATTTTTCTGATGAGTCGGATTTATGGCATTCACGTTTTTGTCATGCAAGCTTTGGCTGTCTTATGCGACTAGCAAATATAAATCTAATTCCTAAATTTAACTTGGTCAAAAAGTCTAAGTGCCATGTGTGTGTTGAATCAAAACAACCTCGCAAGCCTCACAAGGCTGCTGAGGCGAGGAGTTTGGCACTTCTAGAACTTGTTCATTCTGATCTGTGCGAGATGAATGGAATTTTGACCAAAGGTGGTAAAAGATACTTTCTCACTTTTATAGATGACTCCACTAGATTTTGTTATGTGTTTCTCTTAAAAACAAAAGATGAAGCGTTCAATTATTTTAAGGCCTATAAAGCTGAAGTTGAGAACCAACTTGAGAGGAAAATAAAACAGTTAAGGTCTGATCGAGGTGGAGAATATTTCTCTAATGTGTTCGATGAGTTCTGCATGGAACATGGTATTATTCATGAGAGGACACCACCATTCTCACCACAATCCAATGGGATTGCTGAAAGGAAAACCGCACTCTAACAGATTTGGTGAATGCCATGTTGAGTACAGCGGGATTATCCAAGGCATGGTGGGGTGAGGCGATTTTGACGGCATGTCATGTCCTGAATAGAGTTCCAACAAAGAACAAAGAGATCACAACATTTGAGGAATGGGAAAAGAGAAGATTAAATCTCTCATATTTGCGCACTTGGGGTTGCTTAGCTAAAGTGAATGTGCCAATCAACAAAAAGCGTAAACTTGGGCCTAAAACTGTTGATTGTGTATTCCTTGGGTACTCTTTTCATAGCACTAGGTATAGGTTCTTAATTATAAAATCTGATGTGCCTGATATGTATGATGATACTATCATGGAATCAAGAGACGCAACATTTTTTGAGAATGAGTTTCCCATGAAGAATACACCTAGTGATACAAGTCATGAGACTATAATTCCCCATGAGCACGAACTGTCGATTCCTATAGATCATGCTGAGGATTCTCACGTGCACATCCCTGAGGAGGATGACACTATAGTCACTCGAAAGAGCAAGAGACAGAGGGTTGCAAAATCCTTTGGTAATGACTTTATAGTGTACCTTGTGGAAGACACACCAACTACCATTAGTGAGGCATATTCCTCTCCTGATGCTGACTTATGGAAGGAAGCAGTAAGGAGTGAGATGGAATCTATTATGTCTAATGGAACTTGGGAGGTCGTTGACCGTCCTTATGGTTGTCAACCTATAGGTTGCAAATGGATCTTCAAGAAAAAGCTTAGGGCTGATGGTACAATTGAGAGGTACAAGGCAAGGCTTGTGGCCAAAGGATATACCCAAAAGGAGGGTGAAGATTTCTTTGATACCTACTCACCAGTGGCTCGATTGACTACAATCCGCATATTAATAGCCGTGGCAGCCTCTTATGGTCTTATCATTCATCAGATGGATGTTAAGACAGCTTTCCTAAATGGAGAGTTGGATGAGGAGATCTATATGGATCAGCCAGAAGGGTTCATTGCGGATGGTCAAGAGAACAAGATGTGCAGGTTGATAAAATCATTGTATGGCCTAAAACAAGCACCTAAGCAATGGCATGAAAAGTTTGATAATACTCTTACAGCAGCTGGCTTTGTTGTAAATGAATCTGACACGTGTGTATACTATCGGTATGGTGGGGGTGAGTCTGTTATGCTATGCCTTTATGTTGATGACATCTTGATCTTTGGATCAAATCTCAATGTGATTGAGGAAGTTAAAAATCTTCTATCGAGCAATTTCGAGATGAAAGATTTGGGAGAGGCTGATGTCATTCTAAACATCAAGCTTGTTAGAGAAGCTAATGGTGGGGTAACTTTGTTACAATCCCATTATGTGGAAAAGGTATTGAGTCGCTTTGGTTTTAGTGACTGTGATCCTGCTCCAACACCTTATGACCCTAGCGTGCTATTGAGAAAGAATCGAAGAATAGCAAGGGATCAATTGACATACTCCCAGATCATTGGCTCGCTCATGTACCTTGCAAGTGCAACAAGGCCAGACATCTCTTATGCTGTGAGTAAGCTAAGTCGGTTTGTGTCGAAACCAGGAGATGATCACTGGCGTGCTCTTGATAGAGTGTTGCGATATTTGAAAGGTACTATGACATACGGTATTCATTATACCGGAAACCCAAAAGTGCTGGAAGGCTATTGTGATGCCAACTGGATCTCTGATGCTGATGAGCTTTATGCCACAAGCGGATATGTGTTTCTGTTTGGAGGTGCCGCTGTTTCCTGGAAGTCTTGCAAGCAGACTATCTTAACAAAGTCTACAATGGAAGCAAAACTCGCAGCATTAGACACTGCTGGGGCTGAGGCCGAGTGGCTTCGTGATTTCCTATTGGACTTACCGGTAGTTGAAAAACCGATACCGGCTATTTCCATGAACTGTGACAACCAAACGGTGATTACAAAGGTTAACAGTTCTAGGAATAACATGAAGTCTACAAGGCATGTTAAGAGGAGATTGAAATCTGTCAGAAAGTTGAAAAACTCCGGAGTTATAACTGTGGATTATCTCCACACATCAAATAATCTGGCAGATCAATTCACTAAGGGTCTATCACGCAATGTGATAGAAAGTGCATCGAGGGAAATGGGTATGAGACCCATGTGAGATCTACTCTAGTGGTAACCTGCTCTATGTGATCGGAGATCCCGTGAAGTAGAGTGGAGAAACAAGCTAGGAGTAGATTGTGAGGAAAGATCCCTTCCTTAACTCATTTCTGATGCACATCTTTCCTATCTGTAAGGCAGGATGGTTTTTACCTTAATGTATTCCAAGAGTCTTATAAAGGTGAGATGTTGTCCTACAGAACATCTTTCGAGGAATACACCTATATGAGTCAGACTGCTGGTCACAGTCTATGGGACTTGGGTAATCCCTAAATACTCATGAAAGGCACTGAAGTGTGACTTATATGCTTCTAAACAGCGGGAATACCTTTCTGCAGCCTAGTATCAGCAAAGGATTTGAGTGAATCTTATTTCGCACAAAACTGTCAATTCAAGGCATAGTCCATTGTTCAGTTGTGAATGAGTGAAACTCTTATTCTAGATGGATGTTCAACTTAACAGTCTCCATCGAAACACTGGTATGTCAAAGGATTGTGATTCTGATACTTCATCATTACAAACCCTAGAGTTTGGTGGGGATTGTTAGATCTTTTATGGGCTTGGCCTATTTATTGAATAAACTCTAAGGTGTGTAATGGTGGAGAATACCAATAGTACCACATTGGAAGTCCAAGGGTCTTTTGGCTTGACTTATATGGTGGGATTTATTCCACTTAACTTGAGAAGTCAAGAAATGGACAAGGGCGTGCCACACGCGCGCGCGCGCCGCCGCCGCCGCCGGCCGGGCCGGGCGTGGCGTGGCGAGGCAGGCGAGCGGGCGTGGTGTGGTTGTGTTAATTTTTAGCACTCACTAACCGCGTTAACCTTTCAGTTGCCTGTCTCTTCGTCAGCCAAGTGACTCTGTCTCTTCGTCAGCCAGCCGAGTGACCCTTCTCCTTCAGCTGGCCGACTCATGGCGTGACTCGGCGAGTGCTGGCCGACTCATGGCGTGACTCGGCGAGTGCTGACCGACCCTTGGCGTGACTCGGCGACCTTTCTCCTTCAGCTTCCCTCTGTGAGAGGATAAATAGAGGAGCACCCCTGTCACTCGGTACACGAGAGAAAACACTTCTTTTCAGACTCACAGTCCAGCCGCCGAGTGAGGGTATTTCCATCTCGTGACTCTGCGCGCACAGAGAAACGAGAGGGCAGGTGCCTCCGAAGCCGGTGCCGTTCGAGACCTTGCACGGGGGATCGGCAATTAGGTTTTTGGGGAGCGTCTACGCGACTGCCCAACGTGTGTCGTTGTCTTCATCGCTGGTTCCTGGCGTCTTCATCTCGATCGGATGACAAGAGAAGTTGGACAAGGATCAGGATCCTCGGAGCGCATGGGAGGGTATGATCAATACAGTTCGTTACTGTTTTATATTCTGCATATTATATATGTCGTATGTAGCTCTGTTCTATCGTATTATAATATGTTATATCTGTCTGTCTTATTTTTACAGTCATCCTGTTTATATTGTTATCTGTTTATTTCCAGTTGTTCCATAATAATCCATGAACCATGTTTATATACTTATTTTATTTATATGATTTACATGCTTCATATGCTTTGTGTTCTCATGATCCATATTGTTATGGATATTTTTGAGATCACGTTTTCTATGTTTGATTATCTATTATATGTCATCATCATAATGTTAATTTATGGAATTAAAATAATACGGAAAATGCCTATATTTCTAACAAATACTACCTCTGTTCTTGAATATTTGTTGCATGCTTGTTCATTTTGAACTAAAACACGATAAATAAAAAAGAACGGATGGAGTATTAAATTAAAATAACACTATTTCAATTCTTTGGGAAGATCCTTCGCCACTAGTTGCTGGAGGTAATTTTCTCTTCGAGAATCGTTCTATCATATACTTCTTATAAAATTTGTCAAGTTAAATTACTAATTGTCTACACATGTACACCCTAAGCAGGTACATGCACCTGCAGTGATGACCTCAACCAGCAGAGACCAAAATAAACACTCAAATATAAACTACCAGCTTTGATCGTCGTTTAGTTAATTTATGAACTTGCTTGTACCTGCGATCACCATGGACAGACGTCCACTTGCCAGCCAAAACCAATCGATACAGGACAACAGAACTGCAGAAGGATGCTTGGAACGGATGGGCTAGTCAGGACTCAAGGGGCAAATTAATGTCGCATGCAGCCCTGGACTCATGAGAGGACTGATGTCCACCTATGTCATAAGCTGCTGTCATCTACAGTGGGTACTAACAAATGTAATGGCCATTGTTAAGAACCAGCCCCTGCCGCTCAACGTCGGCTCCGCCGCACGCCATGCCAGCTACGCCCCAACGCCGCACGCCATGTCGACCGCATCCCCGCCCCCGTTCTGCCTCGACCCACCGCCCCGCCGCGGGTAGCCACCACACGTGCCCACGAGAGGTGATTTTATGTATTTTATTGTTTATTTTCAACTGCCGTCTTTATTAGCTATCGAAATTTGTGATTAATTGATGTTTTGCGGTCGTTTTTATTAGCCGTCAAAATTAGTGATTAGTTTATGGTTAGGATGAATTATTTTTTCAACAGTTTGTTTGATTAGATAGTTTTTCATTGCATAATATTAATTATTTGTTTATCCACTTAAAACACAATTAATCACATGTTTAGTTTGTTTCCATTACTAGTACTTGTTATTGGTTTTAGATGTGAATTATAACAACGTAGTCATTTACTGTTATATTATCACGTGTTGTAGTATTTTTGTATAGTAGCGTAACCTATGTGTCACCTGTTTCAGATAGGATCGACGCACGTGAGACGTACCCTTCTAGAATTGTCCCTATTTTGGACAACCTCGGAGTGACCGACAGAACGCGGATTTATGACAAGCTAGTAGATCTGAATGAAATTTCGGCGGTATAACCTCGCTGTTCTCCAGTGCACCATATTTGGTGTGCATCTGGAGAATAACGAGGTTATGCTACCGAAATTTCCTTCGGATCCTGTTGGTTTGTCATAAATCTGTGTTCTGTCGATCACTCTTGGATAGTTTTAGGACCTATCCTTGACTATAGATGTAGGATTGATACCTTTGAGGAAGTTGAATGATGTTTTTACGATATGGTTCGTTTTAACAATCTCAGACATGGATAAAAATCATGCATGGATGTACAATGGTTGGAGTAGGAATGGATGTCATTCTGATGAGTGGGTAGCCTAGACTAAAGGTTTTGTGGATCGTGCTTTCTACTTGTCATTAACCGGCATTGTCACATGTCCTTGTAGGCGGCACGAAAATAGTATATTCCTTAATAAGGAAAGAGTTAGCCTAGATCTCTGTTAGTTTAGATTTATGCCTGGATATGAGGTGTGGAAACATAATTGTCGGGGACCATAATTAGGGGTACCCCCAAGACTCCTAAACTCGGCTGGTAACCACCATCAGCACAAGCTGCAAAAGCCTGATGGGCGCAATTCAGGTCAAGGCTCCGTCCACTCAAGGGACACGATCTCGCCTCGCCCGAGCCCAGCCTCGGGCAGGAACAGTAGACCCAGACGGATTCACGCCTCGCCCGAGGGCCTCCTCAAGCAACGGGCGCACCTTCGACTCGTCCAAGGCCCAGCTCGGGCAGGCTTCGCAGTGAAGCAACCTTGGCCAGATCGCCATGCCAACCGACTATATCGCAGGAGCATTCAATGCAAGGATCACCTGACACCTTATCCTGACGCGTGTTCCTCAGTCGATAGGGCCGAAGTGACCGCAGTCATTTCGCCCCTCCACTGACTGACCTGACAGGAAAACAACGCCGCCTGCCCTGCTCCGACTGTTGTGCCACCCGCCAGGGTGAGGCTGACAGCAGCCAAGTCCAGCCTCAGGCGCCATAGGAAGCTCTGCCTCGCCCGACCCCAGGGCTCGAACTCAGCCTCGACCTCGGAGGAGTCACCGCCTCGCCCGACCTTGGGCTCGGACCGACCACGCTACAAAGGGGTACATCATTACCCTACCCCTAGCTAGCTCAGGCTACGGGGAACAAGACCGGCGTCCCATCTGGCTCGCCCCGGTAAACAAGTAATGATGGCACCCCGCGTGCTCCCATGACGACGACGGTTCTCAGCCCCTGAAAGGGAAATGTGCCCTTGGGCCATTTCTAAGTATTTTGGTGATTTAGTGTCCAACACAAGTGCCCTAGTGTAAAAAGGTGGACAAAGTACAAATCAAGGATAAAGGTATGTTTCTCAGACTTAGTACATTGTTTTATGGACTCATGTGTTATGTCTAAGTGTTGGAAACATGAAAAATCCAATTGAAAATGCCTTGGCTCGAGCAGCCATGAATCTGCTCAGTCTAAAGCACCGGACTGTCCGGTGGTGCACCGGACAGTGTCCGGTGCGCCAGGCTGGCTCTGGCGACCAGGCTGCTCTCGGGACTTCGACGGCGGTGTACGACTATAATTCACCGGACTGTCCGGTGGTGCACCGGACTTTTCGGTGGACCGTTCACAGGCGAACTCGTCGCTCTCGGGAAACCATCAATGGCGGACGGCTATAATTCACCGGACTGTCCGGTGTGCACCGGACTGTCCGGTGAACCAACGGTCGGCCAGGCCAACGGTCGGCCGCGCAATCTGCGCTGGACACGTGGTCGAGCCAACGGCTAGAAGAGGGCACCGGACTGTCCGGTGTGCCAACGGCTCTCAGGCTGCCAACGGTCGACTGCACCATTTTTGGAAGGAAATCGGGCACCGGACAGTGTCCGGTGTGCACCGGACTGTCCGGTGCGCCAGTCGACAGAAGGCAAGAACAGCCTTCTTAGAATGCTCTCAACGGCTCCTAGCTGCCTTGGGGCTATAAAAGGGACCCCTAGGCGCATGGAGGAATACACCAAGCATTCCTACAACATTCCTAAGCACCAAGACCTCGATTCCGCGCATTCGTTTGTTTGTGATAGCATATAGAGCTCTAGTGGAGTTGTGAACTCATTGGGTTGTGTTGCGAGCTCTTGTTGCGACTTGTGTGCGTGGTGACACTCTGATTTTCGTGTCTTGTGTGCGTTGCTAATCCCTCCCTTGCTCTGTGCTTCTTTGTGAATTTCAAGTGTAAGGGCGAGAGGCTCCAAGTTGTGGAGATTCCTCGCAAACGGGATTGAGAAAAGCAAGCAAAACACCGTGGTATTCAAGTGGGTCTTTGGACCACTTGAGAGGGGTTGATTGCAACCCTCGTCCGTTGGGACGCCACAACGTGGAGTAGGCAAGCGTTGGTCTTGGCCGAACCACGGGATAACCACCGTGCCATCTCTGTGATTGATTTCTTGTGGTTATTGTGTTTTGTTGAGACTCCTCTCTAGCCACTTGGCATTTACTGTGCTAACGCTTAACCAAGTTTTTGTGGCTTAAGTTTTCAAGATTTACAGGATCACCTATTCAACCCCCCCCTCTAGGTGCTTTCAATTGGTATCAGAGCCGTTCTCTTCACAAAGGGACTAACCGCCCGAAGAGATGGATCCTAAGGGGAAGGGTATCGTGATCAACGATAAAGAGAAGGAATCTTTCGTCAACGAGCCGAAGGATGACAAGCCTACCGACTCGGGCTCGGGCCATAGACGGAAAGATGGGAAGAAGAAGAAGACAAGGCGCATCAAGGAGATTGTCTACTACGACGACAGCGACGAGTCATCTTCTTTCCAAAAGGACGGCGACCACAATGACTACGAGAGAAGGAAACCAGTTAATTCGAACTTTTCTTTTGACTACTCTCGTATTCCGCAAAGTTCAAATTCACATTTGCTCTCCATTCCTCTCGGCAAGCCTCCACACTTTGATGGGGAGGACTACGGATTTTGGAGCCACAAAATGCGTAGTCACCTATTCTCTCTCCATCCTAGTATATGGGAGATTGTAGAGAGTGGAATGCACTTTGATAGTACGGATAGTCCCATGTTCATTAATGAGCAAATTCATAAGAATGCACAAGCTACTACTGTTCTTCTAGCTTCATTGTGCAGGGATGAATACCACAAAGTGAGTGGCTTGGATAACGCCAAGCAGATCTGGGACACCCTCAGGATTTCTCATGAGGGGAACGATGTCACCTTGCTCACCAAAATGGAGTTGGTGGAGGGAGAGCTTGGACGATTCGCGATGATAAGGGGCGAGGAGCCAACCCAAACATACAACCGGCTCAAGACCCTTATCAACAAAATAAGGAGCTACGGAAGCACGCGATGGACGGACCACGACGTCGTCCGATTGATGCTAAGGTCCTTTACCGTTCTTGATCCTCATTTGGTGAATAATATTCGTGAGAATCCCAGGAACACCAAAATGTCGCCCGAAGAAGTCCTTGGAAAATTCGTAAGCGGGCGAATGATGATCAAGGAGGCGAGGTACGTGGACGACGCATTGAATGGTCCAATCAACGAGCCTCAACCCCTTGCTCTCAAGGCAACAAGAAGCAAGGAGGCGCTACCTAGCAAGGTGGCACAAATTAAGGCGGCCGGACTTAATGATGAAGAGATGGCCCTCATCATCAAGAGATTCAAGACGACGCTAAAGGGTCGCAAGGGGCAGCCAAGCAAGACCAAGACAAAGGGGAAGCGCTCATGCTTCAAATGTGGTAAGCTTGGTCATTTTATTGCTAACTGTCCCGACAATGATAGTGATCAGGATCAAGGAAACAAGAAGGAGAAGAAGAAGAACTATAAGAAGGCAAAGGGCGAGGCACATATTGGCAAGGAGTGGGATTCAGATTGCTCCTCGTCCGACTCCGACAATGAAGGACTCGCCACCACCGCCTTCAACAAGTCATCCCTCTTCCCCAACGAGCGTCACACATGCCTTATGGCAAGGGAGAAGAAGGTATGTACTCGAGACTCTACTTATGCTTCTTCAAGTGAGGACGAATCTAGTGATGAGGATGAAATAGATTATTCATGTTTATTTAAGGGCCTAGATAGAACCAAGGTAGATAAAATTAATGAATTGATTGATGCCTTGAATGATAAGAATAGGCTTTTAGAAAAACAAGAAGATTTGTTGTATGAAGAACATGACAAATTTGTAGAAGCACAAAAATCTCATGCTTTAGAAGTTAAAAGAAATAAAATGCTTTCTTGTGAATTATCTTCTTGCCATGAGACAATCTCTAGCTTAAGGAGCATTAATGATGATTTGAATGCTAAGTTAGAAATAGCTAGTAAATCAACAACTTGTGTAGAAAATGTTGTTATTTGCAATAGATGTAAAGATTTTGATATTGATGCTTGTAGTGAACACATAGCTTCTATTGCAAAGTTAAATGATGAAATGGCTAGTCTTAATGCCCAACTTAAGGCTAGCAAAAGTGATTTTGGTAAACTAAAATTTGCTAGGGATGCCTACACGATTGGTAGACACCCCTCAATTAAGGATGGGCTTGGCTTCAAGAGGGAAGCCAAGAACTTAACAAGCCATAAGGCTCCCATCTCCGCCAAGGAGAAAGGGAAGGCCCCTATGGCAAGTAGTACTAAAAAGAACCATGCTTTTATGTACATTGATAGAAGACAGTCTCATAGTAGTTGTAATGCTTTTGATTCACATGCCTATGATTCTTATGCTATGTTTGCTCCCAGTTCTTCCTATATGCATGGTAGAGATATGCCTAGGAAAAATATTCATCATGTGCCTAGAAAGAATATTGTTCATGTTCCTAGGAAAGTTATGAATGAACCCTCTACAATTTATCATGCTTTAAATGCTTCCTTTGCTATTTGTAGAAAGGATAGGAAGATAGTTGCTAGGAAATTAGGGGCAAAATGCAAGGGTGATAAAACTTGCATTTGGGTCCCTAAGACAATTGTGACTAACCTTGTAGGACCCAACAAGAGTTGGGTACCTAAGACCCAAGCCTAAATTTGCCTTGCAGGTTTATGCATCCGGGGGTTCAAGCTGGATTATCGACAGCAGATGCACGAAGCATATGACGGGGGAAAAGAAGATGTTCACCTCCTACGTCAAGAATAAGGATTCCCAAGATTCAATCATATTCGGTGATGGGAACCAAGGCAAGGTGAAAGGTTTAGGCAAGATTGCAATATGAAATGAGCACTCTATCTCTAATGTGTTTTTAGTTGAGTCTCTTGGATATAATTTACTATCTGTCAGTCAATTATGTAATATGGGATATAATTGTCTATTTACAAATGTAGATGTGTCTGTCTTTAGAAGATGTGATGGTTCACTAGCTTTTAAGGGTGTACTAGACGGCAAACTTTATTTAGTTGATTTTGCAAAAGAGGAGGCCGGTCTAGATGCATGCTTAATTGCTAAGACTAGCATGGGCTGGCTGTGGCATCGCCGCTTAGCACATGTGGGGATGAAAAACCTTCACAAGCTTCTAAAGGGAGAACACGTGATAGGTTTGACTAACGTGCAATTCGAAAAAGATAGACCTTGTGCAGCTTGTCAAGCAGGTAAACAAGTGGGAGGAGCACATCACAGCAAGAATGTGATGACCACTTCAAGACCTCTGGAGCTGCTGCATATGGACCTCTTCGGACCCGTCGCCTATCTGAGCATAGGAGGAAGTAAGTATGGTCTAGTTATTGTTGATGACTTTTCCCGCTTCACTTGGGTGTTCTTTTTGTAGGATAAGTCTGAAACCCAAGGGACCCTCAAGCGCTTCCTAAGGAGAGCTCAAAATGAGTTTGAGCTCAAGGTGAAGAAGATAAGAAGCGACAACGGGTCCGAATTCAAGAATCTTTAAGTGGAGGAGTTCCTTGAGGAGGAGGGGATCAAGCACGAGTTCTCCGCTCCCTACACACCTCAGCAAAATGGTGTGGTAGAGAGGAAGAACAGGACGCTCATTGATATGGCGAGAACTATGCTTGGAGAGTTCAATACCCCCGAGCGTTTTTGGTCGGAAGCCGTGAACACGGCTTGCCACGCCATCAACAGGGTCTACCTTCACCGCCTCCTCAAAAAGACTTCATATGAGCTGCTAACTGGTAACAAACCCAATGTGTCTTATTTTCGTGTATTTGGGAGCAAGTGTTATATTCTTGTGAAGAAAGGTAGAACCTCTAAATTTGCTCCCAAAGCTGTAGAAGGGTTTTTATTAGGTTATGATTCAAATACAAAGGCGTATAGGGTCTTCAACAAATCATCGGGTTTGGTTGAAGTCTCTAGCGACGTTGTATTTGATGAGACTAATGGCTCTCCAAGAGAGCAAGTTGTTGATCTTGATGATGTAGATGAAGAAGACGTTCCAACGGCCGCGATACGCACCATGGCGATTGGAGATGTACGGCCTCAGGAACAATTGGAGCAAGATCAACCGTCTTCCTCAACTACGGTGCATCCCCCAACCCAAGATGACGAACAGGTACCTCAAGTGGAGGCGTATGATCAAGGGGGAGCACAGGATGTTAAAGTTGAGGAGGAAGAAGCACCTCAGGCACCTCCAACCCAAGTTCGAGCGACGATCCAAAGGGATCATCCCGTCGACCAAATATTGGGTGATATTAGCAAGGGAGTAACTACTCGCTCGAGATTAGTTAATTTTTGTGAGCATTACTCCTTTGTCTCTTCTATTGAGCCTTTCAGGGTAGAAGAGGCCTTGCTAGATCCGGACTGGGTGTTGGCCATGCAGGAGGAACTCAACAACTTCAAGCGCAATGAAGTTTGGACACTGGTGCCTCGTCCCAAGCAAAATGTTGTGGGAACCAAGTGGGTGTTCCGCAACAAACAGGACGAGCACGGGGTGGTGACGAGGAACAAGGCTCGACTTGTGGCAAAAGGTTATGCCCAAGTCGCAGGTTTGGACTTTGAGGAGACGTTCGCTCCTGTGGCTAGGCTAGAATCAATTCGTATTTTGCTAGCATATGCCGCTCACCACTCTTTCAGGTTGTACCAAATGGATGTGAAGAGCGCTTTCCTCAACGGGCCGATCAAAGAGGAGGTGTACGTGGTGCAACCCCCTGGCTTCGAGGATGAACGGTACCCTGACCACGTGTGTAAGCTCTCTAAGGCGCTCTATGGACTTAAGCAAGCCCCAAGAGCATGGTATGAATGCTTTAGAGACTTTTTAATTGCTAATGCTTTCAAGGTTGGGAAAGCCGATCCAACTCTTTTCACTAAGACTTGCAATGGTGATCTTTTTGTGTGCCAAATTTATGTCGATGACATAATATTTGGTTCTACTAACCAAAAGTCTTGTGAAGAGTTTAGCAGGGTGATGACGCAGAAATTCGAGATGTCGATGATGGGCGAGTTAAACTACTTTCTTGGGTTCCAAGTGAAGCAACTCAAGGACGGCACCTTCATCTCCCAAACGAAGTACACGCAAGATTTGCTAAAGCGGTTTGGGATGAAGGACGCCAAGCCCGCAAAGACGCCGATGGGAACCGACGGACACACCGACCTCAACAAAGGTGGTAAGTCCGTTGATCAAAAAGCATACCGGTCCATGATAGATTCTTTGCTTTATTTATGTGCTAGTAGACCGGATATTATGCTTAGCGTATGCATGTGTGCTAGATTTCAATCCGATCATAAGGAGTGTCACTTAGTGGCTGTGAAGCGAATTCTTAGATATTTAGTCGCTACGCCTTGCTTCGGGATCTGGTATCCAAAGGGGTCTAACTTTGACTTGATTGGATATTCAGATTCCGACTATGCTGGATGTAAGGTCGATAGGAAGAGTACATCGGGGACGTGCCAATTCTTAGGAAGGTCCCTGGTGTCGTGGAACTCTAAGAAACAAACTTCCGTTGCCCTATCCACCGCTGAGGCCGAGTACGTTGCCGCAGGACAGTGTTGTGCGCAACTACTTTGGATGAGGCAAACCCTCCGGGACTTTGGCTACAATCTGAGCAAAGTCCCACTCCTATGTGACAATGAGAGTGCTATCCGAATAGCGGAAAATCCTATTGAGCACAGTCGCACAAAGCACATTGACATCCGGCATCACTTTTTGAGAGACCACCAGCAAAAGGGAGATATCGAAGTGTTTCATGTTAGCACCGAGAACCAGCTAGCCGATATCTTCACTAAGCCTTTAGATGAAAAGACCTTTTGCAGGCTGCGTAGTGAGCTAAATGTCCTAGATTCGCGGAACTTGGATTGATTCATAGCATACATATATTTATGCCTTTGATCATGTTCCTTATGCATTTTGTTGCTTACTATGGTGCTCAAGTTGTACAATCACTCCCCGGACCTCACCAGTCCTTGTGCAAGTGATGCACATATTTAGGGGGAGTTGTGCTACAACTTGACCCTTTGAGACTAACTGTTTGCTTGAGTTTGCTTGATTTAGTCTCAAAGGAGTTTTGAAAGGGAAAAGGTGGACTTGGACCATGAAAGACTTCCACTGCACTCCGATGAGAGGGTAACTAATTCCAAGTTCATCTCACGTCCTCTTATTGCCTTTGTGTTCTCATTTGAAGATTTTGGTGAGGCAATGGGGTTAAAGGGCCAAGATTGACCCCGTTTTGGTGCTTCATGCCAAAGGGGGAGAAAATAAAGGCCAAAGCAATAGATGGATCAGCTACCACTTGAGAAATTTAGAAAATAGTAGATTAGAGCTTTTGGTTTGTCAAAACTCTTTTATTGTCTATCTTGTCAAAAGTTGGCTTCTTGTGGGGAGAAGTGTTGATTATGGGAAAAAGGGAAGTTTTTGAAATCTTGAATCAATTTCTCTTGGAATGACTCTCTTTAAGTCTTAACATGTGTGTTTGACTTAGAGATAGAAATTTGAGTTTGATTTGCAAAAACAAACCAAGTGGTGGCAAAGAGTGATCCATATATGTCAAATTTGAATCAAAACAATTTTGAGTTCTTATTTGAATTGATTTTGTACTTGTTCTACTTGCTTTATGTTGTGTTGGCATAAATCACCAAAAAAGGGGGAGATTGAAAGGGAAATGTGCCCTTGGGCCATTTCTAAGTATTTTGGTGATTTAGTGTCCAACACAAGTGCCCTAGTGTAAAAAGGTGGACAAAGTACAAATCAAGGATAAAGGTATGTTTCTCAGACTTAGTACATTGTTTTATGGACTAATGTATTATGTATAAGTGTTGGAAACAGGAAAAATCCAATTGAAAATGCCTTGGCTCGAGCAGCCATGAATCTGCTCAGTCTAGTGCACCGGACTGTCCGGTGGTGCACCGGACAGTGTCCGGTGCGCCAGGCTGGCTCTAGCGACCAGGCTGCTCTCGGGACTTCGACGGCGGTGTACGGCTATAATTCACCGGACTGTCCGGTGGTGCACCGGACTGTCCGGTGGTGCACCGGACTGTCCGGTGGACCGTTCACAGGCGAACTCGTCGCTCTCGGGAAACCATCAACGGCGGACAGCTATAATTCACCGGACTGTCCGGTGAACCAACGGTCGGCCGCGCAATCTACGCTGGACACGTGGTCGAGCCAACGGCTAGAAGAGGGCACCGGACTGTCCGGTGTGCACCGGACATGTCCGGTGCGCCAACGGCTCTCAGGCTGCCAACGGTCGACTGCGCCATTTTTGGAAGGAAATCGGGCACCGGACAGTGTCCGGTGTGCACCGGACTGTCCGGTGCGCCAGTCGATAGAAGGCAAGATCAGCCTTCCTAGAATGCTCTCAACGGCTCCTAGCTTCCTTGGGGCTATAAAAGGGACCCCTAGGCGCATGGAGGAATACACCAAGCATTCCTACAACATTCCTAAGCACCAAGACCTCGATTCCGCGCATTCGTTTGTTTGTGATAGCATATAGAGCTCTAGTGGAGTTGTGAACTCATTGGGTTGTGTTGCGAGCTCTTGTTGCGACTTGTGTGCGTGGTGACACTCTGATTTTCATGTCTTGTGTGCGTTGCTAATCCCTCCCTTGCTCTGTGCTTCTTTGTGAATTTCAAGTGTAAGGGCGAGAGGCTCCAAGTTGTGGAGATTCCTCGCAAACGGGATTGAGAAAAGCAAGCAAAACACCGTGGTATTCAAGTGGGTCTTTGGACCGCTTGAGAGGGGTTGATTGCAACCCTCGTCCGTTGGGACACCACAACGTGGAGTAGGCAAGCGTTGGTCTTGGCCGAACCACGGGATATCCACCGTGCCATCTCTATGATTGATTTCTTGTGGTTATTGTGTTTTGTTGAGACTCCTCTCTAGCCACTTGGCATTTACTGTGCTAACGCTTAACCAAGTTTTTGTGGCTTAAGTTTTCAAGATTTACAGGATCACCTATTCACCCCCCTCTAGGTGCTTTCAGCCCCCTACGGAAGCAAGGAGACGTCAGCAAGGGCCCGACAGCCCCGACAGCTGTGCTTCTACAGGGCTCAAACGCTCCTCCGACGGCCACGACATCACATGAACAGGGCACTAACACCTCTCCGACAGCCACGTCGGCATGTACATAGGGCTCTGGCTCCTCTCTGCCGGACAAGTTAGCACGTTGCTACACCCCCCATTGTACACCTGGACCCTCTCCTTACATCTATAAAAGGAAGGTCTAGGGCCCTCGTACAAAAAGGTGGCCGCGCGGGAGAACGGGCTGACGGACAGGCTCTCTCTCTCCCTCGTGAACGCTTGTAACCCCCTACTGCAAGCGCATCCGCCCTGGGCGCAGGATAACACGAGCCGCGGTTCCCTCCTTTTTTCCCCTTGTGTTCCATCTCTCGACGACCCATCTGGGCTGGGACACGCAGCGACAATTTACTCGTCGGTCCAGGGACCCCCTCGGGGTCGAAACGCCGATAGTTGGCGCGCCAGGTAGGGGCCTGCTGCGTGTTGACGAACAGCTTCCCGTCAAGCTCCAGATGGGTAGTCTCCAGCAACCTCTCCAGCCCAGGACGCTGCTCCGTTTCGGGAGTCTCGAGTTCGTGTCCCTCGACGACAGCTACGACATGGTACTCCTTCCTCCGCCGCACGACAACGACAACGACGGCCATCAGCCCGCCCGACGGCGGCGGAATCGACGATGTCTTCCCCGCGTGGCGGAAGAGCAGCATCCGAGTCTGTCCCGTCACCTTCCCCGCCGCAGGAGGAGGAGGTGGGGCAACCATGGCCAAGCAGGAGGCGGCACCACGTTGGCTGTCGAGCGAGTCGACGACGCCGGCGCCCCAGTGGGGGACACGTCGGGCGTTGACCTCGCGTCTGAGACGAAGACGAGCATCGTTTCCCCGCAACACGCCAACCCCAAGCGGACGGATGACGCCAGCACGCTCGCGAAGGACTTGCTGGGCGTTAGCCTCGTACCTGAGATAACGGTGCAGTCCATCCCCGACGCGACTTCGTCACCATCCATCGATCAAGAGGTATCGTCCGTTTTCCACCCTGTGCCTTTTAGATTCAGCTTCAGCCCACCAAGCGACCCCGCTTCGGTGGACGCTTTCGTAAAGGCATATCCTAACCTTCCGGGGTACCATATGTGGTCAACCTGGGACCGATTGACGGCCGTCTCGACCTACGGGCCCCCGGGTTCCAAGGAAGATGACGAGCCTGACTCTGGTTGGGATTTCTCCGAGCTCGATAACCCCAGTGCCATGCGAGACTTCATGGCCGTATGCGACTACTGCCTCTCCGATTACTCCGATGGTGGCCACAGCCTCGACGACGAGGACTGTGGCCCAAGTCACGAATGTTTCCACGTCGATCTAGGGGGTCTCGACGAAGGCAACCACCTTGGTATGCCGGAGGACGGCGATCCCCCTAGGCCTGCGCCTCGCGTTGACATCCTTCGGGAGCTAGCTGTGGTTCCAGTCCCTGTGGGGGTTCAGGACACACAGCTCGAGCAAATACGCGAGATGCAGGCCAGGCTCGACGAGGAAGCAGGGCAACTTGTGCAGCTCCGGCAGAACATCGGGCAGGAGTGGGCAGGCCGAGCACCAGCCGGAGAAGCGCGTCATCTGCCCCAGGGCGTCCAGCACCGCATCGCTGACGATGCCAGGGCAAGGCTGCCCCCGGCTTCCAGTGGGGTCGGCCAGAACCTGGCAGCAGCAGCAATACTACTCCGAGCGATGCCGGAGCTGTCCACCACCGAGGGGCGGCGTATCCAGGGAGAACTCAAGAATCTCCTGGAGGATGCCGCAGTCCGACGGGCCAAAAGCTCTGCCTCCCGGAGGCAGGGGTACCCCCCGGAGCATCGCGTCGTGACTTCCCGTTTCATGCGGGAAGCCTTGGTCCACACCGGGCGCACGCGGGACGTAACGCCTGCAGCCCCGGGCCGCCTTGGCAACGAGCACCACCGCCGCGACCGTCGAGCCCACCTCGACGAGAAGGTGCGCCGAGGCTACCACCCCAGGCGTGGGGGACGCTACGACAGCGGGGAGGATCGGAGTCCCTCGCTCGAACCACCCGGTCCGCAAGCTTTCAGCCGGGCCATACGACGGTCGCCGTTCCCGCCCCGGTTACGAGCCCGACTACCATCACCAAGTACTCGGGGGAAACAAGACCGGAACTGTGGCTCGCGGACTATCGGCTGGCCTGCCAGCTGGGTGGAATGGACGATGACAACCTCATCATCCGCAACCTTCCCCTGTTCCTCTCCGACGCCGCCCGAGCCTGGCTGGAGCATCTGCCTCCTGCGCAGATCTCCAACTGGGACGACCTGGTCAAAGCCTTCGCCGGCAACTTCCAGGGCACATACGTGCGCCCTGGGAACTCCTGGGATCTCCGAAGCTGCCGCCAGCAGCCGAGAGAATCCCTACAGGACTACATCCGGCGATTTTCAAAGCAGCGCACCGAACTACCCAACATCACCGACTTAGATGTCATCGGCGCGTTCCTCGCCGGCACCACTTGCCGCGACCTGGTGAGCAAGCTGGGTCGCAAGACTCCCACCCGGGCGAGCGAGCTGATGGACATCGCCACCAAGTTCGCCTCTGGTCAGGAGGCGGTCGAGGCCATCTTCCGGAAGGACAAGCAGCCTCAGGGGCACCAGCAGGAAGACGTCCCCGAGGCGTCCGCTCAGCGCGGTGCGAAGAAGAAGGGCAAGAAGAAGTCGCAAGCGAAACGCGACGCCGCCGATGCAGATCTTGTCACCGCCGCCGAGCACAGGAACCCTCGGAAGCCTCCCGGAGGCGCCAACCTGTTCGACAAGATGCTCAAGGAGTCGTGCCCCTATCATCAGGGTCCCGTCAAGCACACCCTTGAGGAGTGTGTCATGCTTAGGCGCTACTTCCACAAGGCCGGGCCCCCGGCGGAAGGTGGCAAAGGCCATGACAACGACAAGAAGGAGGGTCACAAGGCAGAGGAGTTCCCCGAGGTCCACGACTACTTCATGATCTACGGTGGGCAATTCGCGAACGCCTCGGCACGGCGCCGCAAGCAGGAGCACTGGGAGGTCTGCTCGGTGAAGGTGGCGGCGCCAGTCTACCTAGACTGGTCCGACAAGCCCATCACTTTCGACCAAGGCGACCACCCCGACCGCCTGTCGAGCCCGGGGAAGTACCCACTCGTTGTCGATCCCGTCATCGGCAACGTCAGGCTTACCAAGGTCCTCATGGATGGAGGCAGCATCCTCAATATCATCTACGCCGAGACCCTCGGGCTCTTGTGGATCGATCTGTCCACGATCCGGGCCGGTGCAGCGCCCTTTCACGGGATCATCCCCGGGAAGCGCGTCCAACCCCTTGGGGAACTCGATCTGCCCGTTTGCTTCGGGACTCCCTCCAACTTCCGAAAGGAAACCCTCACGTTCGAGGTGGTCGGGTTCTGAGGAACCTACCACGCAGTGCTGGGGAGACCATGCTACACCAAGTTCATGGCCGTCCCCAACTACACCTACCTCAAGCTCAAGATGCCAGGCCCCAACGGGGTCATCACCGTCGGATCCACGTACCGACACGCGTACGAATGCGACGTGGAGTGTGTGGAGTACGCTGAGGCCCTCGCCGAATCCGAGGCCCTCATCGCCGACCTGGAGAGCCTCTCCAAGGAGGTGCCAGATGCGAAGCGCCACGCTGGCAACTTCGAGCCAGCTGAGGCGGTTAAGTCCGTCCCTCTCGACCCCAGCAACGACGCCTCCAAGCAAGTCCGGATCGGCTCCGAGCTCAACCCCAAATAGGAAGCAGTGCTCGTCGACTTTCTCCACGCGAACGCCGAGGTTTTTGCGTGGAGTCCCTCGGACATGCCTGGCATACCGAGGGATGTCGTCGAGCACTCGCTGGATATCCGAGCTGGAGCCCGACCCGTGAAGCAGCCTCTGTGCCGATTCGACGAAGAAAAGCGCAGAGCCATAGGCGAGGAGATCCACAAGCTGATGGCTGCAGGGTTCATCAAAGAGGTATTCCATCCCGAATGTCTAGCCAACCCTGTGCTTGTGAAAAAGAAAGGTGGGAAATGGAGGATGTGTGTAGACTACACTGGTCTAAACAAAGCATGTCCGAAGGTTCCCTACCCTCTGCCTCGCATCGATCAAATCGTGGATTCCACTGCTCGGTGCGAAACCCTGTCATTCCTCGATGCCTACTCAGGGTATCACCAAATCAGGATGAAAGAGTCCGACCAGCTCGCGACTTCTTTCATCACACCTTTTGGCATGTATTGCTATATTACTATGCCATTTGGTTTGAGGAATGCAGACACGACATACCAAAGGTGCATGAACCACGTGTTCGGAGAGCACATTGGCCAAACGGTCGAGGCTTACGTCGATGACATCGTAGTCAAGACGAGGAAAGCCTCCGACCTCCTCACTGACCTTGAAACGACATTTAAGTGTCTCAAGGCGAAAGGCATAAAACTCAATCCTGAGAAGTGTGTCTTTGGAGTCCTACGAGGCATGCTCCTGGGGTTCATCGTCTCTGAGCGGGGCATCGAGGCCACCTGGAGAAAATCGCGGCCATCACCAACATGGGGCCTATCAAGGACTTGAAGGGAGTACAGAGGGTCATGGGATGCCTTGCGGCTCAAAGCCACTTCATCTCGTGCCTCGGCAAAAGAGGCCTACCCCTGTACCGTCTCTTAAGGAAGACCGAGCGCTTCACTTGGACCCCCGAGGCCGAGGAAGCCCTCGGGAACTTAAAGGCGCTCCTTACAAGCGCGCCATCTTGGTGCCCCCGCTGCTGGAGAAGCCCTCTTGATCTACGTAGGCGCAACCACTCAAGTGGTCAGCGCCGCGATCGTAGTCGAGAGATAAGAAGAAGGGCATGCATTGCCCGTCTAGAGGCCGGTCTACTTCATCAGTGAAGTACTGTCCGAGACCAAAATCCGCTACCCGCAAATTCAGAAGCTACTTTATGCGGTAATTCTGACACGGCGAAAGTTGCGACACTACTTCGAGTCTCATCCAGTGACTGTGGTGTCATCCTTCCCCCTGGGGTAGATCATCCAGTGCCGAGAGGCCTCGGGTAGGATTGCAAAGTGGGCGGTGGAGATCATGGGCGAGACAATCTCGTTCGCTCCTCGGAAGGCCATCAAGTCCCAAGTCCTGGCGGACTTTGTGGTTGAATGGGTCGACACCCAGCTCCCAGCAGCTCCGATCCAACCGGAACTCTGGACCATGTTTTTCGACGGGTCGCTGATGAAAACGGGAGCGGGTGCGGGCCTGCTCTTCATCTCACCCCTCGGGAAGCACCTCCGCTACGTACTGCGCCTCCATTTCCCGGTGTCAAACAACATGGCCGAGTACGAGGCCCTGGTTAACGGGTTGCGCATCGCCATCGAGCTAGGGGTTCGGCGCCTCGACGCTCGTGGCGACTCGCAGCTTGTCATCGACCAAGTCATGAAGAACTCCCATTGTCACGACCTAAAGATGGAAGCCTACTGCGACGAGGTTCGGCGCCTGGAAGACAAGTTCTACGGGCTCGAGCTCAACCACGTCGCTCGACGATACAACGAGACTGCAGATGAGCTGGCTAAAATAGCCTCGGGGCGGACAACGGTTCCCCCGGACGTAACTTCTCCCGAGACCTACATCAACCCTCCATCAAGACCGACGACACGCCCGAGCCCGAGGAGGCCTCGGCCTAGCCCGAGGCACCCTCGGCCGCCGAGGGTGAGGCATTGCGCGTCGAGGAAGAGCGGAATGGGGTCACGCCTAATCGAAACTGGCAGACCCCATACCTGCAATATCTCCACCGAGGAGAGCTACCCCTCGACGGAGCCGAAGCTCGGCGACTGGCGCGGCGCGCCAAGTCGTTCGTCTTGCTGGGTGACGAAAAGGAGCTCTACCACCGCAGCCCCTCAGGCATCCTTCAGCGATGCATATCCATCGCCGAAGGTCAGGAGCTATGGCAAGAAATACACACAGGGGCTTGCGGTCACCACGCAGCGCCTCGAGCCCTCGTTGGAAACGCCTTCCGACAAGGTTTCTACTGGCCAACCGCGGTGGCCGATGCCACTAGGATTGTACGCACCTGCCAAGGGTGTCAATTCTACGCAAGGCAGACACACCTGCCCGCTCAGGCCCTGCAAACAATACCCATCACCTGGCCGTTTGCTGTGTGGGGTCTGGACCTCGTTGGTCCCTTGCAGAAGGCACCCGAAGGCTTCACGCACCTGCTGGTCGCTATTGACAAATTCTCCAAGTGGATTGAGGTCCGACCCCTAAACAGCATCAGGTCCGAACAGACGGTGGTGTTCTTCACCAACATCATCCATCTCTTTGGGGTCCCGAACTCCATCATCACCGACAATGGCACCCAGTTCACTGGCAGAAAGTTCCTGGACTTCTGCGAGGACCACCACATCCGGGTGGACTGGGCCGCCGTAGCTCACCCCATGACGAATGGGAAGGTAGAGCGTGCCAACGACATGATTCTGCAGGGACTCAAGCCGAGGATCTACAACGACCTCAACAAGTTCGGCAGGCGATGGATGAAGGAACTCCCCTCGGTGGTCTAGAGTCTGAGGACAACGCCAAGCCGAGCCACGGGCTTCACGCCGTTCTTTCTAGTCTATGGGGCCGTGGCTATCTTGCCCACAGACTTAGAATACGGTTCCCCGAGGACAAGGGCGTACGATGACCGAGACAACCAGGCTAGCCGAGAAGACTCACTGGACCAACTGGAAGAGGCTCGGGACATGGCCTTACTACACTCGACACGGTATCAGCAGTCTCTGCGACGCTACCACGCCCGAGGGGTTCGGTCTCGAGACCTCCAGGTGGGGGACTTGGTGCTTCCGCTACGACAAGACGCCCGAGGGCGTCATAAGCTCACTCCTCCCTAGGAAGGGTCGTTCATCATCGCTAAGATTTTGAAGCCCGGAACATACAAGCTGGCCAACGACCAAGGCGAGGTCTACAACAACGCTTGGAACATCCGACAGCTATGTCGCTTTTACCCTTAAGATGTTTTCAAGTCGTTCATATGCCTCGTTCTCTTTACATACACAAATAAAGTCTAACCATCAAGGAAGGGTCAGCCTTGCCTCGGCAAAGCCCGACCCTCCCTCGGGGGCTAGAAGGGGGGAACCCCCTCTGCGTCAAAATTTTCCCCAGAAAAAGTCTTCCTGCCAGAACATCTTTCGCGCTTTTCGACTACTTCGATAGTGGAATCCTGAAAACGACGGAGTACACGTAAGAGGCAAGGCCGACCGAGCCGAGGGACTCCTACACCTCCGGGATACGGATACCTCACTCATCACCTTCCGCAATAAGTAACTCTCGTTCGGATAAGCGATTCTGCTGCCGAACAAGTCTTAACGCTCAAAAACCTTCCTGGTAGAACGATTTTTCGTGCCTTCTCGACTATATTGATAACAGAATCCTGCAGACGAGTAAGAGTACACGTAAGCGGCGAGGCCGACCGAGCCGAGGGACTCCTACGCCTCCGGGATACGAATACCTCACTCATCACCTTCCGTGATAAGTAACTCTCGTTCGGATGAGCAATTCTGCTACCGACAAATAAGTCCTGATACTCGAGACAAAGGGAAAAGAAACGCAGCTTTATAACACGACAATGATATGTTTGGGCCTCGGCGGCCGCAAAAAACATATGCACGCTACAGACAAACTGTTCCTGCAGGTTCAGACATCAACAGGGGGAGCAACAGCACCCTCGACGTCGACTCCACCTTCGGCGGAATCCGGCCCGGCCTCGGACGGCGACACGGTCGAAGGATCTCCACCTCGAAGGAAGATGTCAGCACCGCGCCTGGGCCATCACCGCCAGGGTCTCCTCCAGGAACCCGGCCTGAGCAGACGGCTTGACCGGCCGTTCCGTAGCCCCAGCCAGCTGTCCCCTGAGGACATCAGTCCGGCTCATGGCCTCGGCAACCCGACTCCGGGGTTGGTCCCGCTAGTGGACGATCTGGCCAGGTTCTAGCCGCCGCTGCTATGCCTCCTCGGCCTGGGGAGTCACCTGCTCCTAGGCCGACGAAGCCCCTTTTCGAGCCGACTCTACCTCTGTCCATGCTGACACCGCTGCCTCCGGCTTCGGCTCATCGCAGAGCAGCCGAGGTTTCCTTAACTGAGCAAGAGAAGCCTTGAGCGGCGAGGCCGACCGAGCCGAGGGACTCCTACGCCTCCGGGATACGGATACCTCACTCGTCACCTTCCGCACAGGGCAACTCACACTTGGTTAAGCGGTTCAGCTAGCTGACAGGCGAGTCCTGGTGCTCGAAATAAGGAAGAAACACGGTATTGCACTCAAATACCTAGATGTTCAGGCCCCGACAGCCACAATGAACAGACACCGGCACTCAAGATGCCATTACAAACGGAACTCCGGTTCCACTCCCGCGGGTATGAACAACCTCCACATCGGAGGCCCTGCGGGACGACAAGCTCCGGGTGGCTCGCCGGCGACCTCTGCAGCAGCAGCGATGGTCCCAGGGCGGACGCTACCGCTGGAAGGCTCTCGTTCGCTGTCCCCTCGCGATGGGTGGCGCTGACGGTCTCGTCGGCGGAGAAGCTTTCTCTAGCTGCCACCACCTCAGCACCGACGGCGACATCCACCTACCCATCAATACCGCACCAACGAGCGCCGGCCGCCCCAAAGCGCATCGGCAGGTCCTCACCCCCGTTCTCGCCACGAAAACGAGAACGGGACCGTCCCAGAACATGAGTACCGCCCTCGCGGCGTACGACGTGTTGTGAGACCCTCCGGTACGGCCGGCCACAGCCGCCCGGACAGAGGATGGAATGCTGCACCCTGTCCGGGCAGCAGCAGTTCGCCTTCCCCCCGCATGGCTGAAGGACGCCTCCTCCACAGAGCTGGAGGATGGTTTCCACCCCCAGATGCCGGAGGTAGAGGTGGGACGCCAGCCCACGCGAAGGCGGGCCCCGGCTCGCCCCCCGCCCCAGCAAGGATGATGAAGATCCTTGAAGCTGAGGGCGGGGCAGAGGCCGCAGCCCGGCTTGCTTCTCCCCACCATCGAACTGGTGGTCACCGTCATGGGTGACCATTGGTGAGGGGATGCAGCCGGGCTGCCTGATGAAAATCCTTGAAGCCGAGCAATGGCTGAAAGGTGCCAACCTCCACGAAGTTGCGCTCCTCCAACAGCAGCAAGACGAAAGCAACGCGGGCGCTCCCCATCCGGGGGCTCGGAAGGTGGAAGGGCGCAATGCATGAGGGGAGTGCGAAGGCATGGCTGCCACCCAAAGGGGTCGATCCCTTTTTAAAGGCGACTCTCCCCACTCGCGTTCTCAGGCGTCGCAGACTAAGTCTTCACCAACACGCTCCAGGGTCCTCCCCTACGACACGGGGGCTGGGTCCCACGCGTCATGCAAGCTGACCCAGGACAGAAGAAGCCAAACCGCCGCGCGCGGAGCGTGTAACCGCCCAGCGGTTACAAGCACTCCTCCATCTTCGCCTAAACCAGCGGGTGAAAGGGCGGACCGCCATGTAGGCGGCATGCAACTGCACCATAGAGATGCACCCTTTCGACTCCGACGCATCCAGCGTGGAGGCCCAGGCCCACACGTCATGTAACTGGCGCGCCGGTTGCTACATGTGAAAAACCGCACCGCCACTTACGCCAATGCCGCGCCTTCTCGACTGCGGAACCAGTGCCGCGACTCGAGGCAACCCTGCGCATAGCCCAACAATGCCAACCAAGCGCATCGGTCACGGATCAGTCAGCCGCGGGAGAAGGCGCGACGATCGATATGGCCAAAAGTGGGCCGGCAGTAATGGCGGCAGCAGGCGGGCGAAGGCAGCAGTCAAATCGTCTGCAGGCTCACGTCCCCTCCTGGGGCAGCAGGGCAGCCCTCTCCCACGGCGTGAAGACGACGCGCCCGTGTTCCGTCCCTCGAACGGCTCGCTGTCACACCCGGTTTTAGAAGGCAAACCGAATGCGAACCATGTACGTGCCAGGATCAGTTATTCACGTACACAGCAGTTACATAATATGGACATCATCACACAGTGCTCAAAATAGTATTAATAAGGGAAATAGTCGATTACATCATACGTCTGAGACGTCCATATAGTTCTTACAATAAATCAAAGTGCGGAAAAGAAACGTAGATAACACGGCCTTCACAGGCAGCCGACTGGGGGTTGCCGCTAACCGAAACCTAGAACTCGTCGTAGTCTTGGAACTCCTGGAAGTCTCCTTCCACAGCTTCATCTTCGCCTGAGCAGTGGTTGCAATGCTGACAACCTGGGGGGGGTTTGGTGGGTAGAGCAAGGGTGAGTACACATCAACATACTCAGCAAGTATCCTGTTTGGCTGTAGTGGACTAGCTTTATGTGGGGATAAGTCAAGCAGTTGCTTTTAGTTGGTCAGGTTATTACTTACTAGTAGAAAGCCAGGTTTTAACATTAACCCAAGTTATTAGCCCAATGTATCCTTTCCAAACGGAAAGAATACCACTTACCAATACCATAATCGTAATCAGAACCATCAATCTCATTGTCACCTGTACCAAAGTATCTCTGATCAAGTATCACTAATCTCTGGAGCTCCCTTGGCCGCTCATAACCGCGAGCACGGCTGATATATCAGTTTCATAACACTCTGCAGAGGATGTGCACTTTACCCACAAGCCGTGATTCCCTCTTGCCTCGGGCCGATCAAACCCTTAAACACTACCAAGGTGAATAGGCAGGGTTTCACTACGTAGCCTTTACAAAGATTCCCCGGGGCTGTAGCCACCCGTTAGGTTTCCTAAATGCACCGCACTCCTCCCCAAGGGGCGAACCCAAACTTGGCAGAGCGAGCCGCATACACCGAGCCCCATTGACGGCACGACGGCTAAGTGAACTACATCCCGGATCCTCTAATTATTCAGCTAAGGGCACCCCATTCCACCCTCATGGTTGCACTGTTTTCCCAGGCGGTCATCCATAGAACAGGTCCTTACGGAGAGGCACTCGAGAAACCGCTCGAGCCCCCTTGAAGACCACAAGTATAATCATAAATAGGAACGGGAAAACAGTGTATCATAGATAACCACATCATGTTCATTGATTAGAGTTTGAGCAATAGCATAAAGCTAAACAGTAATAATCCAACCCAGATAGGTAAACAAGGACATGGATAACAAAAGCTAGTCAATCCTTAGGCATAAATGTGTAAGCGGGAGGTGAATTAAATAATGAATAGGACAGAGATAGGTCAAAGGACACTTGCCTCCACCAACCGACTGCTGCTCAGGGGCTTCTCCTGCGAATTCCTCGGGCTCTTCGACCGGATCGTTCTCTATGCGATTGCAAACATACATACATCCATCCACATTTAATACAAAAGAACAGTACACCATACAAGGGAACAAATAAAGTGAGTATGCATCAAGTATGACATTCGATATCGCATTTGTTATGGTTAGAAAGAAACGGGAAAGGGTCTCGCAGGGGGTTAAATCTTATGCACTAATGATCAATTACAATTGGTTCTTAACAAAAGAATTCTGTTACATATACACTAATGGAAACCTAATCATTTTAAGTTGATCAACATTGCACGAGGTAAACAATTAACTACATGAATCAACTAGCATAACGGAATTTTAAATTAAACTTCCTATTTCAATGGCATGAACAATGATTAGCCTACCCAAAATAAAATAGCTATGAGCACAGAAAGTAAATAAAATAAAATAATAAAAAAAAAAACAGAGGGGGGGGGGGGCGGTTGAACCGGCCCTAGGGGCGGTTGAACCGGCCCTGCGCAGGGGGCGCGGCCAGGGGCGCGCCGGGGGCGGCCAGCGGCCGGCTGGGGGGCACGGCCGGGGCGGCTGGGGGCGCGGCCAAGGGCCGGCTGGGGGCACGGCCAAGGGCCGGCTGGGGGCGAGAGGAGGGGGAGGGGGGAGGGAGGGAGGAGGGAGAAGGGGGGGCTCACCGGCGATGGGCGGCCGACGGCGAGGGGCGGCCGGCAGCGAGGGCGACGGCGCTAGGGCAGGGGCGGCGCTAGGGCAGGGGGCGGGTAGGGGCGGCGGCTAGGGAGGGAATGAGAGAGGGAAAATGAGAGGGAGAGGGTTTAGGGAAAAAGGGGAGGTGGGGGGGGGGGGCGGTTGGGCCTTTTTGGGCCCAAGAGGGGGCGCCAGGGGCGGCTGGGCCGGCCGGGGTCGGCCCACGGCGCGGGAGAGAGAGAAAAAGAGGAGAGAGAAAGAGAGAGAGAAAAAAGAAAGAAAAGATCTTCTCCTCATTTTCGAAATCCGATCTTTCTACATGAATGCATTTGCGCTTTCAAAGCAATCAAAAGAAATGCAAGGTTCGGCATGGTGCATCAAACAACATAAAGTATTTAGGGTTTTTCTTACACGGGAATTCCAAACCGAATCCCGCTAGAACTTTGGAAAAGGTCAAGGTTTAGCGAAGGGAAAAAGAAAAAGAAAAGGTAACGCCCGAATTTGGCGAGTAAAGAAAAGAAAAAATTCAACTGCAAAATTCGGGGCGTTACAAACCTATCCCCCTTAAAAGAATCTCGCCCTCGAGATTCAGGGCTGGCTAGCAAAGAGCTCTGGGTACTTGGCCATCAGATCATCTTCACGCTCCCAGGTTGCTTCTTCCTCAGAGTGGTGATTCCATCTGACCTTGCACATTCTGATGGTCTTCCTCCGGGTGACTCTATCTGCAATCTCAAGGATCTGAGCTGGCTTCTCAACGTAGGTCAAGTCCTCCTGGACTTCCAGACCTTCCACTGGCAACTGCTCTTCTGGCACACGCAAGCACTTCTTCAACTGAGACACATGAAAGACATTATGCACAGCAGACAAATTCTCGGGCAAACTGAGCTGATAGGCCACTTCTCCTCGTCTTGCAAGAATCTGATACGGACCAATGTAGCGGGGTGCTAGTTTGCCTTTCACTCCGAATCTTCTGACTCCTCTGATCGGTGACACTTTCAGATAAACAAAGTCTCCGACTTCGAAACTCAGCTCTCTTCTTCTTGTGTCTGCATAGCTTCGCTGCCTCGATTGTGCTATCTTCAGATTCTCTCGAACCATCTTGATGTTCTCTTCGGCTTCAAGCAAAATGTCTGGCCCAAACACTTGCTTTTCTCCAGGCTGATCCCATTGCAACGGAGTTCTGCAACTCCTTCCATAGAGCGCCTGAAATGGTGACATCTTCAAACTGGCCTGGTAACTGTTGTTATAGGAAAACTCTGCATAAGGCAATCTCTTATCCCATCCGGACTGATCTTGCAACGCACAGGCTCTCAACATGTCTTCAAGAATTTGATTGGTCCTTTTGGTCTGGCCATCTGTCTACGGATGATAAGCTGAACTGAAATTCAGATGCGTGCCCAAAGCTTCATGCAACTGCTGCCAGAAATGAGAGGTGAACTGCGTTCCTCTGTCTGACACTATCTTCTTTGGCACACCATGAAGACAAACGATCCGAGACATATACAATTCTGCCAATACTGCACTGCTATAGTTGGTATTGACAGGTATGAAGTGGGCTGACTTGGTCAAACGGTCCACTACTACCCAAATGGAATCGTAGCCGGCTCGAGTGCGAGGCAATCCGACTATGAAATCCATACCGATTTCATCCCATTTCCACTGAGGGATCTGCAACGGTTGCAACAATCCAGCAGGTCTCTGGTGCTCTGCCTTAATTCTTCGGCAACTATCGCACATAGCCACATGCTCTGCGATTTCCCTCTTCATTCCGTACCACCAGAATTTCTTCTTCAGATCCTGATACATCTTCTCACTGCCAGGGTGAATCGAATAAGCTGTCTCATGAGCTTCCTTGAGGATCAACTCTCGAATAGACTGGACATTGGGAACACACAAGCGGTCTTTGAACCATATCACGCCTTCTGCATCTTCTCGAAAATCTTTGCCTTTGCCTTCTAGAATCAGTCGCTGGATCTCACTGATCTTCTCATCATTCTTCTGCGCTTCTTTGATTTCGCGCTCCAAGGTAGGTTCCAACTCAATTGTGACTCCTCGCGAATTGTTCAGAAATCCGAGACTCAACCTGTCAAACTCCTTGGCCAACTCATAAGGCATCGGACGAGCGACCATCAGATTGACTTGACTCTTTCTGCTCAAAGCATCTGCCACTACGTTTGCTTTGCCTGGATGGTAATGAATCTTCAACTCATAATCTTTGATCAACTCTAACCATCTTCGTTGCCTCATGTTCAACTCTGACTGAGTGAATATGTACTTCAGACTCTTGTGGTCTGTGTAAACATCGCATTTCTGTCCATACAGATAGTGCCTCCATGTCTTCAGTGCGTGAACCACTGCTGCCAACTCTAGATCATGGATTGGGTAGTTCTTCTCATGAACCTTCAGCTGTCGGGACGAGTAAGCCACAACTCTTCCCTCTTGCATCAACACACATCCCAAACCTGTGTAACAAGCATCGCAATACACCGAGAAGGGCTTGTGCACATCGGGCAAGACTAGGACAGGCGCTGTAGTCAACTTCTCTTTCAGCGCTTCAAAGGCCTCTTGACATTTCTGGGTCCACTTGAACTCAACTTTGTTGCCTAGCAACGCTGTCATTGGTTTCGCAATCTTTGAAAACCCTTCAATGAATCGCCGATAATATCCGGCCATTCCAATGAAGCTCTTGATTCCTCTAGCATCTGTTGGCGCTTTCTAGTTCAAAATGTCTGCCACTTTCTTCGGATCCACAGCCAATCCTTCTTTGTTGATTATGTGACCCAAGAACAGGAATTCACTGATCCAGAACTCACATTTACTCAACTTTGCATACAACTGGTGCTCTCGCAATCTCTGCAACACCATCCTCAAATGATCTGCATGCTCTTCTTCGCTTTGAGAATAAACCAGAATATCATCAATGAATACCACCACAAACTTATCAAGGTAATCCATGAATACACTGTTCATCAAGTTCATAAAGAATGCTGGCGCATTGGTCAAACCAAAAGACATCACTGTGAACTCGTACAACCCATACTTGGAAATGAATGTCGTCTTCGGAATGTCCGAAGGTCGGATCCTGAGCTGATGATAACCTGACCTCAGATCAATCTTGGAGAACACACTGGCTCCTCTCAACTGGTCGAACAGATCTTCTATTCTGGGCAAGGGATACTTGTTCTTGATCGTGACCTCATTCAAAGCTCGATAATCAATACACATCCTCTTGGTGCCATCTTTCTTCTCCACAAATAGGACAGGGGCGGCCCAAGGCGAGGTGCTTGGCCGAATGTAACCTTTCTCTGACAGCTCATCAATTTGCTTCTTAAGTTCATCCAACTCTGGTCCAGATATTCTGTAAGCTCTCTTAAAGATAGGGGCGGTTCCAGGAAGAAGCTCTATAGCAAACTCAACTTTCCGCTCTGGCGGCATACCCGGTAAGTCCTTTGGAAACACATCTGGGAACTCTGACACAACCTTGATACTTTCAATTGGGTCTGCTTCACTGCTATCAACAGCTAGCTGATAACAACTTCCTTTCTTTGGCTCAGGCGGGACTAGCTCGGTCACCATTTCCTCTCCTAGTGGGGACACCAACTTGATTGTCCTTTTATCACAACTGATAACTGCCTGATACTTATCTAGCCAATTCATCCCTAGGATGACATCTATTCCCTGAGTACCCATTACTATAAGGTTGGCGGGAAACGCTATCCCCCTTATTTCCACACTTATATTTAAACAAATGCTATCAGCTCGAATTCTACCACCGGCTGAGTAAATTTGAATGGGGGTTGACATGGTAGTAATTGGAAGATTATGTGCTTCTACCCATGATGCAGTAATGAAAGAATGCGTTGCTCCAGTATCAAATAACACTTCTGCAATATGGGAGTCGACTGGGAACATACCTACTATCATGCCGGGGGTCTCCTGAACTGCTTCAGCTTCCAAATGGTTCAGCCTTCCATGATTATAGCGCGGCTGAGAGCGATTGCCTGATCCAGGCTGAGGCACATTCTGCTTCGCTGGGGCATTGGGGCCTGACTGCTGCTGGGCTGCCTTCTTCGGACATTGCATCACCCAGTGGCCTTGCTCTCCACAGTGGAAACACGCCCTGTTTCCAACCTGAGCTGGTGCTGCCTGACTGTTCTGCTGATTTGCTGGGGCAGGAAGACGAGGTGCCTGCTGATTCTGCCTCTGAAACTGACCTCCTGACTGATTGCTCTGACGGTTCTGGTACTGGTTCTGAGGGTACTGCCTTTGAAACTGCTGATGCTGCTGAGGTGGACGCTGGTTCTGCCTGAACTGCTGAGGTTGATTGCCTGAGAAACGAGGACGATTGCTGCTTCCAGGCTGGGGTCCACTGATCTTGCGCTTACGATCTTCCATCTCCTTGCGCTTCCTCTCTGTCATGATTGCTCTGTCAATTAGGTGCTGGAATGTCGGGAAGGTGTGATTCATCAGTTGGTACTGCAGAGGGTCAACCAAGCCTCTCAGGAAACGGTACTGTCGCTTGGCGTCGGTGTTGACATCCTCAGGAGCATAGCGATACAATTGCAGAAACCTGTCTCGATACTCACTGACAGATGATGACCCTTGCTTAAGGGCTAGGAACTCCTCCTTCTTCACTGTCATCAGACCTGCAGGCACGTGGTACTGACGAAAGCTACCTCTGAACTCTTCCCAGGTGATGGCGTCAGGGTGGGCATGGGTGGCGAGGTAAGACTCCCACCATGACTGGGCTGCTCCTCTCAACAGACGGGGACCATACAGAACTTTCTCCCTGTCATCGCACTGAGCGGTATGCAACTCCCGCTCCACAGTGCGCAGCCAATCTTCAGCATCCATGGGGTCAGAAGAGTGAGCGAACGTTGGTGGATGACCTCTCATGAATTCAGCACGCTTGTCTCTGGGCATCTGAGGCATCTGAGGCTGGGGTGGTGCTTGCTGCTGTTGCTGCTGCTGAATGGCGGCCAAAGTCTGACCGATGGCTTGAACTGCCTGAGTCTGCATCAGAAACATCTGCTCGATCGACATCGGGGGCGGGGGCGGCAGGTGCTGCTGCTGGGGCACCTCGTCCTGTTGAGCGGCTCGCTCCTGCTGAGCACGCCTTCCTCCTCTGCGCCTGTTCTCTGACATCTGCAGAATGCAACCACACATCAGAACTGATCTGGCAAATCTTGCAGCATAAGAGAAGAGAAGAGAATTCTTCAACAGCACTGAGCAGGTGAGCATCTTCACTGATCTCCAACACAGACCACACAGCTTCTCAGATAAAGAGGAGAGTGGAATAAGGGGTTTCCCAACTATATAACTAACTTTATTAACATAATAGGTAAACCAAAATGCAGGGGATACCCACACTCTGGTGACAATCATTACAAAGATCCAAACCAAACATAGCTCATCATGACAAACATAAATGCACAGGATATAGCAAACTACCCTGTCTAACTAAGACTAACTAAGAGCGAGACTAACACTAAGACTGAAGCTTCTATGTATATATATTTCGTATTAATTACAAGATCCAACTCTAACGATCTATGGTTCTAGAGTTATCTTGGTCTTGCAGTCGGGATTGCCATAAGACTGGTGTCCACGCTGAGGTGAGCGGTACAGGTGTTGAGTCCCAACGGGAGCGGGGGAACCACCATCCAAATAACGACGTTCCGCGCGCTCAGCCCGCAGCAGGGCGATCTCAGCACGAGCCCTACTCAGCTCGTCTAATGCATGGTCCAGCTCCGTGTTTAGCACGGCGGCTAGGTTGACTGTGCTGCTCAACCTAGGATTGCCCTCACCGACAGGTGAGACAATCACGCCTCCTGTGCTGCCAGATGAACGGCGGGGGTAATACTTCAGGTCAAGACCATCAGCTGCCCCACCGAAAACCGAGCAGTAGTGCGAAAGCGCACGCCGTGCAGCATCTTGCATGGCTGCCTCAGCTGAGTCCCGTTCAGAGATAGAATAGTGCTCTGAACAGGCCTCTGCACCCTGGAGACTGTTCTCCGGGCAGCGCACCAAGCAAGTCGCCTCCCAGCGGTCCGGGTAGACCCCGCGACTATGCTGGTAGACCACACAGCGATACTCGACGGACCAAGTATGCCGGTCAAATGCCCGACGTAACAGGGTGTCGAGCGCATCATGGAAGTGACACCCGCGAGCAGCGTCGCGAGTGATGGGTCGAGCAACCCATCCTTCCGGCTCAGGGTTAGCAGAGAAGTCGGTGTCGTGGCTCGAGCTGTCGTCGCCATCTCCGTCGTCTGGGTCTCCTCCAGCAGCCACTCCAGAAGCTGGGGCGCCCAGTGGTGGTGCAGGGGGCGGCTCCAGAGGAAGCACAGGGGAGCAGCTCCTCACAGACTCTATCTCCTGGTGGAGCGAGAAGGAAGAGCTCTGCTGCTCCTGTCGTCGACGCTCCTGCTCCTCACACAGGCGGTGGTGTAGTCTCTCCAAGTGGCTGGACTGTCCGGCCACGGGACGGCGAAGCGGACGCTCAGCAAGGCGGGAGGGTAAGAAGGGGATGACTGACTTTCGTGCAGTGTGTCTAAGTCGAGCCATCTACAAAAGACATCGCAAGCAAAAGGGTGAGAACAGAATTAATATGACCAGCAAGTAATAAGTAAATGAAGGATCAGAATGAAACACAATTTTTTTAGCAAGGTATAATATATAGTAAAACATAGGTTTGGTCGGTAGGACCAACTTTTGAAGGGATATCAAAGTCAAGGCAGAGACAGAGGTCTATAGTCCTTAGGACGACCATTCTACTCTAGGTTAGCGGTCCTACAGTCAGCACGACTTTGATACCACTTATGTCACACCCGGTTTTAGAAGGCAAACCGAATGCGAACCATGTACGTGCCAGGATCAGTTATTCACGTACACAGCAGTTACATAATATGGACATCATCACACAGTGCTCAAAATAGTATTAATAAGGGAAATAGTCGATTACATCATACGTCTGAGACGTCCATATAGTTCTTACAATAAATCAAAGTGCGGAAAAGAAACGTAGATAACACGGCCTTCACAGGCAGCCGACTGGGGGTTGCCGCTAACCGAAACCTAGAACTCGTCGTAGTCTTGGAACTCCTGGAAGTCTCCTTCCACAGCTTCATCTTCGCCTGAGCAGTGGTTGCAATGCTGACAACCTAGGGGGGGGGGGTTTGGTGGGTAGAGCAAGGGTGAGTACACATCAACATACTCAGCAAGTATCCTGTTTGGCTGTAGTGGACTAGCTTTATGTGGGGATAAGTCAAGCAGTTGCTTTTAGTTGGTCAGGTTATTACTTACTAGTAGAAAGCCAGGTTTTAACATTAACCCAAGTTATTAGCCCAATGTATCCTTTCCAAACGGAAAGAATACCACTTACCAATACCATAATCGTAATCAGAACCATCAATCTCATTGTCACCTGTACCAAAGTATCTCTGATCAAGTATCACTAATCTCTGGAGCTCCCTTGGCCGCTCATAACCGCGAGCACGGCTGATATATCAGTTTCATAACACTCTGCAGAGGTTGTGCACTTTACCCACAAGCCGTGATTCCCTCTTGCCTCGGGCCGATCAAACCCTTAAACACTACCAAGGTGAATAGGCAGGGTTTCACTACGTAGCCTTTACAAAGATTCCCCGGGGCTGTAGCCACCCGTTAGGTTTCCTAAATGCACCGCACTCCTCCCCAAGGGGCGAACCCAAACTTGGCAGAGCGAGCCGCATACACCGAGCCCCATTGACGGCACGACAGCTAAGTGAACTACATCCCGGATCCTCTAATTATTCAGCTAAGGGCACCCCATTCCACCCTCATGGTTGCACTGTTTTCCCGGGCGGTCATCCATAGAACAGGTCCTTACGGAGAGGCACTCGAGAAACCGCTCGAGCCCCCTTGAAGACCACAAGTATAATCATAAATAGGAACGGGAAAACAACGTATCATAGATAACCACATCATGTTCATTGATTAGAGTTTGAGCAATAGCATAAAGCTAAACAGTAATAATCCAACCCAGATAGGTAAACAAGGACATGGATAACAAAAGCTAGTCAATCCTTAGGCATAAATGTGTAAGCGGGAGGTGAATTAAATAATGAATAGGACAGAGATAGGTCAAAGGACACTTGCCTCCACCAACCGACTGCTGCTCAGGGGCTTCTCCTGCGAATTCCTCGGGCTCTTCGACCGGATCGTTCTCTATGCGATTGCAAACATACATACATCCATCCACATTTAATACAAAAGAACAGTACACCATACAAGGGAACAAATAAAGTGAGTATGCATCAAGTATGACATTCGATATCGCATTTGTTATGGTTAGAAAGAAACGGGAAAGGGTCTCGCAGGGGGTTAAATCTTATGCACTAATGATCAATTACAATTGGTTCTTAACAAAAGAATTCTGTTACATATACACTAATGGAAACCTAATCATTTTAAGTTGATCAACATTGCACGAGGTAAACAATTAACTACATGAATCAACTAGCATAACGGAATTTTAAATTAAACTTCCTATTTCAATGGCATGAACAATGATTAGCCTACCTAAAATAAAATAGCTATGAGCACAGAAAGTAAATAAAATAAAATAATAAAAAAAAAATAAAAAAACAGAGGGGGGGGGGCGGTTGAACCGGCCCTAGGGGCGGTTGAACCGGCCCTGCGCAGGGGGCGCGGCCAGGGCGGGCGGCCGAGCGCGGCCAGGGGCGGGCGGCCGAGGGCGGGCGGCCGAGCGCGGCCAGGGGCGCGCCGGGGGCGGCCAGCGGCCGGCTGGGGGGCACGGCCGGGGCGGCTGGGGGCGCGGCCAAGGGCCGGCTGGGGGCACGGCCAAGGGCCGGCTGGGGGCGAGAGGAGGGGGAGGGGGGAGGGAGGGAGGAGGGAGAAGGGGGGGCTCACCGGCGATGGGCGGCCGACGGCGAGGGGCGGCCGGCAGCGAGGGCGACGGCGCTAGGGCAGGGGCGGCGCTAGGGCAGGGGGCGGGTAGGGGCGGCGGCTAGGGAGGGAATGAGAGAGGGAAAATGAGAGGGAGAGGGAGAGGGTTTAGGGAAAAAGGGGAGGTGGGGGGCGGTTGGGCCTTTTTGGGCCCAAGAGGGGGCGCCAGGGGCGGCTGGGCCGGCCGGGGTCGGCCCACGGCGCGGGAGAGAGAGAAAAAGAGGAGAGAGAAAGAGAGAGAGAAAAAAGAAAGAAAAGATCTTCTCCTCATTTTCGAAATCCGATCTTTCTACATGAATGCATTTGCGCTTTCAAAGCAATCAAAAGAAATGCAAGGTTCGGCATGGTGCATCAAACAACATAAAGTATTTAGGGTTTTTCTTACACGGGAATTCCAAACCGAATCCCGCTAGAACTTTGGAAAAGGTCAAGGTTTAGCGAAGGGAAAAAGAAAAAGAAAAGGTAACACCCGAATTTGGCGAGTAAAGAAAAGAAAAAATTCAACTGCAAAATTCGGGGCGTTACACTCGCACAACGGCTGCCCCGCGAACCACTCGTCCCGTCGCATTAACTCCGCGGCAGGGCAGGCGACACCTTTGGCAAGCGAAGCAGGCGACGCTTCACCTCTGCCATAATGACCGCGTCAAAAAAGGTGCGCCACATCGTTCAATTTCGTATCATTTTCCTCTTCCCCTTTCTCTCTCTTGCTACAGGGACCGGGAAAGGGGATACTCCGAAAGGGATCCTTCTCCACGAAGGAAGCGGGCCCCGAGCCCTCCTACTGATCAGGGGTTCGAAGGCTGGCCCCTCAGAAGGGTTCGACAGCCGCCCCAAAGCACCCGAGCTTCAGGCTCATTACTGATTAGAGGTTCGAAGGCTGGCCCTCCGGAAGGGTTCGACAGCCGCCTCAGAGCACTCGGGCTCCGCGCCCACTACTGGTCAGAGGTTCGAAGGCTGGCCCCTCGGAAGGGTTCGACAGCCGCCTCAGGCCACTCGGGCTCCGCGCCCACTACTGATCAGGGGTTCGAAGGCTGGCCCCCCGAAGGGTTCGACAGCCGCCTCAGAACACGCAGAGCGAGGGGTGACTCTAGGTACGTCCGATACATGGCCGAGGCTCGGGCTACGCTCCCGAGGTACCCTAGGACATTTCCGAGACCGACAGGAGCGATTCTGTAACGGAATCCCATCAGAGGGAGGCATCGAGCCCTCGGACCCTATCAAATGGGACCGGGTCCGGCAAATCACCTGCATGTACTTTTGGAGCGTGCCTCTGGGCCACTAGCCGACCCTTATCGAACGGGGCACGGGCGTCCACTCGGATCACCCGTTAGCAACTCACTAGAGACACCATGTTCGGCGCCCTCCGAGGGCAACATGGCGCTTTCCCCCATCCTCCTTGCGGAAAGGCGACGAAGGGGCGTATGATAAAAGCCGAGTCAGTCCTTAACCGTCCTCTCGCTCTGTGCAGAGGCTCGGGGGCTGCTCTCGCAAACCCAGCTCCGGCCAAACCATTGACAGCGTCAACATACCAGCCCGAGAACTCGGAACCTGACCATGCACCCGGGCTACGGTCATATCGCATGAGGGAACAACCAGACCGGTCGAGGCGTCACGAAAGGCACTAAGACCTCGGAGGAGTCAAACCACTCCTCCGAGGCCTCGGGGGCTACACCCGGCGGGTGCGCTCGCGCGCACCCACCGGAACAGAATGTAACCGAGAAAGGCCGGTCCCCTTGCAAAATAGTGCAATAAAGCCTCCAAGCGAGTACCAACACTCCCTTTGAGGCTCGGGGGCTACTGTCGGGGACCATAATTAGGGGTACCCCCAAGACTCCTAAACTCGGCTGGTAACCACCATCAGCACAAGCTGCAAAGGCCTGATGGACGCAATTCAGGTCAAGGCTCCGTCCACTCAAGGGACATGATCTCGCCTCGCCCGAGCCCAGCCTCGGGCAGGAACAGTGGACCCAGGCGGATTCACGCCTCGCCCGAGGGCCTCCTCAAGCAATGGGCGCACCTTCGACTCGTCCGAGGCCCAGCTCGGGCAGGCTTCGCAGTGAAGCAACCTTGGCCGGATCGCCATGCCAACCGACCATATCGCAGAAGCATTCAATGCAAGGATCACCTGACACCTTATCCTCACGCGCGTTCCTCAGTCGACAGGGCCGAAGTGACAGCAGTCATTTCGCCCCTCCACTGACTGACCTGACAGGAAAACAGCGCCGCCTGCCCTGCTCCGACTGCTGTGCCACCCGCTAGGGTGAGGCTGACAACAGCCAAGTCCAGCCTCAAGCGCCATAGGAAGCTCCGCCTCGCCCGACCCTAGGGCTCAGCCCCCGCCTCGACCTTGGAAGACGGTCTCCGCCTCGACCGACCCCAGGGCTCAGACTCAACCTCGACCCGGAAGACGGTCTCCGCCTCGCCCGACCCCAGGGCTCGGACTCAACCTCGACCTCGGAAGACGGTCTCCGCCTCGCTTGACACCAGGGCTCGGACTCAACCTCGACCTCGGAAGACGGTCTCCGCCTCGCCCGACCCCAGGGCTCGAACTCAGCCTCGACCTCGGAGGAGTCACCGCCTCGCCCGACCTTGGGCTCGGACCGACCACGCTACAAAGGGGTACATCATTACCCTACCCCTAGCAACCTCAGGCTACAGGGAACAAGACCGGCGTCCCATCTGGCTCGCCTCGGTAAACAAGTAATGATGGCACCCCGCGTGCTCCCATGACGACGGCGGTTCTCAGCCCCCTACGGAAGCAAGGAGACGTCAGCAAGGGCCCGACAGCCCCGACAGCTATGCTTCTACAGGGCTCAAACGCTCCTCCGACGGCCACGACATCACATGAACAGGGCACTAACACCTCTCCGACAGCCACGTCGGCATGTACATAGGGCTCTGGCTCCTCTCTGTCGGACACGTTAGCACGTTGCTACACCCCCATTGTACACCTGGACCCTCTCCTTACATCTATAAAAGGAAGGTCCAGGGCCCTCGTACAAAAAGGTGGCCGCGCGGGAGAACGGGCTGACGGACAGGCTCTCTCTCTCCCTCGCGAACGCTTGTAACCCCCTACTGCAAGCGCATCCGCCCTGGGCGCAGGATAACACGAGCCGCGGTTCCCTCCTTTTTCCCCTCTTGTGTTCCATCTCACGCCGACCCATCTGGGATGGGACACGCAACGACAATTTACTAGTTGGTCCAGGGACCCCCCGGGGTCGAAACGCCGACAATAATGGTGAAATAGTACCCAATCCGAATGTAGAAGAGGAGCAGAATAATGATTGGGCTGGCGGTGATGCGATGCATGAGATGCTAGGTTCGCTACGTCTAGAGTTACGGCGCCCTCGGCATAGCTGTGTCCGCCGACACAGTTATGTCCGCCCTAGGTGCGGCTATGCCCGCCCTCGGCGCGGCTGTGCCTGTTACGGCGTGGCTAGCCTTCGCGCCCCAGCGTGACCGAGCCGCCTAGCTTCGACCCGCCGACGCCCTTGTACTCTAGGTCGTTCCCTACCATAGATGGGACATCCACGTCACGTTGCATATTTTTTGATCTATATTGTTGTGTGGTGTACTGCTTCTTTATGTTTCAAGAATATTGAATGTATGTTTGCACTCGCATAGATAACGACCCATTTGTGGAGTTTGAGGGAATTACAGAATAAGTCACTGAACAGCAGCTTGGTGAAGGCAAGTGTCCTCTGACCTATTATGTCCTATTCACTTTATAATTCATGCTCCCGTATACTATGATCAACCTAAGAATTTCCTAGTTTCTGTTTATCCTGTCCTTGATTACCTTTTTGGGATTTGACTATTATGATCAGTATCATTCTAGTGCTTTACTTTAATCAATGAACAAATTATTAGAATTAATTTATCATATAATGATTTATTTTGGATATGATGATGAACTTGTGACACTAAAGCAGGCTCGACTGTTTACCGAGTAACTTCCCATGAGGACCTATTCGTTGAGAGACTACCTGTGATAACAGTGCAACCATGAAGGTGAAATTAGGTGCCCTTAGCTAATTAATTGGAGGAGCTAGATGTGTAGTTGCTTCGCCGTCATGCTGTCTAGATACGTTTATGATGATGGTTATACTTATGGTTTCTAATATTTTCCTCTCCGATGAAGTGCCTTTTGGGATAACAATTGAGTTCTATGATAAAAGTTGTTGGGGTCCACGTGTCAATGGCCATGTTGCTTAGCCGTGTGGGCCGCGCAGTTGTGGAGGAAAGGTGAGCTGGACCTCGGCAGGGCGAGTTGGTCTAGAAACGTGGCTTTCAGCCCAAGCTCAGGGTAAGTTCTTCTTTTCTTTTTTCAGTTATTTCTAATTTCTGTTTTATTTTCCAATTCAAAATTAAATTCCAATTTGGATTTATAACTTGAATTCAAAAATGCACAATCAATAAGTTCAGCATGATATGCAATATATATTTATATTTTATATCATTTGATTTATCCATTAGGTAAAATGCCCTACATACAATACTTACTTTAAGAAATTATTTTGTGTAGTCAAATCTAAGGGTCCATTCACAAGCCCAACATTCTTATTTATTCTAATAGAAAATAATTTCTAGTATACATCCTTTAATAAGAAATGCTTTGACTTAAAAGCTTTATAGAGTACTTATATAGTTCAAAAGGGGTAACTTAATTCATATGAGGATCTCTTTATTCAACCTTTTATTAGAAAACATTTTTTTGTCCTATGGAAAGTAATATATTTCAATTCAAAATCTTTGGATAATTTTACTAAATTCCAAAAATAAGATTTTTGGGTTTTACAGTCTACTAGGCAAACGATATCGTAGAGACATTCTAATTTATTATCTAGAATGTTTTTGACATAATTTAAATTTATAACGATTCTAGCAAAGTATTTGGATGGTTCAAATTCAACATCATTCAAATACAAGTCCAAGTTCTATTAGTGATTCGAAGTCATACAAGTCCAAGTGCTCATAAATACTCACAGCACTAATATCCACGCATTTGGGTGGTTCAAATTGTAACCACTACCACCTGCTGGACTATGGCTCGTGAAAATGTTGTTTGCCCACAAAGCCACAATGTCCTCTTGAATCGAGTGTTCTTTTGGTACTGCAATCTGCGGAGTAGGGGCTTGAAAACCTAGGAAAACAAATTTAGATATAATAGACTAACTTATGTTATATTGATAGGGCTAAGTTTTGCTATATTGATAGACGGGTGGATAGAAGTGAAATCCTGGCAGGGGCTTACACATGTTTAGTCTAATAGGCAAACGGTATCTAGAGCCATTCTAATTTATTATATGGAATGTTTTTTAACATAATTTAAATCTATAACGATTCTAGCAAAGTATAGATTCATGCCAAACATACATACAAGTGTGGTGATATGTGTCACATGCGTAACTGTTTGTGTGGGAGCCACCAAGTCACGTCCTCGGAGTAGTGCACTTTACTCCAACTGCAAACATGAGAGACAAAAACAGCCCATCTGAATTCAGGGGACGGGCGACCGAAATAGAATTTTGTTTTCGCACACATCGTCATTACTCCGGCGGCCGACAACTTTTATTAATCCCGACACACAATACAAGAAAGTGGCGGCGACGTAGTACGAGAATTCACGGTGTTGGGCACCAATTTGAGCCGGCGGACGGTCCGGCCCTGAAGCCGGACGGTTCGCGGTCCGGACGGTCCGTGTCTGTGGGCCGCACGATCCACGCACGCGCAGAACATATTATGGTTCCAAGTTTTTCGCTGCATTTGTTGACGAAAATCGCGATATTTGCTCGGAGTTTTGTTGGTAACGGGTCCAGCCCCCCTGCTCTATAAAAGCAGAGGATTACGGCCGATTAGAGGCAATCAATCGAATCAATACAACTTCTATTCGTATTTATATCCAGTACAATTAGGAGTAGTTCTAGTCTAGTTCTAGTTTAGCCTCTCGATCCCCAAATTCTTCGCCTCTCTTCGACTCTACGTCGATTAGAGGAGTCTAGGTCGGCCAGCCCGAGCCTAGACAACGCCTAGGATCTCTCCTCCCCGACGGGGTCCCTCCCGAGAGCGAGATCCAGGTGCCGCCGGCGATCTTCCGCCGCCCCTACGCACGCGCGGACCGTCCGGCCCCAGGGCGCGGACCGTCCGACCGTCAGGCAGGAGCCCTAGCCTTGCACCAGGCCGCGGACCGTCCGGCCCCTGCGTGCGGACCGTCCGCCCCTGTGCAGAGAGCACCGTCGCGCCTCGCACCAGGCCGCGGACCGTCCGGCCCCTGCGCGCGGACCGTCCGCCCCTGTGCAGAGGGCACCACCACGGTTCTTGTTGAGTGTTTGGCGCTCCAAAAAGGCGTCAACATACTTTTTGGCGACTCCGCTGGGGACAACATATTTAGACCTATTAAATTGGCCCTCAATGGCCGGTTCAAGGGATAGTTCTGAAGTCTCTCCAAGCAACATCATAGAGCTGACTTGGGAAACCTTGCCGGCTGACGAACAACTTCAGTTCGAGGAGCACAAGGAGCAGATGATCCAGGAGGCAAAAGCAAAGTTCTTGGCCAACTTCAAAGTGGACAGGAACAACAAGGTCATCCGACATCGGGCGACGGATCCGGCTTCACTCCGTCCCACGCTAGATATCCCCAATGTAAGTAATACAAACGAGCTGCAATCTCTTAAGAATTATGTAGATGAACAGCGTGAACAAATGCAAAATATCATAGGGGATATGCAAAACGATTATAAGAGACTAGTACGTGCATTTGATAAATCTAGTATAGCAAATTTTCCTTCACACGAGGTTGAATTAGGGGATAACGCACGTAATACATCGGCCAGAGGTTGTCACGACCAGTCACAACCCCTTTATGGGATGCCGATAGACACGTACCCTGAGCAACCACAAATCGGCAGCAAAACAGTCGATCTGCACATGTCCGGACCGTCCGCACGTGAGCGCGGACCATCCGGGCCAGCCATGGCCGGGCCCATTTGAAAGGGAAATGTGCCCTTGGGCCATTTCTAAGTATTTTGGTGATTGAGTGCCAACACAAGTGCTTAAATGTGAATCTATACCCATGGATGGACAAAGTGCAAATCAAGAGTAAAGGTATGTTTCTAAGCCTTAGTACATTGTTTTGAAGACTAATGTATTGTGTCTAAGTGCTTGAAACAGGAGAAATCGAGTCAGAGAAAAGTTGGCTGTGTACAGCCAAAAGGTTGTTCGGTCTGGGGCACCGGACTGTCCGGTGCACCGGACAGTGTCCGGTGTGCCAGACTGACTCGGGCGAACTGGCCGCTCTCGGGAATTTACCGGCGACGTACGGCTATAATTCACCGGACTGTCCGGTGAGCCAACGGTCGGCCGCGCGATCTGCGCGGGACACGTGGCCGAGCCAACGGCTAGAAGGGGGCACCGGACTGTCCGGTGTGCACCGGACATGTCCGGTGCGCCAACGGCTCTCTGGCGGCCAACGGTCGGCTGTGCCGTTTAAGGAAAGAAATCGGGCACCAGACAGTGTCTGGTGTGCACCGGACTGTCCGGTGCACCAGTCGACAGAAGGCAAGATCAGCCTTCCAGATTTGCTCTCAACGGCTCCTAGCTGCCTTGGGGCTATAAAAGGGACCCCTAGGCGCATGGAGGAATATACCAAGCATTCCTACAACATTCCTAAGCACCAAGACATCGATTTCGTGCATTTGGTTCATTGTGATAGCATCTAGAGCTCTTGTTGAGTTGTGAACTCATTGAGTGGTGTTGCGAGCTCTTGTTGCGACTTGTGTGCGTGCTGTTGCTCTGATTTTGAGTCTTGTGTGCGTTGCTAGTTCCTCCCTTACTCCGTATTTCTTTGTGAATCTCAAGTGTAAGGGCGAGAGGCTCCAAGTTGTGGAGATTCCTCGCAAACGGGATATTGAAAGGCAAAGCAAAACACCGTGGTATTCAAGTTGGTCTTTGGACCGCTTGAGAGGGGTTGATTGCAACCCTCGTCCGTTGGGACGCCACAACGTGGAGTAGGCAAGCGTTGGTCTTGGCCGAACCACGGGATAAACCACTGTGTCATCTCTGTGTTTGATCTCTTGTGGTATTGTGTTTTGTTGAGACTCCTCTCTAGCCACTTGGCGATTATTGTGCTAACACTTAACAAGTTTTTGTGGCTATAAGTTTAAGTTTCACAGGATCACCTATTCACCCCCCCTAGGTGCTCTCAATTGGTATCAGAGCCGTTCTCTTCACAAAGGGACTAACCGCCCAAAGAGATGGATCCTAAAGGGAAGGGAATCGTGATCAACGACAAGGAGAAGGAGTCCTTCGTCAACGAGCCAAGGGATGACAAGTCCAACGACTCGGGCTCGGGCCACAGACGCAAAGATGGGAAGAAGAAGAAGACAAGACGCATCAAGGAGATCGTCTACTACGACAGCGATGAGTCTACTTCCTCCCAAAAGGACGACGACCACAACGAATACGAGAGAAAGAAACCGGTCAATTCAAACTTTTCTTTTGATTACTCTCGTATTCCTCAAAGTACTAATGCTCATTTATTATCTATTCCACTTGGTAAACCTCCTCATTTTGATGGAGAGGACTACGGATTTTGGAGTCACAAAATGCGTAGTCACTTGTTCTCTCTCCATCCTAGCATATGGGAGATTGTAGAAAGTGGAATGCACTTTGATAGTACGGATAGTCCCATGTTTATTAATGAACAGATTCATAAAAATGCACAAGCTACTACTGTGTTGCTAGCCTCTTTGTGCAGGGACGAGTACCATAAGGTGAGCGGCTTGGACAATGCCAAGCAGATCTGGGACACCCTCAAGATCTCTCATGAGGGGAATGATGTCACCTTGCTCACCAAGATGGAGTTGGTGGAGGGCGAGCTTGGACGGTTCGCAATGATAAGGGGCGAGGAGCCAACTCAAACATACAACCGGCTCAAGACCCTTATCAACAAAATAAGGAGCTATGGAAGCACGCGATGGACGGATCACGACGTCGTCCGCCTAATGCTAAGGTCCTTTACCATTCTTGATCCTCATTTGGTGAACAATATTCGTGAAAATCTTAGGTACACCAAGATGTCGCCCGAAGAAGTTTTGGGGAAGTTCGTAAGCGGGCGAATGATGATCAAGGAGGCAAGATATGTGGACGACGCGTTGAACGGTCCTATTCATGAGCCTCAACCCATTGCTCTCAAGGCAACAAGGAGCAAGGAGGCGCTACCGAGCAAGGTGGCGCAAGTTGAGGCGGCCGGGCTAAATAATGAGGAGATGGCCCTCATCATTAAGCGCTTCAAGACGGCGCTTAAAGGTCGCAAGAGACAGCCAAGCAAGACTGAGACAAAGGAGAAGCGCTCGTGCTTCAAATGTGGTAAGATTGGTCATTTCATTGCTAACTGTCCCGATAATGAAAGTGACCAGGAAAAGGGGAACAAAAGGGAGAAGAAGAAGCATTACAAGAAGGCCAAGGGCGAGGCACATATCGGAAAGGAGTGGGATTCGGATTGCTCCTCCTCCGACTCCGACAATGAAGGACTCGCCGCCACCGCCTTCAACAAGTCATCCCTCTTCCCCAACGAGCGTCACACTTGCCTCATGGCAAGGGAGAAGAAAGTAAGCACTCATGATACTAGTACTTATGCTTCTTCAAGTGAGGATGAGTCTAGTGATGATGATGAGATAGATTACTCATGCTTATTCAAGGGATTAGATAGATCTAAAATTAATAAGATTAATGAGTTGATTGATGCTTTGAATGACAAGAATAGATTACTAGAAAAACAAGAGGATCTTTTATATGAGGAGCATGATAAATTTGTTAGTGCACAAAATTCTCTTGCTCTAGAAATTAAAAGGAATGAAATGCTCTCTAGTGAATTATCTACTTGTCATGAATCCATCTCTAAATTAAAAAGTGTTAATGATGATTTGAATGCTAAGTTAGAAATAGCTAGTAAATCAACATCTTGTGTAGAAGTTGTTGAAACTTGCAATAGGTGTAAAGATTTTGACATTGATGCTTGTAGTGAACACCTAGTTTCAATTTCCAAACTTAATGATGAATTGGCTAGTCTTAATGCTCAACTTAAGACTAGCAAGAGTAATTTTGATAAGCTAAAATTTGCAAGGGATGCCTACACAATTGGTAGACACCCCTCAATTAAGGATGGACTTGGCTACAAGAAGGAAGCCAAGAACTTGACAAGCCATAAGGCTCCCATCTCCGCCAAGGAGAAAGGGAAGGCCCCTATGGCTAGTAGTGTGCAAAAGAACCATGCCTTTATGTACCATAATAGGAGACAATCTAGAAATGCTTATAGGAGATGTAACACATATGATGCTTTTGATTCTCATGACATGTTTGCTTCTAGTTCTTCTTATGTGCATGATAGAAATGTTGGTAGGAGAAATGTTGTTCATAATATGCCTAGGAGAAATGTTGTTAATGTTCCTAGGAAAGTAATGAATGAACCCTCTACAATTTATCATGCTTTAAATGCTTCCTTTGCTATTTGTAGAAAGGATAGGAAAATAGTTGCTAGGAAGTTAGGGGCAAAATGCAAGGGAGACAAAACTTGCATTTGGGTCCCTAAGGATATTTGCACTAACCTTGTAGGACCCAACATGAGTTGGGTACCTAAGACCCAAGCCTAAATTTGCCTTGCAGGTTTATGCATCCGGGGGTTCAAGCTGGATTATCGACAGCGGATGCACAAACCATATGACGGGGGAGAAGAAGATGTTCACCTCCTATGTCAAGAATAAGGATTCCCAAGATTCAATTATATTCGGTGATGGGAATCAAGGCAAGGTAAAAGGGTTAGGTAAAATTGCAATTTCTAATGAGCACTCTATCTCCAATGTGTTTTTAGTTGAGTCTCTTGGTTACAATTTGCTATCTGTTAGTCAACTATGCAATATGGGATATAATTGTCTTTTTACAAATGTAGATGTGTCTGTCTTTAGAAGAAGTGATGGTTCACTAGCCTTTAAGGGTGTATTAGACGGCAAGCTTTACTTAGTTGATTTTGCAAAAGAAGAGGCCGGTCTAGATGCATGCTTAATTGCTAAGACTAGCATGGGCTGGTTGTGGCATCGCCGCTTAGCACATGTGGGGATGAAGAACCTTCACAAGCTTCTAAAGGGAGAACACGTGATAGGTTTGACTAACGTACAATTCGAAAAAGATAGACCTTGTGCAGCTTGTCAGGCAGGTAAACAGGTGGGAGGAGCGCATCACAGCAAGAATGTGATGACCACATCAAGACCCCTCGAGCTGCTACATATGGACCTCTTCGGACCCGTCGCCTATCTAAGCATAGGAGGAAGTAAGTATGGTTTAGTTATTGTTGATGGCTTTTCCCGCTTCACTTGGGTGTTCTTTTTGCAGCATAAGTCTGAAACCCAAGGGACCCTCAAGCGCTTCCTCAGGAGAGCTCAAAATGAGTTTGAGCTCAAGGTGAAGAAGATAAGGAGCGACAACAGGTCCGAGTTCAAGAACCTTCAAGTGGAGGAGTTCCTTGAGGAGGAAGGGATCAAGCACGAGTTCTCCGCTCCCTACACACCACAGCAAAATGGTGTGGTAGAGAGGAAGAACAGGACGCTAATCGATATGGCGAGGACGATGCTTGGAGAATTCAAGACCCCCGAGCGTTTTTGGTCGGAAGCCGTGAACACGGCTTGCCACGCCATCAACAGGGTCTACCTTCATCGCCTCCTCAAGAAGACTTCGTATGAGCTACTAACCGGTAACAAACCCAATGTATCTTACTTTCGTGTATTTGGGAGCAGGTGCTACATTCTAGTGAAGAAGGGTAGAAATTCTAAATTTGCTCCCAAAGCTGTAGAAGGGTTTTTGTTAGGTTATGACTCAAATACAAAGGCGTATAGAGTCTTCAACAAATCATCGGGTTTGGTTGAAGTCTCTAGCGACGTTGTATTTGATGAGACTAATGGCTCTCCAAGAGAGCAAGTTGTTGATCTTGATGATGTAGATGAAGAAGACGTTCCAACGGCCGCGATACGCACCATGGCGATTGGAGATGTACGGCCTCAGGAACAATTGGAGCAAGATCAACCGTCTTCCTCAACTACGGTGCATCCCCCAACCCAAGATGACGAACAGGTACCTCAAGTGGAGGCGTATGATCAAGGGGGAGCACAGGATGTTAAAGTTGAGGAGGAAGAAGCACCTCAGGCACCTCCAACCCAAGTTCGAGCGACGATCCAAAGGGATCATCCCGTCGACCAAATATTGGGTGATATTAGCAAGGGAGTAACTACTCGCTCGAGATTAGTTAATTTTTGTGAGCATTACTCCTTTGTCTCTTCTATTGAGCCTTTCAGGGTAGAAGAGGCCTTGCTAGATCCGGACTGGGTGTTGGCCATGCAGGAGGAACTCAACAACTTCAAGCGCAATGAAGTTTGGACACTGGTGCCTCGTCCCAAGCAAAATGTTGTGGGAACCAAGTGGGTGTTCCGCAACAAACAGGACGAGCACGGGGTGGTGACGAGGAACAAGGCTCGACTTGTGGCAAAAGGTTATGCCCAAGTCGCAGGTTTGGACTTTGAGGAGACGTTTGCTCCTGTGGCTAGGCTACAATCAATTCGTATCTTGCTAGCATATGCCGCTCACCATTCTTTCAGGTTGTACCAAATGGATGTGAAGAGCGCTTTCCTCAATGGGCCAATCAAGGAGGAGGTGTACGTGGAGCAACCCCCTGGCTTCGAGGATGAACGGTACCCCGACCACGTGTGTAAGCTCTCTAAGGCACTCTATGGACTTAAGCAAGCCCCAAGAGCATGGTATGAATGCCTTAGAGACTTCTTAATTGCTAATGCTTTCAAGGTTGGGAAAGCCGATCCAACTCTTTTTACTAAGACTTGCGACGGTGATCTTTTTGTGTGCCAAATTTATGTCGATGACATAATATTTGGTTCTACTAACCAAAAGTCTTGTGAAGAGTTTAGCAGGGTTATGATGCAGAAATTCGAGATGTCGATGATGGGCGAGTTGAACTACTTCCTTGGGTTTCAAGTGAAGCAACTCAAGGACGGCACCTTCATCTCCCAAACAAAGTACACGCAAGACTTGCTGAAGCGGTTTGGGATGAAGGACGCCAAGCCCGCAAAGACTCCGATGGGGACCGACGGACACACCGACCTCAACAAAGGAGGTAAGTCCGTTGATCAAAAAGCATACCGGTCAATGATAGGGTTTTTACTTTATTTATGTGCTAGTAGATCGGATATTATGCTTAGCGTATGCATGTGTGCTAGATTTCAATCCGATCCTAAGGAGTGTCACATAGTGGCGGTGAAGCGAATTCTTAGATATTTGGTTGCTACGCCTTGCTTCGGGCTCTGGTATCCAAAGGGGTCTACCTTTGACTTGGTTGGATACTCAGATTCCGACTATGCTGGATGTAAGGTCGATAGGAAGAGTACATCAGGGACGTGCCAATTCTTAGGAAGGTCCATGGTGTCGTGGAACTCTAAGAAACAAACCTCCGTTGCCCTATTCACCGCTGAGGCCGAGTATGTTGCCGCAGGGCAGTGTTGCGCGCAACTACTTTGGATGAGGCAAACCCTTCGGGACTTTGGCTACAATCTGAGCAAAGTCCCACTCCTATGTGACAATGAGAGTGCTATCCGCATGGCGGAAAATCCTGTTGAACACAGCCACACAAAGCACATTGACATCCGGCATCACTTTTTGAGAGACCACCAGCAAAAGGGAGATATCGAAGTGTTTCATGTTAGCACCGAGAACCAGCTAGCCGATATCTTTACCAAGCCTCTAGATGAGAAGACCTTTTGCAGGCTGCGTAGTGAGCTAAATGTCTTAGATTCGCGGAACTTGGATTGAATTGTAGCATACATGTATTTATGCTTTTGATCATGTTCCTTTTTGCATTTTGTTGTTTAGTATGGTGCTCAAGTTGTACAAACACTCCCTGGACCTCACAAGTCCGTTGCAAAGTGATGCACAGTTTTAGGGGGAGATGTGTTACAACTTGACCCTTTGAGACTAACCATATGCTTGAGTTTGCTTGTTTTAGTCTCGAAGGAGAATTAAAAGGGAAAAGGTGGACTTGGACCATGCAAGACTTCCACTGCACTCCGATGAAAAGAGTAACTTTTCCAAGTTCATCTTTTAACTCTTATTGCCTATTTGCTCTTAATTGAAGATTTTGGTGAGGCAATGGGGTTAAAGGGCCAAGATTGATCCCGTTTTGGTGCTTGATGCCAAAGGGGGAGAAAATAAAGGCCAAAGTGATAAATGGATCAGCTACCACTTGAGAGATTTTGAAAATAGTAGAATAGAGTTTTTTGTTTTGTCAAACTCTTTTATTGTCTCTCTTGTCAAAAGTTGGCTTCTTGTGGGGAGAAATGTTGATTATGGGAAAAAGGGGGAGTTTTTGGAATCCTGAATCAAATACTCCTGAAATGACTCTCTTTATGACTTAACATGTGTGTTTTACTTAGAGATAGAAATTTGAGTTTTGATTTGCAAAAACAAACCAAGTGGTGGCAAAGGATGATCCATATATGCCAAAATTGAATCAAAATAAATTTGAGTTTTATTTGAAGTGATATTGCACTTGTTCTAGTTGCTTTATGTTGTGTTGGCATAAATCACCAAAAAGGGGGAGATTGAAAGGGAAATGTGCCCTTGGGCCATTTCTAAGTATTTTGGTGATTGAGTGCTAACATAAGTGCTTAAATGTGAATCTATACCCATGGATGGACAAAGTGCAAATCAAGAGTAAAGGTATGTTTCTAAGCCTTAGTACATTGTTTTGAAGACTAATGTATTGTGTCTAAGTGCTTGAAACAGGAGAAATCGAGTCAGAGAAAAGTTGGCTGTGTACAGCCAAAAGGCTGTTCGGTCTGGGGCACCGGACTGTCCGGTAGTGCACCGGACAGTGTCCGGTGCGCCAGACTGACTCGGGCGAACTGGCCGCTCTCAGGAATTTACCGGCGACGTACGACTATAATTCACCGGACTGTCCGGTGTGCACCGGACTGTCCAGTGAGCCAACGGTCGGCCGCGCGATCTGCGCAGGACACGTGGCCGAGCCAACGGCTAGAAGGGGGCACCGGACTGTCCGGTGTGCACCGGACATGTCCGGTGCGCCAACGGCTCTCTGGCGGCCAACGGTCGGCTGTGCCGTTTAAGGAAAGAAATCGGGCACCGGACAGTGTTCGGTGTGCACCGGACTGTCCGGTGCACCAGTCGACAGAAGGCAAGATCAGCCTTCCAGATTTGCTCTCAACGGCTCCTAGCTGCCTTGGGGCTATAAAAGGGACCCCTAGGCGCATGGAGGAATATACCAAGCATTCCTACAACATTCCTAAGCACCAAGACATCGATTCCGCGCATTTGGTTCATTGTGATAGCATCTAGAGCTCTTGTTGAGTTGTGAACTCATTGAGTGGTGTTGCGAGCTCTTGTTGCGACTTGTGTGCGTGTTGTTGCTCTGATTTTGAGTCTTGTGTGCGTTGCTAGTTCCTCCCTTACTCCGTATTTCTTTGTGAATCTCAAGTGTAAGGGCGAGAGGCTCCAAGTTGTGGAGATTCCTCGCAAACGGGATATTGAAAGGCAAAGCAAAACACCGTGGTATTCAAGTTGGTCTTTGGACCGCTTGAGAGGGGTTGATTGCAACCCTCGTCCGTTGGGACGCCACAACATGGAGTAGGCAAGCGTTGGTCTTGGCCGAACCACGGGATAAACCACTGTGTCATCTCTGTGTTTGATCTCTTGTGGTATTGTGTTTTGTTGAGACTCCTCTCTAGCCACTTGGCGATTATTGTGCTAACACTTAACAAGTTTTTGTGGCTATAAGTTTAAGTTTCACAGGATCACCTATTCACCCCCCCTAGGTGCTCTCACCATTTTTAATGAGGTACCCAGACACGCACCCGAGCCACCACATATGACACGGAATCTGAACTACCTAGTCGGATCGTCCGCATATAATGACGGACGGTCCGCACATAATCACGGACGGTCCGGGCCAATGTCCGGACAGTCCGCACATGACCTTTTTGAGGAGGATTGTTACCTGAATCCTCACCCGTCCCAGCAACACTTCCCATCACACTATGCAATGCACCAGCCCATTAATTCAAGATACAGAGCCCAGGAAAGCTTTCCGGCCCCATCTAGAAGGCCGGAAAGAAACGATCAAACCTATGAGCCATATATGGCAAATGGAAATGCACCACGTAGCTCAAACCAATGGGGGGAAAGACAATATGCTAACATCCACCCAACCCCACCTATGTTTGACCAGAGAGTCGGTGGTCTCGCACCGGCTGCCATTGATATAGTGAGGGAAGAAATAGCCGGGGCGTTCCGAGATAAGCTCGGAGTAAGCATGGTCCCTGGGGGGCAATCATATCGAAAACCTTATGACAGCCGATTTGATCACCACCCATACCCAAAGGGAACCAGAATACCCGAATTCGCAAAGTTTTCAGGTGATCAAGGAAAGAACACGCGCGAACACATAGGCCAGTTTTTAGCACAATTAGGAGAATTGGCCAACACAGAAGCATTTCGCGTACGTTTATTTTCATTATCTCTAACAGGAACCGCGTTTGCATGGTATGCCACTTTACCTCCTAATTCCATTTTATCATGGGGGGATCTAGAACAAAAATTTCATGATCATTTTTTCTTCGGTGACTATGAGTTAGATTTAGTAGATTTAGTGTCATTGCGACAGGCAAAAGATGAATCAGTTAATGATTACATCCGGAGATTCCGAGATACAAGAAACCAATGCTTACAAATTCATTTAGCAGAAAAACAGCTAGCAGGGTTAGCCTTTAATGGTCTATGATATTATTTAAAAGAAAGATTAGAAGGCATCCAATTTTTTACACTAGCACAATTACACCAGAGAGCTTTGGCTTGTGAAAGCCGAAGCAAAGAAACTGCTAAAACAATTCGTCACAACGTACATATAGTAGAATGCGACCAAAGTAGCTCAGATAACGAATCAGCAGAAGTGTATGCTGCTGAAATGGTTTGGCCAAAGCAGGCCAAATCTTTGGCTTGTTCCTCCTTACAGCCGGTTCAAAAGAAACGACAAGAGGATGTTAAGTTTACGTTTAATGTTGGTAAGTGTGATAAAATATTTGACGAATTACTCAAAAATGGCAACATTAAAATAAATCACATTGTTCCATCCGCCGACAAGCTAAAACGTTGTGCATACTGCAAGTGGCATAACTCATTTTCTCATGCCACTAATGATTGTAATGTATTTCGGCGACAGATTCAATCGGCCATTAACGAGGGACGATTGAAATTTCAGGAAATACAGGTGGATACAGATCCCTTTCCGATGAACATGATCGACTTCGAGAACAAGAAAGTCCTGGTTCGGCCAAACACAGCCGATAAAGGCAAAGGCAAAGAAACAATCATCGGCAATGCTAAAAAGGCCTATGGGGATTGTAAAGTTTCTTGCAGGAAAGTGGTGGCCGAGAAGACTCCCAATGGAGGGGAGACCCTGAAGGTGACCATCACAGCCTCTAGCACTGGGGGGCAAATGCAAACAGGGAGACAGTTGCGGGAACCCGTGTTGTGCATCGTGGACAGTCCGCCATCCAGACGCGGACGGTCCGACGCTTCTCTGGACGGTCCGGAGAACTCCAGCGGACGGTCCGGTCATGCTCAGAACTCGCAGCGGCCACGTATCTTCAAACCACGACGACCAGAGATAGGTACGTGGAAAACAAATACATTTAAAGCAGCTGGTCGGCTGGTCAATTCTGGCCCGACTTTCGATCAATTATTGTCTAAATACGTGAAAAAGAAGGCCGGCCCCAGTGACCGGCCAGCAAAGCGACCCCGCTCACCCATTCATGAGCAACGTCAGGTCAGGCCGATTGGACCACCCCACCAATTGGAAGAAATGAAAGGTCATATTGTACAATTGAGACCTAACATACCGACATGGACACCTCCGCCCCCTTATCCGTCTATGCCATATCCATATACATACTTACCTCCACCATATGTCCCAAATCAAATGTGGGGCATGCCACCATATCCATTTGGGATGCCACAGTACCCCGCCTGAGGGGCACCCCAAACACCTGTTTTTGACAGGTTGGCGCCACCAGTACGAGACCGATTGAGCACCGCTCAATCCGGTCACCAGGCACAGACCCAACAGGATTGCCGGACTACTCGGCCTCGAAGGCCGACCAATCCGGCAAGGGGGCATATGCCTACGGCCACTGAAAGAACGACAAAAAAGGACATTATCAAAATAGGTATAGCAGATGTCGTTATACAAAAAGAAAATGAAGGACCGATGATTTTTGGTGAATCGGCCAATACAACCAAAAAAGAAGATACGGCTACCATCAAAACAGCCGATCCAAAATACTCCCTGCCGCAATGGTGCCTAGCGGGATTGACACGGTCCCAAAAGAGAAAATTACAGCGCCTAAGAGCAAAGGAGAGCCAGAAGAAGGATGCGGAAAAGATATTCAATGACACACATCCACTATACCCACCACCAAAAAAGAAATGGAGACCAAAGACCGTTGAGGAAAAACAAATGGCCATAAAAATAGAAAATAAAACAACACTTGTGCAGCACCCTGCAGGTATAGCAGATAGCCTGGCCAACAAGGCCGGACAAAATGCACCAGGTGCGGACCGTCCGCCCCCGGAGTCCGGACCGTCCGCACCATACCAGGAAGCCTCCAACGACATGCCAACATCAATGGAAGAGGACGACCTGCTGGGAGAAGACCTGGTCGACTATGAGGCTTCTCTAGAACGCCCAGGTATGGATGTAAATGTTATTACATTTTCCGCCGATTGTACTATTATCGGCGACGATGAACCTGTTGTTGCCCAGTTTGATTTTGGTCCTAAAGAAGCTGCCTTTACTAAACCAAAGGAATCGGTAAATCATTTAAAGCCGCTCTTCGTGCGCAGTCACATTGATGGGATGCCGATTGCTAAGATGTTGGTAGATGGAGGGGCGGCTGTAAATCTAATGCCTTATTCATTGTACAGAAAATTAGGTAAACAAAATGACGAACTTGTCAAGACCAACATGACCCTCAGAGGTGTTGGAACTGATAGTTCGATCAAAGCCAGGGGAGTCACGTCCGTTGAATTAACCATCGGGACTAAGACCCTTGCTGCTGCATTCTTCGTCGCTGATGTAGAAGGAAATTACAGTTTAATCCTAGGCAGAGATTGGATTCACGCCAATCAATGTATACCTTCTACATTACATCAAATGTTAATACAATGGGTAGACGATGACATAGAACAAGTACATGCTGATGTATCGGCCTGCATCGCTGTGGCCGATGCCCCTGTACTCTGGACTTATGAGACTGCTACATGTCTCATAGGAGTAGATTTTTCTGATTATCAATTCATAAGTATAGATAAGAAAGGTTTCATTCCTGTAATGTTAGAGCCGATGGAGAATCGACTAAATCCTAAATAAAGTTTAAATGATGAATACACACAAAGTTCATGAGTCTTTGGTCACGGACAGTTCAGCTTCCAAAGCCGAATGGTCTGGTCTTTCACAAAAAGGTTCGGACTTTAAGACCGAACATCTATCACAGCGAAAAGACAGTATTACGGATGATCCGGTCCCTGAGACCGGAAAGTCCGCCGTCACATAAAGATCATCTAATTCCTCTGTGGGGAACATGATAGAGGAATTCAGAGATCTTGATAAACTAGGACAGGGGTTTACATCGGCCGATCCTTTGGAGGAGATTGACATAGGAGATGGTAAAACCCCAAGGCCGACTTTTGTAAACAAGACCCTGGAGACCGATCCTAGAGATGAGATGATTGGTCTATTGAAGGAATATTTAGATTGCTTTGCTTGGAATTACATTGAGATGCCTGGATTAAGCCAAGAGATCGTAGAGCATCGACTGCCTATTAAATCTGGTTTCAGACTTTTCAAGTAGAGAGCTAGAACATTTCGTCTAGATCTTCTCCCACGCATCAAGGACGAAATCCACCGGCTGCTAGAAGCTGATTTTATCAGACCTTGCAGATACGCAGAGTGGGTCTCCAATATTGTGCCGGTGGAGAAGGAGTTAGGTAAGCTTAGAGTATGCATTGATTTTCGCAATTTAAATAGAGCAACTCCTAAAGATGAATATCCCATGCCCATAGCCGACAGATTAATCAATAATACATCAGGAAATAGAATTATTAGCTTTCTTGATGGTAATGCCGGATATAATCAGATTTTTATGGCCAAAGAAGATGCGTCTAAAACGACCTTTATATGTCCAGGCTTCATTGGTTTATTTGAGTGGGTTGTCATGACATTTGGTCTGAAAAATGCTGGTGCTACTTATCAGAGGGCTATGAATTTGATCTTCCATGAATTGTTAGGAAACACTGTGGAAGTTTACATTGATGATATTGTAGTCAAATCGGCTGAGTTTAGTTCTCATATAGCTGATTTGCGCAAAGCCTTTGATAAAATGCATCGGTATGGTTTGAAAATGAACCCACGTAAATGTGCTTTTGGAGTGTCGGCTGGTAAGTTTTTAGGATTTGTCATCCATGAACATGGTATAGAGATAGACCCTGACCGAATCAAGTCTATTCAGAATGTGGGACCTCCGACCTATAAGGTCGAGGTACAAAAGTTTCTCGGCAAGGTGAATTATTTACAAAGTTTTATTTCTAACCTAGCCGGGAAGATTGATGCGTTCACCCCTATTCTTTGGCTTAAGAATAATGCCGAATTCGCTTGAGGGGCAGAACAGCAAGAAGCATTTGATCTCATAAAAAATACTTATCTTCGGCTCCCGTATTAAAAGCACCACGAGCAGGAGTACCATTTCGATTATACATTGCAGCTGAAGATAAGGTCATTGGGGCTGTTCTGACACAAGAAACTGAGGGGAAGAAGCATGTGGTGACATATCTAAGCCGAAGGTTGGTGGATGCTGAAACAAGGTACACTTTTATTGAGAAGTTATGCTTATGCTTGTTTTATGCATGCATCAAATGTAGATGTTATTTACTGTCTAGTCATTGCACTATTTCTGGTCAAGCCGATGTGATCAAATACATGTTGCATAACCCAATTATGAGTGGTAGAATTGGTAAGTGGGCTTATGCACTCATAGAATATGACTTGGCCTATGAACCATTGAAATCTATGAAAGGCCAAGTCGTAGCGGATTTCATTGTAGAACATCAGATTAATGATATTCATAAACTAGACATGTCATACCTCACTATTACTCCTTGGACTTTATATTTTGATGGATCGGTTTGCAATGAAGGGCAAGGAATTGGCATCATACTTGTTTCACCAAGTAATGTCTCCTTCGACTTCTCTAGCCGATTGAAAACTTATTGCACTAATAATCAAGCCGAATATGAGGCCCTCTTATTCGGCTTGGAACTTTTAAATTGTATGGGAGTAAAACATGTGAAGGCATTTGGTGATTCTCAGCTGGTCGTCCAACAAGTGTTAGAAGAATATCAATGCTTTGATGGTACTCTGAATAGTTACCTTGAAAAATGTTGGAGCATAATCCATTATTTTGACGAATTCAGTATTCAGCATATTTCGAGAGTTGAGAATCATAGAGCTAACCATCTGGCACAAGATGCATCAGGTTATCGGATAAAGCGAGGGAGATTCCACGACACTGAAAATCTGATAACCGGTGTAGGGCCGATTCCCCAGGTCGCGGGGTTACTAGAAATGTTCTCTTAATTGAATCGGCTGATAATGAAGCCGGTGCAAGTGATTGGAGGACGCCTATACTTAATTATTTACGAAATCCCAATATCAGGACAGATAAGAACATTCAGCGTACATCTTTCAAGTATGTCTTGATGAGTGATGAACTCTACCGCCGAACAGTCAACGATGTCCTGCTTAAGTGCTTGGGCCCAGATGATGCTATATTGGTCATGGCCGAAGTACATGAAGGAATTTGTGGTACCCACCAATCGGCTCCAAAGATGAAATGGCTCTTGCGAAGGTCTGGTTTTTATTGGCCTAACATGATAGATGATTGTTTCAAGTACTACAAGGGTTGCCAAGTGTGTCAAAAATTCGGCGACCTACAGTTGGTCCCTGCAGCCGAATTACATCCTATCATCAAGCCTTGGCCGTTCAGAGGATGAGGATTAGACTTTATTGGAGAAATTCATCCTTCATCATCAAAGGGGCATCGGTTCGTGTTAGTTGCCACTGACTATTTCACCAAATGGACTGAAGCCGTTGCTCTGAAGAACATGACACACAAGGAGGTAATTGAGTTCATAACTGAGCATATTATTCATAGATTCGGCATTCCCCAGACCTTGACTACAAATCAAGGGACTTCTTTTATGTCAAAAGAGGTACGTGAATTTGCTGAATTATACAGAATTAAGCTGCTTAATTCATCTCCATATTATGCTCAGGCCAATGGATAGGCCGAGTCTAGTAATAGGACATTGATTAATTTGATAAAAAAGAAGATATCTGATAATCCTAAACATTGGCATAAGATTTTGTCTGAAGCGTTATGGGCTCATAGAATATCTAAACATAGTGCTACTAAAGTATCTCCTTTTGAGCTTGTCTATGGGCAGGAAGCAGTGTTGCCTGTGGAAATAAGTTTGAATGCTGTCAGGTTCGCCAGACAAAATGATCTAACTGCTACTGATTATTATAATTCAATGATGGATAATATTGATGAGGTAACCGACAAGAGGGTGATAGCTTTGGGAGCAATAGAAAAGGACAAGATCATGGTAGCCAGGGCCTACAACAAGAAGGTCAAAGCAAAATCATTTCAAGTAGGGGACCTGGTGTGGAAGACCATTCTGCCTCTAAGGAATAAAGACCAGAAGTTCGGGAAATGGTCGCCAAGCTGGGAGGGTCCTTATAAAGTAAAACAGGTGATGTCTGGTAACGCCTATTTGCTACAAACATTACAAGGCAAGGATTTGCCCAAAGCTTTGAATGGGCGTTTCCTCAAGCAGTACCATCCTAGTATGTGGCAAGATGCCTAAGAAAACCGATGTAATCACATCGAGTTAGTTGCTTTTGGTTTGCTCAGCTCCACCAAAAGGCAGGGGGGCATATGTTGGGCACCAATTTGAGCCGGCGGACGGTCCGGCCTTGAGGCCGGACGGCCGTGGTCCGGACAGTCCGCGCCTGTGGGCCGGACGGTCCGCGCACGCGCAGAACAGATTAGGGTTCCGAGTTTTTCGCTGCGTTTGTTGGCGAAAATCGCGGGATTTGCTCAGAGTTTTGTTGGTAACGGGTCCAGCTCCCCTCCTCTATAAAAGCAGAGGATTACGACCGATTAGAGGCAATCAATCGAATCAATACAACTTCTATTCGCATTTATTTCCAGTACAATTAGGAGTAGTTCTAGTCTAGTTCTAGTTTAGCCTCTCGATCCCCAAATTCTTCGCCTCTCTTCGACTCTACGCCGATTAGAGGAGTCTAGGTCGGCCGGCCCGAGCCTACACAACCCCTAGGATCTCTCCTCCCCGACGGGGTCCCTCCCGGGAGCGAGATCTAGGCGCCGCCGGCGATCTTCCGCCGCCCCTGCGCACGCGCGGACCGTCCGACCTCAGGGCGTGGACTGTCCGGCCGTCAGGTAGGAGCCCTAGCCTGCACCAGGCCGCGGACCGTCCGGCCCCTGCGTGCAGACCGTCCGCCCCTGTGCAGAGAGCACCGCCGCGCCTCGCACGAGGCCGCAGACCGTTCGGCCCCTGCGCGCGGATCGTCCGCCCCTGTGCAAAGGGCACCACCACGGTTCTTGTTGAGTGTTTGGCGCTCCAAAAAGGCGTCAACACACGGTGAGCCAAAAAAACCATATGATTAAGAAAGCCCGTAAAAAATAAATAATTCAAGTTTCATATCAATAATCCATACAAGTTCAAAGAAGAAAACTATATGAATAAAAGAAGTATATCGCTATTTTTTATGACCAAATCAAAACTATGTGTATCCTTTTTGAATGTCGATTTGTCGATCTTCTTGAAGGGTGGGGCCATCTGGAAATAGGCGAGGTCAGGCGACCTCTCCAACAGAGAGTCAATGCTCGTTGGTTTGCTAAGCTCGTCGTCTGTCGGTGATGGGTTGCATCTTTGCGATGAGCGAGATCGGGCTTGCTGGACAGGCCGACGTCACAAGGACGAGAAGGGTGGGGGCGTCATGAAGGGTCAGGGTCGGACGACAACACACGTCATGAAGGTGACGACGGGGAGTGTCGTTGGGAATAGGGCATCGGGACAGATTAGTTCAGGTGACGTTTGAAAGAATGAGATCGAACTGATAGATGCAAGAATTGGATCGATAAGGAGAACAAGAGTTAGGAGGACTGGACGGATCCGACTAGAAGGCCTAGGACAGAACTAGTTTGATCTACCTAAAACAGAAGGCCTGGACCGATTCGTCTAGAAGATTTAGGACATAACTAGTTTGGTCTATCTAAAACTTTTTTCTATACTTAACAGTAAATTAACAAGAACTATAAGAGGTAGGGGCACGACCCCCTTTGTCCCTCATGTGGATCCGCCCCTGTATAAGATGTCACCTGTCACTGTTCACCCAACTATTTTCCTTGAATTCCCTCCATCATATTAGGAGGAGGAGGAGGAGCAGCATCAGTAATGGTAGTGGTTATAATAATAATAATAATAATAATAATAATAAAAATAATAATAATAATAATAATAATAATAATAATAATAATAATAATAATAATAATAATAATGTTATTATTCTCATCATCATCTTTCTCGTCGTCATTATGATTATCATTATTATTACCACCACCTCATGGACATGCATGATGCATGTATCGCTCGAGCAATCTGCAGCGAGAGCAGTAGAGCACGACATATAGTAGACGAAATGAGCAAGTTGGGACCCACACACGCGGAGATCTACGTGCCACCAGACAAGCAACATCCATCTTATTAATCGGGATTGATACTTATCTTTACAAAAGCAAATCATGACAGATGAGTAAGCCTGAAGTAGAGATGGCAACGAGTATGTACCCGTCAATAGCATTTCATATTTGTATCTATTACAAAAAAATTATACCCGTCGGATATCCATATACCCGTACCCGTATGAGTAGTTTTATCAGTCGCGTAACTCGTCCTGCTAAAAAAGATCTCAAATTATAATATTTTGATCACTCAAAATGTCAAATAAATACATAAAAATAAATTCAATTTAAAATATAACAAACCATATAATTACGTAACTTGATAGTTAAATAAACAATAGCCGAAGAAGTGTTTTATTTTAACTAAGATTGATTTTATTAGATAATAATAGTGGTATAGTACGAGTATATTTTATCCACAGTTATGCGGGTATGGGTAGTACACATGCGTACTCCTGTTTACCCAACGGGTAGATGTTGTTGCCTATTAACGTACACACGGGTATATAGAAATCATTTCATACTCACATATTTGGTAAAACTCGTCAGGTATTTGGATACTCATTGCCATGCATCTCTAGACTGAAGGCTGTAACAGAACGATCTGACCTGACAGCCTCACTTTTCTCATGTCCGTTGGGGTGGCCTTGTCGTCGAGATCAATCGATCCATCGGTTCGCTTTTGTTTTTTTTTAAAAAATACAACAACCAACTTAAGTGATTGCCAACTAGATCTGCTGAGGATTGCAGATGGCTATGCCTGCAATAGATATATCATCATACCATGGTCTCAAAGCTAAAAAAATGATAGAGTTGCTCTGTTTGACGACCTAACTAGGACATCTGCTCTCAACATTAATTAGCTTGCCGACACCCTAAGGGCAAATTCACGAAGCCAAATTACAGGGCTGGCAGAGTTTCCGAGCTTATGTTCCACAAGAAGCCAATGACTTCTCTTGTCTCTAATAATTATCGTAAACTGTTCTCTGTCAGCGTCAGTCGTCCTGCCTGATTTTGCTTCGCCACACCGCAAATTTCCACAACCACCCCATTCATGTCATGCTCATGCAAAAGGAGCAGGACAACATTCCCTCACTAGCTAGAGGCTAGAGCTGTGTCCTGACTGCAGCTCAGCTCACCACCACCAACCAACCACACCTTCTTCCCATATAACCATCCATCGATCAGCAGCAGCAACTCAAGGCCGGCCGCTGGGGAGTCTGGAACATACCTCTAGCAGCCTCGCCTCTGTAGCTAGGCATTGTAGTAGAGGGGGGAAAGAAGAAGACTAGAAGAAAAGGGCCATGGCGACCTCCTTCCAGGGAACCACCACCAAGTGCACCGCCTGCGACAAGACGGTGTACCTCGTCGACAAGCTCACCGCCGACAACCGCGTCTACCACAAGGCCTGCTTCCGCTGCCACCACTGCAAGGGCACACTCAAGGTGAAGTCCACTGCAGTGCACAGCAGCCTGCTGCTCCAGAGTCCAGTCCATCTGTCTGTCAAGAAGCTGACGACGATGCTCTCTGCCGGCCGCACCGCAGCTCGCCAACTACAACTCCTTCGACGGAGTGCTCTACTGCAGGCCTCACTTCGACCAGCTCTTCAAGAGGACCGGGAGCTTGGACAAGAGCTTCCAAGGTGTTATCTGTTATCATTGCACGTTTCTTAACATATATAGATAGATCCGGGTGTGGTTCTTCCGTTCTTGCATGCTTTGCTTGCGTGTCCTCACCTCACCTGGCTGCATAATTGATGCTTCAGGAACCCCAAAGGTTGTCAAGCCAGAAAGAAACGTTGGGAATGAGGTACGCAAACAGCTTAGGATTCATATTGCATTTTTTTTTCACTTTCAGTCCAGAGTAGAGCAGAATATGTATATATACTAAATCTAGGCCCATGAGAAGATCACAAGAAGAAGAAAAAAATATTGATAAAAAACCCTCTCATGGTCGTCTCATGAAGCAGATGACTAGATTAGTGTTGTATATCATCAAGTTGGCACTATTCATCTTTCTATTTGTTTATCAACAACTGGCACTAGCTAGATGATGGATGCTCGTCATGATTGATTGATTTGCGTATTATTTGGCAGAATGCTACTAAAGTCTCGAGCGCCTTCGCTGGCACCAGGGAGAAGTGTGTCGGATGCAGCAAGACAGTCTATCCAATTGAGAGGGTAAGATGATTCTACGTTCAACTATCTCGATCAACCATCGCTTTGACAACCTACCTGTTCAAGAATCACATAAACACACACACACATATATATATATGCTGATTGCGACTACGCATCCAGGTTACTGTGAACAACACCATGTACCACAAGTGCTGCTTCAAGTGCTGCCATGGAGGATGCACCATCAGCCCTTCTAACTACATCGCGCACGAGGGGAAGCTCTACTGCAAGCACCACCACGTCCAGCTGATCAAGGAGAAAGGGAACTTCAGCCAGCTCGAGAATGACCACGAGAAGACATCGCAGGCTGGGTCGCTGGAGGACGACGAAGAAGAAGAGTATTAATTAATCGCTGAGCAAAAATACATACCACCAGAAGAATAATTAATCTTCCTTCTTGCACTATATATTTCTGTGCCATTTCAGTCTTACCAATGGAGATCATATGTGCGTTCAGAGAACAATGATATCGTTTTCTTGTATCTGCATGTAAACCACGTCTACTACCTGATTTCACCATTTGCATTGATCAGGTGGTAATCTAGACCCTGTTTGGAACTTTTCCGTGTTGCTGTATTTTCAATGAAAATATCAGTACCAAACAGAGCATACAAGAAGAAGAAAAAAAAGCGTGAGAGGATTTTTTTTTCTAAGAGATGGTGAATCTGGACAGTCACTGCCCAGCCGCTGAGATCCCCAGGCACCAGCTTGCAGATTTTCTTCACTAGCTGTCCCTAACATGACAGATCAACCATTTTTTGTTTGTTTTCTTGCGAGCAGGACAGTAACAATTAATGTGACGGCCATAATCATCAAAGTAAATATGCCCCCAAATGAAAGCATGTTCGGATGGACGGAATGTGCATGAAGAATGATACAGTACTGCAAGATATGCAACTAGATACCCGTGAAAAAAAGAAAAGGAAGGTCCAGTGTAATATGAAAGCCAGTCAAAATTTAACACTATATGTAACCAAATGCCTCTAAGAACATAGAAAAAGATAAAAGGAATCTGGCTTTATTATATCATTCATTGTGGACCATGCAGACAAGTGATTAAATTGCCCTGTGTCACGTATGCACTTGACTTGTTAGCTGTATACAACACTATTGTTGCTTAATCAGTAGTTCCCAGATGACTTTTCAATTTATAAACGAGTAGGAATCAAAACAAAGAATAGCCAACTGATCTGATCTGTTTTCAATATATAAATTGAATGAGCTAGCGACTTACTAAACTTTCATGAGCACAAATTGAAGCATAGGACCGCCAAAGAACCAACATGAATTTCTGCAAGTCTGTTAGGATACCAGTTTGCTTGTGTTTTCCCTTTGTGTGGGCGAAGCATCTCGCTCGGCATTGGTGGAGCTTTGTTGTAAATTTGTACCCTCATCGCGAGAGAAAAAAAACAAAAACAAACTTGCAAGTGTGTCTGGGTCCTTGCAAAATTGTACTATTTGGAGACTGTAACTACATTGAGACAGTTATTTTACGGAGACAACATATAATATAACAGCCTGTCACATAGGTGTAATTATGCTGAAATAATGCTATGGAGCTAGTAGACTAGTGATACTAGTGTATGTAGTATCATTACTGGTACAGACAAGGTTTGGTTTACCAAATTCAGTGACCTTATCATCATCAAGAGTACAACAATCGCAGACAACTTATTGAATTTTCCTAAAAGTGCTGTGCAAGGGGCTCGCTGGCAAAAATTATGTGCCAGCACGATCCATGTCTAATGTTAAGTATCAAGAATACATGCCTAGGGCTGGTAATGGATCACGATCTAAATGTTTTTTCACAATTTGTTTGAACCCTTAAATAATTTTAGTTAAAAAATAAATAGAAATAAAGTTCTATTCTAATCCTATTTTATCTTTAAATTTTGTATCGTAAAATTTAGAGCTTATTACCTCCTCTAGAGTCTAGACGTGCCTCATATCTATAATTAAATTACTGCCAACAAATCCAAAACCGAATGTTCCATCCTCATACAGCCAAATCCTCCCCTCCACACTCTCATCACCTAAGGACTTGTTGCAAGTGAATTGTAGAGGGTTGAGGGGATTAAATTCCTTCATTTTCAAAATTGAATAGAAAGGGATATAATCCCCTCTCAAGGCTAGTTTGGAAACTCAAATCCCCTTCGGGATTGAAGGGGATTGAGATGAAATTAGTTTATTTCCACCCCAATCCTCTCCAATCCCGAAGGGGGTTTAAGGTTCCCAAAGTAGCCCTAAGGGCTACTTTGGCAGCCGGGGCAGGGAAACCCAGGGGAGTCGGCACCCAGGGGGACAAATCCATCTCACTCAGATTCTCTGGGCGGGAGTGTCCGTCGGGGGCTGCCCTGCCCTGATTCTATTTGGCAGACAACGCAGATAGAGTTCCCCTTTGGCAGAGGATACCCATACTGCTACATCATATCAAAATAATATATAAAATGCAATAGGAAATGCACTGTCCACATGATCGTTCTAAACATAAAGTTCCATCAATTTGATAAACAAAAGTAGCAGCAAGCTTCAACAAACAAATGATCTGGTGTGTCAATAATCATGAGCTAATAGAGTAAACCACCAACATGTGTTATTGTTATCACACAATATTCATGAGGAGATAATAGAGTACTCAACACAGTTTCTAAGTACTGCAATAGGAAGGATAAAATAAATTGCTTCATGTCTTGACAATAAAAAGGACAGACCCAAAGTGCTAAAGGAGTGCGCCTCCAAATAAACTACCAAAAAACAGAATAAGTGCTGAGTTTTCTGCAACTATATGAAGCAAGAATATTGGATGCCCTGCAAAATGTTGTTGTAAGTGGCACTCGGTGGATGCTTCCACCAGGCAGATTTCATAGCTCCATTTCAATGAAGAAGTCGTTGTCGTCTTATTGGGCCACATAGTCTATTAATTTATCATTCAGTTCAGTTAAATGTTGAGATCATTGCTTGTAGTGACTGAATCATGCAGTTTGATTACACGAGATGGGGAAGTGTTCTAAGCAGTTTGATATCACAATAAATGCAAAAATGTGTAAAAATAAACAGATAACTTGCTCGCAAAATCTTCATGTACACAACAAATGTATAAACAATACAAATATAGTATTAATACTAGGTGAAGAACATGGCAAGCTGCTCACCCCAATTGGATTCTTATTGTTTGAGTGGTACATTTTCCTGGCCTACTACTACTTCCTCTAAGCAATTTAATTACAACATTAGATGCCAAAGTGTGGAAAATTAAATAGTAAACTTGCTAGGGACATCATCACATATACTTTATTACAAAAGCTAGAATAGAGTAAGCAAATACTCCACATGGCACAAACGCATTAGCAGAACGGAGTCCCGGGCATAATGGGGTTTTGCAATAAGTCTTTGTACTAGATTTAGAACTGAGGTCAGAGGCTACACAATGTGTCACACCCGGATTTAGGGGTCCAAACCCGGGCACGACTCACATGTGTGCTGGGATCAAGTCTCACACATATGATAACTTATGGTACAGAAATGAATGTCACCTCATTTATATATAGCAGAGTTTGGTACAAAATAGTTAAATAGTTACATCATACGAAGACAACGATCCAACAACCATAGTTGACTGGGAGACGACGGTCTAGACATCTCATGAACTCATCATAGCATCATTCATGTGCCTCATCCAGTGGTACCTGTTCTTGATCTGGGGGATGTGAGTACAACAAGGGTGAGCTCACATACGTTCATCACTCAACAAATTATTGGGAATAATGTGCATGAACTCACCAAAGATGAGAGCTCATGTGAAGTATAAGTAGATACCAACCCAACTAAATAAGATGGTTAAACCTGGGCATTGCTTTTACAGAATGAGATGGTTAAACCTGAGCATTGCTTTTATAGTTAGTCAAAATTTTATTAGCAGTTACTAAGTATAAGTAGATACCAACCCAACTAAATAAGAGATCACAATTGATAATAACACCCGTGATGCAATGCATATGACAAATTAAGTTTAGTTCCAGAAATTAATCATGCGAGAGTCCTGAGTCGCTCTTGACCGTGAGCATGACTGATATACTAGTTTTATACTCTGCAGAGGTTGCACCCTTTACCCACAAGCCGTGTATCCCGTCTAGCCAGGGTTTGCAAGGCCCTTAGACACTTTCGAGGTGAATGGCTAGGGATCCACTACGAGGCCTTTACAAAGTTCCACTAGCTTCAGAAAACCTGCTACGGTTTCTAAGAAGGGCAATATATATATGAATCCCTAGTCCAAAAAGCCATCGCAGCATGATCGACCCGAGAACCTCCCTATACGCAGCTCCTCTACCGCCCTTGCCCCTTTCGAGTCTCCACTAGCTTTCCTAATTAGTCAGTCAAGGGCGTCCCATTCGACCCTTGTGGTAGCACGGATATCTCAAGTTAAGCTCCATGTTCCAATTAACACAATGATCTTGTCATGAACAATAATTAAAACAACAACATAACTAGGACATGATCATAATATAACATTAATTTCCCTAAACCAGGTAGAGCAATAGCAAAACTACCTAATAGCTCTTTTGTCTGCAAGGTGTGGGATAAACAATGCTAGGGAAACCTATAGGTCTCATCAAATTAACCTGAGCATGTCACAGTGATTAACATGAATATTATTGGGTAAAGAAGAGTGATCAAGGGCACAACTTGCCATAGACTAGAGATTCCTAGACACTTCACCAACTTGGTCTTCAAGTTTCTCATGACCACACTGCTACTCATAGAAAAACATAGAAATAGACAAGGAGTACATAAAGATAACAGTACACCAAATATGAGAACGAACAACATAAGAATATTCTACGCGTTGCTATGAGGTCGTAGGTTTGAGAACCACTAAATTCAGAGTTACGGTTAAGAGGATATAATTTTCCAAAGATCTAGGTGATTAAACAATAAAAGATAAATTATATGTTAATTAATATAAATCATGTGAGAATTAATTAAACTTTAATCTGAGATATAACTTGATTATAGGTTGTATTTTTAGTCAGGTTATAATCATGGACAGTTAACTTTGATTAGCAAGATAAATCAATAATCATAGGATAAACAATATAAAAGTAAGTAATATGTTGTAAATAATGTTGTTATTGCGTAGACAAATTTAATACGAGATTAACGCAACTTGAACAGATTAAATCGGAGTTAAAACGAGCAATATAGGGATTAATTTAGTTTTCGGTCATTTTTATAATTAAATCGAGATCTAGGGACTTATTTGCAATTCTCAGGGATTGCTAGGTAATCATCTTACAACACAGGTGGACAACGGGTTGATTAATATAGAGCACAGGGTCCCTTTTGCAAAAGTAGACGGCTGAAGGGGTATGGGCTTTTGTGGACCGTTGGATCGATAGTCTATGGTGCAGATTAGATCGAAGTCTCGGTCGTTGGGTCGGAGATCGACGACAGAGATTTTATGATAGCAGATCGAATTTACCCCGCCAGATTGAATCGGACGGCCCACGGCCTCGGCCGAATCGGTACGCGACCGATCCCATCACAACCATCAGATCTAAAATCAACACTCGAGATTTAAGGATCCCGCGATCTGATCTCGGCCAACAGATCTGAGATCAACGGCAACAATTTTTTATCACTAAGGGGTATTTGAGATTCAATCGTGAGCGCTCATCACCAGATCAACGGCAATGGTCGTTTCTCCCCCGCACAATCCCGTTCACGCTAGAACGGGGCTGCGACATCCTGTCCGCGGTGGCAGGCCCACCGGCGAGCGGTGGCTACTGTGAGGCTATGGATGAGATGAGTCTTTGATTGATGGCTTGAGATGTTATGGTGGTATGTATTTATATAGACTAAGAGGTGGGTGGTTACATGATAGATCTAATCTGGTATTTATCTGTTACAACCATATCCTATATATTAGGAACTCTAACAAACTCGAACCCAAATCTGTTACAAGATAGATCTAATGTGGTACTTAGTCAAACAATATGTATGTATGTATGTATGTATGTATGCATGCATGCATGCATGTATGTATGTATGTATGTATGTATGTATGTATGTATGTATGTATGTATGTATGTATGTATGTATGTATGTATGTATGTATGTATGTATGTATGTATGTATGTATGTATGTATGTATGTATGTATGTATGTATGTATGTATGTATGTATGTATGTATGTATGTATATGTATGTATGTATGTATGTATGTATGTGTGTGTGTGTATGTATGTATGTATGTATGTATGTATGTATGTATGTATGTATGTATGTATGTATGTATGTATGTATTTAGAGCCCTTGGCTCTGTTTAACTACAGGAAGCCCTGACCACCTACCGATCGGGCCGGCCGACCAGGTGTGTAGACCGCACCAGACCCTTTTTGGCTTACTGTCCCCGACTGCTTACGCCAAATTAACATATGATTTATGATGATGTTTGTTTCAGTTTATGCAAATATAGTTTGTGCATGATTCGGCTTTCCGTACTAGTCCCCACACAATATTGGAGTTACAATGTTTTATGTTTCAGTTTACACAATAGTAATGCACGTGTCGGTCTATGGGCCATCGAGAAAATTTGGTTCCGCAAAATATGTGCATTGGGCCCACGATCTCCCCACACGCTCGCAACCTTCCTAGTTTATCTCACCCGCACGCACGCGGCGGCGGAACCCTAGACAAATCCGTCGCCGTTGCCTTCATCTCCTCCACCGCAAAGATTCCAAAATCGGCAAGTCCTCATTCCCTCCATACATCGGTCAGTCGTACACCGCCGTCACCTTCATCCACTCCACTGCAGTTGTGTCGCCGAGTCACTTCGTTCGTACGCCGAACTACATTGAAGGAAGCACCAACCGTAGACCAAATACTCACATTGTATCAGTGGTAATCAGTAAGTTCTAAATCACCAACATTCTATTTGATTCATTGATTTTTTTGTGGTTCGTTATTAACACAGACTTTCTCTACATTTAGTTTGTCAGTTTTGTGGTCATTATATAGTTGATGTTTGCATCCAGTTATTTAGATTGTCGTCAATATATGACCGATTTGGCATATACAGTCAATTTTTTAGTCGACAGTATCTCCAGTGCGATTATGTTGCTTGGTAATTAGAGGAACAATCGAATCTTTTGTTGTATATTTTTGTTGCGGTTATGCTACTCATTAACTAAAGAACACTATCTGTCAATATGTATATTTTGCATAACATAAATTTATTTTATGCCCAGATTCTAGAAGCAAACCTTCTCGTAACTCAAATGTTACATAAACTGTAATTATGCTATCCTGCATCTCATATTTACATATCAGTGTAACTCAAATGTTTATCTTTTGATATTTACCTGCATTTCATATTTACATAAACCTTATCATAAATTAGATTCACCTTCTCGTAACTCAAATGTTTCATGAATTGAAACACATATTGGCGTAACTCCAATGTTAATTTAGCGTAAGTCATTTAGCGCTAGTACACCAAAAAGAGCCCAGGTGTGGTATGCACACCTGATCGGCCTTCTTGGTCTGTAGGTGGTCGGGGCTTACTATATTAATTTGTTGTTGCATATGCGTAGAAAAATATTTGGTCCAAAAGATCATATCTATATGTATATATGTTTTTATGTGGTTTGTTTTGGCAGGAATAACATACATGAAGAACGTGCACCGACCTCTGTCTATTCGAAAGTGCATAATAATACAGTATAGTCAGGAGTGCTTTAGTGTTGACATACCACGTGTGCCGGCGACGTCTGACAGTCAAAAACCAACGCATGTCAGTGACAACGACAACGACTTTATGCCAGTCATGAAGAAGCGTGACGTTGATGGCAGTCCTTCAAAATTTATGAAGAAGACAGTTACAAAGCGGACGAAAGCAATGGAACCCCCCGACAGGTTAGTATTTATGTTCAATGCAAATATATCACTTCATGCGTGCAAATAAGTTTTACGCTGAAATAATGTCTATTATATTGTTAATGTTTTTCTTTAAAACAAGTTTATTGGTTTGTCTAGATATATTTGTAATGTGGATTAGGGTTTTTGATGCCCAAAACTGATTTGCGACTATGCAGATGTAAATGTATATGTTATTGGTATCTCATTACAGAGGTATAACATATTTATTTTTACATTTTTACAACAGAGGCTTAATGTTAGATACAATCCACAAGATGTTACTGTAAGCATTAAGATTTTAAATGACAGACAACGTCAAGTTATTGCACGAAAGGGGTTCTCCAATATACTTGATATGAGAGTTGATACGCTTGTCAGTAGATCACATTTATGCTGGTTGATGGAAAAGCTTGATCATAAGGATATGACAATTCGAGCTGGCCCAGAAAAGGAGCTGAAAATTACAAAGGACACAGTGCATCTTATACTTGGGCTACCAAATGCAGGTGGTGGAAAGCCATTGGGCATTGACGAAGCTGATGCTGCAAATAATTTAAGGGCTGAGCTTGGTTTATCCAAAGAAGACTTCGGTGTTGCAGCTCTACAAGATCGACTAAGGAAAGGAGGCGACGATGACCTAAGCATCAGATCTTTCTTTCTGATACTGTTCAATCGGTTATTGTTCCCTACCGCAAGCTGGGAAATAACTAACCATGAGGTGCTTTTGACGGAAGAAATGCATCGTTTCCACAAGATGGATTGGTGCTAGCTCATATTCAATGACCTATGCGAAGCGACGAAGAAGTGGCACACTAGGAGCATCACCAATGTTTCTACAACCATATACGGCTGCTCCATCGTAATTCTTGTAAGCATATCATGATCCTTTGTCTGTATTATGTAGCCAATTTTACATATTCAACTCTCATTTACATTATATTATGCTCTGTTATGTGTACAAAAATGAATCATGTATTGAAAGGGAAATGCGCTTAATCATTTCCTATAATCGATTTTGGTGGTTGACGTCCATCACAAACCACGTGGACTAATTAGTTTGCTAAGATGTATTTTATCTCAGGTGCATAAGGTTCAACACAAACCAAGAAAGAAATTAAGTTGGGTACTCAACAAAGTTTGGATCAAAGAACTTGAGAGTGTGCTGCTAGTGGTGCACCGGACAGTGTCCAGTGTGCACCGAATAGTGTCCGGTGCCCCAGGCCAAGCTCCACTCGAACTGGCCACTCTCGGGTTTTACCAGGGCACGCTCTGCTATAATTTACCAGACATGTCCGGTGAGCCAATAGAGCAACGGTAACCTGGCGTTAACGATCGACTGCAAAAGTGTACAATGCAAAGTCAGATGTCAGGCTGCGAAGTCAGACGCACCGGACATGTCTGGTGTGGCACCGGACTGTTCGGTGCAACTACAGGATAAAGGACTCTAACGGTCAACCGCTCCAAACCCCAACGACGTGCTGACATGGCATGCACCGGACAGTGAACAATGCCATGTCCGGTACACCACCAGACTGTCCGGTGTGCCCATCGACAGCAAAAATAGCCAACGGCTAGGAAGTGGTTGGAGGCTATAAATACCCCCAACCACCTCCTTCAATGGCATCAAAGTTTTCTGAAGGTATAATTCAATACAAGAGCAATAGCATTCACTCCAAGACACATTCAATAGATCAAATCCTCTCCAATCCTCCAAATCAACTCAATTCTTTAGTGACTTGAGAGAAGGTGTTTTGTGTTCTTTTGTTGCTCTTTTTTCTTGGATTGCTTTCTCCTTCTCTATTCTTATTCTCATAAATGCTTTGTAAAGCTAGCAAGAGACACCTAAGTGTGTGGTGATCCTTGTAGGGTCTTAGTGACCCAAGTGATTAAGGAGAAGCCTCGACCGGTCTATGTGACCGATGGAGAGAGGGAAAGGATTGAAATAGACCCGGCCTTTGAGGCCTCCTCAATGGGGACTAGGTTCTTTGGAACCGAACCTCGGTAAACAAATCACCGTCTTCACTTATTGATCTTTACTTGATTTGTTTCCCCTCTTTCCTCTCTCTAAAGTTCCCTTGCTATTATTGATTTGAGTTTGCTTCCAAAAGTTATCCACATTGATTAAGCAACTCTAAGCAAGGAGAACTATCTTTCAAACTCCGATTTAATTCTAACACTAACCCCGGCCTTAGTGCGAGTTTAAGTTTATAAATTTTAGGTTTTGCCTATTCACCCCCCTCTAGGTGACTTTCAATTAGTATCAGAGCCAGTGCTTCATTAAGAGTCTAACAAACTCAAAGTGATGTCTGGAGATCACGCCAAGAGGGAGATCATCACGGGCGATAAGGCCATAGGCTCGAGAAGGACTCTATCAAGGGAGTCCGGCGACAAATACAAGGAGGAATCGTCTTCCTCAATCAAGTCACATAGGAAGGGTGACAAGAAGAAAAAGAAAATGAAGAAGGTGGTCTACTACGAGACCGACTCTTCATCACCTTCCACATCCGGCGTCGAGTCTACAACTTCAAAGCGCCATGAGCGTAAGAAGTATAGTAAGATGCCTCTTCGCTATCCTCACATTCCAAAGCGCTCTCCTCTACTTTTGGTTCTCCTAGGCAAACCACCATATTTTGATAGTGATGATTATTGTATGTGGAGTGATAAAATGAGGCACCATCTAACCTCACTCCACGAAAGCATATGGGACATCGTTGAGTTTGGAGCGCAGGCACCACAGGTGGGTGACGAGGACTACGACTCGAACGAGGCCGCCTAAATAAGGCATTTCAACTCCCAAGCAACTTCTATACTCCTCGCCTCCTTGTGTCGAGAGGAGTATAATAAGGTGCAAGGGTTGAAAAATGCCAAAGAAATTTGGGATGTCCTCAAGACGGCGCACGAAGGGGATGAGGTGACCAAGATCACCAAGTGCGAGACGATCGAGGGAGAACTCGATCGATTCATCCTCAATAAAGGAGAGGAGCTACAAGCAATGTACAACCGGCTGAAGACGATGGTCAACCAAGTGCGCAACCTCGGGAGCACAAAATGGGATGACCATGAAATGGTCAAGGTTATTCTTAGATCTCTTGTTTTTCGTTATCCCACTCAAGTGCAACTAATCCGTGGAGATCCAAGATATAAACAGATGTCTCCCAAGGAGGTTATTGGCAAGTTTGTGAGCTTTGAACTTATGATCAAAGACTCCAAACATATTGTCAACTTGGAGCAAGGCGCCACCTCCACACCCGAGGTGCAACCCGTTGCGCTCAAAGCAACGGAGGAAAAGAAGGACGAGTCTACACCAAGTAGACTCCCAATCGATGCCTCCAAGCTCGACAACGAGGAGATGGCTCTTATCATTAAGAGCTTTCGGCAAATCCTCAAACAAAGGAAGGGGAAAGACCACAAGCACCGTTCCAAGAGGGTATGCTACAGGTGTGGTAAGTTGAGTCACTTTATTGCTAAATGTCCATATACAAGTGATAGTGACAGGGACAAAGACAAGAAAGGGAAGAAGATGGAGAAAAAGAAGTATTACAAGAAGGGTGGCGAGGCACACATGGGACGGGAATGGGACTCCGACGAGAGCTCCATTGACTCCTCCTCCGACGAGGACACCGCCAACATCGCCATCAACAAGGGACTTCTCTTCCCCAACGTCAGCCACAAATGCCTAATGGCTAAGGATGACAAAAAGAAGGTACATTCTAGAGATACCCCCAAATATACTACATCCGAAGATGAGGGTAGCTCTAGTGATAATGAAGATGATTTAACTTCTCTTTTTGACAACATTACTAAAGATCAAAAGAACAAAATAAATGAATTGATAGAATCCATTAACGAGAAGGATGATCTCTTGGAATGCCAACAGGACTTGCTCGTTAAGGAAAACAAGAAAATTGTTAAATTGAAAAATGCTTATGCTCTGGAAGTAGAAAAATGTGAAAATTTATCTAAAGAGCTTAACATTTGCAATGATTCAATTTCCTATCTTAGAGATGAGAATGATAGTTTAAATGATAAGATAGAAGAATTGAAAGTGTGCAAACCCTCTACATCTACTGTTGAACATGTCACTATTTGTACTTGATGTAGAGATGTTAATATTGAAGCTATTGATGATCACCTTGTCGTGATTAAAGAACAAAATGATCACATAGCTCAATTAAATGCTAAAATTGCCGAGTATGAATTAGAAAATGAAAAGTTTAAATTTGCTCGTAGCATGCTTTATAATGGGAGACGCCCTGGCATTAAGGATGGTATTGGCTTCCAACAAGGGAGCCAAAGCAACACCAAACTTAATACCCCCAAGAAACTATCTAATTTTGTTAAGGGTAAAGCTCCCATGGTTCAGGATAGAGAAGGTTACATTTTATATCCTAAGAACTATCCTGAGCACAAAATTAGGAAAATACATGATAGAAAATCTCATACTATATTTCTCATCATGATTATTTGTATAGTAATGAGGCATCTAGCTCTAGGCATTCCACTCATATCAAAATGCCTAAAAAGAAATTTGTCAACATATCAAATGAGCATAACATTTCATTTAAAACCTTTGATGCATCCTATGTGCTAACTAACAAATCAGGCAAGGAAGTTGCCAAATATGTTGGGGGCAAACACAAGAGTACAAAGACTCGTGTTTGGGTACCCAAGGTGCTTGTTTATAATGTCAAAGGACCCAAGACCATTTGGGTACCTAAGAACAAGGCCTAAATTTGTTTTATGGGTTTATGCATCCGGTGGATCAAGTTGGATAATCGATAGCGGGTGCACAAACCACATGACAGGGGAGAAAATGATGTTCTCCTCATATGAGAAAAATGAAGATCCCCAAAGAGCTATCACATTCGGGGATGGAAATCAAGGTTTGGTAAAAGGTTTGGGTAAAATTGCTATATCTCATGACCATTCTATTTCCAATGTTTTTCTTGTAGATTCTTTATATTATAATTTGCTTTCTGTTTCTCAATTATGTAAAATGGGCTACAACTGTCTTTTTACTAATATTAGTGTTATTGTCTTTAGAAGAAGTGATGATTCAATAGCATTTAAGGGAGTGTTAGATGGTCAGCTAAATTTAGTTAATTTTAATGATAACAAGGCTAAACTAGACACTTGCTTAATTGCTAAGACTATATGGGCTGGCTCTGGCATCGCCGACTTGCCCATGTTGGAATGAAGAATCTTCACAAGCTTCTAAAGGGAGAACACATTTTAGGACTAACAAATGTTCATTTTGAGAAAGACAGGATTTGTAGCGCATGCCAAGCAGGGAAGCAAGTTGGAGTTTATCATCCACACAAGAACATTATGACGACTGACAGGCCGCTTGAGCTACTCCACATGGACCTATTTGGGCCGACCGCTTACATAAGCATCTGGGAGTAAGTACTGTCTTGTAATTGTGGATGACTATTCTCGCTTCACTTGGGTATTCTTTTTGCAGGAAAAATATCAAACCCAAGAGACCCTAAAGAGATTCTTGAGACGAGCTCAAAATGAGTTCGGATTAAGAATAAAAAAGATTAGAAGTGACAATGGAACGGAGTTCAAGAATTCACAAATTGAAGGATTTCTTGAGGAAGAGGGCATCAAGCATGAATTCTCTTCTCCCTACACACCTCAACAAAATGGTGTAGTGGAGAGGAAGAATAAAACTCTATTGGACATGGCAAGGACTATGCTTGATGAGTACAAGACACCGGATCGGTTTTGGGTGGAAGCGATTAACACCGCTTGCTACTCCGTCAACCCGTTATATCTCCACCGATCCTTAAGAAAACATCGTATGAACTCCTCACTGGTAAAAAGCCCAATGTTTCTTATTTTAGAGTTTTTGGGAGCAAATGCTTTATTCTTATTAAAAGAGGTAGAAATTCTAAATTTGCTCCTAAAGCAGTAGAATGCTTTTTACTTGGTTATGATTCAAACACAAGGGAATATAGAGTCTTCAACAAGTCCACTGGATTAGTGGAAGTTTCTTGTGACATTGTGTTTGTTGGGGGCCTTCGTCTTCCGAAGGTCCTCAAAAACATGATTTAAGAATGATTCCGGAGTGTAATACATGAACCTTCAGACTCGGATCAGAACCACAGTGTGAGAAGCACGAACAATACGAAGGTTGACGCAGCGCCGAAGCTACGCGCAAGGGAGCTTCGGCATGACAGCAGGAAAGGGAACCGACTTAAAGTGGAAAAGGCTATTTAGACCTCATGGATTACCTTAGAGTCATTAGCAAATGTAAAGGGCATGGATGTAATTTCACATGGGATGCGTCCCATGCTTATAAATAGATGAACAATATTCCCGTACTGTTCACGCAGACTTGGCATTTGCTTTCGCGTCACACTCGTACCTTTGTTTTCTGTCAAGCCGAAGGTACCAAATGTAATTCAATATTGTCCTTATATTAATTTATGATTATATATTGAGAAATATATATGATAATGTTATTGTTTACATTGTTTCTTATGCTTTACATGCTCCATTTGTTGTTAATAATTATACATATATGTATGTTGAGATGATGAAGGTATGCCCTTCATGACCTTCGTCCGAAGATCATTATATCCTTGGGGAAATAATGCTTCGAAGGACGAAGGGCATTAACAAGTAACCTGTTTTGGTGTTGCCTTGTTCTCAATTTATAGCATTTGAGAGCAAGTCCCCAACATTGGCGCCCACCTTCGGTGAACCCTTTTCGACCACCTTCGGCAAGCACTGACCTTCGTCATGCCACTGAAGAAAGCTTCAGCGTCAGGGGCTGCCGCGCTACAACCACTAGACCTGAACCAGGAGACCCTTTCTCTTCGAGAGGCCCGAAGCCAGAAGAGGAAGGCCACTAGTCCAACACTCCAGGAGGAGGAGTTGGACTAAGAAATCAGAAACATGGAGATAATCCATCAGCAAGTGCAAAGGAAGAAGGAGAAGATGGCTCGACTAGCTGATTTTCAAAGGCAGATCGACGAAGCCACCAAAAAAGTACGCCATCTTGTTCAAGACGAACAAGATCGAAGGCCCTAACACAGGGAGCTTCATCAAGAAGGCTTGTTCAACAACGATGGATGGTATGATGATTTTAATCATGATACATTTACTTTTGATGATGCTTCTCCCTTGGCAGTAGAACTGCAGGCTATCCCATGGCCCCCATCATACAAGCCACCTCAGCTTCCCATGTATGATGGGCATTCATACCCGAAGTAGTTTTTGTTGAGTTATAAAGCAACTATATCTTCATATGGAGGCAATGCAGCTGTCATGGCCAAGTCCTTCGTCATGGCAGTTCGGAATGTGGCCCAAACATGGTATTCTTCTCTTCGGCCAGGGACCATTACTTCATGGCAGAAGCTCAAGGATATGCTGGTGACAAGTTTCCAAGGCTTCCAGACGAAGCCAGTCACAACTCAGGCCTTGTTTCAGTGCACGCAAGATCATGAGAAGTACCTCTAGGCTTATGTCTGAAGGTTCTTGCGTCTCAGAGCACAAGTGCCTACAGTGCCTAATGAAATTGTCGTTGAAGCCAAGATTAAGGGGCTTCGTCCAGGACCTACTGCTCAGTATTTCTCTAGAAAGCCCCCACAGACTCTGGAGAAGCTGCTTTAGAAGATGGATGAGTACATCCGGGCTGACAATGACTTCCGCCAAAGAAGGGAGGAAGCATATAGGTTCTCTGAAATGACTAGGGGCTTCGGAGGAAGAATCCACCCGAGGCACGTCAGGTCAATTCACAACTCTATCCAGAGTGATGACAGAGGAAGTCAACAGCAGAGGCCGCAGTATTCTTTGCAAGCTTCGGGACAACAACAAAGCTCTTTCCGGCCGCCAGCTCCAAGAGGTAGAGGCGCCAAGGGCTTCGGAGGAAGATATGGGGACCAGCCCAGGAAAATCTACTGCCTATTTTGTGGTGAATACAACGGCCATAATACAAGAACGTGTCAAATCACTATCTAAAAGCAAAAAGAAATTACAGAAGCCAAAGCCCAGAAAAATCAGCCGAAGCAGGTCCTGCACACTGCTTCGTGTCATTCACCCTACATACTAGAATATGTGGGTAATCATCCCGCAGCTTCTGTTGCTTCGGCTAGTCAGCCACAAGTTTCTTGGCCACAGCTCCCACCTCCGCCGCCACTATAGCTTGCCTACTCACGAGGTCAGTAGCCAGAAGGGAGCCAACAGACCCATCAACAGCGAGATCTCAGGGAGGGGTCCAAAGCTCGCACAGTTAACAACACTGTGCCAGAATCAAAACACATATATTGAGAGATATCCTACCTTTGGCACAGTTTTACATCCACTGTCGTTTTCTTTTTAATAAGGAACAATCAATGTAAACATAGTTTTCTTGCTATTTTTTAATTCTCTATACTAGCTTTGTTTATGTCAAAATGAAATATACCTTCGTCACAGACTTACGAGAATGCCGAAGCTACAAAGAAATATTCCTTCAAGAATGCAGAGCTAAAAATCGCATTAAAAATTTCATCGAAGCTACAAAAGTCGTTCTTAAAGAGCGCAATGTAAGTTTGCTGAAGCTTCAAAAAAGCCGTTCCTAAGAGAGCGTAGCGTAAGTTTTCTGCTCAAAAGTCGTTCCTTAGTGAATGCAGAGCCAAATACCGCCGAAATATAAGGCGAAGCGCGAAAAGTCAACGCGAATACCGCCGAAATAGAAGGCGAAGAAGTTCAAAAGACGTTCCTTAGGGAATGCAGAACTTACACCGAAAAATAAACGGTGCAGCCAAAAAGTAAACAACAAAGAGATTTCAGTCATTCCTTAGGGAATGAAGGTTGTGGATGAAGCTTCGAATGTGTGTGTTTGGGCATTCATTTGCACGATACATTAGCATCATTCTTTGCATCATATCATCGCATCATACATCATAACATCACATCAAACATCATATCTCATCAATGACATCAATTGAAAACAAGGCCAATTTTCGGGCAATGCTTTACAAAGAATGAAAAGATGCCAAGGCACAAAGTAAGCTGAGAATTACAAGCTTCATCAGTTCTGGTGCAGAAAAAGGGATCTATTGTTCACGAAACATTGATGTTTTACAAAGTATGGATGATTTTTATGAAGCATAAAAGCTCTTCTTTACGAAGCATGAAAAGAAGGGAAGGTGTTTTTTGGCCGAAGTCTCAAAAACGGTATGTACATAAAGTTTCATGCATCGCAAAGAACTGAATTACAAACAATTCATATATTACATTCAAGCACCAAATATTACAAGCATAGTTCAGCAACTGTTAAATAATAATCTAGAAATGTTTTTACAATAGCTACTCTTCTTCCTTCAAAACTTTATCTATAGCTTCGGTCAGCAGTTTGGTAACGACTTCGTCTACAATAGCTTCGGCCATATTAATAATTTCTATTGTTTTCTTCGTCTCTGGGTCAGCCAGTGGGTCGAATGGCTTTGGGGGTGGAGATAGTTCAGCTACGGTAGAAGACATGAATTAGTTTGAAGTCACAAAAATAAACAACAATAAAGTTAAAAGACATTAAGTAATACATATTCGTTTTTCAAGTTCCGCAGCTTTTTCAGCTGCTTTCGCTGCTTCTCGAGTGTCATGAATATCTTTTTCGCTCTTTTTCATTATTTCATGGGCCATCCCTCGGCCGCCATTTTCCCAGATATCAGTGAAAAATTTTCCGCCTATTGAGCTTGCTTCGGCCGAGGGGTCCTTTGTATCGTTGATAAAGAAGGCAGCTTTGGCCTAGGCCAAAGTTTTAACATGTTCGCACCCTGCCTTCTCCAAAATAGCTGCAACTCCCCTCGCGCCAAAGAAGGCACAGACGTCCCTGCGATCACTCAAAATCTCTTCAAAGGCTTCAGCCTCACCGCTGATCCACTCGATTACGCCCTCAGGATCGCCCCTTATGAAGTTCTCTTCGCTCGAGTACGCGCCCACGTTGGCGAAGCTAGTTTTTATCTTTTTAACACATTCTACAGATTTTTCAAAACATCTTTCTTTTGATGCGTGAAGCTCTACAACTGTTTTTTTCAAAATAATTTTTCCAGTACTCACTGGCATCTCGGTCAGCTTCGGTAACAGCGCATTTTAATTTGGCCTTAGCCAGTTGTTTTCGAAGGTCTTCAATCTCATTCTTTTGAATTTCAGATTGAGCCTTGAAGTTAGCTTCATCCCCCTTTACTGTGTCCACCAGTGTAAGTAGAATTTTGTCTTTTCCGTGGCTTCGTTTCTCAGCCTGATAACCTCTATTCGAAGGTTGTTGAGAGCAATAATGCAGCTCTCGTCTTCAGCATTCTTTTGCGCCCTTAAGGCGTTGCTAAGTATTAAGCCCTACAAGAAAAATGAATGGATTAACATGAGAACAAAAGACTCTAATATAGAATCCACAAACTTCAAAATTCACAATTTTTGTACCTTCAGGTTGTTGTATGCAAGGCTATCCGCAAGATCGTTCTTCGTCATGGCACAGAGGCCAACTTCGAGCTTCAGAAACCCCATACTTCTCGCCATTTCCCGGCAGACGGATAATTCTTTGTTGTCTGGGAGGCAATACAAGAAATCATCTTCATTTGTACCATTAAACACTAAGGCCCCTTTCGGGTACTTCAGTTCTCGGGCATAGTGTTTAGCTTCTAAAATTTCTTCTTCAGATAATCTTTTTCCTGAAGCATGTCGAATAATATAACTGAAAGGGAAATAGGCTTACACCTTTTCCTAATTGATTTTGGTGGTTGAATTGCCCAACACAAATAATTGGACTAACTAGTTTGCTCTAGATTATAAGTTTTACAAGTGCCAATGGTTCACAATAAACCAATGAAAAGACCAAGAAAGGATTCAAACAAAGAGAGCAAAAGACAACCGAAGTGTGCCCTGGTCTGGCGCAACGGACAGTCCGGTGTGCCATCGGACAGTGTCCGGTGCACCAGGGAACCCAACTCCGAACTGCTCACCTTCGGGAATTCTAGGAAGCGAGTCCGCTATAATTCACCGGACTGTCCGGTGTAGCACCAGACTGTCCGATGCGCCAGCGGAGTAACGGCTACTACAGCGCCAACGGTCGTCTACAACAGCAGTTAATGCGCTACAGTGCGCACAGAAGTCAGAGCAGAGCTAGAAGGCGCACCGGACTGTCCGGTGACCCAGATGTCAGAAGCTCCAATGGTCAGAATCCAACGGCCGGGTGACGTGGCTGGTGCACCGAACAGTGTCCGGTGGCACACCGGACTGTCCGGTGCGCCATGCGATAGAAGCCCTCACCAACGGTTCCTTTGGTGGTTGGGGCTATAAATACCCCCCAACCACCACACTTCAATGCATCCAAGTTTTCAGCCTTCAAACACCTTACAAGAGCTATAGCATTCAATACAAGACACAACCAAAGAGATCAAATCCTCTCCCAAGTCCAAAGATCATTCCAATCAAATAAGTGACTCGTGAGAGAGAGACTTGTGTTCATTTGAGCTCTTGCGCTTGGATTGCTTTTATTCCTCATTCTTTCTTGATTCCAACTCAATTGTAACCAAGGCAAGAGACACCAATTGTGTGGTGGTTCTTGTGGGGACTTAGTGTCCCGCTTGATTGAGAAAAGAAGCTCACTCGGTCTAAGTGACCGTTTGAGAGAGGGAAAGGGTTGAAAGAGACCCGGTCTTTGTGACCACCTCAACGGGGAGTAGGTTTGCAAGAACCGAACCTCGGTAAAACAAATCACCGTGTCATCCGCCTTATTTGCTCGTGATTTGTTTTTGCCCTCTCTTTCGGACTCCTTTATATTTCTAACGCTAACCCCGGCTTGCAGTTGTGCTTAAAGTTTGTAAATTTCAGATTCACCCTATTCACCCCCTCTAGGCGACTTTCAATTGGTATCAGAGCCCGGTACTTCATTAGAGCCTAACCGCTCGAAGTGATGTCGGGAGATCACGCCAAGAAGGAAATGGTGACCGGCGAGAAGCCCGCCACAAGCCATGGGAAGGCTCCATCCGGGGAGTCCGTCAACAAGGTGAAGGGATCCCCTTCACACGACAAGTCGCATCAGAGCGGCGAAAAGAAAACCAAGATGAAGAAGGTAGTCTACTACGAGACCGACTCTTCATCGCCATCCACCTCCGGCTCCGACACGCCGTCCGTCACTTCTAAGCGCCATGAGCGCAAGAAGTTTAGTAAGATCCCCTTACGCTATCCTCGCATTTCAAAACGCACCCCTTTACTTTCCATCCCACTAGGCCAACCACCGGTTTTGACGGTGAAGATTATTGTATGTGGAGTGATAAAATGAGGCACCATCTAACCTCACTCCACGCTAGCATTTGGGACATTGTTGAGTTTGGTGCACAGGAACCATCCGTGGGGGATGAAGGTTATGACTCGGACGAAGTAGCCCAAATCCGGCACTTCAACTCCCAAGCCACCACTATACACCTCGCCTCTCTAAGTCGAGAGGAGTATAACAAGGTGCAAGGGTTGAAGAGCGCCAAAGAGATTTGGGATGTACTCAAGACCGCGCACGAAGGAGACAAGGTGACCAAAATCACCAAGAGGGAAATGATCGAGGGGGAGCTCGGTCGCTTCATGCTTCACCAAGGGGAGGATCCACAAGCCATGTACAACCGGCTCAAGACCTTGGTGAACCAAGTGCGCAACCTCGGGAGAACTACATGGGATGACCATGAAATGGTCAAGGTTATTCTTAGGTCACTCGTATTTCTTAATGCCACTCAAGTTCAATTAATTTGTGGTGATCCTAGATATAAGCTAATGTCTCCCGAGGAAGTTATAAGCAAATTTGTGAGCTTTGAGTTGATGATCAAAGGCTCCAAGAAAATCATCGAGCAAGGCACCTCCTCCACACCCGATGTACAACCCGTTGCATTCAAGGCAACAGAGGAGAAGAAAGAAGATTCTACACCTAGTAGGGTCCCCATCGACACCTCCAAGCTCGACAATGAGGAGATGGTGCTCATCATCAAGAGCTCTCGCCAAATCCTCAAGCAAAGAAGGGGGAAGGACTACAAGCCCCGCTCCAAGAAAGTTTGCTACAAGTGTGGTAAGCCCGATCATTTTATTGCAAAATGTCCATTATCAAGTGATAGTGACAGGGGCGACGACAAGAAGGGAAAGAGAAGAGAGAAGAAGAGATATTACAAGAAGAAGGGCGGCGATGCCCATGTTTGCTGGGAGTGGGACTCCGACGGGAGCTTCACCGTCTCCTCCTTCGACGAGGACGCCGCAAACATCGCCGTCACCAAGGGCCTTCTCTTCCCCAACATCGGCCACAAGTGCCTCATGGCAAAGGACGACAAGAAGAAAAAGGTAAAATCAAGATCCTCCACTAAATATGCAACCTCTAGTGATGAGGAGGATAACTTGCTCACTCCTTTTGCCAATCTTAACATACAACAAAAAGAGAAATTTGAATGAATTGATTAGTGCTATTCATGAGAAGGATGAACTCTTGGATAGCCAAGATGACTTCCTTATTAAGGAAAACAAAAAGCATGTTAAGACTAAAAATGCGTATGCTCTAGAGGTAGAAAAATGTGAAAAAATAACTAGTGAGCTAAGTACTTGCCATGAAATTATTTCCAACCTTAGAAATGAGAATGCTAAATTATTTGCTAAGATTGAGAATTTAAATTCTTGTGATGATTCTCTTGTTAATCTTAGAAATGATAATGCTAGTTTGATTACAAAGATTGACAAGTTAAATGCATCACTCTCTAGCCTTAAAATTGAGAATGAAAAATTGATTGCTAAGGCTAAAGATTTAAATGTTTGCAATATCTCCATTTCCAATCTTAGAGATGAAAATGCCATATTACATGCTAAGATTGTTGAACTAAATTCTTGCAAACCCTCTACATCTACCATTGAGCATGTTACTATTTGCACTAGATGTAGAGATATTAACATTGATGCTATTCATGATCACATGGCTATGATTAAACAACAAAATGATCATATAGCAAAATTAGATGCTAAAATTGCCGAGCATGAGTTAGAAAATGAAAAATTTAAATTTGCTCGTAGTATGCTCTATAGTGGGAGACGCCCTGGCATTAAGGATGGCATTGGCTTCCAACAGGGAGGCAATGTCAAACTTAATGCCCCTCCTAAAAAATTGTCAAACTTTGTTAAGGGCAAGGCTTCCATGCCTCAGGATAACGAGGGTTACATTTTATACCGTGCTGGTTATCCCGAGCATAAAATTAGGAGAATTCATTCTAGGAAGTCTCACTCTGGCTCTAAACATGCTTTTATGTATAAGAGTGAGGCATCTAGTTCTAGGCAATCAACCCATGCTAAATTGCCTAAGAAGAAAACTCCTAATGCATCAAATGAACCTAACATTTCATTTAAGACTTTTGATGCATCTTATGTTTTAACTAACAAATCTGGCAAAGTAGTTGCCAAATATGTTGGGGGCAAACACAAGGGGTCAAAGACCTGTGTTTGGGTACCCAAAGTTCTTGTATCTAATGTCAAAGGACCCAAAACTGTTTGGGTACCTAAAATCAAGAACTAAATTTGGTTTGTAGCTTTATGCATCCGGGGGCTCAAGTTGGATCATCGATAGCGGGTGCACAAACCACATGACAGGGGAGAAGAAGATGTTCTCCTCCTACGAGAAAAACCATGATCCCCAAAGAGTTATCACATTCGGGGATGGAAATCAAGGTTTGGTCAAAGGAATGGGTAAAATTGCTATATCACCTGACCATTCCATTTCCAATGTTTTTCTTGTAGATTCTTTAGATTACAATTTGCTTTCTGTTTCTCAATTATGCAAAATGGGCTACAACTGTCTTTTTACGGATATAGGTGTTACTGTCTTTAGAAGAAGTGATGATTCAGTAGCATTTAAGGGATTGTTAGAGGGTCAACTATACTTAGTAGATTTTGATAGAGCTGAACTCGACACTTGCTTAATTGCTAAGACTAACATGGGTTGGCTCTGGCACCGCCGACTTGCCCATGTTGGGATGAAGAATCTTCATAAGCTTATAAAGGGAGAGCACATTTTGGGACTAACCAATGTTCATTTTGAGAAAGACAGGGTTTGTAGCGCATGTCAAGCAGAGAAGAAAGTTGATGTTCATCATCCACACAAGAACATCATGACGACCGATAGGCCGCTCGAGCTACTCCACATGGACCTATTCAGCCCGATTGCTTACATAAACATCGGCGGGAGTAAATATTGTCTTGTAATTGTGGATGATTATTCTCGCTTCACTTGGGTGTTCTTTTTGCAGGAAAAATCACAAACCCAAGAGACTCTAAAGGGATTCTTGAGACGGGCTCAAAATGAGTTCGGCTTAAGGATCAAGAAGATAAGAAGCGACAACGGGACGAAGTTCAAGAACTCTCAAATAGAAGGCTTCCTTGAGGAGGAGGGCATCAAGCATGAGTTCTCTTCTCCCTACACGCCACAACAAAATGGTGTAGTGGAGAGGAAGAATAGAACTCTATTGGACATGGCAAGGACCATGCTTGATGAGTACAAGACTTCGGATCGGTTTTGGGCGGAAGCGGTCAACACCGCTTGCTACACCATCAACCGGCTATATCTTCACCGAATCCTCAAGAAGACATCTTATGAACTCCTCACCGGTAAAAAGCCCAATGTTTCATATTTTAGAGTCTTTGGTAGCAAATGCTTTATTCTTGGTAAAAGAGGTAGAAAATCTAAATTTGCTCCTAAGGCTTTTTACTAGGTTATGATTCAAACACAAGGGCATATAGAGTCTTTAACAAGTCCACTGGACTAGTTGAATTTTCTTGTGACATTGTGTTTGATGAGACTAACGGCTTTCAAGTAGAGCAAGTTAATCTTGATGAGCTAGATGATGAAGAGGCTCCGTGTGTCGCGCTAAGGAACATGTCCATTGGGGATGTGTGTCCTAAGGAATCCGAAGAGCCTCCACAATCACAAGATCAACCATCTTCCTCAATGCAAGCATCTCCACCAACACAAGATGAGGATCAAGCTCAAGATGATGATGATGATGATCAAGAGGAGCCACCTCAAGAGGAGGACAATGATCAAGGGGGAGATGCTAATGATCAAGACAAGGAAGATGATGAGGATCCTAGACCGCCACACCCAAGAGTTCACCAAGCAATCCAATGAGATCACCCCATGAACACCATCCTCGGCGATATTCAAAAGGGGGTAACCACTCGATCTTGTATTGCTCATTTTTGTGAACATTACTCTTTTGTTTTCTCTATTGAGCCACACAGGGTAGAGGAAGCACTTCAAGATTCGGATTGGGTGCTGGCGATGCAAGAGGAGCTCAACAACTTCACAAGGAATGAGGTATGGCATTTAGTTCCACGTCCTAACCAAAATGTTGTAGGAACCAAGTGGGTCTTACGCAACAAGCAGGATGAGCATGGTGTGGTGACAAGGAACAAAGCCCGACTTGTGGCCAAGGGATATTCACAAGTCGAAGGTTTGGATTTCGATGAAACCTATGCACCCATAGCTAGGCTTGAGTCAATTCGCATTTTACTTGCCTATGCCACTTACCATTGCTTTAAGCTTTATCAAATGGACGTGAAAAGTGCCTTTCTCAATGGACCAATCAAGGAAGAGGTCTATGTTGAGAAACCTCCTGGCTTTGAAGATAGTGAGTACCCTAACCATGTCTTTAGACTCTCTAAGGCGCTTTATGGGCTCAAGCAAGCCCCAAGAGCATGGTATGAATGCCTAAGAGATTTTCTTACCCCTAATGGCTTCAAAGTCGGAAAAGCCGATCCTACTCTATTTACTAAAACACTTGCAAACGATTTGTTTGTATGCCAAATTTATGTTGATGATATCATATTTGGGTCTACTAACGAATCTACATGTGAAGAGTTTAGTAGGATCATGACTCAAAAATTCGAGATGTCTGTGATGGGGGAGTTGAAGTATTTCTTAGGATTTCAAGTCAAGCAACTCCAAGAGGGCACCTTCATTAGCCAAATGAAGTACATTCAAGACATACTAACAAAGTTTGGGATGAAGGATGCCAAGCCCATCAAGACACCCATGGGAACTAATGGGCATCTCGACCTCGACACTGGAGGTAAATCCGTAGATCAAAAGGTATACCGGTCGATGATAGGTTCTTTACTCTATTTATGTGCTTCACGACCAGATATTATGCTTTCCGTATGCATGTGTGCAAGATTTCAAGCCGATCCTAAGGAAGTTCACCTTAGGGCCGTAAAACAAATCTTGAGATATTTAGTTTATACTCCTAAGTTTGGCCTTTGGTACCCCAGGGGATCCACATTTGATTTAATTGGTTATTCCGATGCTGATTGGGCAGGGTGTAAAATTAATAGAAAGAGCACATCAGGGACTTGCCAGTTCTTGGGAAGATCTCTGGTGTCTTGGGCTTCGAAGAAGCAAAATTCTGTAGCTCTTTCTACCGCCGAAGCCGAGTATATTGCCACAGGCCATTATTGCGCGCAATTGCTTTGGATGAGGCAAACCCTTAGGGACTACGGTTACAAATTAACCAAAGTTCCTCTTCTATGTGATAATGAGAGTGCAATCCGCATGGCGGATAATCCCGTTGAGCATAGCCATTCAGTATCACTTTTTAAGGGATCACCAACAAAAGGGGGATATCGAGATTGCATATGTTAACACCAAAGAACAATTAGCCGATATCTTTACCAAGCCATTAGATGAGCGAACATTTACCAAACTTAGGCATGAGCTAAATATTCTTGATTCTAGAAATTTTGATTGATATTTTGCACAAATAGCTCATTTATATACCTTTGATCATATCTCTCTCTTCGCTATGACTAATGTGGTTTTCAAGTGTATTTCAAGCTAAGTCATAGATTGAAAGGGAAATGGAGTCTTCGGCAAAGACAAGGCTTCCACTCCACTCCACTCCATCGAATTATTCATCCTTCGTCGTTGCTCCAAACCACTCTCCAACTTTGGTATAATCTTCACTTATATGCTATTTACCAAAGGGGGAGAAAGTAGTTAGAAGGGCTCTAATGACTCCGTTTTTGGCGATTCATGCCAAAGGGGGAGAGAGTATTAGCCCAAAGCAAAAGGACCGCACCACCACCAATTTCAATATTTTAGTCTTTCAATTTGTTTTTAAAGTAGTGTTTTCAAATTGTATCTTATTATTTATATAATTTCAAAATGGTATACCCTCTTCAAAATTAATATCTAAAACCCTCTTGAACACTAAGAGGAGGATTTCATTAAGGGGTAGTTTTGTTTAGTCAAAGGAAAAGCATTTGAAACAGGGGGAGAAAATTTCAAATCTTGAAAATGCTTCTCAAAATCTTACTCATTTACCTTTGACTATTTTGCAAAAGACTTTGAAAAGAATTTCCAAAACATTTGCAAAACAAAACAAGTGGTGCAAGCGTGGTCCAAAATTTTAAATTAGAAGAAAGCCATCCATGCATATCTACTAGAAATGATTATTGGTTTCATTCCAAGCAACCTTTGCACTTACATTATGCAAACTAGTTCAATTCTGCACTTTTATATTTGCTTTGGTTTGTGTTGGCATCAATCACCAAAAAGGGGGAGATTGAAAGGGAAATAGGCTTACACCTTTTCCTATTTGATTTTGGTGGTTGCATTGCCCAACATAAATAATTGGACTAACTAGTTTGCTCTAGATTATAAGTTTTACAGGTGCCAAAGGTTCACAATAAACCAGTGAAAAGACCAAGAAAGGATTCAAACAAAGAGAGCAAAAGACAACCAAAGTGTGCCCTGGTCTGGCGCACCGGACAGTCCGGTATGCCACCGGACAGTGTCCGGTGCACCACCGGACAGTGTCCGGTGCACCAAGGAACCCAACTCCGAACTGCTCACCTTCGGGAATTCTGGGAAGCCACTCCGCTATAATTCGCCGGACTGTCCGGTGTAGCATCGGACTGTCCGATGCGCCAGCGGAGTAACGGCTACTACAGCGCCAACGCTCGTCTGCAACAGCAGTTAATGCGCTACAGTGCACACAGAAGTCAGAGCAGAGCCAAAAGGCGCACTGGACAGTCTACAGGACCTGTCCGATGCACCACCGGACTGTCCGGTGACCCAGATGTCAGAAGCTCCAATGGTCAGAATCCAACGGCCGGGTGACGTGGCTGTTGCACCAGACAGCGTCCGGTATGCCATGCGACAAAAGCCCTCACCAACGGTTCCTTTGGTGGTTGGGGCTATAAATACCCCCCAACCACCACACTTCAATGCATCCAAGTTTTCAGCCTTCAAACACCTTACAAGAGCTATAACATTCAATACAAGACACAACCAAAGAGATCAAATCCTCTCCCAAGTCCAAAGATCATTCCAATCAAATAAGTGACTCGTGAGAGAGAGACTTGTGTTCATTTTAGCTCTTGCGCTTGGATTGCTTTTCTTCCTCATTCTTTCTTGATTCCAACTCAATTGTAACCAAGGCAAGAGACACCAATTGTGTGGTGGTCCTTGTGGGGACTTAGTGTCCCGCTTGATTGAGAAAAGAAGCTCACTCGGTCTAAGTGACCGTTTGAGAGAGGGAAAGGGTTGAAAGAGACCCGGTCTTTGTGACCACCTCAACGGGGAGTAGGTTTGCAAGAACCGAACCTCGGTAAAACAAATCACCGTGTCATCCGCCTTATTTGCTCGTGATTTGGTTTTGCCCTCTCTTTCGGACTCGTTTATATTTCTAACGCTAACCCCGGCTTGTAGTTGTGCTTAAAGTTTGTAAATTTCAGATTCACCCTATTCACCCCCCTCTAGGCGACTTTCAATAACCAAGGTCTTCGGAAGGTGCTTCGGGAGTAGGAGTGGTAGCTTTTTCAGGCAAAATCTGTTCTATAGTTTCTTCCTCCGCTGCTTTTTCTCCAATTTCCGAGGGTTTCTCCTTGGCAGGCTCTGAAGGCCCAGCTTCGGCGCTAGCCTGGCTCATTGTAGCTTTGGCTTCGGTCAGTTTTGTTTCGGTTTCAATTTGCACTTTCGAAGCCTTGGCAATTTTCCCTGGAGTAGAGCTTGAAGCCTTTACCGTCTCCAGCACATCTAGTACACTAGCCATCCTTTTTCTCTTGGGGGTCGCCGCAAGACCTTTTTGTGCCTTTGGCATTGTCACTTCTGCCAAAGGGCTTAAAACTTCTAATGTTTTTGTTCCCTCGATTCTTGGCTCCTCAGCTTTATCAGTCTTCGGCTCAGCTAACTTGGCTGAGGGTGCCTTCGGCAAGGTGGCCGGTTCCTCAGCTTTCTGTGTAGAAGGAATTGGTTCCTTTGGAGTAGCAGCTGAAGAAGTTTCCCCGCCAAACTCGGGCACCACGACCGGCTCAATGTAACGGGGCCGGTGGGTAAGAACTTTTAACTTTTTACTCTTCGGCGCAGGCTCGCTTGGAGCAGCCGAAGCAGCAACCTTTCCAGAGGTTGCACCCTTTCTTTTCTGCCCCCATGGCGGGTAGCGATAGTCAGGGTACACAAATCCAATAGCATCAAAAACCCTATTTAATCTTTTCTTTTTCCGGCTTCCGAAGGCCGCAGACAGTGCATTATCTTTGGACTTGGAATATGCTCCAAGTAACTCATCGCTAGTATTTTCAACACACTTCAGCCAGTCGTCATCTGGTTCAACAAATTGGTCTCCAAACCTGAAGGTGTATTTCAATCGAACCAGGCCGCCTTCGCTAGGGTTGGTAATGGTTTCTTCCGGCATTTCCCAGCTGTCTATCAGTGGCCATATCCTATAGGCTAAGTGTTCTTGAACTAAGTCTCTTGTCCCAATAAAAGAGCAAACTGTGCTGAAGGCCCTTCGGCATGCTTCGGCTGCCTCATCAATTTCTACCTTTGGCTTTCGGAGGCCGAAGCGGGACCAGATGGGGCGCATGATGATTTCTTTAATGCCTTCTCTCGCCTTCAAATCATTTTTCACGTAAAACCACTCTTCCATCCAGGCCCCGGGCCATCTCTTCCGAAACGTCGGCACTGGGTAGCTTGCGCCAGAGCGAACAACAAAGCTATAGCAACCAAAATTGTTATGATATTGTTCTTTACCCCAGGGCTTCGTCTCATACGAAAGTTCATGCATACTGCAGAAACATCTTGCACTTGGCTCTAGACCTTGACTCCTCACAACCCAGACAAAGATCCCCATTCTAATAACTGCTTTGGGAGTGATCTGGTGAAGGAAAATCTGATAAGTCTTTAAAACTTCAACCACAAATCTGCTCAATGGGAACCGAAGTCCAGCTTTGAAGAAGCTTCGGAAGATCACAACTTCATTTTCTTCGAGAGCAGGAACGACTCTGTCTACGTCAGCCCTCACAATAGACATATCTCGGAAATACCTTCCTCTCATATTATCAAGATGACTCTGTTTGATAGTTGATTTCCCGAAGACTGCATGACTTGGTCGCCAGGGCCGATCTTCAGAGTCTTCGCCTCCACTCTCCACATCATAACTATCACTATCATCAGTATCTCAGATAAGCCTTCTAGTATCTCTTTAGTAATCTTCTCCGTATTGGTTTTTGCTATTGACTCAACAAATCCAGCAGTCTTCTCCTCAAGGAGCTTCTCCTCTTCGCTCAGCTTCGTCTCAGCAGCAACCTTTTTGTCTTGAGACATCTTTTCTTCGAAAATGACAAAAATGCGTCCTTAGAACCGAAGCTTAGGAAATCTGAGAAACTAAGCAGGCGATGGCAAGCAAGAGCTAAAAATTGAGTAAACAAAAGCAAGCGGCAAGTAGCGTACCAAATGTGCTCAGGGTGAGTTCCTATTTATACAATCGACGCACTCCAAGTTGGAGGGTCCCGTTTGTCATTGACTGTTGCTATTCTAGCAAAGGGAAGGTGTTTTTTCGGACCTTTGGCTTAGGGCCTTCGTCCATGTCGCAATCTGTCGGCGTTTCGGACCCACGAGGACCGTCAACCGACCAGTAAATTTGTTGCTGCGTGTCCCTGCCCAGATGGGTTGATGCAAGATGGAACACAAGAGGGAAATGAGGCTTATGTTATCTCGCACCGGGGTGCTTGTAGTAGGGGTTACAAGCATCGCGCGAGGGAGCGAGGGCGAGACCGAGAGAGAGAGAGTCTCTGCGTGCTGCCTGTCTCGTTTGCCCCACCTATCCTCGACATCCAACGTTGTCAGTGTTGCAACGTGTGTCCGCGACGTGCCTTAGGAAGGCCCTGGACATCCCCTTTTATAGATACAAGGAGATGCCCAGCTGTACAATGGGGTGTAGCTGCGAGCTAACGTGGCCGTCGGAGAAGCGCCTTGAGCCCTGTACATGAGCTAATGTGGCCGTCGGAGAAGTGCCTTGAGCCCTGTAAAAGCACAGCTGTCGGCGTGGCATGGATCCTGCAGACGTTGTCTTGCTTCCGTAGGAGGTTGAGAGCAATCCGACGTCATGGGCGCATGCGGGGAACCATCATTACCTGTTACCGGAGTAACTTTAGATGGGACACCAGTCTTGTTCCTTCATAGCCTGAGGCAGCTAGCTAGGAGTAGGGTAATGATGTATCCCCTGTAGCGTAGTCGGTCCGAGGCCCAAGTCGGGCGAGGCGGAGACTTCTCCTGAGGCCAAGGCTAGGCTCGGGCGGGGTTGTGACTCCTCTCGAGGCCGAGGCCGAGGCCGAGGCCTGGGGTCGGGCGAGGCGGAGATCTTCTTCTGAGGTCGAGGCTAAGGCCGAGGCCTGAGGTTGGGCGAGGTGGAGCTCCTTGTTGCGCCTGATGCCGAACTCGTGGGAGGGAGATCGTGACTCAATTTCATCCTGGTGGTTGGCACGGTAGTCGGAGTGGGGTGAACGGCGCTGTTTTCCTGTCAGATCGGTCAGTAAAGGGGCGAAGTGACTTCGGTCACTTCAACCTTGCCGACTGAGGCACGCGTGTCAGGATAAGGTGTCAGGCGATCCCCGCATTAAATGCGCACGCGATACGGTCGGCTGGTAAGGTGATTTGGCCAAGGTTGCTGCACGACAAGTCTGCCCAAGCTAGGCTTCAGGCGAGCCGAGGGTGCGCTCATCGCCTGAGGGGACCCTCGGGCGAGGCGTGAATCCATCCGGGATTAATGTTCCCGCCCGAGGCTAGGCTCGGATGAGGTCGCGTCCCTTGGTAGGCGTGGCCTTGACTTGAACCACGCTTTATCAGCCGTGTATGGTTTGTTCTGAAGATGCTTTCCAGCCGGATTAAGGAGCATTGGGGGTACCCCTAATTATGGTACTCGACAGTAGCCCCCGAGCCTCAAAGGGAGTGCGGGCACTCGCTTGGAGATTCTGCCGGATTTTTGCAAGGGGACCGGCCCTTCTCGGTTATATTTTGTTCCGGTGGGTGCGCGCGAGCGCACCCACCGGGTGTAGCCCTCGAGGCCTCGGAGGAGTGGTTTGACTCCTCTGAGGTCTTAATTTTTTGCGATGCCTCGGATGGCCTTGTCATTCCCTCAGGCGGCCTGGCCGTAGCCCGGGTGCATGGTCAGGCTTCGAGTTTTCACGCTGGTTTGTTGACGTGGTCAACTGTTCGGCCATAGCCTGGTGCGAGAGCAGCCCCCGAGCCTCTGGATGGAGCGAGAGGATGATCAAGGACCGTCTCGACTTTTATTGTACGCCCCTTCGTCGCCTTTCCTCAAGGAGGAAGGGGGGAAAACGCCATGTTACCCTCGGGGGGCACCGAACATGGTGTTTCCAGTGAGTTGCTAGCGGGTGATCCGAGTGGACGCCCGAGCCCCATTCGATAAGGGTCGGCTAGTGGCCCAGAGGCACGCTCCAAAAGTACCTGTAGGTGATTTGCCGGACCTAGACCCATTTGATAGGGTCTGAGGGCTCGATGCCTCCCTCTGGTGGGATTCCGTTACAAAATCGTTCCCACTGGTCTCGGGAATGTCCTAGGGTACCTCGGGAGCGTAGCCCGAGCCTCGGCCATGTAACGGACGTACCCAGGGTCATCCCTGACTCTGCGTGCTCTGGGGCGGCTGTCGAACCCTTCCGAGGGGCTAGCCTTCGAACCCCTGATCAGTAAAGGGCACGGAGCCAGAGTGCTCTGGGGCGGTTGCCGAACCTCGGAGGGCGCAACCTTCGAACCCCTGATCAGTAGGAGGGCTTGGGGCCCGTTTCCTTCACTAGGAAGGATCCTTTTTTGAAATATCCCCCTTTCCTGGTCCCTGTGGCAAGAGAGAGAGAGGGAAAGAAAAAGGACATGAATTTAAATAAGGTGGCACACCTTTTTTGACGCGGTCATTATGACGGAGACGAAACGGCGCCCGCTTCTCCTGCCGAAGGTGTCGCTTGCCTTGCCAAGGAGTTAATGCAACGGGACGGGCAATTTGCGGGGCGTCTGTTGCGTGCGCGAGCCGTTCGAGGAACTGAAAGACCGTTTCACCTTCGAGTTTGAATTCCGCGGCGGGTTCGGGCGAAGCCTTGGGTGGATCTCACACGGGCCTTTATATACCCGGAAGAGGGGCCGGTGCTGGTTCTTTACCCTGCCATTTGCGCTTGCCCTCTTCTTTGGTTTCCGCAACCTAAGAGAGGAGACAGAAAAAAGGAAACCACCCACCTCATCCCTTCCGCCTCCACCACCTCCGTTTGGCGATGGCTGACAAGGTGACCGTCATTCCGCCACGTGACCCGTGGCCTTTCTCCACCGTCGCTATGGAGGATCTGGAGACCCTCGTTGCCGATGGTTTGCTCCGTCCCCTCTTCGATGGGCTGCAGCCAGAGTGGATGGCCCCCTCGAGTGAGGCTGACCCGACTCCGCCGCTGGGGTATGTGCTCAGTTTCATCCCCTTCTACGAGCGGGGGTTTGGAGTGCCAGTGAGCCGCTTCATGCGAGCACTCCTGCACCACTACGGAGTGGAGCTGCATAACCTCAACCCCAACTCTATCGCGCAAGCGGCCATCTTCGTGGCAGTTTGCGAGGGTTTTTTGGGGATTGACCCTCACTAGGACCTGTGGACCCATCTCTTTTCCGTGGAGTTTTTCGCCGCGACGACGGAGGCGAAGAAGGTCTGTATGGCGGTGCGGGCCGGTGGCTGCACCCTCTAGCTGAGGCCGGGGCGTGTGCAGCAGTACGTCCCTGCCACCCTTGCATCTTCGAACAAGGGGTGGCAGAACCGGTGGTTTTATCTCCGGAACGACGGCGGGATGCTTCCGTCATTTTCTCAACGAGTGGTGACCGCCACCGGCACTAACTGGCGCTGGGGGGCCACGCGCAAGAAACAGGAAAAGCTCCAGCCTATCCTGCAGGCCTTACAGAAGTTACGAGATGCAGGCCTTACCGCTGCGAGGGTCGTCGCCGCTATCCATCGTCGGAGGGTGCTCCCTTTGGCCGAGCGGCGGTTGCGGCTCGCGGAGATGAGGCCGGGGGTCGATTCGAAGGACTCGTGGATGTCCTCGACCTCCCTCTCCACCGACAACCTCCTCAAGCGGGTAACAAATACGGTAGGGAGGCCGGATGCTGTGGCGGAACTGCCCAAATTATTCCAACTTAAGTGCCTAAGTCCCGCCTTAGAGGCTAGACCACACTTAAATGGGAATAACCCGTCAATCCCTCGGATCTAGTCCGACGAGGCCACTGACAGGATCAAGTACCACAGTCTCACTCGATGGTGAGTCACAGAGCAAATACAATAAAGCATAAAACCATACATTAAAGAGTATTTAACATATTACATCATCATCGGAGTTTTAGCAAAAGTAGTCATCATTGTTCGAAATGCAGCGGAATAAAACTAACGATAATTAAACAGAGAGATGGGGAAGCCTGTCCCATCACTCCTCATGCTCCTCCTGAGCCGAGGCGGGGTCCCACTCGACAGTCCAACCCGGTGGCAAGATGGACGGCCAAGTCACTCCAGCAACCATGTCCTCCAAAGAACCTGTAAAAATTATGCCACAAGCAAGGCTGAGTATACTAATACTCAGCTAGACTTACCCGGTGTGAGGAGTATGCAACTGTTTGGCTGTGGGGTTTGGTTGCCAAAAGCACTAGCTGAGTTCATAAATCAAGTTTTAGCTTTGTCAAGTTTTAGTGTGACTCTCTTAAGACTAAATATGTACTATCTACTCATTCATGGTAGCAAACAAATTTAGCAATCAACATCTTTTGTCACCTCATCACATTTTCACTTGTTACTCAATGTAGCAGCATGGATCAAGCAGTCTCATTAGCTGCAAGAAGCAGACGATTTGAATCGAGTTTTTATCCTTGCAAGGTAAACCTAAACACACGACATGTAGGGGCACTCCGTCCCCACACATATCAACCGTCCCCATCGATTCCCTGGCAACAGATCAGGGCTCACCGCCTTGGCGTACAATGGCTCACTGACCCCGACTGTCGTCGTGCAGTGACCGCACTTGTACCCACCATAACCGGAATGGGAGACCACGTCTCAGGTCGCGTGAGGGGTAAAGTCTACGGGCAGGTTCACTCAGGTACTAGGCTTACCGATTTACCATATTTCTCGGTATGTGTTTAGTACGTTCAAACGCTTGACACACGGTACCACACCTTAATCCTTATTCCAATTTCCGTCTCGTAGACAACGCATCCCCATGGACCATTGTCCACAGATCATCATCAGTATGATATACAAATGGATACAACCAATTCCTGACCTCGCGCGAGTGCTAGAAAAATCACTCGACTTCTACCGAGATCCCTAATTAGCAAAGCAGCTACTCGACCTAGCATACTAGTATCCATCTCAAAAAGGATTCATGAGATCATGCAACTAGGGTTTCAAACAACTCCTACACTTAAGTGCACATTCAATCCTACAATCATTAAGTGTAGTAAAATAGCATAATAAATAGGTTATGCATAAAACCGGGGCTTGCCTTCCAAAGCTAGGGCAGGCAGATCCTCTGGTGCAGGCTTTGGTGCTGGATCCGGGGCTACCTCCTGAGCAGCTCCTTGCTCCGGCACGAGGACGTACTCTCCGTCAGCGAGGTTGCAGTCTATTGAATGCAATGAATAGGAATATGTATGTCATGATTATGCATGATTTACAAACATTATGCTAAAGGAAGAAAAACTAAGTTAGTTAGTAACTTAGGGTTTCTTGGTCATACGTGGCTTTTAGTGGTGTATGCTTATCTCTCTAGGTTTGGGTTTTGTTAAGGATAAGCATAGTGGATTTGTATTTCCCATATATATTTCAGTGGGCAATTTAAAAGGGTTTTGCTGATTGGGTTAGGGTGACACTAATTTCCACCATTAATTTTCCCCTTCTTTATTTTCTATTTATGAATTCTAGTGTGAGTTTGAACTACAACAGTGGTTTAACTTTTTCCAAACATTTTGTAAAAATTACAGTGGGTTACTATTGGTCACTATAGTCTATTCTATGAATTTGAGGTCCAGAATAAAAAGAGTATGCCTTGGACAAAAATAACAAAAGTTGGGCAAAGGGGGGTCACTTTGCACTACAACTCTAAACTAGGGGTGGGTTCTGTCCTAAGGGTCATTTTTGTTGGTATCTAATAGTAATCACATGCTTCTGTGCCAAAAATCACAGAAAGTTAATTGGTGGTTATTTAGTTATGATTCTCTAAAGCTAAATGTCAAAAAGGCACTTTCTACTATCTTGTTATTTGAAAAATGTCAAACAGCAGATTTCATATTTTTCCTATGTTCTTAATAACAAAACATTAATTATCCCAAGGTTTGGGGTGTTTTCACCTTGGGGTTATTTTTCTAGGGTTTTTCTAAGTTTTCCTTATTTTCTTAAAATAAAAGGTATCCCAATTATTTTATACTAAACCAGAGTATAATAAATTTTTCTAGTGAACTATACTGAATAAGTAGACTAACAAAAATGTGGGTGCTCCCTGGTTCTCTATTTAAATTACCTTTTCTATTTTCTTTAACTTTAAGCGCAAGGTGAAATAAATGGCAAACTCTACCTTAATGGGGTATACAGAGGGGTTTATCATTTTTAAACAGGTTAGTAGGTGATCAAGTACTTCTCTAAATTTTCTTAACCTCAGTCAAATAATGTAACTATTTTTCCTTATTTCTTTTAGCTTTTGGCCAGTTAATCATTTAATTCAAAACTCTAAAGTTTTCTGTAACACTGAGGGGTTTTATATTTTTCCTAAGTGGTTTACATTATTTAAGATCTGGCAAAATTGGTTTGACTCGATTTGGGTGAACAAAACAGAAGATATGAATTATTCAAGTTCTGTTTGAATTTAAATCAGATTAATAAAAAGGTTTCCTGGAAAAACAGTTTACACCGAGGACCCTGGGTTTAATCCAAATCAACCCACTCAAATCTACCCCTGCGCCACTATTCCCCTGAGTCACTGACAGTTCAAAAATCCCCCCGACCTTTCCTTCTTCTTTCCCGAGGTCCTTCCCCTAATTCAAACAGTACCCGCGGGAAAGAAAAGGACGACGCGGCTTACCGGCGGCGAAAGAGGTCCGGCGAGGGGCGGGGATGGCTCCAGGTGGTCCTGGCGGTCACAGCGGTGTATGACTTGACGGTGGAGGTGGCCGGAATCGTCCGGTCCACGTGCGCAGGCGGGTGATCTCGTCGGCGGCGGGTGTTCCGGCTAAACCACGGCGATCTAATTCAATCAAACGGCACGATGAGCTCCATGGGGTGACGTAGAGGCTATGTGCACAAGGAATCGAAGAATGGAGCAGAGATTCACCCGGTCTACGTTCACCGGCGGTCGGGCGAAGTCCGGCGACCGTGGACTGGCTTCTCCGGCGAAGCAAAGTCCGATTCCTTGCTCGGGGAGCTTCACCGAGGCGTGCACAGTCTTCTCCAAGGGTCGGGCGTGGCTGGGAAGGGCTCTGTTGGCCGGTCTACGGTGGCAGGGGCTCGGGTGGCCGTGGGCACGTCGTGCGCGGGGCAAACGCCGGTGGTTTCGGGCTCCGGTGAGGTCGAGCGTGCGCGGAGGAGTACGGTCGACGCCTGAGGGTGATTTATAGGCGCGGGCGCGAGCAGGAGACGCGGGCACGGCTTGGCGTAGCGCGGGGCGCGCGGGGTCGGGCGCGGGCGTGCTCTGGCGCGCAGAGCGCGTCGAACACGTGGAGGTGTTCTTCTGCCCATGTTCAAAAGCTTGCTGAGATCGCATACTTGCGAATCTTGGCAAAAATCCGGCGCAGACCTCTTCCTGGCACCTACGGCTATCTCTTGTATGTGAGTTCCAAGGGAAGATAAGCCCTAGGTCAGAAGATATGCGGACGCCAAATCTGGCTTGTCTCCCTGCCCACTGCGCAACAAAAGTGATGCCAAGACATGTCAAATGTCAAGGGCTCGGTCTCAACTTTTTCCAGGGGGTGCCTTAGGTGGTATGCCACATTTTTGGTATACAACTTAGGTGGTTTTGGTGCCATCTACAAGGTGAACACGGTGGATCTTTAGATTAGGTGTAGAATTTGACTTAGAGAGAATTAGAGAGCTCTAGCTCTCTCTCTACTTAAGGAATGGATTTGGGGTTTCTTAAGGGGTCTTTTTGCAATGCTTCCTCTCTATATTTGTTGATTAATATGTTACTTAACTTTGTCCAAGGGTTAGTTCATGATTTGCACATTTGCTTAATCCCCCCCCTTCCAACCAAGGTTTTAGGAGAAAGGCGGTTCAAGAGGGGTCTAGGGTTTACTCCCCTCTTGCCCAAGGTGATAATTGTACAAAAGCTTGGGTAATTCTTTTAGGTCATTAACATTCTTGGTTAATACATGGTCTCCAAGGTTCTTATGCTCTTCTCCTTAAGTTTCTTCCACATGTGATCACAGTCATTAGTGCATAGATGTGCCATAGCCATGGTAACACATGGGGTGTTACAGCCCTCCCCTTAAAGGAATCTCGTCCCGAGATTTTAGGTAGAGTCCTCTGGAGGGGTGCCGAGAAGGTGTGTTGGTGTGTTGTTCCTTCTTTGATTCAAGTTTCACTAGTTAACTGCTCTTCGAATGTCATTCTCTTTGCGACTTCAGAAGGAAGTCCTTTTTAAGTCAAATCCACAACTTAGACTACCCTTATCATCTAAGTTTTTCTTATATTTGTATTCAAATGGGAGGGGGGGTTTTGGGTTACATACCGACTCTTTTGGGCAGAAAGTCGGGGAAGCGAGAGCGTAGAAAATCCTCAGTCTCCCATGTAGCTTCTTCTACTGAATGGTGACTCCACTGAACCTTATACATTCTGATCGACCTTGCCCGCGTTGATCTCTCTTTCTGATCCAATACCTTGACGGGGTACTCTTGATAGGACAGGTCTGGTTCTATCTCAATTTCTGGTTCAGGTAGCACTTCAGTGGGTAAGCGGACACATTTTCGTAGCTGAGATACATGGAACACATCATGAACAGCTGACATGTGTGGTGGCAACTTCAATTGATATGCTACTGGTCCACAAGTTTCCTTGATCTCGTAGGGTCCAATGTAGCGAGGAGCTAACTTGCCCTTGATCCCAAATCTCTGGACACCTTTGGTGGGTGACACCTTAAGATAAACATGATCTCCCACTTCAAACTGCAGAGGTTTCCGCCTCTTATCATGATAGCTCTTTTGCCTGGCCTGAGCAGCTTCTAAGTTTTCTTGATGACTCTGACCTTTTCCTCTGCTTCGAGTACCAAGTCTGGTCCAAATATTTCTCTCTCTCCAGCTTGAGACCAATTTAGCGGGGTCCTACACCTTCTCCCATACAGGGCTTCAAAAGGTGCCATTTTTAAACTGGACTGGTAGCTGTTATTATAAGAAAATTCTGCCAAAGAAAGACACTTGTCCCAATCCTTTCCATAGTGTAGCACACATGCCCTCAACATGTCTTCCAAAATCTGATTTACCCTTTTGGTCTGGCCATCTTTTTGAGGACGGTATGCTGAGCTTCGTATTACATGGGTCCCAAGTGATTCATGTAATTGCTCCCAAAATCATGCCACGAATGGTGCTCCTATGTCCGATACTATAGTCCTTGGTATTCCATGCAAACGAACTATCTGGTCAATGTAGATTTCCGCATACTTCTCTGTCCTATGGGTGGTGTGTATCGGCAAGAAGTGAGTTGTCTTGGTCAATCTCTCCACAATGACCCAAATGGAATCATGGTGCCGGGAGGTATTGGGCAATCCCACGATAAAATCCATACAAATGTCCTCCCATTTCCAAGATGGTATGGGAAGGGGTTGCAAAGGGCCTACTACCTTCAAATGACTGGCCTTGACTCTCTGGCAGGTGTCACATTCGGATATGTACTTAGCAATTTCCCTCTTCATTCTGGTCCACCAGTATAAGGATCTGAGGTCATGATACATCTTATTACTGCCGGGGTGCATGGAGAATTTTGAAAGGTGAGCTTCATCCAATATCTTCTTTCTGAGCTCAGGGTTCTTGGGAACAACCAATCGGTCTCCAAACCATAGGATTCCTTTGTTGTCCTGACGGAAGCATTTGTATTTGTCCACCTTTTGTTTGATCATTTCCTTGATAACTTGAACACCCTTGTCTTCAATTTGTGCCCTCACTATTTGCTCTTGTAATGTGGGCTCCACCGAGATATAACTTAAGGCACCTGAAGAAGCAACTTCCAGGTTCAGCTTGCACAACTCATCACACAGGGTGGTAACTCTTGCATCCATGCTCATACAATTGCACTGGGCCTTTCTGCTCAAGGCATCTGCCACAACATTGGCTTTGCCAGGGTGGTAATGCACCTCCAAATCATAGTCCTTGATTAGCTCTAACCATCTCCTCTGTCTCATGTTAAGATCTGCCTGAGTGAAAATGTATTTGAGACTCTTATGATCAGTGTAAATATTACAGAGAGCTCCCATCAAATAATGTCTCCAAATCTTGAGAGCATGAACCACAGCTGCTAACTCCAAATCATGGGTAGGGTAGTTCTGCTCATGGGGTCTAAGTGCTCGGGAGGCATAAGCAATCACTTTGTTATCTTGCATTAAGACGCATCCCAATCCAGTACCGGAAGCATCACAATAAACTTCAAAGGGCTTGGTGTTATCAGGTTGAGCTAGCACTGGGGCTGTTGTCAAATGCTGCCTTAGTGTATGAAAGGCATCTTCACACTTCTGGCTCCAATTATACTTGACTCCCTTCTTCAACAGTTCAGTCATTGGCTTGGCAATTCTAGAGAAATCCGGAATAAATCGTCGATAATACCCTGCCAATCCCAGAAAACTCCGAATCTGCCGCACTGTGGTAGGAGGTTTCCAATCCATTACTTCTTGTACCTTCTCAGGATCAACTGATATCCCATCCTAAGAAATTGTGTGACCCAAGAATTTAATTTCTCTTAGCCAGAAATCACATTTAGACAATATGGCATACAACTGATGGTCACGCAGTCTCTGGAGTACGGTATGCAAATGTTTAGTGTGCTCGGCTTCATTCTTGGAATAAACCAGAATATCATCAATGAAAACGACCACGAATTTGTCCAGCTCTGGCATGAATACTGAGTTCATCAGGTACATAAAATAAGCCGGGGCATTGGTCAGCCCAAAAGACATCACCAAAAATTCATAGAGCCCATATCTGGTAGAGAAGGCCGTCTTGGAAATATCACTGGCACGGATCTTGATCTGATGGTAACCCGAGCGAAGGTCTATCTTGGAGAATACCTTGGCTCCCACCAACTGATCAAACAAAACATCAATGCGGGGCAGTGGGTATTTGTTCTTGATGGTCACCGCATTGAGAGGGCGGTAATCAACACACATTCTTAAACTCTCATCCTTCTTATTCACAAATAAGGCCGGACATCCCCACGGTGAAGTACTTGGACGAATGAACCCCTTGTCCAACAACTCTTGCAGTTGCTTTTTCAGTTCTGCCAATTCCGCGGGAGGCATCCTATAGGGTCTCTTGGAGATAGGAGCAGTCCCGGGTTGCAATTCAATTGCGAACTCGATGTCTCTATCAGGTGGCATCCCTGGCAATTCATCCGGAAAAACATCTGGGTAGTCACGGACCACTGGGATCCTTTCCACTGGGGACCCTATCATAACGAAGGCACAAGAACGGGTACAGCCTTGGTCGGGCAAATATAATGTGGTTTCACCACAAGTCGGTGAGTGCACCTCAATGGCCCTAGCTGCAATGTCAATAACTGCCTAATGCCTTGTTAACCAGTCAGTTCCCAAAATGATATCCACGCTATCCAAACCCAATATGAGGAGGGTGGTTTTAATTATTAGACTACCAAACTTTATGGGCACATGTCTGTTGACTTGATAGGTGGCAACCCTGCCTCCTGGGGTTGAAATTGTAATACCCCCATTGGTGTGGTGAAAAGGCAATTGACACTTGGCACTAAATTTGGCACTGATAAAACTATGTGATGCACGAGAATCAAAAAGAATAATAGCAGGATAATTCAAAACTAAAAAGATACCAGTCATGACGGGTGCTCCCTCTAGAATATCAGCCATGGTAGTGAAGTTCAGCCTGCCTTGCCTCACTTGCACCTTCTGCCTCTTGCCTTGGTTCTGTTTAACATTCTGTCCATGCCTGCTGGTTTCTGGGGTAATTCTTGGCATAATGTCCGGTGTTGCCACAAGTGAAACACCTATTGTCATTGGCCTGACGATATTGCTGCTGCTGTTGATTGTTCCTTTGAGCTGGAAACTGGGTGCGGTTGGGTGCCTGCTGCTGCTGCTGTGGTCAGATCACCCAACGTCCTTGCTGCTGCTGAGGTCCCCTGTTCTGAGTGTCAGACACAATCCTGAAGCGCTGTGGCTGAGCTGAAGGTCCTGCCACAAGGGTCTTCCTCTTCTTCTCTGCCTGACGAGTTGTGATACAGTCCTCTTGAAAAATGGCCATGTTGACTAACTCATTATAGCTGTTGGCCCTGACTGTGTTGAGGCGGTCACGGAGCTTAGTGCTGAGCCCCCTCCTGAACCTGTCCCTCTTCTTCTCGTCCGTGTCTGCATGATACCCGACATACTGGCACAGGTCATTGAAGGCCTGAGCATACTATAACACTATCCGGTTTCCCTGAGTGAGTGCCAGAAACTCGTCGAGCTTTCGGTCTGTAATGCCTGCTGGTATATGGTGCCCCCTGAAAGCTGCCTTGAACTCTCTCCATTCCACCTCTCGGTCATCTGGCTGCATAGCAAGAAAATGGTCCCACCATGTCCGTGCGGGTCCGCGAAGCTGCTGGGTGGCGAACCTGATCTTAGTGACCTCTGAACAAACTCCATGGAGTAGCGGGAATTTGGATTCCACTACTCTCAACCATACATCCACATCAAGTGGGTCCTCTGCCCTGGTGAACAATGGTGGCTGAGTACTGAGGAACTCCTGATAGGTGGCTGCCGCGGGGTGACGCTGATGATCACCACCACCATAGTGTTGAGGTGGTGGCTGACGCTGAGCTAGCTGTCTCAAGATCTCATTTTGCTGAGCCATCAGCTCGTGCAGAGTAGGAGGCAGTGGCGGTGGTGGAGGAACGCGCTCATTTTGACCACGACGCGCTCTCCCGGCCATCTGAAAAATCACATATATATTCAATAACACAACTTTGAGGTTCAAGGTTCACTAGCGGTGAAAGAGTCAAAAAGCGAAACCGATAGATTCTTACATAATCATAAAAGATTTCACATGGCATAAACTTTTCTTCTTAAATTAAGACTGACATCATTCATCAACCATGCTTCCAAAAGAGTTCATCGCGATTACATAAATACCCCAAAAGACTCAACTCTATCTAGCCTGGTACCCTAAGGGTGCAAAAGCTAAGCTAGCTTCGAGAAGTTCTACCATCACCGACTTCTAACTCTACCCCAGCGACCTAGTGAGCAAACGAGGCAACACTTGACTCGGGGGAAGGGGGTCTCCCTGAGCCAGCAGTGTCCAAGCTGGAGGCAGGCTCCTCTCCTCCCTCGATGTCGACATCCTCGTTGGCTTCCATGTCCTGGATCTCCTGGTGATGCATATCCAGGTGCTCGTTAGCCTCAGCAAGCTGCTGCTGGGTGTTAATTAACTGATCCTCGAGAACCTCGATGGTGTTCTCCCTTGTTCCCACTAGTTCCTCAAGCTCTTGGATCTCATTTGACAGTTGCTCCACCTGTAAGTCCTTTTCCACCATCTCAGTGGATAAGTCAACCACAAGCTCCTCTCGGTTATCCAAGGTGATCTTAGTTGCCTCCAACAATGCCATCAGATGGGACATTGCCTCCCCACGCATCACTTGCAGACGATACAGGGCATTCATGCACCGCACCGTCAAGTGAGTAGTCTGGCCTGGGTAGATAGCCCAGATGTCCTTGGCATGCTCCACTCGGTCCTTCCACATTGGGTCGTCCTCCTCAGCGGAGAACAAGCCAATGTGGTGAGTGGATAGCTCCAAGGGGTAAAATCCGCAGAAAGTGGTCAATCCGTGAAGAGAAATTGCCTCGATCGTATCCTCAGCCCGGTATCCAAAGGACTCAGAGTCCAGCGAACGCCAGCCGGGCTGCAGGGGATGAGGCTCCAGGGTCATCCTCACTCTACAGCGGGGCACTCGGTGCTTCTCAAACTGCTGCACCGCGTACTGGGGAGGCGTCGTGTAACCAGCTCCCTGAAGTACCTCCCACAAAATACGGGGAAAACCCTCTCGTGCAAGCCCATCAGTGTGGGACAGTGCATTCCCTTCGTCCGAGGATCCGTGAGAAGTCATCTGTGTACGGTTAAGCGTAAGTAAAAGAAAAAGAATTATAAAAAGAAAAAGGAATCACAACTCAGCCTCTCTATAACCATGGCAGCGGCACTGGGGGTACTTATTTGGTCATCATTTGTATCAAAGTTTTTACCTAATTATCCATTTGTTTAATTAATGATGCATGCATGCTCGTCCTGAACGACCTTACATCAATCTTAGAGGGAATAGGGAAGAACTCCCATCCCTTATAGTAGCCTGTAGGGCTGACTCAATTAGCCACCTAGCTACCCCTCTATCATCCTAAGGCTTCACGTCCTAGGTCTATCCTGATCGTCCTACGATCTATCCAACATTTGTTTGTATCAAGTTTTACTTTGGAAAAGGATGGTATTTATGGTTTATTGATTCCTCTGTGGTGGTACAAGCTCCGATACCAGCTGTGGCAGAACTGCCCGAATTATTCCAACTTAAGTGCCTAAGTCCCGCCTTAGAGGCTAGACCACACTTAAATGGGAATAACTCGTCAATCCCTCGGATCTAGTCCGACGAGGCCACAGACAGGATCAAGTACCACAGTCTCACTCGATGGTGAGTCACAGAGCAAATACAATAAAGCATAAAACCATACATTAAAGAGTATTTAACATATTACATCATCATCAGAGTTTTAGCAAAAGTAGTCATCATTGTTCAAAATGCAGCGGAATAAAACTAACGATAATTAAATAGAGAGATAGGGAAGCCTGTCCCATCACTCCTCATGCTCCTCCTGAGCCGAGGCGGGGTCCCACTCGACAGTCCAACCCGGTGCCAAGATGGACGGCCAAGTCACTCCAGCAACCATGTCCTCCAAAGAACTTGTAAAAATTATGCCACAAGCAAGGCTGAGTATAATAATACTCAGCTAGACTTACCCGGTGTGAGGAGTCTACTCCTCTACTGTAACACCCCAGGTGTTACCTTGGCTAGAGCCCACCTTGGCACTAAAGGCTGTGATCACATGTGGTAGAGACTTAAGGGAACATATAAGAACCTTGGAGGTATTGTGTTAATCAAGTTGTTAATGGCCTAAGAAGTATTAATCAAACCCTTGCACACTTATTACCTTGGATAAGAGGGGGGAAAGAACCCTAGGCCCTCCTAAACCCTATCTCCCAAACCCTGGTTAAGGGGGAAAAAAGAGAGTAAGCAAGATGCAAAACATGAGTGATCTTTAGCAAAGCCCTAACTAACCTTATAACCATCAATTAGGGGAGGGTAATATTGCAAAAGACCCCTGGAGAAACCCTAAATCAAATCTCCAAGTGGAGAGAGAGCTAGAGCTCTCTATTTCTCTCTAAGTCAAATTCTAACCCTAATCCAAAGACCAACCGTGTTCACCTCGAAAATGGCACCAAAACCACTTAGGTTCTATACCAAAAGTGTGGCATACCACCTAAGGCACCCCCTGGAAAAAGTGGAAACCGAGACTTTGACGTTTGACAGGTATTGGCATCAGTTTTGTCGCGATGTGGGCAGTGAGACAAACCAAAATTGGCGCCCGTCTATCTCCTGATCTAGGGCGTATCCTCCATTGGAACTCACATGAACTAGGTAGCTCTAGGTGCAGGGAAGAGATCTCCCACAGGCGACAGGGCAAGATTCGTACGTTTTGGCCGCTCAGCAGAGGGAAGAACATAGGCAGAGGCAACGAGCCACGTGTTCGACGCACTCTGAGCTCGCCAGAGCACGCCCGCGCGCGCCCCCGCATGCCCAGCGCCGCGCCCGAGCCAAGCCAGCGCCATGGCCCGCGCCCGTGCCTATAAAGCCCTCCCAGGCTTCGACTGCACTCTTCCGCGCACCCTCAAACTTCACCGGAGTTTAGCTCGCCGCCGTTTGCCCGTGCGCAGCGTGTCCGCGGCCGCCCAATCCCTCTGCCACCGTAGACCGGCCAATAAAGCCATTCCCAACCCCGTCCAGCCCTCGGAGAAGACTGTGCACACCTCCGTGAAGCTCCCCGAGCGAGGAATCGGAGTTTGCTTCGCCGGAGAGGCCAGTCCACGCTCGCCGGAGCTCTCAACCCCGCCGGAGTACGTGGACCGGGTAATCCACTCAATCATCCTTCGATTCCTTGTGCACACGGTCACTATGTTACCCTGTGAAGCTCACCACGCCCTTGGATTGAACCAGTTCGCCGTGGTTTGGCCGGTACACTCACCGCCGACGAGAACACCAGCCTGCGCGCGTGGACCGAGCGATTCCGGCCATCCCCGACGTCAAGCCGTACCTCGACGTGACCGCCAGAGTCTCCCCGAGCCAACCCCACCCTTCGCCGGACCTCCCTCGCCGCCGGTAAGCCGCGCCACCCTTTTCTTTCCCGCGGTTACTGTTTACATTGGGGGAAGGACTGCGGGTGAGAGGGAGAGAAGGTCAGGGGGTTTTGTGAAATGTCAGAGACACAGGGGAATAGTGGTGCAAGGGTAGAATTGCGAAGGTTGATTTAGTTTAAACCCAGGGACCTCGGTGTAAACTGTTTTTCCAGAAAACCTTCATTAAGTCTGTTTTTAATTTGAACAGAAACTTTAAAAACTCATAACTTCAGTTTAGTTCATCCAAATTTGGTCAAACCAATTTTGCCAGACTTTAATTAATGTAACCTACTTAAGAAAAATATAAAACCCCTTGGTACTATAGAAAACTTTAAAGTTCTGATTTAATGATAGTTTTAGCCAAAAGCTCAATAATAGAAAGAAAAATAGTTGTGCTATTTGACTAGGGTTAGAAAAAATTGGAGAAGTTTATATCTACCTACTGACCTGTTTAAAAATGTTAAACCTCTCTGTCCACCCCAATAAGTTAGTCTTTACCCCTTATTTTGCAATATGCTTAGGATTAAGAAAAATAGAAAAGGGGGTATAAATAATGAACCAGAGAGCACCTCTATTTTTGTTGGGATACTTATTCAATATAGTTCACTGGAAAAATCTATCATACCCTGGTTTAGTATAAAATAAGTAGGATACCTTTTATTTTAATAAAATAAGGATAACTTAGAAAAACCCTACAAAATAACCCCAAGGTAAAAACACCCCCACCCTTGGGATAACTAATGTTTTATTAATGAAAACTTAGGAAAAATATGAAATCTGCTGTTTGACATTTTTCAAATAATAATGTAGTAGAAAGTGCCTTTTTGACATTAAACTTAAGAAAATCATAACTAAATAACCACCCCTTAGTTTTCTGTGATTTTTAGCATAGAAGCCTATTATTACTATTGGATGCCAGCAAAAATAACCTTTAGGACAGAACCCACCCCTAACTAAGAGATGTAGTGTAAAGTGGCCCATTTTGCATAACTCTTGTTATTTTTGTTTAAAGCCTAGCCTTTGTACTTTAAGCCTCAAATTCTTAAAACAGGCTAGAATAGCAAATGGCAACCCACTGTACTTTTTACAGAATTTTTGGAAAATATTAAACCCCTGTCATAGTTCAAACCTACCCTAGAAACCATAAGTAGAAAATAAAAGAAAGGGAAAAGTGGGTAATAGAAAAATGGTGCCATCCTAAAATCCTTTATATCTTATCCACTGAAGGATACAAGAGCAATACAAATTCCCTATGTTTATCCTCAATAAAAACCTAAGCCTAAAGGTGATAAGTCTAACCCACTAGAAGCCCCACATAACCAAGAAACCCTAAGTTACTTCTTGACTTAGTTTCTTTTTAGCATAATGTTATTAAATCCTGCATAATCATGACATACATGTTCATTGCATTTGATAGACTGTAACCTTGCTGACGGAGAGTACATCCTCGTGCCGGAGCAAGGAGCTGCTCAGGAGGTAGCCCCGGATCCAGCACCCGAGCCTGCACCAGAGGACCTGCCTGCCACTGCTTTGGAAGGCAAGCCCCGGTTTTATGCATAACCTGTTCTATATGCTATTTTACTGCACTTAATGTTTGTAGGATTGTACTGTGCACTTAAGTGTAGGAGTTGATTGAAACCCTAGTTGCATGAACTCAGGATTCCTTTTGAGATGGATACTAGTATGCTAGGTCGAATAGTTGCTTTATTTAATTAGGATCTCGGTAGAAGACGAGTGATTTTTCTAGCACTCGCGCGAGATCAGGAATTGGTTGTACCCACTTTTATATCATCATGATTCTAGTTGTGGACAACAATCCATGGGGATTGGTTGTCTACGAGATGGAAAATGGAATAAGGATTAACGTGCGGATACCTGTGTCAAGCGTTTGAACGTACTAAACACATACCGAGAAATATGGTAAATCGGTAAGCCTAGTACCTGAGTGAACCTGCCCGCAGATTGCCCTCCTCACGCGACCTGAGACGTGGTCTCCCATTCCGGTTATGGTGGGTACAAGTGCGGTCACTGCACGACGGCCAGTCGGGGTCAGTGAGGCATTGTACGCCAAGGCGGTGAGCCCCTTTCTGTTGCCAGGGAATCGATGGGGACGGTTGATATGTGTGGGGACGGAGTGCCCCTACATGTCGTGTGTTTAGGTTTACCTTGCAAGGATAAAAACTCGATTCGAATCGTCTGCTTCTCGCAGCTAATGAGACTGCTTGATCCATTGTACTGCATTGAGTAACAAGTGGAAGTGTGATGAGATGATGTAAGCTGTTGATTGATAATAATGCTTGCTACCATGTATGAATAGATAGTACATCTTTAGCCTTAAGAGAGTCACACTTAAATTTGACAAGGTTAAAAACTTGATTTAGAAACTCAGCTAGTGCTTTTGGCAACCAAACCCCACAGCCAAACAGCTGCATGTCTAGAGGTAGAGGAGTAGACTCCTCACACCGGGTAAGTCTAGCTAAGTATTAGTATACTCAGCCTTGCTTGTGGCATAATTTTTTACAGGTTCTCTGGAGGACATGGTTGCTGGAGTGACTTGGCCGTCCATCTTGCCACCGGGTTGGACTGTCGAGTGGGACCCTACCTCGGCTGAGGAGGAGCATGAGGAGTGATGGGACAGGCTTCCCCATCTCTCTATTTATTTACCGTTAGTTTATTTCCGCTGCACTTCGAACAATGATGGTTACTTTTGCAAAAACTCCGATGATGATGATGATGATGATGTAATAATTTAATACTCCGACATGTATGGTTTTATGCTTTATTGTATTTGCTCTGTGACTCACCATCGAGTGAGATTGTGGTACTTGATCCTGTCAGTGGCCGTGTCGGACTAGATCCGAGGGATTGACGGGTTATTCCCATTTAAGTGTGGTCTAGCCTCTAAGGCGGGGCTTAGGCACTTAAGTTGGAATAATTCGGGCAGTTCCGCCACAGCTGGTATCGGAGCTTGTACCACCACAGAGGAATCAATAAAATGTAAATACCATCATTTTTCCAAGTAAAACTTGATAGAAACAATGTTGGATAGATAGTAGGACGAGCAGGATAGACCTAGGACATGAAGCCTTAGGGTAATAGAAGGGTAGCTAGGTGGCTAAGTAACTAGGCCCCACAGGCCACTTTTACAGGATGGGAGTTCTTCCCTATTCCTTTTATCTTGTTGTGAGGTCGTTCAGGACGAGCATGCATGCATTATTAATTAAGTAAATGGATAACTAGGTAAGGACTTAAAAACCATATAACAACCAACTAGGTCCCCAGTACCATTTTATTTTAACTAGAGAAAGGGACTGAGTTTTATTTTTTTTCTTGTTCTTTTTATAATTCTTTTTCTTTTACTTACGCTTACCCGTACACAAATGACTTCCCACGGATCCTCCGATGACGGAAATGCACTGTCCTACACTGACGGACTTGCACGAGAGGGCTTTCCCCGCATTTTGTGGGAGGTACTTCAGGGGGCCGGATACGCGACACCCCCTCAGTACGCGGTGCAGCAGTTCGAGAAGCACCGAGTGCCCCGCTGTAGGGTGAGGATGACTTTGGAGCCTCATCCCCTGCAGCCAGGCTGGCGCTCTTTGGACTCCGAGTCTTTTGGATACCGAGATGAGGACACGATCGAGGCAATCGCTCTGCATGGATTGACCACTTTCTGCGGATTCTATCCTTTGGAGCTGGCTACCCACCCCATTGGCTTGTTCCCCGCCGAGAAGGAGGACGACCCAATGTGGAAGGATCGGGTGGAGCATGCCAAGGACATCTGGGCCATCTACCCAGGATAGACTGCGCACTTGACCGTACGGTGCATGAATGCGCTGTACCGTCTGCAAGTAATGCGCGGTGAGGCGATGTCCCACCTGATGGCATTATTGGAGGCTACAAAGATCACCTTGGACAACAGAGAGGAACTCGTGGTTGACTTGTCCCAAGAAATGGTGGAGAAGGACTTGCAGGTAGAGCAGCTATCCACTAATATCCAAGAGTTGGAGGAATTAGTGGGCACCAGGGAGAACACCATCGAGGTTCTTGTAGCATCCCAAATATTCAAATTCTGAAATTTTCTCAAACTCGCCCTAAATTCAAAATGAATTTCAAATTTCATTTCAAAGTGTTTGTTTGCGAGTTGATATCAACAAATAAATTATAGTGGTCTATATTCTCTCTAAAATCCTCCTCAAAATATCCTACAAATATTTCCCCAGTGATCCCCCTCAAATTCTTTCCAGAAATACTGCTCAGATATTTCCCCAGTAACCCCCCTTTGATTTCTTTCCAAAAATACTGCCAAAATATTCCACCGATGTATCTCCAGATATTTTCCTCTTGAGAAATACCTTCAGAATCATTTTTCAAGACCCTACAAATATTTTCTTCATAACTTTCCTCATGCCCATACATATACGTATGCCTCCAGTGTCATACGGTGAGCTCTACAAGCTAATTACACTTATACAAGACAAATACATGCTAACCTCCCACTAATCCTCTCATCCTCCCACTAATCCTCTCATCCCTCCCCCTAATCCCCCACCATGGCTATAAATAGAGGGGCAAGGGCCTCCTCTCATCCCACCCCAAGCCATTTCATGGCAACTCTCTCCCCCCCCACACACACCCACTCCATGTTCCACACAAGCACACACTAGCACAAGGATCGTTCGATCGTTCTTCGATCGTTCGTCCCCTGTTCTTAGTTTGTTCGTTCGTTCGTCCGATCGTTCGATCGTTCGTCCGATCGTTCATGGTTCGTTCGTCCGTTCGTCCGATCGTTCGATCGTTCGTCCGTTCGTTCATCCAAATAATCTTTGTCCTACCATTATGCTGCTGAAATTCCGATCGTTTGTTCGTTCGATCATTCGATCGTTCATCGTTCGTTCATAGTTCATATTCATCGTTCATCGTTCGTTCATAGTCCCTATTCATCGTTCTTCCAGATAATCTTTGTCCTACCGTTATGCTGCCGAAATTCCGATCGTTCGATCGTTCGTTCATAGTTCCTATTCATCGTTCATCGTTCGTTCATAGTTCCTATTCATCGTTCGTTCATACGACTATTCATCACCACTATTCACCGTTACTATTCATCATTACTATTCACTGACACTATTCACCATTGTTACTATTCAGTATTACTATTCATCATCGTTACTATTCATCATCGTTACTACTCATCGATGATATCTAGTAACTTTTTTGTCGTCACTATTCATCGTTACTATTCATCGATTAGCCGATCACCCCAAATTTCAACTACTCATACATCATGATGTCCAGTCCACCTAAGACCAGCCATACCCATATTCCAGTCATACGAACTTCGGTGACTGTGATTTTCCTTCCAGTAGGGAACTTCCCATCTGGTCACCCATCCCAGGTTTCTCCAAGTTGAGCACGCTTAACTTTGAGATTCCTTCGAACCAGGTTCCTAAACTCAGATTCCAATAATTCTCGTTTCTAAATTCTTATCAAACTATTCCCTATCCAACCATGTCATCCCTTAAGCATGGTCCATATTCCAGAAAACTCCCAAAATACTCTTGTCCCATATTCTGCCTATAACTCTCCTATTCATACTAAGTCAGACGATTCATTCGTCACTATTCTCACCAACAGTGAATTTCACTGTGCTACACCACATACACCCAGCTATAAATACACCCCGCTACCCTCTCCCTCTCCACACACACTCAACACCCTCAGCCAAGGCAAACACCCCACCCACTCAGTTACTCTGCTCTGTCGGCTACACGCATAGTGTCGCTTCGCCTCCAGTCCACCCTCTTGGTAAGCACCTCCGCTCCACCAGCAGTAATATCACAACACCACATGACGCAGATTCTACTCAAGACTCTACCCATCCATATATCACTATTCTGACCACTATACTAAATATTTGTTGCTATACTTGTTGGTTTGTATGTTTGCTTGTTCATGTTGCATAGTTATCGGAGCGTTCGTGCCGTCTCGTGGAGGCCAGATCTGCAAGTCTACGCCAGGCGGTGGAGCCAGAAGCCAGTTCCGCGAGCTCCCCTTCCCCCTTCACCGAATAAGCACGGCAAGCTCACTGGATCCCTTTGATGCATAAATTACCTATGATTTTTCAACCACAACCCTCAGCCTGTTATTTTATGCATGATATGATTTTGAGACAAGTTATTATGGCCACACAGCCGCTTGCCGCAATCAATCCCTGATATATATGTTCTAAATGATTTGAGAACAGGTGTGAGTTTTCAAAAAAATGCTTTTCAAAATGTGTGTGATGAAGGGTTTTCACCCTTATCACCTTGTGAGTGGGATAATCAGGGACTCCCTGGTTTAGGGGAGGGCCTAAGGCGTTGGCTCAGCTGGTTTAGGCGTGAGCAGAAGGATTGTACCCTCATATAAGGACCGGTTTGTCATCTTCACTACCTGTACTATTTAATAGTACAACCACTTGAGACTGTGTGGGCAGTCACTCAATCTGAACTCGTGCGGTCCGACCCCAGGGTTATGAAGGCTGGGGAGCACCGGGAGGATAAGGAGGGGGAAAGTTTTGTCCGGTTTGGACATGGCGGTGGCCTGACTCCTTCCGGATAACCGTTAAGGTTAGGACGTGCGAGGAAAGAAAGAGATTCGGATTCGGATCTCATTGATCATGAGATCGCAGAGCCGGACTAGTGGGTAAAGTGTACACCTCTGCGTAGAGTTCAAACCTATTCGAATAGTCTGTGTCCACAGGAATGGATGAGTCTGGTGTGGTATGGCAATTAGTGTTTCACTTTAAAAAAGAGATGGTTTTGAGAAAAGTGGGTTTTAAAGGTTCGACGGTTAAGCCGTGAGCTATGGTGGACGGGAAGTCCAGTAGCTGTTTTTGAAAAGGAAAACCAGTGGGAAACTACTGAGATACCTGGATGGTTTAGTCCACGGGATTTTGTTATAATACTGGAAAACTTCCTGCTCCTTTTGGAGAGGATGCGCTTTGCAAAAATACAAAATGTTTTTCAAAACAACTCTGCATAAAATATTGTTGTTTCTGCAAAATATCCTGAGCTCCACATATTCCATGCATTATATCTGATTTCCCCATTCCACGGGTGAAGGTGGGCTGCTGAGTACGTTTGTACTCACCCTTGCTTATTTGTTGTTTTTCAGAAAAAGGAGATCGGGTAAGAGTTACGACTGTTCCCAACCTTGCCTGTGGCTGTTGGACCGCTGAATTGCTTCACTGCGTATATCGGGCTGCTTTAGCCCCACTCTGATGATATGTCCCGAGTTGTGGACCAACTCTTAAAGTTGATCGCCACCTTTATAGGTTTGTCTCGTTTAAGCAGATCTGGAATCATCTGATGTATAAATGTGTTTACTAGCCTCCTGGGACTAGTAATTGTATCACATTTGAGTCCCAGAGGATTGGGACGCTTCAGGTGGTATCAGAGCTGTTAGGTTGGCCGCAGGGCATAACCCTTAGCCTGATCAAAAGTTTTTGAGTCCAAACTATTTTCCTAAAAAAAAATCTTGCTCTCATCCCTTCATTTCAAAAATGTTTTCCCCCTTTCCTTCTCTCAGAAGTCAGATGGAGGTTCAGTGCCAAACCAGCTTCTGCCAGAATGAAGATGGTTTCCCCAAGTTGCTGAGAGCATGCACAGTCCGCCTCGGAATCAGGAGCCAGCCAGAGTATGATGGTCGTGAATTCATCGAGCATGGCACAGAGAAGTGTGTCGTGACTGTATACATTGGATCCAGTCCGCGCCATGTGGAATGGAGTGTCACTGCTGCTGGGCGCAGATTCAAAGACACCTGCCAAGTCGTCGCTCGTAAGCCATTGAGGGCCTTGTGTCAGATCTACGAAGAAGAAGTGGCCGACACTCCGCTCAGATTCTTTCCGCCCTTTCAGAGAGACCGTCCCGCTTGGATGGCCAGGATGCGTGCATTGGAAGAGCAGCAGCTGCTTGAGGATGACCCCACAGTCGTGTACCTCACTGCATACCTGCTCACCCTTGATGCACAGTATGATTTCTTGGCTCGGCACCACCGTCAAATGATTGCCCGAGCAAAAGATGCAGAGAAGCGCAACCGTCAGCTGCATGTGGATCTCACCACAGCTCAAGCCCGTGCAACTGCCTTGGAGAGTCGTGAAGTCATTGCTGTTGAAGCTCTGAAGCAAGCCAAGGATGAGCATGTCCAGAAGTTGATGGAGGCCTACTTGGTCACCCATAACCAACGTAGAGCCCTGTGGATCCAAGAGCCCGCTCCATCCAACCCAGTTCAACCCAGGAGAGCTGAAGACCCCCAGATTCTTGAAGGTCACCCGGTCTCTATCAGAGGAGAGAAGAAGGCTTGGGAACTCTCGGAAGGAGCCATAGTCTTGGAAGGAATTTCAGTCTTCCCTCAGGCTATGGATAAGCAAGAGCACCCTGAATCCTCCCAAGATCCCCCACCAGAGTTGTTTGAGCCCCTCGCCATGAAGAAGATTCTAGCACCGTCCCTTGAGGTCAAGGAAGGAGCTGCAAGCACCCCACCAGCACTGCCGCCCTCTGAGGAGCTACAAGAGCCAGTCCAGCTTGAAGAAGAGTTCAACCCCGTGTTGCCATCTCAGTCGCCGCCAGAAGAAGTCATCAGCAGCAGCTCGCTCTTGACCCATCCAAGAGAAGTCTCAGATTGAAGTTGTGTGCCAGCCTCGCTAGAAGAGAAGCTGTCAGGTCTGAAGTTAGTTATGCCCAGTCCTCTGCATGCATTGGGTAGTGAAGTTTTTCTTCACTTTGGCTAGAGCCCCGCATGTATGAGAGGTAATCATGTAGACTCGTGTTTTGCAAAACTCTATTTGTGTGGCCCCCTAGGGCATTTCAAAATGAATTTCGCTTGATGTTTTCTCCCCTTTTGAGTGCATATGTGATGCTTTAACGTTAGTGCTCATAAGTCGCATTTAGCATAGTTCTCAATTCAGGAGCCAAGCAATAGTAGTTATGCTTAGCCCCCGAATCTGAGTAGTCCGTGCTTTGGAAAAACTCTATCCTTCCCTTATTCAAAACATTCGATTTGTTTGTGCTTATCATTGCTGATCTTGCGTGTTTCCTTTCTTTTTTTAAGAAAGGTTTTCTCTAAAAACATAGATCACAAATTAGAGCTAATCCTCACCTTATGCTTCCATTCTCATCTTAACCCATTGTGACACCCCAGTGTCACCTAGGGTTTCTCTTAAAAAGCCACACCAAGAGCCATTACTTCCTGTGAACCAAAGTAAGCATGAGCATCAAAATGACTTAAGTGATAAAGAATTCACCAAGTATATGTTTAAAAGTGTCATGATCAAAACAATTGAGTCCTTGAAAAGATAAGAATGTGCAACCCTAATTAAGAACCCTAAGTGAACCCCATGAACAAAATTCAAGAAAATAAGCAAAAGGGGAATGAAAAGTTTAAAATTTTGAGTTGAGCCAATAATATAAGTTAAAGTATATTTGATAAGCAACAAGATAGATTGAGAAAGCTTAGCCAATATAATTCAAGAAAACCCCCAAATCAAGCTTCTTTTGTTGGGACTCATTGGGAATTCTGAATTTCAGAATTCTGAAATTCAGACCTTGAGCCAAAGATCAGGGATGTTCACCTTGATCCCTAACTCGAATCCTAATGGCCCCATTGACAAATTTGTGTCTAACTAACCCCTCTGTCGTGTGCCAGAAGATGGCATTGGGACGCGAGCCCTAGACACGACAAAACTTGGGATTTGCCTCGGGTTTGGGCAGGGAGACAGACCAGATTTCCTGGCTCCATATCTCTGCAACCAGTAGGCAAAATCCTATGACCTCCACACAAGAATGGTAGCTTGTAGGGAGGAGAAGAGGTTTTGTGCACTGACCCAGGCGAGAGCAGGCTCGGATGAGCGACCACACGCGCCAGAGCTTGGGCAGAACGCACGGGCACACGTGTTCGACCCTGGTCGGCACGCCAGAGCTCGCCCAACCCGCGCGCGCTCGCCCCGGCGTCCGGTCAAGTCCGCCGCGCGCCCACGCCCTCGGCCGTGCCCGCCCGCGCCTATAAAGCCTCCCCGGGCGCACCTCTCTTCGCCCCGCACTCACCCTCATCGGCCAGCCACCGTTCCTTAGCTCCGGCGAGCGTATTTCCGCCCGCCATTGCCGCCAGAGCTACGGCCGCCGTGGCCAGCCCACTCCAGCCACCCTCCAGCCCAACCTGTGCTTCGGCTAGCTCCGCCAGTAGCCCGTGAAGCTCGCCAAGCCCTCGGACCCGACCGGACTTCACCGGAGGCCCGAGATCAACCTCACCGGACTTCGGTCTTCCGCCGCCGCGCGTGGACCGAGCTATCCAGTGAGTCTCCGCCCAATTCCTTTCGCTCATGTCTTCTCTGGCATCCCGTGGATCTCCCTGACCCATTTGATTGAACTATCTCGCCGTGACCAGGCCGGTCTCCTCGCCGCCGACGAGCATCCCCACCTGCGCGCGTGGACCGACCAACTCCGGCCATCTCCGTTGACGTTCCGCACACCGTTGTGATCCCCGCGACCTCCCCTTCGCCCTCGACCACTTCACCGGAACAGTCTCGCCGCCGGTAAGCCCCTCCGCCCTTTTCTTCGCCGCGGCTACTGTTTGAGGTAAAAGAAGGACCTCGGGTTAGGTTCTATAGAACCCGAGGGGTTTCCTGTAATGTCAGCGACTCATATGAATAGTAACCTAAGGACTGATTCGCGAGGAAAACTTAGAAAAACCGCCAGGGACCCCAGTGCAAAGTGGTTTTTCCCTTTTATCAATTCTGTTATTCTTTTTAAATAACCAAAGAACTTAGAAAATTCATAACTTGATGAAATCTTAATGAAAAGCTGTCAAACCAATTTTGCTAGCTCTGGAATATTATAATCTATCATTTAAAATTATTGAACCATATGCTTTCTGTTCTAAATTTTAGAGCTTAAAATTAAAAACAGAAACCCCCCTAAACCTTGTTTAATTAAGGAAAATTAGTTTTTCTTCTGTACTGAGCTTAAGAAAATTTGTAGATGCTTATACCCTAATTAGACATTGTTTAAAAATAGCAGAATCCCCAGCATTAGAGATTATGATGTAGTTATTCATTTAAAGCCATTTTGTCCACAACTTAGAGAAAATCAGAAAAGCATTAGAAAATGTTGAACAATGATTAGTAATATTTTTCCTAGTTTACTTATGCAACCAAGAACCTAGGAAAAATGCAGAGACCATTAATTAGGACCAGTTTCTAATTAAGATGCTTTAATCAGCCTTATGTAGACTGAAAATCAATTATTAAAATTGCAAAACCATAACCAAAGTGGTTAACAAAAATCCAGTGAACTTATAACCACCAGAGCCCCACTACAAAAATACAGAGCACCCCAGCCTAACTTTTTAAGTAAGGAAAATAAATACAAAGTGGTAATAAGGCATTTTCCCAATAAATCATAAACAACCTCAAATAATGAGATAATGGGCAACCAAAAATTAGCTAAGTCCATGATGAGATAAACCACCAGAGAAAAATACAAACCCATGAAAAAGAAGTGAACCCATGCCTTTTGCTAGTAATTTGTGAGAAAGGCCATTTGACTTAAATAATGCAAACCACCCCTTCCCTTAAGCAAAAAGAAACCAAACTCCAGAATGATTGCTCTTGCACAAAATACTAGCTAAGAAAAATAAGAACTCTGTTGTTTGATGTTTTTCAAACATAGTGGTAGTAGAAAGCACCCCTTTGGCTAGAAACCTTAAGAAAACCATAGGAAAAGAATTAAAAGGTATTAATGACTAGAAATTTGTATCAAGTCATGTTATGACACCTAAAAGCCAGCAAAAATAAGTTTTAAAGAATTACCCACTGTTAAATAATAGTTGTAGTTCAAAGTACCCCTTCTGCCTTAAGATTTGGCAATTTTGTCCAGAGAAAACCATTTACTTTCTGAACCCCAAATTTTGAGACAGAGAATCATACACCAGTAACCAGCCACTGTAATTTTTGCAGAATTTTTGGAATTTTATAAAAGCAACTTGTAGTTCAAACCTACTCCAAAACATTAAAGAGAATAAAAGAAAAGAGAAGAAGGAATAAACCTCATCCCATTAAAGCTAACCCAATTTACCAAATATACCACTAAAGGGTTTTACATAAGTAAGGTTAACTTGTTTAAATTCAAAAAAGACCGTACATCTTTAAAGTTGTAAATTCTAAAGCACATATCATATCATGCATGTACCTTACGCATTGCATTCATTAGATTGTAATCTTGCCGACGGAGAGTACGTGCTCATCCCCGAGCAAGGACCTGTCCAAGAGGAGGACCAGGAGCAGGCTTCAGAGGCTGCTATTGAGGATCTCCCCGCAGCCCCAGCAATTGAAGGCAAGCCTCGGTTTTATGCATAACCATGTTATTATATGCTACTTTACTACACTTAATGCTTGTAGGACTGTAATGTGCACTTAAGTGTAGGAGTTGCTTGAAACCTCTAGTTGCATGAACTTAGGACTCCTTTTTGAGATGAATACTAGTATGCTAGGTCGAGTAGCTGCTTGCTAATCAGGATCTCGGTAGAAGTCGAGTGATTTTTCTAGCACTCGCGCGAGGTCAGGAATTGATTGTATTCATCTTGATAATGGGATATATGTTGGTCTATGGACTTGGATCCAGGGAGGATGCCTTGTCCATGAGACGGGAGAAAAAATAATTTAAGGATTAATGTGTGGATACCTGAGTCAAGCTTTTGAACGTACTAAGCACATGCCGGGAAAAATGGTAACCGGTAAACCTAGTACCTGAGTGAAGCTGGGCGCGGACTTTATCCCTCATGCGACCTGAGACAGGGTCTCCCATGCTAGCTATGGTGGGTACAAGTGCGGTCACTGCACGGCGGCAGCCGGGGTCAGTGGAGCATTGTATGCCAAGGCGGTGAGGCCTAGACGCGAACGGGGAATCGATGGGGACGGTTGTCATGTGTGGGGTCGGAGTACCCTGACATGCCGTGTGTTTAGGTTTACCTTGCAAGGTTAAAACTCGATTCGAATCGTCTGCTTCTCGCAGCTAATGAGACTGCTTGATTCCTTGTACTGCATCGAGTAAGAAGTGAAATGTGGATTACATGAGATAACTTGTTGATTGAGCTAATTGCTTGTTACCATGTATGCTTAGAAGGAGCAAATCTAGCTAAGTTAATGATGGTAGAAATTGAAAAGCTAAAAGTTGATTTTAGAAACAGCTAGTGCTTTTGGCAAACCAAACCCCTCAGCCAAACAGCTGCATAGTCTAGAGGTAGAGGAGTAGACTCCTCACACCGGTTAAGTCTAGCTGAGTATTAGTATACTCAGCCTTGCTTGTGGCACCATTTTTGCAGGTACCATGCAGGATGTAGTTGATGGTGTGACTTGGCCTACCACCCTGCCACCGGGTTGGACGGTCGAGTGGGATGTTGCTCCGGCAGGAGAGGAGCATGAGGAGTAGTGGGCTAGGCCTTGCCCATTTCCTCATTACCGACGACATCGATTATCCGCTGCACTTTAATTTGTGAACTTATTTGCTACTCCAAAAACTCCGATTTATGTAATAACTCCGTACTTAATTTGAGGTTTCCTGTTTTATTGTATTTCTTCTGTGACTCACCTTCGAGTGAGATTGTGGAATTTGATCCTGGTTAAGTGGCTCTATCAGACTAGATCTGAGGGACTGACGGGTTATTCCGATTTAAGTGTGTTACGGCCCCTGAGGCGTGACTTAGGCACTTAAGCTGGAATAATTCGGGTGGTTCTGCCACAGCTGGTATCGGAGCAAATTCCACCACAGAGAAGGACAATAAATCATGAATACCAATTTTCAAAACCTAAAACTTGCCTAGAAACTACTACGGATCGTCAGGACTAGACCGCTAGACCTAGGACGAAAGGCCTTAGGCATAGAGGGAGAAATAGGTGGCTAATTAATTAGGCCCCGTGGGCCAATACTTATATTTTAGGATGCCCTAAAAAGGCACCCTATTTCCCTTTTGAGAGGCAACGTTTCTTTCCGCATGCATGCATTATAAAACACAAAGAGGAATTAAAATTTGAGCTAACCCCTTTTCTTTAAAATCATCCGGGCTCTCTTTTTCTTTTTCCTTCCACCATAATCTTTATCTTGATTCCCTTCCGCAGATGAATTCACCTACCCCCGCCAATGGAGGAGACTCTCGTTTCAGTTCTGACTTCCTTTCTCGCGATGGCTTTCCTTCCATCTTGTGGGAAGTGCTTAACTCCGCCGGTTACCCTACGCCCCCTATGTACACGGTGCAGTTGTATGAGGAGCATCGGGTACCTCGTTGTCGGGTCTGGCTAACTTTGGAGGCTCATCCCCTTCAGCCGGGTTGGCGTTCTCTTGACTCTGAGACGATTGGACTCAGGACGGACGACACCGTTGAGGCAGCAGCCATGAAGACTCTGACGACTTTCTGTGGCTACCATCCCCTGGAGATGGTGATGCACCCCTTGGGACTCTTCCCTGCTGAAAAGAAGGATGATCCCATGTGGTGTAACCTCGTGAGCCATGTGAAGGATGTGTGGGCAATGTATCCTGACTTGGTTGGGAGGGTCACTGTTCAGTGCATGAGTGCGCTGTACCGCCTTCAGGCCCTTCAGAGCGATGCTATGACACTTCTTGCTAACACCGCTCAGGCTGCCAAGCTCACTCTCGATAGTCGGGAAGATTTTGTGGTCGACCTATCCACAGAGTTGGTGGAGAAGGATCTGCAGGTGGAAAGGCTGAGCCAGCGTATTACCACCCTGGAGCAGCAAGTGGAGATCCGAGATAACACTATTGATGTCTTGGAGAACCAGCTCCACGACGTGCAGAGGGAACTCGAGGAAGCCAATGACCACTTGGACATGCACCACCTGGAGATGGAGGCCAATGAAGCAGGAAGCGAGGGAGAAGAGGCTCCCGAGGAGCTAGGACCAGCCCCTGGTGCCAATGGGACTACCTCCGCGATGCCTCCTTCACCCGTATCCAGTGTCGCTTCCACCGCTCAGGGTTAAGCAGTCGCTTTGACATTTCTTTAGGCGGATAGAAACCTATGCGAGCTTAGTAGTATCACATTTTGGACTAGGCTTATGGGTACTTTCCCCTGATTAATGTAACCCTGTAAACTTTTGATATCTGTGGGATCCTTGTCACCATGTTATCTTCATTTTCGAACCTAATATTATGATTATGGCCTTTTCCTTCCATATGAGATGATATCTTGTCGTTCGGAAATATGAGTCGGGATAACATTGGCGACAATCTCTGTTTTCAGATGGCAGCGAGGCAGCGTCGCGGGCAGAATGAGCAAGCTCCCCCGCCACCTCCTCCAGCTCCCACAGTGCAGGAGCTGATGGCCCAGCAGAATGAGATTCTGCGACAACTCTTGCAGCGCCAGCCCCACCAACAGCATCATGGTGGAGGCCAGCATCAGCGACCTCCGGCTATGGCAACATACCAGGAGTTTCTGAGCACGCAGCCGCCCTTGTTCACCAAGGCAGAGGATCCGTTGGACGCCGACGTGTGGCTTCGCGTCGTCGAGTCCAAGTTTCCCCTCCTCACGGGAGACTGCCCTGATGAGGCCAAGGCTCGCTTCGCCGCACAGCAGCTTCGCGGCCCAGCTCGGACTTGGTGGGACCACTTCCGTGCTATGCTCCCCGCTGATCATGAAGTATCTTGGGAGGAATTCAAGACCGCCTTCAGAGGACACCACATTCCAGCTGGCATTCTTGATCGGAAGTTGAATGAATTCCTGGCCCTCAATCAAGGAACCCGCACGGTACTGCAGTATGCGCAAGCCTTCAACGACTTATGCCAGTATGCAGGGTATCATGCCGATTCTGATGAAAAGAAGAGGGATCGCTTCCACAGGGGTCTCAATACCAAGCTGCGGGAACGACTCAACACTGTCCGGGCCAATAGCTTTAATGAGTTGGTCAACATGGCCATCTCTCAGGAGGATTGCATTGTTGCTCACCGGGCAGAGAAGAAGAGGAAGGCACCAATGGCAGCACCATCCGCTCAGGCTCAGAGGTTCCGGATTGTTTCTCACAATCAGAGCAGGGGTTTTCAGCAGCAGGCAGGCAGATGGGTGATCAGGCCACCTCAGCAGCAGCAGCAGCCGGCACCCAACCGCTATCCAGCTCCCGCCCCAAGGAACAATCAGCCTCCGCAGCAGCAGCAGTTCCGCCAGGGCAATGGGAACAAGTGTTTCACTTGTGGCAATGTGGGCCACTATGCCAAGAATTGTCCCAAGAACCAGCAGAGGCAGATGCCAGCACCAAATCAAGACAAGGGAAGAAAGCAGAAGGTGCAAGTCAGGCAAGGGAAGCTCAACTTCACTGCTCTAGAGGAAGTGCCAGAAGGAGCTCCTATCATGACCGGTACCTTTTCAGTTTATAATCAACCTGCTTTAATTCTGTTTGATTCTGGTGCATCTCATAGTTTCATTAGCCAAAAGTTCAGTGCTAATTGCAAACTGCCATTCTCTCACTCAAAGGGGTCATTCATGATAGTCACACCTGGGGGTAAAATTGCAACTAACCAATTAAACCAAAGTGTGCCTATTCAACTGGGAAGCCACATTGTCAAAACCACTCTTCTTGTGTTGGGATTGGAAAATGTGGACATTATTCTAGGAGCAAATTGGATGACCTTGCACCAAGTTGTGCTTGATGTAGCCAGTCGTACCGTGGAAGTTAATTCTCCTTTCTGCGGGAATTTCACTTTGATTCTGCCTAGTCAGGGTTCTTCTCAGTCATGTGCTTTCTCTATGACGGAGTTACCCCTGAAGAAGATCCCAGTGGTCTGTGAGTATGCAGATGTCTTTCCTGATGAATTGCCAGGAATGCCACCGGACCGGGATATTGAATTCGCCATCGAGTTGCAACCGGGAACGGCCCCAATTTCTAAGAGGCCCTACCGAATGCCACCCGCTGAGTTGGCAGAGTTGAAAAAGCAGTTGCAAGGGTTGCTGGATAAGGGATTTATTCGCCCAAGCACTTCGCCTTGGGGATGTCCAGCGCTATTTGTGAAGAAGAAGGATGAAAGCTTGAGGCTGTGTATAGATTACCGCCCTCTTAATGCGGTAACTATCAAGAACAAGTATCCTTTGCCTCGTATTGATGTTCTCTTTGACCAGTTGGTCGGGGCCAAGGTGTTTTCCAAGATAGACCTTCGCTCTGGCTACCATCAGATCAAAATACGAGCAAGTGATATTCCGAAGACGGCATTCTCAACCAGATATGGGCTGTATGAATTCTTGGTGATGTCATTCGGGCTGACAAATGCACCAGCATACTTCATGTATCTGATGAATTCTGTTTTCATGCCAGAATTGGACAAGTTCGTAGTGGTTTTCATCGATGATATTCTGGTGTACTCGAAGAACGAAGAAGAACATGCCGGGCATTTGCATGTAGTGCTTCAACGTCTGCGAGAGCACCACCTTTATGCCAAGCTATCCAAGTGTGATTTTTGGCTAAAGGAAATCAAATTCTTGGGTCACACTATCTCTCAGGATGGAATAGCTGTTGATCCTGATAAAGTGCAAGAGGTAATGAACTGGAGGCCACCAACGACTGTTCGCCAGATTCGGAGTTTTCTGGGATTGGCCGGTTATTACCGAAGATTTATTCCGGACTTCTCTCGGATTGCGAAGCCTATTACTGAGTTGCTGAAGAAAGAAGTCAAGTTTGTGTGGAGTCAGAAGTGCGAAGATGCCTTCCATGCATTGAGGCAGCATCTGACCACCGCACCAGTTTTGGCGCAACCCGACAGCAGCAAGCCTTTTGATGTGTATTGCGATGCCTCTGGCACCGGGCTAGGTTGTGTCTTGATGCAAGACAACCGAGTCATTGCTTATGCCTCAAGAGCACTCAGGCCTCATGAGCAAAATTATCCCACTCATGACCTTGAGTTAGCAGCAGTGGTTCATGCATTGAAGATGTGGAGGCACTATCTAATGGGAACCCACTGCAACATCTTCACTGATCATAAGAGCCTTAAGTACATTTTTACTCAGGCTGATCTTAACATGAGGCAGAGAAGATGGCTAGAGCTGATCAAGGATTATGACCTGGAGGTACATTATCACCCAGGGAAAGCTAATGTGGTAGCTGATGCCTTGAGTCGGAAGTTGCAATGCAACTGTATTCTGATGGATTCTCGTGTTAACACCTTGTGTGATGAGTTGAGCAAGATGCAAATTGAAGTGATTCCTTCTGGTTCTTTGTCTCACATTTCTGTTGAGCCAGCTTTGCAAGACCAGATTATCATGGCCCAGCTCAGTGACAAGGGAGTGCAGATTATCAAGAAGAATCTCCATCAGAAGGTTGAGAAGTATGATTGTTTCCGCCAGGATGAGAAAGGTGTGTTATGGTTCAAAAGCAGATTGGTAATTCCTAAGGACCGGGATCTCAAGAAGAAAATTTTGGATGAGGCTCATCTCTCCAAATTCTCTATGCATCCGGGAAGCACCAAGATGTACCATGATCTGAAGCTTTTGTACTGGTGGACCAGAATGAAGAGGGAGATAGCCCAGTATGTATCAGAGTGTGACACCTGTCAGAGGGTTAAGGCAAGCCACTTGAAGTCCGCTGGAGCTTTGCGACCACTGTCCGTACCTTCATGGAAGTGGGACGATATCAGCATGGATTTCATTGTGGGTCTGCCCAACACCTCTCGTCATCATGATTCAATTTGGGTTATTGTGGACCGATTGACGAAAGTGGCACATTTTCTTCCTGTGCACACCACTGATAAGGCTCAGAAGTATGCAGAATTGTATATCGACCGGATCGTGTGTTTGCATGGATTACCTCGGACCATTGTTTCTGACCGAGGAGCCCAATTTGTTGCCAGATTTTGGGAACAATTGCAAGAGTCTTTGGGAACCAAGCTAATCAGGAGTTCAGCTTACCACCCACAGACTGATGGTCAGACGGAAAGGGTAAACCAGATTCTGGAAGATATGCTGAGAGCTTGTGCGATCGGTTGTGGCAAGAACTGGGATAAGCACCTCTCCTTGGCAGAGTTTGCTTATAACAATAGTTATCAGTCCAGCCTAAAGATGGCACCTTTTGAAGCTCTCTATGGGAGAAGGTGCAGGACACCACTCAATTGGTCTCAGCCTGGTGAAAGAGAAGTTTTTGGACCTGATTTGGTGACTGAAGCCGAAAGGAAGGTCAAGCTGATCAGGAAGAATCTAGAAGCTGCTCAGGCCAGGCAGAAGAGCTATCATGACAGAAGAAGGAAACCTCTCCAGTTCGAGGTGGGAAGTTTTGTATACCTCAAGGTATCACCCGCCAAGGGAGTGCAGAGGTTTGGAATCAAAGGCAAGCTAGCCCCTCGTTACATTGGACCTTATGAGATCATTGAAGCATGTGGACCCGTGGCATACAAGCTGAAGTTACCTTCAAAGATGTCTGCCATTCACAGCGTATTCCATGTATCTCAGCTAAAGAAGTGTGTTCGATTGCCGACTGAGATTCTAGCAGAGCCAGAATTGGAGATAGAGCCAGATCTCTCGTACCAAGAGTACCCCTCCAAGATTCTGGATTGCAAGGAAAGATCAACTCGGGCTAAATCGATCAAGATGTTCAAGGTCCAGTGGAGTAATCACTCAGAGGAGGAAGCTACTTGGGAAACCGAGGAATTCTTAAGATCCAACTTCCCCGATTGCCTACCTAAGGAAGCTGGTATGTAATCACCCCCAACCCCTCCTCCTGCCTTTCGAATCTAATTTCCAAAAATATGATCTTAATTCAGAATGAAGTAACTAAAAGATAAAACTTAAAAGGACTTCCTTCTGAAGTTGCAAAGAGAATGACATTCGAAGAGCAGTTTTGCCCTAATAATAACAATCATCACCCTTTTTCCTATCAGTCTCACCCTTCGCTTCACCCCGGGAGGACTCTGGCCTGAATCTCGGGACGAGATTCCTTTAAGGGGGGAAGGCTGTGACACCCCAGTGTCACCTAGGGTTTCTCTTAAAAAGCCACACCAAGAGCCATTACTTCCTGTGAACCAAAGTAAGCATGAGCATCAAAATGACTTAAGTGATAAAGAATTCACCAAGTATATGTTTAAAAGTGTCATGATCAAAACAATTGAGTCCTTGAAAAGATAAGAATGTGCAACCCTAATTAAGAACCCTAAGTGAACCCCATGAACAAAATTCAAGAAAATAAGCAAAAGGGGAATGAAAAGTTTAAAATTTTGAGTTGAGCCAATAATATAAGTTAAAGTATATTTGATAAGCAACAAGATAGATTGAGAAAGCTTAGCCAATATAATTCAAGAAAACCCCCAAATCAAGCTTCTTTTGTTGGGACTCATTGGGAATTCTGAATTTCAGAATTCTGAAATTCAGACCTTGAGCCAAAGATCAGGGATGTTCACCTTGATCCCTAACTCGAATCCTAATGGCCCCATTGACAAATTTGTGTCTAACTAACCCCTCTGTCGTGTGCCAGAAGATGGCATTGGGACGCGAGCCCTAGACACAACAAAACTTGGGATTTGCCTCGGGTTTGGGCAGGGAGACAGACCAGATTTCCTGGCTCCATATCTCTGCAACCAGTAGGCAAAATCCTATGACCTCCGCACAAGAATGGTAGCTTGTAGGGAGGAGAAGAGGTTTTGTGCACTGACCCAGGCGAGAGCAGGCTCGGATGAGCGACCACACGCACCAGAGCTTGGGCAGAACGCACGGGCACACGTGTTCGACCCTGGTCGGCACGCCAGAGCTCGCCCAACCCGCGCGCGCGCTCGCCCCGGCGTCCGGTCAAGTCCGCCGCGCGCCCACGCCCTCGGCCGTGCCCGCCCGCGCCTATAAAGCCTCCCCGGGCGCACCTCTCTTCGCCCCGCACTCACCCTCATCGGCCAGCCACCGTTCCTTAGCTCCGGCGAGCGTATTTCCGCCCGCCATTGCCGCCAGAGCTACGGCCGCCGTGGCCAGCCCACTCCAGCCACCCTCCAGCCCAACCTGTGCTTCGGCTAGCTCCGCCAGTAGCCCGTGAAGCTCGCCAAGCCCTCGGACCCGACCGGACTTCACCGGAGGCCCGAGATCAACCTCACCGGACTTCGGTCTTCCGCCGCCGCGCGTGGACCGAGCTATCCAGTGAGTCTCCGCCCAATTCCTTTCGCTCATGTCTTCTCTGGCATCCCGTGGATCTCCCTGACCCATTTGATTGAACTATCTCGCCGTGACCAGGCCGGTCTCCTCGCCGCCGACGAGCATCCCCGCCTGCGCGCGTGGACCGACCAACTCCGGCCATCTCCGTTGACGTTCCGCACACCGTTGTGATCCCCGCGACCTCCCCTTCGCCCTCGACCACTTCACCGGAACAGTCTCGCCGCCGGTAAGCCCCTCCGCCCTTTTCTTCGCCGCGGCTACTGTTTGAGGTAGAAGAAGGACCTCGGGTTAGGTTCTGTAGAACCCGAGGGGTTTCCTGTAATGTCAGCGACTCATATGAATAGTAACCTAAGGACTGATTCGCGAGGAAAACTTAGAAAAACCGCCAGGCACCCCAGTGCAAAGTGGTTTTTCCCTTTTATCAATTCTGTTATTCTTTTTAAATAACCAAAGAACTTAGAAAATTCATAACTTGATGAAATCTTAATGAAAAGCTGTCAAACCAATTTTGCTAGCTCTGGAATATTATAATCTATCATTTAAAATTATTGAACCATATGCTTTCTGTTCTAAATTTTAGAGCTTAAAATTAAAAACAGAAACCCCCCTAAACCTTGTTTAATTAAGGAAAATTAGTTTTTCTTCTGTACTGAGCTTAAGAAAATTTGTAGATGCTTATACCCTAATTAGACATTGTTTAAAAATAGCAGAATCCCCAGCATTAGAGATTATGATGTAGTTATTCATTTAAAGCCATTTTGTCCACAACTTAGAGAAAATCAGAAAAGCATTAGAAAATGTTGAACAATGATTAGTAATATTTTTCCTAGTTTACTTATGCAACCAAGAACCTAGGAAAAATGCAGAGACCATTAATTAGGACCAGTTTCTAATTAAGATGCTTTAATCAGCCTTATGTAGACTGAAAATCAATTATTAAAATTGCAAAACCATAACCAAAGTGGTTAACAAAAATCCAGTGAACTTATAACCACCAGAGCCCCACTACAAAAATACAGAGCACCCCAGCCTAACTTTTTAAGTAAGGAAAATAAATACAAAGTGGTAATAAGGCATTTTCCCAATAAATCATAAACAACCTCAAATAATGAGATAATGGGCAACCAAAAATTAGCTAAGTCCATGATGAGATAAACCACCAGAGAAAAATACAAACCCATGAAAAAGAAGTGAACCCATGCCTTTTGCTAGTAATTTGTGAGAAAGGCCATTTGACTTAAATAATGCAAACCACCCCTTCCCTTAAGCAAAAAGAAACCAAACTCCAGAATGATTGCTCTTGCACAAAATACTAGCTAAGAAAAATACGAACTCTGTTGTTTGATGTTTTTCAAACATAGTGGTAGTAGAAAGCACCCCTTTGGCTAGAAACCTTAAGAAAACCATAGGAAAAGAATTAAAAGGTATTAATGACTAGAAATTTGTATCAAGTCATGTTATGACACCTAAAAGCCAGCAAAAATAAGTTTTAAAGAATTACCCACTGTTAAATAATAGTTGTAGTTCAAAGTACCCCTTCTGCCTTAAGATTTGGCAATTTTGTCCAGAGAAAACCATTTACTTTCTGAACCCCAAATTTTGAGACAGAGAATCATACACCAGTAACCAGCCACTGTAATTTTTGCAGAATTTTTGGAATTTTATAAAAGCAACTTGTAGTTCAAACCTACTCCAAAACATTAAAGAGAATAAAAGAAAAGAGAAGAAGGAATAAACCTCATCCCATTAAAGCTAACCCAATTTACCAAATATACCACTAAAGGGTTTTACATAAGTAAGGTTAACTTGTTTAAATTCAAAAAAGACCGTACATCTTTAAAGTTGTAAATTCTAAAGCACATATCATATCATGCATGTACCTTACGCATTGCATTCATTAGATTGTAATCTTGCCGACGGAGAGTACGTGCTCATCCCCGAGCAAGGACCTGTCCAAGAGGAGGACCAGGAGCAGGCTTCAGAGGCTGCTATTGAGGATCTCCCCGCAGCCCCAGCAATTGAAGGCAAGCCCCGGTTTTATGCATAACCATGTTATTATATGCTACTTTACTACACTTAATGCTTGTAGGACTGTAATGTGCACTTAAGTGTAGGAGTTGCTTGAAACCTCTAGTTGCATGAACTTAGGACTCCTTTTTGAGATGAATACTAGTATGCTAGGTCGAGTAGCTGCTTGCTAATCAGGATCTCGGTAGAAGTCGAGTGATTTTTCTAGCACTCGCGCGAGGTCAGGAATTGATTGTATTCATCTTGATAATGGGATATATGTTGGTCTATGGACTTGGATCCAGGGAGGATGCCTTGTCCATGAGACGGGAGAAAAAATAATTTAAGGATTAATGTGTGGATACCTGAGTCAAGCTTTTGAACGTACTAAGCACATGCCGGGAAAAATGGTAACCGGTAAACCTAGTACCTGAGTGAAGCTGGGCGCGGACTTTATCCCTCATGCGACCTGAGACAGGGTCTCCCATGCTAGCTATGGTGGGTACAAGTGCGGTCACTGCACGGCGGCAGCCGGGGTCAGTGAAGCATTGTATGCCAAGGCGGTGAGGCCTGGACGCGAACGGGGAATCGATGGGGACGGTTGTCATGTGTGGGGTCGAAGTACCCTGACATGCCGTGTGTTTAGGTTTACCTTGCAAGGTTAAAACTCGATTCGAATCGTCTGCTTCTCGCAGCTAATGAGACTGCTTGATTCCTTGTACTGCATCGAGTAAGAAGTGAAATGTGGATTACATGAGATAACTTGTTGATTGAGCTAATTGCTTGTTACCATGTATGCTTAGAAGGAGCAAATCTAGCTAAGTTAATGATGGTAGAAATTGAAAAGCTAAAAGTTGATTTTAGAAACAGCTAGTGCTTTTGGCAAACCAAACCCCTCAGCCAAACAGCTGCATAGTCTAGAGGTAGAGGAGTAGACTCCTCACACCGGTTAAGTCTAGCTGAGTATTAGTATACTCAGCCTTGCTTGTGGCACCATTTTTGCAGGTACCATGCAGGATGTAGTTGATGGTGTGACTTGGCCTACCACCCTGCCACCGGGTTGGACGGTCGAGTGGGATGTTGCTCCGGCAGGAGAGGAGCATGAGGAGTAGTGGGCTAGGCCTTGCCCATTTCCTCATTACCGACGACATCGATTATCCGCTGCACTTTAATTTGTGAACTTATTTGCTACTCCAAAAACTCCGATTTATGTAATAACTCCGTACTTAATTTGAGGTTTCCTGTTTTATTGTATTTCTTCTGTGACTCACCTTCGAGTGAGATTGTGGAATTTGATCCTGGTTAAGTGGCTCTATCAGACTAGATCTGAGGGACTGACGGGTTATTCCGATTTAAGTGTGTTACGGCCCCTGAGGCGTGACTTAGGCACTTAAGCTGGAATAATTCGGGTGGTTCTGCCACACCCATCTCAAGAGAAAAGTGCCTTACCGAAGAAGATATCGGGAAGCATACCCTTGAAGCATGGAAGAAGCTACAGAGGAACCTATCCAGTCGCTCAGTCAAAAGGACCGACCGTGAGAATCAAAGCACTGCCCCTAAGTCAAAGTAAACAGGAAAAGAGGACAGAAGGAGTTATCACCATACAGAGAGGCAAAGATTCTTGAAACTAGAGACCACAAACATCAGGGTCATTGACCCCACCACTCACTCGTGCCCCTTGCACGCGTGCCCGCCTCCATGCGCACTACCACCGCCCCACGCCCCCTTTGCAGCGCACCCACCGCCGCCATCGTCGCCGGCAACACCAAGTCCCCCCCTCCCCTTGTCGCGTCTACTACCGTGTGGCACCTGCTCCATCACCACCAATCCACCCCCCCCCCCCCCCGAGCACCCCCGCTCGCCTATAAACCCCCCACCAGCTCCCTCAACTCCCATCTCGCTCAAAGCAAAGCACACTCCAGATAAACCTCCCTGCCAAATAGCAAGCAACTCCATTTTCCACTCCCTCGCCCCTAAGATCACAATGCTCGGTGATTCTTGGGTTGAAGACTGTTGCACATGGTTCATAGTCTTTGGTTTCCTCCTCTGTATGATGGTAATACTCATCGATAGAATCCTCCAGTGGGAAGAGCAAAGAGAAAGAAAGGGTCAGTGAAAAGAAGATAGTGAAGAGAAGATGAGAAGAAGGTTGTCCCAGAATCAACCCTGTGTTAGTCATTTCTCCGCAGCCTGCTCAAGCAGCAACAGCAGAAGAAGGCCCCGTAACACCCTTGTTATGAGGTACTTCAAGGAGTTCAAATCCCCAAGATTCAAGAGATCTACCCTCATTCTTTTTAAGTGGGGTAGTGTTCCAGTAAGGTTCCTGCTATGGAGAAAAAGAAAAAAGGCCTGTAGCAAGCTTGTGGAGGACCAGATCATCAAAGCATATAAGTTTCTGGATGAGAAGTGGTCACCCAAGTTTTGTTGATGAAGCACCAGAAGACCAATCAAGGAAGGAATCCAAGTGGAAGTCCGCAAGAGAAAGGTTTGCGTGTTGGCATCGATGCTTCTTCAATAAGCTAGCTGCCAAGCGAAACCTAGAAGCCTGAAGATGATCTTGAGTAGCCAAAACCAGCGTTTGCAATCAACAACCAGATGCTCCGCCAGACCAGATCTTGTTGAAGTTCCATCTCCTCGAAGAGTCTGCAAAGTGAAGATATGTAGCTGAAGTAAAGCTATACCCATAACCCTTCTAAGCCGAATCTCGAGGACGAGATTCCTTTTAAGTGGGGTAGATTTGTAGCATCCCAAAAATTCAAATTCTGAAATTTTCTCAAACTCGCCCTAAATTCAAAATGAATTTCAAATTTCATTTCAAAGTGTTTGTTTGCGAGTTGATATCAACAAATAAATTATAGTGGTCTATATTCTCTCTAAAATCCTCCTCAAAATATCCTACAAATATTTCCCCAGTGATCCCCCTCAAATTCTTTCCAGAAATACTGCTCAGATATTTCCCCAGTAACCCCCCTTTGATTTCTTTCCAAAAATACTGCCAAAATATTCCACCGATGTATCTCCGGATATTTTCCTCTTGAGAAATACCTTCAGAATCATTTTTCAAGACCCTACAAATATTTTCTTCATAACTTTCCTCATGCCCATACATATACGTATGCCTCCAGTGTCATACGGTGAGCTCTACAAGCTAATTACACTTATACAAGACAAATACATGCTAACCTCCCACTAATCCTCTCATCCTCCCACTAATCCTCTCATCCCTCCCCCTAATCCCCCACCATGGCTATAAATAGAGGGGCAAGGGCCTCCTCTCATCCCACCCCAAGCCATTTCATGGCAACTCTCTCCCCCCCACACACACCCACTCCATGTTCCACACAAGCACACACTAGCACAAGGATCGTTCGATCGTTCTTCGATCGTTCGTCCCCTGTTCTTAGTTTGTTCGTTCGTTCGTCCGATCGTTCGATCGTTCGTCCGATCGTTCGATCGTTCGTCCGATCGTTCATGGTTCGTTCGTCCGTTCGTCCGATCGTTTGATCGTTCGTCCGTTCGTTCATCCAAATAATCTTTGTCCTACCATTATGCTGCCGAAATTCCGATCGTTTGTTCGTTCGATCATTCGATCGTTCATCGTTCGTTCATAGTTCATATTCATCGTTCATCGTTCGTTCATAGTCCCTATTCATCGTTCTTCCAGATAATCTTTGTCCTACCGTTATGCTGCCGAAATTTCGATCGTTCGATCGTTCGTTCATAGTTCCTATTCATCGTTCATCGTTCGTTCATAGTTCCTATTCATCGTTCGTTCATACGACTATTCATCACCACTATTCACCGTTACTATTCATCATTACTATTCACTGACACTATTCATCATTGTTACTATTCAGTATTACTATTCATCATCGTTACTATTCATCATCGTTACTACTCATCGATGATATCTAGTAACTTTTTTGTCGTCACTATTCATCGTTACTATTCATCGATTAGTCGATCACCCCAAATTTCAACTACTCATACATCATGATGTCCAGTCCACCTAAGACCAGCCATACCCATATTCCAGTCATACGAACTTCGGTGACTGTGATTTTCCTTCCAGTAGGGAACTTCCCATCTGGTCACCCATCCCAGGTTTCTCCAAGTTGAGCACGCTTAACTTTGAGATTCCTTCGAACCAGGTTCCTAAACTCAGATTCCAATAATTCTCGTTTCTAAATTCTTATCAAACTATTCCCTATCCAACCATGTCATCCCTTAAGCATGGTCCATATTCCAGAAAACTCCCAAAATACTCTTGTCCCATATTCTGCCTATAACTCTCCTATTCATACTAAGTCAGACGATTCATTCGTCACTATTCTCACCAACAGTGAATTTCACTGTGCTACACCACATACACCCAGCTATAAATACACCCAGCTACCCTCTCCCTCTCCACACACACTCAACACCCTCAGCCAAGGCAAACACCCCACCCACTCAGTTACTCTGCTCTGTCGGCTACACACATAGTGTCGCTTCGCCTCCAGTCCACCCTCCTGGTAAGCACCTCCGCTCCACCAGCAGTAATATCACAACACCACATGACGCAGATTCTACTCAAGACTCTACCCATCCATATATCACTATTCTGACCACTATACTAAATATTTGTTGCTATACTTGTTGGTTTGTATGTTTGCTTGTTCATGTTGCATAGTTATCGAAGCGTTCGTGCCGTCTCGTGGAGGCCAGATCTGCAAGTCTACGCCAGGCGGTGGAGCCAGAAGCCAGTTCCGCGAGCTCCCCTTCCCCCTTCGCCGAATAAGCACGGCAAGCTCACTGGATCCCTTTGATGCATAAATTACCTATGATTTTTCAACCACAACCCTCAGCCTGTTATTTTATGCATGATATGATTTTGAGACAAGTTATTATGGCCACACAGCCGCTTGCCGCAATCAATCCCTGATATATATGTTCTAAATGATTTGAGAACAGGTGTGAGTTTTCAAAAAAATGCTTTTCAAAATGTGTGTGATGAAGGGTTTTCACCCTTATCACCTTGTGAGTGGGATAATCAGGGACTCCCTGGTTTAGGGGAGGGCCTAAGGCGTTGGCTCAGCTGGTTTAGGCGTGAGCAGAAGGATTGTCCCCTCATATAAGGACCGGTTTGTCATCTTCACTACCTGTACTCTTTAATAGTACAACCACTTGAGACTGTGTGGGCAGTCACTCAATCTGAACTCGTGCGGTCCGACCCCAGGGTTATGAAGGCTGGGGAGCACCGGGAGGATAAGGAGGGGGAAAGTTTTGTCCGGTTTGGACATGGCGGTGGCCTGACTCCTTCCGGATAACCGTTAAGGTTAGGACGTGCGAGGAAAGAAAGAGATTCGGATTCGGATCTCATTGATCATGAGATCGTAGAGCCGGACTAGTGGGTAAAGTGTACACCTCTGCGCAGAGTTCAAACCTATTCGAATAGTCTGTGTCCACAGGAATGGATGAGTCTGGTGTGGTATGGCAATTAGTGTTTCGCTTTTAAAAAAAGAGATGTTTTTGAGAAAAGTGGTTTTTTAAAGGTTCGGCGGTTGAGCCGTGAGCTATGGTGGACGGGAAGTCCAGTAGCTGTTTTTGAAAAGGAAAACCAGTGGGAAACTGCTGAGATACCTAGATGGTTTAGTCCACGGGATTTTGTTATAATACTGGAAAACTTCCTGCTCCTTTTGGAGAGGATGCGCTTTGCAAAAATACAAAATGTTTTTCAAAACAACTCTGCATAAAATATTGCTGTTTCTGCAAAATATCCTGAGCTCCACATATTCCATGCATTATATCTGATTTCCCCATTCCGCGGGTGAAGGTGGGCTGCTGAGTACGTTTGTACTCACCCTTGCTTATTTGTTGTTTTTCAGAAAAAGGAGATCGGGTAAGAGTTACGACTGTTCCCAACCTTGCCTGTGGCTGTTGGACCGCTGAATTGCTTCACTGCGTATATCGGGCTGCTTCAGCCCCACTCTGATGATATGTCCCGAGTTGTGGACCAACTCTTAAAGTTGATCGCCACCTTTATAGGTTTGTCTCGTTTAAGCAGATCTGGAATCATCTGATGTATAAATGTGTTTACTAGCCTCCTGGGACTAGTAATTGTATCACATTTGAGTCCCAGAGGATTGGGACGCTTCAGTTCTCGAGGACCAGCTTATCAACACTCAGCAGAAGCTTGCCGAAGCTAATGAGCACCTGGATATGCATCACCAGGAGGCTGACGAGGAAGCCGACATCGAGGGAGGAGATGAGCCTGCCTCTAGTTTGGACACTGCCGGCTCAGGGAGACCACCATCCCCCGAGTCGAGTGTTGCCTCGTTCGCTCACTAGGTGTCAGGGACAGAGTTAGAAGTTGGTGATGGTAGGACTCCTCGCAGCTAGCTTAGCTTTTGCACCCTTGGGGTACTAGGCTAGATAGAGTTGAGTCTTTTTGGGACAATTGATGTAACCGTGATAAACTCTCTTGGAAGCATGACTGATGGATGCTGTTATCAGTTTTAATTTTGGAAGGAAAAATTTATGCCTTTTTAAATCCTTTTTGTTGAAGTTGGAGTCTATCATTTTGTTTCTAACTCTTTTTCGCCGCGATTAAATCTTGAACGTGGAGATATGGTGTTAAGTATGTATGTGGTTTTTTTCAGATGGCCGGGAGGCAGCGTCATGGCCAGAATGAGCACGTTCCTCCACTGCCGCCACCACCCCCCACTCTGCAGGAGCTAATGGCTCAGCAGAATGAGATCCTGAGGCAGCTGGCTCAACGTCAGCCACCACCTCAGCACTATGGTGGTGGAGACCATCAGCGTCACCCCGCGGCGGCTACATACCAGGAATTCCTTAGCACCCAGCCACCATTGTTCACAAGGGTAGAGGACCCACTTGATGCAGATGTATGGTTGCGAGTGGTGGAATCCAAATTCCCACTACTCCATGGAGCTTGCTCAGAGGTCACCGAAGTCAGGTTCGCCACCCAGCAGCTTCGCGGAACCGCAAGGACTTGGTGGGACCATTTTCTTGCCATGCAGCCCGAGGATCGAGAGGTGGAATGGAGGGAGTTCAAGGCAGCTTTCAGGGGACACCACATACCAGCCGGAATTATGGACCGAAAGCTCAATGAGTTTCTGGCACTCACTCAGGGCAACAGGACAGTGTTGCAGTATGCCCAGGCTTTTAATGACTTGTGCTAGTATGCGGGATATCATGCAGATACAGATGAGAAGAAGCGAGACAGGTTCAGGAGGGGGCTCAGCACTAAGCTCCGTGACCGTCTCAACACCGTCAGGGCCAACAGCTACAATGAGTTGGTCAACATGGCCATCTCCCAAGAGGACTGCATTACAGCTCGACAGGCAGAAAAGAAGAGGAAGACCCCTATGACAGGACCCTCAGCTCAGCCAAAGCGCTTCAGGAGTGTGTCCGACACTCAAGGCGGAGGACCCCAGCATCAGCAAGGCAGATGGGTGATCCGACCACAGCAGCAGCAGCAGCAGGCACCCAACCGTACTCAGTTTCCAGCTCAGAGGAACAATCAGCTGCAGCAGCAGTACCGCCAGTCAAATGACAACAGGTGTTTCACTTGTGGCAACACCGAACATTATGCTAAAAATTGCCCCAGGAACCAGCAGAGGCAGGGGCAGAATGTCAATCAGACCCAAGGCAAGAGACAGAAGGTGCAAGTGAGGCAGGGCAGGCTAAACTTCACCACCATGGCTGATATTCCAGAGGGAGCACCCGTCATGACTGGTATCTTTACAGTTTTAAATTATCCTGCCATTATTCTTTTTGATTCTGGTGCATCGCATAGTTTTATCAGTGCCAAATTTAGTGCCAAGTGCCAGTTGCCTTTTCACCACACCAATGGGGGCATTACCATTTCAACACCAGGAGGCAGAGTTGCCACTTATCAAATCAACAGGCAAGTGCCTATAAAATTTGGTAGTCTTGTGATTAGAACCACCCTTCTCATCTTAGGATTGGATAGCGTGGATATTATTTTGGGAGCTGACTGGTTGACCCGGCATCAGGCAGTATTGGATATTGCAGCCAGGGCCATTGAAATTCATTCCCCTGCTTATGGTGAGACTATTTAATATTTGCCCGACCAGGGATGCACCCGTTCTTGTGCCTTTGTTATGATGGAATCCCCAGTGGAAAAGATCCCAGTGGTCTGTGACTACCCGGACGTGTTTCCGGATGAATTGCCAGGGATGCCACCTGACCGAGACATTGAGTTCACAATTGAGTTGCAACCCGGGACTGCTCCTATCTCCAAGAGACCCTATAGGATGCCTCCCGCGGAATTGGCAGAGCTGAAAAAGCAATTGCAAGAGTTATTGGACAAGGGGTTTATTCGCCCGAGTACTTCACCGTGGGGATGTCCAGCATTATTTGTGAAGAAAAAGGATGAGAGTTTGAGGATGTGTGTTGACTACCGCCCTCTCAATGCGGTGACTATCAAGAACAAGTACCCACTGCCCCGTATTGATGTTCTGTTCGATCAGTTGGTAGGAGCCAAGGTATTCTCCAAGATAGACCTTTGCTCAGGATACCATCAAATCAAGATCCGTGCCAGCGATATTCCCAAGACGGCTTTCTCTACCAGATATGGGTTGTATGAGTTCTTGGTGATGTCTTTCGGGCTGACCAATGCCCCGGCTTATTTCATGTACTTGATGAACTCAGTCTTTATGCCAGAATTAGACAAGTTTGTGGTTGTTTTCATTGATGATATTCTGGTTTATTCCAAGAATGAAGCCGAGCACACCAAACATTTGCATACTGTACTTCAGAGACTGCGTGACCATCAGTTGTATGCTAAGTTGTCTAAATGCGAATTCTGGCTGAAGGAGATCAAATTCTTGGGTCACACAATTTCTCAGGATGGGATATCAGTTGATCCTGAGAAGGTGCAGGAGGTGATGGATTGGAAACCCCCAACTACCGTAAGGCAGATTCGAAGTTTTCTGGGTTTGGCAGGGTATTATCGACGATTTATTCCAGACTTTTCTAGGATTGCCAAACCAATGACTGAACTGTTAAAGAAAGGAGTCAAGTATGTTTGGAGCCAGAAGTGTGAAGATGCCTTTCATACCTTGAGGCAGCATTTGACAACAGCCCCAGTGCTAGCTCAACCTGACAACACCAAGCCATTTGAAGTTTATTGTGATGCTTCTGGTACAGGATTGGGATGTGTCTTGATGCAAGAGAATAGAGTCATTGCTTATGCTTCCCGAGCACTCAGGCCCCATGAGCAGAACTATCCTACACATGACCTGGAATTGGCAGCTGTGGTTCATGCTCTTAAGATATGGAGACACTACTTGATGGGAGCTCACTGTAACATCTACACTAATCACAAGAGTCTCAAGTACATCTTCACTCAGGCAGATCTGAACATGAGGCAAAGGAGATGGTTGGAGTTAATCAAGGACTACGATTTGGAAGTGCATTACCATCCGGGCAAAGCAAATGTTGTGGCAGATGCCCTGAGCAGAAAAGCCCAGTGCAATTGTATGAGCATGGATGCAAGAGTCACCACCCTGTGCGATGAGTTGTGCAAGCTGAACCTGGAAGTTGTTTCTTCGGGTGACTTAAGTTATATCTCGGTGGAACCCACATTGCAAGAGCAAATAGTAAGGGCACAGACTGAGGATAAGGGTGTTCAAATGATTAAGGAAATGATTAAGCAAAAGGCAGAGAAGTACAAGTGCTTCCGTCAGGACAGCAAGGGAATTCTATGGTTTGGAGATAGAGTGGTTGTTCCCAAGGACCCTGAGCTAAGAAAGAAGATACTAGATGAAGCTCACCTTTCCAAATTCTCCATGCACCCTGGTAGCAACAAAATGTACCATGACCTCAGATCTTTATATTGGTGGACCAGAATGAAGAGGGAAATTGCCAAGTACATATCTGAGTGTGATACCTGCCAGAGAATCAAAGCTAGTCATTTGAAGGCAGCATGCCCTTTGCAACCCCTTCCCATACCATCTTGGAAATGGGAGGACATTTGCATGGACTTTATAGTGGGATTGCCCAATACATCCAGGCACCATGATTCTATTTGGGTTATTGTGGACAGATTGACTAAGACTGCTCATTTCTTGCCAGTGCACACCACCCAGAAGACAGAAAAGTATGCAGAAACATATGTTGATCAAATAGTGCGATTGCATGGTATTCCAAAGACCATCATATCTGACAGGGGAGCACTGTTTGTGGCACGCTTTTGGGAACAGCTGCAAGAATCACTTGAGACCCAAGTAATACGAAGCTCAGCATACCATCCCCAAACCGATGGCCAGACAGAACGGGTAAACCAGATTTTGGAAGACATGTTGCGAGCATGTGCACTACACTACGGGAAGGACTGGGACAAGTGTCTTTCCTTGGCCGTGTTTTCTTACAATAACAGCTATCAGTCCAGTCTGAAGATGGCACCTTTTGAGGCATTATATGGGAGAAGGTGTAGGACCCCACTGAATTGGTCTCAAGCAGGAGAGAGGGAAATTTTTGGGCCAGATTTGGTACTTGAAGCAGAGGAAAAGGTCAGAGTTATTACAAAGAACTTAGAAGCTGCTCAGGCTAGGCAAAAGAGCTATCATGACAAGAGGCGGAAGCCTCTACAGTTTGAGGTGGGAGACCATGTTTATCTTAAGGTATCACCCACCAAGGGTGTCCAGAGATTTGGGATCAAGGGCAAGTTAGCTCCTCGCTACATTGGACCCTACAAGATCAAGGAAGCCTGTGGACCCGTAGCCTATCAACTGGAATTGCCACCTCACATGTCAGCAGTTCACAATGTGTTCCATGTATCTCAGCTGCGAAAATGTGTTCATCTACCCACTGAAGTGCTACCAGAGCCAGACATTGAGATAGAACCAGACTTGTCCTACCAAGAGTACCCCGTCAAGGTATTAGATCAAAAGAAGAGATCAACTCGGGCAAGGTCGGTTAAAATGTATAAGGTTCAGTGGAGTCACCATTCAGCAGAAGAAGCTACATGGGAGACTGAGGATTTTCTACGCTCTCGCTTCCCCGACTTTCTACCCAAAAGAGTCGGTACGTAACCCCAAGACCCCACCTGCCCTTTGAATACAATTATAAGAAAAACTTAGATAGCAAGGATAGTCTAAGTTGTGGATTTAACTTAAGAAGGGCTTCCTTCTGAAGTTGCAAAGAGAATGACATTCGAAGAGCAGTTAATAAAAGAAACTTGAGTATAAAGAAAGAGTAGCACCAACACACCTTCAAGCACCCTCCAAGGGACTCTACCTAAAAATCTCGGGACGAGATTCCTTTAAGGGGGGAGGGCTGTAACACCCCAGGTGTTACCTTGGCTAGAGCCCACCTTGGCACTAAAGGCTGTGATCACATGTGGTAGAGACTTAAGGGAACATATAAGAACCTTGGAGGTATTGTGTTAATCAAGTTGTTAATGGCCTAAGAAGTATTAATCAAACCCTTGCACACTTATTACCTTGGATAAGAGGGGGGAAAGAACCCTAGGCCCTCCTAAACCCTATCTCCCAAACCCTGGTTAAGGGGGGGAAAAAGAGAGTAAGCAAGATGCAAAACATGAGTGATCTTTAGCAAAGCCCTAACTAACCTTATAACCATCAATTAGGGGAGGGTAATATTGCAAAAGACCCCTGGAGAAACCCTAAATCAAATCTCCAAGTGGAGAGAGAGCTAGAGCTCTCTATTTCTCTCTAAGTCAAATTCTAACCCTAATCCAAAGACCAACCGTGTTCACCTCGAAAATGGCACCAAAACCACTTAGGTTCTATACCAAAAGTGTGGCATACCACCTAAGGCACCCCCTGGAAAAAGTGGAAACCGAGACTTTGACGTTTGACAGGTATTGGCATCAGTTTTGTCGCGATGTGGGCAGTGAGACAAACCAAAATTGGCGCCCGTCTATCTCCTGATCTAGGGCGTATCCTCCATTGGAACTCACATGAACTAGGTAGCTCTAGGTGCAGGGAAGAGATCTCCCACAGGCGACGGGGCAAGATTCGTACGTTTTGGCCGCTCAGCAGAGGGAAGAACACAGGCAGAAGCAACGAGCCACGTGTTCGACGCGCTCTGAGCTCGCCAAAGCACGCCCCCCCCACGCCCCCGCATGCCCAGCGCCGCGCCTGAGCCAAGCCAGCGCCATGGCCCGCGCCCGCGCCTATAAAGCCCTCCCAGGCTTCGACTGCACTCTTCCGCGCACCCTCAAACCTCACCGGAGTTTAGCTCGCCGCCGTTTGCCCGTGCGCAGCGTGTCCGCGGCCGCCCAATCCCTCTGCCACCGTAGACCGGCCAATAGAGCCATTCCCAACCCCGTCCAGCCCTCGGAGAAGACTGTGCACACCTCCGTGAAGCTCCCCGAGCGAGGAATCGGAGTTTGCTTCGCCGGAGAGGCCAGTCCACGCTCGCCGGAGCTCTCAACCCCGCCGGAGTACGTGGACCGGGTAATCCACTCAACCATCCTTCGATTCCTTGTGCACACGGTCACTACGTTACCCCGTGAAGCTCACCGTGCCCTTGGATTGAACCAGTTCGCCGTGGTTTGGCCGGTACACTCGTCGCAGACGAGAACACCCGCCTGCGCGCGTGGATCGAGCGATTCCGGCCATCCCCGACGTCAAGCCGTACCTCGACGTGACCGCCAGAGTCTCCCCGAGCCAACCCCACCCTTCGCCGGACCTCCCTCGCCGCCGGTAAGCCGCGCCACCCTTTTCTTTCCCGCGATTACTGTTTACATTGGGGGAAGGACTGCGGGTGAGAGGGAGAGAAGGTCAGGGGGTTTTGTGAAATGTCAGAGACACAGGGGAATAGTGGTGCAAGGGTAGAATTGTGAAGGTTGATTTAGTTTAAACCCAGGGACCTCGGTGTAAACTGTTTTTCCAGAAAACCTTTATTAAGTTTGTTTTTAATTTGAACAGAAACTTTAAAAACTCATAACTTCAGTTTAGTTCATCCAAATTTGGTCAAACCAATTTTGCCAGACTTTAATTAATGTAACCTACTTAAGAAAAATATAAAACCCCTTGGTACTATAGAAAACTTTAAAGTTATGATTTAATGATAGTTTTAGCCAAAAGCTCAATAATAGAAAGAAAAATAGTTGTGCTATTTGACTAGGGTTAGAAAAATTTGGAGAAGTTTATATCTACCTACTGACCTGTTTAAAAATGTTAAACCTCTCTGTCCACCCCAATAAGTTAGTCTTTACCCCTTATTTTGCAATATGCTTAGGATTAAGAAAAATAGAAAAGGGGGTATAAATAATGAACCAGAGAGCACCTCTATTTTTGTTGGGATACTTATTCAATATAGTTCACTGGAAAAATCTATCATACCCTGGTTTAGTATAAAATAAGTAGGATACCTTTTATTTTAATAAAATAAGGATAAATTAGAAAAACCCTACAAAAATAACCCCAAGGTAAAAACACCCCCACCCTTGGGATAACTAATGTTTTATTAATGAGAACTTAGGAAAAATATGAAATCTGCTGTTTGACATTTTTCAAATAATAATGTAGTAGAAAGTGCCTTTTTGACATTAAACTTAAGAAAATCATAACTAAATAACCACCCCTTAGTTTTCTGTGATTTTTAGCACAGAAGCCTATTATTACTATTGGATGCCAGCAAAAATAACCTTTAGGACAGAACCCACCCCTAACTAAGAGATGTAGTGTAAAGTGGCCCATTTTGCATAACTCTTGTTATTTTTGTTTAAAGCCTAGCCTTTGTACTTTAAGCCTCAAATTCTTAAAACATGCTAGAATAGCAAATGGCAACCCACTGTACTTTTTACAGAATTTTTGGAAAATATTAAACCCTTGTCATAGTTCAAACCTACCCTAGAAACCATAAGTAGAAAATAAAAGAAAGGGAAAAGTGGGTAATAGAAAAATGGTGCCATCCTAAAATCCTTTATATCTTATCCACTGAAGGATACAAGAGCAATACAAATTCCCTATGTTTATCCTCAATAAAAACCTAAGCCTAAAGGTGATAAGTCTAACCCACTAGAAGCCCCACATAACCAAGAAACCCTAAGTTACTTCTTGACTTAGTTTCTTTTTAGCATAATGTTATTAAATCCTGCATAATCATGACATACATGTTCATTGCATTCGATAGACTGTAACCTTGCTGACGGAGAGTATATCCTCGTGCCGGAGCAAGGAGCTGCTCAGGAGGTAGCCCCGGATCCAGCACCCGAGCCTGCACCAGAGGACCTGCCTGCCACTGCTTTGGAAGGCAAGCCCCGGTTTTATGCATAACCTGTTCTATATGCTATTTTACTGCACTTAATGTTTGTAGGATTGTACTGTGCACTTAAGTGTAGGAGTTGATTGAAACCCTAGTTGCATGAACTCAGGATTCCTTTTGAGATGGATACTAGTATGCTAGGTCGAATAGTTGCTTTATTTAATTAGGATCTCGGTAGAAGACGAGTGATTTTTCTAGCACTCGCGCGAGATCAGGAATTGGTTGTACCCACTTTTATATCATCATGATTCTAGTTGTGGACAACAATCCATGGGGATTGGTTGTCTACGAGATGGAAAATGGAATAAGGATTAACGTGCGGATACCTGTGTCAAGCGTTTGAACGTACTAAACACATACCGAGAAATATGGTAAATCGGTAAGCCTAGTACCTGAGTGAACCTGCCCGCAGATTGCCCTCCTCACGCGACCTGATACGTGGTCTCCCATTCCGGTTATGGTGGGTACAAGTGCGGTCACTGCACGACGGCCAGTCGGGGTCAGTGAGGCATTGTACGCCAAGGCGGTGAGCCCCTTTCTGTTGCCAGGGAATCGATGGGGATGGTTGATATGTGTGGGGACGGAGTGCCCCTACATGTCGTGTGTTTAGGTTTACCTTGCAAGGATAAAAACTCGATTCGAATCGTCTGCTTCTCGCAGCTAATGAGACTGCTTGATCCATTGTACTGCATTGAGTAACAAGTGGAAGTGTGATGAGATGATGTAAGCTGTTGATTGATAATAATGCTTGCTACCATGTATGAATAGATAGTACATCTTTAGCCTTAAGAGAGTCACACTTAAATTTGACAAGGTTAAAAACTTGATTTAGAAACTCAGCTAGTGCTTTTGGCAACCAAACCCCACAGCCAAACAGCTGCATGTCTAGAGGTAGAGGAGTAGACTCCTCACACCGGGTAAGTCTAGCTGAGTATTAGTATACTCAGCCTTGCTTGTGGCATAATTTTTTACAGGTTCTCTGGAGGACATGGTTGCTAGAGTGACTTGGCCGTCCATCTTGCCACCGGGTTGGATTGTCGAGTGGGACCCTACCTCGGCTGAGGAGGAGCATGAGGAGTGATGGGACAGGCTTCCCCATCTCTCTATTTATTTACCGTTAGTTTATTTCCGCTGCACTTCGAACAATGATGGTTACTTTTGCAAAAACTCTGATGATGATGATGTAATAATTTAATACTCCGACATGTATGGTTTTATGCTTTATTGTATTTGCTCTGTGACTCACCATCGAGTGAGATTGTGGTACTTGATCCTGTCAGTGGCCGTGTCGGACTAGATCCGAGGGATTGATGGGTTATTCCCATTTAAGTGTGGTCTAGTCTCTAAGGCGGGGCTTAGGCACTTAAGTTGGAATAATTCGGGCAGTTCCGCCACATCTACCTCTAGACATGCAACTGTTTGGGTGTGGGGTTTGGTTGCCAAAAGCACTAGCTGAGTTCATAAATCAAGTTTTAGCTTTGTCAAGTTTTAGTGTGACTCTCTTAAGACTAAATATGTACTATCTACTCATTCATGGTAGCAAACAAATTTAGCAATCAACATCTTTTGTCACCTCATCACATTTTCACTTGTTACTCAATGTAGCAGCATGCATCAAGCAGTCTCATTAGCTGCGAGAAGCAGACGATTCGAATCGAGTTTTTATCCTTGCAAGGTAAACCTAAACACACGACATGTAGGGGCACTCCGTCCCCACACATATCAACCGTTCCCATTGATTTCCTGGCAACAGATCAGGGCTCACCGCCTTGGCGTACAATGCCTCACTGACCCCGACTGCCGTCGTGCAGTGACCGCACTTGTACCCACCATAACCGGAAGGGAGACCACGTCTCAGGTCGGGTGAGGGGTAAAGTCTGCGGGCAGGTTCACTCAGGTACTTGGCTTACCGATTTACCATATTTCTCGGTATGTGTTTAGTACATTCAAACGCTTGACACATGGTGCCACACCTTAATCCTTATTCCAATTTTCGTCTCGTAGACAACGCATCCCCATGGACCGTTGTCCACAGATCATCATCAGTATGATATACAAATGGATACAACCAATTCCTGACCTCGCGCGAGTGCTAGAAAAATCACTCGACTTCTACCGAGATCCCTAATTAGCAAAGCAGCTACTCGACCAGCATACTAGTATCCATCTCAAAAAGGATTCCTAAGATCATGCAACTAGGGTTTCAAACAACTCCTACACTTAAGTGCACATTCAATCCTACAATCATTAAGTGTAGTAAAATAGCATAACAAATAGGTTATGCATAAAACTGGGGCTTGCCTTCCAAAGCTGGGGCAGGCAGATCCTCTGGTGCAGGCTCTGGTGCTGGATCCGGGGCTACCTCCTGAGCAGCTCCTTGCTCCGGCACGAGGACGTACTCTCCGTCAGCGAGGTTGCAGTCTATCGAATGCAATGAATAGGAATATGTATGTCGTGATTATGCATGATTTACAAACATTATGCTAAAGGAAGAAAAACTAAGTTAGTTAGTAACTTAGGGTTTCTAGGTCATACGTGACTTTTAGTGGTTTATGTTTATCTCTCTAGGTTTGGGTTTTGTTAAGGATAAGCATAGTGGATTTGTATTTCCCATATATATTTCAGTGGGCAATTTAAAAGGGTTTTGCTGATTGGGTTAGGGTGACACTAATTTCCACCATTAATTTTCCCCTTCTTTATTTTCTATTTATGAATTCTAGTGTGGGTTTGAACTACAACAGTGGTTTAACTTTTTCCAAAAATTTTGTAAAAATTACAGTGGGTTCCTATTGGTCACTATAGTCTGTTCTATGAATTTGAGGTCCAGAATAAAAAGAGTATGCCTTGGACAAAAATAACAAAAGTTGGGCAAAGGGGGGTCACTTTGCACTACAACTCTAAACTAGGGGTGGATTCTGTCCTAAGGGTCATTTTTGTTGGTATCTAACAATTATCACATGCTTCTATGCCAAAAATCACAGAAGGTTAATTGATGGTTATTTAGTTGTGATTTTCTAAAGCTAAATGTCAAAAAGGCACTTTCTACTATCTTGTTATTTGAAAAATATCAAACAGCAGATTTCATATTTTTCCTATGTTCTTAATAACAAAAATTTAATTATCCCAAGGTTTGGGGTGTTTTCACCTTGGGGTTATTTTTCTAGGGTTTTTCTATGTTTTCCTTATTTTCTTAAAATAAAAGGTATCCCAATTATTTTATACTAAACCAGAGTATAATAAATTTTTCTAGTGAGCTATACCGAATAAGTAGACTAACAAAAATGTGGGTGCTCCCTGATTCTCTATTTAAATTACCTTTTCTATTTTCTTTAACTTTAAGTGCAAGGTGAAATAAACGGCAAACTCTACCTTAATGGGGTATACAGAGGGGTTTATCATTTTTAAACAGGTTAGTAGGTGATCAAGTACTTCTCTAAATTTTCTTAACCTCAGTCAAATAATGTAATTATTTTTCCTTATTTCTTTTAGCTTTTGGCCAGTTAATCATTTAATTCAAAACTCTAAAGTTTTCTGTAACACTAAGGGGTTTTATATTTTTCCTAAGTGGTTTACATTATTTAAGATCTGGCAAAATTGGTTTGACTCGATTTGGGTGAACAAAACAGAAGATATGAATTATTCAAGTTCTGTTTGAATTTAAATCAGATTAATAAAAAGGTTTCCTGGAAAAACAGTTTACACCGAGGACCCTGGGTTTAATCCAAATCAACCCACTCAAATCTACCCCTGCGCCACTATTCCCCTGAGTCACTGACAGTTCAAAAATCCCCCCGACCTTTCCTTCTTCTTTCCCGAGGTCCTTCCCCTAATTCAAACAGTACCCGCGGGAAAGAAAAGGACGACGCGGCTTACCGGCGGCGAAAGAGGTCCGGCGAGGGGCGGGGATGGCTCCAGGTGGTCCTGGCGGTCACAGCGGTGTATGACTTGACGGTGGAGGTGGCCGGAATCGTCCGGTCCACGTGCGCAGGCGGGTGATCTCGTCGGCGGCGGGTGTTCCGGCTAAACCACGGCGATCTAATTCAATCAAACGGCACGATGAGCTCCATGGGGTGACGTAGAGGCTATGTGCACAAGGAATCGAAGAATGGAGCAGAGATTCACCCGGTCTACGTTCACCGGCGGTCGGGCGAAGTCCGGCGACCGTGGACTGGCTTCTCCGGCGAAGCAAAGTCCGATTCCTTGCTCGGGGAGCTTCACCGAGGCGTGCACAGTCTTCTCCAAGGGTCGGGCGTGGCTAGGAAGGGCTCTGTTGGCCGGTCTACGGTGGCAGGGGCTCGGGTGGCCGCGGGCACGCCGTGCGAGGGGCAAACGCCTGTGGTTTCGGGCTCCGGTGAGGTCGAGCGTGCGCGGAGGAGTACGGTCGACGCCTGAGGGTGATTTATAGGCGCGGGCGCGAGCAGGAGACGCGGGCACGACTTGGCGTGGCGCGGGGCCCGCGGGGTCGGGCACGGGCGTGCTCTGGCGCGCGCAGAGCACGTCGAACACGTGGAGGTGTTCTTCTGCCCATGTTCAAAAGCTTGCTGAGATCGCATACGTGCGAATCTTGGCAAAAATCCGGCGCAGACCTCTTCCTGGCACCTATGGCTATCTCTTGTATGTGAGTTCCAAGGGAAGATAAGCCCTAGGTCAGAAGATATGCGGACGCCAAATCTGGCTTGTCTCCCTGCCCACTGCGCGACAAAAGTGATGCCAAGACATGTCAAATGTCAAGGGCTCGGTCTCAACTTTTTCCAGGGGGTGCCTTAGGTGGTATGCCACATTTTTGGTATACAACTTAGGTGGTTTTGGTGCCATCTACAAGGTGAACACGGTGGATCTTTAGATTAGGTGTAGAATTTGACTTAGAGAGAATTAGAGAGCTCTAGCTCTCTCTCTACTTAAGGAATGGATTTGGGGTTTCTTAAGGGGTCTTTTTGCAATGCTTCCTCTCTATATTTGTTGATTAATATGTTACTTAACTTTGGCCAAGGGTTAGTTCATGATTTGCACATTTGCTTAATCCCCCCCTTCCAACCAAGGTTTTAGGAGAAAGGGGGTTCAAGAGGGGTCTAGGGTTTACTCCCCTCTTGCCCAAGGTGATAATTGTACAAAAGCTTGGGTAATGCTTTTAGGTCATTAACATTCTTGGTTAATACATGGTCTTCAAGGTTCTTATGCTCTTCTCCTTAAGTTTCTTCCACATGTGATCACAATCATTAGTGCATAGATGTGCCATAGCCATGGTAACACTTGGGGTGTTACAGATGTCGGCGCCCTTAGCCAGCCCGCTATGCGTCCCGACCGTGGGTATGTGTCCCTGGTAAGTGTCTGATCCTCCTTCTGTTTTGCGCCGAGTTCTCTACGCCTTTGATTCTTACTGTTGGGATTTTTGTTCGTCCCTAGGGGTTGAGGATTTATAAACCCGTCCGGTCCCGGAGGACGCGGCGGACCGAGCCGCACGGAGGCATGCCGCGGAGAAGGAGAAGGAGAAGAAGGACGCGAAAAAGGCCTGAGCTCGCGAGAGGATGCTAGCTCAGGAAGCTTTGGAGAAGTGTCGCCGGAGGCAGGCGAGGGATGGGCTCCCGAGGGAGCCGTCGCCGGAGACGCCTGACGACGACGATGATGACGACGACGATGAAGACGACGATGTGGCGGCCCGACTTGGCCTCAGCCCGGACCCGAGGCTGGGCCAGGGGTCGTCGAGCCAGCCTCCAAGTGGGTTGGCACCATCAGTGCCTAGGGCTGGGACACCAAGGTCCCAATCCGAGGAGCGGAGGCAGGCCGAGGGGGTACTTGACCCCTTGGCCGAGACAATTGTTGTGACTCCAGGGGGTCAGGTCGACCCGCCTGTCCCCCAAGAGCAGGTGCCCGCGCTGGCTGCACAGGGGGCAGGTCCCTCGGCCGTCGTGACGACGCCTGGGTAGACCGCTCCTTTGGCGCCTCGGGCGTCCGAAGAGGAATGCCAAAGCCGACGGCGGGGCAACCTTTGGCAGCGCCTACGGGGATAGGGGCCCGAGGGGCCTCCCCACAGGCATGATTGGCCTTGCCCCGGAGCGGGTAAGTATCTAAGGATACCTCTGTTTTGATTCTTTCATTATGTGTCTTGAACTTGCCGTCTCTCTCTTTCAGCAAGCGAAAGCAGGGCTTGGCTGGTCTGGCCCCCATGAAGGTCCTTAAGACGAAGCCGGCCTCGGCGGCTGGTGCTGCGGCGCGCCACGCCGGTTGGTTAGCCTCCGCACAAGGTGCTCTCCAGCGGGGGGGCCCAGGCGGCGCGAGTTGCCATGGGGCAAGCCTCCCAGGCTGACCCCCATGTTGGAGCGGCCATCACGCCGGGGAGGCTGCTGATGCGGCCGCGGCCCCGGGCCCGGCTGACTTGTTGCTGTGTCAGCGTCGACTCCTGCCGGGGTCGTCGCTGATTCGTCTGTGGAGCCGCCCGTTGCCGCCGACGTCGGGACGGTTGAGGCCCGCCGCCCGTGGTCATCCCCGACCTCTCCGTTCTCGGCCAAGAGGAGGGGGCGGCCGTCGTTGCCGAGGTTGGTGCTCGGAGGCCTGCCACCTTAGCCGAGGAGGGGCCCAGTACGTCGACGGTGGTGGCGCCCGATGCATCGGCTGCAGGGGGACCCAACGCCTTGGTCGAGGGGCGTGCAGAGCCGTGGCCCGTCTTGGGGAGCAGCGGCCTTATCCCCGCGCAGCTCGACCTCAGTGAGTGGGGTGGGCGACCGCTCCTGTTCTGGAGCTGTGGCACCTCGAATTCGGAAACTCTCCTCTCCCTCAACGATGAGCTGGAGGAGAGGTCCCGAGATAGTTTCCGTGAGTATACCAAGGAGGCGATGAGGTCGCTTCGGTCGACCATGGAGATCCTTTCTAGGGACGTTCCCAGGGTCTTCCAGGTAAGGATTTAGATGTATACCTTGCGTGACCAGGGCATTTTTTGTAATATCCTGTTTTCCTTCCTTAGGAACTTGCGGACGTGAGCACTGCCAAGTCGCTGTTCCTTCGTTGTGAGAGCGACGTCTGGGATTCGCTGCGGTCCCAGCGAGCCGTGCTTACCAAGGCCAATGAGCGCCTCGCCCAATGGAGCACCGAGGTGGCGAACCTTCGGCTGCTCTGCGATGAGCTGAAGTCGGAGGCGGTGTCGGCACGAGCGGAGGCTTTGTCAGCCTGGGAGCAGGTGGCTTCCCAGGCCGAGGAGATGCGTGAAAGGGAAATGTGCCCTTGGGCCATTTCTAAGTATTTTGGTGATTTAGTGTCCAACATAAGTGCTTAAGTGTTAAACTATGCCAAATGGTGGACAAAGTGCAAATCAATACAAAGGTATGATTCTAGACTTAGTACATTGGTTTTGTGTACTAACATATTTGTCTAAGTGCTAGAATCAGAGAAAATACAATTGGAAAAGACTTGGCTCGAGCAGCCAAGACTCTGCTCAGTCTGGGTGCACCGGACAGTGTCCGGTGCGCCAGGCTAGCTCTAGCAAACTGGCTGCTCTCGGGTTTCGTCGGCGGCGTATGGCTATAATTCACTGGACTGTCCGGTGGTGCACCGGACTGTCCGGTGAGCCAACGGTCAGCTGGACCAACGGTCGGCCACGCAATCCGCGCGTGACGCGTGGCCGGGCCAACGGTCTGAAGGGGGCACCGGACTGTCCGGTGTGCACCGGACAGTGTCCGGTGTGCCAACGGCTCTAAAACGCCAATGGTCGGCTGTGCCAAAACAGGAAAGAAATCCGCACCGAGCAGTGTTCGGTGGTGCACCGGACTGTCCGGTGCGCCAGTCGACAGAAGGCAAGAATTGCCTTCCTGGAATGCTCTCAACGGCTCCTAGCTGCCTTGGGGCTATAAAAGGGACCCCTAGGCGCATGGAGGAGTACACCAAGCATTCTCTAAGCATTCGTAAGCACCAAGACTCCAATTCCGCGCATTTGATTCTTTGTGATAGCAACTAGAGCTCCATTTGAGTAGAGAACTCTTCGGGTTGTGTTGTGAGCTCGAGTTGTGACTTGTGTGCGTGTTTGTGCTCTGATTTTGTGTCTTGTGTGCGTTGCTCATCCCATCCTTACTTCCGTGCTTCTTTGTGAACATCAAATTGTAAGGGCGAGAGGCTCCAAGTTGTGGAGATTCCTCGCAAGCGGGATATAGTGAAACAAAGCAAAACACTGTGGTATTCAAGTGGGTCTTTGGACCGCTTGAGAAGGGTTGAGTGCAACCCTCGTCCGTTGGGACGCCACAACGTGGAGTAGGCAAGTGTTGGACTTGGCCGAACCACGGGATAAACCACTGTGCCTATCTGTGTTGATCTTCTTGTGGTTATTGTGTTTTGCAAGAACTCCTCTCTAGCCACTTGGCTTTATTGTGCTAACTCCTAATCAAGTTTTGTGGAATTAAGTTTCAAGTTTTTACAAGATCACCTATTCACCCCGCCTCTAGGTGCTCTCAATTGGTATTGGAGCCGTTCTCTTCAAGAAAGGGACTAATCGCCCGAAGGGATGGATCCTAAGGGAAAGGGGATGGTGATCAACGACAAGGAGAAGGAGTCCTTCATCAATGAGCCGAAAGACGACAAGCCCACTGACTCTGGCTCAAGTCATAAGAAGAAGGACGAGAAGAAGAAGAGGCGCATCAAGAAGATCGTCTACTATGACGACAGCGACGAGTCCTCTTCTTCCCAAAAGGACAACGACGACAACGACTACGAGAAAAAGAAGACAGTTAACTCGAACTTTTCTTTTGATTATTCTCGTATTCCGCAAAGTTCAAATGCTCATTTGCTTTCCATTCCCCTTGGTAAACCTCCTCACTTTGATGGAGAGGACTACGGATTTTGGAGTCACAAAATGCGTAGTCACTTGTTCTCTCTTCATCCAAGTATATGGGAGATAGTAGAAAATGGAATGCAATTTGATAGCACGGATAGTCCCTTATTTATCAACGAGCAGATTCACAAAAATGCACAAGCTACTACTGTGTTGTTAGCCTCATTGTGCAGGGATGAATACCATAAGGTGAGCGGCTTGGATAACGCCAAGCAGATTTGGGACACCCTTAGGATCTCTCATGAGGGAAATGACGTCACCATGCTCACCAAGATGGAGTTGGTGGAGGGCGAACTTGGGAGATTCGCAATGATCAGGGGAGAGGAGCCAACCCAAACGTACAACCGGCTCAAGACCCTCGTCAACAAAATAAGGAGCTATGGAAGCACGCGATGGACAGACCATGATGTCGTCTGCCTAATGCTAAGGTCTTTCACTGTCCTTGATCCACATCTTGTAAACAATATTCGTGAAAATCCTAGGTACACCAAGATGTCGCCCGAAGAAATACTTGGAAAGTTTGTAAGAGGGCGGATGATGATCAAGGAGGCAAGATACGTCGATGATGCGTTGAATGGCCCAATCCACGTGCCTCAAACCGTTGCTCTCAAAGCAACGAGGAGCAAGGAGGCGCTACCTAGCAAGGTGGCGCAAGTTGAGGCGGCCAGGCTTAACGAAGAAGAAATGGCCCTCATCATCAAGTGATTCAAGACGGCACTCAAAGGTCGCAAGGAGCATCCCAACAAAAGCAAGACGAAGGGAAAGCGCTCCTGCTTCAAGTGTGGTAAGATTGGTCATTTTATCGCTAATTGTAACGATAATGATAGTGACCAGGAACAAGAGAAGAAGAGGGAGAAGAAGAAGGCTTACAAGAAGGCTAAGGGCGAGGCACACCTTGGCAAGGAGTGGGACTCGGATTGTTCATCGTCCGACTCCGACAACGAAGGACTTGCCGCCTCGGCCTTCAACAAATTGTTCCTCTTCCCCAACGAGCATCACACCTGCCTCATGGCAAAGGAGAAGAAGGTAAACACTCAAAAGTCTACTTATGCTTCTTCTAGTGATGATGAATCTAGCGATGATGAAATAGACTACGCTAGTTTGTTCAAGGGCTTAGAAAGAACTAAAATCGATAAGATCAATGAATTGATTGATGCTTTGAATGATAAGAATAGATTGTTAGAAAAGCAAGAGGATCTTTTGTATGAAGAACATGATAAATTTGTAGAGGCACAAAAATCTCTTGCTTTAGAAGTTAAAAGGAATGAAATGCTTTCTTGTGAACTATCTACTTGCCATGGGACCATTTCTAGTTTAAAAAAGTGTTAATGATGATTTAAATGCTAAACTAGAAGTAGCAAATAGATCTAACTCTTGTGTAGAACATGTTGTGATCTGCAATAGGTGTAAAGATTTTAATGTTGATGCTTGTAGTGAACACCTAGTTTCTATTGCAAAGTTAAATGATGAAGTGGCTAGTCTTAATGCCCAACTTAGGACTAGCAAAAATGAATTTGATAAACTAAAATTTGCATGGGATGCCTACACCATTGGTAGACACCCCTCAATTAAGGATGGGCTTGGCTTTAAGAGAGAAGCCAAGAACTTAACAAGTCATAAGGCTCCCATTCCCGCCAAGGAGAAAGGGAAGGCTCCTATGACTAATAGTAGTCAAAAGAATCATGCTTTCATTTATGGTGATAAGAGATATTCTAGAAATGTTCATTATGATAGGAGTTGTAATGCTTATGATTCAAATGCCATGTTTGCTTCAAGTTCTTCCATGATGCATTATAGAAATTTGGCTAAGAAAAATGTTATGCCTAGAAGAAATGTTATTCATGTTTCTAGGAAAATAGTTAATGAATCTTCTACAATGTATTATACTTGCAGTGCTTCCTTTGCAATTTGTAGAAAGGATAAGAAGGTGATTGCCAGGAAATTAGGGGCAAAATGCAAGGGAGATAAAACTTGCATTTGGGTCCCTAAGACCATTGTTACTAACCTTGTAGGACCCAACAAGAATTGGGTACCTAAGACCCAAGCCTAAATTGCCTTGCAGGTTTATGCATCCGGGGGCTCAAGCTGGATTATCGACAGCGGATGCACAAACCACATGACGGGGGAGAAGAAGATGTTCACCTCCTACGTCAAGAACAAAGATTCCCAAGATTCAATCATATTCGGTGACGGGAATCAATGCAAGGTTAGAGGGTTAGGAAAGATTGCTATTTCATCCGAGCACTCCATTTCTAATGTGTTTTAGTTGAGTCACTTGGGTATAATTTGTTGTCCATTAGTCAATTATGCAATATGGGATATAACTGCTTATTCACAAATGTAGATGTGTCTGTCTTTAGAAGGAGTGATGGTTCATTAGCTTTTAAGGGTGCATTGGACGACAAACTCTACTTAGTTGATTTTGCAAAAGAGGAGGCCGGTCTAGATGCATGCTCAATTGCTAAGACTAGGATGGGCTAGCTGTGGCATCGCCGTTTGGCACATGTGGGGATGAAGAACCTTCACAAACTTCTAAAGGGAGAACATGTGATAGGTCTAACAAATATAACCTTCGAAAAAGATAGACCTTGTGTAGCTTGTCAAGCAGGAAAACAGGTGGGAAGCTCTCATCATACAAAAAATGCGATGACCACATCAAGACCTTTGGAGTTGCTTCATATGGACCTCTTCGGACCCGTCGCCTATCTAAGCATAGGAGGAAGTAAGTATGGTCTTGTTATAGTTGATGACTTTTCCCGCTTCACTTGGGTATTCTTTTTGCAGGATAAAACTGAAACCCAAGGGACCCTCAAGAGCTTCCTAAGGAGAGCTCAAAATGAGTTTGAGCTCAAGGTGAAGAAGATAAGGAGCGACAGCGGGTCCGAGTTCAAGAACCTTCAAGTGGAGGAGTACCTTGAGGAGGAAGGAATCAAGCACGAGTTCTCCGCTCCCTACACACCACAGCAAAACGATGTGGTAGAGAGGAAGAACAGGACGCTCATCGACATGGCGAGGACAATGCTTGGAGAATTCAAGACGCCCGAGCGGTTTTGGTCGGAAGCCGTGAACACGGCTTGCCACGCCATAAACCGGGTCTACCTTCATCGCCTCCTCAAGAAGACTTCGTATGAGCTTCTAACCGGCTTGCCACGCCACAAACCCAACGTTTCATACTTTCGTGTATTTGGGAGCAAATGTTATATTCTAGTGAAGAAAGGTAGAAATTCTAAGTTTGCTCCCAAAGCTGTAGAAGGGTTTTTGTTAGGTTATGACTCAAATACAAAGGTGTATAGGGTCTTCAACAAATCATCGGGTTTGGTTGAAGTCTCTAGCGACGTTGTATTTGATGAGACTAATGGCTCTCCAAGAGAGCAAGTTGTTGATCTTGATGATGTAGATGAAGAAGACATTCCAACGGCCGCAATGCGCACCATGGCGATTGGGGACGTGCGGCCACAGGAACAAAAGGAGCAAGATCAACCTTCTTCCTCAACAATGGTGCATCCCCCAACTCAAGACGATGAACAGGTTCATCAAGAGGAGGCATGTGATCAAGGGGGAGCACAAGATGATCATGTAATGGAGGAAGGAGCATGTTGGGGACTTGTTCTTAAATGCTATGAATCAAGAACAAGGCAACACAAAATGTTAAATATCAAAACCCTTCGTCCTTCGGATCATTATTTCCCTTCGGATATAATGGATTTCGGACGAAGATCATGAAGGACAAACCTTCGTGATCATGATAAAAGATAAAGAACATTCAAACACATAATACAGAAAATAACATAATTTCTGTAAATATTGTCATTAATTTATTTTTACTTATATTACTTATGTAAACAACAGTAAACTACAAATGTACCTTCGGCTTGAAGGAATGTGAATACAGGTGTGACGCAAAAGCAAATGCCAAATCAGCGTGAACAGTACATGAATATTGTTCACCTATTTATAGGCACGGGTCGCAGCCCATGCAAAATTACATTAATATCCATTACATTTAACAATAACTCTATAGTAATTCCTCGAGGTCTAATTTGGCTTTACATCTTTAAGTCGGTTCCCCTTTTCTATCGTTATGCCGAAGCTTTTCTGCACATGGCTTCGTGATCGTCTTATCCTTCGTCGTGATCGCCTTTCGTCCCAGTCAAGCTTCGTCTTTAACTGTGCTTTTGTATGCCCGCAATCTAACTTCGAAGGTACCTGTTTACATATTTCTCTTGGAAAACATTGTCAAATCATGTTTTTGAGGACCTTCGGAAGTCGAAGGCCCCCAACAGTAGCCCCTCGCAATATTAATTTACTGTAAAGATAAATTTATATTGCGATACGGACGAAGGCTATGAGCCGAAGGTCCGAAAAAACACCTTCCTTTTGCTAGAATAGCAACAATCATTGACAAGCGGGACCCTCCAGTTTTCGACATACTGGGTGTATAAATAAGGGCTCACCACAAGTTTATTTGGCATGCTATCTTGCCATTTGCTCTGCCTGCTCAAATAGCTTTCTGTCCACAAATATTTGGTTGCCTTTCTAGATTTTAAGCTTCGGATCAGAAAGCACTTTTTTTAAGAAGGACTTCCGAAGGGATGTCTCAGGAAAAGAAAGTTGTTGCCGGAGTGAAGCTGAGCCTTTCTGAGGAGAAAAATCTGGGCTTCATTGAATCAATAGCAAACACAAATACAGAGAAAATTACTAGGGAGATTTTGGAAGGCTTATCTGAAGATACTAGAGAAAGTGATAGTTATGACGCAGACAGCGGAGGTGAGGATTCCGAAGATCGACCATGGCGACCAAGCCATTCAGTCTTCGGAAAATCAACTATTGGACAAAGTCACCTTGAAAACATGAGATGAAGATATTTTCGAGATATATCCATCGTGAGGGCAGATGACGGAGAGAAGACTGTGCCGTCTCCCGAAGATAATGAAGTCGTGATCTTCCGAAGCTTTTTTAAAGCTGGGCTACGATTCCCTTTAAGCAGGTTTGTGGTAGAGGTTCTGAAAATATATCAGGTTTATCTTCATCAACTTACCCCTGAAGCAATAATAAGAATGGGAGTCTTCGTCTGGGCCGTGAAAAGCCAGAGCCTGGAACCAAGTGCGAAAAGCTTTTGCAATATACATGAGTTAGTATATGAGACAAAGCCCTGGGGTAAGGAGCAATATCATAATAACTTTGGTTGTTACAGCTTCGGTGCTCGCTCTGGATCAAGCTGTCCCGTGCCAACCTTTCGGAAGAGATGGCCCGGGGAATGGATGAAAGAATGGTTCTATGTAAAAAATGATTTGAAAGTTCGGGAAGATATTAAAGATATCATCATGTGCCCTATCTGGCAGCGCTTCGGACTCCGGAAACCGAAGGTAGAAATGGATGAAGTAGCCGAAGAATGCCAAAGGGCCTTCGGCGTAGTCTGCTCTTTTATTGGGACAAGGGATTTAATACAAGAACACATTGCCTTCAGAGTATGGCCACTTGCAGATAACTGGGAAATGGCAAAAGAAACTGTTAAAGAAACTGACGAAGGTGGACTAGTCAGGCTGAAGTACACATTCAAGTACGGAGACAAGTTCGTTGAGCCAGATGATGATTGGTTAAAGAGCATTGAGACTGTAAGTGATGAATTGCTTGGGGTATATTCTGTGACGGAACCTCCCAATTAATTAGGCCCACCTACATTTGTCCTTGTCTAACAGACATCAAACACCCTGTAGATGTTCCTAAGTCACTTGACAAGTTCGGTATCTTTCCTTACCTTTCCAGGAACGTCTCACCCGTCTTGCAGACATTACAGAACATCGGAGATAAAGAAATGCGGAAGCGATTACATAACTTACATTTATTTAAAAAGTAAGATCAAGTTGTTTATTACAGACCAGAAATATAAAACGAGTGCTGAGTAGTATTATTACACATACCAGGGGAGGCACAAACTCCTCCCGATAGTTTTAAACAAAAGTTCTATATGGAGGACCAAGTCCTCCCGCACTTCAGTCTTGTTTCTCCTCCTTAGGAACCACCTTGGCACAGAAGCAACAGAAATCTGCTACTTCCTCACCTAAAAACAACGAAGGGATAAACCCTGAGTATGGAATTACTCAGCAAGTCTTACCCGACTAAAGAAAAGACTCTCAAGGGTATGCTGGCTTAAGGGAGTCAAGGTAAGGCTTTTCAATAATCAAAGACTTTGTTTTGCAGAAATGCTTACTAAAGTGGATCCTTAAAAATCCAATTTTATTTGTCAAGTTAAGTACAATTACCTGCTACTAGAGTTCTGCACTAGCCAATTTCTTAACAAAAACCCATCATCTTTAGTGGAATGCTACGTGTAAGTTAGTGACCAAGTCTTCATAACCGCGAAGGTATGGCGATCTGAATCGATTATACTCAGCTGAGGATCTCCAATCACACGACATATGTAGCACTTAACCCTTGCATATGTCAACCCGCCACCGGGGTTCTTAAGACTAGATCAGGTTCACGCAAACCGAGAGCACAGATACACCACCATCCAGCCTCTTGCCACGGAGGGTACACGCTACTCTCGCCACCGCTCCACGCCCATTTCGTGTTATCTTATTCTGGCCTTAGTCTGCCCGAGGCAAGGCTTACCCATGACGAGGCATGTGACCAGTTAAAGGGTCCTCGATCATCAAGCCTACATCGACAAGGTCCTTAATCGACTCAGACGGAGACACTACACCGAGACTCTCTTCTCGTGCAAGTCACCCGCCCGGTCTCAGCTTAATCATTTAAAACCCAAAGCTTGGTACCTGGCAGAGGTACATCTTTTCCGATGTTGAATCCATCATGGCCATGATGGATCCACCATCAAATTTTATTTTCGAAAACAACCCTCCCACTTTTCCAAACATCTTTTGTAAAACAAATCCTTTTGTTTTTCTAGAGCAATACTAAGCATAGAAAAACCTTTTTGTAAAAATAGGGTTTCAAGGAAGGTAATCAAGTTCAAGGAAGGTAATGCAAGAATTGTTTTATCAAGCAACTCCTATCACCTAATGCAGCAAGCAAGTGAGAAAGATTTTAAAAACATCAAGGGAGGTGGCAAATGCACCGGGGCTTGCCTTCGTTAGTAGGTGAGTCAGGCTCGGACCCGCAGATGTCGAAGTAGAGCCAAGTCCCTACCTGAGATTCCAAAGGTGGTGGTGTCTTCTCTTCAGTCACTTCACTCTCTTCTTCGTTTTCTAAATATAACCATATAGGTATATATATATAAGAATGAATGCCATGTAATGCTCATGAGAGTGCATAGATAATAAAGGTTTATTAACTAAGTCTTGAATACAACTTTCCTTCACGGAACTCCGAGAACTTAGGGTTTCCGGAGTCAGTAAAGGATTTCAAAGGGCAGGGGTGGGGGTTTTGGGTTCTAGTTATCAAACAAGTTCCAAATCAAACCAAACTCTACCCAAGGCTTCTAAATAATGTGGGGAGTTCATATAAAAATTTTGAACATTTTTGGGATTACCATATATCTTTTAAAAATCCAGAACTATTTCTTGAAGCTATTTTAAAATGCTTTAAAATTCCTTATTTCCTCTAAAAATCACAAAACTATTTTTACTAAATTCTAGGGAAAATAATAAACCTAGTAAAATTGGTTTCACAATTTTAGGATTTTTCTACATTTTCCTAGAATTGTTTTAACTCGGGAGGAAAAAGAAAAAAAGACTTGCAACAGTTATGGGCCGATTCTAGCTCAAACGGCCCATAACGCAGGGAAATCGGGCGCGCCCACGCCCGCGGTGGAAACTTCACAGGAAGGCCCTCGGAGTTTTATCTAACTGGAGATGGGTTCGGTTACTATTCTTAAGAGTCTCTGATGATTTGCAGATAGGTCCTCAATCTTCTAATTCTTTACACCCTGAAGCCCTCGACGGTGGACGGCGATGCGCAGGGCTCCGACGAGCACGTGAATCGGCCATTTCGCTCAGCGATCAGTGTCCTACTTTGGCCGAAACCAAATTCAAGTTCTAAGGACCATTTCCCCTCAATCAATTTTATAACCGGGGCTTTGAAACAACTGGTTCATGGTGACAGGCGGATGGTTATAGGGACGAACACGTTCCGGCCAAACGACGGCAGGGACGACCAAATTGAGGCTGAGGAAGGGTTCACGGGTTCACTAGGAGTTATGCACACACTTTGGTTTGGGCAGAATATGAGCCGAAGAGCAGGTCGACGGTGAGGGTGGGTTACAGCGGCGTTCTACAGAACAGGCACGTGTTCTGGTGAAAGGCTTCGGCCGAACTTCAATTGGCCGATTCCGAGAACTATAAGAAACCATAAGCATGCTAAAACAAGGAGCAATTGGGGGAATTACTAACCCGAGGTTGCTGATTACGGTAGAGTTCCTTGCGGCGGAGCAAGAACAGGGAAGGGGAGAAATTGTGGGCTGCACAAGTTCTCTGATAGAATTGAGTCAATTGCTTAAGCACTGAGGTGCGGAATGTGGAGAAGAAGCCAAGCCCGAGCGCAATTTATAGGCCAACGGCCGGAATTGGAGAAGAAGTGCGGATTTCAGATGTGCTGGCAAGCTTTCCACACGGCGGATTCCGGTGATGGCACGGGGGGTCGCCGTTTAACCGGAGCCCGCCACCTCAGTGACCTTCTGCCACTACGCCGAGGATATTTACCGCGGCCACCGACGACCATCCCGACCGCCGTGGCGTTCTTATCGCCGGCGAGGGACTGATTTTTATTTCCCCCCCAGGCACTGTACCATGGTGAGCTCGTTTCAGACAGCCTGACAGTCAAGTTTGGAGCCCAATTTTCTCTCAATTCCTAATGATAATCCATGTCAAGCTCTGTAGCAAAATTGTAGAGTAATGTACCATCTACAATGTTGCCATATGGTGTTGCCACTGAAAGTCATTGAATCATGTCTGAAATTGGGCTTGAAGTTGGTGGTAGTTCACTGTTAGTTTGAAAATTCAGACCTTAACAGCCTGACAGCCAGATTTTGAGCATGATTATCTCCAGATTTTTCTTAACAACTATGCTCACACCCTTAAGCAAAGTTGTTCTCCTATGTTAGATCTATAATTTTGATGTGGTAACCTAGGGCAAAAACTCTATAGTTTGAAAGTTACAAGGCTCCAAAGTTGAGCCAAAACTCTGAAATTTCAGACTTAGGGTAAATTCTCAATTAGGGTCCTTTTTGCAAATGAGTCCAAAGCTTAGGGTTTGGCTTGTAAACCTTCATGTTTGTGAATCATATGACTTAAGATACTTTACTTTAATAGTTTTTGCACTTTAGTCCAAATGTGCATCAATTTTGCACATAAGCCCCTAGGTTTTAGTTTTAGGGTTTTCCAGGGTTCAAATGGGGATTTTTAGTATCCCAGGGGTATAAAAGTGGTTCAAGTTCATTCTTGGGAACATTTTATGACTATTCCCCTAGGGCTTTTAGGTTTTCACAATTTTGGGTTATACCTTACCCCTTTAATCCCAATTTAGGGTTAAGTTCCCTATCCAGGGTTCTATTTGCAAAGTGCTACAACAATACAACTTGTTTGAAATTTTTACCTAGTGAATGCACTCTAAGTGTATCAAACATATGCAATGCCAATGCTTATGATGCCATGCTCAAGTTTTAGTTACAGTAACACCAGGGGTGTTACATCCTTTCCCCCATAAAAGAATCTCGTCCCGAGATTAAAAGTCCTAGGGTAAGTAATGGAAAAGGAAACGCGGCATACTTTTATTTCCTTATTTCTGGTACAAGGCAGGGGTGATGTGGGGTCACTTCTTTATTACAAGACTAAATATACTTTACAAATTACATGAGGCTAAAAAGCCTGGGAAATTCTTATCTAAAAAGTCTTGAGTTTCCCATGTAGCCTCATCTTCAGAATGTTGGTTCCACTGTATCTTATAAAACTTGAGAGTTTTTCTCCAGGTAACCCTGTCCTTTTGATCCAAGACTCGAATGGGGTGCTCAGAGTATGTCAAGTCCGGTTCAAGGACAACATCTATTACTTCAATGGTTCGATCGGGAACCCGAAGACACTTCTTCAATTGTGACACGTGGAACACGTTATGTACAGCAGACAATGTTTCGGGGAGCTGCAGTCAATACGCCACTGGTCCACATTGCTAAAGTACCGGAAATGGACCAATGTACCTAGGTGCAAGCTTCCCTTTAACCCCGAAACGCGATACTCCCTTCATTGGTGAAACCTTCAGGTAGACATAGTCCCCTTCATGAAAATACAAGGGCATTCGCCGTTTGTCTGCATAACCCTTCTGACGAGCTTGTGCTTTCTTCATATTATGAATAATTTTTTGAACCTTTTCCTCGGCCTCCTTCACCATATCAGGCCTAAAGAAGTACCTTTCCCCAGGTTCAGACCAATTTAGCGGAGTACGACATTGTCGTCCATATAAAGCTTCAAAAGGTGCCATCTTGATACTTTCTTGATAGCTATTATTATATGAAAACTCCGCCAAGGGCAAACATTCATCCCATTTTTGTGAGAAGTCCAGAACACATGCTCGCAACATATCTTCGAGTATTTGGTTCACTCTCTCAGTCTGTCCACTGGTTTGAGGATGATAGGCCGAACTGTGGAGCAGCTTGGTACCCAGGGACTTATGGAGTTTTTCCCAGAATTTGGATACAAATTGTGGTCCACGATCCGACACTATATTCTTTGGAACACCATGCAAACTGAGAATGCGGGCAATGTACAATTGGGCATAGACAGTAACCGGGTGATCTGTCTTGACTGGCAGAAAATGAGCAATTTTTGTGAGCCGATCAACAATAACCCAGATAGAATCATACCCTTTTGTAGTCCTGGGTAATCCCACAATAAAGTCCATACTAATATCTTCCCATTTCCAAGTTGGGATAGGTAAAGATTGTAATGGACCAGCAGTCTTCATGTATATGGCCTTGACACGTTTACAAGTGTCACATCTAGCCACATAGCGTGCAATTTCAATCTTCATCTTTGTCCACTAATAGAGACAATGTCAGCCAGAAGAACACATAAGGTTCCATGTGTGCAATTTGCTTCTTCTGATGACACTGTACTATCTGAGTCTGTTGGGTGGGCGGCAATTATGCAACTTTACCCAAATAGAATCAGATGCACCATCTTGGGTAAAACACACAGAAAGAGGTTTACCAACAAGTGGTTACTGTAAGTTCATAGCACAGTGGACGGGTGTGGATGTCGAATACTGTCGCGGTTAACATGTGGCTAACCTGAGCATTCCAGTCCATTTTATCAGCACCAGTCACGGCTCGACTTGATCACGCATGCTGAAAAAGCACACGCGAGGCGATCGAGGCAGGACAAGAGTGATGACTAGGTGGTTTCTGGCTGACTTAATCTTGAGTCTTAAAAGTACTTCCTTCGAATGAGTTGAACCAAAGTGAGTTTAGATAGCTCGATAAAACGATCTCTAAACTCAGCCTTTGTTCATTGGACAGTTACAAGTTAGTAAAACCAACTTGTTGAACTACTTTTGACATTGAGCAGATCCTCTTAGTACCATCGGTAAGCCAAGGGTTGAGAGTTCACATTTGCTAATAGGAAATCCTGCACTTGGTTAGAAATCTATTTGGTCATGTTGTTCATCCGTTTTTCTCATGCGAGATGAATTATCCACTTGGTTAGGGAATACATGGATGAAATAAGAGAGCGAATGAACAAACTCCTGCATTTCAACAGCAGGGGAAACATATCTCTATTTTGAGAGCTAATCAGTTGTTTTCTTACACTAAAAAGATCCAAGGCTTCACCTTTACACAAAGGATGCAAAGGGAACTTGTATGAGTAGTCACAACCAAGATCAAAAGAAATAAGACCACACATGAAAGTGGTATGCCCTTTTGATCCAACGGAAATGATAGAGGTTGCTTGATCTCTTCACAAACAACATAAAAAATGTTTTAAGGAAAGGTTAATGGAAGATAACACATCAGTGTAATTCCATAATGGATCATGACTAGCGACCTTGATACCGGCATGCGCCAAGCAGCAAAATCCTGTGTGCACATTTACAGGAGGCTCTCAGTTTCGCTGCAGTACCATAAGTCCTTAACCATGACACCATTACAAAACTAACACCAATACTGAATCTCACGTGGTAAGAATAATTTGGGTAGAGATAACATATCAATATAGTCTTATAATGGATTATGACTACTAACTGTGATACTAGCGCGTGCCAAGTAGCGCAACCATGTGTGTGCACCCACAGGAGGCCCTCGGTTTCAGCGCGGTGTCACCGATTTTAGTCATAACGCCAATACCAGACATAACCAATAAGGAATCTCACACAACACAAATAGACTGGTCAAGGATGACAAGGTACAAAAGAGACTCCACCTGTAAGAATGGTTACAAGTAGAGAGTCAAATAGATCATGGCCCGATGAAATGAATAAGGCATGGCCATAACCTAGACTGGATGGTGAGGGAGTATGATGAAAGACTGTAACTTCAGTCCCAAGCATATTTCTATGCCCATCATAGGGATCATAAGGTCAAGGATTAAGTTAGTATGCCTTCGATAGATATGAAGAAACCAAAGGCATCACATTCAATAAAATGGTTGGACATGTCTTTCCTAGGTTGGGTTAATAAAGCAACATGGTGATCCGCAAGGAGAGGCCAACTATACTAGATACCACAACCTATATCAACTGAACAAAAGAATGGTTCTAAAGGAGACATGACTTGAGGTCCTTGTTTGAAGTCTAGGTACACTTTAGGTCCGACAAACAAATTATCTAGGCATTGATTTGTATGGGTGTGGTCATGGAGTGATAAAGGAAAATTCAACTTTGGATCGGGTCATGGTTCACTAAATAAGAATATAGCCTAATTCTTGGGTTTAGGCAATCAAGTCACCAACTCTCGATTGGCCATAATTCAACCTGATGGTTCTCAGATCAAGGTTGAGAATTGCTTTATGTGGGCTAACCAGTTCATGCCAAGATGACATCTATGTCTTGGCCTTTCAGAACAACCATATTAGTAGGAAAGTCCCGTCCGGCCAATGTTACGGGCACTTGGTAAGCCACTTCTTTTTACTTTTGGTAGCTTTACTGTCGGGGGTAGAAGACCATTCATCAACCAACTTCGTAGAGGGAGGGGGGCCTGAAAAGGTCCAGTTCACCATCAAGTGCTTCTCCCGCTACTCTAGAAGGTCCGGCTTCCATTCCGACAGGATCCGCAGGGACGTTCGGGTGCAGTTGTGAATACAACACATGAACTTCTTCATGTAGTGTATTATAATAGACCTACAAGTTATCCATGGCTGAGCTAAGCTCCTCCACACGGGCTCGAGCTTTGGCTTCCTTAGCCCAGGCGAGTGGACGAGAGTTAACCGCCCAATCGAGCGCTAGATCTCGTTTCGCGAGTTGGTCTTGCAAGTAGTGGATGGCTGCATCTGCGACTCATAGATCATTCCTGTGACGGAGTTCTGATTGAAGCAGTTCGACTTGTGCTTCCAGATCCCGATAGGATCGTTGCTACCACTGCTACTTTCTTCATGTCTTGGGGTAAGTTAATGGCGGGGTATGCCAATGAGTCTAGTAGATTTGCGCGTGGTCTTTCTGGTGCGCGGCAACATTTCTCTAAGGGGGAAAACTTTATTTAGTATAATTCTTAGCATGATGCATGTGTAAGTACAGAATCAACCTTAGTTGATTCAACCTTCTATACATTGCACTCTTCCTATCTAGTCTTTAAGATAAACTCTTCAGAATACTTAGGTAAGAAAGGAAGAGAGTTTCTAGGTAAGACTTTTTAGAAAATCCTTTTGAAGATGCCTCATAATATCTGTAAAGAAGGGCTACGCTCCGATACCAGCTGTGACGGAACCTCCCAAGTAATTAGGCCCACCTACAGTTGTCCTTGTCTAACAGACATCAGACACCCTGTAGATGTTCCTAAGTCACTTGACAAGTTCGGTATCTTTCCTTACCTTTCCAGGAACGTCTCACCCGTCTTGCAGACATTACAGAACATCGGAGATAAAGAAATGCGGAAGCGATTACATAACTTACATTTATTTAAAAAGTAAGATCGAGTTGTTTATTATAGACCAGAAATATAAAACGAGTGCTGAGTAGTATTATTACACATACCAAGGGAGGCACAAACTCCTCCCGATAGTTTTAAACAAAAGTTCTATATGGAGGACCAAGTCCTCCCACACTTCAGTCTTGTTTCTCCTCCTTAGGAACCGCCTTGGCACAGAAGCAACAGAAATCTGCTACTTCCTCACCTAAAAACAACGAAGGGATAAACCCTGAGTATGGAATTACTCAACAAGTCTTACCCGACTAAAGAAAAGACTCTCAAGGGTATGCTGGCTTAAGGGAGTCAAGGTAAGGCTTTTCAATAATCAAAGACTCTGTTTTGCAGAAATGCTTACTAAAGTGGATCCTTAAAAATCCAATTTTATTTGTCAAGTTAAGTACAATTACCTGCTACTAGAGTTCTTTCTACCCTAGTTCAATCACTGGTCCTGCACTAGCCAATTTCTTAACAAAAACCCATCATCTTTAGTGGAATGCTACGTGTAAGTCAGTGACCAAGTCTTCATAACTGCGAAGGTACGGCGATCCGAATCGATTATACTCAGCTGAGGATCTCCAATCACACGACATATGTAGCACTTAACCCTTGCATATGTCAACCCGCCACCGGGGTTCTTAAGACCAGATCAAGTTCACGCAAACCGAGAGCACAGATACACCACCGTCCAGCCTCTTGCCACGGAGGGTACACACTACTCTCGCCACCGCTCCACGCCCATTTCGTGTTATCTTATTCTGGCCTTAGTCTGCCCGAGGCAAGGCTTACCCATGACGAGGCATGTGACCAGTTAAAGGGTCCTCGATCATCAAGCCTACATCGACAAGGTCCTTAATCGACTCAGACGGAGACACTACACCGAGACTCTCTTCTCGTGCAAGTCACCCGCCCGGTCTTAGCTTAATCATTTAAAACCCAAAGCTTGGTACCTGGCAGAGGTACATCTTTTCCGATGTTGAATCCATCATGGCCATGATGGATCCACCATCAAATTTTATTTTCGAAAACAACCCTCCCACTTTGCCAAACATCTTTTATAAAACAAATCCTTTTGTTTTTCTAGAGCAATACTAAGCATAGAAAAACCTTTTTGTAAAAATAGGGTTTCAAGGAAGGTAATCAAGTTCAAGGAAGGTAATGCAAGAATTGTTTTATCAAGCAACTCCTATCACCTAATGCAGCAAGCAAGTGAGAAAGATTTTAAAAACATCAAGGGAGGTGGCAAATGCACCGGGGCTTGCCTTCGTTAGTAGGTGAGTCAGGCTCGGACCCGCAGATGTCGAAGTAGAGCCAAGTCCCTGCATGAGATTCCAAAGGTGGTGGTGTCTTCTCTTCAGTCACTTCACTCTCTTCTTCGTTTTCTAAATATAACCATATAGGTATATATATAAGAATGAATGCCATGTAATGCTCATGAGAGTGCATAGATAATAAAGGTTTATTAACTAAGTCTTGAATACAACTTTCCTTCACGGAACTCCGAGAACTTAGGGTTTCCGGAGTCAGTAAAGGATTTCAAAGGGCAGGGGTGGGGGTTTTGGGTTCTAGTTATCAAACAAGGACCAAATCAAACCAAACTCTACCCAAGGCTTCTAAATAATGTGGGGAGTTTATATAAAAATTTTGAACATTTTTGGGATTACCATATATATTTTAAAAATCCAGAACTATTTCTTGAAGCTATTTTAAAATGCTTTAAAATTCCTTATTTCCTCTAAAAATCACAAAACTATTTTTATTAAATTCTAGGGAAAATAATAAACCTAGTAAAATTGGTTTCACAATTTTAGGATTTTTCTACATTTTCCTAGAATTGTTTTAACTCGGGAGGAAAAAGAAAAAAAAAGACTTGCAACAGTTCTGGGCCGATTCTAGCTCAAACGGCCCATAACACAGGGAAATCGGGCGCGCCCACGCCCGCGGTGGAAACTTCGCAGGAAGGCCCTCGGAGTTTTATCTAACTGGAGATGGGTTCGGTCACTATTCTTAAGAGTCTCTGATGATTTGCAGATAGGTCCTCAATCTTCTAATTCTTTACACCCTGAAGCCCTCGACGGCGGACGGCGATGCGCAGGGCTCCGACGAGCACGTGAATCGGCCATTTCGCTCAGCGATCGGTGTCCTACTTTGGCTGAAACCAAATTCAAGTTCTAAGGACCATTTCCCCTCAATCAATTTTATAACCGGGGCTTTGAAACAACTGGTTCATGGTGACAGGAGGATGGTTATAGGGACGAACGCGTTCCGGCCAAACGACGGCGGGGACGACCAAATTGAGGCTGAGGAAGGGTTCACAGGTTCACCAGGAGTTATGCACACACTTTGGTTTGGGCAGAATACGAGCTGAAGAGCAGGTCGACAGTGAGGGTGGGTTACGGCGGCGTTCTACAGAACAGGCACGTGTTCCGGTGAAAGGCTTCGGCCGAACTTCAATTGGCCGGTTCCAAGAACTATAAGAAACCATAAGCATGCTAAAACAAGGAGCAATTGGGGGAATTACTAACCCGAGGTTGCTGATTACGGTAGAGTTCCTTGCGGCGGAGCAAGAACAGGGAAGGGGAGAAATTGTGGGCTACGCAAGTTCTCTGGTAGAATTGAGTCAATTGCTTAAGCACTGAGGTGCGGAATGTGGAGAAGAAGCCAAGCCCGAGCGCAATTTATAGGCCAACGGCCGGAATTGGAGAAGAAGTGCGGATTTCAGATGTGCTGGCAAGCTTTCCGCGCGGCGGATTCCGGTGATGGCATGGGGGGTCGCCGTTTAACCGGAGCCCGCCACCTCAGTGACCTTCTGCCACGACGCCGAGGATATTTACCACGGCCACCGACGACCATCCCGACCGCCGTGGCGTTCTTATCACCAGCGAGGGACTGATTTTTATTTCCCCCCCAGGCGCTGTACCATGGTGAGCTCGTTTCAGACAGCCTGACAGTCAAGTTTGGAGCCCAATTTTCTCTCAATTCCTAATGATAATCCATGTCAAGCTCTGTAGCAAAATTGTAGAGTAATGTACCATCTACAATGTTGCCATATGGTGTTGCCACTGAAAGTCATTGAATCATGTCTGAAATTGGGTTTGAAGTTGGTGGTAGTTCACTGTTAGTCTGAAAATTCAGACCTTAACAGCCTGACAGCCAGATTTTGAGCATGATTATCTCCAGATTTTTCTTAACAACTATGCTCACACCCTTAAGAAAAGTTGTTCTCCTATGTTAGGTCTATAATTTTGATGTGGTAACCTAGGGCAAAAACTCTATAGTTTGAAAGTTACAAGGCTCCAAAGTTGAGCCAAAACTCTGAAATTTCAGACTTAGGGTAAATTCTCAATTAGGGTCCTTTTTGCAAATGAGTCCAAAGCTTAGGGTTTGGCTTGTAAACCTTCATGTTTGTGAATCATATGACTTAAGATACTTTACTTAAATAGTTTTTGCACTTTAGTCCAAATGTGCATCAATTTTGCACATAAGCCCCTAGGTTTTAGTTTTAGGGTTTTCCAGGGTTCAAATGGGGATTTTTAGTATCCCAGGGGTATAAAAGTGATTCAAGTTCATTCTTGGGAACATTTTATGACTATTCCCCTAGGGATTTTAGGTTTTCACAATTTTGGGTTATACCTTACCCCTTTAATCCCTATTTAGGGTTAAGTTCCCTATCCAGGGTTCTATTTGCAAAGTGCTACAACAATACAACTTGTTTGAAATTTTTACCTAGTGAATGCACTCTAAGTGTATCAAACATATGCTATGCCAATGCTTATGATGCCATGCTCAAGTTTTAGTTACAGTAACACCAGGGGTGTTACATATTCAAAGGCCGAAGACACTGCATTATCAGCGGCCTTCGGAGGCCGAAAGAAGAAAAGACTCAACCAAGTATTCGACGCAATTGGGTTTGTCTACCCCGACTACCGCTATCCAGCGCAGGGTGAAAAAAGAAAAAGCACAACTTCTGCAAAAGAAACAGCTTCAACCGCTCCTAGCGAGCCAGCGCCGAAGAGAAAAAGGGTAAAGGTTCTCACACACCGGCCACGCTATATTGAACCAGCCACGGTGCCTGAGTTTGCCGGTGAGACCTCTACGGCCACCGAAGCCAGAGAACCAACTCCACTGCCAAAAATCGTAGAGCTGACCAAAGTGCCAATGACAGAAAAGAAAGAAGAACCGAGGGCTGAAGAAGTAAAAATATCAGCTGAAGAAGTAAAAATATCAGAAATTTTGAGTCCTTCAGGAGAAATCGAGGTAACAAAAAGTCAAAAGGGGCCAACAGTGACTCCGAAAAGAAAAAGAATGGTTAATGTGCTGGATGTTTTGGAGACAATTAAATCTTCAAGTATAACTCCAAAGAAAACTATTGAAACTCCTGAAGTGCCTAGTGAAACCCCTGCTGTTGAGACCTCACATCAACAACCTGAAACTGAAGCTGGGCCTTCAGAACCTACGAAGATAAATCCCCTGGAAGCCGAAAAACCAAAAAGGACAGAGCCAATTTCGGTTGAAGAAACTGACACTGCTGCCCCCGAAGCGTCCTCCGAGGCCCTCAATTATATTATACGACACGCTTCTGGAAAAAGATTATCTGAAGAAGAGATTTTTGAGGCTAATCACTACGCCCGGGAATTGAAGTATCCGAAGGGAGCCTTAGTATTCAATGGCACAGACGAAGATGACTTTTTATACTGCCTCCCGGACAACAAAGAATTATCTGTCTGCCGGGAGATGGCTAGAAGTATAGGGTTTCCGAAGCTTGAAGCTGGACTCTGCGCTATGACGAAGGACGATCTTGCAGATAGTCTTGCATATAATAGTCTGAAGGTATGGGAACTGTATATTTAGAAATTTATAATTTTCAAATCATTCTTTTATTCTTATACTAATTCTTGTATATATAGGGTTTAATATTGAGCAACGCGCTGAGAGCGCAAAAGAATGCCGAAGACAAGAGCTATGATATTGCTTTCAACAATCTACGATCAGAGGTTATTAAACTGAGGAACGAAGCTCTGGAAAAAAGAAAAAATTCTGCTTACATTGGTGGACAAGATAAAGGAAGACGAAGCTACCTCTAAGGCTCAAGCTGAAGCTCAAAAACGCGAAATTAGAGATCTTCAGAAACAGCTAGCCAGAGCTAAAGAAGAACGTATACTTGAAGAGACAAAACGAGAGCTTAGTGATCAATGGGCCAATCATTTAGAAATAAATGTTAAAGAGCTTCGTGCATCCCAGAGAAGATGCTATGATAAATCCATAGTGTGTGTTAAGAAGATAAAATTCAGCTTCGCCAATGTTGGCGCATTCTCTAGTGAAGAGAATTTCTCAAGGGGCAATCCCGAAGGTCCAATGGAATGGATCAGTCACGAAGCTGAGGCCTTCGAGGAAATCCTGAATAGCCGTGGAGACATATGTGCTTTTTCGGGTGCTAGAGGAATTGCTATGTTTTGGAGAGGAAAGGTTGCGAGCATGTAAAATCTTTAGCGCAATCCAAAGCTACTTTGTCCTCCGAAGACATTAAAGACCCCTCAGCCGAAGCAAGCATGATCGGCGGAAAATTTTTCACCGATATTTGGGACAACGGCGGCCGAGAAATGACTCAAGAAATTATTCAAAAAAGCGAAAAAGGCATCCACGATGCTAGAGAAATAGCAGAGGCTGCTAAGAAAAGTACAGAGCCCGAAGGGCAAATAGGTATTAATTAGTGGTTCTTATTCTGTTGTAATTTTTGATTCCAGACTTTGTTCGCGGTTTGTAATAGTAATATAGCCGTATCTTCTCCTCCCTCAGAACCTGGTGAGGCATCCCCGGGCCCCCACCCGAAGGGGGACGATGAGATTAGAAAAATGGCCGAAGCCATCATGGACAAGGTTGTCGACCAGCTACTGAACGAAGCTGCAGAAATAGTTCTTAAGGAGGACTAAATGCTATTGTAGAAACATTTGGAACATAACATGTGTAATACATTGTAACTTTGAATGTAATATATAATCTATTTATAGTTCAATTCTTTACGATGCATGAAATTTTGCATACATACCATTTTTTGAGCCTTCGGCGAAAAAACACCTTCCCTTCTTTTCACGCTTCGTGAAGAAAATCTTTTATATATCACAAGGATTTGCATACTTTTCTATTGGAGAATATCCAAGCTTCGTGAAATAGTTTCCGAAGCTATAAAAAAAGTTTTATGTTGCCTCTCTAATGAAGCTACACTTCTTCTCGATTTATCTTGTGCCTTAGCACGATTTTCTCTTTTTCAAAACATTCTCCGAAGGTCAATACTGTATCCCCTTCTTGTTCCACATGCAATATGTTGTATGATGCTTATGTTATGCAAAATGATGTGATGATGTTATGTTATGCAAAATGATATTTGTGCCGAAAGGACACACATCCCTGCAATAAAGCACACAATCTTTTTATATCAGCGCTGACTTTTCGCTGTAAGTCTCCCTTAGGAGCTTCTTCGCCTTTTACTTCAGTGGAATCAGCGTTTATTTTTCGCTGTAAGCCTCCCTTAGGAGCTTCTTCGCTTTTTACTTCAGCGGAATCAACGTTTATTTTTCGCTGTAAGCCTCCCTTAGGAGCTTCTTCGCCTTTTACTTTCGGCGGAATCAGCGCTTATTTTTCGCTGTAAGCCTCCCTTAGGAGCTTCTTCGCCTTTTACTTTCGGCGGAATCAGCGCTTATTTTTCGCTGTAGGCTCAGAAAACTTACACTGCGCTCCCTTAGGAACGACTTTTTGCTGCTTCGAATAAATTGCACTGCGTTCCTTAGAACAAATTTTTGATAACTCGAAAATCCTCCTTGCCAATCATAAATTCTCATGCTTCGGCATCTTAAGCCTATGGAGAAGATATATTTTCATTACGGTAAAGAGCGAAACTATTACAAGAAATTGAAAGGCGATAAAAGACGTTAAAGCTACCCTTAATTGTTCCTTATTAAAAAGAAAGCAATACTGAATGTGAAAATGCGAGAAACTGCTGTCGAAGTAGGATATTTGTCAGTAAATGTGCTTCGATTCTGGCACAGTGCTATTGACTGTGCGAGCTTCGGACTCCTCTCTGAAGTCCAGCTGGAGGTTAATGCGCTGACTCCCTTCTGGGTGCTGGCCTCTTTGTGTTGGTGGTGGCGGCGGAGGCTGCTGCCAAGATGCTTGGGGTTGGCTTGCCGAAGCAACAGAAGCTGCAGGGTGATTGCCTACATATTCTGGAATGTAAGGCGAATGATACGAAGCAGTATGCATGACTTGCTTCGGCTGACTTTGTTGTGCTACAGCTTCTGCTATCTCCTTTTGCTTCTGGATGGTAACATGACACATCCTGGTAGTGTGGCCCTTGTCTTCACCACAGAATAGGCAGTAAATCTTTCTTGGCTGATCTCCAAATCTTCCCCCGAAGCCCCTGGCGCCTCTGCCCCTTGGCGCTGGCGGCCGAAAAGAGCTTTGCTGCTGCCCCGGAGCTTGTGAAGAATATTGTGGCCTTTGCTGCTGACTCCCTCTATCGTCATTTTGAGTAGAGTTATGAATTGACCTGACGTGCCTCGGGTGAAATCTTCCTCCGAAGCCCCTGGTCATTTCAGAGAACCTGAACGCTTCCTCCCTTCTTTGGCGAAAGTCATTGTCAGCTCGAATATACTCGTCCATCTTCTGAAGCAGCTTCTCCAAAGTCTATGGTGGCTTCCTGGCAAAGTATTGCGCTGAAGGTCCCGGCCGAAGTCCCTTAATCATGGCCTCAATGACAATTTCATTGGGCACTGTTGGCGCCTGTGCCCTCAGACACAGAAACCTTCGGACATACGCCTGAAGGTATTCTTCGTGGTCCTGGGTACACTGGAATAGAGCCTGAGCGGTGACTGGCTTCGTCTGAAATCCTTGGAAGCTGGTTATCAACATATCCTTCAGCTTTTGCCATGAAGTAATTGTCCCTGGTCGAAGAGAGGAGTACCAAGTCTGAGCAACACTCTTGACGGCCATGACAAAATACTTTGCCATGACTGCCGTATTGCCACCATACGAAGATATGGTGGCCTCATAGCTCATCAAAAATTGCTTCGAGTCTGAATGACCGTCATACATGGGGAGTTGAGGTGGCTTGTAAGACTGGGGCCATGGTGTAGCCTGCAATTCTGTTGATAGAGGAGAAGCATCATCAAAAGCAAAATTTCCATGATGGAAATCTTCATACCAGTCATCCTCATTGTAGAAACCCTCCTGATGGAGCTCTCTGCGCGGAGGCCTTCGGTTCTGGTCATCCTGAACAAGATGACGAACCTCTTCCGAAGCTTCATCTATCTGCCTCTGAAGGTCAGCTAGACGAGCCATCTTCTCCTTCTTTCGTTGCACCTGTTGTTGGAGCATCTCCAGGTTTTGGATTTCCTGGTCCAAATCGTCCTCCGGAGGCGTTGGACTAGTGGCCTTCCTTTTCTGGCTTTGGGCCTCCCTAAGAGAAAGGACGTCCTGATTGGGGTCCAACGGCTGCAGAGTGGCAGCCCCTGTCGCTGAAGCTTTCTTCGGCGGCATGACGAAGGTGATGCTTGTCGAAGATGTTCAAAAGCTCAAGAAATGGAAGTGAGTTCACCGAAGGTGGGCGCCAATGTTGGGGACTTGTTCTTAAATGCTATGAATCAAGAACAAGGCAACACAAAATGTTAAATATCAAAACCCTTCGTCCTTCGGATCATTATTTCCCTTCGGATATAATGGATTTCGGACGAAGGTCATGAAGGACAAACCTTCGTGATCATGATAAAAGATAAAGAACATTCAAACACATAATACAGAAAATAACATAATTTCTGTAAATATTGTCATTAATTTATTTTTACTTATATTACTTATGTAAACAACAGTAAACTACAAATGTACCTTCGGCTTGAAGGAATGTGAATACAGGTGTGACGCAAAAGCAAATGCCAAATCAGCATGAACAGTACAGGAATACTGTTCACCTATTTATAGGCACGGGTCGCAGCCCATGCAAAATTACATTAATATCCATTACATTTAACAATAACTCTATAGTAATTCCTCGAGGTCTAATTTGGCTTTTCATCTTTAAGTCGGTTCCCCTTTTCTATCGTTATGCCGAAGCTTTTCTGCACATGGCTTCGTGATCGTCTTGTCCTTCGTCGTGATCGCCTTTCGTCCCAGTCAAGCTTCGTCTTTAACCGTGCTTTTGTATGCCTGCAATCTAACTTCGAAGGTACCTGTTTACATATTTCTCTTGGAAAACATTGTCAAATCATGTTTTTTGAGGACCTTCGGAAGCCGAAGGCCCCCAACAGAGCACAACCGACACCTCCAACTCAAGTTCGAGCGACGATTCAAAGGAATCATCCCGTCGACCAGATTTTGGGTGATATTAGCAAGGGAGTAACTACTCGCTCTAGATTAGTTATTTTTTGTGAGCATTACTCTTTTGTCTCTTCTATTGAGCCTTTCAGGGTAGAAGAAGCCTTGCTAGATCTGGACTGGGTGTTGGCCATGCAGGAGGAGCTCAACAATTTCAAGAGAAATGAAGTTTGGACACTGGTGCCACGTCCCAAGCAAAACGTTGTGGGAACCAAGTGGGTGTTCCGCAACAAACAGGACGAGCACGGAGTGGTGACAAGGAACAAGGCTAGACTTGTGGCAAAAGGTTATGCCCAAGTCGCAGATTTGGACTTTGAGGAGACTTTTGCTCCTGTGGCTAGGCTAGAGTCAATTCGCATATTGTTAGCCTATGCCGCTCACCATTCTTTCAGGTTGTTCCAAATGGACGTGAAGAGCGCTTTCCTCAACGGGCCAATCAAGGAGGAGGTGTACGTAGAGCAACCCCCTGGCTTTGAGGACGAACGGTACCCCGACCACGTGTGTAAGCTCTCTAAGGCGCTCTATGGACTTAAGCAAGCCCCAAGAGCATGGTATGAATGCCTTAGAGACTTTGTAATTGCTAATGCTTTCAAGGTTGGGAAAGCCGATCCAACTTTATTCACTAAGACTTGTGATGGTGATCTTTTTGTGTGCCAAATTTATGTCGATGACATAATATTTGGTTCTACTAACCAAAAGTCTTGTGAAGAGTTTAGCAGGGTGATGACTCAGAAATTCGAGATGTCGATGATGGGCGAGTTGAACTACTTCCTTGGGTTCCAAGTGAAGCAACTCAAGGACGGCACCTTCATCTCCCAAACGAAGTACACACAAGACTTGTTAAAGCGGTTTGGGATGAAGGACGCCAAGCCTGCAAAGTCTCCAATGGGAACCGACGGACATGTCGACCTCAACAAAGGAGGTAAGTTCGTTGATCAAAAGGCATACCGGTCTATGATAGGGTCTTTACTTTATTTATGTGCTAGTAGATCGGATATAATGCTAAGCGTATGCATGTGTGCTAGATTTCAATCCGATCCAAGGGAGTGCCACTTAGTGGCCGTTAAGCGAATTCTGAGATATTTAGTCGCTACACCTTGCTTCGAGATCTAGTATCCAAAGGGGTCTACCTTTGACTTGATTGGATATTCAGACTCCGACTATGCTGGATGTAAGGTCGATAGGAAGAGTACATCGGAGACGTGCCAATTCGTAGGAAGGTCCCTGGTGTCGTGGAGTTCTAAGAAACAAACTTCTGTTGCCCTATCCACCGCTGAGGCCGAGTATGTTGCCGCAGGACAGTGTTGCGTGCAACTACTTTGGATGAGCCAAACCCTCCGGGACTTTGGCTACAATCAGAGCAAAGTCCCACTCCTATGTGATAATGAGAGTGCTATCCGCATGGCGGATAATCCTGTTGAACACAGCCGCACAAAGCACATAGACATCCGACATCACTTTTTGAGAGACCACCAGCAAAAGGGGGATATCGAAGTGTTTTATGTTAGCACCGAGAACCAGCTAGCCGATATCTTTACCAAGCCTTTAGATGAGAAGACCTTTTGCAGGCTGCGTAGTGAGCTAAATGTCTTAGATTCACGGAACTTGGATTGATTTTTAGCATACATGTGTTTTATGCCTTGATCATGTTCCTTTTGCATATTGTTGTTTATTAATGGTGCTCAAGTTGTACAAGCACTCCCCGGACCTCACAAGTCCATTTGCAAGTGGTGCACTTATTTAGGGGGAGTTGTGCTACAACTTGATCCTTTGAGACTAACCATGTGCTTGAGTGTTCTTAATTTAGTCTCAAAGGAGGTTTGAAAGGGAAAAGGTGGACTTGGACCATGCAAGACTTCCACTGCACTCCGATGAGAGGGTAACTTATTCCAAGTTCATCTCCATGCTCTTATTGCCTTTTTACTCTTAATTGAAGATTTTGGTGAGGTAATGGGGTTCCAGGGCCAAAAATGATCCCGTTTTGGTGCTTGATGCCAAAGGGGGAGAAATTATGGGCCAAAGCAATAAATGGATCAGCTACCACTTGAGAATTTTGAAAATAGTAGAATAGAGCTTTTGGTTTGACAAAACTCTCATAAGTTGGCCTCTTGTGGGGAGAATGGTTGATTATGGGAAAAATGGGGAGTTTTTGAAATCTTTGATCAATTTCTCTTGGAACAACTCTCTTAATGTCTCAACAAGTGTGTTTGACTTAGAGATAGGAAATTGAGTTTGATTTGCAAAAACAAACCAAGTGGTGGCAAAGAATGATCCAAATATGCCAAATTTGAATCGAAATCATTTCTTGTTCGAAATTGCATTGATATTGCACTTCTTTTAGTTGCTTTATGTTGTGTTGGAATAAATCACCAAAAAGGGGGAGATTGAAAGGGAAATGTGCCCTTGGGCCATTTCTAAGTATTTTGGTGATTTAGTGTCCAACACAAGTGTTTAAGTGTTAAACTATGCCAAATGGTGGACAAAGTGCAAATCAATACAAAGGTATGATTCTAGACTTAGTACATTGGTTTTTGTGTACTAACATATTTGTCTAAGTGCTAGAATCAGAGAAAATACAATTGGAAAAGACTTGGCTCGAGCAGCCAAGACTCTGCTCAGTCTGGGTGCACCGGACAGTGTCCGGTGCACCAGGCTGGCTCTGGCGAACTGGTTGCTCTCGGGTTTCGTCGACGGCGTACGGCTATAATTCACCGGACTGTCTGGTGGTGCACCGGACTGTCCGGTGAGCCAATGGTCAGCTGGACGAACGGTCGGCCGCGCAATCCGAGCGTGACGCGTGGCCGTGCCAACGGTCTGAAGGGGGCACCGGACTGTCCGGTGTGCACCGGACAGTGTCCGGTGCGCCAACGGCTCCAAAACACCAACGGTCAGCTGCGCTAAAACAGGAAAGAAATCTGCACCGGACAGTGTCCGGTGGTGCACCGGACTATCCGGTGCGCCAGTCGACAGAATGCAAGAATTGCCTTCCTGGAATGCTCTCAACGGCTCCTAGCTGCCTTGGGGCTATAAAAGGGACCCCTAGGCGCATGGAGGAGTACACCAAGCATTCTCTAAGCATTCCTAAGCACCAAGACTCCAATTCCGCGCATTTGATTCTTTGTGATAGCAACTAGAGCTCCATTTGAGTAGAGAACTCTTCGGGTTGTGTTGTGAGCTCGAGTTGTGACTTGTGTGCGTGTTTGTGCTCTGATTTTGTGTCTTGTGTGCGTTGCTCATCTCATCCTTACTTCCGTGCTTCTTTGTGAACATCAAATTGTAAGGGCGAGAGGCTCCAAGTTGTGGAGATTCCTCGCAAGCGGGATATAGTGAAACAAAGCAAAACATCATGGTATTCAAGTGGGTCTTTGGCCCGCTTGAGAAGGGTTGAGTGCAACCCTCGTCCGTTGGGACGCCATAACGTGGAGTAGGCAAGTGTTGGACTTGGCCGAACCACGGGATAAACCACTGTGCCTATCTGTGTTGATCTTCTTGTGGTTATTGTGTTTTGCAAGAACTTCTCTCTAGCCACTTGGCTTTATTGTGCTAACTCCTAATCAACTTTTGTGGCATTAAGTTTCAAGTTTTTACAGGATCACCTATTCACCCCCCCTCTAGGTGCTCTCAATGCGGCTATGGCAGCTGGAGCTTGGCTAGGCTATCGGTGAGCGGGACCAATCTTGGAGCCAAGCTGTCGAGGCCATGAGCCGGGCTGAGGCCCTTAGGGGTCAGCTGGCTGATGCTACGGAGCAATTAGCCGAGGCATCCGCTCGGGCCGGGACCCTTGCGGAGAGCCTGGCCAAGGCCCTTGGGTCTGCCCAGTCCGCCCAAGCCGAGGCCTCGCGGCAGCGCGCCTGGGCTGAAGGTATGCCCTGCCCGCTTTGTGAAGCGTCCCGATCCTCTGGGACTCAAATGTGATACAATTACTAGTCCCAGGAGGCTAGTAAACACATTTATACATCAGATGATTCCAGATCTGCTTAAACGAGACCAACCTATAAAGGTGGCGAACAACTTTAAGAGTTGGTCCACAACTCGGGACATATCATCAGAGTGGGGCTGAAGCAGCCCGATATACGCAGTGAAGCAAATCAGCGGTCCAACAGCCACAGGCAAGGTTGGGAACAGTCGTAACTCTTACCCGATCTCCTTTTTCTGAAAAACAACAAATAAGCAAGGGTGAGTACAAACGTACTCAGCAGCCCACCTTCACCCGCGGAATGGGGAAATCAGATATAATGAATGGAATATGTGGAGCTCAGGATATTTTGCAGAAACAACAATATTTTATGCAGTGTTATTTTGAAAAACATTTTGTATTTTTGCAAAGTGCATCCTCTCCAAAAGGAGCAGGATGTTTTTCAGTATTATAACAAAATCCCCTGGACTAAACCATCCAGGTATCTCAGCAGTTTCCCACTGGTTTTCCTTTTTCAAAAACAGCTACTGGACTTCCCGTCCACCATAGCTCACGGCTCAACCGCCGAACCTTTTAAAAACACTTTTCTCAAAAGCATCTCTTTTTTTGGAAAACAAAACATTAATTGCCATACCATACCAGACTCGTCCATTCCTGTGGACACAGACTATTCGAATAGGTTTTCAAACTCTGCGCAGAGGTGTACACTTTACCCACTAGTTCGGCTCTGCGATCCCATGGCAAATGAGACCCGAATCCGACTCTCTTTCTTTCCCCGCACGTCCTAACCTTAACGGTTATCCGGAAGGAGTCAGGCCACCACCATGTCCAAACCGGACAAAACTTTCCCCCTCCTTATCCTCCCGGTGCTCCCCAGCCTTCATAACCCTGGGGTTGGACCGTACGAGTTCAGATTGAGTGACTGCCCACACAGTCTCGAGTGGTTGTACTATTAAAGAGTACAGGTAGTGAAGATGACAAACCGGTCCTTATATAAGGGGACAATTCTTCTGCTCACGCCTAAACCAGCTGAGCCTTCACCTTAGGCCCTCCCCTAAACCAGGGAGTCCCTGATTATCCCACTCACAAGGTGATAAGGGTGAAAACCCTTCATCATACACATTTTGAAAAGCATTTTCTTTTGAAAACTCACACCCTTTCTCAAATCATTTGTAACAAATATATTAAGGATTGATTGCGGCATGTGGCTTGGGTGGCCATAATAACTTATCTCAAAATCATATCATGCATAAAATAACAGGCTGAGGGTTGTGGTTGAAAAACATAGGTAATTTATGCATCAAAGGGATCCAGTGAGCTTGTCGTGCTTATTCGGCGAAGGGGTAAGGGGAGCTCGCGGAACTGGCTTCTGGCTCCACCGCCTAGCGTAGACTCGCGGATCTGGCCTCCACGAGACGGCACGAACGCTCCGATAACTATGCAACATGAACAAGCAAACATACAAACGAGCAAGTATACCAACAAATATTTAGTATAGTGGTCAGAATAGTGATACATGGATGGGTAGAGTCTTGAGTAGAATATGTGTCATGTGGTGTTGAGATACTACTAGTGGTGGAGCGGAGGTGCTTACCAGGAGGGTGGACTGGAGGCGAAGCGACACTATGCGTGTAGCCGGCAGAGCAGAGTAACTGAGTGGGTGGGGTGTTTGCCTTGGCTGAGGGTGTTGAGTGTGTGTGGAGAGGGAGAGGGTAGCTGAGTGTATTTATAGCTGGGTGTATGTGGTGTAGCACAGTGAAGTTCACTGTTGGTGAGAATAGTGACGAATGAATCGTCTGACTTAGTATGAACAGAAGAGTTATAGGCAGGATATGGGACAAGAGTATTTTGGGAGTTTTCTACAATATGGACCATGCTTAAGGGATGACATGGTTGGATAGGGAATAGTTTGATAAGAATTTAGAAACAAGAATTATTGGAATCTGATTTTGGAAGCCTGGTTCGAAGGAATCTCAAAGTTAAGCGTGCTCAACTTGGAGAAACCTAGGATGGGTGACCAGATGGGAAGTTCCCTACTGGAAGGAAAATCACAGTCACCGGAGTTCGTATGACTGGAATATGGATCTGGCTGGTCTTAGGTGGACTGGACAACATGATGGATGAGTAGTTGAAATTTGGGATGACTAGATGACCGATGAATAGTAACGATGATTAGTAACGATGAATAGTGGCGATGGAAAAGTAATTATAGATATCATCGATGAATAGTAACAATGATGAATAGTAATGATAAATAGTAACGATGATGAATAGTGTATGTGAATAGTAACGATGAATAGTAATGGTGAATAGTGATAGTGAATAGTCGTATGAACGATCGATGAACGATGAATAGGAACTATGAACGAACGGACGAACGATCGAATGATCGGACGAACGAACGATCGGAATTTCGGCAGCATAACGGTAGGAAAAGATTATTTGGACGAACGAACGGACGAACGATCGAATGATCGTACGAACGAACGATCGGAATTTCGGCAGCATAACGGCAGGACAAAGATTATCTGGAAGAACGATTAATAGGGACTATGAACGAACGATGAACGATGAATAGGGACTATGAACGAACGATGAACGATCGAATGATCGAACGAACGAACGATCGGAATTTCGGCAGCATAACGGTAGGAAAAAGATTATTTGGACGAACGGACGAACGAACGATCGAACGATCGGACGAACGGACGAACGAACCATGAACGATCGGACGAACGAACGAACAAACTAAGAACAGGGGACGAACGATCGAAGAACGATCGAACGATCCTTGTGCTAGTGTGTGCTTGTGTGGAACATGGAGTGGGTGTGTGTGGGGGGGGGAAGAGAGTTGCCATGAAATGGCTTGGGGTGGGATGAGAGGAGGCCCTTGCCCCTCTATTTATAGCCATGGTGGGGGGATTAGGGGGAGGGATGAGAGGATTAGTGGGAGGATGAGAGGATTAGTGGGAGATTATCATGTATTTGTCTTGTATAAGTGAGATTAGCTTGTAGAGCTCACCGTATGACACTGGAGGCATACGTATACGTATGAGCATGAGAAAAGTTATGAAGAAAATATTTGTAGGGACTTGAAAAATGATTCTGAAGGTATTTCTCAAGAGGAAAATATCTGGAGATATATCTGTAGAATATTTGGGCAGTATTTCTGGAAAGAACTTGAAGAGGATCACTAGGGAAATATCTGGGCAGTATTTCTGTAAACAATTTGAGGGGGATCACTGGGGAAATATTTGTAGGATATTTTGAGGAGGATTTTGGAGAGAATATAGACCACTATATTTTATTTGCTGATATCAACTCGCAAACAAACATTCTGAAATGAAATTTGAAATTCATTTTGAATTTAGAGCGAGTTTGAGAAAATTTCAGGATTTGAATTTTTGGGATGCTACAAATCTACCCCACTTAAAAGGAATCTCATCCTCGAGATTTGGCTTAGAAGGGTTATGGGTATAGCTTTACTTCAGCTACATATCTTCACTTTGCAGACTCTTCGAGGAGATAGAGCTTCAACAAAATCTGGCCTTTGTGGAGCATCTGGTTGCTGATTGCAAACGCTGGTTTTGGCTACTCAAGATCATCTTCAGGCTTCTAGGTTTCGCTTGGCAGCTAGCTTATTGAAGAAGCATCGATGCCAACACGCAAACCTTTCTCTTGCGAACTTCCACTTGGATTCCTTCCTTGATTGGTCTTCTGGTGCTTCATCAACAAAACTTGGGTGACCACTTCTCATCCAGAAACTTATATGCTTTGATGATCTGGTCCTCCACAAACTTGCTACAGGCCTTCTTCTTTTTCTCCATAGCAGGAACCTTATTGGAACACTACCCCACTTAAAAAGAATGAGGGTAGAACTCTTGAATCTTGGGGATTTGAACTCCTTGAAGTACCTCATAACAAGGGTGTTACGAGGCCTTCTTCTGCTATTGCTGCTTGAGCAGGCTGTGGAGAGATGACTGACACAAGGTTGATTATGGGACAACCTTCTTCTTATCTTCTCTTCACTATCTTCTTTTCTCTTCTCACTTTTCACTTTTCACTGCCTCTTTCTTTCTCTTTGCTCTTCCCACTGGAGGAGTCTATCGAAGAGTATTACCATCATGCAGAGGAGGAAACCGAAGATGTTGAACCATATACAACAGTCTTCAACCCAAGAATCACCAAGCATTGTGATCTTAGGGGCGAGGGAGTGGGAAAATGGAGTTGCTTGCTATTTGGCAGGGGGGTTTATCCGGAGTGTGCTTTGCTTTGAGCGAGCTGGGAGTTGAGGGAGCTGGTGGGGGGGTTTATAGGCGAGCGGAGGTGTTCGGTTGCGGAGTAGTGATGATGGAGTAGGTGCTACGCGGCAGCGGGTGCGATAAGGGGAGGGGGCCTGGTGTTGCCGGCGATGATGGTGGCGGTGGGTGCGCTGCAAAGGTGGCGTGGGCGGCGGTAGTGCGCTGCAAAGGGGGGGCGTGGGGCGGTGGTAGTGCGCATGGAGGCGGGCACGCGTGCGAGGGGCACGGGTGAGTGGTGGGGTCAATGACCCTGATGTTTGTGGTCTCTGGTTGCAAGAATCTTTGCCTCTCTGTATGGTAATAACTCCTTCTGTCCTCTTTTCCTATTTACTTTGACTCAGGGGCAGTGCTTTGATTCTCACGGTCGGTCCTTTTGACTGAGCGACTGGATAGGTTCCTCTGTAGCTTATTCTAGGCTTCAAGGGTAAGCTTCCCGATATCTTCTTGGGTAAGACACTTTTCTCTTTAGATGGGTTAAGATGAGAATGGAAGCATAAGGTAAGGATTAGCTCTAATTTGTGATCTATGTTTTTAGAGAAAACCTTTTTTTAAGAAAAACAAAAAGAAAACACACAAGCTCAGCAATGATAAGCACAAACAAATCAAATGTTTTGAATAAGGGAAGAATAGAGTTTTTCCAAAGCACGGACTACTCAGATTCGGGGGCTAAGCACAACTACTACTGCTCAGCTCCTGAATTGAGGACTATGCTAACCAGGACTTATGAGCACTAACGTTAAAGCATCACATATGCACTCAAAAGAGGAGAAAACATCAAGCAAAATTCATTTTGAAATGCCCTAGGGGCCACAATTAGAGTTTTGCAAAACACGAGTCTACACGATTACCTTTCATACATGCAGGGCTCTAGCCAAAGTGAAGAAAAACTTCACTACCCAATGCATGCAGAGGACTGGGCATAACTAACTCAGATCTGGCATCTCTCTTCTGGCATGGCTTGCACACAACTTCAATCTGAGACATCTCCTGGATGGGTCAATAGGGAGCTGATGTTGATGACTTCTTCTGGCAGCGACTGAGATGGCAACACGGGGTCGAACTCTTCTTCAAGCGGGACTGGCTCTTGTAGCTCCTCTGAGGGCGGCGGTGCTGGCGGGGTGCTTGCAGCTTCTTCCTTGACCTCAAGGGACGGTGCTGGAATCTTCTTCATGGTGAGGGGCTCAAGCAACTCTGGCAGGGGATCTTGGGAGGACTCGGGGTGCTCTTGCTTATTCATAGCCTGAGGGAAGACTGGAATTCCTTCCAAGACTATGGCTCCTTCCGGGAGTTCCCAAGCCTTCTTCTCTCCTCTGACAGAGACCGGGTGACCTTCAAGAATCTGGGGATCTTCAGCTCTCATGGGTTGAACTGGGTTGGATGGAGCGGGCTCTTGGATCCGCACGGCTCTACGTTGGTTATGGGTTACCAAGTAGGCCTCCATCAACTTCTGGATGTGCTCATCCTTGGCTTGCTTCAGGGCTTCAACAGCAATGACTTCACGACTCTCCAAGGCAGTTGCACGGGCTTGAGCTGTTGTGAGATCCACATGGAGCTTACGGTTGAGCTTCTCTGCATCTTCTGCTCGGGCAATCATCTGACGGTGGTGCCGAGCCAAGAAATCATACTGTGTATCAAGGGTGAACAGGTATGCAGTGAGGTACACGACTGTGGGGTCGTCCTCAAGCAGCTGCTCCTCCTCCAATGCACGCATCCTGGCCATCCAAGCGGGACGGTCTCTCTGAAAGGGCGGAAAGAATCTGAGTGGGGTGTCGACCACTTCTTCTTCATAGATCTGACACAGGGTCCTCAATGCCTTGCGGGCGATGACTTGGTAGGTGTCTCTGAATCTGTGCCCAGCAGCAGTGACACTCCATTCCACATGGTGCAGACTGGATCCAATGTATACAGTCACGACACACTTCTTTGTGCCATGCTCGACAAATTCACGGCCATCATACTCTGGTTGGCTCCTGATTCCGAGGCGAACTGTGCATGCTCTCAGCAACTTGGGGAAACCATCTTCATTTTGGCAAAAGCTGGTTTGGCAGTGAACCTCCATCTGACTTCTGAGAGAAGGAAAGGGGGAAAACATTTTTGAAATGAAGGGATGAGAGCAAGATTTTTTTTAGAAAATAGTTTTGACTCAAAAACTTTTGATCAGGCTAAGGGTTACGTCCTACGGCCAACCTAACAGCTCTGATACCACCTGAAGCGTCCCGATCCTCTGGGACTCAAATGTGATACAATTACTAGTCCCAGGAGGCTAGTAAACACATTTATACATCAGATGATTCCAGATCTGCTTAAACGAGACCAACCTATAAAGGTGGCGAACAACTTTAAGAGTTGGTCCACAACTCGGGACATATCATCAGAGTGGGGCTGAAGCAGCCCGATATACGCAGTGAAGCAAATCAGCGGTCCAACAGCCACAGGCAAGGTTGGGAACAGTCGTAACTCTTACCCGATCTCCTTTTTCTGAAAAACAACAAATAAGCAAGGGTGAGTACAAACGTACTCAGTAGCCCACCTTCACCCGCGGAATGGGGAAATCAGATATAATGCATGGAATATGTGGAGCTCAGGATATTTTGCAGAAACAGCAATATTTTATGCAGAGTTATTTTGAAAAACATTTTGTATTTTTGCAAAGCGCATCCTCTCCAAAAGGAGCAGGAAGTTTTTCAGTATTATAACAAAATCCCCTGGACTAAACATCCAGGTATCTCAGCAGTTTCCCACTGGTTTTCCTTTTTCAAAAACAGCTACTGGACTTCTCGTCCACCATAGCTCACGACTCAACCGCCGAACCTTTTAAAAACCACTTTTCTCAAAAGCATCTCTTTTTTTGGAAAACAAAACATTAATTGCCATACCATACCAGACTCGTCCATTCCTGTGGACACAGACTATTCAAATAGGTTTTCAAACTCTGCGGAGAGGTGTACACTTTACCCACTAGTTCGGCTCTGCGATCCCATGGCCAATGAGACCCGAATCCGACTCTCTTTCTTTCCCGCACGTCCTAACCTTAACGGTTATCCGGAAGGAGTCAGGCCACCACCATGTCCAAACCGGACAAAACTTTCCCCCTCCTTATCCTCCCGGTGCTCCCCAGCCTTCATAACCCTGGGGTTGGACCGTACGAGTTCAGATTGAGTGACTGCCCACACAGTCTCGAGTGGTTGTACTATTAAAGAGTACAGGTAGTGAAGATGACAAACCGGTCCTTATATGAGGGGACAATTCTTCTGCTCACGCCTAAACTAGCTGAGCCTTCACCTTAGGCCCTCCCCTAAACCAGGGAGTCCCTGATTATCCCACTCACAAGGTGATAAGGGTGAAAACCCTTCATCATACACATTTTGAAAAGCATTTTCTTTTGAAAACTCACACCCTTTCTCAAATCATTTGTAACAAATATATTAAGGATTGATTGCGGCAAGTGGCTTGGGTGGCCATAATAACTTATCTCAAAATCATATCATGCATAAAATAACAGGCTGAGGGTTGTGGTTGAAAAACATAGGTAATTTATGCATTAAAGGGATCCAGTGAGCTTGTCGTGCTTATTCGGCGAAGGGGGAAGGGGAGCTCGCGGAACTGGCTTCTGGCTCCACCGCCTAGCATAGACTCGCGGATCTGGCCTCCACGAGACGGCACGAACGCTCCGATAACTATGCAACATGAACAAGCAAACATACAAACGAGCAAGTATACCAACAAATATTTAGTATAGTGGTCAGAATAGTGATACATGGATGGGTAGAGTCTTGAGTAGAATATGTGTCATGTGGTGTTGAGATACTACTAGTGGTGGAGCGGAGGTGCTTACCAGGAGGGTGGACTGGAGGCGAAGCGACACTATGCGTGTAGCCGGCAGAGCAGAGTAACTGAGTGGGTGGGGTGTTTGCCTTGGCTGAGGGTGTTGAGTGTGTGTGGAGAGGGAGAGGGTAGCTGAGTGTATTTATAGCTGGGTGTATGTGGTGTAGCACAATGAAGTTCACTGTTGGTGAGAATAGTGACGAATGAATCGTCTGACTTAGTATGAACAGAAGAGTTATAGGCAGGATATGGGACAAGAGTATTTTGGGAGTTTTCTAGAATATGGACCATGCTTAAGGGATGACATGGTTGGATAGGGAATAGTTTGATAAGAATTTAGAAACGAGAATTATTGGAATCTGAGTTTGGAAGCCTGGTTCGAAGGAATCTCAAAGTTAAGCGTGCTCAACTTGGAGAAACCTAGGATGGGTGACCAGATGGGAAGTTCCCTACTGGAAGGAAAATCACAGTCACCGGAGTTCGTATGACTGGAATATGGATCTGGCTGGTCTTAGGTGGACTGGACAGCATGATGGATGAGTAGTTGAAATTTGGGATGACTAGATGACCGATGAATAGTAACGATGAATAGTGGCGATGGAAAAGTAATTATAGATATCATCGATGAATAGTAACAATGATGAATAGTAATGATAAATAGTAACGATGATAAATAGTGTATGTGAATAGTAACGATGAATAGTGTATGTGAATAGTAACGAACGATGAATAGGAACTATGAACGAACGGACGAACGATCGAATGATCGGACGAACGAACGATCGGAATTTCGGCAGCATAACGGTAGGAAAAGATTATTTGGACGAACGAACGGACGAACGATCGAATGATCGTACGAACGAACGATCGGAATTTCGGCAGCATAACGGCAGGACAAAGATTATCTGGAAGAACGATGAATAGGGACTATGAACGAACGATGAACGATGAATAGGGACTATGAACGAACGATGAACGATCGAATGATCGAACGAACGAACGATCGGAATTTCGGCAGCATAACGGTAGGAAAAAGATTATTTGGACGAACGGACGAACGAACGATCGAACGATCGGACGAACGGACGAACGAACCATGAACGATCGGACGAACGATCGAACGATCGGACGAACGAACGAACAAACTAAGAACAGGGGACGAACGATCGAAGAACGATCGAACGATCCTTGTGCTAGTGTGTGCTTGTGTGGAACATGGAGTGGGTGTGTGTGGGGGGGGAAGAGAGTTGCCATGAAATGGCTTGGGGTGGGATGAGAGGAGGCCCTTGCCCCTCTATTTATAGCCATGGTGGGGGGATTAGGGGGAGGGATGAGAGGATTAGTGGGAGGATGAGAGGATTAGTGGGAGATTATCATGTATTTGTCTTGTATAAGTGAGATTAGCTTGTAGAGCTCACTGTATGACACTGGAGGCATACGTATACGTATGAGCATGAGAAAAGTCATGAAGAAAATATTTGTAGGGACTTGAAAAATGATTCTGAAGGTATTTCTCAAGAGGAAAATATCTGGAGATATATCTGTAGAATATTTGGGCAGTATTTCTGGAAAGAACTTGAAGAGGATCACTAGGGAAATATCTGGGCAGTATTTCTGTAAACAATTTGAGGGGGATCACTGGGGAAATATTTGTAGGATATTTTGAGGAGGATTTTGGAGAGAATATAGACCACTATATTTTATTTGCTGATATCAACTCGCAAACAAACATTCTGAAATGAAATTTGAAATTCATTTTGAATTTAGAGCGAGTTTGAGAAAATTTCAGGATTTGAATTTTTGGGATGCTACACTTTGCAACTTTGCTTTTGTCTCCATTCTTCACCTTGCGTCTGAAGAAAGTTGTCCTACCATCTGCAGGGTTCGAGACAGCTCTTGACGAGGCCGTCAAGAACTGTAAGGCGCTTGCCGAGGCGGCTGAGCAGAAGGAGGCCGAGCGTGTGGCCATGTCCGAGGCTATCTCGGCTTTCTGCGAGGCCTTTGGCCTCGACGGTGCCCCCTTGGTTAGTGTTGGGGCGAAGGCGAAGACACCACCCTTCGCTCGAGGCCTTCGCCGTGGTCGTTGGTCCAACGGAGACAAGACAACGGGCAGGGACACCCTTCGCCCCATACGACATCGGACAAAGACCTGTGACGAGGTCATCCCACCGTGTGGCCTCGTCCAGCATGGAGGCCCACGTGTGATCCGGCCCATTGTAACAGGCCCCGCGTGGCCGCTGCGTGTTACGGGCCTAATTTGTAAAGGCGCCTCTGTAATTACAGTCTGTAACCCCGCTTTATGGGAATATTCTGGGAATAACCTAGGTATCTGAGGGCACTTGCGTCCTTAACACAAGACGCAGGGCACTCAGATACCTATAAATACCCCCGCACAGTGCCCTTGAGAGGCTAGATTAACAGAGCTATTGCCATCTTGCGCGAGAACCCTGTTTACTCCACTGCACACCCCCGTTGGATCCCCTTGCGACAGAGAGCAAGTTCCAACATTTGGCGCCCACTGTTCGTGCGACGAAAAAACCACCCGCGATGGCACCCAAGAAAGTTAACTCGAAGGCTGACGAGGCTGTGAAGACAGCACTGCTGGCCGCAAAAAAAGGCAAGGCCCTCGCCCTCACCCACTCCACTCACCACGAGGCTACTGAAGACGACGTTCTCCGCACCTGCGAAGACGATGTTCTCCGCACCTGCAGCCCTGAAGGACAATCGCAACCCCCCCAAGGCTTCGCCCCACCAGAGGGCGCGGACCTCACCGAGGACGGCGAGGTCCTCGGCGTCTCGGCGGAACAACAGCTACAGCTGCGCGCCCTACGCCTCAAGAACCGCAATCTCCAGAGGCAAAAAGAGATACTGGAGGCCAAGCGCCAGCGCGTGTCCGCGCTAGCCAAGGTGCGGCAAATGATACGCGACGAAGAGCAGAAGGCCCATGACCTCGAGCGGGAGATCGCGCTGATGCAGCGCGAAGGCCACCTCGGCCTGCAGCATGGGCCACCCCTGCAACAGCGCGCACAACTGGAAGACACGCGCGAAGGCCACCTTGGCCTGCAGCATGGGCCACCCCTGCAACAGCGCGCACACCTGGAAGACCCGCGTTTCCCCCAGCGCGACCACGCCTTCCCGCACGCCGCGCCATTCCAAGGGGTCAACTACCTCGACGAGCGAAGCCCCCTGGTGCCACATCTGCAAGTGATGCCTTGGCCCGCCAACTTCCGGGCAGGGACCTATCCCAAGTACAACGGCATCACTGACCCAGCTCAATACATAATGAGTTATCAGGTCGCCGTTGCATCTTCCGGAGGGGACGACGCCACGATGGCCAAGTCTTTCATCATCGCCCTCGAAGGTCCAGCTCTCACCTGGTTCACCAGGTTGCCTCCGCTGTCCATTGATTCCTGGAGAAGCCTCCGGGACAAGTTCCTGCTCAACTTCCAAGGGTACCGCCCAGACACCGACGCCTTGGCCGAACTCTCGCTCTGCAAGCAGCTGGAAAAGGAGACTCTGCGGGAGTATTACCGCAAATTTCTAACACTCAAATCACAGCTGCCCTCAATCGATGACCAGATCGCCATCCACTACGCCATCAGTGGCCTTCGTGCCAGCGTCCTCTATAGCCACTGCATCAGAGATCCGCCCAAGAACCTCCAAGAATTATATCAGCTATTTGAAAAATACGCCAAATCCGAAGAGCTCCACCAGCGCAAGGTTGAGTCTCAAAGGAAGCCCAAAGAGGCTCCACAGTCCAGCCGCACATGGACGAGGACTCCGCAGCAAGACCCCGGTCGAGACGGCCGCAATCAACAGCAAGTGCACAACATCGCCAACCAGCACCCCGCTGCTGACGCCCCTCGCCGCCAGGAATATCCCCCCCAGGGCCGCGGAAATGGAACTCGCGGTAGGGGCCGGGGGCGTGCGCAGCCGCCGCGCCGATTCTACTGTCTCTTCCATGGCGAAGACTGCGCCCATCAAACCAAAGATTGCCCAGAAACAAAGGCCACCAAAGACAGGATGGCACGGGCGCAGCCAGCCGACAACCCCAGAGTTGTCGCGCACACTTATCAGCAACCCCCTCCACCCTACATCCATGCCCTCGCCCCGCATCCACCGCACCACGCATACCAACACCACCAGGAAGTACAAATCGTACCTCCTCCACCGCCACCTCCACACCAGCAACATCAGAACATCCCCCACCCCCATGCCCCAAAACAAGAAGACTTCGCCGATCAGCCGTATCGCAGAGTCATTCATATGATCACTGGGGGGTCCAGCACCGACTTCGACACAAAGCGGCAGAAGCGGGACCACTACCGCAACATCAACCACGTCGCCATCACCGGCCCAGTCTTGCAGACGAAGTGGTCCCACATACCGCTAACCTTCGACGCACAAGACGTCGATCTGCGCAGCCCCCCCCCCCCACATCGACGCCATGGTTATCAACTGCAGCGTGGCAGGCTGGGATCTGCACAAAGTCCTAGTCGACAATGGCAGTCAAGCAGACATCATTTTCCTCCATGCCTTCGACGGCATGGGCATAAGCCACAGCCTGCTCAAGCCTTCGGACAGCTCGTTGTATGGCTTCGGCGGCAAGGGCACTTTTCCTATCGGCAAAATAGAGCTGCCTCTCTCCTTCGGTGTAGCACCCAATGCCCGAAGTGAGCAAGTGACCTTTGACATTGTGGATATGGTATATCCGTACAACGCCATCATGGGCAGGGGCTCCATCAACAAGTTTGAGGCAGCTATTCACGGACTGTACCTGTGCATGAAGATACCAGGTCCGTTAGGCGCCATTGCGGTCTACGGCAATCAACAGACCGCGCGCAACATAGAGCGGGACTTCGTCCCCGGACAAAGAAATGTGCACTGCCTCACGGCCCAGCGCGAGGTCCCTGCGTCCGTCAGCCCAACCGACAAAGAGCACGACAGGGCACAGCTGCAGATCAACGACGGGACCAAGACTGTCCCCCTCGACCAGGCCACGCCCAAGCAGACAGTCACTATCAGCGAAGACCTCACTTCGCATGAAGAGGAGAAACTCCTCTGCTACCTGTCTAAGAACAAAGATATCTTCGCCTGGTCAGCCCTCGACCTGGTCGGGGTCAGCCGATCCATAATTGAGCACAGCTTGGGAATCGACCCTTCGGTGAGACCGAAAAAACAGCGGCTTCGCAAAATGTCCGACGAGAAGACAGAGGCCGCCAAGGCAGAGGTGCACCGCCTCCTGGAAGCCAAATTCATCGAGCCGGTGGCTTACCCCACGTGGCTCTCCAACATTGTGATGGTGCAGAAAAAGAGCAGCAAGTGGCAAATGTGCATCGACTTCACCAGTCTCAACAAGGCCTGCCCAAAGGACAACTTCCCGTTGCCGCGGATCGACAAAATAGTCGATAGCGCGGCCGGATGCGAAGTCATGTCACTCCTCGATTGCTTCTCCGGTTACCACCAGATATACATGAAGAAGGAAGACAAGGCTAGCACCAGCTTTATAACACCCTTCGGCACATATTGCTTCATCAAAATGCCGGAGGGACTCAAGAACGCCGGGTCCACCTTCTCTAGGCTTACCAAAACAGTGCTCGAAGGGCAAGTTGGCAGAAATATATTCACATATGTGGACGACATCGTCGTCGCCAGCAAGAGCAAGGAGGACCATCTCGCTGACCTCGCCGAGACATTCGCAAACATGCGAGACGCACGACTCCGCCTAAACCCGGAAAAGTGCGTCTTCGGCGTTCGCCAAGGCAAAATATTGGGCTACCTGGTGTCACACCGCGGCATCGAGGCCAACCCGACCAAAATTCAGGCCATCATAAACATGACGCCTCCGCAGTACCCTGACGGGCAGATTGGCCGCCCTCAACAGATTCATCTCCAGGTCCGCGGAGCGAAGTCTTCCTTTCCTCAAAACTCTCCATGGCGCAAAGGACTTCGCTTGGGGACCAGAGCAGGCAGCGGCATTCGCCTCATTAAAACAGTACCTGTCGGAGTTGGCAGTCCTTACAAGCCCCGACTCTTCGCTACCCCTGTTGCTCTATGTTGCGGCTTCGCCGCATGCGGTCAGCGCCGCACTGGTGCAGGAGCAGACATTTGAGGGCATGATCAGGCAGTGCCCAGTTTATTACGTCTCCGAAGTGCTGACACCGTCCAAATGTAACATGACAGAACTGGAGAAGATTGCCTCCGCAGTCGTTATGTCTTCGCGCAAATTGCGCCATTATTTTGAAGCATTCAAGGTCCGAGTCACCTTAGACAGGGGACTAGGTGAATTGTTCAGAAACCCGGAGGCATCGGTTAGGATCGCCAAGTGGGCGGCCGAACTCTCCGGCTACCACATCAACTTCGAGCCCAGGACAGCCATCAAGTCACAAGTCCTGGCAGACTTCGTCGTCGACTGGACTGGGCCAAAAACACAGCCGGACCCATCCACCGAGAAGGTCTGGACGATCCACTGCGACGGCGCATGGTGCCATGCGGGGGCAGGCGCCGCCGCAGTCATCACCTCACCAGCCGGGGTCAAGCACAGATATGCAGCACGCCTCAACTTCGCTCTGGAATCTGACAGATGCACAAATAACATAGCAGAATACGAAGCAGTCATCCTCGGCCTCCGCAAGCTGAGGGCCCTTGGGGTCACCACCTGCATCATCAGAACAGACTCCAAGGTAGTTGCCGACCAAGTCGAGAAAGACTATGCAGCAAAGGACCCCGCACTTATGCAATACCTCGCGGCCATCCGAAGTCTCGAGAGACAATTCAAGGGATTCACCTTGCAACATGTGGATCGGGCCAAGAATGAAGAGGCCGACGCATTGGCCAAGGCTGCCGCCAGAGGCGAGTCCCTGCCCTCCGACGTGTTCTTCCATGTCATCGGCACGCCAGCCATCCAGAGCCCCGAAGGGCTCCAAATAACCAATGACAGCGAGGGCCACCGCATAGTCAACCTTATCATGACCGAAGACTGGCGGGCACCAATAACTCTGTTCCTACAAGGGTACTATCACCCAACCGACGTCAGCGAGGCCAAGCGCCTCAAACATCGAAGCCGGGACTTCGCACTGATTGAGGGCCAACTCTACAAGAAGGGGGGCAGTCAGCCAATGCTTAAATGCGTCACAGAAACCGAAGGTGTCCAGATCCTACGCGAAGTCCACAGTGGTACCTGCGGCTCTCACGCAGGGCCAAGGGCCCTAGCTGCTAAGGTGATCCGCCAAGGTTTCTACTGGCCCGCAATGATCTGCGCCGCAAATCGGGTCACAAGGTCCTGTGAAGCCTGCCAGAAGTTTTCTCCTCGATCAGGCAGCCCCTCACAATTTACAAAGCTGATCGCCCACACATGGCCTCTCCAGCGCTGGGGCCTGGACATCGTCGGGCCCCTGCCCACGGCTCAGGGGAACCTTAAGTTCGCCTTCGTCGCCGTCGAATACTTCACCAAATGGATCGAGGCAAGGGCTGTTTCCACGATAACATCAAAGACTGCCCAAAAATTCTTTTGGCAAAACATTGTTTGCCGCTTCGGAGTACCGTTCGAACTAACAGTTGACAACGGCAAGAAGTTTGACAGCCAAGACTTCAAGGATTTTTGCTTCTCCATTGGCACCAAGCTTGCCTACGCCTCAGTCTATCACCCGCAGTCCAACGGAGTTGTGGAATGCGCCAATGGAAAAATCTTCACACCTGTCAAAAAGATGCTCCTCGACGAAAAAAGGGCAGGTGGACCGATCTGTTACCCGAGGCGGTCTGGGCGCTAAACACGACTGAATGCAGGGCGACCGGGTTTACTCCTTTCCGCCTTTTATATGGATCGGAGGCCATGACCCCACAAGAAATAAAACATGGGTCCCCGCGAACAGTTCCGTCAGCCGTCCCCGACGTGGACGAGCCCACTTCGAAGGATCTCATCGATGGGGACCGAGTCTTCGCCCTACAGGCTCTAAATAAATACCAAGCCCAGACAAAAGCATGGCGCGACCATGCAGTCATCCCGAGGGAATTCAGCGAAGGGGACCTCGTACTCGTCCGAACAGCTCGGACAGAGTCCAGGGGCAAGCTGGAGCCCAAGTGGGAGGGCCCCTTCATTGTCAAGACGAAAGCTTCCCCCAGCGCTTACAGGCTCGCAACGCCAAACGGCGAAGACCTGGAGCACTCCTGGAACATCGACAATCTCCGCAAATTTTTTGTTTGACTCATCAGGGCTGATTCGCCCTTGTAATTCGCAAAAACAATTTCATTCTGGCCCGCACTCTTTTCCTCCCGGGGGGTGAGGTTTTTAACGAGGCGGAGCCATATAATATACAAGTGAAAAATCCCCCCGCAAAAACATGCGTCGAAAAAAGACCGCGACGACGGTCTTCGACATTCGACCAATACAAAGTCACCGCGAGGCTCAGAGCTAGCCACCCTCGCGTGCGACAAATCCGTGCAGAAGTCGCCTAAGGGTGCAGCCGGACTAGCACAACAAGTGCGAAAAATCGAAGTCTACCGCGAAGACTATGCGTGCAGAAGTCGCCTAAGGGTGCAGCCGGACAAGCACAACAAGTGCAAAAATCGAAGTCTACCGCGAAGACTATCCGTGCGGAAGTCGCCTAAGGGTGCAGCTGGACTAGCACAACAAGTGCGAAAAACCGAAGTCCTCCGCGAAGACTATCCATGCAGAAGTTGCCTAAGGGCGCAGCCGGACTAGCACAACAAGTGCGAAAAATCGAAGTCTACCGCGAAGACTATCCGTGCAGAAGTCGCATAAGGGTGCAGCCGGACTAGCACAACAAAGTGCGAAAAACCGAAGTCCTCCGCGAAGACTAACCGTGCAGAAGTCGCCTAAGGGTGCAGCCGGACTAGCACAACAAGTGCAAAAAACCGAAGTCTACCGCGGAGACTATACGTGCAGAAGTCGCCTACGGGTGCAGCCGGGCTAGCGCAACAAGTGCGAAAAATCGAAGTCCTCCGCGAAGACTATCCGTGCAACAGTTGCCCGAAGGCGCACCCGGACGAAGCATAACAAAAGCGAAAACGACTACACCAAACTGTCCGCGCAAAGACCGACTACATGCGCACCAGTCCAGCATAACAAATACAGCTGACCAAGTATGTAACGCCTTCGCAAGCATAGCCGAATGTGCGAGGGCACACAACTTCATCATACAAGACATTACACATGTACAAGCGAGGGCATCACACTCTACATCGGCTCAACCTTCAGAATAATTCCCATCTCCCCATAGTTAAATAAAATTATCCTAAGCTCCTCACCCGCAAAAAGACTTCGCAATTCCCCCTCACCTGCACTCACGGCGACCGGCAAGGACAACAGTTCCTGCCGGCCAGCCCTACTCACACGAAGCCGACCGTTGTCCGCCCCACTCACTCTACGCTTCACAACCGCCCTTCGCCGCCTACGCCCAGTACTCGGACCAGGCACAACTTCAGCATCCGCAGCGTGCGGCGAAGCCTCCGCCGCTGCCACATCCAAGGCCGCAAAGTAGCCCAAGTCCTCATCCGATGACTCCTCAGTCCACTCAACCGAGCTCCCAGTCACCAAAATCAGAAAACTTAGATGCAGACCCATCCGATTTATTACCATCATCCACGGTCGAAGCCGCCAAAAAATTAGTAGTAGCTGTTGCGTGCGCAGGCCCAAAATCTTGAACCTGCGCAGCAACCAAGATTCAACAACATATCCAAAATTCCCTAACTACCCACACCCACTACGCCACCTGCGAAGACCCAGCCGTCGCGGGCTCCTCCGCTGTCGACTCCGCCGCCACCTTCACAGGATCCTCAGCCCTCGGCGCGGCAGTTGGCGACGGGCCTCCGCCGGCTGCAGTGGCTGCGGGGGCATCAGGAGCGCCTTCGGCGGTTTTCGGAGGCGGCTGCAGGGCGGCCTCGGGCACAGCCTCCGTCGGGTTCGGCTCCGGGTCAGGCAGCACGCTGTTCAAAGCCCCGAAGTCATCCACCCTCTCGCCACGCGCCGCCTAAGACACAGCACACAAATTCAGCAAAACCATACATAGCACACATTCAACAAACACCAAACAAAAGCCAAACATTACCTGATCCCTCGCCGTCTCGGCCCGCTCCCTGACCACCTCTCGACCGTAGGGGCCCCACATCCGGTCGTAGAGGGCTCCGGCGGACTCCTTCACTATAGGGTCCTCAACCTTGTAGATATCACGCTCGAAATCCTCATCAGCTTGGTCGAAGACCTCATAGTGCCGGCACCCTTCGCGAGAGAGCGCGTTCATCGCACCCTCGCAGGTGATCAGGGAAGCATAAGACATAAACCCCTCCACGATAGTGGGGAGCGCCTGCAACTCCTCCTGAACCCACTCCAGGCAGCGAAGTCCGGGCTCTCGGTCCGGCACTTCGAAGTCAGCGGTCCGGGCGCCCAGCTCATGGTATGAATCCATAAGCTGTTTGCGAGTCCGCTCAGCCTCCGTGCGCGTCGCGGCCTCAGCCCTCTCCACACGGCTCTGCAGAGCGCGGATCTGCTCCTCCAACTGCTCGGTGCGCTCCCTGGCAAGACTGCCCTCCACACGCGCCAAATTGGCCTCCGCCTGCGCAGCCTGCGCCTTGGCGAGGGCCTCATTGGCCTCCTTCCTCTCCTCTGTCAGTTGGCGCCGGAGGTCAGCCTTCTCCCCCTCCAGCGCGGCCACCTTGTCCGTCAGCTTGCGGCACTTACTGTCGGCGGTCGACTTCTCCCGGACGGCGTCAGCATGTTGCGTCTGAAGTCTCTCGACTTCGGCAGACACAACTGCCGTCAGGGCCCCCGACGCCGCGCGGTCTGCGAAGTCAGCCGCCTACAAGACACACATAAGACCACAGCCCCGACGAAGCCGGTAAAAAAACCGAAGTCTAGCTCAACGTACCTGACTCAGTGCCTCCTTCATCTCCTTCAGCCGGCGGGACACAGCACCCGCCTCGTCCCTGACGGCAGTGAGTGCCGGCATCTCGCCGCCGGCACTAAGGGCACCACCCTTCGCCCTTGGCACCACGGCAGCCGCCGTGGTCGCCGCGGCAGGCGGAACAACAACAAGTTGGCCTTCGTCCGACCCTGCGACGTATCAACAAATAAAAAAATGAGCCAACAACTTACCAACAAGATAATCGTCCACACTAATGTCGGTGGCGAAGTCGGCGACGCGCTTGCCCGGCGGTGGCAACTCTCGGGCCGCCTTCGCGGCCTCCGGCACCCTGTTGGACGCCGGTGCAGCCTTCGCAGACTTGGAACCACCGGCGGCAGCCGCAGCCTCCGGCGCCTTGCCGGATGCAGGGACGGCCGACTTCGCCGCCAGCGGCGGCTTGCCTCCGCCGGGGGCAGCAGCCTTTGCAGCCCCCCGCTGCCTCTTCGGCCTAGCTTCATGAAGCCTGACGACCGCCTGGCGCTTCTGTGCAGCTCCCTGGCGATCCTTGTCCATCACTGCCAACACAACAGCAGCAATATTCTGCCCGTAAGGAAACACTTTCCATTCACGAACCATGTAAGATGTAAAAAAGTCTTTACCGGCCGCGCGGGGGATAGGAATATTCTTAGGCCACCAACCCCCGGTAACCCTCAGCATCCGCGCCGAAGACTCCCGGAGCTCGGGCGAAGACATCCTTCCCCCCGGGGCCGCGCATGTCCTCATCAATTCTCTAGCAAAACCATCGGAAACCCCAAGTCCTCCCATAGCAGTACCTAGTTTCCTCTTCTTAGAGGACGGGGCGGCCACCAGCGCGGGGTCGTCTCCAGATTCTACCACCGGTTTCTTCCCGCGACGATCCACATCGTCTTGGCTGGGATAACCGCCATATGGCAGACGATTCAACTCAAAAACCCTGTTCAAGCGGTCATTCGACCCACGAATATCCCAGCTACGCTGGCCCTCTGTCCTCGGCACGTACCGACCAACGATCCGCACCGCTCCATCCTCCGCCTCACGCACAAAGGCGGCCGGATCGCGGCTATGCATATCAAGCGCGAAGGCAGGACTTCGCACCAGCTTCCCACCATGGGAAGGCATCTGGCGAGGGCACACTTCACCCAACGCCCAGCCATGCGCCAAAGGCCATACCCCGTACGCCACAAACTCCTCAACCAAATCGCGCCCGCTGCTCAGGCCGGCGGCGCACCGAAGGGCCCCTTCGTCCACATCATCCTCCGCCACTTCAAAAGACGGGTATGCTGAGTAAAGATGCGAGCACATCTCGGACACGGGGAGCCCCGGATGGTCTTCGACTGTACCCTCCGCGACATAAAACCAAAACTCATGCCAATTGCCCCACTTGTTGCGGGCGCAAGGAACCAACTCAACTACCTCCATCGTGGTCTTGCCGGTCTTCGGCGTAAATGTACAGGACCCAAACTGGGCAACTTCATCTCCAATCATTCTCTTCTGCCAGTGCAGGCAATAGTACTTCGCGAAGACTTCGACTGATGGTTGTCCGCCGTACGAAGTCATCGCCCAGACATACTTCGACAGAGCCACCACGGCATTCGGAGTCAGCTGATGGATCTGAACGTCAAATCTGCGCAGGACTTCTCCAACAAATCGGTGCGCAGGCAGGCGGAGACCAGCGGCGAAGAACACCTCGAACACAACCAACTCGCCCTACGGCTCGGGGACTTCCTCCGTCCCCGGGACACGAGCGACTCCGCCGCCAAAGTAACCCAGCCGCTGCATATCTTGCACGCGGACCGACGACATCCGCGACACACCAAAATCCACCGTATCGCCGGCGTGCAACTCCTCCGCCGCCACGGTGCTCAGCGTTTCCTCAGACGACGCGTCGGCCGGCGGCGTAGCGGCAGCAGAAGAAGAAGAGGTCGGCATCGCTACGTACCGTCGGCGGCGGCGGGCGGTCTGCTTCACTTGAGCCAGATCTTCGGCGAACAAGAGCAAGGAGGGCAGACGAGCAGCAAGACGGTGGAAAAGGCGACTAGGGTTTTCACGGAGCGTGGAAAGATAAAGTTCAAAACGTGCTGCCCCCCGCCCCCTTTTATACACAGGGCGCGGCGCTTCGGGAAACCCGCAGTCCAACAGTACGATGTCAATCAACGGTCATGTCAAAAACCCCCGTGGAACCACTTCGAGCGAGGGCAGCGTCTCCGCCATCTAGCGACGTCTTCGGCACCAGATGACTTAGTCGAACCGGTCCCTCGGAGGGCAAATGTTGAGGCGAAGGCGAAGACGCCACCCTTCGCTCGAGGCCTTCGCCGTGGTCGTTGGTCCAACGGAGACAAGACAACGGGCAGGGACACCCTTCGCCCCATACGACATCGGACGAAGACCTGTGACGAGGTCATCCCACCGTGCGGCCTCGTCCAGCATGGAGGCCCACGTGTGATCCGGCCCATTGTAACAGGCCCCGCGTGGCCGCTGCGTGTTACGGGCCTAATTTGTAAAGGTGCCTCTGTAATTACAGTCTATAACCCCGCTTTATGGGAATATTCTGGGGATAACCTAGGTATCTGAGGGCACTTGCATCCTTAACACAAGACGCTGGGCACTCAGATACCTATAAATACCCCCGCACAGTGCCCTTGAGAGGCTAGATTAACAGAGCTATTGCCATCTTGCGCGAGAACCCTGTTTACTCCACTGCACACCCCCGTTGGATCCCCTTGTGACAGAGAGCAAGTTCCAATAGTTAGCTCCCCCTAGACTCATCTGTGGGCCTTGGGCGGCCATGTGCGCGACAGACTCCGCGGGGCGCTGCACCACAGCGTTAGGCGGGCCTTCGCCATGCTCTCTTCCCACTACGACGTGGATCTGGAGCGGGTTAGCGAGGGGTACTGCTTACCCGACGATGAGGAGGCTGCCTTAGCCGAGGTCCAGAGGCTTGACGCGACTGTCGAGGGTCCAAGTGCGGCGCTGGCTTCCTCCTTCGAGGTGGAGGTCCTTCCGCCCGTGTCGCTGCCTGGGGCCGGGCCAGATTCTGCCGAGGGTGGAAACGACGCTAAGGGTGCCGCTCCTCCCCCTGCCGCTGTCTGAGCCTGCAAGAACAGTTTGCTTGAAGTATGCGTATGTTTTTTGCGGCCGCTGAGGCCTAAACATTTTAATTGTCGGGTTATAAAGCTGTGTTTTCTTTCCTCTCGTTTCGTGTGTTAGGACTTGTTCGGTAGCAGAATCCCTCGTCCGAGCGTGAGTCACTTTTCGCGGAAGGTGATGAGTGAGGTATCCGTATCCCGGAGGCATAGGAGTCCCTCGGCTCGGTCGGCCTTACCGCTTACGTGGTCCCTCGTTGTTTTTAGGATTCTATTATCGATGCAGTCGAAACGGCACGAAAATCGTTCTGGCAGAAAAGTTTTCGAGCGTTAGGACTTGTTTGGTAGCAGAATCGCTTATCCAAGAGTGAGTTACTTTTCGCGGAAGGTGATGAGTGAGGTATCCATATCCCGGAGGCATAGGAGTCCCTCGGCTCGATCGGCCTTGCCGTTCAAGGTCTCTCTCGCTTGTTTTTAGGATTCTGTTATCGAAGCAGTCGAAAAGCGCGAAAGACGTTCTGGCAAAAGACCTTTCCGAGGAAAATTTTGACGCAGAGGGGTTCCCCCCTTCTAGCCCCCGAGGGAGGGTCGGGCTTTGCTGAGGCAAGGCTGATCCTTCCTTGATGGTTAGACTTTATTTATGTAAAGAAAGCAAGGTACATAAACGACTTGAAACATTTTAAGGGTAAAAGCGACGTAGCTGTTGGATGTTCCAAGCGTTGCTGTAGACCTCGCCTTGATCGTTGGCCAGCTTGTATGTTCCGGGCTTCAAAATCTTGACGATGATGAAGGGCCCTTCACAGGGAGGAGTAAGCTTGTGGTGCCCTCGGGCGTTGTCGCAGCCGAAGTACCAAGTCTCCCACTTGGAAGCCTCGGGGCCGAACCCTTCGGGCGTGGTAGCGTCGCAGGGACTGCTGATACTGCGTCGAGTGTAGTAAGGCCACGTCCCGAGCATCTTCCAGCTGGTCCAACGAGTCTTCTCGGTTGGTCTGGTTGCTTTGGTCGTCGTAAGCCTTTGTCCTCGGGGAACCATATTCTAAGTTCGTGGGTAGGATGGCCTCGGCCCCATAGACTAGAAAGAACGGCGAGAAACTCGTGGCTCGGCTCGGCGTCGTCCTCAGACTCCAAACCACCGAGGGTAGTTCCTTTATCCACCACTTGCCAAACTTGTTGAAGTCATTGTAGATCCTCGGCTTTAGTCCCTGCAAAATCATACCGTTGGTGCGCTCCACCTGCCCATTTGTCATTGGGTGAGCTACGGCGGCCCAGTCCACACGGATGTGGTGGTCTTCGCAGAAGTCCAGGAACTTCTTCCCAGTGAACTGCGTGCCATTGTCGATGATGATGGAGTTTGGGACCCCAAAGCGATGGATAATATTTGTAAAGAACGCCACCGCCTGCTCGGACCTGATGCTGGTTAAGGGTCAGACCTCGATCCACTTGGAGAACTTGTTAATGGCGACCAGCAGGTGCTTGAAGCCCCTGGGTGCCTTCTGCAAGGGACCGACGAGGTCCAGACCCCATACGGCAAACGACCAAGTGATGGATATTGTTTGCAGGGTCTGAGCGGGCAGGTGCGTCTGTCTTACGTAGAATTGACACCCTCTGCAGGAGCGTACTGTGACACCCCAGGTGTCAGTCTCGTGTTATGTCGGGAGATTTATCCTAATCTTGGATGCTCAGTGAAAATTTCTATTTCCCGATCGTGTCTCTCTCTGATTATCTAGATTATTCATTCACGTTTCACCAAATTCAAAGTTATTCAGTCTCACAGAAGACCAAGTTTTGAGCCTGTTAAAACTTTTACTTCTCGGAACGAATGCAAACTTTAACATAATTCTTGAATTATAAATCTCATCTGAAGCTCAATTAATCAAACTCTCGATGGCTGTTATTTGATCTGAGCCCGAGTCTAATTCCTCGAACTTGATCTATGTCTGACTATTTTATTTGGATCCATACTCTCGAACGGAATACTCAATATGTCGTCCTCTTATCAATTTTATCCGACTCGGCCAAATATCTATGTCCGACTCCGTTGTCTCGATAGTCGGTCTACGTCCAAATACTTAATCTGAATCCTTATTCTCCCGCAGAATCTCTTTGTGTCAACCTCTAATTAATTATAATGCAAATTGACTTGTTATATCTATATCATCATTCATCTCTATGTATCAAGTGTCTTCTAAAGATTTCTCAAAGTTTTAAACAAATGGTCACATAAAAAGATAACTCCTATACTTGCTTGAATCTTCTCGTTTGAACAAATGTAAAGTTTGAAATTCAACCAAGTCTTGCCATCTTGCTCAAACAACTCTATGTGAACTCTACAACAAAAGTTATTGAGGGTCCATACCAAGAAAATGTCAAGAAAATAGTCTGATTGCCTTAGAAATATAATTGAGAGCTTTATAATGATACTACCTTGACCAAAGTGAAACTTTTATTTATATTCAAGATATGATGTTTTACCTTTAATAAAAATAGTAGAACCTGTGTTATACAACAAATATTTTATTTAAACTAAGCCTTAATTCAATCTCTAAGTATCCCAAACAGTGCCATCAAGACAGAATAAAAATCTGATTTCAGGATTCTAATTCTTCTAAGTCTGAAATCAGTGTCGTTCGGGTCGACGTCTCGCGTTCCCAAATTTCTGTTGAACAACTCAAGTTTCCCCAAATATAAAAGTTATTAATAACTAATAGAGGCGCATCATATCGAAAGATGGCATTCATCCGACACATTTTGATAAGGTTTGACATCTATTCTTTAGGTGAAATTAACCCTCTGACAGTAGCAACTTTGGACTTAATTATCTCTTAATCTAGTTGGCAAATGGCTGAGAACCCTTAATCAAACTTGTAGAGTATTGTGTGGGAAATATCTTTGCTACAGTGACCCATGTCCGAATCCAAGCAGAAGATGCCAAAAATGGCCGCCCAACGTCGCTACAGTGACACCTGCCACCTGTTTGTTGCTTTGCTTCTAAGGAAAGCAAGCTCTGCAGCCTTGGCGCCCATATCCTCCAATGGCTGAAGCTCTCTCCCTTCTATTTATACCCCTTGCCCCTCCCTGCTGCTGCCATGGCTGAGCACTTCCCCTCTCCGCGGCGCCTTCTCCCTCCTCTCTCCCTCTCTAGCGTAGGGAAGCTTCTATTTTTTTCTTTCCTCCATGGCGCTCCTGCTCGGGTCGTGCATCCGCCGTCTCTGCTGCGCGCGGCACTCGGGCCTGCTTTGTCCTCTGCCGTGCTGTGCCGCCGCCTTAGAGCTCACCCTGGCGCTCGCTGGTGCCCCTGCTGCGCGACGTCGGCCAGGAGCGCCGTCGCTGGCTTCTCTGTTCGGGAGCAGGCCATGTACATGAGTTTGAGGAAGAAGATGATCCATGTGTCTATGGCAGGTGGGCCTAGGTCAGATGCATGTGTCTAGAGTTGTAGATTTTGTGTTGTTTTCCCAAAAATCATATATCAAGTTTTAGAGCTCCAAAAATCACGAAATTTGTTTTGTTGGCTTCCTTATGAAATTCTCTAACTATTGGATCTATAGGTTGGCATGTTTTAGTGGAAAAGTTTTTCTGTAGAAATTCGTAATTAAAAACTGGTTTAGAGAATAAACGAACTTGCTTCTCTCCATAATTTTATTTATAAAAATCCAAAAATGATGAAACCTGTTTTGTTAGTTAGATGTTGTCATACTCCATCAAGGAAAAATACAAATCTTATATGTTGTTCACAGTTTTCTTGGTGTGATAATTAAAACAAGTTAAATAGAGAAAAGAAGATTGATTTGCTTGTTATTTTTGGATCTGTAGCTCCATTGCTCCAAATGGGTTGACATTTTTACAGTAGACTCTTAGTGTGATGCTTGGTGACTGGTAAAAATTTCATGAATTATTGTGCATGTATGATTAAGTTAGTGATTTAACTTGTTTAATGCACCTTAAGTAGTTTTAAATGATTTATAAAACATATATGGATGTAAAAATGGAAAATGATGTTCCACTGTCCTTGTATGATATTATAGTAGCCTAGGAAAACTTAATATGGTCATGCATTCACAGAAAATAATTAGTTTTAGATTTAACCTTGTCTCACATGCTTTATTGCATCAACAATTTGTTATTTTTGTAGTAAATAAAATATAAAACCTGGGCATGTGAAATTTATACATTAGTCATAATTTGTTATTAACTATGCCTCATAAAAATTCTGGCCCCAAATTAGATAGTTTCATATGGTGCTAAAATAATACATATTTTATAATTACAAGAGTTAGTGAAAAACTAGGAGAAAACAAAATCATGCATGTTTCATGGAATGCTTGAGTTATATCTTAAAACCAATTAGAGGTTAAATGGTTATGTCATGGTGGTCTAAAGCTAAATATTAACAGCGCTTCATCGTAGTTTTGTGTGATGTCGGACATGTGTGCCGAAATGCCTTATTTGGTGAATGTGTTTGTTAATTGTGTATGGTAATTCTAGCGCACTAAATAACTTGAATAAAATTAGTAAGTCCACTTGTTGGTCCTTATTTGATTGTGTAACCCTAACAAATGGTAAAGTGTTAGAATAATTCAAGTATCTAGAACGCGTCAATTCTTGAATTATATAGAAGCTGAAATGCATTGATTACTGTTTTGGACAGCACACACTGTTTTAGTTGTGCTGTATGTTTGCTGAACCAAATTGTGTTTTCTGTAGATATGTGCTATAGAAAAGTGGTAGATAACTTTATTATCTTGCTGTGTTAAAATTTGACAGCCATAGGTCTGACAGTTTAGGAGTTGTGCTTTTTACAAATTCAGTAACTGAATCTGTCCAATTTCTGTATAGATTTCAGAGACTGTACTGTTTGCTTAAGTTAATGTTTGAATAAGTCCTTGTAGATTATAAGAAAGTTGTAGATTCTTTTCTTATCTTGCTTGTGTTAAAATTTCATAACTAAAGGTCTGACGGTTTAAGAGTTATGAATTTTACAACTTGGTTGCTGTGTTATGTCCACTGACAGAACAGATTTCGAAAACTGAATTGTTTGATTCAGTTCAACATAGAATCAATTTTTAGTGATTATAAAAGTTATGTAGTGCTTTTGCTGAGCTTTCCAAAAAGTCTTAGATCACTTCTTTTGGTGGTCTGAAGCTTAAGTTATGAATGTTTCAAATATGAAGACTGAATCTGTCCAGTTCTGGACAGCAAAGTCTTTTAGTGATGTTTATCCTTAGTTAAATATTGAATCACCTTGAGATGTTTATAAATAATTTGTAGAACATTTAATTAGCTTTCCAGAAAGTCTAGGGTCAATTTGTTTGGATGTCTGAATCTTCAGTTATGAAGTTTTAAAATCACAAGTCTGAATCTGTCCAAATATGGACAGAGCTGCTGTGATCGCACTTTTTGACCTTGCTAAGTGTTTAATCATGCTGTGATGAAAATACCAAAATTGTAGAGCATTTTCTATGCTTTCCAGAAAGTCCTAGTTTGCTAGTTGTGGATTAATATTTGAAAAGTTATGATTAAAACAAGTAACGGCTGTATTGCTGTCCAAAAATCTGCAAGTAAGCAAATGAATGTTTAGTTCACCCTATTTGCTAAAAATGTTTGGTTGACACTTAAGTAATGTAGACTTGCCATGACTAAGCTTAATAATGCACATGTGTCATGTTTTGTATGTTTCTTGCTCTAGTTGATTATGATATAGGAGTTCCGTAGTTAGTGATGCCTATGTCGTATTCAAGCCTACGTTGTCTTGGTTGGACTTGTGTGGTCGGTGATGCTTTTGCGCGATTAATAGGAGAACTAATAAAAAGTCGTATCCAAATAAATAAAATGTGCGTGTAATTGTCATATCGTATTTGTGTTGCGTAAATAAATAAAATGTGATCGTCTTGTTAATGGTGTTAATGATGAACGCCGATAACATACGAATAGCTAGCGCTTGCGTATAGTCGTTGCGGTGTCTTACAATTAAATGTTAGTTTGCTACTATGTATTTATATAGCTTGTGATATTTTTCATTGTATTCATACATATGCATCCTGCATCTCATTTAGGACCGAGAGGTGACGACCGTGCAAGTGATGTGGTGCCAACCACAAGATGCAGTTGGTGGACGTACTGAAGGATGGTGGACTTAACCAGTGGATGCTCGCCAAGCGAGTACCTCCCCCATCAAACACTATCTAAGTGTTAAACTAAAGGCAAGCCCCGGTTTTATGCATAACCGTTTATATATGCTATTTTACTACACTTAATGTTTGTAGGCTTGTACTGTGCACTTAAGTGTAGGAGTTGACTGGAACCTTAGTTGCATGAACTCAGGATTCCTTTTGAGATGGATACTAGTATGCTAGGTCGAGTAGTGCTTTATTTAATTAGGATCTCGGTAGATGACGAGTGATTTTTCTAGCACTCGCGCGAGATCAGGAATTGGTTGTACCCACTTTTCATATCATATTGATAGTTGGTTGGTGGACACGGATCCATGGGGATGCGTGGCCTACGAGGTGAAATTGGAATAAGGATTAACGTGCGGATACCTGTGTCAAGCGATTGAACGTACTAAACACATGCCGAGAAATATGGTAAATCGGTAAGCCTAGTACCTGATTGAACCTGGCAGCAGATTGCCCTCCTCACGCGACCTGAGACGAGGTCTCCCATTCCAGTTATGGTGGGTACAAGTGCGGTCACTGCACGACGGCAGTCGGGGTCAGTGAGGCATTGTACGCCAAGGCGGTGAGCCCCTCTCTGCTGACGGGGAATCGATGGGGACGGTTGATGTGTGTGGGGACGGAGTGCCCCTACATGTCGTGTGTTTAGGTTTACCTTGCAAGGATAAAAACTCGATTCGAATCGTCTGCTTCTCGCAGCTAATGAGACTGCTTGATCCATTGTACTGCATTGAGTAATAAGTGGAAATGAGGTGACTGAGAAAAGATGTTGATTGGTAAAAATGTTTGATACCATGTATGATTAGCTAGGTACACATCTAGTCTAAAGGATTCTACTAAAACTTGAAAAGCTAAAATTTGTTTTTAGACTCAGCTAGTGCTTTTGGCAAACCAAACCCCTCAGCCAAACAACTGCATGTCTAGAGGTAGAGGAGTAGACTCCTCGCACCGGGTAAGTCTAGCTGAGTATTAGTATACTCAGCCTTGCTTATGGCATAATTTTTTGCAGGTACCCCTTAGGGTGATTGGTTGCAGGTGTGACTTGGCCTCCATCCCTGCCACCGGGATAGATGGTCAAGAGGGTTATTGCTTCCGCAGGAGAGGACCAGGAGGAGTAGCGTGGCCAGGCTTCGCCATGTTACTCGGTTTTCTCCGTTAGTTATTTCCATTGCATTAAAATTTATGTTTATTATTTCTGAAACTCCGATAATGTAATTACTAATGATACTTATTAAATTTGTGGTATTATGCTTTATTGTATTTCTCTGTGCCTCACCTTCGAGTGAGCTAGTGGTATTCGATCATGGTAAGTGGCTTTATCGGACTAGATCCGAGGGACTGACGAGTTATTCCTGTTTAAGTGTGTTGCTGCCCTTAAGGGTGCGACTTGGGCACTTAAGCTGGAATAATTCGGGCGGTTCCGCCACACGTACAATCCTAGTGGCGTCGACCACTGCGGTCGGCCAGTAGAAACCTTGTCAGAAAGCGTTTCCGACGAGGGTCCGAGGTGCTGCATGGTGACCGCAAGCCCCCGAGTGTATCTCTTGTAACAGCTCTTGTCCTTGGGAGACGGATATGCACCGTTGGAGAATGCCTGAGGGGCTGCGGTGGTACAACTCTTTTTAATCACCCAGTAAAACGAACGACTTGGCGCGCCGAGCCAGTCGGCGAGCTTCGGCCTTGTCGAGGGGTAGCTCTCCTCGGAGGAGATATTGCAGGTACGGGATCTGTCAGTTTTGGTTTGGCGCAACCCCATTCCGCTCTCCCTCGATGCGCAAGGCCTCACCCTCGGCGGCCGAGGGTACCTCGGGCTAGGCCGAGGTCTCGTCGGGTTCGGGCGCGTCATCGAGTTTCACGGATGGTTGATATATGTCCCTAGAGAAGACGTCCGGGGGAACCGTCGTTCGCCCCGAGGCTATTTTAGCCAGCTCATCCACAGTCTTGTTGTACCGCCGAGCAAAGCCCGTGAAACTTATCCTCCAAGCGCCGAACTTCGTCGCAATAGGCCTCCATTTTTTGATCGCGTCGGTGGGAGTTCTTCATGACTTGGTCAATGACGAGCTGTGAGTCACCCCGAGCGTCGAGGTAGCGAACCCCTAGCTCGATGGTGATGCGCAACCCATTAACCAGAGCCTCGTACTCGGCCACGTTGTTTGACGCCGGAAAATGGAGGCGCAGCACGTAGCGCACATGTTTCCCGAGGGGTGAGATGAAGAGCAAGCCAGCATCTGCTCCTGTTTTCATCAGCAACCCATCGAAGTACATCGTCCAAAGTTCGGGCTGTATTGGAGCTGTTGGCAATTGGGTGTCGACCCATTCCGCCAGGAAGTCCACCAAGACTTGGGATTTTATGGCCTTCCGTGGGGCAAATGAAATTGTTTCGCCCATGAGTTCCACTGCCCATTTTGCTATCCTACTCGAGGCCTCTCGGCACTGGATGATCTCTCCCAGGGGGAAGGATGACACCACAGTCACCGGATGAGACTCGAAGTAGTGTCACAACTTTCGCCGCGTCAGAATTAATGCGTACAGTAGCTTCTGGATTTGTGGGTAGCGGATCTTGGTCTCGGATAGTACCTCACTAATGAAGTAGACCGGCCTCTAGACGAGCAGTGCATGCCCCTCTTCTCGTCTCTCAACCACGATCGCGGTGCTGACCACTTGAGTGGTTGCAGCTACGTAGATCAAGAGGGCTTCTCCTGCAGCGGGGGGCACCAAGATGGGCGCGTTAGTAAGGAGTGCCTTTAAGTTTTCGAGGGCTTCCTCGGCCTCAGGGGTCCAAGTGAAGCGCTCGGCCTTCCTTAAGAGGCGGTACAAGGGTAATCCTTTCTCGCCAAGGCGCAAGATGAAGCGGCTCAGAGCCGCAAGGCATCCCATGACCCTTTGTACTCCTTTCAGATCCTTGATGGGTCCCAAGTTGGTGATGGCTGCGATTTTCTCTGGGTTGGCCTCGATGCCTCTTTCGGAGACGATGAACCCCAGGAGCATGCCTCGGGGGACTCCGAAACACACTTCTCGGGATTGAGTTTTACGCCTTTTGCGCGCAGGCACCCGAAAGTCACTTTGAGGTCGGAGAGGAGGTCGGAGGCTTTTCTTGTCTTGACAACGATGTCATCGACGTAAGCCTCGACCGTTCGGTCGATGTGCTCTCCGAACACATGGTTCATGCATCTTTGGTAGGTTGCACCTGCATTCCTCAAGCCAAATGGCATAGTAATATAACAATACATGCCAAAGGGTGTGATGAAAGAAGTCGCGAGCTGGTCGGATTCTTTCATCTTGATTTGGTGATAACCTGAATAGGCGTCGAGGAATGACAGGGTTTCACACCCAACGGTGGAGTCCACAATTTGATCGATGCGAGGCAGAGGATAGGGAACCTTCGGACATGCTTTGTTCAGACCAGTGTAGTCTACGCACATCCTCCATTTCCCACCTTTTTTCTTTACAAGCACAGGGTTAGCTAACAATTCAGGATGGAATACCTCTTTCATGAACCATGCAGTCATCAGCTTGTGGACCTCCTCGCCTATAGCTCTACGCTTCTCTTCGTCAAAGTGGTGCAGGTGCTGCTTCACGGGTCGGGCTCCAGCTCGGATATCCAGCGAGTGCTCGCCGACATCCCTCGGTATGCCTGGCATGTCCGAGGGACTCCACGCAAAAATTTCGGCATTTGCGCGGAGAAAGTCGACGAGCACTGCTTCCTATTTGGGGTCAAGCTCGGAGCCGATCCTGACTTGCTTGCAGGCGTCGTTGCTAGGGTCGAGGGCGACGGTCTTAACCGCCTCAGCTGGTTCGAAGTTGTCGGCGTGGTGCTTCGCGTCAGGCGCCTCCTTGGAGAGGCATTCCAGGTCGGCGATGAGGGCCTCAGACTCGGCGATGGCCTCAGCGTACTCCACGCATTCCACGTCGCACTCGTAAGCGTGGCGGTACGTGGATCCGGTGGTGATGATTCCATTGGGGCCCGACATCTTGATTCTTGAGCTTCAGGTACGTGTAGTTGGGGACAGCCATGAACTTGGCGTAGCACGGTCTCCCCAGCACCGCATGATAGGTTCCTCGAAACCCGACCACCTCGAACGTGAGGGTTTCCCTGCGGAAGTTGGAGGGAGTTCCGAAGCAGACGGGCAAATCAAGTTGCCCCAGGGGCAGGACGCGCTTACCGGGGACGATCCCGTGAAAGGGTGCTGCACCAGCCCGGATTGTGGACAGATCTATCCCCAAGAGCCCTAGGGTCTTGGCGTAGATGATGTTGAGGCTGTTGCCTCCGTCCATAAGGACCTTGGTGAGCCTAGCATTACCGATGCCGGGGTCGACGATGATCGGGTACCTTCCTGGGCTCGGCACATAGTCGGGGTGGTCGCCTTGGTCGAAGGTGATGGGCTTGTCAGACCAGTCTAGGTAGACCGGCACCACTACCTTCACCAAGCAGACCTCCCGGTGCTCCTGCTTGCGGTGTCGAGCCGAGGCGTTCGCCACCTGCCCGCCGTAGATCATGAAGCAGTCGCGGACCTTCGGGAACTCCTCGTCCTTGTCACCCCCTTCTTGTTGTTGCCTTGGTCCTTGCCGCCTTCTGCCGAGGGTCCCACCTTGATGAAGTAACGTCGGAGCATGTCGCACTCCTCAAGGGTGTGCTTAACGGGACCCCTATGATAGAGGCACGACTCCTTGAGCATCTTGTCAAACGTGTTGACTCATCCGGGAGGCTTCCGAGGATTCCTGTGCTCGGCAGCAGCGACGAGATCCGCATCAATGGCGTCGCGCTTTGCTTGCGCCTTCTTCTTAGCCTTCTTTTTCGAGCCACGCTGGATGGACGCCTCGAGGGTGTCTTCCTTCTATCTTCCTTGAGACTGCTTGTCCTTCCGGAAGATGGCTTCGACCGCCTCCTGACCAGAGGCGAACTTGGTGGCGATGTCCATCAATTCGCTCGCCTTGGTGGGAGTCTTGCGCCCCAGTTTGCTCACCAGGTCCCGGCACGTTGTGCCGGCGAGGAATGCCCCGATGACGTTCGAGTCTGTGATGTTGGGCAGCTCGGTGCGCTGCTTTGAAAACTGCCGGATGTACTCTCGCAGGGATTCCCCTGTTTGCTGGCGGCAGCTTTGGAGGTCCCATGAGTTCCCAGGGTGCACGTACGTACCTTGGAAGTTTCCCACGAAGGCTTTTACCAGGTCATCCCAGTTAAAGATCTGCGCAGGAGGCAGATGCTCCAGCCATGCCCGGGCAGCGTCGGAGAGGAATAGGGGAAGGTTGCGGATGATGAGGTTGTCGTCATTCATCCCTCCCAACTGGCATGCCAGTTGGTAATCTGCAAGCCACAACTCCAGCCTTGTCTCCCCTGAGTACTTGGTGATGGTAGTCGGGGCTCGGAACCGGGCTGGGAACGACGCCCGTCGTATGGCCCGGCTGAAGACCCTCGGACCTGGCGGTTCGGGCGAGGGGCTCCGGTCCTCCTCATTGTCGTAGCATCCTCCGCGCCTGGGGTGGTAGCCCTGGCGCACCTTTTCTTCGAGGCGGGCTCGACGGTCGCGGCGGTGGTGCTCGTCGCCGAGGCGATCCGGGGTAGCAGGTGTCCTATCCCGCGTGCGCCCGGTGCAGACCAAGGCCTCCCGCATAAGTCAGGAGGACGTTGCGCAATGCTCCAAGGGGCACCCTTGCCTTCGGGTGGCAGAGCTCTCGGCTCGTCGGACCGCTGCATTTTCCAGGAGACCCTTGAGTTCGCCCTGGATACGCCGCCCTCAGTGGTGGATGGCTCGGGCATCGCTCGGAGTAGCATCGCTGCTGCAGCTAGATTCTGGCCGACCCCGCTGAAGGCCGGGGGCAGCCTTGCCCTGGCATCATCAACGATTCGGCGCTGGACGCCTTGGGCCCGATGAGGCACTCCTCCGGTAAGTGCTCGGCCTACCCACTCCTGCTCGATGTTTTGTCGGAGCTGCACAAGCCGCCCCGCTTCTTTGTCGAGCTTGGCCTGCATCTCGCGGAATTGCTCGTGCTGTGTGTCCTGACCCCCCGCAGGGACTGGGACCACAGCTAGCTCCCACGAGATGTCAACGCGAGACGCAGGCACAGGGGCATTGTCATCTTGCGGCATGCCGAGGTGGTTGTCCTCGCCGTGATCCCTCTGATCGATGTGGAAGCACTCGCGGCTTGGGTCGCAACCCTTGTCGCCGAGGCTATGGCCATCGTTAGAGCAGCCAGAGAGGCAGTAGTCACATGCTGTCACACCCGGTTTTGGAAGGTAAACCGAATGTGAACTATGTATGTGCCAGGATCAGAACTCACGTACACAGCGATTACATAAATGAACATCATCGCACAGTGCTTGAATAACAACATAAAAGGGTATTAACTTATTACATCACAGAATCATAGACATCCACATAGTCATCAACTTAACTGATAAATCAAAGTGCTAGCGAAACGCAGTAAAGATAAGGCCTTCACAGGCAGCTGACTGGGGGTTGCCGCCAACCCACACCTAGAACTCGTCATAGTCTTGGAACTCCTGGAAGTCTCCTTCCACAGCTTCGTCTTCCCCTGAGCAGTGGTTACAATGTGGACAACCTGGTATTTTGTGGTAAAGCAAGGATGAGTACACATCAACGTACTCAGCAAATGCCCCGTTTGGTTGTAGTGGACTAGCTTTATGTGGGGTTAGGCTCAAGCAGTGCTTTTAGTTGGTCAAGTATTTATTGTTAGTAGAAGCCAGATTTTATCATGAAGCCCAAGTTATAAACCCGAAAAGTACCTCCTCGGAGAGGAAATACTAGAATACATAATTAAAGTCACCCTCAGTAACCATCATCATTAAAGTCATCATCTGAAGTGTATCCGGAGTATCTCTAATCAAAGAGGATCCCAAGGCTGCTCTTAACCGTGAGCACGGCTGATATATCAGTTTCACTACCCTCTACAGACGTTGTACACTTTACCCATGAGTCATGATTCCCTTTCTACCCGGGGAGAGCTAATCCCCATTGACCACTACCTAGGTGGTCCGGCAGGGTATCACTATGTAGCTTTTACAAAGATTCCCTAGAGGTCATAGCTGCCCGTTAGGTTTCTCCAGTTTGATAAACACAGTACCCCTCCCCGCAGGAGAGTGACTAACAAAAAGCAAAACGAAAGAACCTCGGCACTCCGCCTTGGCAGGGCAAGCACTGTGCCTGGACCCCATTGACGGCACGACGGCGAAGCAACTACACCTCTAGTTCCTCTAATTAATTAGCTAAGGGCATCCCATTTCACCCTCATGGTTGCACTGTTATCCCGGGTGGTCTCTCAACGAACAGGTCCTTACGGAGAGGTACTCAGGAAACAGCCTGAGCCCCCTAGAGTATCACAAGATCATCAATATCATCAGGATAACAGTATCGTATCATAAATAATCACATCATGATCATTGATTAGGTTAAGGCAATAGCAAAATGCTAACCATAATAATAACCCAAAAGGTCATCAAGGATAAGGTAAAGTGTAAAGCTAGTCAATCCTTAGGTTTCAATTAAGTAATGCGGGAAAGTGAATTATAAGTGAATAGGACATAATGGGTCAGAGGACACTTGCCTTCACCAAACTGCTGATCAGGGACTCCCTTTGCAACTTCCTCGGGAAACACAGACTGCCCGTTGTCTATGTAAAGTAATCATTCATTCTATGCACTTGGGAAATAACAAACAAAAGCAAGAAACCAAACATATGCAGCAGAGAGATCACAAGTTCACAGTAGAGAAGGATTGGCAATCTGGTGTTCCCTAGGTCTAGGGTAGATGACTATACAAAATGATTCTTTATCCACTAATCAGGTCTAAGTCAGTGGTGGGGTTAAATCATTACATGGTGTTAAGTCCATAAATTTAGGTGCTCCAACTTTTATTAAAGTCTACTATCTTCTATTTATCTCAAATAGGGTTCCAATAACATTAATCTTACCCTAATGATCAACTATTAATTGGGACATACAAACAGCAGGGAAACATTGTTTAAATAGATAGATAAGAATATTATGAACATTTTGCAATTTGAAGCACCTAATTTGGAGTTCATATGACAAAGTTATGAATTTTACAAGATTAGGGATTAAAAATATGCCTTAAATACTTATTTTGGATTAAATAAAAGGTCCGAGGACCTAACTACGAAGATCCAGGGATGGCGGGTTAATTTGCAGAAAGGCGGGGGTCTCTTTAAGAAAATGCGCGGGCGAAGGGGTATTGGGCTCTTATAGCCGTTGGATCTCGGATCAACGCCCGAGATTAGATCCGTGGGCGGGCGCGCGAGCGCGCGGCGGCAGGAGCGGCTGACATGCGGGGCCGGGCGGGCAGAGCGGGCGCGCGAGCGGCTGACAGGCGGGGCCGGGCAGGCAGAGCGGGCGCGCGAGCGGCTGACAGGCGGGGCCGGGCGGGCAGAGCGGGCGCGCGAGCGGCTGACAGGCGGGGCCGGGCGGGCAGCGCGGGCGGATGGCTGACAGGCGGGGCCCGATTGACAGGAAGGCGGAGTGCGGGGGGGGGGGGGGGGGGGGGGGGGGGGGGGGAAACGGCCCTGGACCGTTGGATCTCAGGCGGATGGCTAGGGCTGGGCTCGGGCTATTTAAAATAGAGCCATTCGATCTGGGATAGACGACGGGGATTAGGTGGCCGGCTTCTGCCTTCCCCTCCGGCTAGCAGAGGCGGCGGCGCCCGTTCCCGCGGCGGAGGACTCGCCGGAGACGAGGGGCGCGGGGGCTCTGCGGGTCCTTGGGACGACCTGGGTGGCCGGGGAGGTTGGGGAGAGCGTGGGGAACCCTATGGTGGGGACTAGGCCGGGACAGGGGCACCAGAGGGGGGCGGTCCACGGCGAAGTGGCTCGGCGGCGGCGCTAAAGGACTCCGACGAGGAATTAAGTGCAGCGGGGGCAGTAAAAAAAGGAAGGGAGAGGGCGAGAGAGGTTCCTTACCTCAAGGCGAACTCCGGGGACTCCTCGGTGGCGGCGAAGACGCGGCGGCAGCCCGAGTCGACGGTGGCGGACCTCGGCGACTGCGCAGAGAACGGCGGGTGAGCGCGGGCAGAGGAATTCGGGGAGGGGGAGGGGAAATTGGGGCGTGTCCCGGGTTGTGGACGTCGGGGCGAAGCTCACCGTGGCAGAAGGCACGACGGGGCTCCAACGGCGACGGAGAAACGGGCTTGGGCGGCGGCGGTTAATGGCGGCGGCACTTTAGCGTGTGAGCAGCGTGGGGGAGGTGGAAGGGAGGTCTGCAGGTGCGCAAATGAGGGAGGGAGAGAGGGCGAGCGAGGTTCTGGGCTCAAGTGGCCGAGGGCGAGGTGGTTGCGAGCTCCACGCGCGACGTGGGCGCGGAGTCCGCGGCACGCGCGGCTCGGGGCGGCAGTTACACGGAGACGGAAGAGCTGACAGCTCGGGCCCGCGAGCAGAGAGAGCGGGGGAAGCGGGCGCGGGCGCGGGGAAGGCGGTCGCGCTGACGGGCGGGCCCACCAAGGCAGAGAGAGGAGAGGGGGAAGGAAGGCGCGCGCGGGATGGGCCAGATGGGCCGAAAGGCCGAGGGGGCGGGGGATGTGGGCTTCTTTCCTTTTTTTTCTTTTATTCTGGCATTTGTTTTCCCTTTTCTTTTTATTTACTCTATTTGATTCAAATCCAAATAAGCCACAAATTCAAATTAGCATTTCCAAGTATTATGCACCAAACAAAAGTGAAATTTAAGGTTTGACATGATGCCACAATACATACTCCTTGGAGTTTTAGCCTAATAGAGTATAATTACACAAAGTAAATAGCCACTTTTCTTCTATAGAAAAGACAAAGAGGGGATTGGGAAGAGTGTGAAAAGAGAAGTAACACCTGAATTTGTGAATATGAGCAAAGAAATTTTATACCCCCAAATTCAGGGTGTTACAAACCTATCCCCCTTAAGAGAATCTCGCCCCGAGATTCAAGGTTGGTCAGCAAAGAGTTCAGGGTATTTGTCCTTTAGATCATCTTCTCGTTCCCAGGTTGCTTCTTCCTCAGAGTGGTGGCCCCATCTGACTTTGCACATTCTGATGGTGTTTCTTCGGGTGACTCTGTCTGCAAACTCCAGAATCTGCGTTGGCTTCTCTACGTAGGTCAGATCCTCTTGGACTTCCAAGTCCTCCACGGGCAACTGTTCTTCTGGTACTCGCAGACACTTCTTCAATTGCGACACGTGGAACACATTGTGCACTGCTGACAAACTTTCTGGTAGGTTGAGTTGATAGGCCACTTCTCCACGCTTTGCTTGAATCTGATATGGTCCAACGTACCGGGGTGCTAACTTGCCTTTAACTCTGAACCTTCTGACTCCCCTGATAGGTGAAACCTTCAAATAGACGTAATCTCCCACTTCAAAACTCAGTTCTCTTCTCCTTCTGTCAGCATAGCTTCGCTGTCTTGATTGTGCTATCTTCAGATTCTCCCGAACCATTTTGATATTCTCTTCGGCTTCAAGCAAGATGTCGGGGCCAAACACCTGTCTCTCTCCAGGCTGGTCCCAATGCAGCGGAGTCCTACAACTCCGTCCATAGAGTGCCTGAAACGGTGACATCTTCAAGCTAGCTTGGTAACTATTGTTGTAGGAGAATTCTGCATAAGGTAACCTTTTGTCCCATCCTGACTTGTCTTGCAACGCACAGGCTCTCAGCATATCTTCTAGGATCTGATTGGTTCTCTCAGTCTGACCGTCCGTCTGTGGGTGATAAGCCGAGCTGAAGTTCAAATGTGTGCCCAAAGCTTCTTGTAGCTGCTGCCAAAAATGAGAGGTGAACTGTGTTCCTCGATCTGACACTATCTTCTTCGGCACACCATGAAGGCAGACTATCCGAGACATGTATAACTCAGCTAACGTTGCTCCGGTGTATGTTGTCTTCATGGGTATGAAATGGGCCACCTTTGTTAAGTGGTCCACAACCACCCAGATGGAATCATAGCCGGCCCGGGTACGAGGTAGGCCAACTATAAAATCCATTCCGATCTCATCCCACTTCCACTGAGGAATCCGCAATGGCTGCAACAATCCGGCGGGCCTCTGATGCTCTGCTTTGGTTCTTTGACAACTATCACAGATGGCGACATATTCTGCGATCTCTCTTTTCATGCCATACCACCAAAACCTCCTTTTTAAATCCTGATACATCTTCTCACTTCAAGGATGTATGGAGTAGGCTGTCTCATGAGCTTCCTTGAGGATCAGCTCCCGAATAGGTTTGAGGTCGGGAACACACAATCGGTCCTTGAACCATATTACTCCCTCTTCATCCTCTCGAAAGTCCTTGCCTCTTCCTTCTAGGATCAGCTGTCGGATCTTGTTGATGTTTTCATCATCCTTCTGCCCTTCTTTGATCTCCCGCTCTATAGTGGGCTCTAATTCCACTGTTACTCCTTGCGTGTTGTTCAGAAAACCGAGACTCAGTCTGTCGAACTCTTTGGCTAACTCGTATGGCATTGGATACGTGGCCAGCATATTAACTTGACTCTTCCTGCTTAGAGCATCTGCAACAACATTGGCTTTGCCCGGATGGTAATGTATCTCCAACTCATAGTCCTTGATCAATTCCAACCATCTTCGCTGCCTCATGTTTAACTCTGACTGGGTGAATATGTACTTCAGACTTTTATGATCTGTGTAGATGTCGCACTTCTGCCCATACAGGTAATGTCTCCATGTCTTTAACGCATGAACCACTGCTGCCAACTCCAGGTCGTGTGTGGGGTAATTTTTCTCATGGATCTTCAGCTGTCGAGATGAGTATGCTACAACTCTTCCTTCTTGCATTAGCACACATCCCAATCCGGTGTAAGAAGCATCGCAGTACACCGAGAATGGCTTGTGAACATCAGGCAGAACTAACACAGGTGTTGTGGTCAATCTATTTTTCAGTTCTTCAAATGCTTCTTGACACTTTTGGGTCCACTTAAACTCAACTTTCTTCGCTAGTAACGCTGTCATTGGTCTAGCAATCTTTGAAAAGCCTTCAATGAAACGCCTATAGTATCCGGCCATTCCAATGAAGCTCTTGATCCCACGAACATCCTTTGGTGCTTTCCAGTTCAGGATATCTGCTACTTTCTTTGGATCCACTGCTAACCCATCTTGGTTTATGATGTGACCCAGAAACAGGACTTCGTGAATCCAGAACTCGCATTTACTCAGCTTGGCATACAACTGATGTTCTCGAAGCGTTTGCAATACCATCTTCAAATGCTCCACATGATCTTCCTCACTTTGAGAGTATATGAGAATATCATCGATGAACACTACCACAAACTTGTCTAGATAGTCCATGAACACGCTGTTCATCAGATACATAAAGAAGGCTGGCGCATTTGTCAAACCAAAGGACATAACTGTGAACTCATATAACCCATACTTGGTGATGAATGCTGTCTTCGGTATGTCTGAGGGTCAGATTCTGAGTCGATGGTAACCTGATCTCAGATCTATCTTCGAGAATACGCTGGCACCTCTGAGCTGGTCAAACAGATCTTCTATTCTTGGCAGGGGGTACTTGTTCTTAACAGTGACTTCATTCAGGGCTTTGTAATCTATGCACATCCTTCTGGTACCATCTTTCTTCTCTACAAACAATACTGGAGCGGCCCAAGGCGAGGTGCTTGGTCTGATGTAACCCTTCTCTAACATCTCATCTATCTGCTTCTTGAGTTCCACCAATTCTGGTCCAGACACTCGATAGGCTCTTTTGGAAATGGGGGCGGTACCAGGGATAAGCTCTATGGCAAATTCGACTTTTCTCTCGGGTGGCATGCCCGTTAGCTCCTCGGGAAACACATCCGGAAAGTCCGACACAACCTTGATAGCCTCGAGCGGGTTGGTCTCCTTACTATCAACTGAAATCTGGTGACCAACTCCCTCCGCTGATTCAGGCATCTTTAGCTCAGCCACTACCTCTTCTCCGGACGGGGACTTCAAGGTTACGGTCCTCTTGTCACAGCTGACGTTCGCTTCATATTTCATTAACCAATTCATCCCTAGGATGACATCTACCCCAGGGGTGTCTATTACTATTAGGTCACTGGGGAACCCTATCCCCCTTATTTCCACCCTTATATTTGAACATATTTTATCTGTTTGCACTTTGCCAGCAACCGAATTAATCCTCATGGGCGGCATCATTGCCTCCACTGAGATGTTATGCATTTCTACCCATGTTGCAGTGACAAATGAATGGGTTGCACCAGTATCAAATAGCACTTTTGCGGAATGAGATTCGACTGAGAACATACCTACTGCCACATCTGGTGCATCCTGGATTGCTTCGGCCTCCAAGTGGTTCACCTTTCCACGGTTGTACGCTTGGCCACGATTGCCTGCTGCCTGCTGCAGTACACCTTGCCTTGTTGGAGCATTGGGGTTGGTCTGCTGCTGCGCCATCTTCTTTGGGCACTGCATCGCCCAGTGGCCTTGTTCTCCACAGTGGAAACATCCTCTGCCTCCTCCTTGTGCTGGGGCTGCTTGGTTGCTCTGATTTGCTGCGGGGGAAGGAAGGCGAGGTGCCTGGTTGTTCTGCTTCTGATACTGATTACCTCCCTGCTGGCTGTTCTGACGATACTGCTGCTATTGTGGGTACTGCCTCTGAGACAGCTGCTGATGCGGACGCTAATTCTGATGCTGATATCCCTGTGGGTGACCAGGCCTGCCTTGCTGAGATGAACTGCCTGCGAAGCGGGGGCGGCTGATGCTCCCGGACTGTGGTCCACTCATCTTGCGCTTCCGATCTTCCATATCCTTGCGCTTCTTCTCGGTCATAACTGCCCTATCGATCAGGTGCTGGAATGTGGGGAAGGTGTGATTCATCAGCTGGTAATGCAGGGGATCCACCAAACCCCTCATGAACCTGTACTGCCTTTTAGCATCAGTGTTGACATCTTCAGGTGCATAACGAGACAGCTGCAGAAACTTGTCTCTGTATTCACTAACAGACAGGGGTCCCTGCTTCAGAGCCAGAAACTCCTCCTTCTTCACGATCATCAGTCCCTCTGGCACATGGTACCTGCGGAAACTCTTGCTGAATTCTTCCCAGGTGATGGCTTCGGGGTCAGCATGGGTAGCGAGGTAGGACTCCCACCAGGACTGGGCTGCTCCCCTTAGCTGGCGGAGACCATACATAACCTTCTCCCTGTCGTCACATTGGGCGGTGCGCAGTTCCCTTTCCACTGCGCGCAGCCAGTCTTCTGCATCCATGGGGTCAGCAGAATGGGCGAAGGTAGGAGGGTGCCCTCTCATGAACTCGCCACGCTTATCCCGTGGCATCTGGGGCATCTACACTTGCATCTGGGGTTGAGGTTGCTGTTGAGCCTGCTGCATGGCTGCCAGAGTCTGCCCAATAGCCTGCACTGCCTGAGTCTGCATCAAGAACATCTGCTCCACGGTCATCGGGGGTGGTGGGGGAGGCTGCCTCTGATGTTCCTCCTGCTGGGCACGCTGCTCTTGCTGAGCACGCCTGTTGCATCGGCGCCTGTTGTCAGACATCTGTGGAAGACATTCATACATCAGCATTGATCTTACAATCCTTCAGCATAAGAAAAGGGAATACATAATTCTTCATGACACCGAGTGAACAAAGAGCTTCACTGATCCTCATTATGATTCAACACAGCTTCTCAGATAAAAGGAAAGTAGAAGTAAATGGTTTCCCAACTAAATAACTGATTTCATTAACATCACTAGCTAAGCCAAACTGCAGGGGAAACCCACATGTTGGCTACAGTCGTTACAAAGATTCAAATCCAGCACAAGTTCATCATAACAAGCATGTAAGCAACTGATAAGCAAACTAAACTGAATGGAAACAACTGATAAGCAAACTAAACTAACTATCTAAGACTGAGACATCTGACTTAAGAATTATTACAAACTCCGACGCTAACGATCTAAGGATCCAGATCTATCCTGGTCTTACAGGCAGGGGAACCATAAGTGTGGTGACCACGTGGCGGCGAGCGGTATGGGTGCTGAATCCCAACAGGAGCGGGAGAACCACCCTCCTGGTGGCAGCGCTCTGCTAGCTCAGCACGCAACTCAGCAATCTCCGTTCGAGCCCTGCTCAGCTCGTCCAGAGAGTGATCCAGCTCAGTGTTAAGCACCGCGACTAGGTTGACTGTGCTGCTCAACCTAGGGTTATCCTCACCAACAGGTGAAACAACCACACTCTCTGTGTTGCCAGTAGGACGGCGGGGGTAGTACCTAAGGTTAAGACCGTCGGTCACCCCACCGAACAAGGAACAGTACTGGGAGAGTGCACGCCGTGCTGCATCCTGCATAGCTGCCTCTGCAGTGTCCCTCTCGGAGATGGAATAATGTTCCGAAACGGCCTCTGCACCCTGGAGGTCATCCTCCGGACGGCGAACAAGGCAGGTAGCCTCCCAGCGGTCCGGGTACCTCCCGCGACTGTGCTGGTAGACTACACAATGATACTCGATCGACCAGGTGTGCCGGTCGAAAGCCTGGCGCAGCAAGGTGTCGAGTGCGTCGTGGAAGTGACAACCGCGAGCGGCGTCACGGGTGATGGGTCGGGCGTCACGGCTCAGAGGACTCCGTGCTGTGGTCTGTGTCGTCGTCGTCGGGGTCTCCTCCAGGACCTCCTCCAGCAGCCGGGGCGTCCCGCGGTGGTACAGGGGGCGCCTCCAGCTGGGGAACAGAGGAACGGCGCCTCACGGACTCCACCTCCTGCTGAGGTGGGGAGGAAGAGCCCTGCTACTCTCTGTGCTGACGCCGGCGTTCCTGCTCCTCACGTAGGCGGTGGTGCAGTCTCTCCAGGTGACTCGACTGACCGGACACGGTGCGGCGCAGAGGACGCTCCGCAAGGCGAGACGGCAGGAAAGGAATCACCGACTTACGTGCAGTGTGTCTAAGACGAGCCATCTACAAAAGACACCGTAAGCATAAGAGTAAGAACAGAACTAATATGACAAGTGAATAAACCATAGACAGAACAAAATAAAATTTTAACAAGGTATAATATAGTATATATATGTGGTAAAACATAGGGTTGGTCGAGGTGACCGACTTTTGAAGTAACATCAGAGGTCAAGGTGAAAGGGAAGGTCAATAGTCCTTAGTTCGACCAGTGCTACTCTAGGTTAGCGGTCCTACAGTCAACCTGGCTTTGATACCACTTATGTCACACCTGGTTTTGGAAGGTAAACCGAATGCGAACTATGTACGTGCCAGGATCAGAACTCACGTACACAGCGATTACATAAATGAACATCATCGCACAGTGCTCGAATAACAACATAAAAGGGTATTAACTTATTACATCATAGAGTCATAGACATCCACATAGTCATCAACTTAACTGATAAATCAAAGTGCTAGCGAAACGCAGTAAAGATAAGGCCTTCACAGGCAGCTGACTGGGGGTTGCCGCCAACCCACACCTAGAACTCGTCATAGTCTTGGAACTCCTGGAAGTCTCCTTCCACGGCTTCGTCTTCCCCTGAGCAGTGGTTACAATGTGGACAACCTGGTATTTTGTGGTAAAGCAAGGATGAGTACACATCAACGTACTCAGCAAATGCCCCGTTTGGTTGTAGTGGACTAGCTTTATGTGGGGTTAGGCTCAAGCAGTGCTTTTAGTTGGTCAAGTATTTATTGTTAGTAGAAGCCAGATTTTATCATGAAGCCCAAGTTATAAACCCGAAAAGTACCTCCTCGGAGAGGAAATACTAGAATACATAATTAAAGTCACCCTCAGTAACCATCATCATTAAAGTCATCATCTGAAGTGTATCCGGAGTATCTCTAATCAAAGAGGATCCCAAGGCTGCTCTTAACTGTGAGCACGGCTGATATATCAGTTTCACTACCCTCTACAGACGTTGTACACTTTACCCATGAGTCATGATTCCCTTTCTACCCGGGGAGAGCTAATCCCCATTGACCACTACCTAGGTGGTCCGGCAGGGTATCACTACGTAGCTTTTACAAAGATTCCCTAGAGGTCATAGCTGCCCATTAGGTTTCTCCAGTTTGATAAACACAGTACCCCTCCCCGCAGGAGAGTGACTAACAAAAAGCAAAACGAAAGAACCTCGGCACTCCGCCTTGGCAGGGCAAGCACTGTGCCTGGACCCCATTGACGGCACGACGGCGAAGCAACTACACCTCTAGTTCCTCTAATTAATTAGCTAAGGGCATCCCATTTCACCCTCATGGTTGCACTATTATCCCGGGTGGTCTCTCAACGAACAGGTCCTTACGGAGAGGTACTCAGGAAACAGCCTGAGCCCCCTAGAGTATCACAAGATCATCAATATCATCAGGATAACAGTATCGTATCATAAATAATCACATCATGTTCATTGATTAGGTTAAGGCAATATCAAAATGCTAACCATAATAATAACCCAAAAGGTCATCAAGGATAAGGTAAAGTGTAAAGCTAGTCAATCCTTAGGTTTCAATTAAGTAATGCGGGAAAGTGAATTATAAGTGAATAGGACATAATGGGTCAGAGGACACTTGCCTTCACCAAACTGCTGATCAGGGACTCCCTCTGCAACTTCCTCGGGAAACACAGACTGCCCGTTGTCTACGTAAAGTAATCATTCATTCTATGCACTTGGGAAATAACAAACAAAAGCAAGAAACCAAACATATGCAGCAGAGAGATCACAAGTTCACAGTAGAGAAGGATTGGCAATCTGGTGTTCCCTAGGTCTAGGGTAGATGACTATACAAAATGATTCTTTATCCACTAATCAGGTCTAAGTCAGTGGTGGGGTTAAATCATTACATGGTGTTAAGTCCATACATTTAGGTGCTCCAACTTTTATTAAAGTCTACTATCTTCTATTTATCTCAAATAGGGTTCCAATAACATTAACCTTACCCTAATGATCAACTATTAATTGGGACATAAAAACGGCAGGGAAACATTGTTTAAATAGATAGATAAGAATATTATGAACATTTTGCAATTTGAAGCACCTAATTTGGAGTTCATATGACAAAGTTATGAATTTTACAAGATTAGGGATTAAAAATATGCCTTAAATACTTATTTTGGATTAAATAAAAGGTCCGAGGACCTAACTGCGAAGATCCAGGGACGGCGGGTTAATTTGCAGAAAGGCAGGGGTCTCTTTAAGAAAATGCGCGGGCGAAGGGGTATTGGGCTCTTATAGCCGTTGGATCTCGGATCAACGCCCGAGATTAGATCCGCGGGCGGGCGCGCGAGCGCGCGGCGGCAGGAGCGGCTGACATGCGGGGCCGGGCGAGCAGAGCGGGCGCCCGAGCGGCTGACAGGCGGGGCCGGGCGGGCAGAGCGGGCGCGCGAGCGGCTGACAGGCGGGGCCGGGCGGGCAGAGCGGGCGCGCGAGCGGCTGACAGGCGGGGTCGGGCGGGCAGCGCGGGCGGATGGCTGACAGGCGGGGCCCGATTGACATGAAGGCGGAGTGTGGGGGGGGGGGGGGGACGGCCCTGGACCGTTGGATCTCAAGCGGACGGCTAGGGCTGGGCTCGGGCTATTTAAAATAGAGCCATTCGATCTGGGATAGACGGCGGGGATTGGGTGGCCGGCTTCTGCCTTCCCCTCCGGCTAGCAGAGGCGGCGGCGCCCGTTCCCGCGGTGGAGGACTCACCGGAGACGAGGGGCACGGGGGCTCTGCGGGTCCTTGGGACGACCTGGGTGGCTGGGGAGGTTGGGGAGAGCGTGGGGAACCCTATGGTGGGGACTAGGCCGGGACAGGGGCACTGGAGGGGGGCGGTCCACGGCGAAGTGGCTCGGCGGCGGCGCTAAAGGACTCCGACGAGGAATTAAGCGCAGCGGGGGCAGTAGAAAAGGAAGGGAGAGGGCGAGAGAGGTTCCTTACCTCAAGGCGAACTCCGGGGACTCCTCGGTGGCGGCGAAGACGCGGCGGCAGCCCGAGTCGATGGTGGCGGACCTCGGCGACTGCGCAGAGAACGGCGGGTGAGCGCGGGCAGAGGAATTCGGGGAGGGGGAGGGGAAATTGGGGCGTGTCCCGGGTTGCGGACGTCGGGGCGAAGCTCACCGTGGCAGAAGGCACGGCGGGGCTCCAACGGCGACGAAGAAACGGGCTTGGGCGGCGGCGGTTAATGGCGGCGGCGCTTTGGCGTGTGAGCAGCGTGGGGGAGGTGGAAGGGAGGTCTGCAGGTGCGCAAATGAGGGAGGGAGAGAGGGCGAGCGAGGTTCTGGGCTCAAGTGGCCGAGGGCGAGGTGGTTGCGAGCTCCACGCGCGACGTGGGCGCGGAGTCCGCTGCACGCGCGGCTCGGGGCGGCGGTTACGCGGAGACGGAAGAGCAAACAGCTCGGTCCCGTGAGTAGAGAGAGCGGGGGAAGCGGGCGCGGGCGAGGGGAAGGCGGTCGCGCTGACGGGCGGGCCCGCCAGGGCAGAGAGAGGAGAGGGGGAAGGAAGGCGCGCGCGGGATGGGCCGAAAGGCCGAGGGGGCGGGGGATGTGGGCTTCTTTCCTTTTTTCTTTTATTCTGGCATTTGTTTTCCCTTTTCTTTTTATTTACTCTATTTGATTCAAATCCAAATAAGCCACAAATTTAAATTAGCATTTCCAAGTATTATGCACCAAACAAAAGTGAAATTTAAGGTTTGACATGATGCCACAATACATACTCCTTGGAGTTTTAGTCTAATAGACTATAATTACACAAAGTAAATAGCCACTTTTCTTCTATAGAAAAGAGAAAGAGGGGATTGGGAAGAGTGTGAAAAGAGAAGTAACACCTGAATTTGTGAATATGAGCAAAGAAATTTTATACCCCCAAATTCAGGGTGTTACACATGCGGACATGAAGTCTCGCATGGCACTGTGATCACTGAGTCCAGAGAAATCCCAACCAAAGTTGGAGTTGTCGTCTTCCTCGGAACCCGCAGGTTAGGAGGTTGAGACGGCCGTCAGTCGGTCCCAAGATGGCCGCGTAGGATACCCTAGAAGGTCAGGGTATGCCCTTGCGAAAGCGCTCACCGAAGCAAGGTCGCTTGGTGGATCGAGGCTGAATCTAAAAGGGACAGGGTGGAAAATGGACGGTACCTCTTGGTCGATGGATGGTGGTGAAGTCTCGTCGGGGACAGACTGCACCGTTATTTCGGGTACGAGGCTAATGCCCAGCAAGTCCTTTGCGAGGGTGCTGGCGTCATCAGTCCACTTGGGGTTGGCACATTGCGGGGAAGCGACACCCGTCGTTGTCTCAGGTGCGAGGACAACACACGACATGGTCCCCGCAGGGTTGCTGGCGTCATCGACTCGCTCTGGCCCGACAGCCGATGAGGTGCCGCATCCTGCATGGCCACGGTTGCCCCGTCTCCTCCTCCTCTGGCGAGGAGGGCGGCGGGGCAAACCCGGGTGTTCCTCTTCTGCCACGGTGGGAAGTCATTGTCGAGTTCGCCGCTGTTGGGCGAGCCGACTATCGTTGTTGCTGTCGCGCTGCGGGGGGAGGAGTACCATGTCGTAGCTGCCGTCGAGGGACATGAACTCGAGACTCCCAAAGCGGAGCAGCGTCCCCAGCTGAAGAGGCTGCTGGAGGCTACCCATCTGGAACTCAACGGGAAAGTGTTCGTTAACACGCAGCGAGCCCCTACCTGGCACGCCAACTGTCGGCGTTTCGGACCCACGAGGACCGTCAACCGACCAGTAAATTTGTTGCTGCGTGTCCCTGCCCAGATGGGTTGATGCAAGACGGAACACAAGAGGGAAATGAGGCTTATGTTATCTCGCACCGGGGTGCTTGTAGTAGGGGTTACAAGCGTTGCGCGAGGGAGCGAGGGCGAGAACGAGAGAGAGAGAGAGAGAGAGAGAGAGAGAGAGAGTCTACGTGCTGCCTGTCTCGTCTGCCCCGCCTGTCCTCGACGTCCAACGTTGTCAGTGTTGCAACGTGTGTCCGCGACGTGCCTTAGGAAGGCCCTGGACATCCCCTTTTATAGATACAAGGAGATGCCCAGCTGTACAATGGGGTGTAGCTGCGAGCTAACGTGGCCGTCGGAGAAGCGCCTTGAGCCCTGTACACGAGCTAACGTGGCTGTCGGAGAAGTGCCTTGAGCCCTATAGAAGCACAGCTATCAGCATGGCATGGATCCTGCTGACGTTGTCTTGCTTCCGTAGGAGGTTGAGAGCAATCCGACGTCATGGGTGCATGCGGGGAACCATCATTACCTGTTACCAGAGTAACTTTAGATGGGACACCAGTCTTGTTCCTTCATAGCCTGAGGCAGCTAGCTAGGAGTAGGGTAATGATGTATCCATTGTAGCATATTCGGTCCGAGGCCCAGGTCCGGCGAGGCGGAGACTTCTCCTAAGGCCGAGGCTGGGCTCGGGCGGGGTTGTGACTCCTTCCGAGGCCGAGGCTGAGGCCGAGGCTTGAGGTCGGGCGAGGCGGAGCTCCTTGTTGCGCCCGAGGCCGAACTTGTGGGAGATCGTGACTCAGTTTCATCCTGGTGGTTGGCACGGTAGCCAGAGCGGGGTGAACGGCGCTGTTTTCCTGTCAGATCGGTCAGTAAAGGGGCGAAGTGACTGCGGTCACTTCAACCTTGCCGACTGAGGCACGCGTGTCAGGATAAGGTGTTAGGCGATCCCCGCATTAAATGCGCACGCGATACGGTCGGCTGGTAAGGCGATTTGGCCAAGGTCGCTGCATGACAAAGTCTGCCCAAGCTAGGCTTCAGGCGAGCCGAGGGTGCGCTCATCGACTGAGGGGACCCTCGGGCGAGGCGTGAATCCGTCCGGGATTACTGTTCCCGCCCGAGGCTGGGCTCGGATGAGGTCGCGTCCCTTGGTAGGCGTGGCCTTGACTTGAACCACGCTTTATCAGCCGCGTATGGTTTGTTCTGAAGATGCTTTCCAGGCGGATTAAGGAGCATTGGGGGTACCCCTAATTATGGTACCCGACACAATCTGAATTCGTTATTCTAACAAATTAATATTGCGAGGGGCTACTGTTGGGGGCCTTCGTCTTCTGAAGGTCCTCAAAAACATGATTTAACAATGTTTCCGGAGTGTAATACATGAACAGGTACCTTCGGACTCGGATCAGAACCATAGTGTGAGAAGCACGAACAATACGAAGGTTGACGCAGCGCCGAAGCTACGCGCAAGGGAGCTTCGGCATGACAGCAGGAAAGGGAACCGACTTAAAGGGGAAAAGGCTATTTAGACCTCGATGGATTACCATAGAGTCATTAGCAAATGTAAAGGGCATAGATGTAATTTCACAAGGGCTGCGTCCCGTGCCTATAAATAGATGAACAGTATTCCCGTACTGTTCACGCGAACTTGGCATTTGCTTTCGCGTCACGCTCGTACCTTTGTTTTCTGTCAAGCCGAAGGTACCAAATATAATTCAATATTGTCCTTATATTAATTTATGATTATATACTGAGAAATATATATTATAATGTTATTGTTCACATTGTTTCTTATGCTTTACATGCTCCATTCGTTGTTAATAATTATACATATATGTATGTTGAGATGATGAAGGTATGCCCTTCATGACCTTCGTCCGAAGATCATTATATCCTTGGGGAAATAATGCTTCGAAGGACGAAGGGCATTAACAAGTAACCTATTTTGGTGTTGCCTTGTTCTCAATTTATAGCATTTGAGAGCAAGTCCCCAACAGTGTTTGATGAGACTAATGGCTCCCAAGTGGAGCAAGTCGATCTTGATGAATTAGATGATGAAGAGGCTCCGTGCGTCGCACTAAGGAACATGTCCATTGGGGATGTGTGTCCAAAAGAACCCGAAGAGCCTTCACAAGCACAAGATCAACCATCATCTCCCATACAAGCATCTCCACCTACTCAAAAATATGACATGGCTCAAGAAGAAGAGGATGAAGACCAAGTGAATGAGCCACCTCAGGAGGAGGACATTGATCAAGGGGCAGATGAAGATGATCAAGACAAGGAAGATGATCAAGAGATTCAAAATCAAAGACCGCCACACCCAAGAGTCCACCAAACAATTCAAAGAGATCACCCCGTCAACTCCATTCTCGGTGACATCCAAAAGGGGGTAACCACTAGATCTCGAGCTGCTCATTTCTGTGAACATTACTCTTTTGTGTCCTCTATTGAGCCATACAGGATAGAGGATGCACTAAGAGATCCGGATTGGGTGGTGGCAATGCAAGAGGAGCTCAACAACTTCACGAGGAATGAGGTATGGCATTTAGTTCCACGTCCTAACCAAAATGTTGTAGGTACCAAATGGGTATTCCGCAACAAGCAAGATGAGCATGGTGTGGTGACAAGGAACAAAGCCTGACTTGTTGCAAAAGGTTATTCACAAGTCGAAGGTTTGGATTTCAATGAAACCTATGCACCCATAGCTAGGCTTGAGTCAATTCGTATATTACTTGCCTATGCTACTCACCATGGCTTTAAGTTATATCAAATGGATGTGAAGAGTGCCTTCCTTAATGGCCCTATCAAAGGAGAGGTATATGTTGAGCAACCTCCCGGCTTTGAAGATAGTGAGTATCCTAACCATGTTTATAAGCTCTCAAAGGCGCTTTATGGGCTTAAGCAAGCTCCAAGAGCATGGTATGATTGCCTAAGAGACTTTCTTATCACTAATGGCTTCAAAGTTGGAAAAGGTGACCCTACTCTCTTCACTAAAACTATTGCTAAAGACTTGTTTATATGCCAAATTTATGTTGATGATATTATATTTGGGTCTACTGATAAGTCAACTTGTGAATAATTTAGTAGGATCATGATACAGAAATTCGAGATGTCAATGATGGGGGAGTTGAAGTATTTTCTTGGATTTCAAATCAAGCAACTCCAAGAAGGCACCTTCATCAGCCAAACTAAGTACATTCAAGACATACTTAAGAAGTTCGAAATGAAGAATGCCAAACCCATCAAGACACCCATGGGAACAAATGGGCATCTCAACCTCGACACGGGAGGTAAATCCGTAGATCAAAAGGTATACCGGTCGATGATAGGATCCTTACTCTATTTATGTGCTTCACAACCAGACATTATGCTTTCTGTATGCATGTGTGCAAGGTTCCAGGCAAATCCTAAGGAAGTTTACCTTAGGGCCGTAAAAAGAATCATGAGATATTTAGTTTACACTCCTAAGTTTGGGCTTTAGTACCCCAAGGGATCTACCTTTGATTTAATTGGGTATTCCAATGCCGATTATGCTGGTTGTAAAATTGATAGGAAGAGCACATCAGGGACTTGTCAGTTTCTGGGAAGATCGCTGGTGTCTTGGGCTTCAAAGAAACAAAACTCAGTAGCTCTTTCCACCGCCGAAGCCGAGTATATTGCTGCAGGCCATTGCTGTGCACAATTACTTTGGATGAGGCAAACCCATAGGAACTATGGCTACAAATTGAACAAAGTCTCTCTACTATGTGATAATGAGAGTTCAATCCACATGGCGGATAATCCCGTTGAACACAACCACAGTAAACACATAGACATCCGGTATCACTTTCTGAGAGATCACCAATAAAAGGGGATATCAAAATTGCTTATGTTAACATCCACAACCAATTAGCCGATATCTTTACCAAGCCACTAGATGAAAAGACTTTTAGCAAACTTAGGAATGAGCTAAATATATTTGATTCTCGGAACTTTGATTGAAACATTGCACAATTAGCTAATTTATATACCTTTGGTCATGTCTCTTTCATTTGGTACAAATACATATTTCTTATTCTTCTTGTGCTAAGGCTAAGACTAACGTGCCTTCAAGTGTATTTCTATGCTTAGTCTTAAATTGAAAGGGAAATGGAGTATTCAGCAAAGACAAGGCTTCCACTCCAACTCTTACGGTATCATTTATCCTTTGCCTTTACTCATGCAAATCTCAATTGGTATAACCCTTCACTCATGTTGTGGGGGAGAAAGTATTATGCTCCACAGAGGGAGAATTCAAAGGGCTCTCAAGTTCTCCATTTTTGGCGATTAATGCCAAAGGGGGAGAAAGTATTAAGCCCAAAGCAAAAGGACCGCACCACCATTTTAATTTTTTTCAAAAACTAAAGGAAGAAATTATTTCATTTGGTATTTCATTTAGTCTCAAAATTACAATTAGTATAAAAAATTTCAATTAGTATAATTTCATTTAGAATCTATTTCAAAAAGAGAAAATCATTTCAAAAACCCTCTTGAAAGTTAAGGGGAGAGTTTCTTCAGGGGGAGCTTTTATTCAGTCAAAGGAAAAGCATTTGAAACAGGGAGAGGAATTTCAAATCTTGAAAATGCTTCTCAAAATCATATTCTTATACCTTTGGCTATTTGCAAAAGAAATTGAAAAGATCTTTCCAAAGATTTACAAAAACAAGGAAGTGGTGCAAATGTGGTCCAAAATGTTAAATAAAAGAAAGCAATCATGTTTATTATTAGACATATGTATAAAGCCTTTCAATTGGTTTAAATCTAAGTAACCTATGCACATCAATCATAAATGCAAACTAGTTACATTTTTACACTCTATATTTGCTTTGGTTTGTGTTGGCATCAATCACCAAAAAGGGGGAGATTGAAAGGGAAATGTGCTTAATCATTTCCTATAATCAATTTTGGTGGTTGACGTCCATCACAAACCATGTGGACTAATTAGTTTGCCAAGATGTCTTTTATCTCAGGTGCATAAGGTTCAACACAAACCAAGAAAGAAATTAAGTTGGGGACTCAGCAAAATTTGGAGCAAAGAACTTGAGAGTGTGTTGCCAGTGGCGCACCGGATAGTGTCCGGTGCCCCAGGCCAAGCTCCACTCGAACTAGCCACTCTCGGGTTTTACCAGGACGCGTTCCCCTATAATTCACCGGACTGTATGGTGTGCACCGGACATGTCCGGTGAGCCAACGGAGCAACGGTAACCTGGCGTCAACGGTCGACAGCAAAAGTGTACAGTGCAAAGTCAAATGTCAGGCTGTGAAGTCAGAACGCACCCGACATGTCCGGTGTGGCACCGGACTATCCGGTGCAACTACAGGACAAAGGACTCCAATAGTCAACCACTCCAAACCCCAACGGTGTGCTGATATGGCATCACCAGACAGTGAACAATGCCCTGTCCGGTGCACCACCGGACTGTCCGGTGTGCCCATCGACAGCAAAAACAGCCAACGACTAGGAAGTGGTTGGAGGCTATAAATACCCCCCCACAACCACCTCCTTCAATGACATCCAAGTTTTCTGAAGTTCTCATTCAATACAAGAGCAATAACATTCACTACAAGACACATTCAATAGATCAAATCCTCTCCAAGCCTCCAAATCAACTCAATTCTTTAGTGACTTGAGAGAGGGTATTTTGTGTTCTTTTGTTGCTCTTGTTGCTTGGATTGCTTTCTCCTTCTCTATTCTTATTCTCATAAGTTCTTTGTAAAGCTAGCAAGAGACACCTAAGTGTGTGGTGATCCTTGCGGGGTCTTAGTGACCCAAATGATTAAGGAGAAGCCTCGACCGGTCTATGTGACGGATTGAGAGAGGGACAGGGTTGAAATAGACCCGTCCTTTGTGGCCTCCTCAACGGGGACTAGGTTCTTCGGAACCGAACCTCGGTAAACAAATCACCGTGTTCATTTGTTGATCTTGTAACACCCCGAAATCCACAAACAACCCAGAATGCTACTAAACTACACCTCTAACATTCGTATATAAAATTTCAACAGCATCTCCTTTGAAAATTGCATAAACGGGAAAGCAACAAAGTATAAATAGATATCATGATAAGAAAACATAATTGAGATTTATAATCTGCTAGTAATGGGAAGACAACCATAACGACATGAACTAAATTAACCAGTGCACACAACTAGTTAGAAACAAACATCCTTTGGCAAGAAGCTTCTAATTAAATCATGACTGTGCCTAAGCAACGTTATTATGAGAGTGAAGGTGGATGTGCTGCTACTTCCCACTTCCCTGGATGAGCAACAAGCACGTGCATTGAGTAATGCAAGAGTGAGATGAAACATCTCAGCAAGCGAATTATTTTTACGAGATATTTAAAGCATAAATTGAATTAATCAACATTTTAAAATAATCACAATTAAGATTAGAAATACTTGTAGATATAGAACTCAGTAGTCCCAATATAACCAATACCATCTCATTTCCTCGAACAACCACCATAGGTTCTATAACACTTCTCTGCGTCAACAAAACTTGCAAATATCACTTCAATGTATGCATAGGAATGCAAAGTGTAGGTACTCTGTCTTCATATTTCTGAAGGTATAAAACCACATCATCTGCAAATATCACTTCAATGAATGCATATGAATGCAATGCATATGTCCTCTGGCTTCATACCTCTAAGGGTATGAAGCCGCATCGTACCCCTCCTCGGACAACGTACAATGGTAAGTTGTACCGGTATGGTCGGACCATAGGTCACGACCCAACTTCAGATGCAAGTGAATCATGCAATGTATATGGCATGCTGCATTTATCAATATACTTCACTTCCTTCACATACAATACAACCTCAAATAATACTTCATTGACCTTCAAATATAATACCAACCTCAAATAATACTTCATTTACCTTCAGATACAATACCAACCTCAAATAATACTTCATTTACCTTCAGGGGTGTGAATTAATCTCATGAGTCATACTCGAATCATAATCATCATCAATATATGATTGAGCATCAGTATAATGCAAGCAAGTAAAGAATCACCATAGAGTCCAATTATGACAAAATCCAATACTTCTGAATATTAGAGTGTAAGCAATAGAAATAACAGGTCAGAACGGAAGCAACCACAACTACATTCACTTGCCTTCATCGAAGAAGAAGAAATGTACTAGGCATGATCTGGAGTGTAGCCACCTGCTAGCGGGCATAAAACTTAGTACAAATATTTCACAAACATTTGCCAACAATCAATAAATCGCTCCTACACTTGAAACCAAGACCTGGTGGTAAGCCTCCCACCCTGAACCACATGTCATACAGCAGCAGCGCTATTTGTTAATTTTGTATCTTTAAAATTATAACAGTAGTTATATCAAACAAATAATCTAAGAGTATCTACAAAAAATACCCTACAACTTCGGTATTCAATGGATAATTAAATTCTGCCATCTATAAGTTCTAAAACATCTGACAAGATAAATGACTGAATATGTTTCAGACAGCAGTGTAGTTAACTTCAAAATTCGATATCTCACAAACCACTCAACCAAAAATCATGAAATTCTACTGTCAGTAAGAACTTTTATCCCTCTATAGAAGTCTCCAGAGTTGAAAGAGCCAATTCGGCCATTTACCTGATGAAACCTACCAGTGAACAGACCCGCTCATTTTTGTCAGGCAAACAGGAACAGCCACAGTAAAACAAACATAACTGGAGTTTCATAATTCATATGAATGCACTTTTTAACAATCTGGAAATCTTATAAAATTATTTACAACTTTTCTTACAAACCCAAGGTTGAATTCTATTGATAAAATTGCCTAAATCTTAAGAGAACAGATTCTGCACAGAATTATGAGACTGAAAAACGGCTATAATAAAACTGCAATAACTTTCTGATCTGATGTCCGATTGAGGTGTTCTTCATGGCCACGGAAAGATCTACAAATTATCTATGAATCATATATAGACTTTTCATTTTTTTTGAGGCCACTAAGACCACGGAAAACTGGCATGAACAGAAACTGTCGAATCTACCATTCCGCAGAAAACTAAATTCGAGATCAAAACCTAACCCCACATATCATCCAACCTCTAATCCTTTAATCCCCATGATCCACAACCTCCAAAAGCACATAATTACAGGGAGGAACAAGGATTTCATCCATACCTAGGGTTTTCCCAAGAAAATCTTCAAGAAGAGATGGGGATGAACATCTCCTTGACCCTCTCTTCCTCTTGAATCCAACATGCTCCTCCTCTTCTCGATCCTTGCTGCATGGGGGGGATCTAGAGGGAGGAGGGAGCCATGGAGAGGGTAGGGGGTGGCTGCCAATGGGGAGGAGAGCAAGAGAGGGAGGGGGGCGGCTGCAACCCAATTGGGGAGAAGGAGAGGGGGCGGCTAGGGTTGGGGAGGAGAGGGGGGGCTCCCATCCACTGGATCTAGATCAATGGCCCAAACTCGCTCTCCCCTTTGAGCTCCCGACCCCAGCGAAAAAATGCCAAAAGATCTACTGTTTTTTGAGGAATGCCTCCTGAAACTCCAAACCCCAATGCCACAGAACATCAAAGAAAAGAGAAAAATAAGTTTAACTTCTTTTAAGAAAATTGGGGTATCACACTCTACCCCCCTTAAAAAGAATTCGTCCTCGAATTCGACCACTCCAATAAAACATCCAAGGTACCCCATATAGTAGCACCATGCAAAACATGGGTCCATTATTGGTCTTAATTAACACAAGAACTTCTACATCGACTAATTGTCTAAGGAAACTACAGCACCTGACATCAAGCATGAACCAACATGTAATGAAGCTTGTCGGCGTTTCGAGACAGGGGGGTCCCTAAGCCGACGAGTGAGTGTGCTGCGTGCCCCAGCCCAGATGGGTCGAGCGCGTGGGCGAGCGCGAAGGGGGGAGAGGCGAGGTGGCCGGAGTCGAGCGTGAGAGAGGTGGAAGTCCCGCGGCCTTCGTGTTCGCCCCGCGCCCAAGTCGGGTGCGCTTGCAGTAGGGGGGTTACAAGCGTCCACGCGGGTGAGGGAAGCGAGCGGCCCCAAGAGAGCGCCTGTCCCGTCCTCGGTCCCGCGCGGCCAACCTTCTCTAAGAAGGCCCTGGTCCTCCCTTTTATAGTCGTAAGGAGAGGATCCAGGTGTACAATGGGGGGTGTAGCAGAGTGCTACGTGTCTAGCGGAGGGAGAGCTAGCGCCCTAGGTACATGCCAATGTGGCAGCCGGAGAGATCTGGGCACCCTGCTGGCGTGATGTCGTGGCTGTCGGAGGTGCGGCGGAGCCTGGCGGAGGGACAGCTGTTGGAGCGGTCGAGTCCCTGCTGACGTCGCCCTGCTTCCGTAAGAGAGCTGGGGGCCGCCGTCGTCATAGAGCTTGTGGAGCGCCATCATTGCCCCTCCGGCGGAGCTGGCCGGATGGGACGCCGGTCTTGTTCTCCGTGACCCAAGTCGATTCGGGGTAGGATGATGATGGCGCTTCCTGTTGACGTGGCGGTCTGTGCCCTAGGCAGGGCGACGTGGGGGTTCCTCCGAAGCCGAGGTTGAGTCTGCCTTTCGTTGCCGTGGCCGAGCCCGAGCCATGGGGTCGGGCGAGGCGGAAGTCGTTCGGCCGAGGCCAGGGCGGAGTCCGAGCCCTGGGGTCGGGCGAGGCGGAGTTTCGTCGTCTTCCGGGTCTTAGCCCGAGTCCGAGCCCTGGGGTCGGGCGGAGCGGAGTTTCGTCGTCTTCCGGGTCTTAGCCCGAGTCCGAGCCCTAGGGTCAGGCGGAGCGGAGTTTCATCGTCTTCCGGGTCTTAGCCCGAGTCCGAGCCCTGGGGTCGGGCGGAGCGGAGTTCGCCGTCTTCCGGGTCTTAGCCCGAGTCCGAGACCTGGGGTCGGGCGGAGCGGAGTTCGCCGTCTTCCGGGTCTTAGCCCGAGTCCGAGCCCTGGGGTCGGGCGGAGCGGAGTTCGCCGTCTTCCGGGTCTTAGCCCAAGTCCGAGCCCTGGGGTCGGGCGGGGCGGAGTTCGCCGTGGCGCCTTTGGCAAGGCCTGACTGCCTGTCAGACTCACTTTGTCGAGTGGCACTGCAGTCGGAGTGGCACAGGCGGCGCTGTCCTTCTGTCAGACTGGCCAGTGGAGCGGTGGAGTGACGGCGGTCACTTCGGCTCTGCCGGGGGCGCGTGTCAGGATGAAGGTGTCAGGCCACCTTTGCGTTAAATGCCCCTGCAATTTGGTCAGTCGGTGTGGCGATTTAGTCAAGGTTGCTTCTGAGCGAAGCCAAGGCCTCGGGCGAGCCGGTGATGTGTCCGCCATAAAAAGGGGGTCTCGGGCGAGACGGAAGTCTCTCGAGGTCGGCTGCCCTTGGCCGAGGCTAGGCTCGGGTGAAGCGTGATCGAGTCACTCATGTGGACTGATCCCTGACTTAATCGTACCCATCAGGCCTTTGCAGCTTTATGCTGATGGGGGTTACCAGCTGAGAATTAGGCGTCTTGAGGGTACCCCTAATTATGGTCCCCGACAGTAGCCCCCGAGCCTCGAAGGGAGTGTTAGCACTCGCTTGGAGGCTTTTGTCGCACTTTTTTGCAAGGGGACCAGCCTTTCTCGGTTGCATTTCGTTCCGGTGGGTGCGCGCGAGCGCACCCGCCGGGTGTAGCCCCCGAGGCCTCGGAGGAGTGGTTACACTCCTTCGAGGTCTTAATACCTCGCGCAATGCTTCGGCTGGTCTGGTCGTTCCCTCATGCGAACTGGCCGTAGCCCGGGTGCACGGTCGGGGTCCAAGCTCTCGGGCTGGTATGTTGACGCTGTCAACGATTTGGCCGGAGCCGGTTTTTGCGAGAGCAGCCCCCGAGCCTCTGCACAGGGCGAGAGGGCGATCAGGGACAGACTCGACTTTTTACATACGCCCCTACGTCGCCTTTCCGCAAGGAGGAGGGGGGGAGTGCGCCATGTTACCCTCGATGGGCACCGAACATGGTGTCTCCGGTGAGCTGCAAGTGGGTAATCCGAGTGGACGTCCGTGCCCCGTTCGTTGGGGGTCGGCTAGGGGCCCAGAGGCACGCCCAAAAGTACCTGCGGGTGATTTGCCGGACCCGGTCCCCTGGCGACGGGGTCCGAGGGCTCGATGCCTCCCTCCGATGGGATTCCGTTACAAGATCGTTCCCGCTGGTCTCGGAAATGTCCTAGGGTACCTCGGGAGCGCAGCCCGAGCCTTGGTTATGTATCAAACGTACCCCAGGTCATCCCTCGCTCGGTGTCTGAGGCGACTGTGAACCCTTCGGGGGCCAGCCTTCGAACCCCTGGTCAGTAATGGGCGCGGAGCCCGAGTAGCCTGAGGCGGCCATGGAACCCTTCGGGGGGCTGGCCTTCGAACCCCTGACCAGTAGTGGGTGTCGGGCCCACGCGATCTGAGGCGGCTGTTGAACCCTTCGGAGGGCCAGCCTTCGAACCCCTGATCAGTAGTGGGGGGCTCGGAGCCCGGTTCCTTCGCGGAGAAGGATCCCTTTCGGGGTATCCCCCTTTCCCGGTCCCTGTTGCAAGAGATAGAGAAAGAGGAAAACGGAAAAGGATACGAAATCGGACGACGTGGCGTACCTTTTCTGACGCGGTTATTATGGCGAGGGTGAAGCGTCGTGCGCTCCTCCCGTCAGAGGCGCCGCGTGTCCCGCCGCGGAGTTAATGCGACGGGGCGAGTGGTTGGCGGGGCGGCCGTTGCGCGCGTGCGATCCGTTCGAGGAACGGGTCACGGGTGCACCGTCTCCATGCCGTGAGAGGAGGCTCTCTTGCTGTCCCAGGATGGGACGTGAGCCTGGCTGACGACGTGACCGCTGCGCCCGCCCGCCTGCCACCGCTATTACTGCCGGCCCTCTTTCGGTCGCTTTGACCGACGCGCCAGGCTGGCGCTGTTGGGTCGCCTCGAGTCGCGGCATTGGCTCCGCAACCGAAGAGGCGCGATGGTGGCACAAGTGGCGGTGCGGTTACTTGCATGCAGCAACTGGCGCGCCGGTTGCTCGACGCGTGGGCCTGGGTTCCCAAGTTGGCGTGTCAGAAGTCGGAGAAGCGCGCCCATCTGGCGCGGTTGCATGCCGCCTGCATGGCTGCCCGCCCCTTCTGCCCGTTGGTCTGGGCGAAAATGGGGGGTCGCTTGTAACCGCTGGACGGTCGTGCGCACCACGCGCGGCGGTTTGGCTTCTTCTGCCCTGAGCCGGCTTGCATGACATGCGGGACCCAGCCCCCGAGTCGCAGGGGAGGGCCTTGGAGCGTGTTGGAGAAGGCTCAGCCCGTGGCGCCTGGGGGCGCGCGTAGGGAGAGTTGCCTTTAAAAGGAGGGAGACTCCTTTCGGAATGCAACCATGTCTTCTTCCTCTCTTAAGCGTCGTGTCTTCCCATCTTCCAAGCCCCCGGATGGGGGGTATCCGCCGCCTTTCCGCCTCCTCGTTGGAGGAACGCAACTCCATGGGAGTTGGTACCTCTCAACCATCGTTCGGCTTCAAGGATTTTCATCATGCTGCCCGGCTGCTCCCCTCCGCCGGCGGTCACCTGAGATGGCGACCTCCGGCTTGATGGTGGGGGAAAGCGAGCCGGGCTGCGGCCTCTTCCCCTCCCTCAGCCTCAAGGATTTTCATCACCAGGGCTGGGGAGGGGAGTGCGCCGAGTTGAGGTCGGCCCCCGCGTGGGCGGCGACCCGCTCCTTCACTCAGTGATCGGAGGGAAAGGCGGCCGTCGTCCGTGGCGCTGGCAGCTGCAGCGTGCCTGGCTTTCAGGCGCGGGTGGCTTCGGAGCCGCTCGCGGTGCCGGCATCCGCCACGGCAGCTTGAAGAGGTTCTGCTGCCGGCGAGATAGCCGGAGCCGGCCACGGGCTAACCTCCAACTCTACGGCCTTCTGCCCGTCCTTGCCTTACGAGTTTTGGCATGGGCGGGGGCCTCCTAGCAGCGGCATCTAGCCTGAGGTCGGCGTTGCCGCTGCTTGGTCCCTCGGAGCAGAAGGCGTCGTCGTCGCCGCTGCTGGAGCAGGTGACGGCGCACCATTCATCGGCCTTCAGTTGCTCCGCAGGCCTTCCCCCTCGGAGTGGGGTCGTTCGTGCCTGCGGAGGGGGAACCGGAGTTCCGTTCGTAATGGCACTTCGAATGCCAGTGTTTTTTGTTCATTGTGGCTGTCGGGGCCTGAACATGTATGTAATTTCGGCACGGAGCCGTGTTTTTTCCTCATTTTCGAGCACTAAGTCTCGCCTGTTGATTATCTGAACCGCTTTACCAAGCATGAGTCGCCCCGTGTCAAGGTGACGGGTGAGGTATCCGTATCCCGGAGGCGTAGGAATCCCTCGGCCCGTTCGGCCTTGTTGTCTGGGGCTCCTCTAGCTTAGTTAAAGAGACCCCTCGGCCGCCCTTCGGTGGACCGAGGCCAGGGGTAGCGATATCAGTATGAACAGAGGCGGAGTTGGCTCGAGAATGGGAACCTGGTTGGCCGGAGCCTAGTCGTGTTGTCCGTCAGCGGAGCCGACGCCGAAGTCGATCAGTCGAGGCCTCGGGTCGGGCTGGCGCCCTTGGAAGCCGGTTGATCGAGGCCCCAGGGGTAACCGGTCGAGCCGCCTGCTCGGGCCGGATTCCCGGAGGAGTCCCTGGACCGCGTCGCTGCCCGAAGCTGGGTCGGACTTTGCTGAAGACGTCGTCGATGCCGAGGGTGCCACGGCTCCCTTCAGCGTGAAGACCCGGGCCTGCAGGATCAGATCATCTTGTAGTGTGTGCTTTCTGCGGCCGCCGAGGCTAGAAAAACACACCCTCGCCGCGCTTGCGAAGCTGCGTCTTTTTTCCTCTTGTTTCGAGCATCTGGACTCTGTCGGTAACAGGGATGTTTGTGTGAGCGAGAGCTGCTTTTCGCGGAAGGGACGAGTGAGGTATCCGTATCCCCGAGGTGTGGGAATCCCTCGGCTCGGTCGGCCTTGCCGCTTACGCGTACTTTCACCCGTCCATGAGGCCCTGTCCCCGACTTAGTCGAGAAAGCTTGAAGGACTGCTTCGGCAGGAGAGCTTCTGAACGTGAAGACTTGTTCGGTCCACGGAGTCGCTTTATCCGAGCGCAAGTTACTTATCGCAGAAGGTGATGAGTGAGGTATCCGTATCCCGGAGGCGTAGGAGTCCCTCGGCTCGGTCAGCCTTGGCTGCTTACGTGTACTCCGTCGTTTCCAGGATCCGCTTTCCGAAGTAGTCAAGAAGCGTGAAAGAAATCCTGCTAAAAAGAGATCCTTTTTCGAGGAAAAATTCGACGCAGAGGGGGTCTCCCTCCTTTTAGCCCCCGAGGGAGGGTCGGGCTTTGCCGAGGCTAGGCCGACCCTTCCTTGACGACTAAACTTTGCGTAGGTGCGAGGTATATGAACAACTTGAAAACATCTTAAGGGTAGAAGCGACGTAGCTGTTTGATGTTCCAAGCGTTGTCGTAGATCTCGCCTTGATGGTTGGCTAGCTTGTATGTTCCGGGCTTCAGAACTTTGGCGATGACGAACGGCCCTTCCCAGGGGGGCGTGAGCTTGTGCCTCCCTCGGGCGTCTTGCCGCAGCCGAAGCACCAGATCGCCCACCTGGAGTTCTCGGGACCGGACCCCTCGGGCGTGGTAGCGTCGCAGGGACTGTTGGTACCGCGCCGAGTGTAGTAAGGCCCTGCCCCGAGCTTCCTCCAGCTGGTCCAGCGATTCCTCTCGGCTAGCTTGGTTGCTTTGTTCGGTGTAGGCCCTCGCCCTCGGGGAGCCGTATTCCAGGTCAGTGGGCAAGATAGCTTCAGCCCCGTAGACCAGGAAAAACGGCGTGAAGCCCGTGGCACGACTCGGCGTCGTCCTTAGGCTCCAGACCATCGAGGGGAGTTCCTTCATCCATCGCTTGCCGAATTTGTTGAGGTCGTTGTAGATCCGAGGCTTGAGCCCTTGTAGAATCATGCCGTTGGCACGCTCTACTTGCCCATTCGACATGGGATGAGCCACGGCGGCCCAGTCCACCCGGATATGGTGATCCTCGCAAAAATCCAAGAATTTTTTGCCGGTGAACTGGGTGTCGTTGTCGGTGATGATGGAGTTCGGGACCCCGAAGCGATGGATGATGTTGGTGAAGAACGCCACCGCCTGCTCGGACCTGATGCTGTTCAGAGGTCGGACCTCGATCCACTTGGAGAATTTGTCGATGGCGACCAGCAGGTGCGTGTAGCCCCCGGGCGCCTTCTGCAAGGGACCGACGAGGTCCAGACCCCATACAGCGAAGGGCCAAGTGACGGGTATTGTCTGCAGAGCCTGAGCGGGCAGGTGCGTCCGCTTCGCATAGAATTGGCACCCTTCGCAGGTGCGGACAATTCTAGTGGCGTCAGCCACCGCCGTTGGCCAGTAGAAGCCTTGCCGGAAAGCATTTCCGACAAGGGCTCGGGGCGCTGCGTGGTGGCCGCAAGCCCCCGAGTGTATTTCTTGCAGCAGTTCCCGACCTTCGGCGATGGAGATGCATCGCTGGAGGATGCTCGAGGGGCTGCGATGGTAGAGCTCCTCTTCGTCGCCCAGCAAGACGAATGACTTGGCGCGTCGCGCTACCCGCCGAGCCTCGACTTGGTCGAGGGGTAGCTCTCCTCGACAGAGATATTGCAAGTACGGGGCCTGCCAATCTTGATCTGGCGTGGCCCCGCTCTGCCCTTCCTCGACGTTCAGTGCCTCACCCTCGGAGGCCGAGGGTACCTTGGGCTGTGCCGAGGGTACCTCGGGCTCGGGCGCGTCGTCGAGCTTGACGGAGGGTTGATGCAGATCCCGGGAGAAGACGTCCGGGGGGACTGTCGTTCGCCCCGAGGCTATCTTAGCCAGCTCGTCTGCGGTTTCGTTGTAGCGCCGAGCGATGTGGTTGAGCTCGAGCCCGAAGAACTTGTCTTCCAGGCGCCGAACCTCGTCGCAGTAGGCCTCCATCTTTGGGTCGCGGCAGTGGGAGTTCTTCATGACTTGGTCGATGACGAGCTGCGAATCACCGCGGGCGTCGAGGCGTCTGACCCCTAGCTCGATGGCGATCCGCAATCCGTTGACCAGAGCTTCGTGCTCGGCCACATTGTTGGACGCCGGGAAATGGAGGCGCAGCACGTAGCGTAAGTGCTTTCCGAGGGGCGAGATGAAGAGCAGGCCCGCGCCGGCCCCCGTCTTCATCAGCGACCCGTCGAAAAACATGGTCCAGAGCTCCGGTTGGATCGGAGTCGTTGGCAGCTGGGTGTCGACCCATTCGGCCACGAAATCCGCCAACACCTGGGACTTGATGGCCTTCCGAGGGGCGAACGAGATCGTTTCGCCCATGATTTCCACCGCCCACTTTGCGATCCTGCCCGAGGCCTCTCGGCACTGGATGATCTCCCCCAGGGGGAAGGATGACACCACAGTTACCGGATGAGACTCGAAGTAGTGTCGCAGCTTCCGCCTTGTCAGGATCACAGCATACAGCAGCTTTTGAACTTGTGGGTAGCGGATCTTAGTCTCGGACAGCACTTCGCTGATGAAGTAGACCGGCCTCTGAACGGGCAATGCATGCCCTTCCTCTTGCCTTTTGACCACAATCGCGGCGCTAACCACCTGAGTGGTCGCGGCGACGTAGACCAAGAGGGCTTCTCCGTCCGCCGGGGGCACCAAGACAGGCGCCTTTGTAAGGAGCGCCTTCAGGTTGCCGAGGGCTTCCTCGGCCTCGGGGGTCCAAGCGAAACACTCGGCCTTCCTTAAGAGGCGGTACAGAGGCAGACCTCTTTCGCCGAGGCGTGAGATGAAGCGGCTCAGGGCCGCGAGGCATCCCATGACCCTCTGTACCCCTTTTAAGTCCTTGATGGGTCCCACGCTGGTGATGGTCGCGATATTCTCCGGGTTGGCTTCGATGCCCCGCTCGGAGACGATGAACCCTAGGAGCATGCCTCGGGGCACCCCGAAGACACACTTGTCAGGATTAAGCTTGACTCCTTTCGCCTTGAGACACCGGAATGTCACTTCAAGGTCGGAGAGGAGGTCGGAAGCCTTCCTTGTCTTGACTACGATGTCATCGACGTAGGCCTCGACTGTGCGACCGATGTGTTCGCCGAACACATGGTTCATGCACCGCTGGTACGTCGCACCCGCATTCCTCAAACCGAACGGCATGGTGACATAGCAGTATATGCCGAACGGCGTGATGAAAGAAGTCGCGAGCTGGTCGGACTCTTTCATCCGGATCTGGTGATACCCTGAGTAGGCATCGAGGAAGGACAGGGTTTCGCACCCAGCGGTGGAATCCACGATTTGGTCGATGCGAGGCAGAGGGTAGGGAACCTTCGGACATGCTTTGTTGAGACCAGTGTAGTCTACACACATCCGCCATTTCCCCCCTTTCTTCCTCACAAGCACAGGGTTGGCGAGCCATTCGGGATGGAATACCTCTTTGATGAACCCTGCTGCCATTAGCTTGTGGATCTCTTCGCCAATCACTCTGCGCTTCTCCTTGTCGAATCGGCGCAGAGGCTGCCTGACGGGTCGGGCTCCGGCCCGAATATCCAGCGAGTGCTCGGCGACATCCCTCGGTATGCCGGGCATGTCCGAGGGACTCCACGCAAAGACGTCGGCGTTTGCGTGGAGAAAGTCGACGAGCACTGCTTCCTATTTGGGGTCGAGCCCGGAACCGATCCGGACCTGCTTGGTGGTGTCGCCACTGGGGTCGAGAGGGACGGCCTTGACCGTCTCCGCTGGCTCGAAGTTGCCGGCGTGGCGCTTCATGTCTGGCACCTCCTTGGAGAGGTTCTCCAGGTCGGCGATGAGGGCCTCGGACTCGGCGAGGGCCTCGGCGTACTCCACGCACTCCACGTCGCATTCGAACGCGTGTTTGTACGTGGGGCCGACGGTGATGACCCCGTTGGGGCCCGGCATCTTGAGCTTCAAGTAGGTGTAGTTGGGGACGGCCATGAACTTCGCGTAGCATGGCCTCCCTAGCACGGCGTGGTAGGTTCCTCGGAACCCGACCACCTCGAACGTCAGGGTCTCCCTTCGGAAGTTGGAGGGTGTCCCGAAGCAGACGGGGAGGTCGAGTCGCCCGAGGGGCTGGACGCGCTTCCCAGGGATGATCCCATGGAAGGGCGCAGCGCCTGCTCGGACGGAGGACAGATCGACGCGCAGGAGCTTGAGGGTCTCGGCGTAGATGATGTTGAGGCAGCTGCCCCCATCCATCAGGACCTTGGTGAGCCTGACATCGCCGACAACGGGGTCGACGACGAGCGGGTATTTCCCCGGGCTCGGCACATGATCGGGATGGTCGGCCTGGTCGAAAGTGATGGGCTTGTCGGACCAGTCTAGGTAGACTGGCGCCGCCACCTTCACCGAGCAGACCTCCCGGCGCTCTTGCTTGCGGTGCCGAGCCGAGGTATTCGCCGCATGCCCTCCATAGATCATGAAGCAGTCGCGGACCTCGGGGAACACTCCTGCTAGGTGATCTTCGTTCTTGTCGTCGTCGCGGGCCCTGCCACCCTCGGCGGGTGGCCCGGCCTTGTGGAAGTGACGCCGAAGCATAACGCACTCCTCGAGGGTGTGCTTGACGGGCCCCTGATGGTAAGGGCACGGCTCCTTGAGCATCTTGTCGAAGAGGTTTGCACCTCCGGGGGGCTTCCGAGGGTTCTTATACTCGGCGGCGGCGACAAGGTCCGCGTCAGCGGCGTCGCGTTTCGATTGCGACTTCTTCTTGCCTTTCTTCTTGGCGCCGCGCGGAGCAGACGCCTCGGGAGCTTCTTCCGATGGGCGGCCCTGGGGCTGCTTGTCCTTTCGGAAGATAGCCTCGACCGCCTCCTGGCCAGAGGCGAACTTGGTGGCGATGTCCATCAGCTCGCTCGCCCTGGTGGGGGTTTTGCGACCCAGCTTGCTCACCAGGTCGCGGCAAGTGGTGCCGGCGAGGAACGCGCCGATGACATCCGAGTCGGTGATGTTGGGCAGCTCGGTGCGCTGCTTCGAGAATCGCCGGATGTAGTCCCGGAGCGACTCCCCCAGCTGTTGCCGGCAGCTTCGAAGGTCTCAGGAATTCCCGGGGCGCACGTATGTGCCCTGGAAATTGCCAGCGAAGGCTTGGACCAAGTCGTCCCAGTTGGAGATCTGCCCCGGAGGCAGGTGCTCCAACCAGGCGCGAGCAGTGTCGGAGAGGAACAGGGGGAGGTTACGGATGATGAGGTTGTCGTCGTCCGTTCCACCCAGTTGGCAGGCAAGGCGGTAGTCCGCGAGCCACAGTTCCGGTCTCGTTTCCCCCGAGTACTTCATGATAGTAGTCGGGGGTCGGAACCGGGTCGGGAATGGCGCCCGTCGGATGGCCCGACTGAAGGCCTGCGGACCGGGTGGTTCGGGCGAGGGACTCCGATCCTCCCCGCTGTCGTAGCGCCCCCCACGCCTGGGGTGGTAGCCTCGGCGCACCCTTTCGTCGAGGTGAGCCCGACGGTCGCGTCGATGGTGCTCGTTGCCGAGGTGGCCCGGGGCCGCAGGCGCGGTGGTGCGCGTGCGCCCGGTGTAGACCGAGGCTTCCCGCATGAATCGGGAAGTCGCGGCATGAGGTTCCGAGGGATAACCTTGCCTTCGGGAGGCAGTGCTCTCGGCCCGCCGGGCCGCAGCGCCTTCCAGGAGATTCTTGAGTTCTCCCTGGATTCGCCGACCCTCGGTGGTTGACGGCTCCGGCATCGCGCGGATGAGCATTGCTGCGGTTGCCAGGTTCTGACCAACCCCGCTGGATGCGGGCGGCGGCCTGATCCTGACATCGTTGGCGACGCGGTGCTGGAGACCTTGGGGCAGGTGACGTATTTCTCCGGCCAGGGGTTGGCCCACCCATGCTTGTCCGACGTCCCGACGGATCGGCTCAAGCGCTCCTGTTCCCTCATTGAGCCTGGCCTGCGCCTCACGGACTTGCTCGAGTTGTGGGTCGTAACCCCCCGCCGGAGCGGGGACCACAGCTAGCTCCCGTGGGATGTCGGCGCGAGGCACCGGCCTAGGGAGATCACCGTCCTCCGGCATGCCAAGATGGTTGCCTTCGGAGGGATCCCCTAGCTCGATGTGGAAACATTCGCGGCTTGGGCCGCAGCTCTCGTCGCCAAGGCTGCGGCTTCCATCGGAACAGTCGGATAGGCAGTAGTCACATGCGGTCATGAAGTCCCGCACGGCACTGGGTTGCCAAGTCCGGAGAAATCCCAACCGATGCTGGGATCGTCATCTTCCTCGGACCCAGAGGGCCCGTAGGTCGAGACGTCCGTCAGTCGGCCCCAAGGCGACCGCATACGGAACCTCAGTGGGGTTGCACTCGCCTCAATGAGAGCGCCCGCCAAAACGAGGTCGTTTGGCGGGTTGAGGCCGAGTCGAAATGACGCAAGATGGGAGTTAGTCGGTACCTTTTTGTCGACGAGGAGCGACGTAGTCACATCGGGGACTGGTTGCACCGTCAACTCTGGTTCGAGGGCGACGTCCTGCAGGCTTTCCGCGAGCGCGCCGGCGTCGTCTTCTTGCTCGGGGTCAACGTGCCGCGGGGGGACGGCGCTTGCCTCCGTCTTGAACGCGAGGTCGACGTCCGGCGTGCCTTCCGTCGAGGCGTCGGGGGCGTTGATTCGCTCGACGGCCGACGAAGCGCGGCCTCCCACCTGGCCTTGACGGCCCCGCCTCCTCCTCCGTTGGCGGGGGAGAGAACGGAGCGAGCCCGAATGTTGCCCTTCCACCACGCGGGGAAGACGTCGTCGATTCCGCCGCCGGCGGGCGGGTTGTCGGCCGCCATTGTCGTAGTCGCGCGGCGGTGGAAGAAGTATCATGTCGTAGCTGCCGTCGAAGGACATGAACTCAAGAGTCCCGAAACGAAGCACCGTCCCGGGCCGGAGAGGTTGCTGGAGACTGCCCATCCGGAGCTTGACGGGGAGCTGTTCGTCAGCACGCAGCAGGCCCCTACCTGGCGCGCCAACTGTCGGCGTTTCGAGACAGGGGGGTCCCTAAGCCGACGAGTGAGTGTGCTACGTGCCCCAGCCCAGATGGGTCGAGCGCGTGGGCGAGCGCGAAGGGGGGAGAGGCGAGGTGGCCGGAGTCGAGCGTGAGAGAGGTGGAAGTCCCGCGGCCTTCGTGTTCGTCCCGCGCCCAGGTCGGGTGCGCTTGCAGTAGGGGGGTTACAAGCGTCCACGCGGGTGAGGGAAGCGAGCGGCCCCAAGAGAGCGCCTGTCCCGTCCTCGGTCCCGCGCGGCCAACCTTCTCTAAGAAGGCCCTGGTCCTCCCTTTTATAGTCGTAAGGAGAGGATCCAGGTGTACAATGGGGGGTGTAGCAGAGTGCTACGTGTCTAGCGGAGGGAGAGCTAGCGCCCTAGGTACATGCCAATGTGGCAGCCGGAGAGATCTGGGCACCCTGCTGGCGTGATGTCGTGGCTGTCGGAGGTGCGGCGGAGCCTGGCGGAGGGACAGCTGTTGGAGCGGTCGAGTCCCTGCTGACGTCGCCCTGCTTCCGTAAGAGAGCTGGGGGCCGCCGTCGTCATAGAGCTTGTGGAGCGCCATCATTGCCCCTCCGGCGGAGCTGGCCGGATGGGACGCCGGTCTTGTTCTCCGTGACCCGAGTCGATTCGGGGTAGGATGATGATGGCGCTTCCTGTTGACGTGGCGGTCTGTGCCCTAGGCAGGGCGACGTGGGGGTTCCTCCGAAGCCGAGGTTGAGTCTGCCTTCCGTTGCCGTGGCCGAGCCCGAGCCATGGGGTCGGGCGAGGCGGAAGTCGTTCGGCCGAGGCCAGGGCGGAGTCCGAGCCCTGGGGTCGGGCGAGGCGGAGTTTCGTCGTCTTCCGGGTCTTAGCCCGAGTCCGAGCCCTGGGGTCGGGCGGAGCGGAGTTTCGTCGTCTTCCGGGTCTTAGCCCGAGTCCGAGCCCTGGGGTCGGGCGGAGCGAAGTTTCGTCGTCTTCCGGGTCTTAGCCCGAGTCCGAGCCCTGGGGTCGGGCGGAGCGGAGTTCGCCGTCTTCCGGGTCTTAGCCCGAGTCCGAGCCCTAGGGTCGGGCGGAGCGGAGTTCGCCGTCTTCCGGGTCTTAGCCCGAGTCCGAGCCCTGGGGTCGGGCGGGGCGGAGTTCGCCGTGGCGCCTTTGGCAAGGCCTGACTGCCTGTCAGACTCACTCTGTCGAGTGGCACTGCAGTCGGAGTGGCACAGGCGGCGCTGTCCTTCTGTCAGACTGGCCAGTGGAGCGGTGGAGTGACGGCGGTCACTTCGGCTCTGCCGGGGGCGCGTGTCAGGATGAAGGTGTCAGGCCACCTTTGCGTTAAATGCCCCTGCAATTTGGTCAGTCGGTGTGGCGATTTAGTCAAGGTTGCTTCTGAGCGAAGCCAAGGCCTCGGGCGAGCCGGTGATGTGTCCGCCATAAAAAGGGGGCCTCGGGCGAGACGGAAGTCTCTCGAGGTCGGCTGCCCTTGGCCGAGGCTAGGCTCGGGTGAAGCGTGATCGAGTCACTCGTGTGGACTGATCCCTGACTTAATCGTACCCATCAGGCCTTTGCAGCTTTATGCTGATGGGGGTTACCAGCTGAGAATTAGGCGTCTTGAGGGTACCCCTAATTATGGTCCCCGACAAAGCTCAAACCAAGTCATAGATGCAATCAACACTACGATTTCACAACATCGAATTTGGATGCAGCCATACATCAGCATCAATGTATTAAAACGACACTCTTTTATGAATGGGTAATACGCACTAAGCACAACCTTTACCAACTTTAACAATTCATTTTAATTCAATGGTGAAACATCCACACCAGATGAATGTATAAGAAGATCAAACACCTCACCTACAGCACCATGAAACAAGTACTTCTATTGAAACAAAACTCCTAATCTTCATAAACCTTGTTCGTGCCATAATGAAAAGATAATCATGTAATCTAACATAATTTGCACCCCACCAAAAGGGAGAAACTCTACAGAACTAATGGAGCAATAAAGCCGACAAGAAGCCAATAACATCTTGCGCGGCACAGTTCATCAAAGAAATGCCAAAAACTCTATATAGAGCACTGACAGCCCAACAACAACACAATACTTGCTTAACCCATGTCACTATACTTCATTCAACATCTCAAACAAGAAAAATATCCAACTAGTAAGGTTAACCTACACATAATATAAGTCTTCATCTACTGTAGTTCAGAAACTTACATTTGATTCTATCATATGATGCACTCAAAGTACCAGACCTAAAGGGTCAATACTAACCCCGTAATCCTTTACACATTTGGCAAACATCTCAAGCTAATGTAAAAACCATAGCATTTAGGAATAGGTGACTAACCACACACAACCAACTCTAGGCTAGGCAATGACTTCATTCAAACCAATAGATAAGTGGTCCAACAATGGCTCCACAAACATGCATCGGGGAGAGAACCATCAGATCCTCAATGTATTAATACATATCAATGTATCAAGAAAATCAAAGATTTTATTCTACAATTAGCATGACTAACATGCAACCACTTTAAACCACATCTAGGCTTTGTGGCTACTAAAACACACGATAGAAGAGAGGCATGTAAGCCATTCTGGCTATGTAAAGACTTCCCCCAAAATCCATATAAAAGTACCAATATTCATTTCTTTCAGAACTGGTTTCTCGACATAAACAATCATTCTTTGCAAAGATAGTTGGAGCTATCCACCAACCGCCCAACAACTTAAATTCAAATTAATGGTTACCTTGTAACCCAAAACACGCAATTCACACTCCTCTTAGAAACATCCTCAATCAAGCATATATAACAATATTATTGTAATAAAACTCAACCATGAAAAACATGTTGAAAACAACATAGGCATACTTGTATATCACCAGCATAATAGCAACTTCAATCTCACAAAAGACCAGCGATATCAATCGCATTAATACAACAATATCAAAATTTAGAAATGAATTATATCAGACATTAAGTCATAAACAACATACCACATCACCGTAAAGGATTAGGGAGGGTGAAATTATTTCATCTACACTTCAAAGACATTAACATATATCAAACATATTTGAACCCATACCCTTCCTATATGTGCAAGTGTGTCAAATTTATCTTCAAATTGCCAAGAATCTAAAGCCTATGCTTTGATACCAACTGTAACACCCCGGGATCCACAAACACCCCAGAATGCTACTAAACTACACCTCTAACATTCGTATATAAAATTTCGACAGCATCTCCTTTGAAAATTGCATAAACGGGGAAGTAACAAAGTATAAATAGATATCATGATAAGAAAACATAATTGAGATTAATAATCTGCTAGTAATGGGAAGACAACCATAACGACATGAACTAAATTAACCAGTGCGCACAACTAGTTAGAAACAAACATCCTTTGGCAAGAAGCTTCTAATTAAATCATGATTGCACCTAAGCAGCGTTATTATGAGAGTGAAGGTGGATGTGCTGCTACTTCCCACTTCCCTGGATGAGCAACAAGCACCTGCATTGAGTAATGCAAGAGTGAGATGAAATATCTCAGCAAGCGAATTGTTTTTACGAGATATTTAAAGCATAAATTGAATTGATCAACATTTTAAAAGAATCACAATTAAGATTAGAAATGCTTGTAGATATAGAACTCAATAGTCCCAATATAACCAATACCATATCATTTCCTCGAACAACCACCATAGGTTCTATAACACTTCTCTGCGTCAACAAAACCTGCAAATATCACTTCAATGTATGCATAGGAATGCAAAGTGTAGGTACTCTGTCTTCATACCTCTGAAGGTATAAAACCACATCATCTGCAAATATCACTTCAATGAATGCATATGAATGCAATGCATATGTCCTCTGCCTTCATACCTCTAAGGGTATGAAGCCGCATCGTACCCCTCCTCGGGCAACGTACGATGCTAAGTTGTACCAGAACGGTCGGATACAATATCAACCTCAAATAATACTTCATTTACCTTCAGATACAATACCAACCTCAAATAATACTTCATTTACCTTCAGATACAATACCAACCTCAAATAATACTTTATTTACCTTCAGGGGTGTGAATTAATCTCATGAGTCATACTCGAATCATAATCATCATTAATATATGATTGAGCATCAGTATAATGCAAGCAAGTAAAGCATCACCATAGAGTCCAATTATGAAAGAATCCAATACTTCTGAATATTAGAGTGTAAGCAATAGAAATAACAAGTCAGAACGGAAGCAACCACCGCTACATTCACTTGCCTTCATCGAAGAAGAAGAAATGTACTAGGCATGATCTGAACTGTAGCCACCTGCTAGCGGGCATAAAACTTAGTACAAATATTTCACAAACATTTGCCAACAAGCAACAAATCGCTCCTACACTTGAAACCAAGACCTGGTGGTAAGCCTCCCACCCTGAACCACATGCCATACAGGAGCAGCGCTGTTTGTTAATTTTGTATCTTTAAAATTATAACAGTAGTGATATCAAACAAATAATCTAGGAGTATCTACACAAAATACCCTACAACTTTGGTATTTAATGGATAATTAAATTCTGCCATCTATAAGTTCTAAAACATCTGACAAGATAACTGACTGAATCTGTTTGAGACAACAGCGTAGTTAACTTCAAAATTCGATATCTCACAAACCACTCAACCAAAAATCATGAAATTCTACTGGCTGTAAGAACTTTTATCCCTCTACAGAAGTCTCCATAGTTGGAAGAGCCAATTCGGCCATTTACCTGATGAAGCCTACCAGTGAACAGACCCGTTCATTTTTGTCAGGCAAACAGGAACAGCCACAGTAAAACAAACATAACTGGAGTTTCATAATTCATATGAATGCACTTTTTAACAATCTGGAAAGCTTATGAAATTATATACAACTTTTCTTACAAACCCAAGGTTGAATTCTATTGATAAAATTGCCTAAATCTTAAGAGAACAGATTCTGCACAGAATTATGAGACTAAAAACTGCAATAATAAAACTGCAATAACTTTCTGATCTGATGTCTGATTGAGGTGTTCTTCACGGCCACGGAAAGATCTACAAATTATCTACGACTCATATAAAGACGTTTCATTTTTTTGAGGCCACTAAGACCACGGAAAACTGGCATGAACAGAAACTGTCGAATCTGCTATTTCGCAGAAAACTAAATTCGAGATCAAAACCTAACCCCACATCTCATCCAACCTCTAATCCTTTAATCCCCATGATCCACAACCTCCAAAAGCACATAATTACAGGGAGGAACAAAGATTTCATCCATACCTAGGGTTTTTCCCAAGAAAATCTTCAAGAAGAGATGGGGAAGAACATCTCCTTGATCCTCTCTTCCTCTTCAATCCAACGTGCTCCTCCTCTTCTCGATCCTTGCTGCGTGGGGGGATCTAGAGGGAGGAGGGAGCCATGGAGAGGGTAGGGGCAGCTGCCAATGGGGAGGAGAGCAACAGAGGGAGGGGGTGGCTGCAACCCATTTGGGGAGAAGTAGAGGGGGCGGCTAGGGTTGGGGAGGAGAGAGAGGGCTCCCATCCACCGGATCCAGATCAATGGCCCAAACTCGCTCTCCCCTTTGAGCTCCCGACCCCAGCGGAAAAAAATGCCAAAAGATCTACTGTTTTCTGAGGAATGCCTCCTGAAAGTCCAAACCCCAATGCCACAGAACATCAAAGAAAAGAGAAAAATAAGTTTAACTTCTTTTCAGAAAATTGGGGTATCACGGATCTTTTCTTGATTTGTTTCCCCTCTTTCCTCTCTCTAAAGTTCCCTTGCTATTATTGATTTGAGTTTGCTTCCAAAAGTTATCCGCATTGATTGAGCAACTCTAAGCAAGGAGAACTATCTTTCGAACTCTGATTTAATTCTAACGCTAACCCCGACCTTAGTACGAGTTTAAGTTTATAAATTTTAGGTTTCGCTTATTCACCCCCCTCTAGGCGACCTTTAGTACTCAAGAGTTACATAATATTTTTTTTGCGATGTAGCTATACTATTTGGATCATCTCATGACACTGCTGCCCCTCAGAACAAATGTGGAACAGCGCGCATAAAATATTTTGATAAGAATATTATTCAAGCATTAACAAGAGGTGACAAGGGCAAGTCATGCCAAGGGGAAACTAATTGGACACGTCATTTTTATTAGTTTCGAAGCAGCACAAAGACATGTTATACAACGGTAACACCTGTTCAATCCTAATTTAAGGTAAGCTTTTAAAACTTTTACTATAATGTTCAGTGGTACCACATGTTATACAGTGGTACCACATGTTATACAACGGTACCACATGTTATACAACGGTAATTATAACGTTTTTTTAAACTTTTACTATAATGTTCAGCTATTGAAAGGGAAATGTGCCCTTGGGCCATTTCTAGTATATTTTGGTGATTAAGTGTCCAACACATATTAAATGGGTTATTATATGCCAAATGATGAATGAAGTGCAAATCAACAAGAAGGTATGTTTCTAGACTTAGTACATTTGTTTTAGGTACTAATGAAGTTACCTAAGTGCTAGAAATAGGAAAAGAAAAAGATTGGAAGAGAGTGCCTATGTGCAGCCAAGACTCAGCACAGTCTGGCACACCGGACTGTCCGGTGCGCCAGGCTGATCTCCAGCGAACTGGCCACTCTCGGGAAAACTTCGGCGGCGTACGGCTATAATTCACCGGACTGTCCGGTGAGCCAACGGCCGCCAGCGCAACGGTCGGCCGCCAAATCCGCGGGCAACGCGTGGCCCATGCCAACGATCGGCTGGGGGCACTGGACTGTCCGGTGTGCACCGGACAGTGTCCGGTGCGCCAACCAGCCCGAAGTTGCAACGGTCGGCTGCACCAGGAATGGAAGGAAATCGCGCACTGACCATGAATAGTGGCTGTCCGGTGGCGCACCGGACTGTCCGATGCGCCACCCGACAGAAGGCAAGATTAGCCTTCCAAGAATGCCTCAAACGGCTCCTAGCTGCCTTGGGGCTATTAAAGGGACCCCTAGGCGCAAGGAGGAGTAACCCAAGCATACTTTGAGCATTCTAAGTCTTCCACACTCTGTCTCCGCGCACTTGAGTGACTTTGTTAGTGATTTGAGCTCTGTTCTAGTAGTGAACTCGTTGTGCTTCATTCGAGCTCAAGTCTTGGCTTGTGTGTGCGTATTGCTGCGGATTTGTGTGTGTTGCTTCCCACCCTTACTCTTGTGCTTTCACTTTGATATTTGTTGTAAGGGCGAGAGACTCCAACTTGTGGAGATTCCTCGCAAACGGGAAAAGAGATAAGCAAAGAATAACACCGTGGTATTCAAGTTGATCATTGGATCACTTGAAAGGGGTTGAGTGCAACCCTCGTCCATTGGGACGCCACAACGTGGAGGTAGGCAAGTGTTATACTTGCCGAACCACGGGATAAACTCGTGTGTCTTTTGTGATACTTGTGTGGTCACAAGAGCTCGCTACTTAGCCATTCTAACACTTAACCAAGTTTTGTGGCTACTAGTTGTTGAATTTTACAGGATCACCTATTCACCCCCCCTCTAGGTGCTCTCAATTGGTATCAGAGCCGTTCTCTTCACGAAAGGGACTAATCACCCGAAGAGATGGATCCTAAGGGAAAAGGGATGGTGGTCAACGATAAGGAAGAGTCCATCTTCAACGAGCCAAGGGACGACAAGCCCACTAACTCTGGCTCGAGTCATAAGAAGAGGTGCATCAAGAAGATCGTCTACTATGACAGCGACGAGTCTTCTTCTTCCCCAAGAGACGACGACGACAAGAAAAGGAAACCGATCAATTCGAATTTTTTATTTGATTATTCTCATATTCCGTATAATTCAAATGCCCATTTGCTTTCTATTCCTCTCGGTAAACCTCCACACTTTGATGGAGAGGACTATGCTTTTTGGAGTCACAAAATGTGTAGTCACCTTTTCTCTCTCCATCCTAGTATTTGGGAGATAGTTGAGAATGGAATGCAATTTGATAATACGGATAACCCTGTATTCATTAACGAACAAATTCATAAAAATGCACAAGCTACCACTGTTTTGTTAGCATCGTTGTGCAGGGATGAATATAACAAGGTGAGCGGCTTGGACAACGCCAAGCAAATATGGGACACCCTCAAGATCTCGCATGAGGGGAATGACGCCACCATGATCACCAAAATGGAGTTGGTGGAAGGCAAGCTAGGAAGGTTTGCCATGATCAGGGGAAAGGAGCCAACGCAAACGTACAATAGGCTCGAGACCCTGGTCAACAAGATCAGGAGCTATGGAAGCACGAGATGGACGGACCACGATGTCGTCCGACTTATGCTCAGGTCTTTTACTGTCATTGACCCTCATCTTGTGAACTTAATCCGTGAGAATCCTAGGTACACAAAGATGACGCCCGAGGAGATACTCGGAAAGTTTGTGTGCGGGCGTATGATGGTCAAGAAAGCAAGATACGTTGATGATGCATTGATTGGCCCAATGCCCATCTATGAGCCCCAACCCGTTGCACTCAAGGCAACAAGCAGCAGCAGGGAGGCGCTACCTAGCAAGGTGGCACAAGTTGAAGCTACCGGGCTAAATGAAGATGAAATGGCCCTCATCATCAAGCGCTTCAAGACGGCGCTAAAAGGACGAAAGGAGCATCCCAACAAGAGCAAAGCAAAGGGAAAGTGCTCCTGTTTTAAATGTGGTAAGACTGGTCATTTTATAGCAAATTGTCTCGATAATGCTAATGACCAGGAACAAGAAAAGAGTAGGAAGAGGGAGAAGAAGGCCTACAAGAAGGCGAAGGGCGAGGCGCACCTTGGCAAAGAGTGGGATTCGGATTGCTCTTTGTCTGACTCCGACGACGAAGGACTCGCCGCCTCGGCCTTCAACAAGTCATCTCTCTTCCCCAACGAGCGCCACACCTGCCTCATGGCAAAGGAGAAAAAGGTAAACGCTCGAGATACCCCTAAGTATACTACTTCAAGTGATGATGACTCTAGTGATGATGAAGTAGATTACACAAGTTTATTCAAAGGTTTAGATAGAACTAAAGTTGATAAGATCAATGAATTGATTGATGCTTTAAATGAAAAGAATAGTGTCGGGGACCATAATTAGGGGTACCCCGAAGACTCCTAATCTCAGCTGGTAAACCCCATCAGCACAAAGCTGCAAAGGCCTGATGGGCGCGATTCCGGTCAAAGCTCCGTCCACTCAAGGGACACGATCTCGCCTCGCCCGAGCCCAGCCTCGGGTAGGAACAGTAGACCAAGGCAGATTCATGCCTCGCCCGAGGGTCTCCTCAAGCAACGGACGCACCTTCGACTCACCCGAGGCCTAGCTCGGGCAGGCTTCGCGGAGAAGCAACCTTGGCTGGATCGCTACGCCAATCGACCGTATCGCAGGAGCATTTAATGCAAGGATTGACTGACACCTTATCCTGACGCGTGCTCCTCAGTCGACAGGGCCAAAGTGACCGTAGTCACTTCGCCCCTCCACTGGCTGACCTGACAGGAAAACAGCGCCGCCTACGCTGCTCCGACTGCTATGCCACCCGTCAGGGTGAGGCTGACAGCCGCCAAGATCGGCCTCAGGCGCCATAGGAAGCTCTGCCTCGCCCGACCCCCGGGGCTCGGGCTCAACCTCGACCCCGGAAGGCGGTCTCTGCCTCGCCCGACCGCAGGGCTCGGACTCAACCTCGACCCCTGACGACGATCTCCGCCTCGCCCGACCCCCGGGGCTCGGACTCAACCTTGACCTCGAACAACGGTCTCCACCTCGCCCGACCCTCAGGGCCTAGACTCAGCCCCGACCTCGGAGGAGCCTCTGCCTCGCCCGACCTCGGGCTCAGACCAACCACGTCACAGGGGGGGGCATCATTACCCTACCCCTAGCTAGCTCAGGCTACTAGGAACAAGACTGGCGTCCCATCTGGCTTGCCCCGGTAAACAAGTAATGATGGCACCCCGCGTGCTCCATGACGACGGCGTCTCTCAGCCCCTTACGGAAGCAAGGAGACGTCAGCAAGGATCCGACAGCCCCGACAGCTGTACTTCCACGGGGCTCAACGCTCCTTCGACGGCCACGACATCACATGAACAGGGCGCCAAGACTTCTCCGACAGCCACGACGACATGTACATAGGGCTCTGGCTCCCCTTTGCTAGACACGTTAGCACATTGCTACACCCCCCATTGTACACCTGGGCCCTCTCCTTACATCTATAAAAGGAAGGTCCAAGGCTCTCGTACGAGGGGGCTGGCCACGCGGGAGAATGGGCCGACGCGCAAGGCTCGCGCCCTCTCTCTCTCTCCCACGCGAATGCTTGTAACCCCCTACTACAAGCGCATCCGCCCTGGGCGCAGGACAACACGAAGGCCGCGGTTTCCCCTTACTGTTTTTCCCCCCTTTGTGTTCCGTCTCGCGCCGACCCATCTGGGCTGGGACACGCAGCGACAATTTACTCGTCGGTCCAGGGACCCCCCGGGGTCGAAACGCCGACAGTTGGCGTGCCAGGTAGGGGTCTGCTGCGTGTTGACGAACAGCTTCCCGTCAAGCTCCAGATGGGTAGTCTCCAGCAACCACTCCAACCCAGGACGGTGCTCCGTTTCGGGAGTCTTGAGTTCATGTCCCTCGACGGCAGCTGCGACATGATACTCCTTCCTCCGCCGCGCGACAACGACAATGGCGGCCACCAGCCCGCCTGCCGGCGGTGGAATCGACGACGTCTTCCCCACGTGGTGGAAGAGCAACATCCGGGTCTGTCCCGTCACCTTCCCCGCCGACAGAGGAGGAGGCGGGGCAGGCATGGCCAAGCAGGAGGTGGCACCTCGTCGGCTGTCGAGCGAGTCGAAGGCGCCGGCACCCCAACGGGGGACACGTCGGGTGTCGACCTCGCGTCTGAGACAAAGGCTAGTGTCGTTTCCCCGCAACACGCCAACCCCAAGCAGACGGACGACGCCAGCACGCTCGCGAAGGACTTGCTGGGCGTTAGCCTCGTACCTCAGAAAACGGTGCAGTCCGTCCCTGACGCGACTTCGTCACTACCCGTCGATCAAGAGGTACCGTCCGTTTCCCATCCCATGCCTTTTAGATTCAGCTGTGACCCACCAAGCGACCCCGCTTCGGTGGACGCTTTCATAAAGGCATGTCCAAACCCTCCGGGGTATCATATGCGGTCAACCTGGGACTGACTGACGGCCGTATCGACCTACGGGCCCCTGGGTTCCGAGGAAGATGACGAGCCCGACTCTGGTTGGGATTTCTCCGGGCTCGATTACCCCAGTGCCATGCGGGACTTCATGACCGCATGTGACTACTGCCTCTCCGATTGCTCCGATAGTAGCCACAGCCTCGGCGATGAGGACTGTGGCCCAAGTCGCGAATGCTTCCACGTCGATCTAGGGGGTATCGACGAAGGCAACCATCTTGGTATGCCGAAGGACGGTGATCCCCCTAGGCCTACGCCTCGCGTTGACATCCTTCGGGAGCTAGCTGTGGTCCCAGTCCCTGCAAGGGGTCAGGGCGCACAGCTCGAGCAAATCCGCGAGATGCAGGCCAGGCTCGACGAGGAAGCAGGACAACTTGTGCAGCTTCGGCAAAATATCGGGCAGGAGTGGGCAGGCCGAGCACCAGCCGGAGAAGCGCATCATCTGGCCCAGGACGTCCAGCACCGCATTGCCGATGATGCCAGGGCAAGGCTGCCCCCAGCTTCCAGTGGGGTCGGCCAGAACCTGGCTGCAGCAGCGATACTACTCCGAGCGATGCCAGAACCATCCACCACCGAGGGGCGGCGTATCCAGGGAGAGCTCAAAAATCTCCTGGAAGATGTCGCGGTCCGACGGGCCGAGAGCTCTGCCTCCCCAAGGCAGGGGTACCCCCCGGAGCATCGCGCCGCGACTTCCCGATTCATGCGGGAAGCCTCGGTCCACACCGGGCGCACGCGGAACACAGCGCCTGTGGCCCCGGGTCGCCTCGACAACGAGCACCACCGCCGTGACCGTCGAGCCCACCTCGACGAGAAGGTGCGCCGAGGCTACCACCCCAGGCGTGGGGGACGCTACGACAGCGGGGAGGATCAGAGCCCCTCGCCTGAACCACCCGATCCGCAAGCTTTCAGCCGGGCCATACGACGGGCGCCGTTCCCGACCCGGTTCTGAACCCCGACTACCATCACCAAGTACTCGGGGGAGTCAAAGCCGGAACTGTGGCTCGCGGGCTACCGGCTGGCCTGCCAGCTGGGTGGGACGGACGATGACAACCTCATCATCCGCAACCTTCCCCTGTTCCTCTCCGACGCCGCCCGAGCCTGGCTGGAGCATCTGCCTCCTGCGCAGATCTCCAACTAGGACGACCTGGTCAAAGCCTTCGCCGGCAACTTCCAGGGCACGTACGTGCGTCCTGGGAACTCCTGGGATCTCCGAAGCTTCCGCCAGCAGCTGGGAGAATCCCTCCGGGACTACATCCGGCGATTTTCGAAGCAGCGCACCGAGCTGCCCAACATCACCGACTCGGATGTCATAGGCGCGTTCCTCGCCGGCACCACTTGCCGCGACCTGGTGAGCAAGCTGGGTTGCAAGACTCCCACCAGGGCGAGCGAGCTGATGGACATTGCCACCAAGTTTGCCTCTGGTCAGGAGGCGGTCGAGGCCATCTTTCGGAAGGACAAGCAGCCTCAGGGGGGCCAGCCGGAAGACGTCCCTGAGGTGTCCGCTCAGCGCAGCACCAAGAAGAAGGGCAAGAAGAAGTCGCAAGCGAAACGCGACGCCACCGACGCAGACCTTGTCGCCGCCGCCGAGCACAGGAACCCTCGGAAGCCTCCCGGAGGCGCCAACCTGTTCGACAAGATGCTCAAGGAGTCGTGCCCCTATCATCAGGGTCCCGTCAAGCACACCCTTGAGGAGTGTGTCATGCTTCGGCGCTACTTCCACAAGGCTGGGCCACCGACGGAAGGTGGCAGAGCCCACGACAACGACAAGAAGGAGGGCCACAAGGCAAAGGAGTTCCCCGAGGTCTGCGATTGCTTCATGATCTACGGTGGGCAAGTGGCAAATGCCTCGGCTCGGCACCGTAAGCAAGAGCGCCGGGAGGTCTGCTCGGTGAAGGTGGCGGCGCTAGTCTACCTAGACAGGTCCGACAAGCCCATCACCTTCGACCAGGGTGACCACCCCGACCGCGAGCCGAGCCCAGGAAAGTACCCGCTCGTTGTCGATCCCGTCATCGGCAACATCAGGCTTACCAAGGTCCTCATGGACGGAGGCAGCAGCCTCAACATCATCTACGCTGAGACCCTCGGGCTCCTGCAGATCGATCTGTCCTCGATCCGGGCCGGCGCGGCGCCCTTTCACGGGATCATCCCCGGGAAACGCGTCCAACCCCTCGGACAACTCGATCTGCCCGTCTGCTTCGGGACTCCCTCCAACTTCCGAAAGGAAACCCTCACGTTCGAGGTGGTCGGGTACCGAGGAACCTACCACGCAGTGCTGGGGAGACCATGCTACGCCAAGTTCATGGCCGTCCCCAACTACACCTACCTCAAGCTCAAGATGTCGGGCCCCAACGGGGTCATCACCGTCGGCTCCACGTACTGACATGCGTACGAATGCGACGTGGAGTGCCTGGAGTACGCCGAGGCCCTCGCCGAATCCGAGGCCCTCATCGCCGACCTGGAGAACCTCTCCAAGGAGGTGCCAGATGCGAAGCGCCACGCCGGCAACTTCAAGCCAGCCGAGACGGTTAAGTCCGTCCCTCTCGACCCCAGCAACGATGCCTCCAAGCAAGTCCGGATCGGCTCCGAGCTCGACCCCAAATAGGAAGCAGTGCTCGTCGACTTTCTCCGCGCGAACGCCGAAGTTTTTGCGTGGAGTCCCTCGGACATGCCTGGCATACCGAGGGATGTCGCCGAGCACTCGCTGGATATCCAAGCTGGAGCCCGACCCGTGAAGCAGCCTCTGCGCCGATTCGACGAAGAAAAGCGCAGAGCCATAGGAGAGGAGATCCACAAGCTGATGGCTGCAGGGTTCATCAAAGAGGTATTCCATCCCGAATGGCTTGCCAACCCTGTGCTTGTGAGAAAGAAAGGGGGGAAATGGCGGATGTGTGTAGACTACACTTGTCTAAACAAAGCATGTCTGAAGGTTCCCTACCCTCTGCCTCACATCGATCAAATCGTGGATTCCACTGCTGGGTGCGAAACCCTGTCGTTCCTCGATGCCTACTCAGGGTATCACCAAATCAGGATGAAAGAGTCCGACCAGCTCGCGACTTCTTTACTATGCCATTCGGTTTGAGGAATGTGGGTGCGACATACCAAAGGTGCATGAACCACGTGTTCGGAGAACACATTGGCCGAACGGTCGAGGCTTACATCGATGACATCATAGTCAAGACGAGGAAAGCCTCCAACCTCCTCTCTGACCTTGAAACGACATTCAAGTGTCTCAAGGTGAAAGGCGTAAAACTCAATCCCGAGAAGTGTGTCTTCGGAGTCCCCCGAGGCATGCTCCTGGGGTTCATCGTCTCCGAGCGGGGCATCGAGGCCAACCTGGAGAAAATCACGGCCATCACCAACATGGGGCCCATCAAGGACTTGAAAGGAGTACAGAGGGTCATGGGATGCCTTGCGGCCCTAAGTCGTTTCATCTCGCGCCTCGGCGAAAGAGGCCTACCTCTGTATAGCCTCTTAAGGAAGACCGAGAGCTTCACTTGGACCCCCCAGGCCGAGGAAGCCCTCGGGAACCTAAAACCGCTCCTTACAAGCGCGCCCATCTTGGTGCCCCCCGCTGCCGGAGAAGCCCTCTTGATCTACGTCGCCGCTACCACTCAGGTGGTCAGCGCCGCGATCGTGGTCGAGAGACGAGAAGAGGGGCACGCATTGCCCGTCCAGAGGCCGGTCTACTTCATCAGTGAAGTATTGTCCGAGACCAAAATCCGCTACCCGCAAATCCTGAAGCTACTGTACGCGGTAATTCTGACGCGGCGAAAGTTGCGACACTACTTCGAATCTCATCCGGTGACTGTGGTGTCATCCTTCCCCCTGGGAGAGATCATCCAGTGCAGAGAGGCCTCGGGTAGGATTGCAAAGTGGGCGGTGGAGATCATGGGTGAGACAATCTCGTTCGCCCCTCGGAAGGCCATCAAGTCCCAAGTCTTGGCGGACTTTGTGGCTGAATGGGTCGACACCCAGCTTCCAGCAGCTCCGATCCAACCGGAACTCTGGACCATGTTTTTCGACGGGTCGTTGATGAAAACAGGAGCGGGCGCGGGCCTGCTCTTCATCTCGCCCCTCGGGAAGCACCTCCGCTACGTGTTGTGCCTCCATTTCCCGGCGTCCAACAACGTGGCCGAGTACGAGGCTCTGGTTAACGGGTTGCGTATCGCCATCGAGCTAGGGGTCCGATGCCTCGACGCTCGTGGCGACTCGCAGCTTGTCATCGACCAAGTCATGAAGAACTCCCATTGCCGTGACCCGAAGATGGAAGCCTACTGCGATGAGGTTCGGCGCCTAGAGGACAAGTTCTACGGGCTCGAGCTCAACCACATCGCCTGACAATACAACCAGACTTCGAACGAGCTGGCTAAGATAGCCTCGGGGCGGACAACGGTTTCTCTAGACGTCTTCTCCCGAGACCTACATCAACCCTCAGTCAAGACCGACGACACGCCCGAGCCCGAGAAGGTCTCGTCCCTGCCCAAGGCACCCTCGGCTCAGCCCGAGGCACCCTCGGCCCCCAAGGGTGAGGCACTGTGCGTCGAGGGAGAGCGGAATGGGGTCCCGCCTAATCGAAACTGGCAGACCCCGTACATGCAATATCTCCACCGAGGAGACCTACCCCTCGACAGAGCCAAAGCTCGGCGACTGGCGTGGCGCGCCAAGTCGTTCGTCTTGCTGGGCGACGGGAAGGAGCTCTACCACCGTAGCCCCTCAGGCATCCTCCAGCGATGCATATCCATCGCCAAAGGTCAGGAACTATTGCAAGAAATACACTCGGGGGCTTGCGGTCATCACGCAGCGCCTCGAGCCCTTGTTGGAAACGCCTTCCGACAAGGTTTCTACTGGCCAACCGCGGTGGCCGACGCCACTAGGATTGTATGCACCTGCCAAGGGTGTCAATTCTACGCAAAGCAGACCCACCTGCCCGCTCAGGCTCTACAAAGAATACAAATCACCTGGTCGTTCGCTGTATGGGGTCTGGACCTCGTCGGTCCCTTGCAGAAGGCACCCGGGGGCTACACGCACCTGCTGGTCGCCATCGACAAATTCTCCAAGTGGATCGAGGTTAGACCCCTAAACAGCATCAGGTCTGAATAGGCGGTGGCGTTCTTCACTAACATCATCCATCGCTTTGGGGTCCCGAACTCCATCATCACCGACAACGACACCCAGTTCACCGGTAGAAAGTTCCTGGACTTCTGCGAGGATCACCACATCCGGGTGGACTAGGCCGCCGTAGCTCACCCCATGATGAATGGGCAGGTAGAGCGTGCCAACGGCATGATTCTGCAACGACTCAAGCCACGGATCTACAACGACCTCAACAAATTTGGCAGGCGATGGATGAAAGAACTCCCCTCGGTGGTCTGGAGTCTAAGAACGACGCCAAGCCGAGCCACGGGCTTCACGCCGTTCTTTCTAGTCTATGGAGGCTATCTTGCCCACAGACTTAGAATACGGTTCCCCAAGGACAAGGGCGTACCACGACCGAAGCAACCAGTCCAACCGAGAAGACTCACTGGACCAACTGGAAGAGGCTCGGGACATGGCCTTACTACACTCGACGCGGTATCAGCAGTCCCTGCGACGCTACCACGCCCGAGGGGTTCGGTCCCGAGACCTCCAGGTGGGCGACTTGGTGCTTCGGCTACGACAAGACGCGCGAGGGCGCCACAAGCTCACGCCTCCCTGGGAAGGGTCATTCATCATCGCCAAGATTTTGAAGCCCAGAACATACAAGCTGGCCAACAGTCAAGGCGAGGTCTACAGCAACGCTTGGAACATCCGACAGCTACGTCGCTTCTACCCTTAAGATGTTTTCAAGTCGTTCATACACCTCGTTTACATACGCCAACAAAGTCTAACCATCAAGGAAGGGTCAGCCTTGCCTCGGCAAAGCCCAACCCTCCCTCGGGGGCTAGAAGGGGGGCACCCCCTCTGCGTCAAAATTTTCCTCGGAAAAAGTCTTTCTGCCAGAACATCTTTCGTGCTTTTTGACTACTTCGATAGTGGGATCATGAAAACGACGGAGTACACGTAAGCAGGCAAGGCCGACCGAGCTGAGGGACTCCTATGCCTCCGAGATACGGATACCTCACTCATCACCTTCTGCGATAAGTAACTCACGCTCGGATAAGCGATTCCGCTGACCGAACAAGTCTTAACACTCGAAAACTTTTCTGCCGAAACGATTTTTCGTGCCTTCTCGACTATATCGATAACAGAATCCAACGGACGAGTAAGAGTACACGTAAGCGGCAAGGCCGACCGAGCCGAGGGACTCCTACGCCTCCGGGATACGGATACCTCACTCATCACCTTCCGTGAAAAGTAACTCTTGCTCGGATAAACAATTATGTTACCGATGAACAAGTCCTGATACTCGAAACAAGGGGAAAAGAAACGTAGCTCTACAACACAACGACGGTATGTTTGGGCCTCGGCGGCCACCAAAAAACATACGCACACTACAGATAAATTGTTCCTACAGGTTTAGACATCAATAGGGGGAGCAGCAACACCCTCGGCATCGACTCCACCTTCGGCGGAGTCCGACCCAGCCTCGGACGGCGACACGGTCGAAGGATCTCCACCTCGAAGGAACCTATCGGCACCACGCCTGAGCCATCACCGCCAGGGCCTCCTCCAGGAACCCGGCCCGAGCAGACGACTCGACCGGCCACTCCGTAGCCTCAGCCAACTGTCCCCCGAGGACATCATCCCGGCTCATGGCCTCGGCAACCCGACTCCGGCTTCGGTCCCGTTAGTGGACGGCCCGGCCAGGCTCCAGCCGACGAAGCTTCTTTTTGAGCCAACTCTGCCTCTGTCCATGCTGACACTGCTGCCTCCGGCTCCGGCTCATCGCAGAGCGGCCGAGGGTTTCTTTAACTAAGCAAGAGAAGACTCGGGCGGCAAGGCCGACCGAGCCGAGGGACTCCTACGCCTCCGGGATACGGATACCTCACTCGTCACCTTCCGCACGAGGCAACTCACACTTGGTTAAGCGGTTTAGCTAGCCGACAGGCGAGTCCTAGTGCTCGAAATGAGGAAGAAACATGGCTTCACGCCAAAATACATACATGTTCAGGCCCCGACAGCCGCAATGAACAGACACCGACACTCAAGGTGCCATTACAGACGGAACTCCGGTTCCACTCCCGCGGGTATGAACAACCTCCACATCGGAGAGCCTGTGGGGCGACAAACTCCGGGCGACTCGCCAGCGACCTCTACAGCAGCAGCAATGGTCCCGGGACGGACGCTACCGCCGGAAGGCTCTCGTTCGCGTCCCCACTCAAGGGACGAGAACCAGACATTAAAGCCAAAGAGCCGGAGGTCGGTCCGTGGGTAGCGCTGACGGTCTCGTCAGCGGAGAAGCTTTCTCCAGCTGCCACCACCTCAGCACCGACGACGGCGTCCACCTGTCCACCAACACCGCACCGGCGAGCGTCGGCCGCCCCAAAGCGCACCAGCAGGTCCTCACTCCCGTCCTCGCCACGAAAACGAGGACAGAGGATGGAATGTTGCACCCTGGCTGGGCAGCAACAGTTTGCCTTCTCCGGCATGGCTGGAGGGTGCCTCCTCCGTAGAGCTGGAGGATGGTTTCCACCCCCAGAAGCTGGAAGAAGAGGTGGCCCGCCGACCTGTGCGGGAGGTAGAGCTCCGGCTTGCCTCGCTCTCCGCCCCAGCAAGGATGATGAAGATCCTTGAAGCTGAGGGCGGGGCAGAGGCCGCAACCCGGCTTGCTTCTCCCCACCATCGAATTGGTGGTCACCGTCTTGGGTGACCATCGGCGAGGGGATATAGCCGGGCTGCCTGATGAAAATCCTTGAAGCCGAGCGATGGCTGAAAGGTACCAACTTCCGCGAAGTTTTGTTCCTCCAACAGCAGCAAGACGAAAGCAACGCGGGCGCTCCCCATCCGGGGGCTCGGAAGGTGGAAGCGCGCAATGCATGAAGGGAGTGCGAAGGCATGACTGCCATCCAAGGGGGTCGCCCCCTTTTAAAGGCGGCTCTCCCCACTTGCGTCCTCAGCCATCACGGACTGAGTCTTCACCAGCACGCTCCAAGGTCCTCCCCCTATGACACGGGGGATGGGTCCCACGCGTCATGCAAGCTGGCCCAGGGCAGAAGAAGCCAAACCGCCGCGCGCAGAGCACATAACTGCCCAGCGGTTACAAGCACTCCTCCACTTTCGCCCAGACCGGCGGGTGAAAGGGCGGACCGCCATGCAGGCGGCATGCAACCGCACCAAGGGGGCACACCTTTTCGACTTCGACGCGTCCAGCATGGAGGCCCAGGCCCACACGTCATGTAACCGGCACGCCGGTTACTACGTGCGAGAAACTGCACCGCCACTTGCGCTAGTACCACGCCTTCTCAACTGTGGAACCGGTGCCGCGACTTGAGGCAACCCTGCGCATGGCCCAACAGTGCCAACCGAGCACATTGATCACGGGTCAGTCAGCCGCGAGAGAAGGTGCGACAGTCGATATGGCCAAAAGTGGGCCGGCAGTAATGGCGGCGGCAGGCGGGCGGAAGCAGCGGTCAAGTCGTCTGCAGGCTCACGTCCCGTCCTGGGACAGCGAGAGAACCCTCTCCCACGGCGTGAAGACGACGCGCCCGTGTTCCATTCCTCGAACGGCTCGCGCGCGCACAACGGCTGCCGCGTGAACCACTCGTCCCGTCGCATTAACTCTGCGGCAGGACAGGCGGCACCTTTGGCAGGCGAAGCAGGCGACGCTTCACCTCCGCCATAATGACCGCGTCAAAAAAGGTGTGCCACGTCGTTCGATTTCGTATCCTTTTCCTCTTCCTCTTTCTCTCTCTTGCTACAGGGACCGGGAAAGGGGATACTCCGAAAGGGGTCCTTCTCCACGAAGGAAGCGGGCCCCGAGCCCTCCTACTGATCAGAGGTTTGAAGGTTGGCCTCTCGGAAGGGTTCGACAGCCGCCTCAGAGCACTCGGGCTCCGCGCCCATTACTGGTCAGAGGTTCGAAGGCTGGCCCCTTAGAAGGGATCGACAGCCGCCTCAGGCCACTCGGGCTCCGCGCCCACTACTGATCAGGGGTTCGTAGGCTGGCCCCCGAAGGGTTCGACAGCCGCCTTAGAGCACGCAGAGCGAGGGATGACTCTGGGTACATCCGATACATGGCCGAGGCTCGGGTTACGCTCCCGAGGTACCCTAGGACATTTCCGAGACCAGCAGGAGCGATTCTGTAACAGAATCCCATCAGAGAGAGGCATCGAGCCCTCGGACCCTATCAAATGGGACCGGGTCCGGCAAATCACCTGCAGGTACTTTTGGAGCGCGCCTCTGGGCCACTAGCCGACCCTTATCGAACGGGGCACGGGCGTCCACTCGGATCACCCGTTAGCTGTGACGGAACCTCCCAAGTAATTAGGCCCACCTACAGTTGTCCTTGTCCAACAGACATCAGACAACCCTGTAGATGTTCCTGAATCACTCGACAAGTTCGGTATCTTATTTCTCACCTTTCCAGGAACGTTTCACCCGTCTTGCAGACATTACAGAACATCGGAGATATAGAAATGCGGAAGCGATACATAAACTTACCTTTATTTTAAAGTAAGATCAAGTTGAATATGTACAGACCAGATTATATCCTAGGAGTGCAGAGTAATATACATACCAAGGGAGGCAAACACTCCTCCCGATAAGTTTTTACACAAAAGTCCGAAATGGAGGATCCTTTCCTCCCGCACTTCATTCCTTGTGTTCTTCCTTTGGTACCACCTCAGAACAGAAGCAACAAAAGTTTGTCGCTCCTTCACCTAAAACAACATGGGACAAAGCCCTGAGTACGAAGTGTACTTTTGCAAGACTTACCTGACAAAGTAAAAGACTCTCAAGGATATGCTGGATTTGGGAATCAAGGAGAGGCTTTAGCAAGAATCAACTTAGATACTTTTGCAGAAATAGCTTACTAAAGTGAGTCCTTACATTCAACATTTTAATGCCAGATTAAGTATTAATAGACTCTGTTTGCATATGGTCTACTTTCACCATCTCATCAATACAACATCATTTTTATTCATAATGTTCACATCCTGACTTAGGTTGCAGGGCAGTGACCAAGTCTTCATATCCGTGAAGGTACGGCGATCCAAATCGATTATACTCAGCTGAGGATCTCCAATCACACGACATATGTAGCACTTAACCCTTGCATATGTCAACCCGCCACCGGGGTTCTTAAGACCAGATCAGGTTCACGCAAACCGAGAGCACAGATACACCACTGTCCAGCCTCTTGCTACGGAGGGTACACGCTACTCCCGCCACCGCTCCACGCCCATTTCGTGTTATCTTATTCTGGCCTTAGTCTGCCCGAGGCAAGGCTTACCCATGACGAGGCATGTGACCAGTTAAAGGGTCCTCGATCATCAAGCCTACATACGCATCAATCCTTAATCAACCTGGGTAGAACATCACATGTTCCTAGCCCAAGTCCCAATTTAAGTATTTCCACCCTTAGGATTGTTTGTGTTCCTTAGGATGAAAAGAGCATCACAGGGAACTTTGCAGTAAGATCCCACCATGCTCCCAATGAAAATATATTCTTGCAGGTAGAAGTCATCCTTCCTCAGGATAACCCCTGAGCTAGGCAGTATTGCAAAAGACAACCTCTATCCACAAGATCTAAGCAGGGCTAAGCATTTTTGTAAATCATATTTTTGATACTTCACCAGAAGTATCTATAAAGGTATGGATATCAAGGAAGGCAATGCATCAAAGGGTTTCCAAGCAACTCCTATAAACCTAATGCACATTTCACTAGACTTAAAGTGTGCAAAAATTATTTAAAAACACAAGGAAGGGGTTGCATGCACCGGGGCTTGCCTTTGTTAGTAGGTGAGTCAGGCTCGGACCCGCAGATGTCAAAGTAGAAACAATTTCCGGCCTGAGATTCCGAAGGTGGTGGTGTCTTCTCTTCAGTTACTTCAATCTCTTCTTCGTTTTCTAAACATAACCATATAGGTATATATAAGAATGAATGCCATGTAATGCCCATGAGAGTGCAAAGATAATGAGAATTTATTATCTAAGTCTTGAATACAACTTTCCTTCACGGAACTCCGAGAACTTAGGGTTTCCGGAGTCAGTAAAGGAGTTCAAAGGGCAGGGGGTTTTGGGTTCTAAGTATCAAACAAGGTCCAAATCAACCCAAACTCTACCCAAGGCTTCTAAATAATGTGTAGAGCTTATATAAAAAGTTTGAGCAATTTTAGGATTACCATTTATTTTCTAAAAATCCAGAACTAATGTTTTAAGCTACTTTAAATACTCCAAAATTCCTTATTTTATCTAAAAATCAGTCAACTATTTTTATTAAATTCTATGGAAAATAAGAAGCCTAGGAAAATTAGTTTGACAATTTTAGGGTTTTTCTACACTTTTCTATAATTGTTTTAGCTCTGGAATAAAAAGAAAAAGAGAAACTTGAGAATAGTACTGGGCTACATCTGGCCCAGATCAGCCCAGCAATAGCAGAAGCGCGTGCACGCCCGCGCCCGTGGGGCAGGTTTGCACAGAGGCCCTCGACGTTTTGGATAACTTGAAGTGGGCTCTGTTACTGTTTTCTTAAGTCGCTGACAATTTGCAGAAAAGACCCCCGGTTTCTATTCCTTTACACCGACCGATCCCCGACGGCGCTCCACACGGGAAGCCCAACTCCGGCGAGCTAGACCGGCCGGAGGGGACCAAGACCGGTGCTAGTCTTCGATTCACCCCTGATTCTACCCCAGAGGAGTATTTCCCCTCACTCAATTTTCGAATTGGAGCTCTACCGTACCCTGTCCACGGGGACAGTGCGAAGAATCTAAGGAAAAGCGTGTTCCCGGCGACCCGTGGCAGTCTAGTTCAATTGGATGATTTGGTGAGCATCAAGGACATGGGAGGGTGTTGGAACAATAGCATAGAGGGCGAGATCGGACCTGAGTTGAGCTGGCCACGGCGAGGTGTTCTTCGCGGCGTATTTGAACCGGGTTGGGGGAAATGCAAAATTTGAGCTCGCTGGTGATCGGCTGGGAGCAATACTAGATGTGGTGGTGCGTGATGATGTTGCGAAGCTGACAGCGGGCTCAATTTATAGGCCAAGTGAGCGGTGGCCGGGAATTTGGGTTGAGCGCGGTGGCGGTCAGAGAAGAAGTGAGTCACCGACATGGTGATTCGTGGCCTCCTTACCGTGACGGCCCTCCCGGCAATCATCAGACCAGTATGGCACCGGGGTTGCGACGTGGTAACTACGGAGGCACGTGGCGTTTCTTCGTCGGGCAGCCAACCCCGGCGAGGATAACTTCGACCGACCGCACGGCAAGTGGACATGACGGCCAGAATAGTTTACTGGCCGGAGTTATCCACGGCGATGATATTTGTGTGACCCTAAGCGCTATCCAAACCATCCAAGCACAAATCGCAGCGACGACGGCACGAATCGCGGCGGAGGGAGTCGTCGGCGGTGAGAGCTGTTGTGCTGGCGTTCTGATCTATAGAGAACACTTTACCATGGCGTTTCTTCATTCAGTTGGCCTGACAGTCAACATTTGAACTCGATTTTTCTCTCAAATCTCTGTGGCATCTTGTCCAAAGATCTGCATCAAAGTTATAGAGCCACAATCCAGCTATAACTTTGCTACATAGGATTCCTACAAAAAGCCACTGGATCCTACTTAGAATTAAGCTTGAAGTTCATGCCATCTATTTGTCAGTCTAAATTTCAGACTTAATCAGCCTGACAGCCTTACTTTGAGTATGATTATCTCCAAATTTTTCACAACAACTTTGTAACACCCCAGGTGTTACCAGGGCTAGAGCCCACCTTGATACTAAAGGCTATGATCACATGTGGAAGAACTTAAGGAGCAAAAGCATGAGGGCCTTGGAAAGCTAGATTTTAACCAAGGATTGTGAGTAACCAAAAGCATTACTCTAATCCTTACACACTTACTACCTTGGATAGGAGGGGAGAAGAACCCTAGACCTCTCTTAAACCCTATCTCCCAAAACCCTTGATAAGAGGGAAAAGAGAATGAACAAGTGTGCAAAGCATGAGTAATTTTTATCCAAACCTTAAGTAACCTTATAACCAGCAATTAGGGGAAGGAAATATTGCAAAAAGACCCCTGGAGAAACCCCAAATCAAATCTCCAAGTGGAGAGAGAGCTAGAGCTCTCTATTTCTCTCTAAGTTAAAAACTACACCTACACTAAAGATCAGTTGTGTTCACCTCGAAGCTGGCATCAAATCCACCTATGTCCTATACCAAAAATGTGGCATACCACCCAAGGCACCCACTGGAAAAAGCTGAGCCCGAGACTTGGACGTTTGACATGCCTTGGCATGGTTTTTGTCGCGAGGTGGGCAGTGTGACACACCCGATTTGGCGACCAGAGATCTCCCTGCCTAGGCCATATCTGCCATGGCAGCTCACGGATGAGAGACAGCCCTAGGTGCCAGGAAAAGACTCGTGCCGGATTTTTGCCAAGATTCGCACGTTTGTGACTTGGGTGAGCTGTGGAACACGGGCAGATTGTAAGCTCCACGTGTTCGACGCAACCTGAGCTTGCCAGAGCACGCCCGCGCGCGCCCCGCGTCGCGCCAACGGCCAGCCGGCATCCTGTCCCGCGCCCGCGCCTATAAAGCCCTCCCAAGCGTCGGTTACACTCTTCCGCACACGCTCAAGCCTCACCGGAGCCCAGTTCACCGCCGTTTGCCCGTGCGCAGCGTGTCCGCGGCCACCCGAGCCACTGCCGTCGTAGACCGGCCATTTCAGCTTGCCCCAGCCCCATCCAACCCTCAGAGACGAGTGTGCACAACTCAGTGAAGCTCCCCGAGCAAGGAATCGAAGCCTGCTTCGCCGGAGAGGCCAGTCCACGGTCGCCGGAGTTCACAACCCCGCCGGAGTGCGTGGACCGAGTAATCCACTCAACCCTTCTTTGATTCCTTGTGCACACGGTCTCTACGTTACCCCAGGAAGCTCACCGTGCCCTTGGATTGAACCAGATCGCCGTGGTTTGGCCAGTGCACTCGCCGCCGACAAGAACACCCGCCTGCGCACGTGGACCGGGCGATTCCGGCCATCCCCTCCGTCGAGCCGCACCTCGCTGTGACCGCCAGAGTCTCCCCGAGCCAACCCTGCCCTTCGCCGGACCTATCTCGCCGCCGGTAAGCCGCGCCACCCTTTTCTTTCCCGCGGGTACTGTTTACATTGGGGGAAGGACTGCGGGTGAGAGGAAGAGAAGGTCAGGGGGCTTTTTGAACTATCAGCGACCCAGGGGAATAGTGGCTCAGGGGTAGATTTGTGCGAGTTGATTTAGTTTAAACCCAGGGACCTCGGTGTAAACTGTTTTTCCAGGAAACTCTTATTAAATCTGTTTTTAAATTGAACAGAGACTTTAAAAATTCATAACTTCTATTTAGTTCATCCAAATTTGGTCAAACCAATTTTGTCAGGCTCTAAATAATGTAACCTACTTAAGAAAAATATAAAACCTCCTAGGTACTATAGAAAACTTTAAAGCTCTGATTTATTTATAGTTTTAGCCAAAAGCTCAATAATAGAAAGAAAAATAGTTGTGCTATTTGACTAGGGTTAGAAAAATTTGGAGAAGTGTATATCTACCTACTGACCTGTTTAAAAATGTTAAACCTTTCTGTCCACCTCATTAAGTTAGTTTTTGCCCCTTATTTTACAATATGCTTAAGGTTAAGAAAAATAGAAAATATGATTTAAATATTGAACCAGAGGGCACCTCTATTTTTGTTAGGGTACTTATTCAATGTAGTTCACTGGAAAAATCTATCATACCCTGGTTTAGTATAAAATAAGTGGGATACCTTTTATTTGAATAAAACAAGGAAAACTTAGAAAAACCCTACAAAAATAACCCCAAGGTGAAAACACCCCCACCCTTGGGATAGTTAATGTTTTGTTATTAAGAACTTAGGAAAAATATGAAATCTGCTGTTTGACATTTTTCAAATACCAATGTAGTAGAAAGTGCCTTTTTGACATTAAACTTTAGAAAAATCATAATTAAATAACCACCCCTTAGCTTTCTGTGATTTTTGGCACAGAAGCCTATTATTACTGTTAGATGCTAGCAAAAATAACCTTTAGGGCAGAACCCACTCTAATTAAGAATTGTAGTACAAAGTGGCCCATTTACCCAATTTTTGTTCTTTTTGTCTTGAGTTTAGCCTTGATTTGGGGAGCCTCAAATTCTTAAAACAAGCTAGAATAGCAAATGGCAACCCACTGTAATTTTTACAGAATTTTTGGAAATTATTAAACCACTGTCGTAGTTAAAACCTCACTAGAAACCATAAGTAGAAATTAAAGAAAGGAAAAGGATAATGGTAATTAATGTCATCCTAAAAACCCTTGTAATTTGTCCACTGAAATATATAAAGACAATACAAATCCACTATGTTATCCCCAATGAAAACCTAAGCCTAAAGAGTAATAAGCCTAACCCACTAGAAGCCCCGCATGGCTAAGAAACCCTAAGTTACTCCTTAACTTAGTTTTCTTTTTAGCATAATGTTATTTAATCCTGCATAATCATGACATCCGTGTTCATTGCATTCGATAGACTGTAACCTTGCTGACGGAGAGTACGTCCTCGTGCCGGAGCAAGGAGCTGCTCAGGAGGTAGCCCCGAACCCAGCACCAGAGCCTGCACCAGAGGACCTGCCTGCCACTGCTTTGGAAGGCAAGCCCCGGTTTATGCATAACCTGTTATCTATGCTATTTTACTTCAGTTAATGATTGTAGGATTGATTGTGCACTTAGGTGTAGGAATTGTTTGAAACCCTAGTTGCATGATCTCAGGAACCCTTTTGAGATGAATACTAGTATGATAGGTCGAGTAGTTGCTTTATTTAATTAGGATCTCGGTAGAAGACGAGTGATTTTTCTAGCACTCGCGCGAGATCAGGAAATTGATTGTACCCACTTTCATACTACCATGATACTAGTGGTAGACAACAATCCATGGGGATTGGTTGTCTACGAGATGGGAAAATGGAATAAGGATTAACGTGCGGATACCTGTGTCAAGCGTTTGAACGTACTAAGCACATACCGAGAAATATGGTAAATTGGTAAGCCTAGTACCTGAGTGAACCTGGCAGTGGACATATCCCCTCACGCGACCTGAGACGTGGTCTCCCATTCCAGTTATGGTGGGTACAAGTGTGGTCACTGCACGACAGCAGTCGGGGTCAGTGAGGCATTGTACGCCAAGGCGGTGAGCCCTGATCTGCTGACGGGGAATTGATGGGGACGGTTGATATGTGTGGGGACGGAGTGCCCCTACATGTCGTGTGTTTAGGTTTACCTTGCAAGGATAAAAACTCGATTCGAATCGTCTGCTTCTCGCAGCTAATGAGACTGCTTGATCCATTGTACTGCATTGAGTAATAAGTGGAAATATGATGAGTTGATATAAGATGTTGATTGCTAATAATGTTTGCTACTATGTATGAGTAGATAGTACACTTTTAGCCTTAAGAGAGTCACACTTAAATTGACAAAGTTAAAACTTGACTTAGAAACTCAGCTAGTGCTTTTGGCAACCAAACCCCACAGCCAAACAGCTGCATGTCTAGAGGTAGAGGAGTAGACTCCTCACACCGGGTAAGTCTAGCTGAGTATTAGTATACTCAGCCTTGCTTGTGGCATAATTTTACAGGTTCTCTGGAGGAAATGGTTGCTGGAGTGACTTGGTCGTCCATCTTGCCACCGGGTTGGACTGTCGAGTGGGACCCTGCCTCGGCTGAGGAGGAGCATGAGGAGTGATGGGACAGGCTTCCCCATCTCTCTGTTTAATTACCGTTAGTTTTATCCCGCTGCACTTCGAACACTGATGGCTACTTTTGCAAAACTCCGATGATGATGTAATAATTTAATACTCTTTCCTGCATGGTTTTATGTTTTATTGTATTTGCTCTGTGACTCACCATCGAGTGAGATTGTGGTACTTGATCCTGTCAGTGGCCGTGTCGGACTCGATCCGAGGGATTGACGGGTTATTCCCATTTAAGTGTGGTCTAGCCTTTAAAGCGGGACTTAGACACTTAAGTTGGAATAATTCGGGCAGTTCCGCCACAGCTGGTATCGGAGCTTGTACCACCACAGAGGAATCAATAAAATGTGAATACCATCATTTTTCCAAAATAAAACTTGGTAGAAACAGTGTTGGATAGATAGTAGGACGAGCAGGATAGACCTAGGACGTGAAGCCTTAGGATGATAGAAGGGGTAGCTAGGTGGCTAAGTGATTAGGCCCTACAGGCCATTTTTACAGGATGGGAGTTCTTCCCTACTCCTTTTATCTTGTTGTGAGGTCGTTCAGGACGAGCATGCATGCATTCTTAATTAAGCAATTGGATAACTGAGTAAGGACTTAAAAACAAGATAATAATCAACTAGGTCCCCAGTGCCTTTTTATTTAACTAGAAAGAGGCTGAGTTTTATTTATTTTCCTTGTTCTTTTTATAATTCTTTTTCTTTTTACTTACGCTTAACCATACACAGATGACTTCCCATGGATCCTCAGACGACGGGAATGCACTGTCTCACACTGACGGGCTTGCACGAGAGGGCTTTCCCCGCATTTTGTGGGAGGTACTTCAGGGGGCCGGATACACGACACCCCCTCAGTACGCGGTGCAGCAGTTCGAGAAGCACCGAGTACCTCGCTATAGGGTGAGGATGACCTTGGAGCCTCATCCCCTGCAGCCAGGCTGGCGCTCCTTGGACTCCGAGTCTTTTGGATACCGAGCTGAGGACACGATCGAGGCAATCGCTCTACACGGGTTGACCACTTTCTGCGGATTCCATCCTTTGGAGCTGGCTACCAACCCCATTGGCTTGTTCCCCGCTGAAAGGGAGGACGACCCAATGTGGAAGGATCGGGTGGAGCATGCCAAGGATATCTGGGCCATCTACCCAGGACAGACTGCGCACTTGACCGTACGGTGCATGAATGCCCTGTACCGTCTGCAAGTGATGCGCGGTGAGGCGATGTCCCATCTGATGGCATTGTTGGAGGTAACAAAGATTACCTTGGACAACAGGGAGGAGCTTGTGGTTGATTTGTCCACTGAGATGGTGGAGAAGGACTTGCAGGTGGAGCAGCTATCCACTGATATCCAAGAGTTGGAGGAATTGGTGGGTACCTGGGAGAACACCATCGAGGTTCTCGAGGACCAGCTCATTAACACCCAGCAGCAGCTTGCCGAAGCTAATGAGCACCTGGATATGCATCATCAGGAGATCCAAGACATGGAGGCCAACGAGGACGTCGACATCGAGGGAGGAGAGGAGCCTGCCTCTAGTGTGGACACTGCTGGCTCAGGGAGACCACCTTCCCCCGAGTCGAGTGTTGCCTCGTTCACTCACTAGATGTCCAGGGTAGAGTTAGACGTTGGTGATGGTAGGACTCCTCGCAGCTAGCTTAGCTTTTGCACCCTTGGGGTACTAGGCTAGATAGAGTTGAGTCTTTTTGGGACAAATGATGTAACCGTGATAAACTCTCTTAGAAGCATGTTTGATGGATGCTGTTATCAGTTTTAAATTCGGAAGGAAAATTTTATGCCTGTTTAAATTCTTTTGTTGAAATTGGAGTCTATCATATTGCTTTTGACTCTTTTCGCCGCGATTAAATCTTGAACTTGGAGATATGGTGTTAAGTATGTATGTGGTTTTTCAGATGGCCAGGAGGCAACATCGTGGCCAAAATGAGCGCGTTCCTCCACCGCCGCCACCACCTCCCACTCTGCAGGAGCTCATGGCTCAGCAGAATGAGATTTTGAGGCAGCTAGCTCAGCGTCAGCCACCACCTCAGCACTATGGTGGTGGAGACCATCAGCGTCACCCCGCGGCAGCTACCTACCAGGAGTTCCTCAGTACTCAGCCTCCATTGTTCACAAGGGCGGAGGACCCACTTGATGCAGATGTATGGTTGCGAGTGGTGGAATCCAAATTCCCACTACTCCATGGAGCTTGTACAGAGGTCACTAAAGTCAGGTTCGCCACCCAGCAGCTTCGCGGACCCGCAAGGACTTGGTGGGACCATTTTCTTGCCATGCAGCCAGAGGATCGAGAGGTTGAATGGAGGGAGTTCAAGGCAGCTTTCAGGGGACACCATATACCAGCCGGGATTATGGACCGAAAGCTCAATGAGTTTTTGGCACTCACTCAGGGCAACAGGACAGTGTTGCAGTATGCCCAGGCTTTTAATGACTTGTGCCAGTATGCTGGGTATCACGCAGATACGGATGAGAAGAAGAGAGACAGGTTCAGGAGTGGGCTCAGCACTAAGCTCCGTGACCGTCTCAACACCGTCAGGGCCAACAGTTACAATGAGTTGGTCAACATGGCTATCTCCCAGGAGGACTGCATTACAGCTCGACAAGCGGAGAAGAAGAGGAAGACCCCTGTGGCAGGACCTTCAGCTCAGCCACAGCGCTTCAGGATTGTGTCCGACACCCAGAACAGGGGACCCTAGCAGCAGCAAGGAAGATGGGTGATCCGACCACAGCAGCAGCAGCAGGCACCCAACCGCACCCAGTTTCTAGCTCAGAGGAACAATCAGCAGCAGTACCGCCAGGCAAATGACAACAGGTGTTTCACATGTGGCAACACCGGCCATTACGCCAAAAATTGCCCCAGGAACCAGCAGAGGCAGGGGCAGAATGTCAATCAGAACCAAGGCAAGAGACAGAAGGTGCAAGTGAGGCAGGGCAGGCTGAACTTCACCACTATGGCTGATATTCCAGAGGGAGCACCCGTCATGACTGGTATCTTTACAGTTTTAAATTATCCCGCTATTATTCTTTTTGATTCTGGTGCATCGCATAGCTTTATCAGTGCCAAATTTAGTGCCAAGTGCCAATTGCCTTTTCACCACACCAATGGGGGTATTACAATTTCAACACCAGGAGGCAGGGTTGCCACTTACCAAATTAACAAGAATGTGCCTATAAAGTTTGGTAGTCTGATAATTAAAACCAACCTCCTCATTTTGGGGTTGGATAGTGTGGATATCATATTGGGAACTGACTGGTTGACCAGAAATCAGGTTGTGATGGATATTGCAGCTAGAGCCATTGAGGTGCACTCACCAACTTGTGGTGGAACCACACTATATTTGCCTGACCAGGGTTGTACCGATCTTGTGCCTTTGTTATGTTAGAATCCCCAGTGGAAAGGATCCCAGTGGTCTGTGACTACCCAGATGTATTTCCGGAAGAATTGCCAGGGATGCCACCTGACCGAGACATTGAGTTCGCCATCGAATTGCAACCCGGGACTGCTCCTATCTCCAAGAGACCCTATAGGATGCCTCCCGCGGAATTGGCAGAATTGAAGAAGCAATTGCAAGAGTTGTTGGACAAGGGGTTTATTCGCCCAAGTACTTCACCATGGGGATGTCCAGCTTTGCTTGTGAAGAAAAAGGATGAGAGTTTGAGGATGTGTGTTGACTACCGCCCTCTCAATGCGGTGACTATTAAGAACAAATACCCGCTGCCCCGTATTGATGTTCTGTTTGATCAATTAGTGGGAGCCAAGGTATTTTCCAAGATAGACCTTCGCTCAGGTTACCATCAGATCAAGATCCGTGCCAGTGACATTCCCAAGACGGCTTTCTCTACCAGATATGGGTTGTATGAGTTTTTGGTGATGTCTTTTGGGCTGACCAATGCCCCGGCCTATTTTATGTACCTGATGAACTCAGTGTTCATGCCAGAGTTGGATAAGTTCGTGGTCGTTTTCATTGATGATATTCTGGTCTATTCCAAAAATGAAGATGAGCATACTGAGCACCTGCACATCGTGCTTCAGCGGCTGCGCGATCATCATCTCTATGCTAAGTTGTCTAAATGTGAGTTCTGGCTGAAGGAAATCAAATTCTTGGGTCATACAATTTCTCAGGATGGGATATCAGTTGATCCTGAGAAGGTACAAGAAGTGATGGATTGGAAACCCCCGACTACAGTGAGGCAGATTCGGAGTTTTCTGGGATTGGCAGGGTATTATCGACGATTTATCCCGGATTTTTCCAGAATTGCCAAACCAATGACTGAACTGTTGAAAAAGGGAGTCAAGTATAATTGGAGCCAAAAGTGTGAAGATGCCTTTCACACTTTGAGGCAGCATTTGACAACAGCCCCAGTGTTGGCTCAACCTGACAACACCAAGCCATTTGAAGTTTATTGTGATGCTTCTGGTACTGGATTGGGATGTGTCTTGATGCAAGAAAACAGAGTCATTGCTTATGCTTCCCGGGCACTCAGGCCCCATGAGCAGAACTACCCGACACATGATCTGGAATTGGCAGTTGTGGTTCATGCTCTTAAGATATGGAGACACTACTTGATGGGAGCCCACTGTAACATCTACACTGATCACAAGAGTCTCAAATACATCTTCACTCAGGCAGATCTGAACATGAGGCAGAGGAGATGGTTGGAGTTAATCAAGGACTATGATTTAGAGGTGCATTACCATCCTGGTAAAGCCAATGTTGTGGCAGATGCCTTGAGCAGAAAGGCCCAGTGCAATTGTATAAGCATAGATACAAGAGTTACCACCCTGTGCGATGAGTTGTGCAAGCTGAACCTGGAAGTTGTTCCTTCCGGTGAATTAAGTTATATCTCGGTGGAACCCACATTGCAAGAGCAAATAGTGAGGGCACAGATTGAGGATAGGGGTGTTCAAATGATTAAGGTAATGGTCAAGCAAAAGGCAGAGAAATACAAATGCTTCCGTCAGGACAGCAAGGGAATCCTATGGTTTGGAGACCGATTGGTTGTTCCCAAGGACCCTGAGCTCAGAAAGAAGATACTAGATGAAGCTCACCTTTCCAAATTCTCCATGCACCCGGGTAGCAACAAGATGTACCATGATCTCAGATCTTTATATTGGTGGACTAGAATGAAAAGGGAAATTGCCAAGTACATATCCGAGTGTGACACCTGCCAGAGAATCAAGGCCAGTCACTTGAAGGCAGCAGGCCCTTTGCAACCCCTTCCCATACCATCTTGGAAATGGGAGGACATTTGCATGGACTTCATAGTGGGATTACCCAATACCTCCCGGCACCATGATTCTATTTGGGTTATTGTGGACCGGTTGACCAAGACCGCTCATTTCTTGCTAGTGCACACCACCCACAAGACAGAGAAGTACGCAGAAATTTACGTTGATCAAATAGTAAGATTGCATGGTATTCCAAAGACCATTGTATCTGACAGAGGAGCACTGTTTGTGGCACGCTTTTGGGAGCAACTGCAAGAATCACTTGGGACCCAAGTAATCCGAAGCTCAGCATACCATCCCCAAACAGATGGCCAGACCGAAAGGGTGAATCAGATTTTGGAAGACATGTTGCGAGCATGTGCACTACACTACGGGAAGGATTGGGACAAGTGTCTGTCTTTGGCAGAGTTTTCTTACAATAACAGCTATCAGTCCAGTCTGAAGATGGCACCTTTTGAAGCCTTGTATGGGAGAAGGTGTAGGACCCCACTAAATTGGTCTCAAGCAGGAGAAAGGGAAATTTTTGGGCCAGACTTGGTACTTGAGGCAGAGGCAAAGGTCAGGGTTATTACCAAGAACTTAGAAGCTGCTCAGGCCAGGCAAAGGAGCTATCATGATAAGAGGCGGAAGCCTCTACAGTTTGAGGTGGGAGATCATGTCTATCTTAAGGTATCACCCACCAAGGGTGTCCAGAGATTCGAGATCAAGGGCAAGTTAGCTCCTCGCTACATTGGACCCTATGAGATCAAGGCAAGTTGTGGACCCGTAGCTTACCAATTGGAATTGCCACCTCACATGTCAGCAGTTCACAATGTGTTCCATGTATCTCAGCTGCGGAAATGTGTTCGCCTACCCACTGAAGTACTGCCAGAACCAGACCTTGAGATAGAACCAGAATTATCCTACCAAGAGTACCCCGTCAAGGTATTAGATCAAAAGGAAAGATCAACTCGAGCAAGGTCGGTCAGAATGTATAAAGTTCAGTGGAGTCACCATTCAGCAGAGGAAGCTACATGGGAGACTGAGGATTTTCTACGCTCTCGCTTCCCCGACTTTCTGCCCAAAGGAGTCGGTATGTAACCCCAAAAACCCCACCCCCACCTGCCCTTTGAATTCAATTATAAGAAAAACTTAGATAACAAGGATAGTCTAAGTTGTGGATTTAACTTAAGAAGGGCTTCCTTCTGAAGTTGCAAAGAGAATGACATTCGAAGAGCAGTTAATAAGAAGAAACTCAAGTGAAAAGGAAGAATAACACCAACACACCTTCAAGCATCCTCCAAGGGCCTCTACCTAAAATCTTGGGACGAGATTCCTTTAAGGGGGGAGGGCTGTAACACCCCAGGTGTTACCATGGCTAGAGCCCACCTTGATACTAAAGGCTATGATCACATGTGGAAGAACTTAAGGAGCAAAAGCATGAGGGCCTTGGAAAGCTAGATTTTAACCAAGGATTGTGAGTAACCAAAAGCATTACTCTAATCCTTACACACTTACTACCTTGGATAAGAGGGGAGAAGAACCCTAGACCTCTCTTAAACCCTATCTCCCAAAACCCTTGATAAGAGGGAAAAGAGAATGAACAAGTGTGCAAAGCATGAGTAATTTTTACCCAAACCTTAAGTAACCTTATAACCAGCAATTAGGGGAAGGAAATATTGCAAAAAGACCCCTGGAGAAACCCCAAATCAAATCTCCAAGTGGAGAGAGAGCTAGAGCTCTCTATTTCTCTCTAAGTTAAAAACTACACCTACACTAAAAATCAGTTGTGTTCACCTCGAAGCTGGCATCAAATCCACCTATGTCCTATACCAAAAATGTGGCATACCACCCAAGGCACCCACTGGAAAAAGTTGAGCCCGAGACTTGGACGTTTGACATGCCTTGGCATGGTTTTTGTCGCGAGGTGGGCAGTGTGACACACCCGATTTGGCGACCAGAGATCTCCCTGCCTAGGCCATATCTGCCATGGCAGCTCATGGATGAGAGACAGCCCTAGGTGCCAGGAAAAGACTCGCGCCGGATTTTGCCAAGATTCGCACGTTTGCGACTTGGGTGAGCTGTGGAACACGGGCAGATTGTAAGCTCCACGTGTTCGACACACCCTGAGCTTGCCAGAGCACGCCCGCGCGCGCCCCGCGTCGCGCCAACAGCCAGCAGGCGTCCTGTCCCGCGCCTGCACCTATAAAGCCCTCCCAAGCGTCGGTTACACTCTTCCGCGCACGCTCAAGCCTCACCGGAGCCCAGTTCACCGCCGTTTGCCCGTGCGCAGCGTGTCCGCGGCCACCCGAGCCACTGCCGCCGTAGACCGGCCAGTCCAGCTTGCCCCAGCCCCATCCAACCCTCAGAGACGAGTGTGCGCAACTCAGTGAAGCTCCCCGAGCAAGGAATCGAAGCCTGCTTCACCGGAGAGGCCAGTCCACGGTCGCCGGAATTCACAACCCCGCCAGAGTGCGTGGACCGGGTAATCCACTCAACCCTTCTTCGATTCCTTGTGCACACGGTCTCTACGTTACCCCAAGAAGCTCACCGTGCCCTTGGATTGAACCAGATCGCCGTGGTTTGGCCGGTGCACTCGCCGCCGACGAGAACACCCGCCTGCGCACGTGGACCGGGCGATTCCGGCCATCCCCGCCGTCGAGCCGCACCTCGCTGTGACCGCCAGAGTCTCCCCGAGCCAACCCTGCCCTTCGTCGGACCTATCTCGCCGCCGGTAAGCCGCGCCACCCTTTTCTTTCCCGCGGGTATTGTTTACATTGGGGGAAGGACTGCGGGTGAGAGGAAGAGAAGGTCAGGGGGCTTTTTGAACTGTCAGCGACCCAGGGGAATAGTGGCTCAGGGGTAGATTTGTGCGAGTTGATTTAGTTTAAACCCAGGGACCTCGGTGTAAACTGTTTTTCCAGGAAACTCTTATTAAATCTGTTTTTAAATTGAACAGAGATTTTAAAAATTCATAACTTCTATTTAGTTCATCCAAATTTGGTCAAATCAATTTTGTCAGGCTCTAAATAATGTAACCTACTTAAGAAAAATATAAAACCCCCTAGGTACTATAGAAAACTTTAAAGCTCTGATTTATTTATAGTTTTAGCCAAAAGCTCAATAATAGAAAGAAAAATAGTTGTGCTATTTGACTAGGGTTAGAAAAATTTGGAGAAGTGTATATCTACCTACTGACCTGTTTAAAAATGTTAAACCTTTCTGTCCACCCAATTAAGTTAGTTTTTGCCCCTTATTTTACAATATGCTTAAGGTTAAGAAAAATAGAAAATGTGATTTAAATAATGAACTAGAGAGCACCCCTATTTTTGTTAGGGTACTTATTCAATGTAGTTCACTGGAAAAATCTATCATACCCTGGTTTAGTATAAAATAAGTGGGATACCTTTTATTTGAATAAAACAAGGAAAACTTAGAAAAACCCTACAAAAATAACCCCAAGGTGAAAACACCCCCACCCTTGGGATAGTTAATGTTTTGTTATTAAGAACTTAGGAAAAATATGAAATCTGCTGTTTGACATTTTTCAAATACCAATGTAGTAGAAAGTGCCTTTTTGACATTAAACTTTAGAAAAATCATAATTAAATAACCACCCCTTAGCTTTCTGTGATTTTTGGCACAGAAGCCTATTATTACTGTTAGATGCTAGCAAAAATAACCTTTAGGGCAGAACCCACTCTAATTAAGAATTGTAGTACAAAGTGGCCCATTTACCCAATTTTTATTCTTTTTGTCTTGAGTTTAGCCTTTATTTGGGGAGCCTCAAATTCTTAAAACAGGCTAGAATAGCAAATGGCAACCCACTGTAATTTTTACAGAATTTTTGGAAATTATTAAACCACTGTCGTAGTTAAAACCTCACTAGAAACCATAAGTAGAAATTAAAGAAAGGAAAAGGATAATGGTAATTAATGTCATCCTAAAAACCCTTGTAATTTGTCCACTGAAATATATAAAGACAATACAAATCCACTATGTTATCCCCAATGAAAACCTAAGCCTAAAGAGTAATAAGCCTAACCCACTAGAAGCCCCGCATGGCTAAGAAACCCTAAGTTACTCCTTAACTTAGTTTTCTTTTTAGCATAATGTTATTTAATCCTGCATAATCATGACATCCATGTTCATTGCATTCGATAGACTGTAACCTTGCTGACGGAGAGTACGTCCTCGTGCCGGAGCAAGGAGCTGCTCAGGAGGTAGCCCCGAACCCAGCACCAGAGCCTGCACCAGAGGACCTGCATGCCACTGCTTTGGAAGGCAAGCCCCGGTTTATGCATAACCTGTTATCTATGCTGTTTTACTTCACTTAATGATTGTAGGATTGATTGTGCACTTAGGTGTAGGAATTGTTTGAAACCCTAGTTGCATGATCTCAGGAACCCTTTTGAGATGAATACTAGTATGATAGGTCGAGTAGTTGCTTTATTTAATTAGGATCTCGGTAGAAGACGAGTGATTTTTCTAGCACTCGCGCGAGATCAGGAAATTGATTGTACCCACTTTCATACTACCATGATACTAGTGGTAGACAACAATCCATGGGGATTGGTTGTCTACGAGATGGGAAAATGGAATAAGGATTAACGTGCGGATACCTATGTCAAGCGTTTGAACGTACTAAGCACATACCGAGAAATATGGTAAATCGGTAAGCCTAGTACCTGAGTGAACCTGGCAGTGGACATATCCCCTCACGCGACCTGAGACGTGGTCTCCCATTCCGGTTATGGTGGGTACAAGTGTGGTCACTGCACGACGGCAGTCGGGGTCAGTGAGGCATTGTACGCCAAGGCGGTGAGCCCTGATCTGCTGACGGGGAATCGATGGGGACGGTTGATATGTGTGGGGACGGAGTGCCCCTACATGTCGTGTGTTTAGGTTTACCTTGCAAGGATAAAAACTCGATTCGAATCGTCTGCTTCTCGCAACTAATGAGACTGCTTGATCCATTGTACTGCATTGAGTAATAAGTGGAAATATGATGAGTTGATATAAGATGTTGATTGCTAATAATGTTTGCTACTATGTATGAGTAGATAGTACACTTTTAGCCTTAAGAGAGTCACACTTAAATTGACAAAGTTAAAACTTGACTTAGAAACTCAGCTAGTGCTTTTGGCAACCAAACCCCACAGCCAAACAGCTGCATGTCTAGAGGTAGAGGAGTAGACTTCTCACACCGGGTAAGTCTAGCTGAGTATTAGTTTACTCAGCCTTGCTTGTGGCATAATTTTACAGGTTCTCTGGAGGAAATGGTTGCTGGAGTGACTTGGCCGTCCATCTTGCCACCGGGTTGGACTGTCGAGTGGGACCCTGCCTCGGCTGAGGAGGAGCATGAGGAGTGATGGGACAGGCTTCCCCATCTCTCTGTTTAATTACCGTTAGTTTTATTCCGCTGCACTTCGAACACTGATGGCTACTTTTGCAAAACTCCGATGATGATGTAATAATTTAATACTCTTTCCTGCATGGTTTTATGTTTTATTGTATTTGCTCTGTGACTCACCATCGAGTGAGATTGTGGTACTTGATCCTGTTAGTGGCCGTGTCGGACTCGATCCGAGGGATTGACGGGTTATTCCCATTTAAGTGTGGTCTATCCTTTAAAGCGGGACTTAGACACTTAAGTTGGAATAATTCGGGCAGTTCCGCCACAAACTTGGCTTACACTCTTAAGCAAAATTGCTCTCCTTAGATAGGTCTATAATTTTGATGTGGTGACCTAGGGCAAAAACCCTATAATTTGAAAGTTATAAAGCTCCAAAGTTGAGCTTATAACCTGAAATTCAGACTTAGTATAGAACTCAATTGGGGTCTATTTTGCAACTAAGTCCAAAATCCAAGATTTGGCTTACAAGTCCACACATTTGTGAACCAAATGACTTTATATGCTTTAACATTGTAGTTTTTACAGTTTCATCCAAATATGCACTGTTTTTGCACATAGGCCCCTAGGGTTTGGATTTAGGGTTTTCCAGGGTTCAAATGGGGTTTTTGGTGTCTCTGGGTATAAATGTGATTCAAGTTCATTCTTGGGAACACTTTATGACTATTCCCCTAAAGCTTTTAGGTTTTCTCAACTTGGGTTAAGTTTTACCCCATTAATCCCTATTTAGGGTTAAGTTCCCTATCCAGGGTTCTATTTGCAAAATGCTATAACAATACAACTTATTTGAAATTTTTACCTAGTGAATGCACTCTAGGTGTGTCAAACATATGCAATGCCAATGCTTATGATGCCATGCTCAAGTTTTAGTAGCAGTAACACCAGGGGTGTTACATTAGCAACTCACTAGAGACACCATGTTCGGCGCCCTCTAAGGGCAACATGGCGCTTTTCCCCCTCCTCCTTGCGGAAAGGCAACGCAGGGGCGTATGAAAAAAGTCGAGTCAGTCCTTGACCGTCCTCTCGCTCTAAGCGGAGGCTCGGGGGCTGCTCTCGTAAACCCGGCTCCGGCCAAACCATTGACAGCGTCAACATACCAGCCCGAGAACTCGGAACCTAACTATGCACCCGGGCTACGGCCAGTTCGCATGAGGGAACAACCAGACCGGCTGAGGCATCACGAAAGGCATTAAGACCTCGAAGGAGTCAAACCACTCCTCCGAGGCCTCGGGGGCTACACCCGGCGGGTGCGCTCGTGCGCACCCACCGGAATGAAATGCAACCAAGAAAGGCCGGTCCCCTTGCAAAAAAGTGCGACAAAAGCCTCCAAGCGAGTACTAATACTCCCTTCGAGGCTCGGGGGCTACTGTCGGGGACCATAATTAGGGTTACCCCCAAGACTCCTGATCTCAGCTGGTAAACCCCATCAGCACAAAGCTGCAAAGGCCTGATGGGCACGATTCCGGTCAAAGCTCCGTCCACTCAAGGGACACGATCTCGCCTCGCCCGAGCCCAGCCTCAGGTAGGAACAGTAGACCAAGGCAGATTCACGCCTCGCCTGAGGGTCTCCTCAAGCAACGGACGCACCTTCGACTCGCCCGAGGCCCAGCTCAGGCAGGCTTCGCGGAGAAGCAACCTTGGCCAGATCGCTATGCCAACCGACCGTATCGCATGAGCATTTAATGCAAGGATCGACTGACACCTTATCCTGACGCGCGCTCCTCAGTCGACAGGGCCAAAGTGACCATAGTCACTTCGCCCCTCCACTGGCTGACCTGACAGGAAAACAGCGCCGCCTGCGCTGCTCCGACTGTTGTGCCACCCGTCAGGGTGAGGCTGACAGCCGCCAAGACCGGCCTCAGGCGCCATAGGAAGCTCCGCCTCGCCCGACCCCCGGGGCTCGGGCTCAACCTCGACCCCAGAAGGCGGTCTCCGCCTCGCCCGACCCCAGGGCTCAGACTCAACCTCGACCCCCGACGATGATCTCCGCCTCGCCCGACCGCCGGGGCTCAGACTCAACCTCGACCTCGGACAACGGTCTCCGCCTCGCCCGACCCTTAGGGCCCGGACTCAGCCCCGACCTCGGAGGAGCCTCCGCCTCGCCCGACCTCGGGCTCGGACCGACCACATCTCAGGGGGGGCATCATTACCCTACCCCTAGCTAGCTCAGGCTACGGGGAATAAGACCGGCATCCCATCTGGCTCACCCCGGTAAACAAGTAATGATGGCACCCCGCATGCTCCATGACGACGGCGGCTCTCAGCCCCTTACGGAAGCAAGGAGACGTCAGCAAGGATCCGACAGCCCCGACAGCTGTACTTCCACGGGGCTCAAGCGCTCCTTCGACGGCCACGACATCACATGAACAGGGCGCCAAGACTTCTCCGACAGCCACGACGGCATGTACATAGGGCTCTAGCTCCCCTTTGCTAGACACGTTAGCACATTGCTACACCCCCCATTGTACACCTGGGCCCTCTCCTTGCATCTATAAAAGGAAGGTCCAGGGCTCTCGTACGAGGGGGTTGGCCGCACGGGAGAACGGGCCGACGCGCAAGGCTCGCGCCCTCTCTCTCTCTCTCCCACGCGAACGCTTGTAACCCCCTACTGCAAGCGCATCCGCCCTGGGCGCAGGACAACACAAAGGCCGTGGTTTCCCCTTACTGTCTTTCCCCCCTTTGTGTTCCGTCTCGCGCCGACCCATCTGGGTTGGGACACGCAGCGACAATTTACTCGTCGGTCCAGGGACCCCCGGGGTCGAAACGCCGACAAATAGACTCTTAGAAAAGCAAGAGGATATTTTGTATGAAGAGCATGATAAGTTTGTTATTGTACAAAAATCGCTTGCTTTAGAGGTTAAAAGTAATGAAATGCTTTCTTCTGAATTATCTGCTTGTCATGAAACTGTGTCTAATTTAAAGAGCATTAATGATGATTTAAATGCTAAATTAGAAGAAGCAAATAAGTCTAGTTCAATTGTAGAACATGTTAGTATTTGTAATAGATGTAAGGATTTTAATGTTGTTGCATGTGTTGAACACCTTACTTCTATTGCAAAATTAAATGGTGAAGTGGCAAGTCTTAATGCTTAACTTAAGACTTGCAAAAATGACTTTGTTAAGTTAAAATTTGCTAGCGATGCCTACACCTTTGGTAGACATCCCTCAATTAAGGATGGACTTGGCTTTCGAAAGTAAGCCAAGAACTTAACAAGCCAAAGGGCTCCCATTCCCAACAAGGAGAAAGGGAAGGCCCCTATGGCTAGTAGTAATCAAAAGAATCATGCTTTCATGTATAATGATAGAAAATTTTCTAGAAATTCTCATTATAATAGGAGTTGTAATGCTTTTGATTCTCATGCTATGATTGCTTCAAGTTCGAACTTTAATGGTAGGCCTGGGAGAAATTTTGTGTCTCATGCTCCTAGGAAAATGTGTAATAAACCTACCTCTCTGTCTTTCATGTTTGCAACACTACGTATGTACTTTCATGTAAAAACGAAAAAGTGGTTGCTAGGAAGATGGGATCCAAATGCAAAGGAGACAAGACTTGCATTTGGGTCCCAAAGACTATTGTAACTAACCTTGTAGGACCCAACAAGAGTTGGGTACCTAAAACCCAAGCCTAATTTGCCTTGCAGGTTTATGCATCTGGGGGCTCAAGCTGGATTATCGACAGCGGATGCACAAACCACATGACGGGGGAGAAGAAGATGTTCACTTCCTACGTAAAGAACATAGATTCCCAAGATTCGATCATCTTTGGAGATGGGAATCAAGGCAAGGTTAAAGGACTAGGAAAGATAGCCATTTCATCCGAGCATTCCATATCAAATGTGTTTTTAGTTGAATCGCTCGGGTACAATTTATTATCTGTCACTCAACTATGTAATATGGGATATAATTGTCTATTTACCAATGTAGATGTGTCTGTCGTTAGAAGGAGTGATGGTTCATTAGCTTTTAAGGGTGTACTAGATGGCAAACTCTACTTAGATGATTTTTCGAAAGAGGAGGTCGTTCTAGATGCATGCTTAATTGCTAAGACTAGCATGGGCTGGCTGTGGCATCGCCGTCTAGCACATGTTGGGATGAAGAACCTTCATAAACTTCTAAAGGGAGAACATGTGTTAGGTCTGACCAATGTATTTTTTGAGGAAGATAGACCTTGTGTAGCTTGTCAAGCAGACAAATAGGTGGGAAGTACTCATCACAGCAAGAATGTGATGACCACATCAAGACCTCTGGAGCTACTTCATATGGACCTCTTCGGACCCGTCGCCTACCTCAGCAACGGGGGAAGTAAGTATGGTCTTGTTATTGTTGATGATTTTTCCCGCTTCACTTGGGTATTCTTTTTGCAGGATAAATCAGAAACCCAAGGGACCCTAAAGCGCTTTCTAAGGAGAGCTCAAAACGAATTTAAGCTCAAGGTGAAAAAGATAAGAAGCGACAACGGGTCCGAGTTCAAGAACTTACAAGTGGAGGAGTACCTTGAGGAGGAAGGAATCAAGCACGCGTTCTCCGCTCCCTACACACCATAGCAAAACGGTGTGGTAGAGAGGAAGAATAGGACGCTCATAGACATGGCGAGGACGATGCTTGGAGAATTCAAGACGCCCGAGCGGTTTTGGTCGGAAGCTGTGAACACAGCTTGCCACACCATAAACTGGCTCTACCTTCATCGCCTTCTCAAGAAGACCTCGTATGAACTTCTGACTGGTAACAAACCCAACATCTCATACTTTCGTGTATTTGGGAGCAAATGTTACATTTTGGTGAAGAAAGGTAGAAATTCCAAATTTGCTCCCAAAGTTGTAGAAGGGTTTTTACTAGGTTATGACTCAAATACAAAGGTGTATAGAGTCTTCAACAAATCATCGGGTTTGGTTGAAGTCTCTAGCGATGTTGTATTTGACGAGACTAATGGCTCTCCAAGAGAGCAAGTTGATCTTGATGATGTAGATGAAGATGATGTTCCAACGAACGCAATTCGCACCATGGCGATTGGAGATGTGCGACCACAGGAACACCAAGTGCAGGATCAACCTTCTTCCTCAACAATGGTGCACCCCCAAACTCAAGATGATGAACAGGTTCTTCAAGAGGAGGCGTGTGATCAAGGGGGAGCACAAGAAGATCAAGTTATGGAGGAAGAAGCACCACGGGCCCCTCCAACTCAAGTCCAAGTGACGATTCAAAGGAATCATCCCGTCGACTAGATTCTGGGGGATATAAGCAAGGGAGTAACTACTCGCTCAAGACTAGCTAACTTTTGTTAGCATTACTCTTTTGTCTCTTCTATTGAGCCTTTCAGGGTAGAAGAGGCCTTGCAAGATCCGGACTGGGTGTTGGCCATGCAGGAAGAGCTCAACAACTTCAAGAGGAATGAAGTTTGGAGCCTGGTGCCACGTCCCAAGCAAAACGTTGTGGGAACCAAGTGGGTGTTCCGCAACAAGCAAGATGAGCACGGGGTGGTGACAAGGAACAAGGCTCGACTTGTGGCAAAAGGTTATGCCCAAGTCGCAGGTTTGGATTTTGAGGAGACTTTTGCAATTGTGGCTAGGCTAGAGTCTATTCGCATTTTGTTAGCCTATGCCGCTCACCACTCTTTCAGGTTGTTCCAAATGGATGTGAAGAGCGCTTTCCTCAACGGGCCAATCAAGGAGGAGGTGTATGTGGAGCAACCCCCTGGCTTTGAGGATGAACGGTACCCCGACCATGTGTGTAAGCTCTCTAAGGCGCTCTATGGACTTAAGCAAGCCCCAAGAGCATGGTATGAATGCCTTAGAGATTTTCTAATTGCTAATGCTTTCAAGGTTGGGAAAGCCGATCCAACTCTTTTCACTAAGACTTGTGATGGTGACCCATTTGTGTGCCAAATTTATGTTGATGATATAATATTTGGTTCTATTAACCAAAAGTTTTGTGAGGAGTTTAGCAGGGTGATGACACAGAAATTTGAGATGTCGATGATGGGCGAGTTGAACTACTTCCTTGGGTTCCAAGTGAAGCAACTCAAGGATGGCACCTTCATCTCTCAAATGAAGTACATGCAAGACCTTCTCAAGCGATTTGGGATGAAGGATGCCAAGCCCGCAAAGACGCCGATGGGAACCGACGGACACGTCGACCTCAACAAAGGAGGTAAGTCCGTTGATCAAAAGGCATACTGGTCTATGATAGGTTCATTGCTTTATTTATGTGCTAGTAGACCGGACATTTTGCTTAGCGTATGCATGTGTGCTAGATTTCAATCCGATCTAAGGGAATGTCACCTTGTGGCCGTTAAGCGGATTCTTAGATATTTAGTTGCTACGCCTTGCTTCAGGATCTGGTATCCAAAGGGGTCTACCTTTGACTTGATTGGATACTCAGACTCCGATTATGCTGGGTGCAAGGTTGATAGGAAGAGTACATCAGGGACGTGCCAATTCCTAGGAAGGTCCCTGGTGTCTTGGAGTTCCAAGAAACAAACCTCCGTTGCCCTATCCACCGCTGAGGCCGAGTACGTTGCCGCAGGACAGTGTTGCACGCAACTAATTTGGATTAGGCAAACCCTCCGGGACTTTGGCTACAATCTGAGCAAAGTCTCACTCCTATGTGACAATGAGAGTGCAATTCGCATGGAGGATAATCCTGTTGAACACGATCGCACTAAGCACATAGACATCCAGCATCACTTTTTGAGAGACCACCAGCAAAAGGGAGATATCGAAGTGTTCTACATTAGCACCGAGAACCAGCTAGCCGATATCTTTACCAAGCCTTTAGATGAGAAAACCTTTTGCAGGCTGCGTAGTGAGCTAAATGTCTTAGATTCGCGTAACTTGGATTGATTTATAGCATACATGTGTTTTATGCCCTTTGATCATGCTACTTTATGCATTTATGAGATTTGTTGGTTATTTATGGTGCTCAAGTTGTGCAAGGGATCCCCAGACCTCACAAGTCCATGTGTGAGTAATGCACACATCTAGGGGGAGAAGTGCTACAACTTGACCCTTTGAGACTAACATTTGTGCTTGAGTTTACTTGATGTAGTCTCAAAGGTGAATTGAAAGGGAAAGGTGAACTTGGACCATGCAAAGACTTCCACTGCACTCCGGTATAAGTGTACTAACCTCCAAGTTCATTCTTAAGCTCCTATTGCCTTTTTTGCTCTTAATTGACATTTTTGGTGAGGCAATGGGATTAAAAGGCCAATAATGATCCCGTTTTGGTGCTTAATGCCAAAGGGGGAGAAATTAAGGCCAAAGCAAATGGATCAGCTACCACTTGAGAAGATCAGCTACCACTTGAGAATTTTGAAAATAGTAGAGTTAGAACTTTTGATTTGTCAAAATACTCTTATTGTCAAAATTTGGTCTCTTGTGGGGAGAATTAATGATTATGAGAAAAGGGGGGAGTTTTTGGCACTCGATCATTTTCAATCTTGGATTATCTCTCTTATGTGCCTAAACAAGTGTGTTTGACTTAGAGATAGGAAAACAAATTTGATTTGCAAAAACAAACCAAGTGGTGGCAAAGAACGATCCAAATATGTCAAATCTTGTCAAAGACTATTTTTGTTCTCAATTGCATTGACGTTGCACTTCTATTTGTTGCTTTTTGATGTGTTGGCATAAATCACCAAAAAGGGGGAGAATGAAAGGGAAATGTGCCCTTGGGCCATTTCTAGTATATTTTGGTGATTAAGTGTCCAACACATATTAAATGGGTTATTATATGCCAAATGATGAATGAAGTGCAAATCAACAAGAAGGTATGTTTCTAGACTTAGTACATTTGTTTTGGGTACTAATGAAGTTACCTAAGTGCTAGAAACAGGAAAAGAAAAAGATTGGAAGAGAGTGCCTATGTGCAGCCAAGACTCAGCACAGTCTGGCACACCGGACTGTCCGGTGGTGCACCGGATAGTGTCCGGTGCGCCAGGCTGATCTCCAGCGATCTGGCCACTCTCGGGAAAACTTCGGCGGCGTACGGCTATAATTCACCGGACTGTCCGGTAGTGCACCGGACTGTCTGGTGAGCCAACGACCGCCAGCGCAATGGTCGGCCGCCAAATCCGCGGGCGACGTGTGGCCCGCGCCAACGGTCGGCTGGGGGCACCGGACTGTCCAGTGTGCATCGGACAGTGTCCGTTGCGCCAACCAGCCCGAAGTTGCAACGGTCGGCTGCGCCAGGAATGGAAGGAAATCACGCACCGGACATGAACAGTGGTTGTCCGGTGGCACACCGGACCGTCCGGTGCGCCACCCGACAGAAGGCAAGATTAGCCTTCCAAGAATGCCTCAAACGGCTCCTAGCTGCCTTGGGGCTATAAAAGGGACCCCTATGCGCAAGGAGGAGTAACCCAAGCATACTTTGAGCATTCTAAGTCTTCCACACTCCGTCTCCGCGCACTTGAGTGACTTTGTTAGTGATTTGAGCTCTGTTCTAGTAGTGAACTCGTTGTGCTTCATTCGAGCTCAAGTCTTGGCTTATGTGTGTGTGTATTGTTGCGGATTTGTGTGTGTTGCTTCCCACCCTTACTCTTGTGCTTTCACTTTGATATTTGTTTTAAGGGCGAGAGACTCCAACTTGTGGAGATTCCTCGCAAACGGGAAAAGAGATAAGCAAAGAAGAACATTGTGGTATTCAAGTTGATCATTGGATCACTTGAAAGGGGTTGAGTGCAACCCTCGTCTATTGGGACGCCACAACGTGAAGGTAGGCAAGTGTTATACTTGTCGAACCACGGGATAAACTCGCGTGTCTTTTGTGATTGTTTTTTTTTGTGATACTTGTGTGGTCACAAGAGCTCGCTACTTAGCCATTCTAACACTTAACCAAGTTTTGTGGCTACTAGTTGTTGAATTTTTATAGGATCACCTATTCACCCCCCCCCCCTCTAGGTGCTCTCATCTATATTGTATCCATTTACTTAATAATATTCATTTTACAACATCATAGGACTAGGACAAACACGTTTGATGCCTCGCACCCCGACCCTTGTGGTCATCACACCATTCACATCCAACTCCCACTAATCAGAGAATTGATTTCAAGCAAGATCAACCAGCTTCCACCCCGCCACCGACCTAGATTCATAGAGAAGCTGGCCCATTATGACACGGAGGTTGGCAAACAGACCCTTTACCAGATTGTTGATGTTGGGGGCCTTCGGCTTCCGAAGGTCCTCAAAAACATGATTTAACAATGTTTCTGGAGTATAATGTGTGAACAGGTATCTTCGGACTTGAATCAGAAAGGGAGAAGCTCAAAAGATACGAAGGTTGACACAGTGCCGAAGCTGTGAAGCAGGAAAGCTTCGGCATGTTCGCAGAAAGGGGAACCGACTTAAAGATGAAAAGGCCATTTAGACCTCGATAGAATGCTATAGAATTATCACCAAATGTAAAGGGCATGTATGTAATTTTGTATGGGTTGTACCCCGTGCCTATGAATAGGTGAACAGTACCCCCGTACTGTTCACGCTAACTTGTCATTTGCTTTCGCATCACGCTTGTACTTTTGCCTTCCGCAGGACCGAAGGTACATTTGTAATTCAAAGTCATTTATATTCATTAGTACAAGTAGAGATAATTCTATGACAATATTTAAATGTTTATTTCATATTCTATGATTTATGTGAATGCTTCATTCTTCGTTGTTATGCTTACGAAGGTATGTCCTTCGTAACCTTCGTCCGAAATGCTTTATATCCCGAAGGGATATATCGTTATGGAGGACGAAGGACCTTAACACTTAACATTTTCTGTGTTGCCTTGTTCTTAACTCATAGCATTTGAGAACAAGTCCCCAACATTGGCGCCCACCTCCGGTGAACTCACTTCCACTTCGAGTCTTCGTGAACACCTTCGGAAGCTATGGCGCCGAAGAAAGCTTCAGCGGCTGGGGCTGCAGCACTACAACCGCTGGACCACAACCAGGAGACCGTCTCTCTTCGGGAGGCCAGAAGCCAGAAGAGAAAAGCTGTTAGCCCGACACTTGAGGAAGAAGAGCTAGACCAAGAAATCAGAGAGATGGAGATGCTACATCAACAAGTGCAGAGGAAGAAGGAGAAGATGGCCCGCCTAGCTGAGTTGCAAAGGCAAATTGACGAAGCTTCTGAGGAAGTTCGTCATCTCACTCACGATGAGCAGAACAGAAGGCCTCATCAGAAAGACCTTCATCAGGAGGGCTTCGTCAACGAAGACGACTGGTATGATAATTTCCATCAGGGAAATTTTGTTTTTGATGATGCTTCTCCTCTGTCTGCTGAGCTGCAGGCTACTCCTTGGCCTCTATCCTATAAGCCACCCCAGCTCCCCATGTTTGACGGCCACTCCGACCCGAAGCAATTCTTGATGAGCTACGAAGCAACAGTGTCTTCGTACGGGGGCAACGCTGCAGTCATGGCGAAGTCTTTCGTCATGGCCGTCAGGAATGTTGCTCAGACCTGGTATTCCTCCCTTCGGCCAGGAACAATCACTTCATGGCAGAAGCTGAAGGATATGTTACTGACCAGCTTTCAAGGATTTCAAACGAAGCCGGTTACAGCTCAAGCCCTCTTCCAGTGTATTCAGGATCACGAAGAATACCTTCAGGCGTATGTCCGAAGGTTCTTACGATTGAGGGCGCAGGCACCAACGGTGCCCAATGAAATCGTTATCGAAGCCATGATCAAGGGGCTTCGTCCTGGACCTGCAGCTCAATACTTTGCTCGGAAGCCTCCTCAGACCTTGGAGAAATTGCTCCAAAAGATGGATGAGTACATTCGTGCCGACAATGACTTTCGCCAGAGAAGGGAGGAGGCCTTCAGATTTTCTGAGATGACCAGGGGCTTCGGAGGGAGATACTACCCGAGGCATGTCCGTTCCATTCACAGCACTCAGAATGATGATAAGGGGAGTCAGCAAAACAGGCCGCAGTGCTCCTCACAGGCTTCGGGGCAACAACAAACTTCTTTTCGGCCACCAGCTCCAAGAGGCAGAGGCGCCAGGGGCTTCGGCGGAAGATTCGGAGATCAGCCAAGGAGACTATTTTGCCTATTCTGCGGAGAGGGCAAGGGCCACACCACTAGGACGTGCCATGTTACAATCCAGAAGCAAAAGGAACTAGCCGAAGCTGCATCTCAACAAGCTCAGTCGAAGCAGGTTATGCATACTGCTTCGTTTCATCCGCCTTATGTCCCACAATACATAGACAACCACCCTGCGGCTTCTGTAGCTTCGGCAAGTCAACCTCAAGCTTCCTGGCAGCAGCTTCCGCCTCCACCTCCATTGCAGCAAGGTCAACAGCCAGAAGGGAGTCAATACGCTCCACAGCAGAGGGACTTCAGAGAACAGTCCGAAGCTCGCACAGTCAACAGCACTGTGCCAGAGTCGAAGCACATTTATTGACATATCCTACCTTTGATAGCAGTCTTTTCTATTCAGTTTTGTTTTCTGTGAAGCAAAAAACATTGATAGTTTCCATGTAATAATTTCGTTGTTTCCACGAGAAAAATTTATTTGATTCACAGGCCTAAGTTGTCGAAGCCTAAAATTTCTTCCGTTACCAAGAAGGACCTTCGGACTAAAAATCCTTCGGAGTCACAAAAAGTCGTTCCAAAGGGAGCGCAGCGTAAGTTTTCTGCTCAGAAGTCGTTCCTAAAGGAATGCAGAGCCTACAGCGAAAAATCAACGCTGATACCGTCTAAGTAAAAGACGAAGAAGCCCCTAAGGGAGGCTTACAGCGAAAAGTCAACGCTGATACCGTCTAAGTAAAAGACGAAGAAGCTCCTAAGGGAGGCTTACAGCGAAAAGTCAACGCTGATGCCGTCTAAGTAAAAGACGAAGAAGCTCCAAAGACGTTCCTAAGGGAATGCAGAGCTTACGAATATATTTTATGTGTATCTTCGGAACAAATGTCACATGCATAACATAACATCATCACATCATTTTGCATAGCATAAGCATCATACATCATATCGCATTTGGCAAGAGAAGGGGACACTCTCAACCTTCGAAGGGATGCTTTGAAAAAGTGACATTGAAATTGTATAGCTTCGGAATACAGTTTCGGGGAATATTTTCACGAAACATGGGCGAACTTTATCAGATCAATATCGAAGTTGCATAGCTTCGGAAAATAGCTTCGGAAAATGTTTTCACGAGGCATCGATGTCATTCATCAGAATAATTTTGACGAAGGCTATCTTCTTCACGACGCATGAAAAGAAGGGAAGGTGTTTTTTCGCCGAAGGCTCAAAAGTGGTATGTATTTAAAGTTTCATGCATCGTAAAGAATTCAATAATGAAAAGAGACTTGTATATTACATTCAAATGTACAAAGTGTTGCATAGATTACACTTTAAATGTTTTTTCCAAATAGCACCTAATCTTCCCTCAATACTGCTTCGGCGGCTTCATTCAGAAGTTGGTCAACAACCTTGACCATGATAGTTTCGGCCATTTGATTAATTTCTTCATCCCCTTTTGTGTGGGGGTCGGCAGATCGTCCAACAGTTTCTGAGCGAAGAGAACACTTCTTCAGTACTTTTACAAATCGTGAGCAAAGTTTAAAATGAAAATTACAACGCAACAAGGACGACTAGTTGGTACCTAACTGTCCTTCGGGCTCCCTACTCCTTTCGGCAGCGTCTGCTACTCTTCTAGCATCGTGAATGCCTTTTTCGCTTCTTTCAATGATCTCTCGCGCCATTCCTCGGCCGCCGTCGTTCCAGATATCAGTAAAAAATTTGCCACCAACCACGCTCGCTTCGGCCGAGGGGTCCTTGATGTCTTCGGTAGATAAGGTAGCTTCGGATTGAGCTAAAAATTTTACATGTTCGCAACCTTTCTTCTCTAAGACGGAAGCAATTCCTCTGGCACCCGAAAAAGCACATATGTCGCCACGACTGTTCAGAATCTCTTCGAAGGCCTCTGCTTCGTGGCTAATCCATTCCAGCGGACCTTCGGGATTGCCTCGAGAGAAATTCTCTTCGCTGGAAAAGGCGCCTACGCTGGCGAAGCTGGATTTAATTTTATTCACACATTCTACAGATTTGACATAGCATTTCCCCTGAGATGTGCGAAGCTCCTTAACTTTTGATTCCAATTTGTTGACCATAAAATCACTAAGTTCTCGTTTCGTTTCCTCAAGCGCGCGCTCCTCTTTAGCTCTAGCCAGCTGTTTCTGAAGATCTTTAATCTCGCGTTTTTGAGCTTCGGCCTGGGCCTTTGAAGCAGCTTCGTCTTTTTTCACTTTATCTACCAGTGTAAGTAGAATTTTATCTTTTTCCAAAGCTTCGTTTCTCAGTTTGATAACTTCGGAGCGTAAATTATTAAACGCAATTTCATAACTTTCATCTTCGGCGCTCTTTTGCGCTCTTAACGCGTTGCTTAGGATCAGGCCCTATATGAAAAAGAATTCATATAAGAAAAAAGGAATGAGTTGCGTAAAAAAAAAGATAGGGGGTTTTTTCTCAAGTGTTTAATTCCCATACCTTCAGGCTGTTGTACGCGAGGCTGTCTGCGAGATCCTCTTTCGTCATGGCACTTAACCCAGCTTCAAGCTTCGGAAAGCCTATGCTTCTCGCCATCTCTCGGCAGACGGATAGCTCTTTGTTATCAGGCAGGCAGTATAAGAAGTCATCTTCATTTGTTCCATTGAATATTACTGCCCCCTTCGAATATTTCAGCTCCTTTGCATAATGGTTGGCCTCATGAATTTCTTCCTCAGATAGCTTTTTCCCCGAAGCATGTCGTATGATGTAATCATGCATGCCGGCAGGTGCTTCGGGGATGACGGTGTCCGTTTCTTCAACTAATATTGGTTCCGGAATTTTTACTGCTTCGGCTTCAAAAGGATGTTCTTTGAAGGGCTCTGAAGGCCCAGCTTCAGCTTCAGCTTGTTGAGCCGAAGCTTCAGTAGAAGCTTCAGCAACTTCAACACTCTTTTTTGGAATTGTGCTTGAAGACTTAATTGTCTCCAAGACGTCTAGTACATTTACCATTCTTTTCCTTTTTGGGGTCACTGATGGCCCCTTTTGGTTTCTTGTTGTCCCAATGATTGCTGTAGGACTCAAAACTTCTGATGTTTTGGAGCCCTCAGTTGCTTCTTTTACCTCCTCAATTTTTTCTGTGAGCGGCGCTTCGGTTTTCTCTTTTGTTTCTGACAACAAAATGTTTGATTGTTCTGATTCTATCTTTGGTGGCACTTCGGCCGTTTCTGCGATCTCTGGCAACAAGGCTGGCTCGATTAGTTTTTCAGCTTCGGTGGCTGAAGAAGTCTTCCCGGTAAACTCCGGCACCGAAGCTGGTTCAATATAACGAGGCCGTTGCGTAAGAACCTTTATCTTTTTCCTTTTGGGTTCTGGCTCGCTAGGAGCAGCTGCAGCTTCTTCTTTTGCAGAGATTGTGTTTTTTCTCTTCTGCCTTCGAATGGGATAGCAGTAATCAGGGTAGACAAACCCAATGGCATCAAATACCCGATTCAGTCTCTTCTTTTTTCGGCCTCCGAAGGCTGCTGACATTGCATTATCTTCAGCCTTCGAGTAGGTCCCGAGTAGCTCATCACTTAAATTGTCAATGCTTTTCAACCACTCATCATCTGGCTCAATAAATTTATCTCCAAATTTGAACGTGTACTTCAGTCTCACAAGCTCACCTTCGTCGGCCTCTTTTATGGTTTCTTGTGGCATTTCCCATTTCTCAGCAAGCGGCCACACCCTGAAGGCGATATGTTCTTGTACTAAGTCCCTTGTTCCTATAAAAGAGCAGACAACGCCGAAGGCTCTTTGGCACTCTTCGGCGGCTTCGTTCATTTCAACCTTCGGCCTCCGAAGGCCGAAGCTTTGCCAAATAGGACGCATAATTATACCTTTGATGTCTTCTCGTGCTGATAAGTCATTCTTCACATAAAACCATTCTGTCATCCAATCCCCGGGCCATCTCTTCCGAAAGGTTGGTACGGGACAGCTTGCCCCGGACCGAGAAACGAAGCTGTAGCAGCCAAAGTTGTTATGGTACTGTTCTTTGCCCCAAGGCTTTGTTTCATATAATAATTCATGAACATTACAAAAGCTTCTTGCGTCAGGCTTCAGACCTTGACTCCTCGCGGCCCACACGAAGATATTTAGCCTTATAATTGCCTCGGGAGTAAGTTGATGAAGATAGACTTCGAAGATTTTCAACACCTCCACGACGAAGCTGCTCAAGGGGAATCGCAATCCAGCTTTCAAAAAGCTTCGGTACACCACAACTTCATTTTCTTCAGGGTGTGGACAAGTTTTTTCCCCTTCGTCCGCCCTCACAATAGACAGATCCCGGAAATACCTTCCTCTCATATTAACAAGATGATTCTCTTTGATAGTTGACTTACCATAAACTGAATGGCTTGGTCGCCAGGGGCGATCTTCGGAGTCCTCGCCACCGCTGTCCATATCATAACTTTCACTGTCACCAGTATCTTCAGACAGACCCTCCAGAATTTCCTTGGTAATCTTTTCTGTGTTGGACTTCGACATCGCTATAAGAAACCCTAGGTTCTTCTCTTCATCAAGACTCAGCTTCATCTCAGCAGCAGCCTTCTTAGCAGCTTCAGGCATCTTCGGAAGCGCTAAAAAACTGTTTCTAAAAGCCGAAGCTTCAAAGCTAAAAACTTAGCAGATCACAGTGCACAAGAGCTAAAAAATGAGTGAGCAGGAGTGGTTGGCCAGAAAGCGTGCAAAATAAGTTTGCGGTATGGCCGTATTTATACGCTCGATGCGTTGGAAGTTGAAAGACCCCACTTGTCATTGAATGTTGCTATTCTAGCAAAGGGAAGGTGTTTTTTCGGACCTTCGGCATAAAGCCTTCGTTCATATCGCAATCTGAATTTATTATTTCAAACAAATTAATATTGCGAGGGGCTACTGTTGGGGGCCTTCGGCTTCCGAAGGTCCTCAAAAACATGATTTAACAATGTTTCTGGAGTATAATGTGTGAACAGGTATCTTCGGACTTGAATCAGAAAGGGAGAAGCTCAAAAGATACGAAGGTTGACACAGTGCCGAAGCTGTGAAGCAGGAAAGCTTCGGCATGTTCGCAGAAAGGGGAACCGACTTAAAGATGAAAAGGCCATTTAGACCTCGATAGAATGCTATAGAATTATCACCAAATGTAAAGGGCATGTATGTAATTTTGTATGGGTTGTACCCCGTGCCTATAAATAGGTGAACAGTACCCCCGTACTGTTCACGCTAACTTGTCATTTGCTTTCGCATCACGCTTGTACTTTTGCCTTCCGCAGGACCGAAGGTACATTTGTAATTCAAAGTCATTTATATTCATTAGTACAAGTAGAGATAATTCTATGACAATATTTAAATGTTTATTTCATATTCTATGATTTATGTGAATGCTTCATTCTTCGTTGTTATGCTTACGAAGGTATGTCCTTCGTAACCTTCGTCCGAAATGCTTTATATCCCGAAGGGATATATCGTTATGGAGGACGAAGGACCTTAACACTTAACATTTTCTGTGTTGCCTTGTTCTTAACTCATAGCATTTGAGAACAAGTCCCCAACAGTTGAGAAACAGTACGATCTATCTGATGTCTTTGCTGAGTTAATTGATGAGGTTCTCCGTGCTGAGTCAAAGGAGAATGAAAATGGTTATGATGTGTAGCAACCATCCAAAAAATCAGATGATATTCATCATCATCCAGCAAGTTAGTCAGCTAATGTCACGTTCATTTGTTATGTACATCAGTTTATTGTTTTTTTATGTGACTGCATACAGTTATGCAAACCACTCAAAATGGTTATGATGTCATTATTAAATAATTTGTTTCTGTTGCTTCACTGTTACATAAAGAAGCATGCAGGAGTCCGGCCACCCAAACTGTACCGGAGATGTCTACTCCAACATCGCAGCCTGAGATGCAGTTGATAGATACACATGTAGATAAATTATTGTTAAGGCAATAGCATATTCATGTAGTATTACAAAGTTGCCTTTATGAAGTTGACATTGATCTACCGGTGCATATGAATACAACGGAACAGCCCAAAACACCTACAATCCCAGTGGTAATGGTATTCTTTAATTGCATGTTTTTTCCTTAAAGGTTTCTATTCATTGTTTTTTCTAATTAGCATATAACCCATTATATTGTTGTCAGGGTCAATACGGTGATGTTGCAAGAACATGCCAAGCAACATAAATGTCACTCCTCAAGTAACAGCAGAATGCACAATCAACATACCACATACGGATTCTCGCTCGCCGATATTTGATGCGACACCGCATATAAATGTTTGATTAGTCCCATTTGTGGGATTTTTATATAATAAGTAGTGTACTAAACAGCTAATCCATAACTAGCATCATTTTTACATTGTCTAGGAAGTGTCTAGCCGGCGGCAGAAGCAGATCTCCATGACAGTGGCCCATGTTTTGACCAGACTCCATCTGAATATGTCAGTATACTAATATACATGTTCATTATAACTGCCAAAATTGTACAAAGTTATCAATCTATTTAACATATAACTTTTTTAGGTTTCTGTTGAAACTGAATCAGACATAAACACTTCCCAGGTTGAACATGACCCACAGGATTCGGAGATTCAATGTGTGCGAGCTCTCCGCGATTACTTGTGTGCTCCGCGCTCTGAGAACAGCAGTGTCGGAGAGGAGATCTCCCCGGCCCGGTGGCGGATTGCACCCACCCTAAATCCTAAAGAGAGGAGGGGCCTAAGCGTTTTGCTTGCTACAAGGCTGGTGGATCAACACACGAGAGCACGCAAGGGTTTAGAGTGGTTCGAGCCGCCGGAGCGTAATACCCTACTCCACTGTGTGATGTATTGCTTGGGAGCTTGTATGAACTTATGAGTGTCTGCCTAAAGCTAGGTCTAAGAGCCCCCCTTTGTAATGTCGTATGCCTCCCCTTTTATAGCTGAAGGGGGGCATGCACAAAAGGACTAGGCCCGACATGTGGGCCCAGGGACATAAAGAATATAGTGCTTGGATCCTCTAATGTCTGTTGCCGAGGCAATCTTCTTGTGCCCTGGTGCTCGAGATCTGCGTATCTTTGGCGTGCAGGGGAAGCTTCTTGCGGAAGAGAAGATGAGTATAGCGCGCCGCTCCGCACGGGCACACTGTTTGCCAGCAGACCCAGCAGGCGTGCCGCCTGCTAGATGACCTTGATGCCACCTGCCAGCGGATGGGACGGGACGCATTAAATGCTGAGAGGGCACGTCGCCCGTCAGCGCAGTGGCAGGCGGCGCGTCTTTTCCTCAATAAATGCAGGGGTTGCACGACTTCTTGTCAGGTTCGGCCTGGTAGCTTATGTCATGGGCCATAAGCAGCGGGTCTCCGCCTGAGCGGGAAGTGGAGGGCAAGGCCCGCACACGTGTCAGCACCGGACCCCTGCACACACCAGGGTCCTTCTCGTTTCGGGACCCTGCTGGAGTTCGGACTTACCCGAAGGCTCCGGACTTGTATGTATATAGGGGTCAGGTGTCCTTCTGCGGGGGTCCGGACTTACTGGGGTGTGGTGTCTTTCCCTGCCACGTGGCGCCCTTTGGCCTGCCCATCCGGTGGGGTCAGGCACGGTCCTCCGTGTGGCTAGGAGACGTCGCATGGGTGCGGTGTCTTCATGCTGTAGGAGAGGGTACCCCTAATTTAGGGTACTGACAGTGGCCCCCGGTCCCGCCTCAGGGGAGGATGCGAACCTGCAGGTGGGACCAGAGTCTGATTGGCGGTTGGACCGCTGCTTCTGTGCGCCTGTTGCTGCAATTACTGTTGGCCCGCCTATGACCACGCCAACTGTCGTGCCTATTTCCACGGCTGACTGACCCGTGACCGTCGTACTTAACGGAACTGTTGGGCCATGCGCGGGGCTGCCTTGAGTCGCTGCACTGGTTCTGAAAAATTTTCCTTTTCAGAATCCGTGACAGTCCCGAGGAGACGTGGCATTGGTGCAAGCGGCGGTGCGGTTTCTTTGCACACGGTAACCGGCGCGCCGGTTACATGGCGTGTGGGCTTGGGCCCCTGAGTTGGACCGCCAGTTGCGGCGGAGCTGAGGGAGCACACAGCCGTGGGACGGTTGTACGCTTCTTGCGCGCCGATTTATTCTCTTTGACCGCTGGGTGCGGCGAAGACGAAGGGGCACCTCACCGTGGGGCAGTTGCATGCCTTATGTGCGGCGGTTCGCCTTCCTGACCGTTGGTTGCCCCAAAATGGAGGAGCACGTAACCGCAGGGCAGTTGCACGCTCCTTCTTAGGGTTGGTCTGTATGACATGTGGGGTCTGGCCCCCGTGTCATAAGGTGGGATCCTCGGTGTACGCTGGGGGAGACTTCACCCGTGACGCTTCAGGGACGCGAGTGGGGGGATCTGCCTTTAAAAAGGTGTCGATCCCCCAGGCAGTAGACATCCCTCGCTCCTCTTGCGACCATCGCGCCCTTTCGCCTTCCGGGCCTCCAGATGGGGTGCGCCGGTGTTCTCTGGAGGGATCCGCGTCAAGGCCGTCTCTTTCGGCGACTTCACTGTCAGGGAGCGCGCACTCGTGGTGGTGTCGCCGATCTTGTCTTCTTCCTGCTGCTGTTGGAGGGGTGCAACCCCATGGGAGTTGGCATCCTTCCACCATCATTTGGCTTCAAGGATTTTCATCACGCAGCCCGGCTGCAGTCCCCCGCCGGCGGTCACCCAGGAGGATGACCACCAGCCTTGTGGTGGGGAGAAGCAAGCCGGGCTGCGGCCTCTCTCCCACCCTCACCTTCAAGGATGTTCATCAACCTCGCTGTGGTGGGTGGCAAGTTGAGCCGAGGCCCTACCCTCCGTATGGGTTGGTGACCCGTTTCTTCCTCCAGCATTCGGAGGGGAAGGGTGTTCACCAATCCTTTGGGGGGGACCTTGGCTACACGGGGCCGGCCGACTGCAGGCTGTCAACTGCAGCGTGTCTAGCCCTTTGGGGCTGGATGGCTCTGGTGCCACCTCCGACGCTGCCTCCTGCCGTCTGGTCGGGGTGTGGTTGCCCATCCACTGCACGGGCGACAGTCGCGCCGTGTGCGGGTTTGCCACATCCATGGCTTCCCCTGCCGCTGGGCGCACTGGGGGACCATACAAGACGTCATACGCCGCGGCGGTGGCGGTGGCGTTCTTAGATGGTCTTGTCCTCACTCCTGTTGGTCGATACAGGAGCGAGAACCCCTTCGTGCGTGCTGAGGCAGCCGCCGCCCACCGGTGCAGAGGTGGTCGCCGTCGCTGGTGAGGCTACCTCTTGCAGGGGTGGTTGCCTCCGCTGGTGAGGGCATCAAAGCCATCTGCCGCCGAGTTCCCGACTCTTTGGATTTAATGGCCTCGTTGTCACCCCCCGTAGGAGGACGGGGGTGAGGACCTTTTCACAGTAGCACTCGCCCTGAGGCGATCGCTGCTGCTGTCTAGCCACCCGAGGCAGAGGTCGTTGTCGCTGCTGGTGCAGAGGTGGTCGCTGCTGCTGGCGATCCGTCGATGCAGAGGTGGTCTCCGCCGTTGGTGGGGCTGTCCGGAGCCAGCTTCCAGCGCGACTCCCATTGGTGCAATGTAGTCCATTCCTACAGAAATGGAGCTAGGGTCCAACTTGTAAGGGAATGTAATGACATTTGCTTGAGAGCAAAATGTAATAACATATGTATGCAGGATTTTAGCCTGGGAAGCCCAGTTGCGTGTCCGAACCCCCTAGATGGTGGCTTCAAGTACTAAGACACCTGCCGCAGGGCGGTAGAGTATGCAGGCTCACTGTACGCGACCAGGCTGAGCGGCTACATGGCTTCCGGACCCCCCAGGAGACAAGTGCCTGTTTTTCAAAGCCGGACCTCCAGGTTGTAGGATGCGTAGGACTATAGTTTCAAATACTAGGACATCCTTCATGGAGTGGTGGAGTGTGCAGGATTTTGGGTACGGGACCAGGCTAACCGGCCACACAGGCTCCGGACCACCCTATGGAACGAGCATCCGTTGTTTAGAACCGACCCCCAGGCCTTCTCCTGTAAAGTAATAGATATTATCTATTAAGCAGTATTTAACACTTATCTGTGTGACGCCTGTTCCTGTTGTGTGCGATGTTGTTGACTCCTCTTTAGTACTTGGTCCCCCGCCTGGGATGCAGGCTTAACGTGTTGAGGTTGGATACTAGTGTTTCTGAAAAGGTTGTCAACAATCCTCGCGAGGCAACTTGCCGGGATCTGTATCTATTCACAACTTTTAGCTAGGAAGCATTAGTAGTACACCTCATAGGGTTCTCCGTCTGACACTAGTCGCCCTTTGATACATGCTCGGGACCTGCAGGTTTTAGTCCGGGTGGCCAAGTTGCGTGTCCAGACCCCCTTGGGTCGCGGTTCTAGATACTAGGACACCTGTCGCAGGGTGGTGGAGTGTGCAGGCTCACGGTACGGGACCAGGCTGAGCGGCTGCACGGGCTCCGGACCACCCCAGGAGACTAATGTACATTCTCTAGCTCCGGTCCCGAGGTTGTTGGACCCGCAGGACTTATAACTCTAGATACTAAGTTCCCGTCACGGGGTGGTGGAGCATGTAGGCCCACGGTACAGGACCTGGCTGAGCGGCTACACGGGCTCTGGACTACCCTATGGAACGGGGTCCCGTTTTCTAGAGCCGGCCCCCAGGCTGTCGGACCTCCCCACTTTCGTGTCAGGGGCCCTAAACTGCAAGCCTGGCTGTTCAATTCGGATGTCGCCATGTCAGACAGATGGAAACCGTACGGGTGGGTTAGCTGAAAGGTATTATCTAAAAGACTACAAGGTGGGACCATGGAGCAGCAAGGTGGAACTATCACAAGAGCACGGCTAAGGGGGGTAGTTTCTTCTTCATAACTTGTCGTGCATGTGTGTAGACCAATAGTCCAGGTTCATGGGGGCAGACCCCACCGGGTTATCATACACATATGCGTCATTTAGTTACAAAAAAGGAAACAGACTCGACCCCTTAGTCTTGCTCTATGGATAGAACTTACAGAGATATTTGGCATCGGGGTAAGGTACTCCTCCAGTCGAAGCTAGATGGTTGCCCCTGGGTCAGTGCACTCCCGTTACCTTGAAGGGTCCTTCCCAGCTGGGGGAGAGTTGCGGAGCACCTCTTGGTATGGCACTTGACGCGGGGCTAGGCCCCGACCCAGGGTTCCTGTCTGCATTTGACACGGGAGCCCTTGTCTCTGGCTATGATCACTTCTGCATGTACCTGTCTGCAGCTCGGACCCATGGGGGTCTGGAAGGGCCTTCGGAGGAAGGCGTGCTTCAGCTTCATAGATCGGGGGACACGGAGTTCCCCCGATGTCCGTCTAGTTGTCTTCACCGGAGTAGGAGCCTCCGGCGAAGATATCCTTCAGGTCCCCCTCGAACGACTGATACCCGAGTTCCCGTTCAGCCGCAGCCACCTCGCCGTCGTCCACCTTTTCCTTGCCGGGCCGGCGGCGAGGCAGGGAGCCATCTTTGGAGGACTGCTCGCACCGCTCTCTAACACGTTTTGTGAGGTCAATGATCTCGTGACATTCCGCGGCGCTGTGGCGACCATGCGGGTGCACAGGGCATGAACCGCTGCTACCCTTTTGCGTTCGCGGTCGCCCTGGCCTCTGGTCGCTGCCGCGACCACCAGAGCGGTGGACCGCAGCTTCTGGTAGTCGTGGTCCTTCTTCTTTTTCTTCTTTCCGTCCCGGAGGATGGCCCCGAGCCACCCGACTGGGCAGCTCTAGTTTGCGGGGCCGAGTGCCATGCACGGCCCTCGGCAGCTCTGGCGCATTTGTCAGCTAGGGCGAAGAGCGTGGGGACAGTTTCCACGTCATGTGTGGCCAACTTCTCCAACATTTTTTCATCACGTACTCCCTGTCGGAAGGTCGTGATGATAGAAGCATCAGAAATACGAGGTATCGTACCTCGTACCTTGGTGAAGCGGGAGATGAACTTCCGGAGGGTTTCCCCGGGCTCCTGCCTCACTGCATGGAGGTGGGCCTCCACACCGTGCTGCTGGTAAGCACTGGCGAAGTTCGCCATGAACCGCGCACAGAGTTCTTCCCAGGAGTAGACTGATCCCGGGGTGAGGTTCATGAGCTAGGTTCGGGCAGGTCCAGACAAGGCCACATGAAAGTATGTTGCCATCACAGTGGTGTTTCCACCTGCTGCTATGATGGTGGTAACGTACACCTACAGGAACTCTGACGGGTTTGATGTTCCGTCGTATTTTTCCGGCAGGTGCGGCCGGAACTTGGGTGGTCAGGACGCCGCGCGGAGATGGTCTGCTAGTGCGACGCAGCCTACGCCGGCCAAGGGGACACCCGTTTGGGACCGGGTGCCCATTGGTGTCTGTGGTGCCTCTGCGGCGAGATCTCGGTCGAGGTTGCGACCCTCAATGTTCTGACGGCGCTCACACGCCCTTTCCAAAGAGACCCGGGCGTCTTCTCCCGTATGCCTATGGTTGAGCTCCGCTAGGAGGTCGTCGGTCTGTGCACCCCTTACGGAGGGCGAGCGCACAGACGTCGTCGCCTCACGTTGGCGCCGGGATGACCGAGGCCTCAACCTGGTCGAAGTAGAATGCGCCATACCGAGCAGCCGGTCAACATCGTCGCGCCACTGCTTCATGGCCCCCGGTGATGCCGTGGAGCTAGGGGGTGGCGCAGCAACTCTCTGGCCGCAGACAGCGCCATAGGCGCTGCCCTCGACGGAGTCCGGGACGCCTGCACTGGCGTGTGTTGCTGCACGGCATGCACGGCAGCAGTCCCAGCGTCAGGGCGGTCGGGCACTTGTGGCGCGGAGGATGCAACCTCTTGCTCCATCACGAAATCCTCCGAAGTTTTGGCGCAGTGCTCGATGATCCGCACCATCATGCTGAGCGAGAAAACAAGTAAAAACTTGAAGCCTAGCCCCTACCTGGCGCGCCAAATGTCGGAGAGGAGATCTCCCCGGCCGGGTGGCGGATTGCACCCGCCCTAAATCGTAAAGAGAGGACGGGCCTAAGCGTTTTGCTTGCTACAAGGCTGGTGGATCAACACACGAGAGCACGCGAGGGTTTAGAGTGGTTCGGGCCGCCGGAGCGTAATACCCTACTCCACTGTGTGATGTATTGCTTGGGAGCTTGTATGAACTTATGAGTGTCTGCCTAAAGTTAGGTCTGAGAGCCCCCCTTTGTAACGTCGTATGCCTCCCCTTTTATAGCTGAAGGGGGGCATGCACAAAAGGACTGGGCCCCGACATGTGGGCCCAGGGACATAAATAATATAGTGCTTGGATCCTCTAATGTCTGTTGCCGAGGCAATCTTCTTGTGCCCTGGTGCTCAAGGTCTGCGTATCCTTGGCGTGCAGGGGAAGCTTCTTGCGGAAGAGAAGATGAGTATAGCGCGCCGCTCAGCACGGGCGCACTGTTTGCCAGCAGACCCAGCAGGCGTGCCGCCTGCTGGATGACCTTGACGCCGCCTGCCAGCGGATGGGACGGGATGCATTAAATGCTGAGAGGGCACGTCGCCTGTCAGCGCAGTGGCAGGCGGCGCGTCTTTTCCTCAATAAATGTAGGGGCTGCACGACTTCTCGTCAGGTTCGGCCCGGTAGCTTATGTCATGGGCCACAAGCAGCGGGTCTCCGCCTGAGCGGGAAGTGGAGGGCAAGGCCCGCACACGTGTCAGCACCGGACCCCTGCACACACCAGGGTCCTTCTCGTTTCGGGACCCTGCTGGAGTTCGGACTTACCCGGAGGCTCTAGACTTGTATGTATATAGGAGTCTGGTGTCCTTCTGCGGGGGTCCAGACTTACTGGGGTGTGGTGTCTTTCCCTGCCACGTGGCGCCCTTTGATCTGCCCATCCGGTGGGGTCAGGCGCGGTCCTCCGAGTGGCTAGGATACGTCGCATGGGTGCGGTGTCTTCATGCTGTAGGAGAGGGTACCCCTGATTTAGGGTACCGACAAGCAGGTATAAAGTACACTCAATTCACCATTGTGGATATACTGCCGCACAAATAGTCATTTACTCATTGTTTATTATCAAAATGTACACAGGAACATATTAGACTATGATGAATATTGTGCTACATGTTCCGATATATACAAATCTTTCGCCAACGGAAGTGCCTCGATAATGTGTTCATGCAGTGCTTCATTCAATGTGTTTGCGATGATGCCATAAATCATCACCCTTCCATGAGTACCATCAGATTAATACTTGACGTTAACGTTGGGGTAAACTACCGTAACATATCTATACCATATTAACCTACTCAATGTTATCTTTTTTTATTGCAGTCCCTACTGAACATCGAGGAACAGGAATGGCACAACAAAAACCCATAGCCGTTTGATGAAACTATCTTACACACATTTCTTGACAATACATTGCCCGAGATAGACAAATTGGATAAATGCAAATCGGTAACAATCGTTTTATAATTTACAAACATGAGTTACGTTAAATGGTCCATTTCATATATTCATGCATAACCATCTATGTTTTTGTTGATCCTCATGTTTTTTACATGATAAGATCATGGTTCCCATGCTAAGCAGGGGGCACTGGACATTGTATGTTGTCAATACAGTCAAACGGTGCATTCACATTTTGGATTCTAATCCCTATGGTCCAAAACTTGGTGGTACTACTTGGAAGGATTACCAATTCGCCCAAATGGACTTAGGTGGTAGAAAGTTACCATGGTCTCAGGTTATAATGAGTAGGTTAAACAAAGCCCTACAACATGTCCGCCCTATGTGACGGAACCTCCCAAGTAATTAGGCCCACCTACAGTTGTCCTTGTCTAACAGACATCAGACACCCTGTATATGTTCCTAAGTCACTTGACAAGTTCGGTATCTTTCCTTACCTTACCAGGAACGATTCACCCGTCTTGCAGACATTCCAGAACATCGGAGATAAGGAAATGCGGAAGCAATTACATAAACTTACATTTATTAAAAAAATAAGATTAAGGTACTTATTACAGACCAGAACTAAAAGTGAGTGCAGAGTAGTAATATTATACAAACCAAGGGAGGCACAAACTCCTCCCGATAAGTTTTAAACAAAAGATCCTATGTGGAGGACCAAGTCCTCCCGCACTTCAGTCTTGTTTTTCTTCATTTGGTACCACCTTGGAGCAAAAGCAACAAAAATTTGTCGCTTCCTCACCTAAAAACAACAAAGGGATAAACCCTGAGTATGGAATTACTCAGCAAGTCCTACCCGACTAAGGAAAAGACTCTCAAGGGTATGCTGGATAAATAGGAGTCAAGGAGAGGCTTTAGCAAAAATCAACTTATACTTTTGCAGAAGTAGCTTACTAAAGTGAGTCCTTACTTTCAATCTTTTAACGCCATATTAAGTATTAATAGACTCTATTTGCATCTAGTCTAATTTCACATCATATCAAGACAACATCATTTTTATCCATAGTGTTCACGTCCTGACTTTAGGTTGCAGGGAAGTGACCAAGTCTTCATAACCGCGAAGGTACGGCGATCCGAATCGATTATACTCAGCTGAGGATCTCCAATCACACGACATATGTAGCACTTAACCTTTGCATATGTCAACCCGCCACCGGGGTTCTTAAGACCAGATCAGGTTCATGCAAACCGAGAGCACAGCTACACCACCGTCCAGCCTCTTGCCACGGAGGGTACACGCTACTCTCGCCACCGCTCCACGCCCATTTCGTGTTATCTTATTCTGGCCTTAGTCTGCCCGAGGCAAGGCTTACCCATGACGAGGCATGTGACCAGTTAAAGGGTCCTCGGTCAGCACGCCTACATACGCATTAATCCTTAACCAACCTGGGTAGAACATCACCTGTTCCTAACCTAAGTCTCAATTTAAGTATTTCCATCCTTAGGATTGTGTCTGTTCCTTAGGATGAAAGAGCATCACAGGGAACTTTGCAGTAAGTTCCCACTATTGCTCCAAATGAAAATATTCTTGCAGGTAGAAGCCATCCTCTCCCGGGTTAAATTGAGGACAACCTCTATCCACAAGATCTAAGCAAGGCTAAGCATTTTTGTAAATCATATTTTGATACTTCACAGAAGTATCTATAAAGGTATGGATATCAAGGAAGGCAATGCATCAAAGGGTTTCAAGCAACTCCTATAAACCTAATGCACATTTCACTAGACTTAAAGTGTGCGAAAATTATTTAAAAACACAAGGAAGGGGTTGCATGCACCGGGGCTTGCCTTCGTTCACAGGTGAATCAGGCTCGGACCCGCAGATATCAAAGTAGAAACAATTCCCGGCCTGAGATTCCGAAGGTGGTGGTGTCCTGTCTTCGGTGACTTCTATTTCTTCTTCACGTTCTAATCACAACCATACATAGGTATAAGAATGGATGCCATGGGATGCTCATGAGGATGCAAAGATAATATAAATTTATTATCTATGTCTTGAATATAACTTTCCTTCACGGAGCTCCGAGAACTTAGGGTTTCCGGAGTCGGTAAAGGAGTTCATAGGGCAGGGGGGGTGTTTTGGGGTTTGGTGATCAAACAAGGTCCAAATCAATTCAAACTCTACCCAAGGCTTCTAAATATTGTTTTAGGTTCCCATAAAAATTTTGGGCATTTTTGGACTTAGCCATTATTTTCTAAAAATCCCTAACTAACACTTTTAACTACTTTAAATACCTTAAAATTTCTTATTTCCACTAAAAATCACAAACTTATTTTTATTAAATTCTAGGGAAAATAAGGAGCCTAGGAAAATTAGTTTCACAATTTTAGCATTTTTCTACATTTTTCTATAATTGTTTTGGCTCTAGAGATAAAAGAAAAAGAAAAACAATTGAATAGCACTGGGCCGAATCCAGCCCAGGCGGCCCAGCTAGGGCAGAAAGGCGCCCGCGCGCGCGCCCGCGCTGGCAAACTTGCACAGAGGCCCTTGGGGTTTTAACCAACTGCGAACGAGTCCTTTCACTATTTAACACAGTCGCTGACACTTTGCTGAAGAGCCCTCCAACTTCTAAGTCTTCATAGGGAAAGGTCCACGACGGCGGTGGGCGCAGGGAGCACTCCGGCGAGGTTCTAGACCGGCCGATTGGGGCTATGGCTGGGTTCTCCGAGCGGCGGACATGAAATCGGGGTTACCATGATCATTTCCCCTAACTTAATTGCGTTTATAATCAACTACGAAGCTCTGGCCACGGTGGCCGTGAGCATAGCGGCTATACGGTCGTGTTCCCGGCGACCAGAGGGCTCTTAGTTCAATTCAGTGGCTCGGCAAGCATCATAGACACATAAGAATGCTTAAACAAGGGAGCAGAGGGGAGGAGCTAACCGGAGTATGGCTGGCGACGGTGAGGCTCGTTTCACGGTGGCGGAGACGAAGTTGGGGGAAATTGGAAATTCAAGCTCGCTGGTAGATGATTGTGGCTGATTAGCGGTGGCTAGTTAGCTGACGACCTCACGGAGCTGGTCACGGGCTCAATTTATAGGGAGGACGGGCGGTGGCGCTTGAATTGACGATGGCGCGGTGGCGGCCGGAGATAAGGAAGAAGCCTGGCGCGGTGAATACGTGTCCTATAGCGTGGCAGTAACTCCGGTGAGCCATGGAGAGTTCAGAGGAGGTCACGGCAATGCGATGGCGCGATTGGGACACGCGGTGGCCAACGGCGAGGGCACGGCGGCGGTGAACACTTTACCGTGGGCGGTGAGCCAGGGGAGATGGACTACGGCTAGTCGGAGTGGCTTCCAGGTCACGGGGGGGTGACGATCTTTTGACGCCGCGAAGTTATCCACATACCCGAGCGCGAATCGTGACGCCGGCGACGTGAATCACGGCGGAAAGCCACCGGCGATGGGTTTGCTGGCGACCATATCCGGTTGGGCACTGTACCATCGTGAGCGCTCCATCAGACAACTGACAGAACAATTTGTAAGGGAATTTTCTTCCAATTTCATGTGACAACAGGTCCAAGTCTCTGCATCAAAGTTGTAGTGCTACATACCAGCTACAACTTTGCTACATGGTGTTGTCACAAAAAGTCACTGAATCATGTCCGAAATTGGGTTTGAAGTTGGTGGTAATTCACTGTTAGTCTGAAAATTCAGACCAAATCAGTCTGACAGCCTGACTTCAGGCTTAAATATCTCTGGATTTTTCTCAACAAGTGAGCTTACAACCTTAAGCAAAGTTGTTCTCCATTAATTGGTCTACAAACTTGTTGTGGTCACTTTGGGCAAAATCCCTATATTTTAAAAGATACAGGGCTCCAAAGTTGAACCAACAAAACTGAATTTCAGACTTAGGCTCTATAGTGCTTAAAAGGTGATTTTTGCAAATAAGCCCAAAACTTAGGGTTTAACTTGCAAATTCACATATTTGTGAATCAAATGACTTTATATGTTTAAACATAGTAGTTTTTACACTTTAGTCCAAAAGGTTCACCACTTTTGCACATAAGCCCCTAGGGTTTAGTTTTAGGGTTTCCAGGATTCCAATTAGGGTTTCTGGTATCCCAGGGGTATAAATATGACTCCACTTTGTTTTTGGGGTCATTTTATGACTTTTACCCTAAAGCTTTTAGGTTTTCTAATATTGGGTTAAGTTTTACCCCTTTAATCCTCATTTAGGGTAAAGCTTCCTATCCAGGGTCCTATTTGTAAAACATTAAAACAATACAACTTGTTTGAAATTTTTGCCTAGTGAATGCACTCTAGGTGTGTCAAACATATGCAATGCCAATGCTTATGATGTCATGCTCAAGTTTTAGTTATAGTAACACCAGGGGTGTTACATTCTTCCCCCCATAAAAGAATCTCGTCCCGAGATTAAAAATCCTAGGGTAGGTAATGGTAAAGGAAACACATCACATTTTTATTTCCTTATTTCTGGTACAAGGCAGGGGTGATGTGGGGGTTACTTCTCTATTACACAGTTATACATATTTTACAATTTACATGAGGCTAAAAAGCCTGGGAAATTCTTATTCAAGAAGTCTTGGGTTTCCCATGTAGCCTCATCTTCAGAATGCTGGTTCCACTGTATCTTATAAAACTTGAGAGTTTTTCTCCGGGTAACCCTGTCCTTTTGATCCAGAACTCGAATAGGATGTTCCGAGTATGTTAAATCTGGTTCCAGGACAACATCAGTCACTTCAATGGTTCGATCGGGAACCCGAAGACACTTCTTCAATTGTGACACGTGGAACACATTATGCACAGCAGACAATGTTTCGGGTAATTGAAGTCGATATGCTACTGGTCCACATTGCTCAATCACCAGGAATGGACCAATGTATCTGGGTGCAAGCTTCCCTTTAACCCCGAAACGCGATACACCCTTCATTGGTGAAACTTTCAAGTAGACATACTCGCCTTCCAGAAAGCATAAGGGTTGTCGTCGTCGGTCTGCATAACTCTTTTGTCGAGTCTGAGCTTTCTTCATATTATGAATAATTCTCTGAACCTTTTCTTCGACCTCTTTCACCATATCAGGCCTAAAGAAGTATCTTTCTCTAGGTTCAGACCAATTTAGCGGAGTTCGACACTGTCGCCCATATAAAGCTTCAAAAGGTGCCATCTTGATACTTTCTTGATAACTGTTAGTGTATGAAAACTCCGCTAGGGGCAAACATTCATCCCATTTCTGCGAGAAGTCCAGAACACATGCCCGCAGCATATCCTCGAGTATCTGATTAACTCTCTCAGTCTGTCCACTGGTTTGGGGATGATAGGCCGAACTGTGGAGCAATTTGGTACCCAAGGATTTATGAAGTTCTTCCCAAAACTTGGATACGAACTGAGGTCCACGATCCGACACTATGGTCTTTGGAATACCATGCAAACTGAGAATACGGCCGATATATAATGCTGCATAAGTGGCTACTGTATATTTGGCCCTGACGGGTAAGAAGTGGGCAATCTTTGTGAGTCGATCAACGATAACCCAAATAGAATCATACCCTTTGGCCGTCCTGGGCAGTCCCACAATAAAGTCCATACTTATGTCTTCCCATTTCCATGTTGGGATTGGCAAAGATTGTAATGGACCAGCAGTTTTCATGTGTATGGCCTTGACATGTCTGCAAGTGTCACACTTAGCCACATAGCGTGCAATTTTGATTTTCATCTTTGTCCACCAATAATGTTGCTTTAAATCTTGGTACATCTTAGTGCTTCCGGGATGAATAGAATAACGACTAAGATGTGCTTCATCAAGAATTTGCTGGCGGAGTTCTTCGTTCTTTGGCACTACTATGCGGTTTTTAAACCATATCACACCTTGATCGTCTTCCTTGAAACATTTGGCTACTCCAGCCCTTACCTTCTCTCGAATGTGCTTCATACCTAGATTATTCTTTTGAGCATCAATTATCCTTTGCAAAATGATTGACTCAAGCTTTAGTTGATTTAGAGTCCCTTGTTGGATTATCCCCAGATTTAGCTTTTCCATCTCTTGACACAAAGTGTTCTCGGAGGTCTTTGCCATAAGACAGTGGCAGGAAGTCTTACGACTCAGTGCATCTGCCACCACATTGGCTTTGCCTGGGTGATAATGGATCTCCAGTTCATAGTCTTTAATAAGCTCAAGTCATCGTCTTTGCCTCATATTTAACTCTGACTGGGTGAAGATGTACTTCAAACTTTTATGATCTGTATATATGTGACAGATATTTCCCAGCAGATAGTGACGCCAAATCTTCAGGGCATGAACCACAGCAGCTAGCTCCAGATCATGAGTTGGGTAATGCTCCTCATGTCGGCGCAACTGCCTTGAAGCATACGCAATTACTCGGCCCTCTTGCATCAGTACACAGCCGAGCCCACTGCCAGATGCATCACAATATACATCAAAGGGCTTAGTGATGTCCGGTTGAGCCAATACCGGCGCAGTGGTCAATAGTGTCTTCAATTGCTCAAAGGCTTCATTACACTTAGAAGACCAATTGAACTTAATGTCATTCTTTAATAAACTTGTGATTGGCTTCACAAGCTTAGAAAAATCTGGTATGAATTTGCGATAATATCCAGCTAGTCCAAGAAAACTCCGGACTTGGTGAACAGTGGTTGGGGGTTTCCACTCCAGAATATCTTTGACCTTGCTAGGATCTACCGCAATTCCTTTAGCCGATAACACGTGCCCCAAAAATTGAATTTCTTCCAGCCAGAACGCGCACTTGCTGAACTTGGCATATAGCTGATGTTCCCTCAGGCGCGTTAATACAATCCGTAGATGCTGAGCATGGTCCTCTTCATTCTTGGAATATATCAAGATATCGTCGATGAAGACTACCACGAACTTGTCCAACTCGGGCATGAACACCGAGTTCATCAAATAGGTGAAGTGGGCAGGAGCATTTGTGAGCCCGAAAGACATTACCAGATATTCAAACAATCCATACCGCGTAGTAAACGCGGTCTTCGGTATATCCTCGGGCCGAATACGGATTTGATGATAGCCCGACCTGAGATCAATTTTAGAAAATACCCTCGCCCCAGTCAGTTGATCAAATAAGATATCGATCCTTGGAAGAGGGTACTTATTCTTAATGGTGACCTCATTCAGGGGTCGATAATCCACGCACATTCGCAAGGTTTGATCCTTCTTCTTAACAAAAATGGCGGGGCAACCCCATGGGGACGAGCTTGGCCGGATGAATCCCTTATTCAGTAGATCTTGTAATTGAATCTTCAATTCCGCCAACTCATTAGGGGGCATACGGTACGATCTTCGGGAGATGGGAGCCGTACCGGGCTTTAGCTCAATTACGAATTCTACATCTCTTTCAGGGGGCAGTCCAGGCAAATCTTCCGGAAATACATCTGGAAACTCACATACTACCGGAATGTTCTTGATCTCCGGTACAATGGCCTCATATACTCTACCAGAAGCTTTGGCTGGATTGGTTACGGGGAGAGACAAAAGAATCTCTTCTTGATTATAGCTCAACCTGATGGTTCTGAGTTCAGTGTTGAGAATTGCCTTGTGTTGGGTTAACCAATTCATACCCAAAATTACATCTATATCCTGGCCCTTCAGAACAATCATGTTAGCAGGAAAGTTCCGCCCGGCCATTGTTACTGGCACTTCATAGGCCACTTCTCTAGTAAAAATGTGTCCCCCAGGTGAGTGAATTTTAAATCCCTCTTTTGATTCATGGTATGCAATATGATGTTGCTCCACAAATTTCTTGCTAATGAAGGTATGTGAAGCACCAGAATCAAAAAGAATAATTGCAGGGTGACTGGCCACGGGAAACGTACCCATCATCACCGGCTCTCCTTCCGGTGTAGTGGCCACTTGAGTGTAATATACACGCCCCGTCTTCTTTGTATTTTTCCCCACGGCATTTCCTTTGGGCTGAGCTGATCTCCCAGATCCTTGCGGAGCATTTGATTGACTTTGCTTAGGATATGGGCAGTATTTGATAAAATGTCCCGACTTGCCGCAATTAAAACACCCAGTTGAAGAACTAGGCAAGGCAGGGAATCGAGTGCCTGGGGCACCCGGCTGATTTGGGGTAGTGGGGGTGTTGTTGGGGCGAATAATGATTGGTTGTTTGAAGGGGAATGAGGGTGGACGAGAAAAAGTGCGATTTTGGCTTGCAGGCCGGATCACAAACCGTTGCTTCTTCGCCTGGCCCTGATTAGGCCTCTCACCACCGAATCCCTTATTCTTCCCAGAATTTGCGTATTTTGCTTCAACAGATAAGGTTGTGCTGACAGCCTTTCCATACGTAAGATCTATGCATGTGGCCATCTTTCTCTGTAGCCGATCATTTAGTCCCCGCATAAAACAGTTCTTCTTCTTTAAATCAGTATTCACCTGGTCGATGGCATACTGTGACAGGTGATTAAACTTGTTGAGATACTGAGTGACGGTATCTCCTCCTTGTTTTAACTTCATAAATTCCTCTTGTTTCATATGCAGCACTCCTTCGGGTATGTAGTGCTCACGAAAGGCTGCTTTAAACTCTTCCCAGGTGACTTGATGGTTGACGGGTTGAATAGCCACAATTTCCCCACCAGGTACTGGCAGGACCACGTAGTTGTTGTGCTGCAAATAACGGCTTCTGCGTTTCAGAGCAGCGGAGAAGACCAAACTTTTGTTCAATAACCCGTATCCACTCATCAGCTTCTAGTGGATCTTCAGCTTTGACGAATAGGGGTGGACGGGTTTCCGAGAAATCCAAATAAGTAGTTTCACGGGGGCCATGCTGAAAACCCCTTCTTGCCTGCTGCTGACCCGCCATTTCCCTAAGGAAGCGGGTATTGTCTGCAGTGGCATTCACCAAGGCGGCAATCACCTCGGCTAACGTGGGAGGAACCGGAGGTGGGTTTGGGGTAACATCCCTTCCCCCAGAAGTTCCAGCTGCGTCCTGTCCTCGAGTCCTAGTCGGCATCTGTGGCAAAGAACATTTGAAGTAAACATAATGTGCCAGAGAAAACCTTCCATTTTACATTACTATAAAAAGTAATGATACAGACTCGATATTACATAACAGGATACATTACCCATTATACAAAAGTTCAACCTATTACACAACAATACACCCTACAATACACTACTCTACTTCTATTACACCATTATTCCTGCTTTCCATTACTTTTGGCGGCCTCATCGTCAGGTGTGGGAGTCCAGACATCAACCAACCTCAAAGAAGGAGGGGGCTCAAAAAGGTCTAACTCCCCACCCAGCGCGCGTCCCGCGACGTGAGATGGTCCGGCTTCCGCCTCAGCAGGGTGTGCAGGCACACTAGGGTGTAATTGTGAGTATAGTATATGGACTTCCTCATGCAACGTATTGCAGTAAACCTGCAGGTTGTCGACAGTTGAGCTAAGTTCTTTAATTCGGGCCTGAGCCCTTGCTTCCTTAGCACACACTAGCAAACGAGACTGTACGGCCCAGTCAAGTGCTAAGTCTCGATCAGCAAGCTGATCTTGCAGGTGACGGATGTCCCTTCTTAGTTCATTAATTCTATCTCCGTCGGCGATCCAAGCATCGGTCCGGTGTTGAAGCGCTGCTTGAAGTCGACTCACTCGGGCTTCAAGATCTCCGATGGGGTCATTACTTCCACTGCTGCTGCTTTCATGTCGGGGAGCCAGTTGATGCCGAGGCACTCCAATCGGTCCCGTAGACTTGCGTGCCGTTAGCCTTGTGCGTGGCGGCATCTTTCTAAGGGGGAAAATGTTATTAATACAATTCTTAGCATGATGCATGTGTAAGTACAGAATCAACCTTAGTCGATTCAACCTTCTATACATTGCACTCTTCCTATCTGGTCTTTAAGATAGACTCTTCAGAATACTTAGGTAAGAAGTGAAAAGAATTTGTAGGTAAGACTTTTGAAAATCCTTTTGAAGATGCCTCATAATATCTGCAAAGAAGGGCTACGCTCCGATACCAGCTGTGACGGAACCTCCCAAGTAATTAGGCCCACCTACAGTTGTCCTTGTCTAACAGACATCAGACACCCTGTAGATGTTCCTAAGTCACTTGACAAGTTCGGTATCTTTCCTTACCTTACCAGGAACGATTCACCCGTCTTGCAGACATTCCAGAACATCGGAGATAAGGAAATGCGGAAGCAATTACATAAACTTACATTTATTAAAAAAAAATAAGATTAAGGTACTTATTACAGACCAGAACTAAAAGTGAGTGCAGAGTAGTAATATTATACAAACCAAGGGAGGCACAAACTCCTCCCGATAAGTTTTAAACAAAAGATCCTATGTGGAGGACCAAGTCCTCCCGCACTTCAGTCTTGTTTTTCTTCATTTGGTACCACCTTGGAGCAAAAGCAACAAAAATTTGTCGCTTCCTCACCTAAAAACAACAAAGGGATAAACCCTGAGTATGGAATTACTCAGCAAGTCTTACCCGACTAAAGAAAAGACTCTCAAGGGTATGCTGGATAAATAGGAGTCAAGGAGAGGCTTTAGCAAAAATCAACTTATACTTTTGCAGAAGTAGCTTACTAAAGTGAGTCCTTACTTTCAATCTTTTAACGCCATATTAAGTATTAATAGACTCTATTTGCATCTAGTCTAATTTCACATCATATCAAGACAACATCATTTTTATCCATAGTGTTCACGTCCTGACTTTAGGTTGCAGGGAAGTGACCAAGTCTTCATAACCGCGAAGGTACGGCGATCCGAATCGATTATACTCAGCTGAGGATCTCCAATCACACGACATATGTAGCACTTAACCCTTGCATATGTCAACCCGCCACCGGGATTCTTAAGACCAGATCAGGTTCACGCAAACCGAGAGCACAGCTACACCACCGTCCAGCCTCTTGCCACGGAGGGTACACGCTACTCTCGCCACCGCTCCACGCCCATTTCGTGTTATCTTATTCTGGCCTTAGTCTGCCCGAGGCAAGGCTTACCCATGACGAGGCATGTGACCAGTTAAAGGGTCCTCGGTCAGCACGCCTACATACGCATTAATCCTTAACCAACCTGGGTAGAACATCACCTGTTCCTAACCCAAGTCTCAATTTAAGTATTTCCATCCTTAGGATTGTGTCTGTTCCTTAGGATGAAAGAGCATCACAGGGAACTTTGCAGTAAGATCCCACTATTGCTCCAAATGAAAATATTCTTGCAGGTAGAAGCCATCCTCTCCCGGGTTAAATTGAGGACAACCTCTATCCACAAGATCTAAGCAAGGCTAAGCATTTTTGTAAATCATATTTTGATACTTCACAGAAGTATCTATAAAGGTATGGATATCAAGGAAGGCAATGCATCAAAGGGTTTCAAGCAACTCCTATAAACCTAATGCACATTTCACTAGACTTAAAGTGTGCGAAAATTATTTAAAAACACAAGGAAGGGGTTGCATGCACCGGGGCTTGCCTTCGTTCACAGGTGAATCAGGCTCGGATCCGCAGATATCAAAGTAGAAACAATTCCCGGCCTGAGATTCCGAAGGTGGTGGTGTCCTGTCTTCGGTGACTTCTATTTCTTCTTCACGTTCTAATCACAACCATACATAGGTATAAGAATGGATGCCATGGGATGCTCATGAGGATGCAAAGATAATATAAATTTATTATCTATGTCTTGAATATAACTTTCCTTCACGGAGCTCCGAGAACTTAGGGTTTCCGGAGTCGGTAAAGGAGTTCATAGGGCAGGGGGGGTGTTTTGGGGTTTGGTGATCAAACAAGGTCCAAATCAATTCAAACTCTACCCAAGGCTTCTAAATATTGTTTTAGGTTCCCATAAAAAGTTTGGGCATTTTTGGACTTACCCATTATTTTCTAAAAATCCCTAACTAACACTTTTAACTACTTTAAATACCTTAAAATTTCTTATTTCCACTAAAAATCACAAACTTATTTTTATTAAATTCTAGGGAAAATAAGGAGCCTAGGAAAATTAGTTTCACAATTTTAGCATTTTTCTACATTTTTCTATAATTGTTTTGGCTCTAGAGATAAAAGAAAAAGAAAAACAATTGAATAGCACTGGGTCGAATCCAGCCCAGGCGGCCCAGCTAGGGCAGAAAGGCGCCCGCGTGCGCGCCCGCGCTGGCAAACTTGCACAGAGGCCCTTGGGGTTTTAACCAACTGCAAACGAGTCCTTTCACTATTTAACACAGTCGCTGACACTTTGCTGAAGAGCCCTCCAACTTCTAAGTCTTCACAGGGAAAGGTCCACGACGGCGGTGGGCGCAGGGAGCACTCCGGCGAGGTTCTAGACCGGCCGATTGGGGCTATGGCTGGGTTCTCCGAGCGGCGGACATGAAATCGGGGTTACCATGATCATTTCCCCTAACTTAATTGCGTTTATAATCAACTACGAAGCTCTGGCCACGGTGGCCGTGAGCATAGCGGCTATACGGTCGTGTTCCCGGCGACCAGAGGGCTCTTAGTTCAATTCAGTGGCTCGGCAAGCATTGTAGACACATAAGAATGCTTAAACAAGGGAGCAGAGGGGAGGAGCTAACCGGAGTATGGCTGGCGACGGTGAGGCTCGTTTCACGGTGGCGGAGACGAAGTTGGGGGAAATTGGAAATTCAAGCTCGCTGATAGATGATTGTGGCTGATTAGCGGTGGCTAGTTAGATGACGACCTCACGGAGCTAGTCACGGGCTCAATTTATAGGGAGGACGGGCGGTGGCGCTTGAATTGACGATGGCGCGGTGGCGGCCGGAGATAAGGAAGAAGCCTGGCGCGGTGAATACGTGTCCTATAGCGTGGCAGTAACTCCGGTGAGCCACGGAGAGTTCAGAGGAGGTCACGGCAATGCGATGGCGCGATTGGGACACGCGGTGGCCAACGGCGAGGGCACGGCGGCGGTGAACACTTTACCGCGGGCGGTGAGCCAGGGGAGATGGACTACGGCTAGTCGGAGTGGCTTCCAGGTCACGGGGGGGTGACGATCTTTTGACGCCGCGAAGTTATCCACATACCCGAGCGCGAATCGTGACGCCGGCGACGTGAATCACGGCGGAAAGCCACCGGCGATGGGTTTGCTGGCGACCATATCCGGTTGGGCACTGTACCATCGTGAGCGCTCCATCAGACAACTGACAGAACAATTTGTAAGGGAATTTTCTTCCAATTTCATGTGACAACAGGTCCAAGTCTCTGCATCAAAGTTGTAGTGCTACATACCAGCTACAACTTTGCTACATGGTGTTGTCACAAAAAGTCACTGAATCATGTCCGAAATTAGGTTTGAAGTTGGTGGTAATTCACTGTTAGTCTGAAAATTCAGACCAAATCAGTCTGACAGCCTGACTTCAGGCTTAAATATCTCTGGATTTTTCTCAACAAGTGAGCTTACAACCTTAAGCAAAGTTGTTCTCCATTAATTGGTCTACAAACTTGTTGTGGTCACTTTGGGCAAAATCCCTATATTTTAAAAGATACAGGGCTCCAAAGTTGAACCAACAAAACTGAATTTCAGACTTAGGCTCTATAGTGCTTAAAAGGTGATTTTTGCAAATAAGCCCAAAACTTAGGGTTTAACTTGCAAATTCACATATTTGTGAATCAAATGACTTTATATGTTTAAACATAGTATTTTTTACACTTTAGTCCAAAAGGTTCACCACTTTTGCACATAAGCCCCTAGGGTTTAGTTTTAGGGTTTCCAGGATTCCAATTAGGGTTTCTGGTATCCCAGGGGTATAAATGTGACTCCACTTTGTTTTTGGGGTCATTTTATGACTTTTACCCTAAAGCTTTTAGGTTTTCTAATATTGGGTTAAGTTTTACCCCTTCAATCCTCATTTAGGGTAAAGCTTCCTATCCAGGGTCCTATTTGTAAAACATTAAAACAATACAACTTGTTTGAAATTTTTGCCTAGTGAATGCACTCTAGGTGTGTCAAACATATGCAATGCCAATGCTTATGATGTCATGCTCAAGTTTTAGTTATAGTAACACCAGGGGTGTTACACCCTAGCTCATGCTTTCCAAAATTTGGCAACTTTGCAATTGACATGCCACCAAACTGTCCTACCATGGAAGCAGGTTCCAATGATTGTGGGTTCTATGTTATGAGATACATTCACTATTATGACTGCATGGATGGATCTGTCAAGTCATACATACAACCAATACCTACAAATTTATCATTTTGTTTTATATTTGGCCATAAGGCAGCATATGGTACTCATGTGTAGCTAACACATTTTTCTTGGCTTGCAAGACAACAGCAGGGATCTACGGTCTCTTGCACTATACTACATCACATTCCATCGCAAGAACAAAGCCATCTCTCTCCTTGCAGACATCCAAAGATAAAAGTTCTCATGGATGTAGTCTAGTTTAGATATGTTAGATATTATATATACAATATTTTCATAAACTTCATCTGGAGTTATGTGCGTATATTATGGTAATGACGGTAGAACAATCTTGCATCGTTGTTGATGTTTCTTATGTCATGTTAATGACAACCTCGCAACTGTAATGGATAAACTACAATGTTTTCTATGTTTTTAACGTCATGTGTGTATTTTTTATTTGATCAGTATGGTGCACATCATTGTGAACTCTATGTGGACCTAGAACGATATGCACTGTTTTTATCGGTTACGTTACTTTTGTCACAAGTTTATGCTACAAACAGCACCGTGTTATGCTTATTTTTTACCCATAGTGCGCAATATGTTACTTTGTGTAGATTTGTAAGTTGTTGATATGTGTATAATGGTTACGATACTTTTCACACAAGTTTATGATATTATCAATACATATTTATGATATTTGTATCCCACAAAGCGCACATAATGCAATTTTTATAGCATATTTCTTTGTGTCTTGTTTGTTCCATCCACTATACTTTTAACGTATATTGCAAATATAAGGTCCACCATTAATCCATTTGCAATACTAGTTACCACAAAAAACCCCATGATCTCATAATTCTTTTGGTATTCTACTCTCTAGCAGATGAATCATCATCTTTGACATACACTGTGCATTTTTTGATGTTGATGTCTCATTCCACTGTGGTGCAGCACCCCCGATTTTGTTCCTCAAACCAGGAGGTCGTCCTCTCTTGCGTGCAGCTAGGCTAGCCAAACGAATCCTATTACCCTCCATAGTTAAACAAGCACGACTGTTGTGACCATCAGCAATGCCACACTTTTGGCAGTTTTTGCTCATCTTCTTCGATCCTTTCGCACCCAACCTAAGAACTTATTGCTCACTACTTTTGATCATTCTGTCCTTAGGTTTGACCTTATCTGGTCTTGCAAAGTGTTGGGGACTTGTTCTAAAATGCTATGAATTAAGAACAAGGCAACACAGAATGTTAAATGTTATTGCTCCTTCATCCTTTGAAGCATTATTTCCCTTAGGATATAATGATCCTCAGATGAAGGTCACGAAGAACATAACTTCTTCATCGTAGCATATGTTAATAAAAGAAGAAGTATATAAAATATAAGAGACAACATGAACAATCACATAACATTATCAATTCATCCTTATTATATTAACATGGAAAAAATAGAGACAATATTGAATTACATATGTACCTTCGGCTTGACAGAAGGTAAAAAGCACAAGCGTGAAGCGTAAGCGAGTAACAGTCAGCCTGAACAGTACAGGGGTATTGTTCATCTATTTATAGGCACAGGACGCAGCCTGTGAGAAATTACATTCATGCCCTTTACATTTATTATTGGCTTATAGAAAAATCTATGAGGACTGGATAGCCTTTTCCCTTTTAAGTCGGTTCCTTTTCCCGTGATTGAGCTGAAGCTCCTTTGCGCATAGCTTCGAAGTATCGGCAACCTTCGTCACGATCGCGCCCCTCTCATCGTGTAATCCGAAGGTACCTGTCCATAAGCCATACTTGGAAAACATTGTTAAATTATGTTTTTGAGGACCTTCGGAGGACGAAGGCCCCCCCCCCAACAGTAGCCCCTCGCAGTATTAATTTGTTTAAGATAACGAATTCAGACAGCGTCATGGACGAAGGCCTTAAGCCGAAGGTCCGAAAAAACACCTTCCCTTTGCTAGAATAGCAACAGACGGGACCCTCCAATTTGGAGCGCGCCGAGCGTATAAATAGGAACTCACCCTGACCACATTTGGTACGCTGTTTGTGCCACTTGCTTTGTTTGCTCAATTTTATAGCTCTTGCTCACCAACGCTTGCTTGGTTTCTCAAGTTTTCTAAGCTTCGGTTTGAAGGACACATTTTCGTTGTTTCTGAAGAAAAGATGTCTCAAGACAAGAAAGTTGATGCTGAGACGAAGCTAACCGAAGAGGAGAAGATCTTTGAGCAGAAGAAGGTTGTGAATCCTTATATAGCTGGGTTTTTAGAATCAATGGCAAAATCAAATACAGAGAAGATTACAAAAGAGATATTGGAGGGCCTATCTGAAGATACTAGTGACAGTGATAGTTACGATGCTGAAAGTGGGGTGAAGATTCTGAGGACCGGCCCTGAAGGCCAAGTCATTCGATTTTTAGAAAATCGACCATCAAACAAAATCACCTTGAGAGCATGAGAGGAAGATACTTTCGGGATATGTCTATTGTGAGAGCTGGCGGAGACAACAACGTCCCTGCCCCTGAGGAAGACGAAGTCGTGATTTACCGAAGCTTCTTCAAAGCTGGGCTTCAGTTTCCATTGAGTAGGTTTGTGGTCGAAGTGTTGAAAATTTATAAAATCTTCCTTCATCAGATAACCCCAGAAGCTATTATTAGAATGGGAATTTTTGTCTGGGCTGTGAGAAGCCAGGGAGTGGAGCCAAGCGTGAAATGCTTCTGCAGCATGCATGAGCTTGCATATGAGACGAAGGCCATGGGCAAGGAACAATATCACAATAACTTTGGTTGTTATGGATTTACTGTCCGCCCCAACGCAAGCTATCCGGTGCCAACATACCAAAAAAGGTGGCCTTGAGCCTGGATGGACGAATGGTTTTACATGAAGAATGACTTGAAGGCAAGAGAAGATATTAAAGAAGTTATTATGCGCCCCATTTGGTCCCGCTTCGGCCTTCGAAGGCCAAAGGTTGAGATTGACGAAGCCGCCGAAGCGTGCCAAAAGGCTTTTGGTACTGTTTGCTTTTTATTGGTACAAGATATTTAATCCAGGAGCATATAGCCTTCAGAGTATGGCCACTTGTAGAGAACTGGGAAATGCTGAAGGAGACTAACACCAAGTCTAGCGAAGGTGAGCTGGTTCGACTGAAATACACCTTCAGATATGGAGATAAATTTGATGAACCGAATGATGACTGGCTGAAATGTATCGAAGCTACAAGTGATGAACTGCTTGGGTCGTATTCCAAAGCAAAAGATAATGCATTATCCGCATCCTTTGGTGGACGGGGAAAAAAGAGATTGAACAGAGTTTTTGATGCTATTGGTTTTGTTTACCCCGACTACTGCTACCCGCTGCGGGGACGGGGAAAGAAGAGGAAGACTACTGCTCCGGCCAGGACTGCTGCTTCGGCCACTCCAGATGAGCCTGCGCCGAAGAGCAAAAAGTTGAAAGTCCTTACCCACCGGCCGCGTTATATTGAACCGGCCATGGTGCCTGAGTTTGGCGGAGAGACTTCTTCAGCTGCTAAACCAAAGGAGCCCATTTCTCCTACGCAGAAGGCTGAAGATCTGGCTACAATGTCGAAGACACCCTCAGCCGAGCTAGCTGAGTCAAAGACTGATAAAGGTAAGGCTGAAGAGCCAAAAATTGAAGGAACAAAAATGTTAGAAACTTTAAGCCCTTCTTCAAAAGTAACAGTGCCGAAGGCACAAAAAAGTCTTGCGGCAACTCCCAAAAGAAGAAGGATGGCAAATGTACTAGATGTGTTAGAAACAGTAAAGGCTTTAAGCTCTACTCCTTCAGGAAAAATCGTCGAGGCTTCGAGAATGCAAACCGAAGCTAAAACAAAACCGGCCGAAATTGAAGCTGCAGTAAGCCAGGCTAGTGTCGAAGCTAGGCCTTCAGAGCCCGCTGAGAAAAAACCTTCGGAAATTGAAGAGAAGACAGCAGAGGAAGAGGCTATAGAACAGACTTTGCCTGAAAAAGTTGCCACTCCTGCTCCTGAAGCTTTAAAAGAAAGTATTGAATATATCATCCGACATGCTTCGGGAAAAAGACTCTAAAGAAGAAGAACGAGAAGCTCAACACTATGCCCAAAAACTGAAATATCCGAAGGGGGCATTAGTGTTCAATGGCAGCGGAGAGGAAGATTTTTTGTACTGTCTCCCGGATAGCAAAGAGATATCTGATTGTCGGGAGATGGGTAGAAGCTTCGGATTTCCAACGTTAGAAGATGGCCTCTCAGTACTGTCGAAGGATGACTTGGCTGACAGTTTAGCATATAATAGCATAAAGGTATAAAAGTTAATTTTGTATCTGAAAATGAATTGTTTCTTTTGCTTATATTTGATCTTGTTCTTCTCTTGCAGGGCCTAATCCTTAGCAATGCCCTTAGAGCACAGAAAAATATCGAAGATGAAGGGTATACAATAGCTCTGAACAACCTTCGTTCAGAAGTGGTTGAACTAAGGAACGAAGGTCATGAGAAAGACAAGATATTAATTTCATTGGTAAACAAAATAAAAGAAGACGAAGCCGGCTCCAAAGCTCAAGCTGAGGCCCAGAAGAATGAAATCGAAGACCTTCGGAGACAACTAGCTGAGGCCAAAGTAAAATGTGCTGTCGCTGAAGCTGATCGAGATGCCAGCGAATATTGGAAAAATTATTTGGAAAAAACAGTTGCAGAGCTTCGCGCATCCAAGGAAAGATGTTTTGAAAAATCTGTGGAGTGTGTGAAGAAAATAAATACTAGCTTCGCCAACGTGGGCGCTTATTCAAACGAAGATAACTTTATATGAGGCGACCCTTAAGGTGTCATTGAGTGGATCAGCGGAGAAGCCGAAGCTTTTGAGGAAATTTTAAGTGATCGTGGGGACGTCTGCGCATTCTCTGGTGCGAGAGGAGTTTCAGCTATCTTGGAGAAGGCGGGTTGCAATCATGTTAAAACCCTAGCTCAGGCCGAAGTTGCCTTCTCCATGGAAGACACAAAGGATCCCTCGGCCGAAGCAAGTTCATTGGGCGGCAAGTTTTTCACTGATATTTGGGAAAATGGCGGCCGAGAAATGGCTCATGAAATAATTAAGAAGAGCGAAAAAGATATCCACGACTCTCGTGAAGCAGCAAAGAAAGCTGAGAAAGCTGCAGAACTTGAGAGACGGATAGGTATCGTTTAATGGCTTGCATCTTCGCCGTTTGTTTTTGAGGCTTCGAACTGATTGATTTTTTTCTATCGCAGCTGAGCTACCTCCTCCACCGGAGCCGTTCGACCCCCTGGTCGATCCAGAGACAAAGAAAACGATAGAAATCATTAATATGGCCGAAGCTATTGTCGACGAAGTTGTTACCAAACTGCTTAACGAAGCTGCAGAAAAAGTTCTAAAGGAAGAGTAGTATTTATTGTAAAAACATTTCTAGGATATTAATGTAACATTTGCTGAACTAAGTCTATAATATTTGATGTTTATAATTTCGAATATAATATGTAAGTTGTTTGTAATTCAATTCTTTGTGATGCATGAAATTTTATGTACATACCTGTCGGAGAGGAGATCTCCGCGGCCGGGTGGCGGATTGCACCCGCCCTAAATCCTAAAGAGAGGAGGGGCCTAAGCGTTTTGCTTGCTACAAGGCTGGTGGATCAACACACGAGAGCACGCGAGGGTTTAGAGTGGTTCGGTCCGCCGGAGCGTAATACCCTACTCCACTGTGTGATGTATTGCTTGGGAGCTTGTATAAACTTATAAGTGTCTGCCTAAAGCTAGGTCTGAGAGCCCCCCTTTGTAACGTCGTATGCCTCCCCTTTTATAGCTGAAGGGGGGCATGCACAAAAGGACTGAGCCCCGACATGTGGGCCCAGGGACATAAAGAATATAGTGCTTGGATCCTCTAATGTCTGTTGCCGAGGCAATCTTCTTGTGCCCTGGTGCTCGAGATCTGCGTATCCTTAGCGTGCAGGGGAAGCTTCTTGTGGAAGAGAAGATGAGTATAGCACGCCGCTAGGCACGGGCGCATTGTTTGCCAGCAGACCCAGCAGGCGCGCCGCCTGCTGGATGACCTTGACGCCGCCTGCCAGTGGATGGGACGGGACGCATTAAATGCTGAGAGGGCACGTCGCCCGTCAGCGCAGTGGCAGGCGGCGTGTCGTTTCCTCAATAAATGCAGGGGCTGCATGACTTCTCGTCAGGTTCGGCCCGGTAGCTTATGTCATAGGCCACAAGCAGCGGGTCTCCGCCTGAGCGGGAAGTGGAGGGCAAGGCCCGCACACGTGTCAGCACCGGACCCCTGCACACACCAGGGTCCTTCTCGTTTCGGGACCCTGCTGGAGTTCGGACTTACCCGAAGGCTCCGGACTTGTACGTATATAGGGGTCCGGTGTCCTTCTGCGAGGGTTCGGACTTACTGGAGTGTGATGTCTTTCCCTGTCACATGGCGCCCTTTGGCCTGCCCATCCGGTGGGGTCAGGCACGGTCCTCCGCGTGGCTAGGAGACGTCACATGGGTGCGGTTTCTTCATGATGTAGGAGAGGGTACCCCTGATTTAGGGTATCGACAGTGGCCCCCGGTTTCGCCTCAGGGGAGGATGCGAGCCTGCAGGTGGGACTAGAGTCTGATTGGCGGTTGGACCGCTGCTTCGGTGCGCCTGTTGCTGCAATTACTGTCGGCCCGCCTATGACCACGCCAACTGTCGTGCCTATTTCCACGTCTTACTGACCCGTGACCGTCGTACTTAACGGCACTGTTGGGCCATGCGCGGGGCTGCCTTGAGTCGCTGCACTGGTTTTGAAAAATTTACCTTTTCAGAATCTGTGACAGTCCCGAGGAGACGTGGCATTGGCGCAGGCGGCGGTGTGGTTTCTTTGCACACGGTAACTGGCGCGCCGGTTACATGGCGTGTGGGCCTGGCCCCTGAGTTGGACCGCCAGTTGCGGCAGAGCTGAGGGAGCGCACAGCCGTGGGACGATTCTATGCTTCTTGCGCGCTGATTCGCCTCTTTGACCGCTGGGTGCGGCGAAGACGAAGGGGCGCCTAACCGTGGGGTAGTTGCATGCCCTATGTGCGGCGGTTCGCCTTCCTGACCACTAGTTGCCCCGAAAATGGAGGAGCATTTAACCGCAGGGCAGTTGCACGCTCCTTCTTAGGGTTGGTCTGTATGACATGTGGGGTATGGCCCCCGTGTCATAAGGTGGGATCCTCGGTGTACGCTGGGGGAGACTTCACCCATGACGCTTCAGGGACGCGAGTGGGGGGATCTGCCTTTAAAAAGGGGTCGATCCCTTGGGAAGTAGACATGCCTCGCGCCGTGCGTGGTTTTGCCACATCCATGGCTTCCCTTGCCCGCCGGGCGCACTGGGGGATCGTACAAGACGTCGTACGCCATGGCGGTGGCGGCGGCATTCTTGGATGGTCTTGTCCTCACTCCTGTTGGTCGAAACAGGAGCAAGAACCCCTTCGTGCGTGCTGAGGCAGCCGCCGCCCACCGGTGCATAGGTGGTCGCCGTCAATGGTGAGGCTACCTCTTGCAGGGGTGGTTGCCTCCGCTGGTGAGGGCATCAGAGCCATCTGCCGCCGAGTTCCCGACTCTTTGGATTTAATGGCCTCGTTGTCATCCCCCGTAGGAGGACGGGGGTGAGGACCTTTTCACAGTATCGCTCGCCCTGAGGCGATCGTTGCTGCTGTCTAGCCGCCCGAGGCGGAGGTCGTTGTCGTTGCTAGTGCAGAGGTGGTCGCTGCTGCCGGCGATCTGTCGATGCAGAGGTGGTCGCCACCGTTGGTGGTGTAACACCTCGGGTGTTACCATGGCTAGAGCACATCTATGCACTAATGACTGTGATCACATGTGATAACTTGAGGAGAACATAAGAACCTTGGAGACCATGGGTTAATCAAGATTGTTAATGACCTAAGAGCATCACTCAAGCTTTTGTGCACTTACTACCCTGGGCAAGAGGAGAGTAAACCCTAGACCTCTCTTGAGCCCTATCTCCCAAAACCATGGTTGAGAGGGAGAGAGAATAAGCAAATGTGCTAATCATGAGTTAATCTTTAACCAAACTTTAAGTAACTTTATAACCAGCAAATATGGGAAGGTAATGTTACAAAAAGACCCCTTGAGAAACCCCAAATCCTTTCCTTAAGTAGAGAAAGAGCTAGAGCTCTCAAATTCCCTCTAAGTCAAAAACTACACCTACACTAAAGATCAACCGTGTTCACCTTGAAGATGGCATCAAAACCACCTAAGTTCGATACCAAAAATGTGGCATACCACCTAAGGCACCCACTGGAAAAAGTTGAGCCCGAGACCTTGACGTTTGGCATGCCTTGGCATGGTTTTTGTCGCGAGGTGGGCAGAGAGACATACCTGATTTGGCGACCAAAGATCTCCCTACCTAGGGCATATCTGCCATGGCGACTCACGGATGAGAGACAGCCCTAGGTGCCAGGAAAAGACTCGCGCCGGATTTTTGCCAAGATTCGCACGTTTGCGACTTGGGCGAGCTGTGGAACACGGGCAGAAGAAAAGCTTCACGTGTTCGACGCGCTCTGTGCACGCCAGAGCACGCCCGCGCGCGCCCCGCGTCGCGCCAAAGGCCAGCCGACGCCATGGCCCACGCCCGCGCCTATAAAGCCCACTCAAGCGTCGACCACACTCTTTCGCGCACGCTCAAACCTCACCGGAGCTCAACTCACCGTCGTTTGCCCGTGCACGGCATGTCTGCGGCCACCCGAGCCCCTGCCGCCGTAGACCGGCCAACTCAGCCTTTCCCAACCCCGTCCAGCCCACAGAGAAGAATGGGCACACCTCGGTGAAGCTCCCCGAGCGAGGAATCGAAGTCTGCTTCGCTGGAGAGGCCAGTCCACGGTCGACGGAGTTCACAACCCCGCCGGAGTGCGTGGACAGGGTAATCCACTGAACCATTTTCTGATTCCTTGTGCACACAGTCTCTACGTCACCCCGTGGAGCTCACCGTGCCATTGGATTGGGCTAGGTCGCCGTGATTTGGCCGGCACACCCGCCGCCGACGAGGACACCCGCCTGCGCACGTGGACCGAGTGATTCCGGCCATCCCCACCGTCGAGCCGTACATCGCTGTAACCGCCAGAGCCTCCCCGAGCCAACCTCGCCCCTCGCCGGACCTCTCTCGCCGCCGGTAAGCCGCGCCGCCCTTTTCTTTCCCGCGGGTACTGTTTACATTAGGGGAAGGACCTCGGGGAAGAAGAAGGAAAGGTCAGGGGGCTTTTTGAACTGCCAGTGACTCAAATGAATAGTAACGCGGGGGTATAACTGAGAGAGTTAGTTTGGAAATAACCCAGGGTCCTCGGTGTAAACTGTTTTTCCAGGAAACCTTTATTAAATCTGATTTTAAATTTGAACAGGACTTGAATAATTCATAACTTCTGTTTTATTCATCCAAATTTGGTCAAACCAAATTTGTCAGGCTTTAAATAATGTAAACTACTTAGGAAAAATATAAAACCCTTATGTACTACAGAAAACTTTAGGGTTCTGATTTAATTATTGTTTTGGCCAAAAGCTAAATAATAAGAAGAAAAATAGTTACACTATTTGACTAGGGTTAGAAAAATTTGGAGAAGTTTATATCCACCTACTAACCTGTTTAAAAATGCTAAACCTCTCTGTCTACCCCATTAAGTTAGTTTTTGCCATTTATTTTACAATATGCTTAAGGTTAAGAAAAATTGAAAAGGTGATTTAAATAATGAACCAGAGGGCACCCCTATTTTTGTTAGAGTACTTATCCAATGTATTTTACTAGAAAAATCTATTATACCCTGGTTTAGTATGAAATAAGTAGGATCCCTTTTATTTTAAGAAAACAAGGAAAACTTAGAAAAACCCTACAAAAATAACCCCAAGGTGAAAACACCCCAACCCTTGGGATAACTAATGTTTTGTTATTAAGAACTTAGGAAAAATATGAAATCTGCTGTTTGAAATTTTTCAAATAACAATGTAGTAGAAAGTGCCTTTTTGGCATTTAACTTTAGAAAATCATAACTAAATGACCATCCCTTAGCTTTCTGTGATTTTTGGCACAGAAGCTTATTATTACTATTAGATGCAAACAAAAATAACCCTTAGGATAGAACCCACCCCTCATTAAGAGATGTAGTGCAAAGTGGCCCATTTTACACAACTTTTGTTATTTTTGTTTAAAGCATAGCCTTTTTATTTTAAACCTCAAATTCCTAGAACAGGCTATAATGACCAATGGCAACCCACTGTAATTTTTAGAGAATTTTTGGAAAATATTAAACCACTGTCGTAGTTCAAACCTACACTAGAAACCATAAATAGAAAATAAAGAAAGGGAAAAATGAATAAGAGGAAATTAGTGTCATCCTAAAACCCATTATAACTTGTCCACTGAAATATATAAAGGCAATACCAATTCACTATGCCTATCCCTAGCAAAACCTAAACCTAGAGTGATAAGTATAAACCACTAAAAGCCACGTATGACCCAGAAACCCTAAGTTACTCATTAACTTAGTTTTTCTTCTCTTAACATAATGTTATTAAATCCTGCATAATCATGACATACATATTCATTGCATTTCGATAGACTGTAACCTTGCTGACGGAGAGTACGTCCTCGTGCCGGAGCAAGGAGCTGCTCAGGAGGTAGCCCCGGATCCAGCACCCGAGCCTGCACCAGAGGATCTGCCTGCCACAGCCTTGGAAGGCAAGCCCCGGTTTTATGCATAACCGTTTATATATGCTATTTTACTGCACTTAATGTTTGTAGGATTGTGTTGTGCACTTAAGTGTAGGAGTTGACTGAAACCCTAGTTGCATTGTAACGCCCTGAATTTGGGGGTAGAATTTTTTTTCTTCTTCTTTTCCCTCACCAAATTCAGGCGTTACCCTTTCCTTTTCCCTTTTCTCCTCGCTAAACCTTGATCTTTTCCAAAATATAGCGGGATTCGGCTTGAGGTCCCATGTAAAGCAAAACCCTAAAATATTCTATTTTGTGTGATGCACCATGCCGGACCATGCATACCTTTTGATTGTTTAAAAGTGTGAATGCATTCATTTAGAGGAAAATAGATTTTAGAAAAAGAAAACCTTTTCTTTCTCCCTCCCCCTCTCCTTCCCCATTTTCGGCCCAGCCCCCCCCCCCCCCCCCCCCCCCCCGCGTGGGCCTCGCAGCGGCCCAGCCCCCCCCCTTCCCTTCCCGCCATGGGCCGCCTGGCGGCCCAGCCGCGCGCCCCCCCTCCCCTTTTCTTTTTCCAAAAATCCCCTCCCCGCGGGCCCCGCTCGTCATCCCCTCCCTCTATCCCTCACCCTAACCCTTGCCGTCGTCGTCCCCCGTCCCGCCCCCGCGCCGCCGCCGCCCCTCCCTGCGCCGCCGCCGTGCCGGCCTCCCTCTCTGGTGAGGTTTCTCCCCCTCTCCTCCCTCCTCTCCTCCCCTCCCTCCTCCTTCTCTCCCGCCGGCGTCCCCCCCCCCCCCCCCCCGCCATGGGCGCGCCCGCATCGGCCCCGGCGAGCTCGGCCTCGCCCGCGCCCGGTCGCGCTCGGTCGCCCGCTCGGCCGCCCTCCCCGCGTCGCCCTCGGCCGCCCCGGCTCGGCGAGCTCGGCCCCGGCCTCGCCCGCGCCCGCCCTCCCCGCGCCGCTCTCTGGCGAGCTCGGCTCGGCCGCCTCGCCCCGCCCGGCTCTCCGGCGAGCTCACGCCGGCCCCGCCCCGCCCCGCCTCGGCCGTGCCCCCGGCCCCGGTGCGCCTCGCTCCGGCGAGCCTGCCCCTCGCCGCGCCCCGGCTGCCCCGGCTCAGCCGCCCCCGCGCGAGCCCCGCTCGGCCGCCCCGCCCCGGCTCGGCCGTCCCCGCCGTTCCCGCCTCGTCCCCGTGCCGTCCCGGCCCCGGCCGTGCCCCCTGCCCCGCCCGTGCGCCGTGCTCGCCCGCTCGCCCCGCCGTGCCTTGCTCGCGTCGTGACGGCCCCGGCGTGGCCTCGAGCTCGGCCCAGCGTGCCTTTAGCGCGCGGCCCCGACGTGCGCACGGCTAATTCGTGGCGTGTGCGTGCGGTCTCGCGCGCGTACTCGCGTAGTGCGTGTGCCTTGGCACGACCAGTCATGCCCCGTCTACCCCCCCCCCCCCCCCCCGTGTCCTATGCGCGCTAATCCCGTTGTTCATATTAATAAGATAGGGGCCTCAATTTGGAAATTGGTTACGTTAGTTAATTTGTATAGCTAATCATCTATCTCATTCAATGATAATCTACTAAAAGTGGTCACGTTTACATTAGTGCATGTAGCTAATTCTTTTATTAGGACCAATTGGAATTAGAGCACGTGACGTCTAGTTATTCGTTTACTCGTAGTGCACCTCGAGCATAAGCCTTAACCCCTGCGAGACCTTCTCTCGTTTCTTTCGAATCAAGGTAAATTCATTATCGTATGTGATATTTTATGCATATTTACTTCATTTGTTCTCTTGTATGGTGTACTGTTTGTTCCCTAATTTGAATGGATGGATGTATGTATGCTTGCAATCGCATAGAGAACGATCCGGTCGAAGAGCCCGAGGAACTCGCAGGAGAAGCCCCTGAGCAGCAGTCGGTTGGTGGAGGCAAGTGTCCCTTGACCTATCTCTATCCTATTCATTCTTTAATTCACCTCCCGCTTTACACATTTATGCCTAAGGATTGACTAGCTTTGTTATCCATGTCCTTGTTTACCTATTTGGGTTGGATTATTATTGCTTAGCTTTATGCTATTGCTTAACTCTAATCAATGAACATGATGAGATTATCTATGATACGCTGTTTTCCCCTCTCTTATGATGATGTTATACTTGTGGTCTTCAAGGGGGCTCGAGCGGTTTCTCGAGTGCCTCTCCGTAAGGACCTATTCTATGGATGACCGCCCGGGAAAACAGTGCAACCATTAGGGTGGAATGGGATGCCCTTAGCTGAATAATTGGAGGATCCGGGGTGTAGTTCACTTAGTCGTCGTGCCGTCAATGGGGCTCGGTGTATGCGGCTCGCTCTGCCAAGTTTGGGTTCGCCCCTTGGAGAGGAGTGTGGTGCATTTAGGAAACCTAACGGGTGGCTACAGTCCCGGGGAATCTTTGTAAAGGCTACATAGTGATGCCCTGCTAGGCCACCTAGGTAGTGGTTAATGGGGAGTAGCTCTCTCCGGGCAGAATGGGAATCACGGCTTGTGGGTAAAGTGCACAACCTCTGCAGAGTGTTTGAAAACTGATATATCAGCCGTGCTCGCGGTTATGAGCGGCCAAGGGAGCTCTAGTGATTAGTGGTACTTGATCAGAGACATTATGGTACAGGTGACTATGAGATCGACGGTTTTGGTTATGACTATGGTGCTGGTAAGTGGTATTCTTTCCGCTTGGAAAGGGTACATCGGGCTAATAACTTGGGTTAATGCTAAAACCTGGCTTTCTATTAGTGAATAATAATCTGACCAACTAAAAGCAACTGCTTGACTTATCCCCACATAAAGCTAGTCCACTACAGCCAAACAGGATACTTGCTGAGTATGTTGATGTGTACTCACCCTTGCTCTACACACCAAACCCCCCCATCCCCAGGTTGTCAGCATTGCAACCACTGCTCAGGAGAAGATGAGGCCGTGGAAGGAGACTTCCAGGAGTTCCAAGACTACGACGAGTTCTAGGCGTGGGTTAGCGGCAACCCCGAGTCGGCTACCTGTGAAGGCCGCGGTTATCTACGTTTCGTTTTCGTACTTTGATTTATTGTAAGGACTATATGGACGTCTCAGACGTATGATGTAATCGACTATTATTTCCCTTTTAATACTATTTTGAGCACTGTGTGATGATGTCCATGTTATGTAACTGCTGTGTACGTGAATTACTGATCCTGGCACGTGCATGGTTCGCATTCGGTTTGCCTTCTAAAACCGGGTGTGACATAAGTGGTATCAAAGCCGTGCTGACTGTAGGACCGCTAACCTAGAGTAGAATGGTCGTTCTAAGGATTATAGACCTCTATCCCTGCCTTGACTTTGGTATCCCTTTAAAAGTTGGTCATATCGACCAAACCTATGTTCTACTATATATTATACCTTGCTGAAAATTATGTTTTATTCTAATCCTTCATTTATTTATGGTTAATTTCTTGCTGGTCATATTAGTTCTGTTCTCACTCTTTTGCTTGCGGTGTCTTTTGTAGATGGCTCGACTTAGACACACTGCACGAAAGTCCGTCATCCATTTCTTACCCTCCCGCCTTGCTGAGCGTCCGCTTCGCCGTCCCATGGCCGGACAGTCCAGCCACTTGGAGAGACTGCACCACTGCCTGCATGAGGAGCAGGAACGTCGACGACAGGAGCAGCAGGGCTCTTCTTTCTCGCTCCAACAGGAGATAGAGTCCGTGAGGAGCTGCTCCCCTGTGCTTCCCCTGGAGGCGCCCCCTGCACCACCACTGGGCGCCCCAGCCTCTGGAGTAGCTGCTGGAGGAGACCCAGACGACGGAGGTGGCGACGACAGCTCGAGACACGACACCGACCTCTCTGCTGACCAGGAGCCGGAAGGATGGGTTGCTCGACCCATCACTCGCGACGCCGCTCGCGGGTGTCACTTCCATGATGCGCTCGACACCCTGCTACGTCGGGCACTTAACCGGCGTACTTGGTCCATCGAGTATCGCTGTGTGGTCTACCAGCATAGTCGCGGGGTCTACCCGGACCGCTGGGAGGCAACCTGCTTGGTGCGCCGTCCGAAGAACAGTCTCCAGGGTGCGGAGGCCTGCTCAGAGCACTATTCTATCTCTGAGCGGGACTCAGCTGAGGCGGCCATGCAAGATGCCGCATGGCGTGCGCTTTCGCACTACTGCTCGGTTCTCGGTGGGGTAGCTGACAGTCTCGACCTGAAGTATTACCCCTGCCGTCCATCTGGCAGCACAGGAGGCGTGATTGTCTCACCTGTCGGTGAGGACAATCCTAGGTTGAGCAGCACAGTCAACCTAGCCGTCGTGCTAAACACGGAGCTGGACCATGCATTAGACGAGCTGAGTAGGGCTCGTGCTGAGATCGCCCTGCTGCGGGCTGAGCGCGCGGAACGTCGTCACCTGGATGATGGTTCCCCCGCTCCCGCCGGGACTCAGCACCCGTACCGCTCACCTCGGCGTGGACACCAGTCTTATGGCAATCCCGACTGCAAGACCAAGATAAATCTAGAACCATAGATCGTTAGAGTTGGATCTTGTAATTAATACGAAATATATATATATATACATAGAAGCTACAGTCTTAGCGTTAGTCTCGGTCTTAGTTAGTCTTAGTTAGACAGGGTAGTTTGCTATATCCTGTGCATTTATGTTTGTCATGATGAACTATGTTTGGTTTGGATCTTTGTAATGACTGTCACCAGAGTGTGGGTATCCCCTGCATTTTGGTTTACCTATTATGTTAATGGAGTTAGTTATATAGTTGGGAAACCTTTTATTCCACTTTCCTCTTTATCTGAGAAGTTGTGTTGGTCTGTGTTGGAGATCAGTGAAGATGCTCGTCTGTTCAGTGTTGTTGAAGGATTCTATACTCTTTTCTTATGCTGCAAGATTTGCCAGATCAGTTCTGATGTGTGGTTGCATTCTGCAGATGTCAGAGAACAGGCGCAGAGGAGGAAGGCGTGCTCAGCAGGAGCGAGCCGCTCAGCAGGAGGAGGTGCCCCAGCAGCAGCACCTGCCGCCCCCGCCCTCGATGTCTATCGAGCAGATGTTTCTAATGCAGACTCAGGCAGTTCAAGCCATCGGTCAGACTTTGGCTGCCATTCAGCAGCAGCAGCAGCAACAGCAGCAGGCACCACCTCAGCCGCAGATGCCTCAGATGCCTAGAGACAAGCGTGCTGAATTCATGAGAGGTCATCCACCAACGTTTGCTCACTCTTCTGACCCCATGGATGCTGAAGACTGGCTGTGCACTGTGGAGCGGAAGTTGCACACCGCTCAGTGCGATGATAGGGAAAAAGTCTTGTATGGTCCCCGTCTGTTGAGAGGAGCAGCTCAGTCATGGTGGGAGTCTTACCTCGCCACCCATGCCCACCCCGACACCATCACCTGGGAAGAGTTCAGAGGAAGCTTTCGTTAGTACCATGTTCCTGCAGGTCTGATGACAGTGAAGAAGGAGGAGTTCCTGGCCCTCAAGCAAGGGCCATTGTCTGTCAGTGAGTACCGGGACAGGTTTCTGCAGTTGTCTCGCTATGCTCCTGAAGATGTCAACACCGACGCTAAGCGGCAGTACCGTTTCCTGAGAGGCTTGGTTGACCCTCTGCAGTACCAACTGATGAATCATACCTTCCCGACATTCCAGCACCTGATTGACAAAGCAATCATGACAGAGAGGAAGCGTAAGGAGATGGAGGATCGTAAGCGTAAGATCAGTGGACCCCAGCCTGGAAGCAGCAATCGTCCTCGTTTCTCAGGCAATCAACCTCAGCAGTTCAGGCAGAACCAGCGTCCACCTCAGCAGCAGCAGCAATTCCAAAGGCAGTATCCTCAGCATCAGTACCAGAACCGTCAGAGCAATCAGTCAGGAGGTCAGTTTCAGAGGCAGAATCAGCAGGCACCACGTCTTCCTGCCCCAGCAAACCAGCAGAGCAATCAGGCAGCACCAGCTCAGGTTGGAAACAGGGCATGTTTCCACTGTGGAGAGCAAGGCCACTGGGTGATGCAATGTCCGAAGAAGGCAGCCCAGCAACAGTCAGGCCCCAATGCCCCAGCAAAGCAGAATGTGCCTCAGCCTGGAGCAGGCAACCGCTCTCAACCGCGCTATAATCATGGGAGACTGAACCACTTGGAGGCTGAAGCAGTTCAGGAGACCCCCGGCATGATAGTAGGTATGTTCCCAGTCGACTCCCATATTGCAGAAGTGTTATTTGATACTGGAGCAACGCATTCTTTCATTACTGCATCATGGGTAGAAGCACATAATCTTCCGATTACTACCATGTCAACCCCCATTCAAATTGACTCAGCCGGTGGTAGAATTCGAGCCGATAGCATTTGTTTGAATGTATGTGTGGAAATAAGGGGGATAGCATTTCCCGCCAACCTTATAGTAATGGGTACTCAGGGAATAGATGTCATCCTAGGGATGAATTGGCTAGATAAGTATCAGGCAGTGATCAGTTGTGATAAGAGGACAATCAAATTGGTGTCCCCACTAGGAGAGGAAGTGGTGACCGAGTTAGTCCCGCCTGAGCCAAAGAAAGGAAGTTGTTATCAGATGGCTGTCGATAGCAGTGAAGCAGACCCAATTGAGAGGATCAAGGTTGTGTCTGAGTTCCCGGGTGTGTTTCCAAAGGACTTACCGGGTATGCCACCAGAGCGAAAAGTTGAGTTTGCCATAGAGCTTCTTCCTGGAACCGCCCCTATCTTTAAGAGAGCTTACAGAATATCTGGACCAGAGTTGGTTGAACTTAAGGAGCAGATTGATGAGCTGTCAGAGAAAGGTTACATCCGGCCAAGCACCTCGCCTTGGGCCGCCCCTGTCCTGTTTGTGGAAAAGAAAGATGGCACCAAAAGGATGTGCATCGATTACCGAGCTTTGAATGAGGTCACGATCAAGAACAAGTACCCTCTGCCCAGAATAGAAGATCTGTTCGACTAGTTGAGAGGAGCCAGTGTGTTCTCCAAGATTGATCTGAGGTCAGGTTATCATCAGCTCAGGATCCGACCTTCGAACATTCCGAAGACAGCATTCATTACCAAGTATGGTTTGTATGAGTTCACAGTGATGTCTTTTGGTTTGACCAATGCACCAGCCTTTTTCATGAACTTGATGAACAGTGTATTCATGGATTATCTTCATAAGTTTGTGGTGGTATTCATTGATGACATTCTGATTTATTCTCAAAGCAAAGAAGAGCATGCAGATCATTTGAGGATGGTATTGCAGAGATTGCGAGAGCACCAGTTGTATGCAAAGTTGAGCAAATGTGAATTTTGGATCAATGAAGTCCTGTTCTTGGGTCACATAATCAACAAAGAAGGATTGGTTGTGGATCCGAAGAAAGTGGCAGACATTCTGAACTGGAAAGCGCCAATAGATGCTCGAGGAATCAAGAGTTTCATTGGAATGGCCGGATATTATCGGCGATTCATTGAAGGGTTTTCGAAGATTGCGAAACCAATGACAGCATTGCTAGGCAACAAGGTTGAGTTCAAGTGGACCCAGAAGTGCCAAGAGGCCTTTGAAGCGCTGAAAGAGAAGTTGACTACAGCGCCTGTCCTAGTCTTTCCTGATGTGCACAAGCCCTTCTCGGTGTATTGCGATGCTTGTTACACAGGTTTGGGATGTGTGTTGATGCAAGAGGGAAGAGTTGTGGCTTACTCGTCCCGACAGCTGAAGGTTCATGAGAAGAATTACCCAATCCATGATCTAGAGTTGGCAGCAGTGGTTCACGCACTGAAGACATGGAGGCACTATCTGTATGGACAGAAATGCGATGTTTACACAGACCACAAGAGTCTGAAGTACATATTCACTCAGTCAGAGTTGAATATGAGGCAGCGAAGATGGTTAGAGCTGATCAAAGACTATGAGTTGGAGATCCATTACCATCCAGGCAAAGCAAATGTAGTGGCAGATGCTTTGAGCAGGAAGAGTCAAGTCAATCTGATGGTCGCTCGCCCGATGCCTTACGAGTTGGCCAAGGAGTTTGACAAGTTGAGTCTCGGGTTTCTGAACAATTCGCGAGGAGTCACAGTTGAGTTGGAACCTACCTTGGAGCGCGAAATCAAAGAAGCGCAGAAGAATGATGAGAAGATCAGTGAGATCCGGCGACTGATTCTAGATGGCAGAGGCAAAGACTTTCGAGAAGATGCAGAAGGTGTGATATGGTTCAAAGACCGCTTGTGTGTTCCCAATGTCCAATCCATTCGGGAATTGATTCTTAAGGAAGCTCATGAGACAGCCTATTCGATTCACCCTGGTAGTGAGAAGATGTATCAGGATCTGAAGAAGAAATTCTGGTGGTACGGAATGAAGAGGGAAATCGCAGAGCATGTGGCTATGTGCGATAGTTGCCAAAGAATTAAGGCAGAGCACCAGAGACCTACTGGATTGTTGCAACCGTTGCAAATTCCTCAGTGGAAAAGGGATGAAATCGGTATGGATTTCATAGTCGGATTGCCTCGCACTCGAGCCGGCTACGATTCCATTTGGGTAGTAGTGGACCGCTTAACCAAGTCAGCCCACTTCATACCTGTCAAGACCAACTACAGCAGTGTAGTATTGGCAGAGTTGTATATGTCTCGGATCGTTTGTCTTCATGGTGTGCCAAAGAAGATAGTGTCAGACAGAGGAACACAGTTCACCTCTCATTTCTGGCAGCAGTTGCATGAAGCCTTGGGCACACATCTGAATTTCAGTTCAGCATATCATCCGCAGACAGATGGCCAGACCGAAAGAACCAATCAAATTCTTGAAGACATGTTGAGAGCCTGTGCGTTGCAGGATCAGTCCGGATGGGACAAGAGATTGCCTTATGCAGAGTTTTCCTATAACAACAGTTACCAGGCCAGTTTGAAGATGTCACCATTTCAGGCGCTCTATGGAAGGAGTTGCAGAACTCCGTTGCAATGGGATCAGCCTGGAGAAAAGCAGATGTTTGGGCCAGACATTCTGCTTGAAGCCGAAGAGAACATCAAGATGGTTCGAGAGAATCTGAAGAGAGCGCAATCAAGGCAGCGAAGTTATGCAGACACAAGAAGAAGAGAGCTGAGTTTTGAAGTCGGAGACTTTGTCTATCTGAAAGTGTCACCGATCAGAGGAGTCAGAAGGTTCGGAGTCAAAGGCAAGCTAGCACCCCACTACATTGGTCCGTACCAAATTCTCTCAAAGCGTGGAGAAGTGGCCTATCAGCTCAGTCTGCCAGAGAATTTGTCTGTTGTGCATGATGTCTTTCATGTGTCTCAGTTGAAGAAGTGCTTGCGTGTGCCAGAAGAGCAGTTGCCAGTGGAAGGTCTTGAAGTCCAGGAGGACTTGACCTACGTTGAGAAGCCAGTGCAAATCCTTGAGGTTGCAGACAGAGTCACCCGAAGGAAGACCATCAGAATGTGCAAGGTCAGATGGAATCACCATTCAGAGGAAGAAGCAACCTGGGAGCATGAAGATGATCTGATGGCTAAATACCCAGAGCTCTTTGCTAGCCAACCCTGAATCTCGAGGGCGAGATTCTTTTAAGGGGGATAGGTTTGTAACGCCCTGAATTTGGGGGTAGAATTTTTTTCTTCTTCTTTTCCCTCACCAAATTCAGGCGTTACCCTTTCCTTTTCCCTTTTCTCCTCGCTAAACCTTGATCGTTACCAAAATATAGCGGGATTCGGCTTGAGGTCCCATGTAAAGCAAAACCCTAAAATATTCTATTTTGTGTGATGCACCATGCCGGACCATGCATACCTTTTGATTGTTTAAAAGTGTGAATGCATTCATTTAGAGGAAAATAGATTTTAGAAAAAGAAAACCTTTTCTTTCTCCCTCCCCCTCTCCTTCCCCATTTTCGGCCCAGCAGCCCCCCTCCTTCCCCCCGCGTGGGCCTCGCGGCGGCCCAGCCGCCCCCCTCTTCCCTTCCCGTCGTGGGCCGCCTGGCGGCCCAGCCACGCCCCCCCCCCTCCCCCTTTGGGCCCAGCCGCCCCCCCCCCCCCCTCCCCTTTTCTTTTTCCAAAAATCCCCTCCCCGCGGGCCCCGCTCGTCATCCCCTCCCTCTCTCCCTCACCCCTAACCCTAGCCGCCGTCGTCCCCCGTCCCGCCCCCGCGCCGCCGCCGCCCCTCCCCGCGCCGCCGCCGTGTTGGCCTCCCTCTCCGGTGAGGTTTCTCCCCCTCTCCTCCCTCCTCTCCTCCCCTCCCTCCTCCTTCTCTACCGCTGGCGTCCCCCCCCCCCCCGCTTAATGGGCGCGCCCGCCTCGGCCCCAGCCCCGGCCGCCCTGCCCTCGCCCTCGCCCGGCCGGCCCCGCGCCCGGTCGCCCTCGGTCGCCCCGCGCTCGGCCGCCCTCCCCGCGTCGCCCTCGGCCGCCCCCGGCTCGGCGAGCTCGGCCGCCTCCGGCGAGCTCGGCCCCGGCCCCGGCCGTCTTCGGCTCGGCCGCCCGCGCCCGGCCGCTCGGCCCCGGCCCCGGCCTCGCCCGCGCCCGCCCTTCCCGCGCCGCTCTCCGGCGAGCTCGGCTCGGCCGCCCGGCCTCGGCCGCCTCGCCCCGCCCGGCTCCCCGGCCCCGCCCCGCCTCGGCCGTGCCCCCGGCCCCGGCGTGCCTCGCTCCGGCGAGCCCGCCCCTCGCCGCGCCCCGGCTCGGCCGCCCTCGCGCGAGCCCCGCTCGGCCGCCCCGCCCCGGCTCGGCCGTCCCCGCCGCGCCCGCGCCCGGCTCGGCCGCGCCCGCCTCGGCCCCGTGCCGTCCCGGCCCCGGTCGTGCCCCCCCGCCCCGCCCGTGCGCCGTGCTCGCCTGCTCGCCCCGCCGTGCCTTGCTCGCGTCGTGACGGCCCCGGCGTGGCCTCGAGCTCGGCCCAGCGTGCCTTTAGCGCGCGGCCACGACGTGCGCACGGCTAATTCGTGGCGTGTGCGTGCGGTCTCGCGCGCGTGCTCGCGTAGTGCGCGTGCCTTGGCACGACCAGTCGTGCCCCGTCTACCCCCCCCCTCGTGTCCTATGCGCGCTAATCCCGTTGTTCATATTAATAAGATAGGGGCCTCAATTTGGAAATTGGTTACGTTAGTTAATTTGTATAGCTAATCATCTATCTCATTCAATGATAATCTACTAAAAGTGGTCACGTTTACATTAGTGCATGTAGCTAATTCTTTTATTAGGACCAATTGGAATTAGAGCACGTGACGTCTAGTTATTCGTTTACCCGTAGTGCACCTCGAGCATAAGCCTTAACCCCTGCGAGACCTTCTCTCGTTTCTTTCGAATCAAGGTAAATTCATTATCGTATGTGATATTTTATGCATATTTACTTCATTTGTTCTCTTGTATGGTGTACTGTTTGTTCCCTAATTTGAATGGATGGATGTATGTATGCTTGCAATCGCATAGAGAACGATCCGGTCGAAGAGCCCGAGGAACTCGCAGGAGAAGCCCCTGAGCAGCAGTCGGTTGGTGGAGGCAAGTGTCCCTTGACCTATCTCTGTCCTATTCATTCTTTAATTCACCTCCCGCTTTACACATTTATGCCTAAGGATTGACTAGCTTTGTTATCCATGTCCTTGTTTACCTATTTGGGTTGGATTATTATTGCTTAGCTTTATGCTATTGCTTAACTCTAATCAATGAACATGATGAGATTATCTATGATACGCTGTTTTCCCCTCTCTTATGATGATGTTATACTTGTGGTCTTTAAGGGGGCTCGAGCGGTTTCTCGAGTGCCTCTCCGTAAGGACCTGTTCTATGGATGACCGCCCGGGAAAACAGTGCAACCATGAGGGTGGAATAGGATGCCCTTAGCTGAATAATTGGAGGATCCGGGGTGTAGTTCACTTAGCTGTCGTGCCGTCAATGGGGCTCGGTGTATGCGGCTCGCTCTGCCAAGTTTGGGTTCGCCCCTTGGGGAGGAGTGCGGTGCATTTAGGAAACCTAACGGGTGGCTACAGTCCCGGGGAATCTTTGTAAAGGCTACGTAGTGATGCCCTGCTAGGCCACCTAGGTAGTGGTTAATGGGGAGTAGCTCTCTCCGGGCAGAATGGGAATCACGGCTTGTGGGTAAAGTGCACAACCTCTGCAGAGTGTTTGAAAACTGATATATCAGTCGTGCTCGCGGTTATGAGCGGCCAAGGGAGCTCCAGTGATTAGTGGTACTTGATCAGAGACATTATGGTACAGGTGACTATGAGATCGACGGTTTTGGTTATGACTATGGTGCTGGTAAGTGGTATTCTTTCCGCTTGGAAAGGGTACATCGGGCTAATAACTTGGGTTAATGCTAAAACCTGGCTTTCTATTAGTGAATAATAATCTGACCAACTAAAAGCAACTGCTTGACTTATCCCCACATAAAGCTAGTCCACTACAGCCAAACAGGATACTTGCTGAGTATGTTGATGTGTACTCACCCTTGCTCTACACACCAAACCCCCCCATCCCCAGGTTGTCAGCATTGCAACCACTGCTCAGGAGAAGATGAGGCCGTGGAAGGAGACTTCCAGGAGTTCCAAGACTACGACGAGTTCTAGGCGTGGGTTAGCGGCAACCCCCAGTCGGCTGCCTGTGAAGGCCGCGGTTATCTACGTTTCATTTTCGTACTTTGATTTATTGTAAGGACTATATGGACGTCTCAGACGTATGATGTAATCGACTATTATTTCCCTTTTAATACTGTTTTGAGCACTGTGTGATGATATCCATGTTATGTAACTGTTGTGTACGTGAATTACTGATCCTGGCACGTACATGGTTTGCATTCGGTTTGCCTTCTAAAACTGGGTGTGACATACATGATCTCAGGAATCCTTTTGAGATGGATACTAGTATGCTAGGTCGAATAGTTGCTTTATTTAATTAGGATCTCGGTAGAAGATGAGTGATTTTTCTAGCACTCGCGCGAGATCAGGAATTGGTTGTACCCACTTTCATATCATCATGATACTAGTCTGTGGACAACAATCCATGGGGATTGGTTGTCTACGAGATGGAAAAATTGGAATAAGGATTAACGTGCGGATACCTGTGTCAAGCGTTTGAACGTACTAAACACATACTGAGAAATATGGTAAATCGGTAAGCCTAGTGCCTGATTGAACCTGGCAGTAGACTTTGCCCCTCACGCGACCTGAGACGTGGTCTCCCATTCCGGTTATGGTGGGTACAAGTGCGGTCACTGCACGACGGTAGTCGGGGTCAGTGAGGCATTGTACGCCAAGGTGGTGAGCCCTGATCTGCTGATGGGGAATCGATGGGGACGGTTGATGTGTGTGGGGACGGAGTGCCTCGCCACGTCGTGTGTTTAGGTTTACCTTGCAAGGATAAAAACTCGATTCGAATTGTCTGCTTCTCGCAGCTAATGAGACTGCTTGATCCATTGTACTGCATTGAGTAACAAGTGGAATTGTGATGAGATGATACAAGGTGTTGATTGCTAAAAATGTTTGCTACTATGTATGAGTAGATAGTACACATTTAGCCTTAAGAGAGTCACACTTAAATTGACAAAGTTAAAACTTGATTTAGAAACTCAGCTAGTGCTTTTGGCAACCAAACCCCACAGCCAAACAGCTGCATGTCTAGAGGTAGAGGAGTAGACTCCTCACACCGGTTAAGTCTAGCTGAGTATTAGTATACTCAGCCTTGCTTGTGGCATAATTTTACAGGTTCTCTGGAGGACATGGTTGCTGGAGTGACTTGGCCGTCCATCTTGCCACCGGGTTGGACTATCGAGTGGGACCCTGCCTCGGTCGAGGAGGAGCATGAGGAGTGATGGGACAGGCTTCCCCATCTCTCTGTTTATTTACCATTAGTTTTATTCCGCTGCACTTCGAACAATGATGACTACTTTTGCAAAACTCCGATGGTGATGTAATAATTTAATACTCTTACATGCATGGTTTTATGCTTTATTGTATTTGCTCTGTGACTCACCATCGAGTGAGATTGTGGTACTTGATCCTGTCAGTGGCCGTGTCGGACTAGATCCGAGGGATTGACGGGTTATTCCCATTTAAGTGTGGTCTAGCCTCTAAGGTGGGGCTTAGGCACTTAAGTTGGAATAATTCGGGCAGTTCCGCCACAGGTGGGGCTGTCCGGAGCCAGCTTCCAGCGCGACTCCCGTTGGTGCAATGTAGTCCATTCCTGTAGAAATGGAGCTAGGGTCCCACTTGTAAGGGAATGTAATGACATTTGCTTGAGAGCAAAATGTAATAACATATGTATGCAGGATTTTAGCCTAGGAAGCCCAGTTGCATGTCCAAACCCCCTAGATGGTGGCTTCAAGTACTAAGACACCTGCCGCAGGGCGGTGGAGTATGCAGGCTCACGGTACGGGACCAGGCTAAGTGGCTACATGGCTTCCGGACCCCCCCCCCAGGAGACAAGTGCCTGTTTTTCAAAGCCGGACCTCCAGGTTGTTGGACGCGCAGGACTATAGTTTCAAATACTTGGACATCCGTCATGGAGTGGTGGAGTGTGCAGGATTTTGGGTATGGGACCAGGCTAACCGGCCACACAGGCTCCGGACCACCCTATGGAACGGGCATCCGTTCTTTAGAACCGGCCCCCAGGCCTTCTCCTGTAAAGTAATAGATATTATCTATTAAGCAGTATTTAACACTTATCTGTGTGACGCCTGTTCCTATTGTGTGCGATGTTGTTGACTCCTCCTTAGTACCTGGTCCCCCGCCTGGGATGCAGGCTTAACATGTTAAGGTTGGATACCAGCGTTTCTGAAAAGGTTGTCAACAATCCTCGAGAGGCAACTCGCCGGGATCTGTATCTATTCACAGCTTTTAGCTAGGAAGCATTAGTAGTACAGCTCATAGGGTTCTCCGTCTGACACTAGTCGCCCTTTGATACATGCTCGGGACCTACAGGTTTTAGTCCGGGTGGCCAAGTTGCGTGTCCAGACCCCCTTGGGTCGCGGTTCTAGATACTAGGACACCTGTCGTAGGGTGGTGGAGCGTGCAGGCTCACGGTACGGGACTAGGCTGAGCAGCTGCACGGGCTCTGGACCACCCCAGGAGACTAATGTCCATTCTCTAGCTCCGGTCCCGAGGTTGTCGGACCCGCAGGACTTATAACTCTAGATACTAAGTTCCTGTCACAGGGTGGTGGAGCATGTAGGCCCACAGTACAGGACCTGGCTGAGCGGCTACACGGGCTCCGGACTACCCTATGGAACGGGGTCCCGTTTTCTAGAGCCATCCCCGAGGCTGTCGGACCTCCCCACTTTCATGTCAGGGGCCCTAAACTGCAAGCCTGACTGTTCAATTCGGATGTCACCATGTCAGACAGATGGAAACCGTACGGGTGGGTTAGCTAAAAGGTATTATTTGAAAGACTGCAAGGTGGGACCATGGAGCAGCAAGATGGAACTGTCACAAGAGCACGGCTGAGGGGGGTAGTTTCTTCTTCATAACTTGTCATGCATGTGTGCAGACCAACAGTCCGGGTTCATGGGGGCAGACCCCACCGGGTTATCATACACGTATGCGTCATTTAGTTACAAAAAAGGAAACAGACTCGACCCCTTAGTCTTGCTCTATGGATAGAACTTACAGAGATATTTGGCATCAGGGCAAGGTACTCCTCCAGTCGTAGCTAGATGGTTGCCCTGCGTCGGTGCACTCCCATTACCTTGAAGGGTCATTCCTAGCTGGGGGAGAGTTGCGGAGCACCTCTTGGTATGGCACTTGTCGCGGGGCTAAGCCCCAACCCAGGGTTCCTGTCTGCATTTGACACGAGAGCCCTTGTCTCTGGTTGTGATCACTTCTGCATGTACCTATCTGCATCTCGGACCCGTGGGGGTCCGAAAGGGCCTCCAAAGGAAGGCATGCTTCAGCTTCGTAGACCGGGGGACACGGAGTTCCCCCGATGTCCGTCTAGTTGTCTTCACCGGAGTAGGAGCCTCCGGCGAAAATATCCTTCAGGTCCCCCTCGGGCGACTGATACTCGAGGTCTCGTTCAGCCGCGGCTACCTCGCCGTCGTCCACCTTTTCCTTGCCGGGCCGGCGGCGAGGCAGGGAGCCGTCTTTGGAGGACTGCTCACGCCGCTCACTGACGCGTTTTGCGAGGTCAATGATCTCGCGACACTCCGCGGCGCTATGGCGACCATGCGGGTGCACAGGGCATGAACCGCGCGGAGATGGTCTGCTAGTGCGGCGCAGCCTACGCCAGCCAAGGGGACACCCGTTTGGGACCGGGCGCCCATTGGTGTCTGTGGTGCCTCTGCGGCGAGATCTCGGTCGAGGTTGCGACCCTCAATGTTCTGACGGCGCTCACGCGCCCTTTCCAAAGAGACCCGGGCGTCTTCACCCGTACGCCTACGGTTGAGCTCCACCCTGAGGTCGTCGGTCTGTGCACCCCTTACGGAGGGCGAGCGCACAGACGCCGTCGCCTCGCGTTGGCGCCGGGATGACCGAGGCCTCGACCTGATCGTAGTAGAATGCGCCATGCCGAGCAGCCGATCGACGTCGTCGCGCCACTGCTTCATGGCCCCCGGTGATGTCGTGGAGCTAGGGGGTGGCGCAACAACTCTCTGGCCACAGACAGCGCCGTAGGCGCTGCCCTCGATGGAGTCCGGGACGCCTGCGCTGGCGTGTGTTGCTGCACGGTGTGCACGGCATCTGTCCCAGAGTCGGGACGGTCGGGCACTCGTGGCGCGGAGGATGCAACCTCTTGCTCCATCACGAAATCCTCCGAAGTTTTGGCGCGGTGCTCGATGATCCGCACCATCATGCTGAGCGAGAAAACTAGTAAAAACTTGAAGCCTAGCCCCTACCTGGCGCGCCAAATGTCGGAGAGGAGATCTCCCCGGCCGGGTGGAGGATTGCACCCACCCTAAATCCTAAAGAGAGGAGGGGCCTAAGTGTTTTGCTTGCTACAAGGCTGGTGGATCAACACACGAGAGCACGCGAGGGTTTAGAGTGGTTCGGGCCGCCGGAGCGTAATACCCTACTCCACTATGTGATGTATTGCTTGGGAGCTTGTATGAACTTATGAGTGTCTGCCTAAAGCTAGGTCTGAGAGCCCCCCTTTGTAACGTCGTATGCCTCCCCTTTTATAGCTGAAGGGGGGCATGCACAAAAGGACTGGGCCCCGACATGTGGGTCCAGGGACATAAAGAATATAGTGCTTGGATCCTCTAATGTCTGTTGTTGAGGCAATCTTCTTGTGCCTTGGTGCTCGAGATCTGTGTATCCTTGGCGTGCAGGGGAAGCTTCTTGTGGAAGAGAAGATGAGTATAGCGTGCCGCTCGGCATGGGCGCACTGTTTGCCAGCAGACCCAGCAGGCGCGCCGCCTGCTGGATGACCTTGACGCCGCCTGCCAGTGGATGGGATGGGACGTATTAAATGCTGAGAGGGCACGTCGCCCGTCGGCATAGTGGCAGGCGGCGCGTCTTTTGCTCAATAAATGCAGGGGCTGCACGACTTCTCGTTAGGTTTGGCCCGGTAGCTTATGTCATGGGCCACAAGCAGCGAGTCTCTGCCTGAGCGGGAAGTGGAGGGCAAGGCCCGCACACGTGTCAGCACCGGACCCCTGCACACACCAGGGTCCTTCTCGTTTCGGGACCCTGCTGGAGTTCGGACTTACCCGGAGGCTCCGGACTTGTATGTATATAGGGGTCCGGTGTCCTTCTGTGGGGGTCCGGTGTCCTTTTGCGGGGGTCCGGACTTACTGGGTGTGGTGTCTTTCCCTGCCACATGGCGCCCTTTGGCCTGCCCATCCGGTGGGGTCAGGCGCGGTCCTCCGCGTGGCTAGGAGACATCGCATGGGTGCGGTGTCTTCATGCTGTTGGAGAGGGTACCCCTGATTTAGGGTACCGACAATACCGTTTTTGAGCCTTCGGCGAAAAAACACCTTCCCTTCTTTTCATGCTTCATAAAGAAGAGTTTTTATGCTTCGTAGGAACATCCATACTTTGTAAAAACATTAATGCTTCATAAATAATAGATCTCGTCTTCCATATCAAAACTGATGAAGCTGCAATTCTCAGCTTGTTTTGTGCCTTAGCACCTTTTCATTTTTGTAAAACATTCTCCGAAGATCGGCTTCGTTTCCAACTCGTGTCATTGATGTGATATGATGTATGATGTGATGCTATGCATCATGATGCGATGATATGATGCAAAGAATGATGCTAATGCCGAAGACACATACCCACGCTGAAACACAATCTCTGCGTCCCCTTAGGAACGATCAAAATCTCTTTGTCGTTTATTTTTTGGCTTCACCGCTTATTTTTCGGTGTAAGTTCTGCATCCCCTTAGGAACATCTTTTGAACTTCTTCTCCTTTTATTTCGGCGGTATTCGCGTTGACTTTTCGCGCTTCGCCTTATATTTTGGCGGTATTTGGCTCTGCATTCCCTTTGGAACGACTTTTGAGCAGAAAACTTACACTGCGCTCCCTTAGGAACGACTTTTTGTAGCTTCGGCAAACTTACGCTGTGCTCCTTAGGAACGACTTTTTGTAACTTTAGTGAACTTGCACTGCGACTTTTAGCTCTGCATTCCCTTAGGAACGACTTTTGAGCTTCAGCAATTTTTGAGCTTCGTGAGTCTATGAAAAAGATATATTTCACTATGACAAGAACGAAGCTCTGACAAGAAAACTAGGTTTACATTGATTGTTCCTTATTAAAAAGAAAATGACAATGAATGTAAAAATGCTTCACAAGTAGAATATCTCTCAATAGATGTGTTTTGATTCTGGCACAGTACTGTTGACTGTGCGAGCTTCGGATTCCTCCCTGAAATCTCGCTGTTGATGGGTCTGTTGGCTCCCTTCTGGCTGCTGACCTCGTGAATAGGCAGGTTGTAGTGGTGGCAGAGGTGGAAGCTGTGGCCAAGAAGCCTGTGGCTGACTAGCTGAAGCAACAGAAGCTGCAGGATGATTACCCACATATTCTGGTATGTAGGGTGAGTGACACGAAGCAGTGTGCAAGACCTGCTTCGGTTGATTTTGCCGGGCTTCGGCTTCTGCGATCTCCTTCTGCTTTTGAATGGTGATTTGGCACATTCTTGTAGTATGGCCGTTGTCTTCACCACAAAATAGGCAGTAGATCTTCCTTGGCTGATCCCCATATCTTCCTCTGAAGCCCCTGGTGCCTCTGCCTCTTGGAGCTGGCGGTCGGAAAGAGCTTTGTTGCTGCCCCGAAGATTGTGAAGTATACTGCGGCCTCTACAGCTGACTTCCTCTATCATCACTCTGAGTGGAGTTGTGAATTGACCTAACATGCCTCGAGTGGATTCTTCCTTCGAAGCCCCTGGTCATCTCAGAGAACCTATAAGCTTCCTCCCTTCTTTGGCAGAAGTCATTGTCATCCATCTTTTGAAGCAGCTTCTCCAGAGTCTGTGGAGGCTTTCTAGCGAAATACTAGGCAGTAGGTCCTGGACGAAGGCCCTTGATCATGGCCTCAACGACAATTTCATTGGGCACTGTAGGCGCTTGTGCTCTCAGACGCAAAAACCTTTGGACATATGCCTGGAGATACTCCTCATGGTCTTGTGTGCACTGAAATAGGGCCTGAGCTATGACTGGCTTCATCTGAAAGCCTTGGAAACTTGTCACTAGCATATCCTTGAGCTTCTGCCATGAAGTAACAGTCCCTGGCCGAAGAGAAGAATACCATGTTTGGGCCACATTCCAAACTACCATGACAAAGGATTTGGCCATAACAGCTGCATTGCCTCCATATGAAGATATAGTTGCTTCATAACTCATCAAAAACTGCTTCGGATCTGAATGTCCATCATACATGGGGAGCTGTGGTGGCTTGTATGAAGGAGGCCACGAGATAGCCTACAGTTCTGCTGCCAAGGGAGAAGCATCATCAAAGGTAAAGGTATCATGATTAAAATCATCATACCATCCATCCTCGTTGAATAAGCCCTCTTGATGAAGTTCCCTGTGTTGGGGCCTTTGATTTTGTTCGTCTTGAGCAAGATGGCGTACTTCTTCAGTGGCTTCGTTGATCTGTCTTTGAAGATCAGCCAGTCAGGCCATCTTCTCCTTCTTTCTTTGTACTTGCTGATGGATTATCTCCATGTTTCTGATTTCTTGGTCCAGCTCCTCCTCCTGGAGTGTTGGACTGGTGGCCTTCCTTTTCTGACTTTGGGCCTCCCGGAGAGAGAGGGTCTCCTGATTTGGGTCCAGTGGCTGTAGTGCGGCAGCCCCTGGCGCTAAAACTTTCTTCGGCGGCATGACGAAGGTCAGTGCTTGCCGAAGGTGGTCGAAAAAGGGTTCACCCCACGGTGGGCGCCAATGTTGGGGATTTGTTCTTAAATGCTATGAATTAAGAACAAGGCAACACAAAATGTTAAATGTTAATGCCCCTTCATCCTTCAAAGCATTATTTCCCTTAGGATATAATGATCCTTAGATGAAGGTCACGAAGAACATACCTTCTTCATCGTAGCATATGTTAATAAAAGAAGAAGTATATAAAATATAAGAGACAACATCAACAATCACATAACATTATCAATTCATCCTTATTATATTAGCATGGAAAAATAGAGACAATATTGAATTACATATGTACCTTCGGCTTGACAGAAGGTAAAAAGCACAAGCGTGACGCGTAAGCGAGTACTAGTCAGCCTAAACAGTACGGGGGTACTGTTCATCTATTTATAGGCACAGGACGCAGCCTGTGAGAAATTACATTCATGCCCTTTACATTTAATATTGGCTTATAGAAAAATCTATGAGGACTGGATAGCCTTTTCCCTTTTAAGTCGGTTCCTTTTCCCATGATTGAGCTGAAGCTCCTTTGCGCATAGCTTCGAAGTATCGGCAACCTTCGTCACGATCGCGCCCCTCTCATCGTGTAATCCGAAGGTACCTGTCCATAAGCTATACTTGGAAAACATTGTTAAATTATGTTTTTGAGGACCTTCGGAGGATGAAGGCCCCCAACACAAAGTTTACACCTTCCCTATGAAACTCCAGTTTCTACAAATCAAAGATATTAAGTCAATTTACAATCTCATAATCTAACCATATAATAAAACATTTTTATTACCTTTCTAGCTTCCACATTCGGAGCACTACTAGCAACTAGATGGATATCAGTGTTCTGTTCCAATGTACGTATCGACATATTACATTGAACATCGTTAGTATTGCCTTCATTTGTATTAGACGCCACTACAATTTCCTAGAAAATAACACAAAACGAGTGAAGACACAATAGTTGAAGAGCAGCATAAACAATACATTATACACGTCTCATGCATACCTCGTTCCCATCATTTACATTACGTAAATCATCTCTTTCTACGTCTTCGGTTTCATACGCTTCGCCCTGCACCATTTAAATTACAAACATGGATCATTATTGACATTTGATAAATCATTTATTCACATGGAAAAAACATAAATTTGTAATCATAATAACACGAGGCGCGTACATGGATGTCATCGCCACCACCGGTGCCACAACTCTCACCAGTACCTATATCAGGCTCCACACGCATCAATAACCCTAGTAGTTCATCCATCATCTCTAGGGCTCTATCATTCCCAGCCTTAGATAGACTAGCATGGTGTACTACCTTCATTGCCTTTTTAAGCAACATTTTTTGTCTATATGATCTAGTTTCTCCATCCTTTCCTTTCAAATTCCTGTCGTCTCTTGAAAAAGCCTCATCCTGTCACGCCGAGTATGTGTATCGTTGCAGAATGTACTCATTCGGTATCCGTTCAATCTGAAGATGCATGAATGTGCATACAAGATGAACACAAAATAGACCTACAATTGATTAAACATACGATATGTCATAAATTATTCGCACACAGTGTTAGATAATAATAATTCATCATTTCATATAGGAAGATTGGTTCAATATAACACACATGTATGCTCCCACTGCTTGCACTCATATGAATACTTACCGGAATCCACATCGCCCTTATTTTGAATTAGTGTTGTCCCCAAACAATTTTATTTGATCTTGTAGTATGTTGCACCACCCAATCATTTACGTCACCATCTGTATCACGGTCTATTCGGTATGCAGTTGCATATTTTACTGACTCCTGGAACCTAGTCATTACATCCCTAGTGTATGCCCTCGCAACTCTTGTTTCAAACATATACAATGTAGTTGTATCCTTTGGACCCTGCAAATTATACAATACTAGATTATTCCTCGTTTTTGTTAAATAGTATAAACAAATGTTATTCATTTTGTCACTTACCATGCATCCTAGTGCCTCTTTGGCCTCTTTCATCTTCCTACTATGCAGGAGCTTCATCATTTGCTTTGCAAATTGATGAAGCGGTGTGTTTGCATCCACATGGGCACTCTTCACCAGCTTGTTCATGCTTTCGCTACGTTGTGTAGAGACCATAAGACCATAATAGTATCATTTGAAAAATACAGGTACCCAATCTTAACGTATTGCATACAATCTGGCAAGGGTGTTGTTCTCGTGTAGCTGGAAATCATTTAGCATCATTTGTCAGGCGGCCTCAAACTCCATTTCATTCCAAGGATGATGTATTATAGATTGGAACCTTGTTTTGAAATCCACTTCCTCAAATCTGGCATACAATTCATTCAAGTGGGGCATATACATGTTTTGCACATGCCACAAACACAACTGATGTATTGTGTTTGGGAAGACTCTGCCTAGTGCGACTGGCATCGCAGGGTCTTGATCTGAAATCAAAACATTTACATAACATTACACAACACATTATTTAGTAAAATGACATGCATTAACATGGACTTGATACATAATTCTAAACAAAATTATAGTAGCATATAGTATGTGTTTAATCGATATGAAGCATTTATATAAAACATACCTGTCACCATTACTCGTGGTCCATCAGAACCCATGCATGTTTTGAACATATTGAAGGTCCACTCGAATGTATCGACTGTCTCGTCTCCTAGTAAAACAAATGCAAATATTGTGCACTGGAGGTGGTGATTCGAACCAACAAACATGCCTAATGGCTTATCATACATATTAGTCTTATGTGTAGCATAAAAGGTACTGCATCATCAAAGTCAATGTACTCGGCTTGCTGGCTAGCATGGGACCAAAATATGCTTAAAATCTTTCCTTCTTTGTCCAGCTGGAAGTTAGAAAAAAAATTGTGGATTATCTTTTTTGCATAATGCAAATAAAGGTAATAGCTTCGACACATCATTTGCATTTCTTTCCCTTTGCCATGCTTTCTTCCTGTCAAAACATAACGATTATGTGCAAACCTTTTTAACATATTCTTGTTAATATATAAATATTCTTTTTGTCAATAAAGACTACACTTACAGGTTACTCATGTCCTGCGCGGTTATTGGAACGTTTTCTGGACCACCATGCATTTCCAAAACAAAATCCATAATGCAATGTTGAGGAATCTGAAGGATTACGGGGAGGCTACGCTAGCGCAAAACAAAATTTTCAACCCCATAAAAACCAAGAACTACTGCGGTTATAGGTCATGGAATTACCACTAGACGCACAGAGCAGCGGAAGACGTCTCGATGGAGACGAACGCGTCGAGCAGTGCCATGCAGTCGTCGGCGTCCTTCACGTCCTCGCACGGTTCGTCCTAGTGCTCCAGATGCAACACCTCTGAGGTATCCACACGTACAGGGAGGAAGCGCCGCGTACCGAACTGCTAGGTTCACGACGGTGGCTTGGCGAGGGCGAGAGGCGAGCGGCTACTCGTTTGCTGGTGGTGAATTAGGGTAAACCTAACCGCGCCCCCGCCCCTCATTATATAGGCGTTATGGTGGGCTTCTGACACCGAGGCCCATCAATAACCCTAAAGCTCAGTCTAATTTCGGATCTAATCCGAGTTAGGCTTCCTTCCCCTTAAGTGTGTGACCCTATAGGTTCACGTACGAATAGACATATCCCGAGTACTCTTACTTGGCCCAATAAATGACAGCGACCTCTAGCAAGACATGTCAACTCCTATGCGCACGTAAAGATCATATCAGACGAACCATTGCAACATTACGTACATGTTGTTCCCTTTGTCTCACGATATTTGGTATGGCTCTAAGCTGACCTCTCTTTCTCGATACTGTGAATTGGAATCCTTTCAATGGTTAACTCTTAACCCTAGCACGGCCATGCATTTCTTGATCCAATCACTCAAGGGGCCCAGAGATATCTCTCTCACAAAGAGAGGGACAAATTCCATCTTGACTGACCATGCCTCACAGCATGCTTCCTGACAAACCCAAAACTACCTTTATAACTACCCAGTTACGGAATAGCGTTTGATAGTCCCTAAGTAAGTCAATTCACATCTTGAGAACATGCAACAATCTCAGGTCTAAGGATACAGTATTCATGTTGCAAAAAGAGAACTATATTACAATATCTCACGTTGGGTCGGTCCAGCTCATGTCATACATGCGCCCACATTATTAGTTTAACATCTCCATGTTCATGACTTGTGAAATGTAGTCATCAACTAATACATGTGCTAGTCATCGACTCTGACTAGGGACATCATTTAGAATAACCATATAAGTAAAGAATCTCACAAACAATTCACATAATTGCTAATCAATACAAGGTGCCTTCCATGGATATTCAATTAAGCAATATATATATCATGGATACAAAGAAATATGCTCATCTCTATTATTATCTCTAGGGCATATTTCTAACAGAATCCTGCTTTCCTGTATTGCACTAAGGAACTCCATATACTCACGATCATGAGTTTTTTTGCACTGTAATTGGCCTTTTTCTATATCTGTTGAGGACTTGTTCTCAAATGCTATGAGTTAAGAACAAGGCAACACAAATGTTAATGATTAAAAGTCCTTCGTCCTTCGAAGCATTATTTCCCTTAGGGTATAATGATCTTCAGACGAAGGTTATGAAGGACATACCTTCATAATCGCAGTATATGTTAATGAAAGAAGAAGCATATGGAACATAAAAGACAACATGAATAATCATATGACATTATTAATATATCTTCTTTTATATTAACATGGATAAACAGAAACAATATGGAAATACATTTGTACCTTTGGCTTGACAAAAGGTAAAAGTCCAAGCGTGACGCATAAATGAATACCAGTCAGCGTGAACAGTACGGGGGTACTGTTCATCTATTTATAGGCATAAGGCGCAGCATGTGTAAATTTACATTCATGCCCTTCATATTTACTATTGACTTATGGACAACTCAATGGGGACTAGATAGCCTTTTCGTCTTTAAGTCGGTTCCTTTTTCCGCCAATGCGCTGAAGCTCCCTTGCGCGTAGCTTCAGAGCAACATCAGCCTTCGTCTCGACCATGCTCTTCACATCGTATATGGTTTTAACCCGAGTCCGAAGGTACCTGTTCACGTGTTACACTTGGAAAACATTGTTAAATCATGTTTTTGAGGACCTTCGAAAGACGAAGGCCCCCAACAATATCTTTCTTTAAGAATTCATGATTATGATCAAAGTTAACCAGATCAATCCGCACAGAAATAACATTCACTTTGGCATCATCATAAAAAATTTTAAGTTTCATTCCAGCCTTGCCCTGTGTTTGTTTCGAACATGTATTACGCATCCTTGGATTTCCAACACCCCTTTCAGTATTCTTTCCTTCCATTGAACAATTTAACCATTTACAATTCTTAAGCTCCCTATATTTCTTGAACAGAAATCCCACCTCATATGCATATTGACTATAAAAATTATACGTCTCGTCCACATTACAACTTTTGGTATCAATCTTATATCAATATTGTCTGGTTGTGCACCTAAAATTAACATTTATGAATTAATGACGCCACAAATTTATTAGAAAATACGTCTGCACTATCAAAGTATGTACGTAACTAACAGTATGATCTTTTTGGTACTTACATGGATTTGCAGAATGTGAGGTGTGTCCTGATCATACGGATCAATATGTCTCATGGGAATGTGTTGATCTGCTCCTACCATCTCTGTCGATCTTGTGTTGTCATCAACATTTCTTGGTGCCCTCAACGCCGCCGCTAGAGTAACAGCTACAATGTTCGCGCCTCCGGTCACAACATCCATGTCGGATGATTCCATTCTCTTCTGTTGGTGTCCCCCATTAGGTACAGCTATGATGTCCATGCCAGTCGACGTACCTAGTTGATCCACGTGAATTGTTTCTCCTCCCGCCGCCATAAGCTGCCGCCCAGATCACTAAGTATTTTGGTGTTTCTGCTCTCGTACAAGAAAGGCTGATACAAAGTAACGCCAACGCATCAAAAGAATTTGTCCTTCCTTATTTTAGTGTTCCTCAAACCGCAACTCAAGAATAAAGCGATAATTGTCCCACATTCAACGCGATTTTATAGCACAACTTTCCTAATATCAAACCAACCTAGATCTACGCACACACTAGTCACATATATACAATAACATAAATGTTCTAATGTCGCAATACTACATGGTTTATGCTCTTATTCTTCATGTGCGTATGCAGTCGTAAACACCGAACAAACTTTAAAGTCGTCCCACGTGATTTGCGCATCAGCCAGATTCCTTTTTGCATGGGTTATGCACATTATTCTATCTGTTTATCCAGGTATAAATGCCGACGCAATCATAGGGGAACTGCCCCTCTAGATTTGTTGCATGGTTTATGCAAATTGTATAATTGGGTTATACAGTCATAAATGCTGACGCAATCATACGAATCGTGGCCCTATCCGCCTCCTGGCTGGGGCTCCCCCTACTAATCGAATGTTTTCAGATTCAGAAAATAAATGAAGAGGGTGTAGTGTGTCACTGACCACCGATGATTGAGGAAAAAGAAAAATAATTGATGAAAAATAAAAATATTTGTCGCAAGGCTAAGGCGCTCACCTTTCTCAGTCTTCACCAGCTGCATTGTGGAGGTCGTCGTGCCGCTCGCCTTTCTCTACCCACTGGCTTGCAAGATCCTCGTGCCTAGGCTCCAGAGAAGAGGAGGGAGATCTGGTGCCTTGCGCGAAGAAGACGAGGGAGATCCAGTGCTTGCGTGACGAAGAAGAGGCTGCCATGCGTGAGAAAGCACAGGTGTTTCACCGAGCGCACGGTGCTAGGGAGTGCTCGTGCTTAGTGAAATCATCGGGCGATGACGGATCTAGTCCAAGGGAGTGCGAGGCAGTGAGCGGCGACAGTTTCGAGAGGGAGACAGGGAGGTGACGACTTTGCGAGGGAGACGGTGAGGAGGAGGCTTTGCGAGAGCGGACATGGAAGCTCTTCTCGACCTGCTGAGGTGGGGAGCGAAATCACCGAGCTCCCCCGCGGTGAGGGCCAGGAAGCGTGGTCACCAAAGAGCGAAAAAATTCGCGGGGGATTGGAGAGGGTTGAGAGGGATTAAATCCCTTGCTATTCAATTTTGAATATGAAGGGATTTAATCTCTTACAATCTTTCTCAATCCACCTATAACCAAACAAGCTCCTAAGGGCTGATTTGGTGACCAAAGATTTGGAGTGGATCCCTAGAGGAGGAAACCCCTTTCAATTGGCATTGGTGCACAATAGTTCCTGCGTGGTTGGAAGTAACACCTTGGGTAGGATCACAACTGGTACAATTATCCAGCTCTTGCTCAGAGAATGGTGGTTCAAGAAATGTAGTATCTGTTGTCCAAAAGACACGAGGGTAGCCAGAGTGTTGGCTGAAAGTCGCCTAGAGGGGGTGATTAGGCGAAACCTGAAATTTACAAACTTTAAACACGCACTAAGGCCGGGGTTAGCGCTAAAATTAAATCGGAGTTCGCTCCTTGCTTAGAATTGCTCAATCAATGCGGATAACGTTTAGGAGCAAACTCAAACAATATTAGCAAGGGAACTTTTAGAGAGAGGAAAGAGGGGAAACAAATCAAGTCAAGATCAACAAGTGAACATGATGATTTGTTTTACCGAGGTTCGGTTCCAAAGAACCTAGTCCTTGTTCAGGAGGCCACAAAGGTCGGGTCTATTCCAACCCTTTCCCTCTCTCAATCGGTCACACAGATCGATCGAGGCTTCTCCTTAATCACTTGGGTCACTAAGACCCCGCAAGGATCACCACACACTTAGGTGTCTCTTGCTAGCTTTACAAAGCACTTAGAAGAATGAGAATAGAAAGGAGAAAGCAATCCAAGCAACAAGAGCAACAAAAAGAACACAAAACACCCTCTCTCAAGTCACTAAGCAATTGAGTTGAATTTGAGGCTTGGAGGGGATTTGATCTTTGGAATGTGTCTTAGACTGAATGCTATTGCTCTTGTATTGAATGTGAAGTTCAGAAAACTTGGATGGCTTGAATGGAGGTGGTTGGGGGGTATTTATAGCCCCGACTAGTATTGTAGCCATTGTTGTCGATGGCGCACCGGACAGTCCAGTGCGTGCCACGTCAGCAGCCTGTTAGGGTTTGGAGAGGTTGACCGTTGAAGTCCTTTATCCTGTAGTTGCATCGGATAGTCTGGTGGCACACCGGACATGTCTAGTGTGTTCTGACTTTCTGCTCTGACTTCTGACCACGCACTGTACACCTTTTGCAGTCGACCGTTGGCGCATGTTACCATTGCTCCGTTGGCTCACTGGACATGTCCGGTGCACACCGGATAGTCCAGTCAAATATAGTGGAGCGCGTCTCTGGAAAACCCGAGAGCAGCCTATTTGAGTGGTGCCTGGCCTGGGGCACCGGACACTGTCCGGTGCACCACTGGCAGCACCATTCTTACTCTTTGCTCCATACTTGATTGAGTACCCAACTTAATTTCTTTCTTGGTTTATGTTGAACCTTATGCACCTGAGATAAAAGATAACTAGGCAAACTAATTAGTCCATGTGGTTTGTGATGGACGTCAACCACCAAAATCGATTATAGGAAATGATTAAGCCCATTTCCCTTTCAATCTCCCCCTTTTTTGTGATTGATGCTAGCACAAACCAAAGCAAGTAAAAATGTAACTAATTTGCAATTATGATAGGTGTGCATAGGTTACTTCAATTGAAAGATTTTCTACAGAAGTCTAAGTAAATGTGATTGCTTTCTTCTATTTAACATTTTGGACCACATTTACACCACTTGCTTGTTTTTGCAAATCTTTTGGAAAAGTCTTTTCAAATTCTTTTGCAAATAGCCAAAGGTATAGGAATATGATTTCAAGAAGCATTTTCAAGATTTGAAATTCCTCCCCCTGTTTCAAATGCTTTTTCCTTTGACTAAATAAAAGCTCCCCCTTAGGAAATTCTCCCCTTAGCTTATCAAGAGGGTTTTTGGAAAAGATACAGGATGAAATTATACCAATTGAATTTTTGAAACCAAATGAAATTTTGAATTTTGAAAATGTGGTGGTGTGGTCCTTTTGCTTTGGGCCTAATACTTTCTCCCCTTTGGCATTAATCGCCAAAAACGAAGAATCTTGAGGGCCCTTTAATTCTCCTTTGGTAATTAATGGATATGAGTGAAAGGTCATACCAATTGAGATTTTCCTGAGTAACGGCAAAGGATAAATGATACCTTCAGAGTTGGAGTGGAAGCCTTGTCTTTGCCGAATACTCCATTTTCCTTTCAATTTGTGACTAACCATAGAAGTATACTTGAAAGCACATTAGTCTTAGCCTTGGCACAAAAAGAATAAGAAATATGCATTTGTACCAAATAAAAGAGACATGATCAAGGTATATAAATTAGCTATGTGTGCAATGTTTCAATCAAAGTTTCGAGAATCAAGTATATTTAGCTCATTCCTAAGCTTGTTAAAGGTCTTTTCATCTAGTGGCTTGATAAAGATATCGGCTAATTGGTTGTGGGTGCTAACATAAGCAATTTTGATATCCCCCTTTTGTCGGTGATCTCTCAAAAAGTGATACCGGATGTCTATGTGCTTAGTGCGGTTGTATTCAACAGGATTATCCGCCATGCGGATTGCACTCTCATTATCACATAGGAGAGGGACTTTGCTCAATTTGTAGCCATAGTCCCTAAGGGTTTGCCTCATCCAAAGTAATTGTGCACAACAATGGTCTGTAGCAATATACTCGGCTTCGGCGGTGGATAGAGCTACTGAGTTTTGTTTCTTTGAAGTCAAAGACACCAAGGATCTTCCCAGAAACTGACAAATCCCTGATGTGCTCTTCCTGTCGATTTTACATCCAGCATAATCGGCATCGGAATACCCAATTAAATCAAAGGTAGATCCCTTGTGGTACTAAAGCCCAATCTTAGGAGTGTAAACTAAATATCTCATAATTCTTTTCACGGCCCTAAGGTGAACTTCCTTAGGATTTGCCTGGAACCTTGCACACATGCATACTAAAAGCATAATACTCGGTCCTGAAGCACATAAGTAGAGTAAAGATCCTATCATCGACCGGTATACCTTGTGATCTACGGATTTACCTCCCGTGTCGAGGTCGAGATGCCCATTTGTTCCCATGGGTGTCTTGATGTGTTTGGCATTCTTCATTCCAAACTTCTTAAGAATATCAATGTACTTAGTTTGGCTGATGAAGGTGCCTTCTTGGAGTTTCTTGATTTGAAATCCAAGGAAGTACTTCAACTCCCCCATCATTGACATCTCGAATTTTTGTATCATTATCCTACTAAATTCTTCACAAGTTGACTTGTTAGTAGACCCAAATATAGCATATAAACAAGTCTTTAGCAATTGTTTTAGTGAAGAGAGTAGGGTCAACTTTTCCAACTTTGAAGCCATTAGTGATAAGAAAGTCTCTTAGGCATTCATACCATGCTCTTGGGGCTTGCTTGAGCCCATAAAGCGCCTTTGAGAGATTATAAACATGGTTAGGATACTCACTATCTTCAAAGCCGGGAGGTTGCTCAACATATACCTCTTCCTTGATTGGGCCATTGAGGAAGGCACTCTTCACGTCCATTTGATACAACTTAAAGCCATGGTAAGTAGCATAGGAAAGTAATATACGAATTGACTCAAGCCTAGCTACGGGTGCATAGGTTTCATCGACCAAACCTTCGACTTGTGAATAACCTTTTGCAACAAGTCGTGCTTTGTTCCTTGTCACCACACCATGCTCATCTTGTTTGTTGCGGAATACCCACTTGGTACTTACAACATTTTGGTTAGGACGTGGAACTAAATGTCATACCTCATTCCTCGTGAAGTTGTTGAGCTCCTCTTGCATTGCCACCACCCAGTCCGGATCTCTTAATGCATCCTCTATTTTGTATGGCTCAATAGAAGACATAGAAGAGTAATGTTCACAAAAATGAGCAACTCGAGATCGAGTGGTTACCCCCTTGTGAATGTCACCAAGTATGGAGTTTACGGGGTGATCTCTTTGAATTGCTTGGTGGACTCTTGGGTGTGGTGGTCTTTGATCTCGAATCTCTTGATCATCTTCCTTGTCTTGATCATCTTCATCTCCCCTTGATCAATGTCCTCCTCCTGAGGTGGCTCATCATCTTGGTCTTCATCCTCTTCTTCTTGAGCCATGTCCTGATGTTTTCTTGAGGATTTGGTGAAGGTAAAGTCGGTTGATGGAGTAGCAAGCGGTGTTAATCGCTTCTGCCCAAAACTGATCCGGTGTCTTGTACTCATCAAGCATGGTCCTTGCCAAGTCTAATATAGTTCTATTCTTCCTCTCCACTACACCATTTTGTTGAGGTGTGTAGGAAGAAGAGAACTCATGCTTGATGCCCTCCTCCTAAAGAAATCCTTCAATTTGAGAGTTTTTGAACTCCGTTCCATTATCGCTTCTAATCTTTTTGATCCTCAATCCGAACTCATTTTGAGCCCGTCTTAAGAATCTCTTTAAGGTCTCTTGGGTTTGAGATTTTTCCTGCAAAAAGAACACCTAAGTGGAGCGAGAATAATCATCCACAATAACAAGACAATACTTACTCCTGTCGATGCTTATGTAAGCGATCGAGCCGAATAGGTCCATGTGGAGTAGCTCAAGCGGCATGTCGGTCGTCATAACGTTCTTGTGTGGATGATGAACTCCAACTTGCTTCCCTGCTTGAAATGCGCTACAGATCATGTCTTTCTCAAAATGAACATTTGTTAGTCCTAAAATGTGTTCTCCCTTTAGAAGCTTGTGAAGATTCTTCATCCCAACATGGGCAAGTCGACGATGCCAGAGCCATCCCATATTAGTCTTAGCAATAAAGCAAGTGTCTAGTTCAGCTTTGTTATCATTAAAATCAACTAAATATAGCTGACCATCTAACACTCCCTTAAATGCTATTGAATCATCACTTCTTCTAAAGACAGTAATACCAATATCAGTGAAAATACAGTTGTAGCCTATTTTACATAATTGAGAAACATAAAACAAATTGTAATCTAAAGAATCTACAAGAAAAACATTGGAAATGTAATGGTCAGGAGATATAGCAATTTTACCCAAACCTTTGACCAAACCTTGATTTCCATCCCCGAATGTGATAGTTCTTTGGGGATCTTCATTTTTCTGATATGAGGAGAACTTTCTTTTCTCCTCTGTCATATGGTTTGTGCACCCTCTATCAATTATGCAACTTGATCCACCGGATGCATAAACCTACAAAACAAATTTAGGCCTTGTTCTTAGGTACCCAAACGGTCTTGGTCCTTTCACATTAGAAACAAGCACCTTGGGTACCCAAACACAAGTCTTTGGACTCTTGTGTTTGCCCCCAACATATTTGGCAACTATTTTGCCTGATTTGTTAGTAAGCACATAAGATGCATCAAAAGTCTTAAATGAAATGTTATGCTCATTTGATGCACTTACAATTTTCTTTTTAGGCATTTTGATATGAGTTGAATGTCTAGAGCTAGATGCCTCATTACTATACAATTAAGCATGATGAGAAACAGTATAAGGTTTTCTAGCATGAATTTTCCTAATTTTATGCTCAGGATAGTTTTCAGGATATAAAATGTAACCCTCTCTATCCTAAACCTGGGAGCCTTACTCTTAACAAAATTAGACAATTTGTTCTTGGGAGCATTAAGCTTGATGTTGCTTTGGCTCCCTTGTTGGAAGCCAATGTCATCCTTAATGTCAGGGTGTCTCCCATTATAGAGCATGCTTCGAGCAAATTTAAATTTTTCATTTTCTAATTCATGCTCGGCAATTTTAGCATTTAATGTAGCTATGTGATCATTTTGTTCTTTAATCATGGAAAGGTGATCATCAATAGCTTCAATATTAACATCTCTACATCTAGTACAAATAGTGACATGTTCAACAGTAGATGTAGGAATATTGCAAACATTCAATTCTTCTATCTTAGCATTTAAACTAGCATTCTCATCTCTAAGACAGGAAATTGAAGTATTGCAAATGTTAAGCTATTTAGATAAGTTTTCACATTTTTCTACTTCTAGAGCATAAGCATTTTTCAATTTAACAAATTTCTTATTTTCCTTAACGAGCAAGTCCTCTTGGCATTTCAAGAGATCATCCTTCTTGTTAATGGATTCTATCAATTCATTTATCTTTCTGTTTTGATCCTTGGTAAGGTTAGCAAAAAGAGAAGTTAAATCATCTTCATTATCACTAGAGCTACCCTCATCATTGAATGTAGTATATTTGAGGGTATCACTAGAATGTACCTTCTTCTTCTTGTCGTCCTTAGCCGTTAGGTACTTGTGGCCGACGTTGGGGAAGAGAAGTCAATTGTTGATGGCGATGTTGGCGGCATCCTCATCGGAGTCCCATTCCCGTCCCATGTGTGCTTCGCCACCCTTCTTCTTGTAGTATCTCTTCTTCTCCATCTTCTTCTTCCCTTTCTTGTCGTCGTCCCTATCACTGTCACATGTATATGGACATTTAGCAATAAAGTGATCGGACTTACCACACCTGTAGCACACCCTTTTGGAACGGGGCTTGTAGTCCTTCCCCTTCCTTTGTTTGAGGATTTGTCGAAAGCTCTTAATGATAAGAGCCATCTCCTCGTTGTCGATCTTGGAGGCATCGACTAGGAGTTTACTTGGTGTAGACTCTTCCTTCTTTTCCTCTGTTGCTTTGAACGCAACGGGTTGCACCTCGGATATGGAGGTGGCGCCTTGCTCCAAGTTGACAATATGTTTGGAGTCTTTGATCATAAGTTTAAAGCTCACAAACTTGCCAATAACCTCCTCGGGAGACATCTGTTTATATCTTGGATCTCCATAGATTAGTTGCACTTGAGTGGGACTACGAAAAATAAGAGATCTAAGAATAACCTTGACCATTTCATGGTCATCCCACTTGGTTCTCCCGAGGTTGCGCACTTGGTTGGTCATTGTTTTGAGCTAGTTGTACATTGCTTGTGGCTCCTCTCCTTTGTTGAGGACGAACCGACCAAGCTCTCCCTCGATCGTCTCACGCTTGGTGATCTTGGTCACCTTGTCCCCTTTGTGCGCCGTCTTGAGGACATACCAAATTTATTTGGCATTTTTCAACCCTTGCACCTTATTATACTCCTCTCGACACAAGGAGGCGAGTAGTATAGAAGTTGCTTGGGAGTTAAAATGTCTAATTTGGGCGGCCTCGTCCGAGTCGTAGTCCTCGTCGTCCACCTGTGGTGCCTGCGCTCCAAACTCAACAATAACCCAAATGCTTTCGTGGAGTGAGGTTAGATGGCGCCTCATTTTATCACTCCACATACAATAATCTTCACCATCAAAGTATGGTGGTTTGCCTAGGGGTACCAAGAGTAGAGGAGCGCGTTTAGGAATGCGAGGATAGCGAAGAGGCATTTACTATACTTCTTACGCTCGTGGCGCTTCGAAGTTGTAGACTCGGCGCCGGATGTGGAAGGTGATGAAGAGTCGGTCTCCTAGTAGACCACCTTCTTAATTTTCTTTTTCTTCTTGTCACCCTTCCTATGTGAATTGATGGAGGAGGAGGATTCCTCCTTGTATATGTCGCCAGACTCCCTTGACAGAGCCCTTCCCGAGCCTATGGCCTTGTCGCTAGTGACAATCTCCCTCTTGGAGTGATCTCCAGACATCACTTTGAGTTTGTTAGACTCCTAATGAAGCACTGGCTCTGATACCAATTGAAAGTCGCCTAGAGGGGGGTGAATAGGTGAAACCTGAAATTTACAAACTTCAAACATGCACTAAGGTCAGGGTTAGCATTAGAATTGAATCGGAATTCTGAAGATAGTTCTCCTTGCTTAGAGTTGCTCAATCAATGCGGATAACGTTTGGGAGCAAACTCAAACAATATTAGCAAGGGAACTTTTAGAGAGAGGAAAGAGGGGAAACAAATCAAGTCAAGATCAACAAGTGAACACGATAATTTGTTTTACCGAGGTTCGGTTCCAAAGAACCTAGTCCCTGTTGAGGAGGCCACAAAGGTCGGGTCTATTCCAACCCTTTCCCTCTCTCAATCGGTCACACAGACTGGTCGAGGCTTCTCCTTAATCACTTGGGTCACTAAGACCCTGCAAGGATCACCACACACTTAGGTGTCTCTTGCTAGCTTTACAAAGCACTTAGAAGAATGAGAATAGAAAGGAGAAAGCAATCCAAGCAACAAGAGCAATAAAAAGAACACAAAACACCCTCTCTCAAGTCACTAAGCAATTGAGTTGAATTTGAGGCTTGGAGGGGATTTGATCTTTAGAATGTGTCTTGGAGTGAATGTTATTGCTCTTGTATTGAATGTGAAGTTCAGAAAACTTGGATGGCTTGAATGGAGATGGTTGGGGGTATTTATAGCCCCAACCACTTTTCTAGTTGTTGTTGTCGATGGCGCACCGGACAGTCCGGTGGTGCACTAGACAGGACATTGTTCAGTGTCCGGTGCATGCCACGTCATTAGCCCATTGGGGTTTGGAGTGGTTGACCGTTGAATTCCTTTGTCCTGTAGCTGCACCGGATAGTCCGGTAGCACACCGGACATGCCCGGTGCGTTCTGACTTTCTGCTCTGACTTCTGACCTCGCACTGTACACCTTTTGGAGTCGACCGTTGGCGCAGGTTACCGTTGCTCCGTTGGCTCACCGAACATGTCCGGTGCACACCGGACAGTCTGGTGAATTATAGCGGAGCGCGTCTCTGGAAAACCCAAGAGCGGCCTGTTTGAGTGGTGCCTGGCCTGGGGCACCAGACACTGTCCGGTGCGCCACTGGCAGCACCATTCTTACTCTTTGCTCCATACTTGATTGAGTCTCCAACTTAATTTCTTTCTTGGTTTATGTTGAACCTTATGCACCTGAGATAAATGATAACTAGGCAAACTAATTAGTCCACGTGGTTTGTGATGGACGTCAACCACCAAAATCGATTATAGGAAATGATTAAGCCCATTTCCCTTTCATTGGCTCCGTGTATCCCTAAATCGTCGGCAAGTTACTACACCAATGTTATATTAGGTGACAAGATTATCCCTAAATCCTCGCATATACCCTATTTAGGAACATGGAAATTAACCTTTTATGCTTGGAAAAGGTCAACTATTCGAAAATGGGTATAAATCATAGAACCATGTACATAGTAATTCACCGTTTTTTTAAAAAAAAATAGTAACATCATTCTGTGTGTTGTCTGCATGACAAATGGTCAATTGTAGAACAAGAAGGAAATGTTTTTTGAAAAAATAGGAAACTGAATATTGAAAATCAAAATCGTGGGCATTCATCATTGATGAGATAAAATTCAATATTTATATCATTTCAATGAAAATGAACAAAGTATTGTGTACACCTTAGTGTGTAGAGGCCAAGAGTAATCTTAGTACACTTGTATCATCTTAATGTAATTGGCTAAGATTAATAAAGCTTCCTTTATCGAAAAAATTATAGCCAAAAAGGCTGAATACAGAAGATGTCCAGAGATCACAATGAACAAGATCAAAAGCTTGCTCAGCCGTAGAAGTTGAAGTAGCAAAAGGAAGACAAGCATGACAGTCTAGTTGACATGCATGACAAAGAGTCTCAAAATGGTCCCTGCTACAGGATATCTCTAAACTACTGGTGAGCTTGGTCATGACTTTAGGTCCAGAGTGGCCAAGACAATGATGCCAAGTGGTGGAGGCCAGAGCGGGAGGAGGGAGTTCTGATCCCACCCTCTGGCCAGCGAGGACCAAGGTGTCGGGTTAGGGGTCCCCGGATGCGGGAGGAGAGGCAGAGCTGGAGTTGTCAAGGGTAGGGGGACGCCACGCCATAGGGTGGTGTCGTCAAGAGAGTTGGCTGAAGGCGACGCGACGAAGAGGCGCCCGTGGTCAGGCCTAGCTACATGGAGATGGTAAGGGTTGTAGAACGACGGCCACATCGGGCCACCACCATGACCGATGGGGTCAGACACCCTTGCAGGGTCGACGACCATCGTCAGTGGTGGGAGCCTAACGAGGAGCTCCAAGGGTGGCGGTAGGAGGACGCACAGGGGCCCTCTTTGCTGGGGGTCGAGGGGCCTGGCCACCAGAGGACGTGTGGCTGCCGTAGGGCACACTGTAGAGTGCCATGGCAAAGGCATGGGACTCAGTCTCCAGGGTGAGCTCCTCAAGGAGAATCTCATTGCGGGTGTCGTGGAATGGTACGGTTCGCTTGATGAGAGCCTTCAAGTGGTTATAGCGGCGACTGAGACCACGCAGAAGGTTCAGGACGAGGATGCGGTCGAGGACAAGCTCATTAAGATAACAGAGGGAGTCCGCCACACCATCCATTCAACAATAGTACTCGCTGACGGAGAGGTCCCCTAGGAGAATAGGAGAAACGGGGTGTCGAGGTGGAGAGCCCAGGCTCCTGGTTGCCAAGAAACTAGGCCTCAAGGGGAACCTAGGCCTGGCGAGCGCCAAGCGGTGCCCTCCCACTCACGGATGATGTCAGCTCAACAGAGAGGGTGCCGATGAGTCACAAGAGGACAACATTGTCCATCTAGTGCCAGGATGGAGACAATGGGGCAACGGTGTCGTCGAGAACGTGGTCGACGAGCGTGTAGCGCTGGAGCGTGAGGAGCATCTGATCACGCCAGTGGGCGTAGTGCGGGACATCGAATCCAACATGACAGTGACTAGGAACCGGATTTTGTGAACATTGACCGCTTGAGCATGAAGAGTAGTGATGGTGGCGGCGTCGAGCTTAAAGGTGGGGTGTGTCACTGGGGCCTAGAGGTGCATTGATGCGACCAAGAAGGAGGCGTTGAGCTTTGGTCTTCTAAGAGGTCAGAGTGGCGCTCGTGGCGCGCTCTTGCTCCTAGGCGAGGGTTGTCACACGTTCGTGGTCCTAATCGGTAACTACGATAGCTTGAATGGTGGTGAGGGCCACAACCAGAGTGGAGGAGGCTCCGGTCGGCAGTGTAGGCGGAGGAGCCATCAAGGGATCGATGAAGGCGGATGTGGCGGTGTGATATCCTAGCCCTAGTGGATGGTGAAATCCTGGCCCAAAGTTTAATAGAATTAATAGAGTACTCATACCAACAAGGTGCATCATATTTTTCGGAAGCCTACATCGAAAGAACCTCTGGGTTAAACGTGTTTGGCCTAGAGCAATCTTGGGATGGGTGACCGACCAGGAAGTTTTCTCGGGTGCGTACAAGTGAGGACAAAGTGCGCACAAAAGACTTGTGTTGGTCTGTGGGGATGGTCTATGATCCTAGAGGTCTGCTAGGAGTAAGTATCGCTCGTCCAGGAGTGCACGGGGATGCAAAAGATGAAGCTACCTAGGATCGAGAAGATGAATTGTGCGTGGAATTTCCCGACCTTTTCCCTTGTTCTTCTTAATCTCGAGGTTGAGATTCTTTTAAGGGGGTATGATTTGTAATACCCAATGTTCTAGAGAAATAAAAGTGTGGGATTATTAATCATAAGGGATGTGTGTTCTTGTATTTAGCCACCCACCATATAAACCCTCATGTTTAAGTGATTAATTAAATAATTTATGTAGGAAACGGTGGCGTCTAAGAGGTGGGATGAATTAGGACTTCTAAAAACTATCTCTAAACTAGGCCACAATTAAATCCCTATAGTAAAACCTATCCAATTAAACAATCTAGAATGTGCAAATTAGGTTTTGTCTAAGTGTTGCTATCTCTACCGCAAATCCTAAGTTTCAATCCTAAATAATCTAACTAGAAAAGCGAGATTGAAACTTAAATACTTAATATAAATGCGGAAGGTAAAGAGTAAGGTAGAGATGTAAACTCTCGTGGATGACGCCGATATTTTTACCGAGGAATCTGGAACCACGCAAGGTTCCGACTAATCCTCGTTGGTGCCCTTATGCAAAGGGTAGCCCATGCAAGGGCCAAGCACCTCGGTCAAGTAACTCCATAGAGAGCCACGGGCCTTCTCCATGTGCAAGTGGTGCTCCGCTTCTGGTTCCTCTCGGACGCTCCCCACCGTCTCCACTATCGAACTTCCGGCCGAAACGTAGCGGGCCTCGTTTCCATCGGTACATGGTGGCGGCCATGACATAAACTCGGTTGTCACTGTCTCGCAAGACTCTCACCACACTCAATACAATTACAATGACTTGCGCAAGAGCCGAGGGGTTGTATGGTTTTTCTAAACTCACTCAACTAACTAGGATTCACCTAGAGCAAGCGCATAAGCGGTCTAACTAACATAAGCACTTCGCAAAGCACCTACGCTAATCACCGAGTGATTCTATTAAGCACTTGGGTGTATAAGCACTTAGAAATGTCTACAATATGTCTTGGTATGTTGCTTGAGCTCCCACACCTCCAAATGACCGGTTATGTGAAGTATATATAGGCCTCAACTCAATACAATTCACCTACGCCTGCTTGGGCCGCATCCGCTCACAAGCCCAACTTTAAAATTTGTGCCAATATGTGGGGTACCAACGTCAGTCCCTACCGCCGCGCATGTCGCTCGCCTCTGCCTCTGCCGCGTGGGCCTCGCCAAACTAAACACGTCTCACACATGAGCTAGGTCTCTACTGTGTGGGGTCAGGCGATGAGACACGTCTTCTCCACAGTGAACTCACTGTGATCGTAACCAATCGCCAAATCTCCAGCTAGGAAATCATCCAATCGACTCAGACCTATCCACTAACTTTGCGTAGGGTATAAATATGTGCCTATCCAGCTAGGAAATCGTCCAATCGAATCAGACCTATCCACCTACTTTGCGTAGGGTATAAATATGTGCCTATCTCGCATCACTGGCCATTCATGCGAGTTCTGGCATAGTTCCGAGAGTGTGCGACGGAACAGAGAGAGTCGAAGGGAGCCACCAAACAACGCTATTGGTCACGCACCACCGCTCAGCCATTGGCGAATGATCAGGGAGCTTTACCAAGGTGCAGGGAAGGTCTACGTGGGCTTCTCTCGCAGGATTAGCGGCTCGGGTGCCCGGGGTTTCTCGTCGTAGATTTTCCACCACCGCGAAATGCACGGACATCGTGGATAGCATCTTCTACCTCCCAATCCTAGATGAGGATGCTCTCATTCAATTCATGGTCACCCCTAGCGTTATATAGCTTGTGTCAGCGCTCATTGTGGGTGCTCGAGCTTGGGTTGGCCGGCAAGGGCGCAGCCTTGGGGCTAGGCGCCGCCACCTATTACCGTCATGGAGGGAGATGAAGTCAAGTCATTGATCCCTGGACATACGACTGCGATTAAAAGATGAACACCGCTTCGTGGTTCTTTATCCCGATCGTCGATTGGAGGATGGATGGAGGAGATAAGATCTATCTTAAATAAAATCTCGGCCGAAGATCTTTAAACCGACAGCTCGGATCTTATACCAATTCATTATGTGGTGGATTTAATCTAGACCGCCCAGATTAAATCGTGTGGCTCACACGCACCGATACCCCATCGGTTGGCATTTTTGCTAAAGAGACCCTGGTTTTTTGCCTATTTCGCCCATAGTCCCTCTCTATGGTAAAACATTTGTCGACGAGTCCTGTTTTTAACAGAATTCACCCCAAACTCTTATGGAATATAACTCGTTGTCCCTAGTCGAAGAAAATAAAAAAATGAATTTGAAAAACAGAACAATCCTCTAAAAATTAATTATTAGTATAGATTAAAATCCAATAACTTAGATAATTCATATCTCTCACGTATTAACTCTGATTTCAGTGGTTCTCGAACCTACGAATTCCTTGAGATGCGTAGAATAATATTATGCATTGTATTCTCTTGTTTGGTGTGATGTTAATTTTTTCTATAAAATGTGTGTTTGTATTGCGGCGAGTAAACGAGCAAGTGAGCAAGGAACCTGGAGCACCGCAAGTTGAAGATTCTGAGCATGAGCTCTGAGAACGCAAGTTGTGTTCTTGATCATTTTCTGATCTAGGAATGTTTATGTTTCTGATAATCACCATGACATGTTTAGGTTAAATTGATGGGACCTAATAGGTTACCTAGTTTTGTTTACCCTACACCTTGCATACAAAATAATTATTGAATAGTCTTGCTATTTCTCTACCTGATTTTGGGATTAATGCAATATATGAAATATGATCATGCTTTATTATTACTATCAATGGATTCTTTATTGTTCATGATAAGATTATTTTGTTAATTGGAACATGGAGAACCATCCGAGAAAACAGTGCTACCACAAGGGTGAAATGGGGCGCCCTTGGCCAATTAATTAGGAAAGCTAGTATGAGTTAATTCTTTCCCGAAAGGGGTAAGGGAGGTGTTAGAAGCTGTCGGTATAGGGCGGTTCTCAGGTCGATATGTCTGTCATAGCTTTTTGGACGAGGGGTTCCTATATCGCCCCTCCTGACTAAAACTGAAGCGGGTTTTCTTATGCTAGTGGAACTTTGTAAGGCCTCGTAGTGTACCCTCGCCAACTCACCTTGGAAGTGTCTAAGGGTTCATACAACCCCGAGCAAAAAGGGTACACGACTTGTGGGTAAAGATGTCCAACCTCTGCAGAGTATAAAACTGGTATATCAGTCGTGCTCATGGTCAAGAGTTGTTCGGACCCTCGTATGAGTAAATTATGGAATTAAACCTTAACCTGTCATGCAGTGCATTGTGGGAAGTATCATTATCTCTACTATCTATTAAGGCAATAGTGTAGACCATCTTCGTGCCCCCGCCTCCCCTCTCCGCGTGTGCCCCCGCCTCCGCGAAACCTATGCGGCATCCACACCGACTCCGCTCCGGGGATGCTCAGCTGGGCTACCGCTTCGAGCTGGTGCCCGACCACAACAGCAACATCGCGGGCTCGGGCGTGTGCGTGGCCGAGTCCGGCGTCCCAGCGGCCTGAGGCGGTCGGTTCGCCATCGACCTGACCACAGCCGGATCCCCCAGGCGGGGCAGCGGCGAGTTGGGCCACGCGCTATGGCCCTGGGCGGCTTCGTGATGTCGACCATCGTGCAGGGGGAGGGCGCGGCAGGCCCTCCGTGGAGATCGGCGTGGCGCACGTCGGGTGCGCCGAGGACGTCGTCGCGTTCGTCGCTTTGGCGGACGACTGCCCATGTCCGGATCTACGTTAGCCCTAGCTCGCGAGGTCGACGCTGATGGATCCAAGGACACCAGCGCCGCCCCTCTCCAAGCTCCCCTAATGGCCGTCGCGGGCGAGTTCCCCTGGGCAGTCGTCTGCCCCTCTCCCACCGCATCCGAGCTCCGACAAGCGCAGAACTGGCAAGGCGTGGTCGGTGGCACCACAATGGACGTGGGTAGCCAGCGTCCGGCCAAGCTCCATCCAGATCTGATCATAGGCGTCCACAAGCGACACCACGCCCCTGCCCGGCACCCCTAGCCTCCGCCCGCTGCACCACGACAGATGTCGCATAGAGGCCGATGGCGGGAAGCTCCGCCTCGCTCCCTCCAGCGACACCTGCGCTCTCGTCTCCGTGCTCTTTAGCAGCCTCCGGATGGCATTCAGGTTCGCCGAGATCGAGTATGTCACCAAGGTGAGCGCCCGACGATCCTGTTGTCCCACCGACCGATCCTTTTCGCGATTGATTCTGCGCGATGATCTTCACCCCCCCCCCTATTTTTCGCCCCTACCGGGATCGCTTGGACCGTTGTTGCGATCTCTATGCCTGGATAACATGGTGCCACGTTGTTTTTTACTTTCATCAGATCTTGCAGCATCCACCGAGGCTCAAGTACAGGAAGCTTGTCAATAGCAGCTTTGCTGATATGCAAAAGCCACAGACGGAGCTAGATGGAAAGGCTTGCGCTGCCGTTGGACAGAGTGGCCTCATGGCTCTCTATGATATGTTATTTACTCAAGTGTGTTTGTTAACTTGCTATTGAAATTTTGCATCATCACAGGAATCGAAACTTTGCATCTTTTTTTCCAAGGAAGCTTCTTTTTCCTTCTCGATTGCGTGCAGAGTCTTTCAAAATTTCAGTGGTCGATGTTAGTATACCAATCAAAATTGCTCACGCGTACAGCGTACTCCCGGCGAAGGATTGTAACGGTGCCTCCCCGTGCGAATACTGAATGCTCACCCATCCATCCTTCCAGGTGAACGATCTCATCGGTGCCGGCAAGTCGTACCGCATGTTGAGCGACATCCTCGACAAGGACATCCAGAATGACTGCTGAAGAAGCAGGGAAGCCACTCCTGGAACCTGCGCAGGGTCCGTCTCGGCCTCGACCTCATTAAGGCCCTCTTCGAGCAATTCCTCGATACCGAGTACGTCTCCTTACATTCAACCAAACATGAACACATCTCATCACTAAAGTCTGAATATTTCAGGCAAGATAGGCCACCCTCACTGAATCTCAAGGCCTGTATACAGCGTATGATGTCCTTTTGTCAGTATGTGTGCGATGACAACTGCATGATCCAGAACTGGTTGTCATGTGGTTAAATACATTTGCCAAATTGCCAGCTGGTGCTCACAGGCTATTACTGCATGTGTAACTGTCAAGTGCTATGATTTGGACAGATAGTTGTTTTGTTTTAAAATGATACTTATATATTGACCGGTGGCTCTGTTCTTTGGCACTTCTTTTTTTCAGGGGACATTGTATGATGCTGCTACGACAGCTTACGGGCAGGTCTGCGCGTTGTTTCTTAGCTGGGCGATCAGGAAGGCTGTTGGTGCTGGCATGTACACTCTTCCAACCAGGGAGCAGTAGTGTGGCTGAATGAAACTGGTAAGCAAACATGAAGACCCACCGTGTTTCGACGGATTGCAAGTTTACCAATCTTCGAATTTCGTTTTCTCGAAAGAAAATGCCTTTATTTCTCCAGAGAGGGATTAATCAAATGTTTTGCGGCAGAGGCTCTATCATCAACTGTTAGGCATCTGATATGCCATGTCTGAAACGCAGATATTCTGCCGACTCTTCATGTCAAGTGTTAACAGTGTCCTTTATTGGTTGTTGACGCAGATTTCTCCGTGTAGAAGGAGATGAGGAGATACATTGATGCTTCTATTTCATAACGCCAAGATAAACTGTTGTTAATATGTAGATCCTCATTCTCCATGCTGAACCATTTGTCCTGTTTACTTATGCTGATTACACCATAGCATTTCTTCTATCATGAGTGTGCTGGATATATAATTACTTTGGTCACCCAACGCTGCTTCTATTGTCTTGAAATGCAATGCTATAGATATATGTCCTTGATGACAAGGGACTATTAAAGAATGAATTAACACAGAACACAATCATTTACACTTGACACTACTTGTGCTAAGCATTAACATTGGCTTCTCTCTTTATATACAAGAAGTGTTTTACTTATATTAAGGATGTGGCTGATGCTTATCTCCCAAATTCTCAATTAATAGTCAAGAATGTACCATGCTCAAGGACACTCAATTGATTGCACCTTGATCATGCAGGTACCATGCCAACAGAATGCTTAGCTTTTACGCACCAGGTGTGTTCTCTTTAGGATTTGAAACTGTCTTGTGATTTCTTTTCAATGAACAGAGTTTTGATTTTTTTCAGACTTCTTTTCTATTGACACTCCTCTCGTTGCATTTAACTTCCTTGCAGCCAGGATTTGCACGGCAAAATCGACCCATCAAAGATTCACATGAAAGACGGCCTACAGCTCATTCATTACTAATTGGAGTTTAGTCGAAATACATCGTAATGTTTTTTAGCTTTTTTATCCATATTGAGTTATTGGAACTGTTTTTTAAAAATTGACTTGAGGCAGAGTTTTCCTTTTCTTCGGAACATATAAGCTTTTTTCCCATCTTACTGGTATTAATCAGAAAGGCAGCAATAATTTTGTGCAGCTTAGGGAATTGGTGTCTTCTATGTGTGCAGTACCAAATTCTTATCATTTCTGAAGGTTGTCCAAGTGGAGATCATAAATGTTTTCAGTAACAGCTTGTACACTAAAGTGACCAAGATAAAAAAATGAAGGAAAAGTTAAAAATAATATTGTTTCAATTGTTCCATGTACAAGTTCTTTTTCCCTCTATGTACAAGTTGAATTTTATGTTGGGTTAGCAGCCGACCTCAGCTCATTAGCAAGAGCAGAAGGTGCTCTGTTGTGTACTTAGATCAAGAGTGATGTATATTGTGTATAAAATGTCTCATGTTTATTTTATAGGCAATGCAATTTACGATTGGGCAACTGTTGAAGCATATCAGGATTTTACTTAGCGTCTACTGGTGCCAATCGAGGACTCGTCCTCAATCTAATCACTAAAATAACGCCAGGATGACGCGTTCTATTCCCGTTGGTGTCGTGTCCTATAGTTGCTCTTGATGCCACGCATATCTCTCTTCCGTGGATGTTGCTCCAGTTTAGGTATGCCAGAGGCCGGACCGTCGCCGCCTGTTGCATGCACACACTCACGATTGTGAGGCTTGAGGCCAGAGGTCGGACCACTAGGGCCAGTTGCATGCACAAACTCACGATAAGAGTAGCTTGGCATAGACCCACCGAGGGAACCCTAGCGCGGTACCGACACACTTGCCCGGCAACGACGATTGCGTATTGGTGTCTCGAGGTGTCAAGCGATGACACACGAGCTGACGTCGTGTCACGGCACTACAGGGCTCCATAAGCTCCATAAGTTGAGTGAACGCTGCATGGTCTCTTTATGGTGATCTTACACTTCAGCAGCTCTCTATCCATCTGACCAACGAAGAGATACTAAGCAAAGGCATTTCGTGAACAAGTAATGCAAATACATCTACAAACGGTACTAATGGCGTGTTGATTACAAGGCACTGAAGAAATCATGCGATCTTAGCAAGAGCAGCAAGACATCTTCTGGTCGATAGGTTGCACGTGGATCTGCACGGTGGCTTGCCTTGCGTTTGCCATGGCTGGTTAGCTGGACACCCTGAGAACAGCAGCGAGTAGATTTTGATAAACCCATTAGAATCTCAATATGAATATAGAATATCGACCTCAGTTCTTTTAATGTTTCATCATGTATTCGCAATAGTTCAAAAAATATTGCTTTTATTGTAACAAATTCATTAACGTAGGAATTCAATATTACAATGGTGCCAAAATGGATTCTTCGAAGGAGAAAAACGAAGTACAAGTTGACGAGCATGCAGAGGTTGATAATGAATCACCTCTCGATGAAAACATCCTTAACATGCTAATAAGACTATAGAATAACAATTAGTGCTTTTACATATCAATATATTTTAGCATATTGATTCCGTAGCAACGCACGGGCATATACCTAGTTGTTACTTATGATCTATTATTTAATTGGTTTGATATTCACTTATACCTAGTAATTGCTAATAAAATTTTGACCAGCAACATTAAAAGCAATGCTCGGCCTTAACCATATTCCTTGGAAAGCCTTACACTACACATTACCCGTATTGATGAGCGATGACCGTATGGGAGCTCACTCTTGCTATAATCACACTAGGTGAAGAGCAGGTACTACTAGAGGACTACGACGACGAGTTTGACGAGATCTAGGCATCGTCTTCCAGTCAACTTTGGTGTCGTGGAGATAGTTATATTAGCTCAATTTATTTATTGTCAGTTATTTTATAAGACATTCTCGTTAAGTAATAAAGTTTATGACATTCATCTTTATATACTGAGTCATTGTATGTGTGGATCTTGTTTTGGCGCATATATGAGATGCACCCGGATTTATCCTTAATTTCAGGTGTGACAAGTGAGGAGGGTCCACACAAGGTCGACGAGAGGAGAACGAGGGGCGGTGAAGCCGGGGGGCTCTCCAGGCGTGCTACAACGAGCCGAGGGTCGCAGACGGCCACGTGGCGGGGTCACGGGGAGGCGGGCGAGGGAGAGGGCGTCGTGCTAGGCGCCGCGGGAAGTCGAGCGTTGCTGGGGTCAGCACACCTCCGCATGAGTTGGCTACGACGGCGAGCCAGACCATGCCGGAGAGGTCTGTGACGACGGCCATGGTGGAGACAAGGACGTCATGGAGGATCACATCCGCGCCGAGCCCAGGAACGGCAAGAAGCGGGGCGCTTATGCCGAGTTCACCCGTGACGTCTACGATAGTTGAGGTACCCATGGTCGAAGGGGAAACCGACATAAAGGAAAAGGGGTGGCCCCAGTGGCCTGTGGGAGAGGATCGACGACGATAAGGCTACACCCATGAGCGGTGGCAAGACAGGCCAAGGAGGCAACAGGAAGAGGGGCGAGAGGGAAAGATGGTGGCGGCGACGTAGGGTGGGAGGGACCAACGATAAGGGTGAGAGGGCCGGTGGCCAAGGGTGGAGGGGCCAATGGTTGGAATGTGGGAAGGAGGTAGGAGAGAGTCCTAGTTAGATACCATATTACATTGGATAAAACTCTAAGCTTGGTTGGGAGTGTATAAAATACTCACTCCTTTTTTTTATTTGTCACATTTTAGTTCAAAAATGAACTAACAAACGACAAATATTCTAGAACGAAAATAGTAAAAACGTTAGGTGGACCGAAGCAAGGTAAACAGATGGGATATTTGCTTTAGATTAAAGTCATTATGGGATATTTGCTTTAGATTAAAGTCATTTGTTTGAACCGCTGTAGGTATAATTCAATTCATACCGTGTGTTTGATTGTCCGCATATGAAGAGCAAGACTCTTTACATGTATTGACTATGGCTCGGCCTGTCCGCATATGAAGAGCAAGACTCTTTACATGTATTGACTATGGCTCGGCCTGTGTTTGGTTTGTTATCACAGATACACATAGAAATTGACACTATCTAACGAAATAGGCTCATGCAAGCATGGCTATGCACGCCCAGACATCCAATTACAAAGATAGAGACAAAACGCTGTAGAAACAGTAGAAACCAATATGTATTAAAGCCAAACAGAAATAGAGCCTACAAAACAACGAATTGGCTTCAAAATTACTACTGCCCCCAAGGACGCAGTAGAAGCTAACCATGAGTCCATAACCCTCCTGATGGTTCAGGAACCAGTTCAAGTAGTCCAGCTACCCGATTATTCCTAATCTCCTAATTTCTAACCAATACGTCTTACATTACCAGTAACAGCTCATGACACAGATACAGGCCGTCAAAACAAATACTCGAAATTCTCAGCCATGTTGTGCACAACGGTTCAAAACTACTCCGTACAAAGATTCTGCACGAACAGGCCCTCACTTCTGCTGACCAGCCTCAACGGGCTCTGCCTCCACCACTTGAGCTTCAAGCGGCTCGTCTGACCTCACAGGTGCGTCGTGCTGTGGGATTGGGTCGGCAGGTTGCGCCTGCGCCTGTGGCTGTGAGGACCATTTGCCAGCGATGGCAGAGGTCATCATCTCGTAAATCTTCCCACTGAGCTCCGCCGGGTTGTCAGGCTACACAACAGCAACAAGGCAGAAATGAGGTGATGGCAAATCACAAGGTAAATGTAGCCGTGCAGTGACACAGCTTTGGAACCAGGTATCAAGAACTTGGACAACTAGTAAAGACAAACTAGAGATGTTATTAATGAGTTGTTCAATTCATAACCACAAGAACATCACAACAGGCTTTAAATTCTACACTACAAAATTTAAGGATCGGTCGGATTAGGATCGAACTCTATTTCTATTCATTTTTTAACTAGAAATACTTGGGCTCTAAGAAATTGTGAAGAAGAAGCATTTGGATCGAGATCCATTACCACCCCTAGGCAGGGGCTGGCCTTTGTTAGTCAATCCAAAAAATCATGTGAAACAATAATCGCCAACAGAAACGTAAAAGGGAAGGGAGGTGCCAAACTGCCAGCACTTGTATAATTGATAATCGTAGAACATCAATGCAATAAGAAAACTAACACATTCAAATTTCTTTTTTTAAGCACACCATATTTCTTTCACTTGTAATGCTGGGAAGTGGTAGTTTTATGTTAAAAAATAATTTTTTTGCCTCATCCTATCTGATAGATCCATGGTCGTAAACATTTCCTATGCTGATTCTTGGTTTCATTTCACATGGACAGGTTATGCTCTACTGTCTCTATATTTCAAAATCAAACTTAAACACAAAAAGTTAACATGACACTGTACCCACCGAAAAGCCACTTGAAATCATAGCAGTTTCAAAGAGAACATCCAGAGCCTTTAGGGCTTCAGGATCATCAGGGTTATTCCTGCATGCCACCTGCATTCCGAGAAAAAAAATCATTAGAACCAAAAAAAGTGCTTGTGGACTAAAATAACAAAATTACCACAATGCTTAAAAATTAAAAAATACATAAAGCAATTTTTAGCAGTACAAACTTCTCTGATCTAAGTGCAACTTCTGTCTGTAGAAGCAGCATAAGCTGTTAATCACCAGAAGTTTTTCTTTTGCTAATGCTAGCTGGCTAAAAAGGCTAATACTATCTTACAGCAGCAGCCTACAGCACTGAAGCAAAAATCACAACCGATCAGGCCAGTCCTTTTCTACCAGCCTAAATATTTGAAAGTGAAAGAGACAACAGCAGGTTGAGAACTTACATTCAAGGCCTTGATTATCTCATGCTCTGGGTTTATTTCAAAAACTTTCCTCGAACGCATGAAATCCAAAGAGGCTGTATCACCCATAGACTGTGCTCTCATCAGCCTGTAACAAACAGCAAGGATTGTACAGTTATGTACCAACTATCAGAGAAACCATCAAAGATTCACAATTAATAGACACTAACCTTTCCATATTGGCTGACCAACCAAACTTCGCTGCAACAAGAACACATGGCGATGACCTGAGACGATTAGATATGTCAACACGTGCAACCTTGTCACCCAAGCGATTCTTTATCCAGTCACAGGCTTGGCTGAACTCCTGCTTTATCTCCTTCTCTCTTTCCTCATTGTTATCACCTAGTACATTTAGAGATCACAACAAGCAGAAACAATAAAAATAAATCACCAAAGTAAAAGATTAGTTGCCTCAGTTCTGAAGAAATAATATGTCCAACAAACGGACATGTAATGCATACAAGACAAAATCCTTCATTTATCACATTTAATATGCATATGACAATATGGATGGCAATATCAATAAAAGCCTTGCCAGAATTAAGACAGCTACATCTAAGTACTAGTAGTTAATAAGAGGTTCACGAAACATTTATGAGCATACCTAAATCCAAATCTTCCTTGCTAATGTCCACAAATTTCTTATCCTTGTAGGAGCTCAGATTCTGGATAGCCAATTCATCCATAGGGTCGACCAAAAGTAGAACCTACCAAAAAAGGTTAAATATATTATAAAGCTAGTTAAGCTAATCCCATCTCATAAGATTCACTCTCTAGTATAAAAATTGACTGACTACATTATAAAATAATTCATATTGATGCCAACTGGGACTGGGTAAGCAAAGTAGGGGCACTTCTCTTCTTAATAGGCTTCTTCCAGTGACATGAAAACCTTAAACACTGGCGAGAGGACGCACAAAAGAAAAGAAAAGGCAATACATGGACACAGAAAAACGAAAATAATAAATTTCCTAAAACATAAAAAGTAAGCATGGACATTGCAAAGCAAAAAATAAGAAATTGACTAAAACATGGTACAAAGCCTTGTTCCAATATCGTGCAGAGGATAGCAAGTACTTGTCCTTAGATGCCCATTCAATTTCAATAGTTAGATTTGTCATAATTGTCTCTTTAGATCATGTTATTGTACCCAGACTATTTAAATGGTGAATGAAGATAATTGAAAATTTTCAAGGTTCCATGTCCTCTGCAGAACTCTCTCCCAGCTAAAAACTACCTATTCTATCCTTTCCACTGGCTTCTGTCCACACACATTCCCAAGATGTCCCAACTCATGAAATTTAACAAAACCAGTGGCCCAGGTCCCAAAATCTACTCGTCATTGAAGCAACAAATTGGCATGAGTGGTGTGGATTCGATACCATAATAAAACTGTAAAAGTGAAGAACTAAACCATCTAAACAAAAGAATACTCTTTGAGGTATCTTTATTTCTCACCTCATAGTCTTTTTCTGTTAGTCTCTCTAAGAAAGGAGCATTTATGGCACTGCTCATACTATCTGCAGCAATGAAGTAAATGTCCTTCTGCTCAGGTTTCATGTTTTCCACATATTCATCCAAGCTAATTAATTCATTGTTGCTTTGAGAAGAGAAGAAGCGCAACAAAGGAGCAATTCTCTTGTGATTTTCCTTATCTTCCATGGCACCCAGCTTTAAAAATTTTCCAAAGTTCTCCCAGAACCTTTCATAATCCTACAATTAATTTTAGATGAGAAAACTCAAAGAGGGAGGTTAATTGAAGTGATCATACAACCACAAGGAAATGTGGAAGCTTACATCTCTATTTTCACTGCAAGAAATGCCAAGTATCATATCAAAGGCTTTCCGCACCAGCCTTTTTCTCATTATACGAACCTATGTGAAATGGCAAAAGGGGTAGCACAAACTCGTCAGATTAATATACTTTAATAAAGTGACAGAGAGAATGTTAAGCAACTTACAATTCGACTTTCTTGAAGAATCTCACGAGAAACATTCAATGGAAGGTCATTTGAGTCAACAACACCCTTCACAAAGCTCAAATATCTTGGGAACTGGCCAGAATCACAATTCTCAAATATCAGATCAGATTTGCTTGATACTAAATTTGATACAAATCATGAAGAACGATTGATGTGTGAAGAACATACCAATTCTCCATCAAAGTCATCTGATATGAATACACGCTTAACATATAGTCTGATATTCTTGGTCTTCCTACTATCAGCAGTTACATCTTCCTTCCTTGTAGCAGGAACAAAAAGAATTGACCTAAATTCTACCTCACCCTGTGTCAAATTAGATCAAGTATTATCACTTGCGTGTGAAGATGTTCTTTGGGAATTGGGATCATACATGTTAGACTATGTGTGAGTAGTGTGTGGGCCGGCACCACTGTTGGGCTGCCGGCCCATTAGGGTTAGGGCCCATTAGGGTTAGGGTTGAGTCCCTATATATATGTACCCCATCTCCTATCAATCCAACAGTTCACTCTTCTACATGGTATCAAAGGATTAGGTTTAGGGTTTTTTTCCTCTCCTCCCACTGCAGCTGCCGGCGGCTCCCTCAAACACCCACAGCCGCCAGCCTAGGCCCCGCCGTCGCCCCAGAAGGCTCATCCCTCCCTCCCAGGGCGGCTCCCTTCCTGGCCACCGCCACCTAGCTGACGGGCTCCACCAACCATGGCCTCCGCTGCGACACCTGCGCCTTTGCTCCTCGTGACCAGCACGGCTGCCGGTGGCGGCTCCGCGCCGTCCTCCGCCACGAGGCCTCTCCAACACGGTGCTCGCCACGCCGACCTTCCGCCTCTTCGTGAGTCGGCTGGCCGAGACGACGCAGCGCTCGCTTGCGGATCGGCACCCATGGACGGAGCTGCTGGACCGATCGGCCTTCTCCCGCCCTGGATCTTGCGCCGCGCCGCCATCTCAGACCCGCGCAGCGCCGTCGGTCCGCGGCCCCTCTGCTCGTGGCCGGCAAGCCCACTCTGGTTCCCACGCCAGCTCGTCGCGACGGCGGCCAAGTCCGCTGGGTCGGACAAGGGGAAGCAGGCCCCAGTCTCGCGCCGGCCTCCAGTTCCCCGTTGGACGACTCCCTCCGCCTCGCCGACGCGCACGGCTGCTTCCGCGAGCTCCGCGACGCCCTGATCGTGCTCACCGCGCTCCAGGCCGAGGCCCGCGCCGCGCTGCGCAGGGTGGTGCTGGACCACCTGGCATCAGCCGCGCGCGCTACGCCGGTCCATGCGGGACCTCCTGCGGGTCGCCTCCTCGGCGCGCGCCGTGGCCGCCAGGCCCCTCGCCCGCCCTCGTCTACTCCACTGACCAGCCGTCGTCGTCCTTCTCACAGCAGTCGCCGCCTCCTCCCCTCTCTCTCTCCAGTCGCCGCATGGCCACTACCTTCTCGTCCTCAACCTCCGCGGCCTCCTCGTCGTGCTCGACCGTGTCCCCGACCGCCAGCCTTGGGTGGCCGGAGATGACGTCGTCGTACGCATCGCCGTTCCTGCTCTCCCCGCTCCTGCTCATCTCTACCCCGGTCATCTTCCTCCTCGCGCCGCGCCTGCTCCCGCTCAAGACGCTCCGGCCACCCCCGCGCGCAGCGCCCCGCGGCCTTCCTGCGCGCCGCCGCTCCCACGCGCAGCGCCCCCCAGCCTTCCTACGCGCGCCACCGTCCTCACCAGTGTCGGCCACCTCTTCCCGGGCATGGATACCCTGCGCTCCTCTCCCCTGTGTCGGCATCTTCGCCCGTGCAGCCCCTTGTCATCGCGCTAGCCACCTCCTAATTGCTCGCGCTGACGCCCCAGCAGCGCCTCCCACTTCAAGCTTCTCCCGTCACTGATGCCGTCAACACCCCTTGCTAGGTCTGGCGTAGGCCCCTGCCCGGCGGGACCCGCCCCGCCTCCAACCCCCTTCTTCGCCTTCGCTGGATTCGTCGCTGCCGCGGCCTTCCCGGCCGGATCCACGTTGCTGCGACCTTTCCGGCTCGATTCGCCGTCCCTTTGGCTGGATCGCGTCTTCCCAGCTGGATCCGTCGCTGCTGTGGCCTTCTCGGCCAGATCTGCCGTTTCCCCTTCTATTCTGCCGTGGGCGCGGACACCATGACCGACGCAGACGTGTGCGCTGCTGTCGGCCTCCCTGGCGGGGCTCCTTGACGTCTGGTCGATCGAAGAAGCAGGAAGGTCGGCCTGTCAGTGCCCTTTTGTTGTGTCGCCCTGCCGATCATTGACGCTCGAACGTCAACCCCTCCCGGAGATCAGGCTTCTGCTGCGTGTCTCCCGACCGCGACCACCTCGACTTCGGCTACCTCGGCATCTAGGGGCTATCGTCTTCTTGGAGCATACACCGATCTCTACTCCAACCGCAACATTCGCACCATCGCGACGCTACGACTGCGGGGGAATCTCAACTCATCGGCTCCTACCTTTGGCCTCTACTCCAGTCTCATCGTGTGTGGTGTCCCCGTTGCGACTGCGGGGGGATATTAGACTGTGTGAGTGTGTGGGTCGGCACCACTATTGGGCTGTCGGCCCAGTTGAGTCCCTATATATATGTACCACATCTCCTATCAATCCAACAGTTCACTCTTCTACAATACAAATGGACACTGGAACATTTCAATGTACATAAGACTAAATCATAGTTGTCACTTCACATATAGATCTTAAATTGAAAGATCATGAACCAGTGAAGGTTGTTAACTATTGAATACAAATGTTTTAAGAAACAATTACATTAAGTGTGTAGGTTTTCAAAAAACAGATCAAACCAAAATGACAAAAGATATTAGAGTGTCAGAATTATAGTGGCAATATCTTCTTCAAGAATGAATATAAAATGCATGCTGGATCAATCCATGCTGCAGAAACCTCCAGTATTTTTTCAGACTCTTGTGTTTTGAATATTTTTTTAGATGTATCAGAGATTGTATCCTCCGTTATATTGAACTCTGGTTAGAATTTACAGAGTATACAGGCCTGTTTGGCAGGACTCCTGTTGCAGCTTCCAGGCTGAAACTAGTAGAGGTCTACCAAACCCGAACAGTTTTTTTACTGAGAAGCAGTGTTATTAAAACTATGTTTAAACGTCAAAACTCTAATTAGAGGTTGAAATCGTATTTTAGCGTTCTAAACTGCAAAACGCAGTGTTTCATGCGTTTTAGACCATTAGCTACTTTTGAACCCAGTCTGTTAGTTACTTTTGGGGTCCAATCTGGCTCATGGGTGAAGTTTTGGTAAGCCACTAACCTCTTTGTTTTGGTATTTAACTTCATGTTATTGTCTAAAATTATGATATATTGGTAATTTTCCTATGTTATTTAAAACTACGTTTAAACATTGTTTAAACGTTGTTTAAACGTTTGAAAGTCAAAATTTCACCCATGAGCGTTTCAACGTTTTATCGTTTTAATAACCTTGCTGAGAAGTGATTCTATGCTGATTGCTGGATCTAGCCAGAGCTCTGCCAAACAGTTTTTTACTGCAATGTGACCTATGCTGATTCTATATGATGAGCCTGTTTGGCAGAACACCCAGAGCAGCTTTCAGACTGATTATATGCTGATTTTTTTAAGTGGTTCTCCAAATTTGGTGTACAGATCATTTGGGACATATATACTCTGAGATCTAAGCCAGCCATCACAGTAATAACCATTGAATCACCAAAATAAAAAACAGCAGACAACCAATATAAATTAAGACATGTACCTCTGTAGTGAAGTGTGATGATGCCAAAGGGCCCAAGTACTCATTGAAGGTTTTCTTGAAAAAATCATTGTATTCCTCAGTTGAAACCTCTTTGGGGTTCCGAAGCTGCAAACAGCACAAAAAGATACCATAAGGTTCGACCTTTTTTGCCAAAACACAGTATTGATGCTGCAGACACACACATAAAGGCACGCATGCAAACTCACCACATAAGGCTCAGACATTGACATTTCCAAAAATGCATGCATAAACAATCATGATTATATCGATAAACAGAAAAAAAATGAACCTTACCCAAATAGGTTGTGTCTCATTTGAAAGCTCCCAATCCCAATACTTCTCAATAACAGTTTTGGTCTTTTTCTTAGGCTGCATACAGAGAAACATTAACTCAACCAGTAAAAAAGTGCTACACAATTTTGTCCCCAGTAAAGCAGTTGAAAATCAAGCAGCCTGCCCATTTCAGCTGGCTGCAGCTGTGGCTTCATCAGCATAGTATTGTACTACAGTATTCTTCAGTTTGGAACATCCAACCAAATCCACAGCCGCAGGCCGCAGCACAGCAGAAAGTAGCTGAAGCGATCGGGCAAAGAATTACAGCTGCTTATAGGTTTACCTCAGTTTTGGTTTCCGCTGAATCATCACCTTTTTTTTGGGCTTCCGCTGGATCTTCATCAACCTCGACCTTAATGATCAATGGATGTCTCATATAAGTGATATATTGGCACAAAATAAACAGAAACGAAAAAGGTTATTCACCTCTTTTGTGAAGCCTTTCTCTTCCCATGTGTAAATGGGAAAGGAAACAAACTGAGAGTAAGTCTTTAGAAGTTTTTGAATCCTCTCAGGGTGAGCAAAACCCTTATCATCACACTGGAAATAACAAATATGACAATTAAAATAGAGCAAATGACAAGAATTAGATCATATGTGCATAAGCACATACATACCTTGAGATAGAGAGTAAGGCGAGTTCCCCTAGGAATGAGCTGCTCCGGGTCTTTTTCCTCTCTAATGGTATAAGAACCAGAATCTGCTTGTCCTTCCCAAACATATTGTTTGTCAGATTTTGGGCTCTTTGTTGATACAACAACCTATTGCACAGAAGAGAAGGTATTCACTTAACACTTACAAGTTCTGGAGATGACTAAAAACTCTCATTAATATTAATAACCAGTATAAAGATAGATCATTGTAACAGTGTACCTTCTCTGAAACAAGAAATGCGGAATAGAAACCAACACCAAATTGGCCAATCAAGTTGTTGTCCATGCCCGCTTCTTGACTCTCCTGTTATAAAATTTATTAATGTAAATGGCAGGATTCCAGATATAGGCCATTTAAAAACAGAAGACACCATCCTCAGAAACATCACACCTTCAATGCCTTCAGGAACTTGGCAGTTCCACTGCTTGCAATAGTCCCAAGAGAATCAATAAGCTCTTGTTTCGTCATACCAATCCCAGAATCACTGAAGATGAAGCAAATGAAGACGAGAATAAAAATCACTTTTAATTAAAAAGTATGGTAAGTAAATGGCCTGCTGCAAGTAACTAATACTTACGTAATTGTTATTATTCCATTATCCTTGTCAGTTTGGATGCGAATATCAAGTTGGGGACCATCCTTCAGAAGCTCAGGATCCGTAACACTCAGGTAACGCAACTTATCAAGAGCATCACTAGCATTGCTGTAAGCACAAACAAGAGGAAATGAAACAGCAAACTAAGTTAGGGATTAAATAAAAAACATGATACAGTCATTACATAGCATTTTCACAAGTTTTAACCAAATACATTAACAAGGAACCCGGAGTCTCTATAAAGAGGCTACGTTAACTGAAAAAAGATTGTGTCCGTAACTGTGACCCACCTGACCAGTTCTCGAAGGAAAACTTCCTTGTTACTATACAAGCTGTGTACGATCAAATCCATGAGCCTGTTGACCTGCATAGAACGTAGCGGAAACACCATGACATCTTATAACCAAACCACAGAAGAAGATAACACCCCACAAGTACCTCAGCCTGGTACTCATGCTTCTCAGCTGGCGGGTCCGTGGAGTCAACTGCTGCCGCACTCGATTCATAGCGTCTCCCAGTAAGGGCACCACCCATCAGCTTGAGGGACACAACATTGCTGGTTCCTGCAACCTTGGGCGCTACAAGCACTGAGAGCAGCCTCTTCTGCTGCTGATGAACCCCTGGCGCTCCATTGCTCGCCTGATATCACAACATAACAGAAATATACAGCTTATTAACAGGTGGCAGCACTCAATTTGTACAGTTAATATGACAGTTTCCTCTAATATAATTTGTAAATTTCCACAGTAATTTACCCAATAGAGTAAAGGGCAATCAATAGAAAAAAAATGATAAATGACAAAAACGCAATCGAATCAACAAACTTCCCCTAAACGGCTAAACCAATGTACGCCGCCAAGATTGATGCGTGTACGGCTCCTAACATGGCTAACCGGCATAAACAAAGAAAGTAAAACGGATGGCCACACTCACGGGTCGGGGCGGGATTGAGGCGGCGGCGTCGGCGGAGACGGCGGAGGCAGCGCCGGCAGCCACGCGGCTGCGGGCGGCGGCGGCGGCACTGAGGGATCGCCTAGAGGCCCCGAGCATCTTTCGCTTCTTCAACCACGCAAAGGGCGAGGCCGCGGGAACGGGTGGTGGGCAGTGGGGGCTCCGGCGTGGCAGAGAGCGGAAATGACGATTCGCGAGGGTTTTGAGACGTGGTAGGGTTTTGGGGAGCGATGGGGAGAGGGAGACGTATAAATGCGTGCGCCTTGCGGAGCAAGAAGATGGGAGGGGTTAGTCCCTGGCACTTCGGGCCCGCCGATTCGGTCGGATTGTCAGTGAGTGAGTAGGTAAATGGGGGATTGAATTGCTGGTGGATTTAGCGGTTTGTGGAGAAGGTTCTGGAGCGTCAGGGTGCCACAAATGCTGCGACCACAGACAGCGTTACATACTTAGAAGCTGATTTGTGGGTCCGCCGGGAGGTTAGATGGGATATGAGCATATCGCCCACAGGTCAGAAACGGGCTGTCAGGTGGGTCTCGAGTTGTCAGCGAGCTAACGAAGCGCGAAGAAACGACCACGCCGACAGACGGGCTCGAGTGGTCAGCGAGAGGGAGACAGTACGACGAGAACAGTGCCGACAGACAGGCCCCAGCGGTTAGTGAGACGGCGGGGCGCGGATGAGGAGGTGGGTCCAGGGAAGGAGTGGGCCGAAAGGTCGGGTGGGGGAGTGAGGGGGTTTCTTTTTTTATTTTCCTTTTCTTTTTATTTAATATTTAGCCTTTGAATTAAAATTCAAATGTGTTTTATCAATTTTTTAAAAATTAATGCAGACCATGAAAATTTGACAAACAAAAATTGATGCTCTAGCATAAAATGCAACACTTGTAATCTTTCTAGAGTTTTGTTTTACTTAATTGTGATATTCCCAAAATAATTCTCCCCTCTGAAAAGAAAAAGAAAAACAGGATAACACATGAAGTTTGAGTGTTTAAAAACAAACTTTCATATCCAAAAAACTAAATTAAGGGTATTACGCCACTTATGCGTGAGATAATTTTATTAGCTAACTGTAAGGAAAATGGATTATGGGCCATTTGGCCATATGAGTTTTGGTGTTTGATGATTAACACAATCCGTGAACTAATGAGTTTGCTAGTGTTTGTGTGTAGTTCACAGGATGCTAAAGTACCTTGGACCAAGACATTGAGGAAAGCAACACCTCAAAAGAAGACATTATAAAGATCAAGAGGAGTCCAAGAGAAGAAAGAAGTGTTGCCTGCGGACTGTCTATGCGTGGAGCACCGGACTATCCGGTGCACTAGGGAACCGAAGCCAATGGCTAATTCCAGGTGGCACTGTGGAGAAAAGAGCACCGGACTATCCGGTGTGGAAACACGGCTGGTAACCACCATCAGCACAAGCTTCAGAGACTGATGGGCACGATTCAGGTCAAGGCTTCGTCTGCTCAAGGGACGCGGTCTCGCCCCGCCCGAGCCCAGCCTCGGGCGGGAACAGTAGTCCCAGACGAATTCTCGCCTCGCCGAGGGCCTCTTCAAGCAACGGACGCACCCTCGACTCGCCCGAACCCCAGCTCGGGCAGGCTTTCTTGCGAAGCAACCTTGGCCAAATCGCCTCACCAACCGACCGTATCGCAGGCGCATTCAATGCGAGGATCGCCTGACGTCTTATCCTCACACACGTGCCTCAGTCGGCAAGGTCGAAGTGACCGCAGTCACTTCGCCCTTCCACTGACCGACATGACAGGAAAACAGCGCCGCTTGCCTCGCTCCGACTGTTGTGCCACCCGCCAGAGTGAGGCTCGCAACAGCCAAGTTCAGCCTCAGGCGCAACAGGAAGCTCCGCCTCACCCGACCTTAGGCCTCGGCCTCGGAAGGAGATCTCCGCCTCACCCGACCCCAGGGCTCGGCCTCACCCTCGGCCTCGGAAGGAGGACTCCGCCTCGCCCGACCCCAAGGCTCGGCCTCAACCTCGATCTCGGGAGGAATCGCGTCCTCGCCCGACCCCGGCCTCGGCCTCAGGAGGAGTCTCCGCCTCGCCCGACCTTGGGCTCGGACCAACCACGCCACGGGGGATACATCATTACCCTACCCCTAGCTAGCTCAGGCTACGGGGGAACAAGACCGGCGTCCCATCCAGGCTCGCCCCAGTAACAAGTAATGATGGCTCCCCGCGTGCGTCCATGACGACGGTGGTTCTCAGCCCCCTACGGAAGCAAGGAGACGTCAGCAAGATCCCAGCAACCCCGACAGCTATGCTTCTACAGGGCTCAAGCGCTCCTCCGACGGCCATGATACCGCGTACACAGGGCTCTAGCACCTCTCCGACAACCACGTTGGCATGTACACAGGGCTCAGGCACCTCTCTGCCGGACACGTTAGTGCATAGCTACACCCCCATTGTACACATGGACCCTCTCCTTGCATCTATAAAAGGAAGGTCCAGGGCCCTCATGCGAGAGGGTCGCGCGGGAGGACGGGCTGACGAACAGGCTCACTCTCTCTCTCCCTCGCGAACGCTTGTAACCCCTACTACGAGTGCATCCCCTGGCGCAGGATAACACGAGCCGTGTTTCCCCCCTTGTGTTCCATCTCGCGCCAACCCATCTGGGCTGGGACACGCAGCGACAATTTTACTCGTCGGTCCAGGGACCCCCCCGGGGTCGAAACGCCGACAAGTGTGCTGTCTGGTGCACCACCGAACTGTCCGATGTGTCGCAGAGAGCAGCGGCTTTTCTCCAACGGCTACGTTTGTGTTGGGGGCTATAAATACACCCCCAACCGGGCATTTCCAAGGGTGAGAGCCCAAGCAAGATACCAAGGCATATTATAGACATTTCCAGGTGCTCAAACACCCAAGTGCTTAATAGAATCACTCGGTGATTAGCGTAGATGCTTTGCGAAGTGCTTAGGTTAGTTCGACCGCATTAGCGCTTGCTCTAGGTGAATTCTAGCTAGTTGAGTGAGTTTATATAAACCACACAACCCTTCGGCTCTTGTGCGAGCCGTTGTAATTGTACTGAGTGGGGCAAGAGTCTTGCGAGACCGTGACAACCGTGTTTGTGTCACGACCGCCACCGTTTACCGGAGGGAACAAGGCCTGCGGGGTTTTCAGCCGGAAGCTCGATAGTGGAGATGGCGGGGAGCGTCCGAGAGGAGCCGGAAGCGGAGCACCACTTGCGCGTGGAGAAGGTTCGTGGCTCTCTACGGAGTTACTCGACTGTCGGGTACCGTAATTAGGGGTACCCCCAACACTCCTAAACACGGCTGGTAACCACCATCAGCACAAGCTGCAGAGACTGATGGGCACGATTCAGGTCAAGGCTTCATCTGCTCATGGGACGCGATCTCGCCCCGCCCGAGCCTAGCCTCGGACGGGAACAGTAGTCCCAGACGAATTCTCGCCTCGCCCGAGGACCTCTTCAAGCAACGGACGCACCCTCGACTCGCCCGAACCCCAGCTCGGGCAGGCTTCGTTGTGAAGCAACCTTGGTCAAATCGCCTCACCAACCGACCGTATCGCAGGCGCATTCAATGCGAGGATCGCCTGACGCCTTATCCTGACACACGTGCCTCAGTTGGCAAGGTCGAATTGACCGCAGTCACTTCGTGAGAGCACCTAGAGGGGGGTGAATAGGTGATCCTGTGAAACTTAAAAACTTAAGCCATAAAACTTGGTTAATCGTTAGCACAATAATTGCCAAGTGGCTAAAGAGGAATCCTCAACAAAACACAATAACCAACAAGGGTCAATCACAGAGATGGCACGGTGGTTATCCCGTGGTTCGGTCAAGACCAACGCTTGCCTACTCCACGTTGTGGCGTCCCAACGGACGAGGGTTGCAATCAACCCCTCTCAAGCGGTCCAAAGACCCACTTGAATACCACGGTGTTTTGTTTGCTTTACTCAATCCCGTTTGCGAGGAATCTCCACAAATTTGGAGCCTCTCGCCCTTACACTTGAAATTCACAAAGAACACGGAGCAGGGAGGGATTAGCAACGCACTCAAGACAAGAAATCACAGCAACACCACGCACACAAGTCGCAACGAGAGCTCACAACACAACTCAATGAGTTCACCACTCAACTAGAGCTTTAATCGCTATTGCAAAGAATCAAAGGTGCGGAATCGATGTCTTGGTGCTTAGGAATGCTTAGGAGATGCTTGGTGTGCTCCTCCATGCGCCTAGGGGTCCCTTTTATAGCCCCAAGGCAGCTAGGAGCCATTGAGAGCAATCTTGGAAGGCTGATCTTGCCTTCTATCGACTGGCGCACCGGACAGTCCGGTGCACACCGGACATGTCCGGTGCCCGATTTCTTTCCATAAACAGCGCAGTCGACCGTTGGCAGCCTGGGAGCCGTTGGTGCACTTGACATGTCCGGTGCACACCGGACAGTCCGGTGCCTTCTTCTAGCCGTTGGCTCGGCCACGTGTCCCGCGCAGATTGCGCGGCCGACCGTTGGCCCGGCCGACCGTTGGCTCATCGGACAGTCCGGTGCACACCGGACAGTCCGGTGAATTTTAGCCGTACGCCGTTGATGGTTTCCCGAGAGCGACGAGTTCGCCTGTGAGCGGCCCACCGGACAGTCCGGTGCACACCAGACAGTCCGGTGAATTTTAGCCGTACACCGCCGTCGAAGTCCCGAGAGCAGCCACTTTACCCAAGCCAGCCTGGCACACCGGACACTGTCCGGTGCACCACCGGACAGTCCGGTGCACCCAGACTGGGCAGACTTTGGCTGCTCGAGCCATCTCTTCTCCAACTTGATTTTTTCTGTTTCCAGCACTTAGACACAATACATTAGTCCATAAAACAATGTACTAAGTCTGAGAAACATACCTTTATTCTTGATTTGTACTTTGTCCACCATTTTACGATTAGGCACCTGTGTTGGGCACTAAATCACCAAAATACTTAGAAATGGCCCAAGGGCACATTTCCCTTTCAATCTCCCCCTTTTTGGTGATTTATGCCAACACAACATAAAGCAAGTAGAACAAGTACAAAATCAACTCAACTAAGAACTCAAAGTTGTTTTGATTCAAATTTGACATATATGGATCACTCTATGCCACCACTTGGTTTGTTTTTGGAAATCAAACTCAAATTCCTATCTCTAAGTCAAAACCACTTGTAGAGACATAAAGAGAGGTTTTCCAAAGAAATTTGAAAGGGAAATGTGCCTTTGGGCCATTTCTAAGTATTTTGGTGATTTAGTGTCCAACACAGGTGCCTAAGTGCGAAAAAGTGGACAAAGTACAAATCAAGGATAAAGGTATGTGTCGGGGACCATAATTAGGGGTACCCTCAAGACGCCTAATTCTCAGCTGGTAACCCCCATCAGCATAAAGCTGCAAAGGCCTGATGGGTACGATTAAGTCAGGGATCAGTCCACACGAGTGACTCGATCACGCTTCACCCGAGCCTAGCCTCGGCCAAGGGCAGCCGACCTCGAGAGACTTCCGTCTCGCCCGAGGCCCCCCTTTTTACGGCGGACACATCACCGGCTCGCCCGAGGCCTTGGCTTCGCTCAGAAGCAACCTTGACTAAATCGCCACACCGACTGACCGAGTTGCAGGAGCATTTAACGCAAAGAGTGAGTCAGACAGACAGTCAGGCCTTGCCAAAGGCGCCACGGCGAACTCCGCTCCGCCCGACCCCAGGGCTCGGACTCGGGCTAAGACCCGGAAGACGGCGAACTCCGCTCCGCCCGACCCCAGGGCTCGGACTCGGGCTAAGACCCGGAAGACGGTGAACTCCGCTCCGCCCGACCCCAGGGCTCGGACTCGGGCTAAGACCCGGAAGACAGCGAACTCCGCTCCGCCCGACCCCAGGGCTCGGACTCGGGCTAAGACCCGGAAGACGGCGAACTCCGCTCCGCCCGACCCTAGGGCTCGGACTCGGGCTAAGACCCGGAAGACGGCGAACTCCGCTCCGCCCGACCCCAGGGCTCGGACTCGGGCTAAGACCCGGAAGACGACGAAACTCCGCCTCGCCCGACCCCAGGGCTCGGACTCCGCCCTGGCCTCGGCCAAATGACCTCCGCCTCGCCCGACCCCATGGCTCGGACTCGGCCTCGGCAACAGAAGACAGACTCAACCTCGGCTTCGGAGGAGCCCCCACGTCACCCCGCCTAGGGCACAGACCCGCCACGTCAACAGGAAGCGTCATCATCGTCCTACCTCGAATCGACTCGGGTCACGGAGAACAAGACCGGCGTCCCATCCGGCCAGCTCCGCCGGATGGGCAATGATGGCGCTCCACAAGCTCTATGACGACGGCGGCCCCCAGCTCTCTTACGGAAGCAGGGCGACGTCAGCAAGGACTCGACCGCTCCAACAGCTGTCCCTCCGCCAGGCTCCGTCGCACCTCCGACAGCCACGACATCACGCCAGCAAGGTGCCAAGACCTCTCCGGCTGCCACATTGGCATGTACCTAGGGCGCTAGCTCTCTCTCCGCTAGACACGTAGCACTCTGCTACACCCCCCCATTGTACACCTGGATCCTCTCCTTACGACTATAAAAGGGAGGACCAGGGCCTTCTTAGAGAAGGTTGGCCGCGCGGGACCAAGGACGGGACAGGCGCTCTCTTGGGGCCGCTCGCTTCCCTCACCCGCGTGGACGCTTGTAACCCCCCTACTGCAAGCGCACCCGACCTGGGCGCGGGACGAACACGAAGGCCGCGGGACTTCCACCTCTCTCACGCTCGACTCCGGCCACCTCGCCTCTTCCCCCTTCGCGCTCGCCCACGCGCTCGACCCATCTGGGCTGGGGCACGCAGCACACTCACTCGTCGGCTTTGGGACCCCCCTGTCTCGAAACGCCGACAGTTGGCGCGCCAGGTAGGGGCCTGCTGCGTGCTGACGAACAGCTCCCCGTCAAGCTCCAGATGGGCAATCTCCAGCAACCTCTCCGGCCCGGGGCGGTGCTTCGTTTCGGGACTCTTGAGTTCATGTCCTTCGACGGCAGCTACGACATGATACTTCTTCCACCGCCGCGCGACAACGACAATGGCGGCCGACAACCCGCTCGCCGGCGGCGGAATCGACGACACCTTCCTCGCGTGGTGGAAGAACAACATTCGAGCTCGCTCCGTTCTCTCCCCCGCCAACGGAGGAGGAGGCGGGGCCATCAAGGCCAAGCGGGAGGCCGCGCTTCGTTGGCCGTCGAGCGAATCGACGCCCCCGACGCCCCGACGGAAGGCACGCCGGACGTCGACCTCGCGTTCAAGACGAAGGCAAGCGCCGTCCCCCCGCGACACGCTGACCCCGAGCAAGAAGACGACGCCGGCGCGCTCGCGGAAAGCCTGCAGGACGTCGCCCTCGTACCTGAGATGACGGTGCAACCAGTCCCCGATGCGACTACGTCGCTCCTCGTCGACCAAAAGGTACCGACTAACTCCCATCTTACGTCATTTCGACTCGGCCTCAACCCGCCAAACGACCTCGCTTTGGCGGGCGCTCTCATTGAGGCGAGTGCAACCCCACTGGGGTTTCGTATACGGTCGCCTTGGGACCGGCTGACGGACGTCTCGACCTACGGGCCCTCTGGGTCCGAGGAAGATGACGACCCCAGCGTCTGTTGGGATTTCTCCGGACTTGAAAACCCCAGTGCCATGCAGGACTTCATGACCGCATGTGACTACTGCCTATCCGACTGTTCCGATGGAAGCCGCAGCCTTGGCGACGAGAGCTGCGGCCCAAGCCGCGAATGTTTCCACATCGAGCTAGGGGATCCCTCCGAAGGCAACCGTCTCGGCATGCCGGAGGACGGTGATCTTCCTAGGCCGGTGCCTCGCGCCGACATCCCACGGGAGCTAGCTGTGGTCCCCGCTCCGGCGGGGGGTTACGACCCACAACTCGAGCAAGTCCGCGAGGCACAGGCCAGGCTCAACGAGGGAACAGGAGCGCTTGAGCCGATCCGTCGGGACGTCGGGCAGGTATGGGCGGACCAACCCCTGGCCGGAGAAATACGTCACCTGCCCCAAGGTCTCCAGCACCGCGTCGCCAACGATGTCAGGGTCAGGCCGCCGCCCGCATCCAGCGGGGTTGGTCAGAACCTGGCAGCCGCAGCGATGCTCCTCCGCGCGATGCCGGAGCCATCAACCACCGAGGGTCGGCGAATCCAGGGAGAGCTCAAGAATCTCCTGGAAGGCGCTGCGGCCCGACGGGCCGAGAGCACTGCCTCCCGAAGGCAAGGATATCCCTCAGAACCTCATGTCGCGACTTCCCGATTCATGCGGGAAGCCTCGGTCTACACCGGGCGCACGCGCAACACCGCGCCTGCGGCCCCGGGCCACCTCGGCAACGAGCACCATCGACGCGACCGTCGGGCCCACCTCGACGAAAGGGTGCGCCGAGGCTACCACCCCAGGCGTGGGGGGCGCTACGACAGCGGGGAGGATCGGAGTCCCTCGCCCGAACACCCCGGTCCGCAGGCCTTCAGTCGGGCCATCCGACGGGCGCCATTCCCGACCCGGTTCCGACCCCCGACTACTATCACGAAGTACTCGGGGGAAACGAGACCGGAACTGTGGCTCGCGGACTACCGCCTTGCCTGCCAACTGGGTGGGACGGACGACGACAACCTCATCATCCGTAACCTCCCCCTGTTCCTCTCCGACACTGCTCGCGCCTGGTCGGAGCACCTGCCTCCGGGGCAGATCTCCAACTGGGACGACTTGGTCCAAGCCTTCGCTGGGAATTTCCAGGGCACATACGTGCGCCCCGGGAATTCCTGGGACCTTCGAAGCTGCCGGCAACAGCCGGGGGAGTCGCTCCGGGACTACATCCGGCGATTCTCGAAGCAGCGCACCGAGCTGCCCAACATCACCGACTCGGATGTCATCGGCGCGTTCCTCGCCGGCACCACTTGCCGCGACCTGGTGAGCAAGCTGGGTCGCAAGACCCCCACCAGGGCGAGCGAGCTGATGGACATCGCCACCAAGTTCGCCTCTGGCCAGGAGGCGGTCGAGGCTATCTTCCGAAAGGACAAGCAGCCCCAGGGCCGCCCATCGGAAGAGGCTCCCGAGGCGTCTGCTCCGCGCGGCGCCAAGAAGAAAGGCAAGAAGAAGTCGCAATCGAAACGCGACGCCGCTGACGCGGACCTTGCCGCCGCCGCCGAGTACAAGAACCCTCGGAAGCCCCCTAGAGGTGCAAACCTCTTCGACAAGATGCTCAAGGAGCCGTGCCCCTACCATCAGGGGCCCGTCAAGCACACCCTCGAGGAGTGCGTTATGCTTCGGCGTCACTTCCACAGGGTTGGGCCACCCGCCGAGGGTGGCAGGGCCCGCGACGACGACAAGAACGAAGATCACCAAGCAGGAGAGTTCCCCGAGGTCCGCGACTGCTTCATGATCTATGGAGGGCATGCGGCGAATGCCTCGGCTCGGCATCGCAAGCAAGAGCGCCAGGAGGTCTGCTCGGTGAAGGTGGCGGCGCCAGTCTACCTAGACTGGTCCGACAAGCCCATCACCTTCGACCAGGCCGACCACCCCGACCATGTGCCGAGCCCGGGGAAATACCCGCTCGTCGTCGACCCCGTTGTCGGCAATGTCAGGCTCACCAAGGTCCTGATGGATGGGGGCAGCTGCCTCAACATCATCTACGCCGAGACCCTCAAGCTCTTGCGCATCGATCTGTCCTCCGTCCGAGCAGGCGCTACGCCCTTCCACGGGATCATCCCTGGGAAGCGCGTCCAGCCCCTCGGGCGACTCGACCTCCCCGTCTGCTTCGGGACGCCCTCCAACTTCCGAAGGGAGACCCTGACGTTCGAGGTGGTCGGGTTCCGAGGAACCTACCACGCCGTACTAGGGAGGCCATGTTACGCGAAGTTCATGGCCGTCCCCAACTACACCTACCTGAAGCTCAAGATGCCGGGCCCCAACGGGGTCATCACCGTCGGCCCCACGTACAAACACGCGTTCGAATGCGACGTGGAGTGCGTGGAGTACGCCGAGGCCCTCGCCGAGTCCGAGGCCCTCATCGCCGACCTGGAGAACCTCTCCAAGGAGGTGCCAGACGTGAAGCGCCATGCCGGCAACTTCGAGCCAGCAGAGACGGTTAAGGCCGTCCCTCTTGACCCCAGTGGCGACACCACCAAGCAGGTCCGGATCGGTTCCGGGCTCGACCCCAAATAGGAAGCAGTGCTCGTCGACTTTCTCCGCGCAAACGCCGACGTCTTTGCGTGGAGTCCCTCGGACATGCCCGGCATACCGAGGGATGTCGCCGAGCACTCGCTGGATATTCGGGCCGGAGCCCGACCCGTCAGGCAGTCTCTGCGCCGATTCGACGAGGAGAAGCGCAGAGTGATTGGCGAAGAGATCCACAAGCTAATGGCAGCAGGGTTCATCAAAGAGGTATTCCATCCCGAATGGCTCGCCAACCCTGTGCTTGTGAGGAAGAAAGGGGGGAAATGGCGGATGTGTGTAGACTACACTGGTCTCAACAAAGCATGTCCGAAGGTTCCCTACCCTCTGCCCCGCATCGATCAAATCGTGGATTCCACCGCTGGGTGCGAAACCCTGTCCTTCCTCGATGCCTACTCAGGGTATCACCAGATCCGGATGAAAGAGTCCAACCAGCTCGCGACTTCTTTCATCACGCCGTTCGGCATGTACTGCTATGTCACCATGCCGTTCGGTTTGAGGAATGCGGGCGCGACGTACCAACGGTGCATGAACCATGTGTTCGGCGAACACATCGGTCGCACAGTCGAGGCCTACGTCGATGACATCGTAGTCAAGACAAGGAAGGCTTCCGACCTCCTCTCCGACCTTGAAGTGACATTCCGATGTCTCAAGGCGAAAGGAGTCAAGCTCAATCCTGAGAAGTGTGTCTTCGGGGTGCCCCGAGGCATGCTCCTAGGGTTCATCGTCTCCGAGCGAGGCATTGAAGCCAACCCGGAGAAGATCGCGGCCATCACCAGCATGGGGCCCATCAAGGACTTAAAAGGTGTACAGAGGGTCATGGGATGCCTCGCGGCCCTGAGCCGCTTCATCTCACGCCTCGGCGAAAGAGGTCTGCCTCTGTACCGCCTCTTAAGGAAGGCCGAGTGTTTCGCTTGGACCCCTGAGGCCGAGGAAGCCCTCGGCAACCTGAAGGCGCTCCTTACGAAGGCGCCTGTCTTGGTGCCCCCTGAAAGGGAATTAGGCTTACACCTAGTTCCTATATAATTTTGGTGGTTGAAGTGCCCAACACAAATCTTTGGACTAACTAGTTTGCCCAAGTGTATAGATTATACAGGTGTAAAAGGTTCACACTCAGCCAATAAAAAGACCAAGTTTTGGATTCAACAAAGGAGCAAAGGGGCAACCGAAGGCACCCCTGGTCTGGCGCACCGGACTGTCCGGTGTGCCACCGGACATGTCCGGTGCACCAGGGGGACTCAGACTCAAACTCGCTACCTTCGGGAATTTCCAGAGGCGACTCGGCTATAATTCACCGGACTGTCCGGTGTACACCGGACAGTGTCCGGTGCGCCAAGGGAGGTCGGCCTCAGGAACTCGCCAGCTTCGGGAAACTCCAACGGCTAGTCCACTATAATTCACCGGACTGTCCGGTGTACACCGGACTGTCCGGTGTACACCGGACTGTCCGGTGCGACTCCGGAGCAACGGCTATCTCCGTGCCAACGGCTCTCTGCCGCGCATTTAATGCGCGCTCTGCGCGCGCAGAAGTCAGGCGCGCCCATACTGGCACACCGGACAGCAAACAGTACCTGTCCGGTGTGCACCAGACACCCAGGCGGGCCCACAAGTCAGAAGCTCCAACGGTCAGAATCCAACGGCAGTGATGACGTGGCAGGGGGCACCGGACTGTCCGGTGTGCACCGGACTGTCCGGTGCGCCATCGAGCAGACAGCCTCCCAACGGCCACTTTTGGTGGTTGGGGCTATAAATACCCCAACCACCCCACCATTCATTGCATCCAAGTTTTCCACTTCCCAACTACTACAAGAGCTCTAGCATTCAATTCTAGACACACCAAAGAGATCAAATCCTCTCCAAATTCCACACAACGCCATAGTGACTAGAGAGAGTGATTTGCTTGTGTTCTTTCGAGCTCTTGCGCTTGGATTGCTTTCTTCTTTCTTGATTCTTTCTTGTGATCAAACACTCACTTGTAATTGAGGCAAGAGGCACCAATTGTGTGGTGGCCCTTGCGGGAAGTTTGATTCCCAAGTGATTTGAGAAGAGAAGCTCACTCGGTCCGAGGGACCGATTGAGAGAGGGAAGGGTTGAAAGAGACCCGGCCTTTGTGGCCTCCTCAACGGGGAGTAGGTTTGCAAGAACCGAACCTCGGTAAAACAAATCCACGTGTCACACTCTTCATTTGCTTGCGATTTGTTTTGCGCCCTCTCTCGCGGACTCGTTTATAATTCTAACGCTAACCCGGCTTGTAGTTGTGTTTATATTTGTGAATTTCAGTTTCGCCCTATTCACCCCCCCTCTAGGCGACTTTCAATTGGTATCAGAGCCCGGTGCTTCATTAGAGCCTAACCGCTCGAAGTGATGTCGGGAGATCACGCCAAGAAGGAGATGGAGACCGGCGAAAAGCCCACTACAAGCCACGGGAGCACTTCATCGGAAGAGTCCCGCACCAAGGGGAAGGAGAAGAAGAAGGACTCCTCCAAACGGAAGGAGAAAAAGTCTTCCTCTTCTCACCACAAAGAGAAGAAGGAAAAATCTTCTTCCCACAAGCCGCATCGGAAAGGCGACAAGCACAAGAGGATGAGGAAAGTGGTCTACTACGAGACCGACACTTCATCAACATCGACCTTCGACTCCGATGCGCCCTCCGTCACTTCTAAGCGCCAAGAGCGCAAGAAGTATAGTAAGATCCCCCTACGCTACCCTCGCATCTCCAAACATACACCTTTACTTTCCGTCCCATTAGGCAAACCACCAACTTTTGATGGTGAAGATTACGCTAGGTGGAGCGATTTAATGCGATTTCATCTAACCTCGCTCCACAAAAGTATATGGGATGTTGTTGAGTTTGGTGCACAAGTACCGTCGGTAGGGGATAAGAACTATGATGAGGATGAGGTGGCCCAAATCGAGCACTTCAACTCTCAAGCAACAACAATACTCCTCGCCTCTCTAAGTAGAGAGGAGTATAACAAAGTACAAGGGTTGAAGAGCGCCAAGGAGATTTGGGATGTGCTCAAAACCGCGCACGAGGGAGACGAGCTCACCAAGATCACCAAGCGGGAAACGATCGAGGGGGAGCTCGGTCGGTTCCGGCTTCGCAAAGGGGAGGAGCCACAACACATGTACAACCGGCTCAAGACCTTGGTGAATCAAGTACGCAACCTCGGGAGCGTAAAGTGGGATGACCACGAGATGGTTAAGGTTATTCTAAGATCTCTTATTTTTCTTAACCCTACTCAAGTTCAATTAATCCGTGGTAATCCTAGATATACTAAAATGACCCCCGAGGAAGTTATCGGGAATTTTGTGAGTTTTGAGTGCATGATCGAAGGCTCGAGGAAGATCAACGAGCTTGATGATGCCACCACATCCGAAGCTCAACCCGTTGCATTCAAGGCAACGGAGGAGAAGAAGGAGGAGTCTACACCAAGTCGACAACCAATAGACGCCTCCAAGCTCGACAATGAGGAAATGACGCTCGTCATCAAGAGCTTCCGCCAAATCCTCAAGCAAAGGAGGGGGAAGGATTACAAGTCCCGCTCCAAGAAGGTTTGCTACAAGTGTGGTAAGCCCGGTCATTTTATTGCTAAATGTCCTATATCTAGTGACAGTGACCGAGGTGACGACGAGAAGGGGAGGCGAAAGGAGAAGAAGAGGTACTACAAGAAGAAGGGCGGTGATGCCCATGTCTGTCGGGAGTGGGACTCCGACGAAAGCTCAAGCGACTCCTCCTCCGACGAGGACGCCGCCAACATCGCCGTCACCAAGGGACTCCTCTTCCCCAACGTCGGCCACAAGTGCCTCATGGCAAAGGACGGCAAAAAGAAGAAGGTTAAATCCAACTCCTCCACTAAATATGAGTCGTCCAGTGATGATAATGCTAGTGGTGAGGAAGATAATTTGCGTACTCTTTTTGCCAACCTTAACATGGAACAAAAGGAGAAATTAAATGAACTAATTAGTGCCATCCATGAGAAGGATGATCTCTTGGACTCCCAAGAGGACTTCCTAATCAAGGAAAATAAAAAACATGTTAAGGTTAAAAATGCTTACGCTCTACAAGTTGAAAAATGTGAAAAATTGTCTAGTGAGCTAAGCACTTGCCGTGAGATGATTGACAACCTTAGAAATGAAAATGCTAGTTTAAATGCTAAGGTTGACTCTCATGTTTGTAATGTTTCAATTCCCAATCCTGGAGATAATAATGATGATTTGCTTGCTAGGATTGAAGAATTAAACATTTCTCTTGCTAGCCTTAGATTAGAGAATGAAAATTTGATTACTAAGGCTAAAGATTTTGATGTTTGCAAAGTTACAATTGCCGATCTTAGAGATAAGAATGATATACTTCGTGCTAAGATTGTTGAACTTAATTCTTGCAAACCATCTACATCTACCGTTGAGCATGTCACTATTTGTACTAGATGTAGAAATGTTGATATTGATGCTATTCATGATCATATGGCTTTAATTAAACAACAAAATGATCATATAGCAAAACTAGATGCTAAAATTGCCGAGCACAACTTAGAAAATGAGAAATTTAAATTTGCTCGTAGCATGCTTTATAATGGGAGACACCCTGGCATTAATGATGGCATTGGCTACCTAAGGAGAGACAATGTCAAACTTAGTGCCCCTCCTAAAAGATTGTCAAATTTTGTCAAGGGCAAGGCTCCCATGCCTCAGGATAACGAGGGTTACATTTTATACCCTGCCGGTTATCCCGAGGACAAAATTAGGAAAATTCATTCTAGGAAGTCTCACTCTGGCCCTAATCATGCTTTTATGTATAAAGGTGAGACATCTAGTTCTAGGCAACCAACCCATGCTAAGTTGCCTAAGAAGAAAATTCCTAATGCATCAAATGAACATAGCATTTCATTTAAAACTTTTGATGCATCCTATGTTTTAACTAACAAATCCGGCAAGGTAGTTGCCAAATATGTTGGAGGCAAGCACAAGGGGTCAAAGCCTTGTGTTTGGGTACCCAAAGTTCTTGTATCTAATGCCAAAGGACCCAAAACCATTTGGGTACCTAAAGTCAAGAACTAAACTTGTTTTGTAGGTTTATGCATCCGGGGGCTCAAGTTGGATACTCGACAGCGGGTGCACAAACCACATGACAGGGGAGAAAAGGATGTTCTCCTTATATGAGAAAAACCAAGATCCCCAACGAGCTATCACATTCGGGGATGGAAATCAAGGTTTGGTCAAAGGATTGGGTAAAATTGCTATATCACCTGACCATACTATTTCCAATGTTTTTCTCGTTGATTCATTAGATTACAATTTGCTTTCCGTTTCACAATTATGTCAAATGGGCTACAACTGTCTCTTTACTGATGTAGGTGTCACTGTCTTTAGAAGAAGTGATGATTCAATAGCATTTAAGGGTGTGTTAGAGGGTCAGCTATACTTGGTAGATTTTGATAAAGCTGAACTCAACACATGCTTAATTGCTAAGACTAACTTGGGTTGGCTCTGGCACCGCCGACTAGCCCATGTTGGGATGAAGAATCTTCATAAGCTTCTAAAGGGGGAACACATTTTAGGATTAACCAACGTTCATTTTGAGAAAGACAGGATTTGTAGCGCATGCCAAGCCGGGAAGCAAGTTGGCGCCCATCATCCACACAAGAACATCATGACGACTGACAGGCCGCTTGAGCTACTCCACATGGATCTATTCGGCCCGATTGCTTACATAAGCATCGGCGGGAGTAAGTATTGTCTTGTAATAGTGGATGATTATTCTCGCTTCACTTGGGTATTCTTTTTACAGGAAAAATCTCAAACCCAAGAGACCTTAAAGGGATTCTTGAGACGGGCTCAAAATGAGTTCGGCTTAAGGATCAAGAAAATAAGAAGCGACAACGGGACGGAGTTCAAGAACTCTCAAATCGAAGGCTTCCTTGAGGAGGAGGGCATCAAGCATGAGTTCTCCTCTCCCTACACTCCACAACAAAATGGTGTAGTGGAGAGGAAGAATCGAACTCTATTGGACATGGCAAGAACCATGCTTGATGAATACAAGACTTCGGATCGGTTTTGGGCCGAGGCGGTCAACACCGCTTGCTACGCCATCAACCGGTTGTATCTACACCGAATCCTCAAGAAGACATCCTATGAACTCCTAACCGGTAAAAAGCCAAATATTTCATACTTTAGAGTTTTTGGTAGCAAATGTTTTATACTTGTTAAAAGAGGCAGAAAATCGAAATTTGCTCCTAAAACTGTAGAAGGCTTTTTACTAGGATATGACTCAAACACAAGAGCATATAGAGTCTTTAACAAGTCCTCAGGACTTGTTGAAGTTTCTTGTGACGTTGTGTTTGATGAGACTAACGGCTCTCAAGTAGAGCAAGTTGATCTTGATGAGATAAGTGAAGAACAGGCTCCATGCATAGCGCTAAGGAACATGTCCATTGGGGATGTGTGTCCTAAGGAATCCGAAGAGCCTCCACATGCACAAGATCAACCATCCTCCTCCACGCTAGCATCTCCACCAACTCAAAATGAGGATGAAGCTCAAGTTGATGAAGTAGAAGATCAAGCAAATGAGCCACCTCAAGATGACGGCAATGATCAAGGGGGAGATGCAAATGATCAAGACAAGGAGGATGAAGAGCAAAGGCCGCCACACCCAAGAGTCCATCAAGCAATCCAACGAGATCACCCCGTTGACACCATCCTCGGCGACATTCATAAGGGGGTAACAACTAGATCTCGTATTGCACATTTTTGTGAACATTACTCTTTTGTTTCCTCTATTGAGCCACACAAGGTAGAGGAAGCACTTCAAGATTCGGATTGGGTGGTGGCGATGCAAGAGGAGCTCAACAACTTCACTAGAAATGAGGTATGGCATTTAGTTCCACGTCCTAACCAAAATGTTGTAGGAACCAAATGGGTCTTCCGCAACAAGCAAGACGAGCATGGTGTGGTGACAAGGAACAAAGCTCGACTTGTGGCCAAGGGATACTCCCAAGTCGAAGGTTTGGATTTCGGTGAAACCTATGCACCCGTAGCTAGGCTTGAATCAATTCGCATATTATTGGCCTATGCTACTTACCATGGCTTTAAGCTTTATCAAATGGACGTGAAAAGTGCCTTCCTCAATGGACCAATCAAGGAAGAGGTCTATGTTGAGCAACCTCCCGGCTTTGAAGATAGTGAGTACCCTAACCATGTCTATAGGCTCTCTAAGGCGCTTTATGGGCTCAAGCAAGCTCCAAGAGCATGGTATGAATGCCTTAGAGATTTCCTTATTGCTAATGGCTTCAAAGTCGGAAAGGCCGATCCTACACTCTTTACTAAAACTCTTGAAAATGACTTGTTTGTATGCCAAATTTATGTTGATGATATTATATTTGGGTCTACTAACGAGTCTACATGTGAAGAGTTTAGTAGGATTATGACACAGAAATTCGAGATGTCTATGATGGGGGAGTTGAAGTATTTCTTAGGATTCCAAGTGAAGCAACTCCAAGAAGGCACCTTCCTAAGCCAAACAAAGTACACACAAGATATTCTAAGCAAGTTTGGAATGAAGGATGCCAAGCCCATCAAGACACCCATGGGAACCAATGGGCATCTCGACCTCGACACGGGAGGTAAGTCCGTGGATCAAAAGGTATACCGGTCGATGATTGGTTCATTGCTCTATTTATGTGCTTCTCGACCGGACATTATGCTTTCCGTTTGCATGTGTGCAAGATTCCAATCCGACCCTAAGGAATCCCACCTTACGGCCGTAAAACGAATCTTGAGATATTTGGCTTATACTCCTAAGTTTGGGCTTTGGTACCCTCGGGGATCCACATTTGATTTGATTGGTTATTCGGATGCCGATTGGGCAGGGTGTAAGATTAATAGAAAGAGCACATCGGGGACTTGCCAGTTCTTGGGAAGATCCTTGGTGTCTTGGGCTTCAAAGAAGCAAAATCCGGTCGCTCTTTCCACCGCCGAAGCCGAGTACATTGCCGCAGGTCATTGTTGCGCGCAACTACTTTGGATGAGGCAAACCCTGCGGGACTACGGTTACAAATTAACCAAAGTCCCCTTGCTATGTGATAATGAGAGTGCAATCAAAATGGCCGACAATCCCGTCGAGCATAGCCGCACTAAGCACATAGCCATTCGGTATCATTTTCTTAGGGATCACCAACAAAAGGGAGATATCGAGATTTCTTACATTAATACTAAAGATCAATTAGCCGATATCTTTACCAAGCCACTTGATGAACAATCCTTTACCAGACTTAGGCATGAGCTCAATATTCTTGATTCTAGAAATTTCTTTTGCTAGCTTGCACACATAGCTCATAAATGTACCTTTGATCATGTCTCTTTCATATGCTATGACTAATGTGTTTTCAAGTCTATTTCAAACCAAGTCATAGGTGTATTGAAAGGGAATTGGAGTCTTCGGCGAAGACAAAAGGCTTCCACTCCGTAACTCATCCTTCGCCGTCGCTCCAAGCCACTCTCCATCTTTGGAGGAGCGAGCAAAAGGACTTCGTCTTTGGTATAATCTTCACTCATTTATTTATGACCAAAGGGGAAGATAGCACTTAGGGGCTCTAATGATTCCGTTTTTTGGCGATTCATGCCAAAGGGGGATAAAGTATGAGCCCAAAGCAAAAGGACCGCACCACCACCAATTTCAAAAATTAATGTTTTCCAAGAGTATTTTTCAATTGGTATCTTATTGAGTTCAAAAGGGGGAGAAAATAGTATTTCAATCATCAAAACCCTCTTGAACACTAAGAGGATGATTTCCTTTAAGGGGAGGTTTGTTTAGTCAAAGGAAAAGCATTTGAAACAGGGGGAGAAAATTTCAAATCTTGAAAATGCTTTGCAAATTCCATTCATTCACCTTTGACCATTTGCAAAAGATTTTTGAAATGGACTTACAAAAGAATTTGCAAAAACAAAACATGTGGTGCAAGCGTGGTCCAAAATATTAAAAATGAAGAAACAATCCATGCATATCTTATAAGTATTTATATTGGCTCAATTCCAAGCAATCTTTACACTCATATTATGCAAACTAGTTCAATTATGCACTTCTATATTTGCTTTGGTTTGTGTTGGCATCAATCACCAAAAAGGGGGAGATTGAAAGGGAATTAGGCTTACACCTAGTTCCTATATAATTTTGGTGGTTGAAGTGCCCAACACAAATCTTTGGACTAACTAGTTTGCCCAAGTGTATAGATTATACAGGTGTAAAAGGTTCACACTCAGCCAATAAAAAGACCAAGTTTTGGATTCAACAAAGGAGCAAAGGGGCAACCGAAGGCACCCCTGGTCTGGCGCACCGGACTGTCCGGTGTGCCACCGGACATGTCCGGTGCACCAGGGGGACTCAGACTCAAACTCGCTACCTTCAGGAATTTCCAGAGGCGACTCGGCTATAATTCACTGGACTGTCCGGTGTACACCGGACAGTGTCTGGTGCGCCAAGGGAGGTCGGCCTCAGGAACTCGCCAGCTTCGGGAAACTCCAACGGCTAGTCCACTATAATTCACCGGACTGTCCGGTGTACACCGGACTGTCCGGTGTACACCGGACTGTCCGGTGCGACTCCGGAGCAACGACTATCTCCGTGCCAACGGCTCTCTGCCGCGCATTTAATGCGCGCTCTGCGCGCGCAGAAGTCAGGCGCGCCCATACTGGCACACCGGACAGCAAACAGTACCTGTCCGGTGTGCACCAGACACCCAGGCGGGCCCACAAGTCAGAAGCTCCAACGGTCAGAATCCAACGGCAGTGATGACGTGGCAGGGGGCACCGGACTGTCCGGTGTGCACCGGACTGTCCGGTGCGCCATCGAGCAGACAGCCTCCCAACGGCCACTTTTGGTGGTTGGGGCTATAAATACCCCAACCACCCCACCATTCATTGCATCCAAGTTTTCCACTTCCCAACTACTACAAGAGCTCTAGCATTCAATTCTAGACACACCAAAGAGATCAAATCCTCTCCAAATTCCACACAACGCCATAGTGACTAGAGAGAGTGATTTGCTTGTGTTCTTTCGAGCTCTTGCGCTTGGATTGCTTTCTTCTTTCTTGATTCTTTCTTGTGATCAAACACTCACTTGTAATTGAGGCAAGAGGCACCAATTGTGTGGTGGCCCTTGCGGGAAGTTTGATTCCCAAGTGATTTGAGAAGAGAAGCTCACTCGGTCCGAGGGACCGATTGAGAGAGGGAAGGGTTGAAAGAGACCCGGCCTTTGTGGCCTCCTCAACGGGGAGTAGGTTTGCAAGAACCGAACCTCGGTAAAACAAATCCACGTGTCACACTCTTCATTTGCTTGCGATTTGTTTTGCGCCCTCTCTCGCGGACTCGTTTATAATTCTAACGCTAACCCGACTTGTAGTTGTGTTTATATTTGTGAATTTCAGTTTCGCCCTATTCACCCCCCCTCTAGGCGACTTTCACCCCCGGCGGATGGAGAAGCCCTCTTGGTCTACGTCGCCGTGACCACACAGGTGGTTAGCGCCGCGATTGTGGTCGAGAGGCAAGAGGAAGGGCATGCATTGCCCGTTCAGAGGCCGGTCTACTTCGTCAGCAAAGTGCTGTCCGAGACCAAGATCCGCTACCCACAAGTTCAAAAGCTGCTATATGCTGTGATCCTGACAAGGCGGAAGCTGCGACACTACTTCGAGTCTCATCCGGTAACTGTGGTGTCATCCTTCCCCCTGGGGGAGATCATCCAGTGCCGAGAGGCCTCGGGCAGGATTGCAAAGTGGGCGGTGAAATCATGGGCGAAACGATCTCGTTCGCCCCTCGGAAGGCCATCAAGTCCCAGGTGTTGGCGGACTTCGTGGCCGAATGGGTTGACACCCAATTGCCGACGGCTCCGATCCAACCGGAGCTCTGGACCATGTTTTTCGACGGGTCGCTGATGAAGACAGGAGCCGACGCGGGCCTGCTCTTCATCTCGCCCCTTGGAAAGCACCTGCGCTACGTGCTGCGCCTCCATTTCCCGGCGTCCAACAATGTGGCCGAGTACGAAGCTCTGGTCAACGGGTTGCGGATCGCCATCGAGCTAGGGGTCAGACGCCTCGACGCCCGTGGTGATTCGCAGCTCATCATCGACCAAGTCATGAAGAACTCCCACTGCCGCGACCCGAAGATGGAGGCCTACTGCGACGAGGTTCGGCGCCTGGAAGACAAGTTCTTCGGGCTCGAGCTCAACCACATCGCTCGGCGCTACAACGAAACCGCAGACGAGCTGGCTAAAATAGCCTCGGGGCGAACGACGGTCCCCCCGGACGTCTTCTCCCGGGATCTGCATTGACCCTCTGTCAAGATCGACGACGTGCCCGAGCCCGAGGCACCCTCGGCTCAAGCCGAGGCGCCCTCAGCTCGGCCCGAGGCACCCTCGGCTCAGCCCGAGGTACCCTCGGCCCCCGAGGGCGAGGCACTGGACGTCGAGGAAGAGCAGAGCGGGGCCACGCCTGATCGAGATTGGCAGGCCCCGTACCTGCAATATCTCCGTCGAGGAGAGCTACCCCCCGACCAAGTCGAGGCTCGGCGGGTAGCGCGACGCGCCAAGTCGTTCGTCTTGCTGGGCGATGAAGAGGAGCTCTACCATCGCAGCCCCTCGGGCATCCTCCAGTGATGCATCTCCATCGCCGAAGGTCGGGAACTGCTGCAAGAAATACACTCGGGGGCTTGCGGCCACCACGCGGCGCCCCGAGCCCTTGTCGGGAATGCTTTCCGGCAAGGCTTCTACTGGCCAACGGCGGTGGCTGACGCCACTAGAATTGTCCGCACCTGCGAAGGGTGCCAATTCTACGCCGCGGGCTGAGTCTTCTCCAACACGCTCCAAGGCCCTCCCCTGCGACTCGGGGGCTGGGTCCCGCATGTCATGCAAACCAGCTCAGGGCAGAAGAAGCCAAACCGCCGCGCGTGGTGCGCACGACCGTCCAGAGGTTACAAGCGACCCCCCACTTTTGCCCAGACCAACGGGCGGAAAGGGCGGGCAGCCATGCAGACGGCATGCAACCGCGCCAGGTGGACGCGCTTCTTCGACTTCTGACACGCCAGCTTGGAAGCCCAGGCCCACGCGTCAAGCAACCGGCGCGCCAGTTGCTGCATGCAAGCAGCCGCACCGCCACTTGCGCCACCGTCGCGCCTCTTCGGTTGCGGAGCCTATGCCGTGACTCGAGGCGACCCAGCAGCGCTAGCCTGGCGCGTTGGTCAAGGCGACCGAAAGTGGGCCAGCAGTAATGGCGGTGGCAGGCGGGCGGGCGCAGCAGTCACGTCGTCAGCCAGGCTCACGTCTCATCCTGGGGCAGCAAGAGAGCCTCCTCCCACGGCGTGAAGACGGTGCGCCCGTGGCCCGTTCCTCGAACGCCTCGCGCACGCGTAATAGCCACCTCGCCAACCACTCGCCCCGTCGCATTAACTCCGCGGCGGAACACGCGGCGCCTCTGGCGGGAGAAGCGCGCGACGCTTCACCTTCGCCGTAATAACCGCGTCAAAAAGAGGTACGCCACGTCGTTCGATTTCGTTTCCTTTTCCTTTTTTCCTCTTTCTCTATCTCTTGCAACAGGGACCGGGAAAGGGGGATACCCCGAAAAGGATCCTTTTCCGCGAAGGAACCGGGCTCCGAGCCCCCCCTACTGATCAGGGGTTCGAAGACTGGCCCTCCGAAGGGTTCAACAGTCGCCTCAGATCGCGTGGGCCCGACACCCACTACTGGTCAGGGGTTCGAAGGCCAGCCCCCCGAAGGGCTCCATGGCCGCCTCAGGCTACTCGGGCTCCGCGCCCATTACTGATCAGGGGTTCGAAGGCTGGCCCCCGAAGGGTTCACAGTCGCCTCAGACACCGAGCGAGGGATGACCAGGGGTACGTTCGATACATAACCGAGGCTCGGGCTGCGCTCCCGAGGTACCCTAGGACATTTCCGAGACCAGCGGGAACGATCTTGTAATGGAATCCCATCGGAGGGAGGCATCGAGCCCTCGGACCCCGTCGCCAGGGGACCGGGTCCGGCAAATCACCCGCAGGTACTTTTGGGCGTGCCTCTGGGCCCCTAGCCGACCCCCAACGAACGGGGCACGGACGCCCACTCGGATTACCCGCTTGCAGCTCACCGGAGACACCATGTTCGGTGCCCATCGAGGGTAACATGGCGCACTCCCCCCTCCTCCTTGCGGAAAGGCGACGTAGGGGCGTATGTAAAAAGTCGAGTCTGTCCCTGATCGTCCTCTCGCCCTGTGCAGAGGCTCGGGGGCTGCTCTCGCAAAAACCGGCTCCGGCCAAACCGTTGATAGCGTCAACATACCAGCCCGAGAGCTTGGGCCCCGACCGTGCACCCAGGCTACGGCCAGTTCGCATGAGGGAACGACCAGACCAGCCGAAGCATTACGCAAGGTATTAAGACCTCGAAGGAGTGTAACCACTCCTCCGAGGCCTCGGGGGCTACACCCGGCGGGTGCGCTCGCGCGCACCCACCGAAACAAAATGCAACCGAGAAAGGCTGGTCCCCTTGCAAAAAAGTGCGACGAAAGCCTCCAAGCGAGTGCTAACACTCCCTTCGAGGCTCGGGGGCTACTGTCGGGGACCATAATTAGGGGTACCCTCAAGACGCCTAATTCTCAGCTGGTAACCCCCATCAGCATAAAGCTGCAAAGGCCTGATGGGTACGATTAAGTCAGGGATCAGTCCACACGAGTGACTCGATCACGCTTCACCCGAGCCTAGCCTCGGCCAAGGGCAGCCGACCTCGAGAGACTTCCGTCTCGCCCGAGGCCCCCCTTTTTACGGCGGACACATCACCGGCTCGCCCGAGGCCTTGGCTTCGCTCAGAAGCAACCCTGACTAAATCGCCACACCGACTGACCGAGTTGCAGGAGCATTTAACGCAAAGAGTGAGTCAGACAGACAGTCAGGCCTTGCCAAAGGCGCCACGGCGAACTCCGCTCCGCCCGACCCCAGGGCTCGGACTCGGGCTAAGACCCGGAAGACGGCGAACTCCGCTCCGCCCGACCCCAGGGCTCGGACTCGGGCTAAGACCCGGAAGACGGCGAACTCCGCTCCGCCCGACCCCAGGGCTCGGACTCGGGCTAAGACCCGGAAGACGACGAAACTCCGCCTCGCCCGACCCCAGGGCTCGGACTCCGCCCTGGCCTCGGCCAAACGACCTCCGCCTCGCCCGACCCCATGGCTCGGACTCGGCCTCGGCAACAGAAGACAGACTCAACCTCGGCTTCGGAGGAGCCCCCACGTCACCCCGCCTAGGGCACAGACCCGCCACGTCAACAGGAAGCGTCATCATCGTCCTACCCCGAATCGACTCAGGTCACGGAGAACAAGACCGGCGTCCCATCCGGCCAGCTCCGCCGGATGGGCAATGATGGCGCTCCACAAGCTCTGTGACGACGGCGGCCCCCAGCTCTCTTACGGAAGCAGGGCGACGTCAGCAAGGACTCGACCGCTCCAACAGCTGTCCCTCCGCCAGGCTCCGTCGCACCTCCGACAGCCACGACATCACGCCAGCAAGGTGCCAAGACCTCTCCGGCTGCCACATTGGCATGTACCTAGGGCGCTAGCTCTCTCTCCGCTAGACACGTAGCACTCTGCTACACCCCCCCATTGTACACCTGGATCCTCTCCTTACGACTATAAAAGGGAGGACCAGGGCCTTCTTAGAGAAGGTTGGCCGTGCGGGACCGAGGACGGGACAGGCGCTCTCTTGGGGCCGCTCGCTTCCCTCACCCGCGTGGACGCTTGTAACCCCCCTACTGCAAGCGCACCCGACCTGGGCGCGGGACGAACACGAAGGCCGCGGGACTTCCACCTCTCTCACGCTCGACTCCGGCCACCTCGCCTCTTCCCCCTTCGCGCTTGCCCACACGCTCGACCCATCTGGGCTGGGGCACGCAGCACACTCACTCGTCGGCTTTGGGACCCCCCTGTCTCGAAATGCCGACAGTATGTTTCTCAGACTTAGTACATTGTTTTATGGACTAATGTATTGTGTCTAAGTGCTGGAAACAGGAAAAATCCAATTGGAAATGTCTTGGCTCGAGCAGCCAAGACTCTGCTGAGTCTGGGGGCACCGGACTGTCCGGTGGTGCACCGGACAGTGTCCGGTGCGCCAGGCTGGCTCGAGCGAAGTGGCCGCTCTCGGGAATTCACCGACGACGTACGGCTATAATTCACCGGACTGTCCGGTGTGCACCGGACTGTCCGGTGAGCCAACGGTCGGCCGGGCCAACGGTCGGCCGCGCAATCTGCGCGGGACACGTGGCCGAGCCAACGGCTAGAAGGGGGCACCGGACTGTCCGGTGTGCACCGGACATGTCCGGTGCGCCAACGGCTCTCAGGCTGCCAACGGTCGACTGCGCCATTTTTGGAAGGAAATCGGACACCGGACAGTGTCCGGTGTGCACCGGACTGTCCGGTGCGCTAGTCGACAGAAGGCAAGATCAGCCTTCCTAGATTGCTCTCAACGGCTCCTAGCTGCCTTGGGGCTATAAAAGGGACCCCTAGGCGCATGGAGGAGAATACCAAGCATTTCTACAACATTCCTAAGCACCAAGACATCGATTTCGCGCATTCGTTTCATTGTGATAGCATATAGAGCTCTAGTGGAGTTGTGAACTCATTGAGCTGTGTTGCGAGCTCTTGTTGCGACTTGTGTGCGTGTTGACACTCTGATTCTTGTGTCTTGTGTGCGTTGCTAATCCCCCCCTTGCTCTATGCTTCTTTGTGAACTTCAAGTGTAAGGGCGAGAGGCTCCAAGTTGTGGAGATTCCTCGCAAACGGGATTGAGAAAAGCAAGCAAAACACCGTGGTATTCAAGTGGGTCTTTGGACCACTTGAGAGGGGTTGATTGCAACCCTCGTCCGTTGGGACGCCACAACGTGGAGTAGGCAAGCGTTGGTCTTGGCCGAACCACGGGATAACCACCGTGCCATCTCTGTGATTGATTTCTTGTGGTTATTGTGTTTTGTTGAGACTCCTCTCTCGCCACTTGGCATTTACTGTGCTAACGCTTAACCAAGTTTTTGTGGCTTAAGTTTTCAACTTTTACAGGATCACCTATTCACCCCCCCTCTAGGTGCTCTCACTTCGCCCTTCCACTGACCGACATGATAGGAAAACAGCGCCGCTCGCCCCGCTCCGACTGTCGTGCCACCCGCCAGAGTGAGGCTGGCAACAGCCAAGTTCAGCCTGAGGCGCAACAGGAAGCTCCGCCTCGCCCGACCTTAGGCCTCAGCCTCGGAAGGAGATCTCCGCCTCGCCCGACCCCAGGGCTCGGCCTCACCCTCGGCCTCGGAAGGAGGACTCCGCCTCGCCCGACCCCAAGGCTCGGCCTCGGAGGGTGGTCTCCGCCTCGCCCGACCCCAGGGCTTGGCCTCAACCTCGACCTCGGGAGGAATCGCGTCCTCGCCCGACCCCGGCCTCGGCCTCAGGAGGAGTCTCCGCCTCGCCCGACCTTGGGCTCGGACCGATCACGCCACGGGGGATACATCATTACCCTACCCCTAGCTAGCTCAGGCTACGGGGGAACAAGACCGGCGTCCCATCCAGGCTCGCCCCGGTAACAAGTAATGATGGCTCCCCGCGTGCGTCCATGGCGACGGTGGTTCTTAGCCCCCTACGGAAGCAAGGAGACATCAGCAAGATCCCAGCAGCCCCGACAGCTGTGCTTCTACAGGGCTCAAGCGCTCCTCCGACGGCCACGATACCGCGTACACAGGGCTCTAGCACCTCTCTGACAGCCACGTTGGCATGTACACAGGGCTCAGGCACCTCTCTGCCGGACACGTTAGCGCATAGCTACACCCCCATTATACACCTAGACCCTCTCCTTGCATCTATAAAAGGAAGGTCCAGGGCCCTCATGTGAGAGGGTCGCGCGGGAGGACGGGCTGACGAACAGGCTCACTCTCTCTCTCCCTCGCGAACGCTTGTAACCCCTACTACGAGTGCATCCCCCTGGCGCAAGATAACACGAGCCGCGTTTTTCCCCCTTGTGTTCCATCTCGCGTCAACCCATCTGGGCTGGGACACGCAGCGACAATTTTACTCGTCGGTCCAGGGACCCCCCGGGGTCGAAACGCCGACATCTACCGAGGTGCTTGGCCCTAGCGTGGGCTTCCCTTTTCGTAAGGGCACCAACAAGGATTAGTCGGGACCTTGCGTGGTTCCGGATTCCTCGGTAAAAATACTGGCGTCATCCACGAGAGTTTGTATCTCTACCTTGCTCTTTAAGCATCTGTATTTATATTAAGCATTTAAGTTTCAATTTTGTCTTTATACTTATATAGTGTAGATTGAAACTTAGCCATTGTGGTAGAGATAGCAACACTTAAACAAAACATAGTCTGCACATTCTAGTTTGATTATTTACATAGGTTTTGCTCTAGGGATTTATTTGTGGCCTAGTTTAGTGAAAGTTTTAGAAGTCATAATTCACCCCCCTCTTAGGTGTCACCTGTTTCCTTCAATTGGTATCAGAGCCTGGTTTGGCTCATTTGAAACACTTTAGCTTCACCGCTAAAAGAGCCGACGCTTTTCAGAGGAAGGGATGGATACCCATAGGCCACCACACTTCGATGACACTAACTTCCCATATTATAGTGCTAGAATGGCTTGTTACCTAGAGGCTGTTGATCTAGGCGTTTTGAGAGTCACTCGTGACAGGATGAAACTCCCCAAGAATCACGAGAAACCCACCACGAGCGAGGAAAAAATAAATTCATTTAAATGCTAGAGCCAAAAATTGCTTGTATGAATCTTTTAGCATGAATATTTTTAATCAAGTGTTTACATTGAAAACTGCTAATGAGATTTGGCTAAAATTACATGAACTCCATGACGACACATCCAATGTCCGTGAGCAAAACATTGCCTAGTCTGAAATGAGTATAATTCTTTTGCTATGAAAGATAATGAGCTTGTTAGAGATATGTATTCTCGTTTGAACCTAATCATCAATGAGCTAAATTCTATTGGCATAAATAAGCTAGGTGATGCAGACATTGTGAGGAAGATTATCTCCCTGCTACCACAACAAAGATATAGGAGCATCATCACTATTCTTCACAACATGGAGGACTTGAGTACAATGACCCCGACAATTGTGATTGGGAAAATCGCAGCTTTTGAAATGTCGCGAAAAATGTGTCAGGGAGAGGAGCCAACTTCTTCAAGGCCATATGCTTTTGCATGTGATGAAAGGAAGGGTAAAAAGAAGGCTCCCACTCTAAGTTCGTCAAGTGAAGAAGAGGAAGAAGAAGAAAGTGATGATGGTGAAGATAATCAACCATCAACATCAAAACAAAACATAGTCTGTATATTCTAGTTTTATAGTGTAGATTGAAACTTAGCCATTGCGGTAGAGATAACAACACTTAAACAAAACATAGTCTGCATATTCTAGTTTGATTATTTATATAGGTTTTGCTCTAGGGATTTATTTGTGACCTAGTTTAGTGAAAGTTTTAGAAGTCCTAATTCACCCCCCTCTTAAGCGTCACTCGTTTCCTTCACTAACCAATGTTCATCTAGAGCCCATAGACCTACTAAATACTCCCTTCATCCCAATTCCCAAAATAAAACATGTTTTAGTTAAATGCTTAATGTATATGTTTTATATATGTGTATATGTTCATTTTTATCTATTTGGGATAGAAGGAGTATCATGTATGCAAGAAGTTAATGGAGATCTACTAGAGTTGTTCGCTTCAGATTAAAACTAGTTGTTTGGACTACTACAAATATAATCCATGGTGACAAAACCAAGAAGATAATACATATTAAATACCAAGCGAACAGGCTGTGCATGCACGCTCATATTTACCGCTATAATTACATCTACTACGTTCAATCCTATGAATACACATACACATACATATTCTAGCCTATAAACGCCTCAAAAATTAAGCATGTAGATTTACTCCCTCTATCGCTTGATAACTTGACTTTTAGAGTTTTTAAAACAACTTTTAAAATCTCATTAAAATTTATGCGAAAGGGCGCCAAAGCTATTACAATATTTAGTACTAATAGATATACCATAAAATGTATTTCTATATTTTTATGATGCGTTCATTTGAGGATATAATTCTTTTATAAATCCAATCAAATTTAAAATAAATAACTTTAGTACCAATAGATATATCATAAAATATACATTTACATTTTATGATGTGTTTATTTGAGGATATAAATATTGTTATTCTTTTTCTATAAATCCGTTAAAACTTTTAAAATAACTTAAGATAGCTCCAAAAATTGATTTATTCAAAGAAAAAAGGCAAAAAAAAACACTATCTACCACTAAATATACTCATCAAATACAAAAGCGCTATCTATTTTTTCAAAAGATTTCCAAGGAAAAATGAATTAATTTCACCAAACTAGCCCTAAAATTTAGAAAATGATTTATTGAAGAACTGGCAGAGTGTATTATCTACCACTAAATGTGTCCATAAAATAAATAGAGAAAATACGGGCATGTAGGCCGAGTCTAGACATCATGGGTGTATAAGTCCAGAATTCGTGAAGTAGGTGCACTGGACAACTAAGTGGTAGACAATCTTTTATTCTTTTAGCAAATCGCATGCACCACCATAACTACTCAGGAAGATTTGCAAGAAAAGAGCAGACCAGAGACCATCTGCACATTATATGTTTCTTTCTTTGTCTACAACATACTACTGTTCCAAACCTATATATGAAGAACAAGTAGCAAGGGATAAGAGAGAGAGAGAGAGAGAGAGAGAGAGAGAGAGAGAGAGAGAGAGAGAGAGAGACCAGTTGTGCATGATGCACCAAGAGCGAAAACAGACAGCTTCCATGCCACTCTGGACTAGCGCACGATGGTGTGCGCAGGCTGCCTCCTATAGAGCTGGAGGATTGGAGCACAGGCGGCGACGATTCCAAGTGCTTGACAAGCATTATGGTTCCAGCTTCAAGGAGACGACACGGGACTTCCTGTTCTGCTTGGCTGCCCTCACGAACACTATGGAGAGGCATGCCGGCGCCCACCATGGCCTGCGGACTTCTTGCTCCCCTTTGAGGCAGGCGACTGGATTTTACAATCAGCAATAGTCACACCAAACTTTGGTCAGAGTTCAAGCAGAGACTTTCAAGGATCACATATAGAAAAGAAAAAAGCATGATGTTGATGTCTCAAAATTACAAACAAAACAACTCAAGAACTCACTTAAGGTTGCTTAGCGTTCATTGCAAAGATATTCAATAGCAGCATATATTGAATTTACCAAAACCTCACTAGTAACTATGCTAAATAGTAAAACTATCCAAAACAGAAATAACCAAAAGAGTAGCTTCAATCACACACCCTATTTGCTTACAGTCTCTCCTTACTATTCTCAAAGTGCAATCACGTCAATGTCATCATTATCAATAAGTCCAGCATTCTGAAGAGATCAGTCCATAACTAGGTAGGCACACTGCATTCATCGATGCGAGTGATACTGAGGCCTAACCATCGAAGTTCATAGCTGACCTTCCAACAATATCCCACCTGGTCTGACTTGCTCTCATTAAGGTGTTCATCTTGTGCCAAATGGACCACTACAGAATTCTTTTTTTTCTAACTACATCCAGTATTGTTTGTGGCAACTCTTAACATCATTTTTACCATTTCACATGTGTTTTATGTATAATAGTGGTCAGAACTTCAAAAGTTTGATGGCAAAAGGTTAAGGGGATGTTTGAATGTACTAGAGCTAATAGTTACTGGCTAAAATTAGCTAGAGACATCCAAACACCCTAGCTAATAGTTCAGCTATTAGCTATTTTTAGTAAATTAACTACTAGTTAGCTAACTATTTGTTAGCTAGCTAATTCCACTAGCATATTTTTAATCAACTAACTATTAGCTCTAGTGCATTCAAACACCCCCTAAAACATCTATTTTAAACCAGATGTAGTGCTACATAGTACATACATTTGGTAATGGAGTCATAATTAACTCAAGCTTCAAACTGCTCCGGTACCTTGGCAATGGCACTTTATATGCACAAAACTTCAGCAAAAGAATTAGCTAAGCCAATCAACATAACAGAGCAACCGAGCAATGTGTTTTTACCACTTCAAACACCAGTAGTTTAGATGCTTTCGTAAATGCCAAAAACAATAGCATCTGTGAGGAAACGAGAATTTCCTTCAAACAGACTACTTTGCATGTTATTATGAAGTCAAGTAGAACTGAAAGGGAAAATGAGTATATATGGAGCAGGTAGAACATAGAAGAAATGGGTTATAGATAGAGTCCTTGATGTGAAAGGCTAAATAAGAACAATAATTATACAAACCTTTAATGCGCCTCAACTCTTTGCACAGTGTGATAAAGTCTCCCCATTTCATATGGCACCGCCTAATAAAACGCAGAATCTGCTCAGTAGTAAACATGGACAAGCTTTCTAGATATTCTCCGTTGACACCATTTTCTTCAAATACTTGTCTGTAGCCACCAAGGTTAATTTCTTCCAGCCATAATCCAACATCCTGAAAGAAAATAGTTAAACTATTAGGTGAATGGTCAAACATCTTGAGGTGACAATATAGCCTTGAACTCTTTCATTGGACCTTACCAATTGTAGTCATAATAAACTAAACGTACTATGCTGATCCAAATATGATTCTAAACTATAAAGCTTAACATACGGCATGATTCCAGATCAGAAACTCCTGAAATTCAAGGATGAAATTATACTAAACTGCAAAAGATGCTGTGGTGTAATAAACAAATAAGCAATTTGTACTTGGGCAAAAGATGCTGTGGTGTAATAAACAAATAAGCAAAGAAGCCAGAGAATTTCAACTTTTCAAGCCTCAGATAATTTGACTTAGGAAACTGAAAAGAGAGCATAGGAGTGTCTTGAAGGCATAGAAGAAAGGGTCAACACGAAGGCAGACTTCTAACAGAAAACAACAATGCATTTATGGTACAACTAGTTTGGCATTTCGAAATAATAAGTGATACATAAAGAAAAAGACAGTTACAAAGTGATTTAGTGTGTGTATCTTTTTTTTCCAAAAACACAGGAGAGTTGTGCATCGTTTCATTAAGAAGGAAACAACAGGGGTTTACACCCCAGGGCAAACATAAAAGGACCTATTACAGAAAAGACACAAAAACTACTTGACCAGGGAACCACCAGGCCGGACAGGGCTAACCAAGTCTATCCAACATCCCCTTAACAAGAACCGAAGGTCCTTGGCTCCAGCCGCACACCACAGCGATCCTTCATTGGTGATGTTTAGAAGAACCACCAGGGCCTCCAGACTGACGCTTTCAAACACACAAGCATTCCGGTGCATCCAAATCTCCCATACCATTACAAAAAAGAGCGTTGAGTCCTTTCTTTAGTTCCTTTGATGCCATGCATACAGCATTACTCCACCATCCCTTAAAACTTCCTCCCTAGGGTTGAGGCAAAACGGACAGTCCCAGGCCATGTAGGATTAGAAACCAAACTTGTTTGGCAAAAACACATGAAACTAGAAGATGTTGTATCAACTCTGCCTCCTGGTCACAAAGCGGGCAGGCTGCTAGGTGCGGCAGCCCTCTCTTCGCAAGACGATCCACAGTCCAAACTCTATTTTTCAGCACCAACCACATAAAAAGGTTGCATTTGGGGGTAGCCCAGGACCTCCAGACCCTCTTCCAAGGTGCAAAATGTATTGTTCCCACAAAGAAAGCATTATAGGCAGATTTGGTAGAGTAAGAACCATTCTTTAGGTGTTGATCAGCAGCCTCTTGCTGCAAGTGCCAGTTATGCACTAAGTCCCAAAGCAGAAGGTACTCACTTAGAACTTGGACAGTGAGTGCACCTTTGATGTCGACAATCCACCCCCTGTTCAGCAGCGCTTGGGACATAGTCCGATGCTTGATTATTCTCTTGGGGATGGCTTTGAAGAGGTTGGGGGCCAACTCTTGGATTGTATTTCCCTCCAGCCATTTGTCTACCCAAAACAAGAGTTTGCCCATCCCCCATTATTGTTTGGACTGCCATATTAGAGAGCTCGGGCATTATTTGGCACATGGATGGGTAATCCTTTCCAAGGTCTGCAAGAATCTGTTTTTTCCAGCCAAATCCACCAGACATGAAGGGCCCAACTCATTACCTCTAAATTCAGAACACCCAGCCCACCATATTGGAGAGGTCGTTGTATTGAATCCGAAGATATCATACAGTTTCCTCCATTAGCTTTATCTTTTCCGACCCAAAGAAAGCCTCTGCGCTTCTTGTCAATTGCCTTGAACACCCATTTAGGTAGATCAAGGGCAGTCATGTGATAAATATTTAGGGCGGACAGGACAGCCTTTACAGTGACCAGTCAGGCAGCCTTGTTTATGAGTGCTCCCTTCCATTTTGGGAGGTTGTCTGCCACCTTGTCAACAATCTTGTGAAGTTCAGCTCTTGAGAGTTTATGAACGCTCAAGGGTAGGCCCAAATAGGAACATGGAAATTCCTTGATGTCACAAGCCAGGATGTTAGTAATTAGGGACCAATCTTCATCATGTGGGTTTCTGAAGAAGTAAATTATAAATAAAACTATTGCTGTGGCAAGAAATGAGAGAAAACAAAACATATATGTTGTAACAATACAATCCCTAACAATCACCTCAACCTTGGTCTACTTTAACCTGGATCCCAGTCCATGGTCAGTCTAATATAACACAGCCCAAGCACCACCTGAGCTTCTAGGTCCAACCTAACTTTAGCCTGAACAAGGACCAATCACAGCCCAAACCACTTTCCGTTTGAGGATGGAGTATAGTCTTGCTCAGAAAATGTCTACGAGTATTAGCTGGTCAATCAAAGTACCAAACTAATGATGTTAATTTAATAATCTGACATGACATAATAATGAAGCCCAATTTGGACTTAAGTTCGGACGAATAATATATATAATAGATAAAGAAGTAGAACCAAATATCTTTGAGAAGTGGAGCTTCATTCTGTAGAATATTAATATCTTATCTAAAGTTTGATTGTCTGTCACATCGTCAAATAAAATAAAACAAACAAAAGTTTGACTGACTAAGCAATAATAATCTGCCCATTCAACACCAAACACTCCAGATTGGACTATGATTTGGTCTTATGAAGCTAGAGCAGGTTGGGTGTTGAGCTTGGGATTGATGGACTTGAGTCATCCTTTGGCCAGGGCAGGCCTTGACTGGGCCAAGATCTGCAAAGCCTATGTTGGGTAGGACGTGGGACAATATTTTAGTAAACGTTAAACTGAGCTTAGTTGTAAGGTTGAACATTCATAATCTAAGTCAAACACTCAAAACTGCTCATTTATAATTCTATAGATGAAATATATTTTTTTAAATTCAGGATAAGGATAAGCACCCCATTGGCTTATAAGATTCAATTAAGGATATACAGTACGGTCACTATTCACCCTAAATGAAGGACAATCGTGTCATTTGGCCCCTGAAAGGTTGGACTGTTAAAACCCATTTAAACAGTCTAAACGATCCAAGCAGCATAAAAAGATAGAGTTCATGATTAAATGGACTAAATGACTATTTAACTCACTGTTTAGTCAATAAAAGGATTACGACCACCACATCGGTACCCAACTAATCAATGTTTTAAATATATAAGGTGGAGTCAGATTTAGTTTCTTCCTAAAAAAATATTTGCTAGCATAGATATTTTTATATAGACAAATGTGTATACTTTCTTGTATATTAAAATTTTGCATACATATATATATGTACATTTTAGTGGTACTATACAAAACCGTTTAGACCATTTAACTCCATTTAAACACCGACTAACTAAACAGCATAAACAGTAAACTACTATTTACGGTTTAGCATTTAGGATAACACTGAGTATGATAGCCTCTCTAGTGTGCAAGTTCCAAAGCCATCAAATGAAAGAATCCAGGGACAATAAAAGGTGCAAAAAAAAGATCTAATAAATAACATGTAGGAAAAGACAAACAAACTGAAACCTCAATGCTCAGTGGTCACTAGAACTGACAGTACATTAAAATGAAAGGGACAACAACATATAAAATATTAAGTTCCTAAGAAATCACACTACTGATTTCCCAAATGCCTAACAAAGTGATAGCTTAAAAGCTAGCCTTATAACCAACAATATCACCAAACCCACTCCAAAATGGTTGAAACTCACTGGGTAAACATTAAGAACTATGTTACACTATAGTGGATTCCTTCCCCATGGAGCCTGACAACAACTCAAGGATGGTCAGAATGAAAACACTGTCTCACCGATTTCCCAATCTCCTAGCTAATTCTCCCAAACTAAAGCCTATGCACAAGAATAAGACCACTAGTTTCCGCAACAATAACATTTGCAGCAGCACGGCAAAAGAGGGGGACACAGATGAGCAACCTCGACAGTCCATATGAAGAAATCGAGCGGTTCCGGCGACCGCCCACGGCCCATCTCCTTCCTTCCAGGAGCGGACTTCGCTTGGGTCATGGGGGTTCAGTGGAACCAAACCCAAATTTGTGGAGGGCAAACCGCACCCGCGATCCAATCAGGCACCACGAAGTGCTACAATCAGTGTCAACCAGTGGCGAACTCGCGAGCTGGAGAAGAGACCCTAATCGAGCCATGAATGGACAGATCAGGTTAGCAGCACACATACCCAGAGCTAAGACCGAATGGACAGGGAGAAGAATCTGGGTTTTGTTGGACGGAATCCATCCAAGAAAGTGAGCGATGGTTGCTTACCAACCCAAGAAGGGACCAGTCCTCGCGCTCACGGATCTCTGCCCCACTGGACTCAGAGAGAGCGAGGCGGGTGGAGATCCGGCGAGGAGAGCGGGAGGGATCCACACGCCAGCCGTGCTGTGGTCGGCGGCGACGCGTCGAGAGCTAGTAGAAAGCGAGCTCGTGGGCATAGCGAGGTAGAAAGCGATCGCTCGTGGGTGAGATAATTGATTTTTAGGACCGTAAACTTTGGGTTTCGTATACTTAGGGTTAGTTTAGTCCTATTTTTAAGGGATTTTTATTTTTCTGACAAAAATTAAGTTAATTTTACTTGGAAAAATAAAAATTCTTAGAAAATAAGGTTCTTCTCTTAGAGCATCTCCAACAATGCCTTAAACTAGTGCCTCAAATTGAAATATAGGGCTCTACACAGTAAAAACCACTCCAACAGTGCTTTAATTCAACAAATTTTGTCAAAAAACTATAGGTCACCCTCTCAAGTGCCTCAAATATACTACACCGTAGTAGGCTGTCCTATAATCTAGATTTTGGGCTTTACTGTTGGAGCGGGATGTTTTGTTGGTGCACTAAATTCTATAAAATTTACTTATTTTTAAATTATAAGGCATTTTTATAGGTCACGTTGTTGGAGATGCTCTTAGTAGTATATTTAGACCCGTTTGTTTCACCTTACTAAAGTTTAGCACTGTACTTTGCTAAAGTTTAGCTATTATAGAAATAAACATGATAACTAAAATGATGTGTTAAAATTTAGCATACATTAGCAATTTAGCTCCACAAAAATTGTTAAACCGTACTAAAAGTACTCCCCAACACATTTCTCTCTCCCTCTACTCTCGGTCATTACTTTTTTCTCACCCCTCGCCCCACACTCGGCCAAATTAGGGTGAAAACGGGCGAATACAGACGGATAGTAGTTCATCCTGTATCTTACCCTAATGTATTTAAAATGGATTCGGGATCGGATACAAATAGTTAGAAACGGGACGGATACAGATACAGGGACCGGATATTTATCCGGGCGGATAAGTGATGGATACAGATATTATTTGATCGGATATCGGATACTTGTCGGATAATGCATTAATTGGTTATCATAAAATATTCTTGTTCGACCACGAAATTGCAAGTAAATTATCAATACTAATAAACATTTAATAGAAGATAATCTCAAGTTCCCACATAAAAATGGTAAAGTGAAGTATTAATTATGTTGAAACTTGGATACTTAGAGTGATTTCACGTGTAACTCACGCAATAAGTGGAAATAAAATAGAAGAAACGTTGACATCCTGTGGATTTTATGGTCCCATTATTTTTTATGACTATATGTGGCCACATGTTGTACCTTCGTATAATTTCATGGATTTATGAGGTTATTTGTACATTATTAATTTCTTTCTACATAAAATCATCAAAATATAATTAAAATTCATAAAATACACTATTTTGACCCAAAATTGCAAAAAGCTTACCAAAACAAATAAACATTCTATTCAAATATAACCTCAAGTCCCCACATGAAAATGATAAGTGAAATATTGATTATGTTAAAACTTCGATACATAAAATGATTTCACGTGTAACTCACGCTGTTGGGGGCCTTCGTCTTTCGAAGGTCCTCAAAACATGATTTAACAATGTTTTCCAAGTGTAACACATGAACAGGTACCTTCAGACTCGGGTTTAAACCATACACGATGTGAAAAGCATGGTCGAGACGAAGGCTGATGTTGCTCCGAAGCTACGCGCAAGGAAGCTTCGGCGCAATGACGGAAAAAGGAACCGACTTAAAGGGGAAAATGCTATCTAGTCCCTGTTGGGTTGTCCATAAGTCAATAGTAAATATGAAGGGCATGAATGTAAATTTACACATGCTGCGTCCTGTGCCTATAAATAGATGAACAGTACCCCCATACTGTTCACGCTGACTTGTACTTGCTCGTGCGTCACGCTTGTACTTTCACCTTCTGTCGGGCCGAAGGTACAAATGTAATCTTATGTTATTCTTATTCATTCATGATTATATAATAAAAGATATATTATGATGTCATATAATTATTTATGTTATTTCTCATGTTTTATGGACTTCGTCTTTCATTGACATATGCTGTGATTATGAAGGTATGTCCTTCATAACCTTCGTCTGAAGATCGTTATATCCTTAGGGAAATAATGCTTCGAAGGACGAAGGGTCTTAACCATTAACCTATTGAAAGTCGCCTAGAGGGGGGGTGAATAGGGCGAATCTGAATTTTACAAACTTAATCACAACTACAAGCCGGGTTAGCGTTAGAAATATAATCGAGTCCGGGAGAGAGGGTGCAAAACAAATCGCAAGCGAATAAAGAGTGTGACACGCAGATTTGTTTTACCGAGGTTCGGTTCTTGCAAACTTACTCCCCGTTGAGGTGGTCACAAAGACCGAGTCTCTTTCAACCCTTTCCCTCTCTCAAACAGTCCCTTGGACCGAGTGAGCTTCTTCTTCTCAATCAAACGGGAACAAACTTCCCCGCAAGGACCACCACACAATTGGTGTCTCTTGCCTCGGTTACAATTGAGTTGTTCGCAAGTAAGAACGAAAGAAAGAAGCAATCCAAGCGCAAGAGCTCGAAAGAACACAAGCAAATCTCTCTCACTAATCACTAAAGTGTTGTGTGGAATTGTGAGAGGATTTGATCACTTGGGTGTGTCTAGAATTGAATGCTAGAGCTCTTGTAAGTAGTTGGAAGGTGGAAAACTTGGATGACTTGAATGTGGGGTGGTTGGGGTATTTATAGCCCCAACCACCAAACTAGCCGTTTGGTGGAGGCTGCTGTCGCATGGCGCACCGGACAGTCCGGTGCGCCAGCCACGTCACCTGGCCGTTGGGTTCCGACCGTTGGAGCTCTGTCTTGTGGGCCCGCCTGGCTGTCCGGTGGTGCACCGGACAAGTCCTGTAGACTGTCCGGTGTGCCACCCGCGCGTGCACTGCTCCTCTGCGCGCGCAGGCGCGCATTTAATGCATTGCAGTCGACCGTTGGCGCGAAGTAGTCGTTGCTCCGCTGGCTCACCGGACAGTCCGGTGTGCACCAGACATGTCCGGTGAATTATAGCGGAGCAGAAATCCGAAGCTAGCGAGTTCAGAGTCGCTTTCCTCTGGGGCACCGGACACTGTCCGGTGGTACACCGGACACTGTCCGGTGGTACACCGGACAGTCCGGTGAATTATAGCGAAGCGCCTTTGAGAATTCCCGAAGGTGAAGAGTTCAGCTTGGAGTCCCTTGGTGCACCGGATAGTCCGGTGCGCCAGACCAGGGCACACTTCGGTTGTCCCTTGCTCTTTTTGTTGAACCCTTTTCTTGGTCGTTTTATTGGCTATTTGTGAACTTTTGGCACCTGTATAGCTTATAGACTAGAGCAAACTAGTTAGTCCATATATTTGTGTTGGGCAATTCAACCACCAAAAATCATTTAGGAAATAGGTGTAAGCCTAATTCCCTTTCAATCTCCCCCTTTTTGGTGATTGATGCCAACACAAACCAAAGCAAGTATAGAAGTGCATAATTGAACTAGTTTGCATAATTGTAAGTGCAAAGGCTACTTGGAATTGAGCCAATATAAATACTTATAAGATACACATGGATTGTTTCTTTATTTTTTTAACATTTTGGACCACGCTTGCACCACATGTTTTGTTTTTGACTAAACAAAACTCCCCTTTAATGAAATTCTCCTCTTAGTGTTCAAGAGGGTTTTAAGATATTGATTTTGAAAATACTACTTTCTCCCCCTTTTGAACACAATAAGATACCAATTTGAAATTTACCAATTGAGAATCATTAGTTTTTAAAAAATAGGTGGTGGTGCGGTCCTTTTGCTTTGGGCTAATACTTTCTCCCCCTTTGGCATGAATCGCCAAAAACGGATACTCTGAGTGAAATATAAGCCCTTTGAATTGCTTTCTCCCCCTTTGGTCATAAATGAATGAGTGAAGATTATACCAAAGTTGAAGAGTGATGCGGAGCGACGGCGAAGGATGAGTTATGGAGTGGAGTGGAAGCCTTTGTCTTCGCCGAAGACTCCAATTCCCTTTCAATATACCTATGACTTGGTTTGACATAGACTTGAAAACACATTAGTCATAGCATATATAAAAGAGACATGATCAAAGGTATACTTATGAGCTATGTGTGCAAAAACATCAAAAGAAATTCCTAGAATCAAGAATATTTAGCTCATGCCTAAGTTTGTTAAAAGTTTGTTCATCAAGTGGCTTGGTAAAGATATCGGCTAATTGATCTTTAGTATTAATGTATGCAATCTCGATATCTCCCTTTTGTTGGTGATCCCTTAAGAAATGATACTGAATGGCTATGTGTTTAGTGCGGCTATGCTCAACGGGATTATCCGTCATGCGGATTGCACTCTCATTATCACATAGAAGAGGAACTTTGGTTAATTTGTAACCATAGTCCCTAAGGGTTTGCCTCATCCAAAGTAGTTGCGCGTAACAATGGCCTGCGGCAATTGTGACACCCCAGGTGTCAGTTTCGTGTTATGTCGGGAGATTTGTCCCTAACTTGAAGGCTCAGTGAAAATTTCCTATTTCTTGATCGTGTCTATCTCCGTTTATCAGGATTATTCATGGAAGTTCACCGAATTCAGAGTTATTCGATCGCGAGAAACAACCAATTTTGGAGCGTGTTAAAACTTTTAATTCTCGGAACAAAATGCAGACTCGAAGATCATTCTCGAATTATAAATCTCATCTGAAGCTCTTTAAATCAAACTCTCGACGGCTTTTATTTGATCTGAGCCCGAGTCTAATTTTTCGAACCTTGATCTATGTTCGACTATTTTAATCCGAGTCTGTACTCTCAAATGGAATACTCAATATGTCGTCCTCTAATCAATTTTATCTGACTCGGCTAAATAACTCAAACCCCGTATCGACAGCGATTTTAAAATATCACGATTCGCCTTCTCCGACTAAAATTCCAAAGCCGATCAAATCTCAGGACGATTTATTTCCGAATCACGCGTAGGGAATTATTTCGAGCGAAGTCAAATCAAACTCTCGGCCGAATTAATCGCTCAATCGTTCGTTCGTCCGAACTCTCGTTCACTCTATTTTGCGTACCGACGAAATCCGCACGAGCCTTTTTCCGGAAAATATTTAGCGCAGCCCGAATTACATGTTTTGGGCCAAGCCCATTTAAAACCCAGCCCATTAGACCCACTAAGAAACCCTAACCCTAAGGCTCCTCTATAAATATGGACCCCCTTTCCCTTGCACTTGGGTTGTTTTGCACTCCCACCCCTATCTTTTTTTCAGCCGCCACCAGCAGCTTCTTCTCCCTCGCGCGTGTCTTCTTCCCTTGGAGCCGAGCTCCTCTCCTCCATGGCGTGGACGAGCTCCCTCCCCTGCTGTTGCTCGCCCTACAGGGATGGAGAGCAGCCATGCACTCCCTGCAGGCAAGCAGTCGCTCCAGCCGGCGTTCCCTGTCCTCCCCCTAGGCGTGTCCTCTGCTCCATAGCCCAGCCATGGTGGCCGCCGAGCTCCCTGCTCCCATCTCCTCTACCCGACGCCCTCCCTGCTCCTTCTTTGGCGAGCGGTGCCTCTGCTCTCCCTCCCCATGGTGCCACCCCCTGCAGCTTTCCCTCTACCTCAACGCCCCTCCCTGCTTGGACGCATGGCCGAGCTCCCTTGGAGTAGGCGCCTCCAGCAGCCATGGCACCCTTCCTAGTTCTCCAGCGCCCTCCCTGCCATCTTCCCTCCCATGGCCGAGCTCCATTCCAGCATGGACGCCGCCCCTTGCGCCCTCCTCTGCACAGCGCCCAGAAATTGCAGCAGCAGCTCCTCCCCTTCTCTCCATGGCCGGCGCTCAGAGCTCCAGCCACTCCTCCAACTCCCCATGGCGTACTGTAGCAGACGCCTTGGAGCATCCCCGCCATGGCTCGCGACTCGGTGTCCTCCCTGCTTGTGTGCTGCTGCGCAGTGCCCCGTCGGTGCTTGCTATGTGCTCGACGAAATGCGCAGCAAGCCACACGTCGTCGATTTCCTGCAGCAGCCCCGGCGTCTCCGCGCTCTGCGGGCTCGCTATTTTATAAAGCGCAGTGAACAACACGCCGTCGACACTCGCCGGTTGTTTGCTGTTTTTGCGCAGCCCCGTCGTCATCGTCATTCACCCCGGTGAGACCGCGACGCTCCATGTTCGATTCCGCATCGACATTATTTTCCTATGATTAATTATGTATGTGTGCTGCTTTGTTTTATTTTTGTGGAGGAGAACCCCGTGTTTTGCGTGGAAAAGAAGGCAAGCCGCTCGCCGCTCGTCGATGTGCGGAGCTATGCACAAATCGGAATCGCCATCGTCCTCACAAACACCGTTTGGGTTTGTTTATGGTGAGCCGATGCATATCGCTCTCGATCGACTCGATTAATTATTTTGAATGGATGTGTGTAAAGCATTTCGATTATGCGCATTGGTAGGATCACGTTTGCGATTAGAGAACAAGAGGTTATTTGATGTGTGCGATTTGTAGTTAGTCTAATTAGGTTTTGGTCGATGATGTGCATGTGTGATTATGTGTGCGAAAATACATTGGTATGAATGGAAGCGTGTAGAGAGGAAAACGAAGTAGAAAAGAACTCCGATGTTTTTATATTTTGATAGGAAAATATATGATGTCTTGTCTGATGCGAAGACTAAGTTTAAATAAATAAATGCGGATCATGTTTTAGGGAATGCATCGGTAGATGTTTATGTGAAGAGGGTATTGGTTTTATGCATGGGATCGGTGATTGTGATAGTCGATGCGAATGAGGAGTATGAGCAATCCGGTTGGAGTCACTTGCGCGGTTGATGCCTTGTGCGTATTTTGGGGACCCGTAGGTGCGTGGGTGAGCCGAGGTTATTTTGTTGTTGGATTGGATAGATATGTGGTTGCGATAGTTCCTTGGTGTGTCGTAGGGATTGGTCGCGAATGTGTTAATGAATTGCTAACATGCTTCATCGTAGATTAATGTGTTAGTGCGGCAAAAATTTGGTAAATCCTAAAGCATGCTTGGTGTCTTCCGCACTCGACTAGTGAGTCAGTCTAGGATAATTATATTTACGTATTTGTCGGCGTTTCGAACCCGGGGGGTCCCTGGACCGACGAGTAATTTGTCGTCGCGTGCCCCAGCCCAGATGGGTCGGCGCGAGACGGAGCGCGAAGGGGGGAAAAGCCGGAGGGAGACAGGCGTAAAAGGGGAAACCCGCGGCCTTCGTGTTTGTTCCGCGCCCAGGTCGGGTGCGCTTGCAGTAGGGGGTTACAAGCGTCCGCGTGGGAGAGAGCGAGATGCTTATGCGCGTGTCGTCCCGTCCTTCCCCGCGCGACCAACCTTTTGTAAGAGGGCCCTGGACCTTCCTTTTATAGGCGCAAGGAGAGGGTCCAGGTGTACAATGGGAGATGTAGCAGTGTGCTAACGTGTCTAGCGGGGAGGAGCTAGTGCCCTGAGTACATGCCGTCGTGGCAGCCGGAGAGGTTTTGGCACCCTGTTCGTGTGATGTCGTGGCAGTCGGAGGAGCGCTGGAGCCTGGCGGAAGGACAACTGTCGGGGCTGTCGAGTCCTTGCTGACGTCTCCTTGCTTCCGTAAGGGGGCTGAGAGCCGCCGTCGTCATGGGGCATGCGGGGCGCCATCATTACTTGTTTACCGGGGCGAGCCAGATGGGACGCCAGTCTTGTTCCCCGTAGCCTGAGCTAGCTAGGGGTAGGTGAGAGCACCTAGAGGGGGGGTGAATAGGTGATCCTGTGAAGCTTGAAACTTAATCCACAAAAGCTTGATTAGGTGTTAGCACAATAATGCCAAGTGGCTTAGAAAGGAGTCTTAACAAAACACAATAACCACAAGAGATCAATCACAGAGATGGCACAGTGGTTTATCCCGTGGTTCGGCCAAGACCAATGCTCGCCTACTCCACGTTGTGGCGTCCCAACGGACGAGGGTTGCAATCAACCCCTCTCAAGCGGTCCAAAGACCCACTTGAATACCACAGTGTTTTGCTTGCTTTACTATATCCCGTTTGCGAGGAATCTCCACACTTTGGAGCCTCTCGCCCTTACACTTTGATGATCACAAAGAAGCACGGAGTAAGGGAGGGATGAGCAACACACTCAAGACAAGAAATCATAGCAACACCACGCACACAAGTCGCAACAAGAGCTCACAACACAACTCAATGAGTTCACAACTCAACTAGAGCTCTAATTGCTATTGCAAGGAATCAAAAGCGTGGAATCAATGTCTTAGTGCTTAGGAATGCTTAGAGAATGCTTGGTGTGCTCCTCCATGCGCCTAGGGGTCCCTTTTATAGCCCCAAGGCAGCTAGGAGCCGTTGAGAGCATTCCAGGAAGGCAATTCTTGCCTTCTGTCGCCTGGCGCACCGGACAGTCCGGTGCACACCGGACACTGTCCGGTGTGGATTTCTTTCCTTCTGTGGCGTATTCGACCGTTGGCGCCTGGGAGCCGTTGGCGCACCGGACACTGTCCGGTGCACACCGGACAGTCCGGTGCCCCCTCCCGACCGTTGGCTCGGCCACGTGTCTCGCGCAGATCGCGCATCCGACCGTTGGCCCGGCCGACCGTTGGTTCACCGGACAGTCCGGTGCACACCGGACAGTCCGGTGAATTATAGTCGTACACCGCCGATTGAATTCTCGAGAGCAGCGAGTTCGCAAGAGCCAGCCTGGCGCACCGGACAGTCCGGTGCACCCAGACCGAGCTGACTTTGGCAGAACAGAGCCATCTCATTTCTAATTCAATCTTTCCTGTTTCCAGCACTTAGACACAATACATTAGTCCATAAAACAAAGTACTAAGTCTAGAAACATACCTTTTGACATGATTTGCACTTTGTTCACCACATTGCATAGATCAACACAAAAGTACTTGCGTTGGCACTCAATCACCAAAATACTTAGAAATGGCCCAAGGGCACATTTCCCTTTCAATCTCCCCCTTTTTGGTGATTTATGCCAACACAACATAAAGCAACTAGAACAAGTGCAGTATCAATGCAAATGAGACTCAAATTTGTTTTGAATCATATTTGGCATATATGGATCACTCTTTGCCACCACTTGGTTTGTTTTTGCAAATCAAACTCAAATTTCTATCTCTAAGTCAAACACACTTGTTAAGACATAAAGAGAGTCATTCCAAGAGAAATTGATTCAAGATTTCAAAAACTCCCCCTTTTTGCCATAATCAACACTTCTCCCCACAAGAGACCAACTTTTGACAAAAAGAGCCAATAAGAGTATTTTGACAAAACAAAAACTCTATTCAATTATTTTCAAAATTCTCAAGTGGTAGCTGATCCATTTATTGCTTTGGCCTTATTTTCTCCCCCTTTGGCATCAAGCACCAAAACGGGATCATTTTTGGCCCTTTAACCCCATTGCCTCACCAAAATCTTCAACTAAGAGTAAAAAGGCAATAAGAGTACGAAGATGAACTTGGAATAAGTTACCCTCTCATCGGAGTGCAGTGGAAGTCTTTCATGGTCCAAGTCCACTTTTTCCCTTTCAAACCTCCTTTGAGACTAAATTAAGCAAACTCAAGCACACAGTTAGTCTCAAAGGGTCAAGTTGTAGCACATCTCCCCCTAAATTTGTGCATCACTTGCAAATGGACTTGTAAGGTCCGGGGAGTGCTTGTACAACTTGAGCACCATAAGTAAACAACAAAGTGCATAAGGAACATGATCAAAGGCATAAACACATGTATGCTATAAATCAATCCAAGTTCCGCGAATCTAAGACATTTAGCTCACTACGCAACTTGCAAAAGGTCTGCTCATCTAAAGGCTTGGTAAAGATCACTACAGGAATTCTACTGATTCCCGTCGGCCAGGGTAATTCCCGTCGGCCCGAGCGAAAGCCGACGGGAATAAACTAATTCCCGTCGGCCAAAAAATAGCCGACGTCCATTATTATAATTGCCGTCGGCCCCGTCTCTAGCCCACGGGGATTAACTAATCCCCGTCGGCCCTGTGCTCTGGCCGACGGGAATAAGTTAATTCCCGTCGGCCCCGTACATTAGCCGACGGGGATTAACCTGTTTAGAGCCAGGCCGCAGCCGCGCGGACTCATTTCTCCTCTTCCCGACGCTGCCCGACCGCCGCCGCCCTGCTCAACCGCCGCCCACCGCCGCCCGATCCTGCCCCTGCCCGAGCGCCGCCGGCGAGGCCGCCACCGCCCGAGCCGCCCCGCCCGAGCCCGCCCCGCCTGAGCGCCGCCCCAGCCCGCGCCGCCCCCGCCCGAGCCGCCCCGCCTCAGCGCCGCCGCCCTGCCCGACCGGCGCCGTGGCCGAGCACCGCCGCCGCTTGAGCGCCGCCGCCCAGCCCGAGGTCGCCCTGCCCCCGAGGCCACCTTGCCCGAGGCCGCCCCGCCCTAGCGCCGCCGCCGCCCCGCCCGAGCGCCGCCGCCGCCGTCGGCCCGCCCCGGAGCGCCGCCGCCGCCGCCCGAGTGCCACCACAAGCTCCCGAGCTTCTCGTACCCCGAGCGTCGTCGTCCCCAGCCCGTCGTCGTCCACCGTCCGCTCGTGCCCCGACGGGAATCAGTAACTGAGGTATAATTTTATATATATGTAAATAAGTATTGATTATTTTCGTCGGTTTTTTGTGGCCGACGGGAGTTAACTTTAATGTGATTAGAGTTAGTTTAAAATTGTTAATTTATAGTGTTTTTTAGTTTTTATATGACTTTATGCATTATTGAATGTAAATGCGAGTCCGATTGTTAATGTAAATGCGAGTGCGATTGTTAAATTTGTGTATACATGCTTATTTTCGTCGGTTTTTTATGACCGACGGGAGTTAACTTTCATATGATTAGAGTTATTTTAATATCACATGTGATTAGAGTGTGATTAGAGTTAGTTTAATATCACATGTGTGGCTTGATGTTAGGTAATTATTAATTCTATTAGTATAATAGATTTAACTTATGCTATTGAATTGTTGAATTTGATGTTATTTAATAATTAGATTTAACTTATATAATTTGATGTTATTGAATTGTTGTATTTCGATATTTATGTATATATATAGTTATTTATGTATATATATAGTTTTACTACTTACCTATAGATGTATGTGTGACGTGTAGAAACGTGATTGTCTCACACACACTCTTTACTCGTACACACAGCCGCAATAATGGGTGATAGACGTGATTGGATGTATGAAGGTTTCAAGAAGGGTGGGTGTCACACAAGTGAATGGTTTGCCAAGACGCAGATATTTCTGGACCATGCAGCTGCTTTGTCACAAATAGATAATATTAGGTGTCCATGCAATAAATGTAGAAATATGACGAGCCACACCAAGAGGCAGGTCACACTACACCTGTGCTCACATGGTTTCGTGCCAGGCTATAAGGTCTGGTATCTCCACGGTGAAGATGTTGAACGAGCAACAGAAGTAGAAGTTGATGATGGTGAAGATGATGTTGATAGGATGGACCAGATGCTTGAGGATCTGCAACCTGAACTGGCACCAGATCATCATGATTCACCTACACCGGAGGTTCAGAAGTTCTTCGACCTACTCAAAGCGTCAGAAGAGCCTCTTCACGGGCACACTGACGTGACCGTACTGGAATTCGTGACCCGGCTGATGTCAATCAAGTCCAAGTTTGCATTCTCAATTAATTGTTACAAGCAGCTTGTGGATTTGATTAGCGAGGTTCTTCCTACGGGTCACAAGATGCCCAAAGACATGTACCAGTCCAAGAAATTGCTTGAAGGTCTTGGTATGGAGTATGAGAAGATTGATGTTTGCCAAGACAACTGTATGCTTTTTTGGAAGGAACATGGCAGAGAACAGAAATGCTTAAAATGTGGGAAGTCGAGGTACGTGGAGCTTGTAAATGAAGATGGGGAGAAGGTGGTGACAAAGGTTGCACATAAACAGCTTCGGTACATGCCTCTCACTCCTAGAGTGAAACGTTTGTTTCTCTCGAGGAAGACCGCTATGCACATGAGGTGGCATAAAGATTGTACGGACAGACAAGATGGGTTAATGGTGCACCCGTCAGATGGTGATGCATGGAAGGCTCTTGACAAATTTGACCCAGATTTTGCCAGCGATGCAAGAAACGTTCGTATCGGCTTGGCAACTGATGGTTTCACGCCGTTCAATATGACCGCTGCGTCGTATTCATGTTGGCCTGTCATTGCCATACCGTACAACCTTCCACCTGCTCTTTGCATGAAATATGAGTTTATGTTCCTATGTCTTGTTATACCTGGTCCTGAGCATCCTGGCGTACGCCTCAATGTGATGCTTCAACCACTGATTGAAGAGTTAAAGAAGCTATGGCAAGGTGTGGAAGCCTATGATTGCTTCAAGAAGCAGAAATTCAATCTTCGTGTTGCATATCTATTCTCGGTTCATGATTTTATGGCGTATGGTATTTTCTCTGGATGGAGCGTGCATGGTAGATTGACGTGTCCTTATTGTGCTAAAGATACAGATTGTTTTCGTCTTAGTGCTGGTGGCAAGATATGTTACTTTGATTGCCATAGATGTTTTCTACCCTTCAATCACCCCTTCAGAAGGCAGAGAAAGGAATTTAGGAAGGGCACCATCGTCACGAAGGGACCGCCCAAGCGACGTAGTGGGATAGAAATTACAGAAGAGCATATGAAACTTGTCCTAGACGAGAGTGGGAAAAGGTATCAAGGTTTTGGTGAGGAGCATAACTGGACTCACATATGTGGCTTGTGGGAGCTTCCTTATGCTAACTCATTGATTTTGATGCACAACATCGACGTCATGCATCAAGAGAGTAACTTTTGCCAAGCCCTCATAAATACATGCATGGATTTCCCTGATAAAACGAAAGACAATGACAAGGCACGCATGGACTTAGCAGTGATATGTGATCGTCCAACCCTAGTGCTTAGAGAAAACGGAGGCAAACCAAAAGCTGACTATTGTCTGAAATCTAAGCAACGGAAAGAAGTGATGAAGTGGATGAAGGATATTAAATTCCCCGATGGTTATGCCGCTGGTTTTAGAAGATCTGTGAACTTGAAGACAATGAAGATGAATGGACTGAAGAGCCATGACTTCCACATAATTATGGAGAGGCTCATGCCTGTAATGTTTCGTGGGTACATTTCCGAAGCTGTGTGGAAAACGTTAGCTGAAGTTAGCTATTTCTACAGATAGTTGTGTGCTAAAGAAATCAGAAGAGATGTGATGGAACAGCTGGAGAAAGAGGCACCGGTGCTTTTGTGCAAATTGGAAAAAATATTTCCACCGGGTTTCTTCAATCCTATGCAGCATCTCTTTATACATCTTCCATATGAGGCTAAGGTCGGTGGTCCTGTTCAGTATAGGTGGATGTTTCATATAGAAAGAGCATTAAAGAAGCTTAGAGCAATGGTGGGCAATAAGGCAAGAGTTGAAGGATGTATTGCGGAACAATTTAAACTAAAGGAGGTAGCACACTTCACAAGTTGTTACTTTGCAGAAGAACATAATGTATTTGCTCGAAAGAAAAGGTACCATGATGATGAACGAGAGATGCCTCCGTGTAGTAATCTTTCGATTTTTCAGACAAACGGCAAAGCCGTTGGTCCACCCAAGGCATATCACCTTAGTATGGAAGAACGAAAGTCTGCTTTACTGTACATGTTCACGAATATGCCTGAGGTGGAGAAATACTTTGTGTAAGACTTGTTTTCTTAAACTGTTCATATGTGAATTAGTTTATGTTATCAAATATCTCATGTCATACAATAATATTTGACAGCGAGTTTGATGAACAAAACATGAGGTGTCTCGGTAGGCCAACAGCGAGAGACATAGACAAATTGCGACGCGATGGTATGCATGGGCGACCTAATTTCATTATGTGGCTTCGGGACCGTGTAAGTCTTAATTATGTGGCTCCGGGAGCTAATTTAATTTAACTAATATTACAGAATTTGCTAATGCTTTGTGGTATGATTGACAGTTTGGGGAGGAAATGAATTTGAATGATGACTTACGTCAGTTATCTATTGGAAGCGTAACTGCCAAAAGCTATGGACGTTACGACGTCAATGGATATCGCTTTCGTTCAAGCATTTTCGAATCAAGTCATCCTATGGCCGCCACTCAAAATAGTGGAGTCGTTACTAGGGCAACCGACATGGAAGGACACGAAGCCTGCTATTACGGGAAAATCAAAAATATAATCGAGATTACATTTGCTGGAAATAAGCCTTTAGCGCTAGTTTTCTTTGAGTGTAAATGGTATGACCCGAAGTATTATAGGACCGAATTTGGGATGACACAGATCCAACCTGAGAAATTGCTTCAAGGACACGACACGTATATCCTTGCCCATCAAGCAGACCAAGTTTATTTCTCGACATATCCATGCAAAAAGTTGTCTAAATGGAGGGTTGTGTACAATGTAAATCCCCGCGAACGCCTATACACTCCTGGTGAGGACGAATATCAAATTGGTCACCTTGAGCAGGTTGATGAGGTGTTTCAAGAAGAAGAGTTGCCAACTAGTTTTCATATTGATCCTGCACCGACATTAGATTCACTAGTTGCAGACGTTAACGACTTAACTTTTCCCGAGAGACGGAGAAGACAACCGGTTAGGAGAAAAGTTACATGGCGACCTCTGCATAGAAGAGAACAAATAGATCCTGATTTTGATGATATTTAACAAGTAAAGTTGTTTTGTTATTTCATTTGTTTATATTTTAAGTATTATGTCATTTTTGATGCACTAATGAATAATTTCTTATTTTTTATGCAGGATGCCGCCAAAATCAAAGAAGTCAGTGAAGGGGTTGTTCAAGGGCCTGGGCCTTTTTCAGGGCAGTTCTTCGAGCAGTAGCAGACGTCGAGAGCTGTTGAGCGCGGTACATGGAGATGAGGTAACATATCTTGTACAAATAAATTTGTTTACATATTTACAAATAAATCTTGAGTTGTATGTACCAGGATGAGCAGCACACTGAGGAGCAGCACATTGAGGAGGAGGAGCACAATGAGGCTGAGCAGCACAATGAGGAGGTGGAGCACAATGAGGAGGTGGACCACGTGACATGGGACCAGGCCGCACAACATCACCAGCCATGGGACCAGTGGGACCACCAGAGAGAGCAGCAACAAGCGTGGGACCAGTGGGGCCAACAGGGCGAACCGGCTGACAACCCGATGGATGATGGCTCGGGAGGCTCTTCAGGGACACGCACACGTCGCTCAAGAAAAAGCCACTCAGTAAAGCCTCGTCACGCGATAGAGCGAGAGGCTGATAGGACTTTAATCATGCCCCATGGAGATCGGTGAGTGTAATATATTAACTTATCTAATATAACTATTATGTGTATTGTTAATGTTTTTGTGTACTGCAGGAATTGGGAGGACCTGTCCTTTGACGGCAAGGGACACCACACTCAGGTTAACCTTACGTTGGGTTCTCTTTGCCGCCTTCACTACCCTGGTATAGTGAAGGTGTCAAACGGTGATACCGAGGATGAGGTGCTCGTCAGTACCTGGGATGAGTACAAGTTTAAAAAGGAACGAAACCACACCGACAGACAGGGACTTGTGCGTAATGACTTTTGGGTATGAATTCTTTATTATTTTTGTTATGTTTCTTAATATTGTAAATCTATGACTTATACCATTGTATTTGTATTCTTTATGTTGTAGCTTCGATATCGGTTGCCTGACGGAGAGGATTACATGGGGCACGCTGAACGTGTCTTGCAAAACAATGCAAAGAAGCTGGTGAAGGATGCCATATACTATGCGAGAATTCAGGCTACAAACCTGTATTTTCAAAAGCATCCGGAAGAAGCGGGCCCCTTGAATAAAAAGGAAGGGTCCTCAAAGATATATTTGACTGAGGATCAATATCGTGAGGTTAGTATTCAATTTGTTTTACCCTTTATATTTATTGTTGTGATTGATATAATATGTAACATTGTGTGTGTGCAGGTGATGGTTCCATGGATGGCGCCCGTGCCTGATGCGTACTATGCTTGGTGTCGATATTGGGCTTCCGAAGGCTTCCAGAAAGCGTCAGCGCATCACAGACAATGTCGAGGAACCAATCCTAACCACAAGTTTGGCGGTGACGACATGATACGAAAAGCTAAAAGAATGGTAAGTTTGATCTTTCTATGTCGATCAACAAATAATACGATTGCTTATGAATGTTTTTTGTTTATACAGGAAGCTACGAGTGGCCAAAAGCCTAGTGACATTGAGGTGTACCAGGAGGGCCACAAAGGACCAGACCCGAACAACCCTGACCAGCTCTGCAGCCAGACAGCCACGGATCGCTTGGTGAGTTTTGGCTCAAAAGTTCAAACGTTCAAAGTATATAAATTCCTGCATTTGTAAGGTTGTGAATGATGTATAGGCGGCATATGGGGAGGAGATGGTTCGTCGCCATGGCCCTAACTATGACTGGCGCCATGAACCGGTGGATCCCTCGGTGGTGTACGCAAGTGGTGGTGGCAAAGCGCATGGACGGTAAGCTCTAACTTATGAAATTATATATGGTTGACACTAAATTGATTATGCAGTAATAACATTTTTTGAATCACTTATAGATACGCACTCTTCGACGGATTCATTGACTCGTCGTCGGTGAGATCTCAGAGGACGGGTTCATCTTCCCGTAGCTCATGCTCTCGTCGACCGAACGAGCAGGAGTTGGAGATTATGAGGATGCGTGAAGAGATGAGACAACAACGCGAATTTATGGAGGCTTGCAATGCTCATAATCAAGCGATGTATCAAGTGAGTACACATAATCCGAACTCTAAATTATTATATTTCAATACAACATCTTCAGTAGTAACACATATGTGTTTAACAGTTAATGCAGCAACAGGGCATGACATCAAATTTTCCACCGCCACCACAATGGAGCCAATTTGCAAACACACCAGTTCCACCACCACAGTTCACCACCCCTCCGACACATATACCTGCACCTGGAGATAGGGTACGTTTGATAACTCTCCATTAATTTATACACTTGTATACTTTTTGATATTTGTATTTAACGTGTTGATATTTGCTAACTTGCATAGGTTACGCCTGAAGCGGGTGGCAGTGGGTCTGATCCAGCAGCAGGGACTGGATTTGTTGACTCGCTCTTCGCGTTCCCTCCTCCTGGTGGTGAAGGCGGCAGCGGTCAAAGCTCTAACCACCCAAGTGGTGGTTACCTCTAAACACTTAAACTTATGTTTGAAATGTCGTACTCGTTGGTGGATGTTATGTTTCAATACTATGTCGTACTCGTTGTTTGATGTTGGTGGATGCTATGTTTGAATACTATGCCGTACACGTTGGTGGATGTTTTAATTATAAATTCAAGTGTTTATGTCTAAATGCATGTGTTTGTGGATGTCGTATCTCTATATGTGTTTGTAATGTGGCTGTTATATGTGATTTATATATTATGTTTGATATATGTTATGTGTGCAGAAATAGTGACATAATTTAGTGCTGTTTTTGTAGCAGTATAGAGTAATTCCCGTCGGCCCAGTTAATTCCCGTCGGCTATGGTCGAACCGACGGGAATTAAGTAATAACTGCCGTCGGCCCAGTTAATTCCCGTCGGCCACGTAAGGCCGACGGGAATTAATTAATAACTCCCGTCGGCCTGGGGAACCGACGGGAATTAATACGTGACGCCCGTCGGCCCGCAAAACCGACGGGCATTAGCCTTAATTCCTGTCGGCCACAGTATAGCCGACGGGAATTACTTATTCCCGTCAGCCGCCGACGGGGATAACCTTATCCCCGACAAAGGACGCCTGTCGGCCTGAAACCGACGGGAATTAAGTGAATTCCTGTAGTGGATATCGGCTAGCTGGTTCTCGGAGCTAACATGAAACACTTCGATATCTCCCTTTTGCTGGTGGTCTCTCAGAAAGTGATGTCGGATGTCTATGTGCTTTGTGCGGCTGTGTTCAACAGGATTATCCGCCATGCGGATAGCACTCTCATTATCACATAGGAGTGGGACTTTGCTCAAATTGTAGCCAAAGTCCCTGAGGGTTTGCCTCATCCAAAGTAGTTGCGCGCAACACTGTCCTGCGGCAACGTACTCGGCCTCAGCGGTGGATAGGGCAACGAAAGTTTGTTTCTTAGAACTCCATGACACCAGGGACCTTCCTAAGAATTGGCACATCCCCGATGTGCTCTTCCTATCGACCTTACATCCAGCATAGTCGGAGTCTGAATACCCAATCAAGTCAAAGGTAGACCCCTTTGGATACCAGATCCCGAAACAAGGCATAGCGACTAAATATCTAAGAATTCGCTTCACAGCCACTAAGTGACACTCCTTAGGATCGGATTGAAATCTAGCACACATGCATTTGCTAAGCATAATATCCGGTCTACTAGCACATAAATAAAGTAAAGACCATATCATAGACCGGTATGCTTTTTGATCAACGGACTTACCGCCTTTGTTGAGGTCGGTGTGTCCGTCGGTTCCCATCGGAGTCTTTGCAGGCTTGGCGTCCTTCATCCCAAACCTCTTGATCAAGTCTTGCGTGTACTTGGTTTGAGAGATGAAGGTTCCATCCTTGAGTTGCCTCACTTGGAACCCAAGGAAGTAGCTTAACTCGCCCATCATCGACATCTCGAATTTCTGAGTCATCACCCTGCTAAACTCTTCACAAGACTTTTGGTTAGTAGAACCAAATATTATGTCATCGACATAAATTTGGCACACAAAAAGATCACCATCACAAGTCTTAGTAAAAAGAGTTGGATCGGCTTTCCCAACCTTGAAAGCATTAGCAATTAAAAAGTCTCTAAGGCATTCATACCATGCTCTTGGGGCTTGCTTAAGTCCATAGAGCGCCTTAGAGAGCTTACACACGTGGTCGGGGTACCGTTCATCCTCGAAGCCAGGGGGTTGCTCCACGTACACCTCCTCCTTAATTGGCCCGTTGAGGAAAGCGCTCTTTACATCCATTTGGAACAACCTGAAAGAATGGTGAGCGGCATATGCTAGCAAAATACGAATTGACTCTAGCCTAGCCACAGAGCAAAGGTCTCCTCAAAGTCCAAACCTGCGACTTGGGCATAACCTTTTGCCACAAGTCGAGCCTTGTTCCTTGTCACCACTCCGTGCTCGTCTTGTTTGTTGCGGAACACCCACTTGGTTCCCACAACATTTTGCTTAGGACGAGGCACCAGTGTCCAAACTTCATTTCTTTTGAAGTTGTTGAGCTCCTCTTGCATGGCCAACACCCAGTCCGGATCTAGCAAGGCCTCCTCTACCCTGAAAGGCTCAATAGAAGAGACAAAGGAGTAATTCTCACAAAAATTAACTAATCGAGATCGAGTAGTTACTCCCTTGCTAATATCACCCAAAATCTGGTCGACGGGATGATCCCTTTGAATCATCGCTCGGACTTGAGTTGGAGGTGCTGGTAGTGCTTCTTCCTCCGTTACTTGATCATCTTGTGCTCCCCCTTGATCACACGCCTCCTGTTCATCATCTTGAGTTGGGGGATGCACCATTGTTGAGGAAGAAGGTTGATCTCATTCATCTTGTTCCTGTGGTCGTACATCACCAATCGCCATGGTTCGTATAGCGGCCGTCGGAACATCTTCTTCCTCTACATCATCAAGATCAACAACTTGCTCTCGTGGAGAGCCATTAGTCTCATCAAATACAACATCGCTAGAGACTTCAACCAAACCTGATGATTTGTTGAAGACCCTATACGCCTTTGTATTTGAATCATAACCTAACAAAAACCCTTCTACAGCTTTGGGAGCAAACTTAGAATTTCTACCCTTCTTCACTAGAATGTAGCATTTGCTCCCAAATACACGAAAGTAAGCTACATTGGGTTTGTTACCGGTTAGAAGCTCATACGAAGTCTTCTTGAGGAGGCGGTGAAGGTAGACCCTGTTGATGGCGTGGCAAGCCGTGTTCACGGCTTCCGACCAAAAACGCTCGGGGGTCTTGAACTCTCCAAGCATCGTCCTCGCCATGTCTATAAGCGTCCTATTCTTCCTCTCTACCACACCATTTTGCTGTGGTGTGTAGGGAGCGGAGAACTCGTGCTTGATCCCTTCCTCCTCAAGGTACTCCTCCACTTGAAAGTTCTTGAACTCGGACCCATTGTCGCTCCTAATCTTCTTCACCTTGAGCTCAAACTCGTTTTGAGCTCTCCTTAGAAAGCGCTTGAGGATCCCTTGGGTTTCAGACTTATCTTGCAAAAAGAACACCCAAGTGAAGCAGGAAAAGTCATCAACAATAACTAAACCATACTTACTTCCTCCTATGCTTAGATAGGCGACGGGTCCGAAGAGGTCCATATGTAGCAGCTCCAGGGGTCTTGATGTGGTCATCACATTCTTGCTGTGATGTGCTCCTCCCACTTGTTTACCTGCTTGACAAGCTGCACAAGGTCTATCTTTTTCGAATTGCACGTTAGTTAAACCTATCACGTGTTCTCCCTTTAGAAGCTTTTGAAGGTTCTTCATCCCCACATGTGCTAAGCGGTGATGCCACAGCTAGCCCATGCTAGTCTTAGCAATTAAGCATGCATCTAGACCGACCTCTTCTTTTGCAAAATCAACTAAGTAAAGTTTGCCGTCTAGTACACCCTTAAAAGCTAGTGAACCATCACACCTTCTAAAGATGGACACATCTACATTAGTGAATAGACAATTATATCCCATATTGCATAATTGACTAACAAATAACAAATTATATCCAAGAGACTCAACTAAAAACACATTAGATATAGAGTGCTCGGATGAAATAGAAATTTTACCTAACCCTTTTACCTTGCCTTGATTCCCATCACCGAATATTATTGGATCTTGGGAATCCTTGTTTTTGACGTATGAGGTAAACATCTTCTTCTCCCCTGTCATATGGTTTGTGCATCCGCTGTCAATAATCCAGCTTGAACCCCCGAATGCATAAACCTGCAAGACAAATTTAGGCTTGGGTCTTAGGTACCCAACTCATGTTGGGTCCTACAAGGTTAGCACAAATATCCTTAGGGACCCAAATGCAAGTTTTGTCTCCCTTGCATTTTGCCCCTAATTTTCTAGCAACTATCTTCCTATCCTTTCTACAGATAGCAAAGGAAGCATTTAAAGCATGATATATTGTAGAAGGTCCATTAACTTTCCTAGGAACATTAACAACATTTCTCCTAGACTTATCTCTATCATGCTTATAGGAAGAACTAGAGGCAAACATGGCATGAGAATCATAAACATGTGAATCAAAAACATCATAACTTCTATTTGCATTTCTAGCATGTCTTCTATCATGATACATAAAAGCATGGTTCTTTTTAGCACTACTAGCCATAGGGGCCTTCCCTTTCTCCTTGGCGGGGATGGAAGCCTTATGGCTTGTTAAGTTCTTGGCTTCCCTCTTGAAACCAAGTCCATCTTTAATTGAGGGGTGTCTACCAATCGTGTAGGTATCCCTTGCAAATTTTAACTTATCAAATTCGTTTTTGCTAGTCTTAAGTTGGGCACTAAGACTAGCCACTTCATCATTCAATTTAGAAATTGACACTAGGTGTTCACTACAAGCATTAATGTCAAAATCTTTACACCTCTTGCAAATCATAACATGTTCTACACAAGAGTTAGATTTACTAACTATCTCTAACTTAGCATTTAAATCATCATTCATGCTCCTTAAGTTAGAAATTGTCTCATGGCAAGAAGATAGTTCACAAGAAAGCATTTCATTTCTTTTTAACTTCTAAAGCATAAGATTTTTGTGCCTCTACAAATTTGTCATGCTCTTCATATAAAAGGTCCTCTTGTTTTTCTAAGATTCTATCCTTTTCATTCAAGGCATCAATCAATTCATTAATCTTATCTACTTTAGTTCTATCCAATCCCTTGAACAAACTAGAATAATCTATTTCTTCATCACTAGATTCATCATCACTAGAAGAATCATAAGTAGTACTGTCTCGAGTACATACCTTCTTCTCCTTTGCCATGAGGCATGTGTGACGCTCGTTGGGGAAGAGGGATGACTTGTTGAAGGCGGTGGCAGCGAGTCCTTCATTTTCGGAGTCGGATGACGAACAATCCGAGTCCCACTCCTTTCCAAGGTGTGCCTCGCCCTTAGCTTTCTTGTATGCCTTCTTCTTCTCCCTCTTGCTCCCTTGTTCCTGGTCACTTTCATTATCGGGACAGTTAGCAATAAAATGACCAATCTTACCGCATTTGAAGCATGAACGCTTCCCCTTTGTCTTGGTCTTGCTTGGCTGTCCCTTGCGACGCTTTAGCGCCGTCTTGAAGCGCTTGATGATGAGGGCCATCTCTTCATCATTGAGCCCGACCGCCTCAACTTGCGCCACCTTGCTAGGTAGCGCCTCCTTGCTCCTCGTTGCCTAGAGAGCAATGGGTTGAGGCTCATGGGTTGGACCGTTCAACGCGTCGTCCACGTACCTTGCCTCCTTGACCATCATTCGCCCGCTTACAAACTTTCCAAGGACTTCTTCGGGCGACATCTTGGTGTACCTAGGATTTTCACGAATATTGTTCACCAAATGTGGATCAAGTACAGTAAAAGACCTTAGCATTAGGTGGACGACGTCGTGATCCGTCCATCGCGTGCTTCTGTAGCTCCTTATTTTGTTGATAAGGGTCTTGAGCCGGTTGTATGTTTGGGTTGGCTCCTCGCCCCTTATCATTGCGAATCTTCCAAGCTCGCCCTCCACCAACTCCATTTTGGTGAGTAAGGTGACGTCGTTCCCCTCATGAGAGATCTTGAGGGTGTCCCAGATCTGCTTGGCATTGTCCAAGCCGCTCACCTTATGGTACTCGTCCCTGCACAAAGAGGCTAGCAACACAGTGATAGCTTGTGCATTTCTATGAATCTGTTCATTGATAAACATAGGACTATCCGAGCTATCAAATTTCATTCCACTTTCCACAATCTCCCATATGCTTGGATGGAGAGAGAACAGGTGACTACGCATTTTGTGGCTCCAAAATCTGTAGTCCTCTCCATCAAAGTGAGGTGGTTTGCCAAGTGGAATGGAGAGCAAATGAGCATTTGTACTTTGCGGAATACGAGAGTAGTCAAAAGAAAAGTTCGAATTAACCGATTTCCTTCTCTTGTAGTCGTTGTCGTCGTCGTCCTTTTGGGAAGAAGTGGACTCATCGCTGTCGTCGTAGTAGACAATCTCCTTGATGCGCCTTGTCTTCTTCTTCTTCCCATCCTTTCGTTTGTGGCCCGAGCCCGAGTCGGTAGGCTTGTCATCCTTTGGCTCGTTGACAGAGGACTCCTTCTCCTTATCGTTGATCACGATTCCCTTCCCCTTAGGATCCATCTCTTCAGGCGGTTAGTCCCTTTCTTGAAGAGAATGGCTCCGATACCAATTGAGAGCACCTAGAGGGGGGGTGAATAGGTGATCCTGTGAAGCTTGAAACTTAATCCACAAAAGCTTGATTAGGTGTTAGCACAATAATGCCAAGTGGCTTAGAAAGGAGTCTTAACAAAACACAATAACCACAAGAGATCAATCACAGAGATGGCACAGTGGTTTATCCCGTGGTTCGGCCAAGACCAATGCTTGCCTACTCCACGTTGTGACGTCCCAACGGACGAGGGTTGCAATCAACCCCTCTCAAGCGGTCCAAAGACCCACTTGAATACCACGGTGTTTTGCTTGCTTTACTATATCCCGTTTGCGAGGAATCTCCACACTTTGGAGCCTCTCTCCCTTACACTTTGATGATCACAAAGAAGCACAGAGTAAGGGAGGGACGAGCAACACACTCAAGAAAAGAAATCACAGCAACACCACGCACACAAGTCGCAACAAGAGCTCACAACACAACTCAATGAGTTCACAACTCAACTAGAGCTCTAATTGCTATTGCAAGGAATCAAAAGCGCGGAATCGATGTCTTAGTGCTTAGGAATGCTTGGTGTGCTCCTCCATGCGCCTAGGGGTCCCTTTTATAGCCCCAAGGCAGCTAGGAGCCGTTGAGAGCATTCCAGGAAGGCAATTCTTGCCTTCTGTCGCCTGGCGCACCGGACAGTCCGGTGCACACCGGACACTGTCCGGTGCGGATTTCTTTCCTTCTGTGGCGTATCCGACCGTTGGTGCCTGGGAGCCGTTGGCGCACCAGACACTGTCCGGTGCACACCGGACAGTCCGGTGCCCTCTCCTGACCGTTGGCTCGGCCACGTGTCTCGCGCAGATCGCGCACCCGACCGTTGGCCCGGCCGACCGTTGGCTCACCGGACAGTCCGGTGCACACCGAACAGTCTGGTGAATTATAGTCGTACACCGCCGATTGAATTCCCGAGAGCAGCGAGTTCGCAAGAGCCAGCCTGGCACACCGGACACTGTCCGGTGCACCACCGGACAGTCCGGTGCACCCAGACCGAGCTGACTTTGGCAGAACAGAGCCATCTCATTTCTAATTCAATCTTTCCTGTTTCCAGCACTTAGACACAATACATTAGTCCATAAAACAAAGTACTAAGTATAGAAACATACCTTTTGACATGATTTGCACTTTGTTCACCACATTGCATAGATCAACACAAAAGTACTTGCGTTGGCACTCAATCACCAAAATACTTAGAAATGGCCCAAGGGCACATTTCCCTTTCAGTAGGGTAATGATGGCCCCTCCTGTGACGTGGTCGGTCCGAGCCCTGGGTTGGGCGAGGCGGAGGCTCCTCCGAGGTCGAGGTCGAGTCTGTCTTCCGAGGCCGAGGTCGAGTTCGAGCCCCTGGGTCGGGCGAGGCGGAGACCGTCGGCTGAGGCCAGGGCTGAGTCCAAGCCCTAGGGTCGGGCGAGGCGGAGTTCGTCGTCTTCCGGGGCTGAGCTCGAGTCCGAGCCCTGGGGTCGGGCGAGGCGGAGTTCGTCGTCTTCCGGGGCTGAGCCCGAGTCCGAGCCCTGGGGTCGGGCGAGGCAGAGTTCGTCATCTTCCGGGGCTGAGCCCGAGTCCAAGCCCTGGGGTCGGGTGAGGCGGAGTTCGTCGTCTTCTGGGGCTGAGCCCGAGTCCGAGCCCTGGGGTCGGGCGAGGCGGAGCTTCCTATGGCGCTCGAGGCCGGACTTGGCTGCTGTCAGCCTCACTCTGTCGAGTGGCACAGCAGTCGGAGCGGTGCAGGCGGTGCTGTCCTTTTGTCAGGCCGATCAGTGGAGCGGCGAAGTGACTGCGGTCACTTCGGCTCTGTCGACTGAAGGGCGCGCGTCAGGATAAAGGTGCCAGACCACCTTTGCATTAAATGCTCCTGCGATACGGTCGGTCGGCGTGGCGATCGGGCCAAGGTTGCTTCTTGGCGAAGACTGGGCCTCAGGCGAGCCGAAGGTGTGTCCGTTGCTTGAGGGGGCCCTCGGGCGAGACGTGAATCCTCTAGGGTCGGCTGCCCTTGCCCGAGGCTGGGCTCGGGCGAGGCGAGATCGTGTCCCTTGAGTGGACCGAGCCTTGACTTAATCGCACCCATCAGGCCTTTGCAGCTTTGTGCTGATGGGGTTACCAGCTGAGATTAGGAGTCTTGGGGGTACCCCTAATTATGGTCCCCGACAGTAGCCCCCGAGCCTCGAAGGGAGTGTTAATACTCGCTTGGAGGCTTTTGTCGCACTTTTTTGCAAGGGGACCGGCCTTTCTCGGTTGCGTTTTGTTCTGGTGGGTGCGCGCGAGCGCACCCGCCGGGTGTAGCCCCCGAGGCCTCGGAGGAGTGGTTTGACTCCTTTGAGGTCTTAATGCGTTTCGTGATGCTTCGGCCGGTCTGGTTGTTCCCTCATGCGAGTTGGCCGTAGCCCGGGTGCACGGTCGGGTCCCAAGTTCTCGGGCTGGTATGTTGACGCTGTCAACGGTTTGGCCGGAGCCGGGTTTGCGAGAGCAGCCCCCGAGCCCCTGCACAGAGCGAGAGGACGGTCAAGGACAGACTCGACTTTTTTACATACGCCCCTGCGTCGCCTTTCCGCAAGGAGGAGGGGGGAAAGCGCCATGTTGCCCTTGGAGGGCGCCGAACATGGTGTCTCCAGTGAGCTGCTGACGGGTAATCCGAGTGGACGCCCGTGCCCCATTTGTTAGGGGTCGGCTAGAGGCCCGGAGGCGCGCTCCAAAAGTACCTGCGGGTGATCTGCCGGACCCGGTCCCCTTTTGACGGGGTCCGAGGGCTCGATGCCTCCCTCTGGTTGGATTCCGTTACAAGATCGTTCCCGCCGGTCCCGGAAATGTCCTAGGATACCTCGGGAGCGTAGCCCGAGCCTTGGTTATGTATCGAACGTACCCAGGGTCATCCCTCGCTCTGCGTCTGAGGCGGATGTGAACCCTTTGAGGGCCAGCCTACGAACCCCTGATCAGTAGTGGGCGCGGAGCCCAAGTGGCCTGAGGCGGCCGTTGAACCCTTCCGAGGGGCCGACCTTCGAACCTCTGACCAGTAGTGGGCGCGGAGCCCGAGCGCTCCGAGGTGGCTGTTGAACCCCTTCGAGGGGCCAGCCTTCGAACCTCTGATCAGTATGGGGGCTCGGGGCCCGCTTCCTTCACGGAGAAGGATCCCTTTCGGGGTATCCCCTTTCCCGGTCCCTGTTGTAAGAGAGAGAAAGAGGAAGAGGATACAAAATCGAATAACGTGGCGCACCTTTTTTGACGCGGTCATTATGGCGGAGGTGAAGCGTCGCCTGCTTCGCCCGCCAAAGGTGCCGCCTGTCCTGCCGCAGAGTTAATGCGATGGGACAAGTGGTTCGCGGGGCAGCCGTTGCGCACGCGCGAGCCGTTCGAGGAACGGAACACGGGCGCACCGTCTTCACGTCGTGAGAGAGGGTTCCCTTGCTGTCCCTGGATGGGACGTGAGCTTGGCTGACGACGTGACCGCTGCTTCCGCCCGCCTGCCACCGCCATTACTGCCGGCCCATTTTTGGCCGTATCGACCGTCGCGCCTCCTCCCGCGGCTGACTGACCCGTGACCGATGTGCCTGGCTGGCACTGTTGGGTCATACGCAGGGTTGCCTCGAGTCGCGGTACTGGTTCCGCAGTCGAGGAGGCACGGTAGTGGCGCGAGTGGCGGTGCAGTTTCTCGCACGTAGCAACCGGCGCGCTGGTTGCATGACGTGTGGGCCTGGGCCTCCATGCTGGGCGCGTTGGAGTCGAAGGGGTGCGCCTACTTGGCGCGGTTGCATGCCGCCTGCATGGCTGTCCGCCCTTTCACCCGCTGGTTTGGGCAAAAGTGGAGGAATGCTTGTAACCGCTGGGCAGTTGCGCGCACCGCGCGTGGCGGTTTGGCTTCTTCTGCCCTGGGCCAGCTTGCATGACGCGTGGGACCCAGCCCCCGTGTCGTAGGGGGAGGACCTTGGAGCGTGTTGGAGAAGACTCAGCCCACGATGGCTGAGGACGCAAGTGGGGAGAGTTGCCTTTAAAAGGAGGGTGACCCCCTTGAAAGGCAACCATGTCTTCGCGCTCCCTCCATGCATCGCGTCTTTCCACCTTCCGAGCCCCCGGATGGGGAACACTCGCAATCCTTCCGCCTTGTCGTTGGAGGAACGCAACTTCGCGAGAGTTGGTACCTTTCAGCCATCGTTCGGCTTCAAGGATTTTCATCAGGCAGCCCGGCCGCATCAACTCGCCGGTGGTCACCCAAGACGGCGACCACCAGCCCCTGGATGGGGAGAAGCAAGCCGGGCTGCGGCCTCTGCCCCTCCCTCAGCTTCAAGGATGTTCATCATCAGTGCTGGGGAGTGCGCCGAGTTGGGGTCAGTCTCCGCGCGGGCAGCGGCCCGCTCCTTCCCTCAGCGATCAGGGGGAAGGGCGTTCGCCGTTCGTGACGCTGGCAGCTGCCGCGTGTCTGGCTCTCCGGCCCGAGCGGCTTCGGCGTCGCTTCCGGTGCCACCTTCCGCCACGACAGCTAGAAGAGGTTTCTCCGCTGACGAGATAGTCGGTGCCGCCCGCAGACTGACCTCCAACTCTACGGCCTTCTGCTCGTCCTCGCCTCTCGAGTGAGGACATGGGCGAGGGCCTTATGGCAGCAGCATCTGCTCTGAGGTCATCGCTGCTGCTGTTCGGCCCCTCGGAGCAGAAGTCGTCGTCGTTGCTGTTGGAGCGGGTGGCGGCGAGCCATCCGTCGGCCTTCTGTTGCTCCGCAGGCCCTCCAATCGTGTGGGGTTGTTTGTACCTGCGGAGGTGGAACTGGAGTTCCGTTTGTAATGGCACCTTGAGTGCCAGTGCCTGTTCATTGTGGCTGTCGGGGCCTGAACATGTATGTGTTTTCAGCACGGAGCCGTGTTTTTTCCTCATTTTGAGCACTAGGACTCGCCTGTCGGCTAACTGAACCGCTTAACCAAGCGTGAGTTGCCTCGTGCGAAGGTGACGAGTGAGGTATCCGTATCCCGGAGGCGTAGGAGTCCCTCGGCTCGGTCGGCCTTGCCGCCCGAGGCTTCTCTTGCTTAGTTAAAGGAAACCCTCGGCCGCTCTTCGATGAGCCGAAGCCGGAGGCAGCAGTGTCAGCACGGACAGAGGTGGAGTTGGCTCGAAAAGAAGACTTCGTCGGCCGAAGCCTAGCCGGGTCGTTCACTGGCGGGACCAGCGTCAGAGTTGAGTTGCCGAGGCCACGAGCCGGGCTGATGTCCTCGGGGGACAGCTGGCTGAGGCTTCGGGGTGGCCGGCCGAGCCGTCTGCTCGGGCCGGATTCCTGGAGAAGGCCCTGGCGGCGATGGCCCGAGCGTGGGGCTGATGTCGTCCTTCGGAGTGGAGATCCTCCGACCGTGTCGTCGTCCGAGGCTCGGTCGGGCTCTGTCGAAGGTGTAGTTGACGCCGAGGGTGCTGCTGCTCCCCCTCCGTCAAGGTCCGAGCCTGCAGGATCGGATTATCTTGTAGTGTGCGTATGTTTTCTGCGGCCGCCGAGGCCCAAACATACTGTCGTCGTGTTGTAAAGCTGCGTTTCTTTTCCTCTTGTTTCGAGTATCTGGGCTTATTTGTCGGTAACAGAATTGTTTGTCCGAGCGAGAGTTACTTTTCACGGAAGGTGATGAGTGAGGTATCCGTATCCCGGAGGCGTAGGAATCCCTCGGCTCGGTCGGCCTTGCCGCTTACGTGTACTCTTACTCGTCCATAGGGTTCTGTCATCGATATAGTCGAGAAGGCCCGAAAAATCGTTTCGGCAGAGGAGTTTTCGAGCGTGAAGACTTGTTCGGTCTGCGGAATCACTTATCCGATCGTGAGTTACTTATCGCAGAAGGTGATGAGTGAGGTATCCGTATCCCGGAGGCGTAGGAGTCCCTCGGCTCGGTCAGCCTTGGCTGCTTACGTGTACTACGTCGTTTTTAGGATCCCGCTTTCGAAGTAGTCGAAAAGCATGAAAGACATTCTGGCAGAAAGGATGTTTTTCCGAGGAAAATTTTGACACAGAGGGGGTTCCCCCCTTCTAGCCCCCGAGGGAGGGTCGGGCTTTGCCGAGGCAAGGCTAACCCTTCCTTGATGACTAGACTTTGTGTGTGAGCGAGGTGTATGAATGACTTGAAAGCATCTTAAGGGTAGAAGCGACGTAGCTGTCGGATGTTCCAAGCGTTGATGTAGACCTCGCCTTGACTGTTGGCCAGCTTGTACATCCCGGGCTTCAGAACTTTGGCGATGACGAACGGCCCTTCCCAGGGAGGCGTGAGCTTGTGCCGCCCTCGGGCGTCTTGTCGCAGCCGAAGCACCAAGTCGCCCACCTGGAGGTCTCGGGACCGAACCCCTCGGGCGTGGTAGCGTCGCAGGGACTGCTGGTACCGCGCCGAGTGTAGTAAGGCCATGTCCCGAGCCTCTTCCAGCTGGTCCAGTGAGTCTTCTCGGTTAGCTCGATTGCTTTGGTCGTCGTAGGCCCTCGTACTCGGGGAACCGTATTCTAAGTCTGTGGGCAAAATGGCCTCGACCCCATAGACTAGAAAGAACGGTGTGAAGCCCGTGGCTCGGCTCGGCGTTGTCCTCAGACTCCAGACCACCGAGGGGAGCTCCTTCATCCATCGCTTGCCGAGCTTGTTGAGGTCATTATAGATCCGCGGCTTAAGTCCTTGAAGAATCATGCCGTTGGCACGCTCTACTTGCCCATTCGTCATGGGGTGAGCCACGGCGGCCCAGTCTACCCGGGTGTGGTGATCCTCGCAGAAGTCCAGGAACTTTCTGCCGGTGAACTGGGTGCTGTTGTCGGTGATGATGGAGTTCGAGACCCCAAAACGATGGATGATGTTGGTGAAGAACGCCACCGCCTGTTCGGACCTGATGCTGTTTAGGGGTCGGACCTCGATCCACTTGGAGAATTTGTCGATGGCGACCAGCAGGTGCGTGTAGCCCCCGGGTGCCTTCTGTAAGGGGCCGATGAGGTCCAGACTCCACACAGCAAACGACCAGGTGATGGGTATCGTCTGCAGGGCCTGAGCGGGCAAGTGTGTCTGCCTCGCATAGAACTGACACCCTTCGCAGGTGCGGACAATTCTAGTGGCGTCGGCCACCGCGGTCGGCCAGTAGAAACCTTGTCGGAAGGCGTTTCCGACAAGGGCTCGAGGCGCTGCGTGATGGCCGCAAGCCCCCGAGTGTATTTCTTGTAAGAGCTCCTGACCTTCGGCGATGGATATGCATCGCTGGAGGATGCCTGAGGGGCTGTGGTGGTAGAGCTCCTTCCTGTCCCCCAGCAAGACGAACGACTTGGCGCATCGCGCCAACCGCCGAGCTTCGGCTCGGTCGAGGGGTAGCTCTCCTCAGTGGAGATATTGCAGGTACGGGGTCCGCCAGTTTTGATTAGGCGTGACCCCGCTCCGCTCCTCCTCGACGCGCAGTGCCTCACCCTCAGGAGCCGAGGGTGCCTCGGGCTGAGCCGAGGCTTTCTCGGGTTCGGGTGCGTCGTCGGTCTTGACGGAGGGTTGATGCAGGTCTCGGGAGAAGACGTCCGGGGGAACCGTTGTCCGCCCCGAGGCTATCTTAACCATCTCGTCCGCAGTCTCGTTGTATCGTCGGGCGATGTGGTTGAGCTCGAGCCCGTAGAACTTGTCTTCCAGGCGCCGAACCTCATCGCAGTAGGCTTCCAACTTTGGGTCACGGCAGTGGGAGTTCTTCATGACTTGGTCGATGACGAGCTGCGAGTCACCTCGAGCGTCGAGGCGTCGGACCCCTAGCTCGATGGCGATGCGCAACCCGTTGACCAGAGCCTCGTACTCGGCCACATTGTTGGACACCGAGAAGTGGAGGCGTAGCACGTAGCGTAGGTGCTTCCCGAGGGGAGAGATGAAGAGCAGGCCCGCGCCTGCCCCTATCTTCATCAGCGACCCGTCGAAAAACATGGTCCAGAGTTCCGGTTGGATCAGAGCTGTTGGGAGCTGGGTATCGACCCATTCAGCCACAAAGTCCGCCAAGACTTGGGACTTGATGGCCTTCCGATGGGCGAACAAGATTGTCTCGCCCATGATTTCCACCGCCCACTTTGCAATCCTACCCGAGGCCTCTCGGCACTGGATGATCTCCCCCAGGGGGAAGGATGACACCACAGTCATCGGATGAGACTCGAAGTAGTGTTGCAACTTCCGCCGCGTTAGGATCACCGCGTATAGCAGCTTCTGAATTTGTGGGTAGCGGATCTTGGTCTCGGACAGTACCTCACTGATGAAGTAGACTGGCCTCTGGACGGGCAATGCATGCCCCTCTTCTCGTCTCTCAACCACGATCGCGGCGCTGACCACCTGAGTGGTAGCGGCGACGTAGACCAAGAGGGCTTCTCCGGCCACAGGGGGCACCAAGATGGGCGCGTTCGTGAGAAGCGCCTTCAGGTTCCCGAGGGCTTCCTCGGCCTCAGGGGTCTAAGTGAAGCACTCAGCCTTTCTTAAGAGGCGGTACAGAGGTAGACCTCTTTCGCCGAGGCGCGAGATGAAACGGCTCAGAGCCGCAAGGCATCCCATGACCCTCTGTACGCCTTTCAAGTCCTTGATGGGCCCCATGTTGGTGATGGCTGCGATTTTCTCCGGGTTGGCCTTGATGCCCCGCTCGGAGACGATGAACCCCAAGAGCATGCCTCGGGGGACCCCGAAGACACACTTCTCGGGATTGAGCTTTACGCCTTTCGCCTTGAGACACCGGAATGTCGTTTCAAGGTTGGAAAGGAGGTCGGAGGCTTTCCTCGTCTTGACTACGATGTCATCGACGTAGGCCTCGACCGTTTGACCAATGTGTTCGCCGAACACGTGGTTCATGCACCTTTGGTATGTCGCACCCGCATTCCTCAAACCGAACGGCATGGTAACATAGCAGTACATGTCGAAGGGTGTGATGAAAGAAGTCGCGAGCTGGTCGGACTCTTTCATCCTGATTTGGTGATACCCTGAGTAGGCATCGAGGAAAGACAGTGTTTCGCACCCAGCAGTGGAGTCCATGATTTGGTCGATGCGAGGCAGAGGGTAGGGAACTTTTGGACATGCTTTGTTTAGACCAGTGTAGTCTACACACATCCGCCATTTCCCTCCTTTCTTTCTCACAAGCACAGGGTTGGCAAGCCATTCGAGATGGAATACCTCTTTGATGAACCCTGCGACCATTAGCTTGTGGATCTCCTCGCCTATGGCTCTGCGCTTTTCTTCGTCGAATCGGCGCAGAGGCTGCTTCACGGGTCGGGCCCCAGCTCGGATATCCAGCGAGTGCTCGGCGACATCCCTCGGTATGTCGGGCATGTCCGAGGGACTCCACGCAAAAACGTCGGCGTTTGCACGGAGAAAGTCGACGAGCACTGCTTCCTATTTGGGATCGAGCTCGGAGCCGATCCGGATCTACTTGGAGGCGTCGTTGCTGGGGTCGAGAGGGACAGACTTAACCGTCTCCGCTGGATCGAAGTTGCCGGCATGGCGCTTCACGTCTGGCGCCTCCTTGGAGAGGCTCTCCAGGTCGGCGATGAGGGCCTCGGATTCGGCGAGGGCCTCGGCGTACTCCACGCACTCTACATCACATTCGTATGCGTGTCGGTACGTGGGGCCGACGGTGATGACCCCGTTGGGGCCCAGCATCTTGAGCTTGAGGTAGGTGTAGTTGGGGACGGCCATGAACTTGGCGTAGCATGGCCTCCCCAACACCGCATGGTAGGTTCCTCGGAACCCGACCACCTCGAACGTGAGGGTTTCCCTTTGGAAGTTGGAGGGAGTCCCGAAGCAGACGGGTAGATCGAGTTGTCCGAGGGGCTGGATGCGTTTCCCGGGGATGATCCCGTGAAAAGGCGCCGCGCTTGCCCGGACCGAGGACAGATCGATCCGCAGGAGCCCGAGGGTCTCGGCGTAGATGATGTTGAGGCTGCTGCCTCCGTCTATGAGGACCTTGGTGAGCCTGACGTTGCCGACGACGGGGTCGACAACGAGCGGGTACTTCCCCGGGCTCGGCACGCGGCCGGGGTGGTCGCCCTGGTCGAAGGTGATGGGCTTGTCGGACCAGTCTAGGTAGACTGGCGCCGCCACCTTTACCGAGCAGACTTCCCGACGCTCTTGCTTGCGGTGCCGAGCCGAGGCGTTCGCCACTTGCCCACCGTAGATCATGAAACAGTCGCGGACCTCGGGGAACTCTCCTGCCTTGTGATCTTCCTTCTTATCGCCATCGCGGGCCCTGCCACCCTCCACGGGTGGCCCGGCCTTGTGAAAGTGGCGCCGAAGCATGTCACACTACTCAAGGGTGTGCTTGACGGGCCCCTGATGATAGGGGCACGACTCCTTGAGCATCTTGTCGAAGAGATTGGCGCCCCCGGGAGGTTTTTGAGGGTTCTTGTACTCAGCAGCGGCGACAAGGTCCGCATCGGCGGCGTCGCGTTTCGCTTGCGACTTCTTCTTGCCTTTCTTCTTGGTGCCGCGCTGAGTGGACGCCTCGGGGACATCTTCCGGCTGGCGGCCTTGGGGCTGCTTATCCTTCCGGAAGATGGCCTCAACCGCCTCCTGGCCAGAGGCGAACTTGGTGGCGATGTCCATCAGCTCGCTCGCCCTGGTGGGGGTCTTGCGACCTAGCTTGCTCACCAGGTCGCGGCAGGTGGTTCCAGCGAGGAACGCGCCAATGACATCCGAGTCGGTGACGTTGGGCAGCTCGGTGCGCTGCTTCGAGAATCGCCGGATGTAGTCCCGGAGAGACTCTCCCGGCTGCTGGCGGCAGCTTCGGAGATCCTAGGAGTTCCCAGGGCGCACGTACGTGCCCTGGAAGTTGCCGGCGAAGGCTTGGACCAGGTCGTCCCAGTTGGAGATCTACCCCGGAGGCAAATGCTCCAGCCAGGCTCGAGCGGTGTCGGAGAGGAACAGGGGGAGGTTGCGGATGATGAGGTTGTCATCGTCCGTTCCACCCAGGTGGCAGGCCAGCCGGTAGTCCGCGAGCCACAGTTCCGGCCTCGTCTCCCCCGAGTACTTGGTGATAGTAGTCGGGGTTCGGAACCGGGTCAGGAACGGCGCTCGTCGTATGGCTCGGCTGAAAGCCTGCGGACCAGGTGGTTCGGGCGAGGAACTCCGATCCTCACCGCTGTCGTAGCGTCCCCCACGCCTGGGGTGGTAGCCTCGGTGCACCTACTCGTCGAGGTGGGTTCGACGGTTGCGATGATGGTGCTCGTTGCCGAGGCGACCCGGGGCCGCAGGCACCGTGTTGCGCGTGCGCCCGGTATGGACCGAGGCTTCCCGCATGAATCGAGAAGTCGTGGCGCGATGCTCCGAGGGGTAGCCCTGCCTTCGGGAGGCAGAGCTTTCGGCCCGTCGGACCGCGGCATCCTCCAGGAGATTCTTGAGCTCTCCCTGGATACACCGTCCTTCGGTGGTTGATGGTTCCAACATCACGCGGAAAAGTATTGCCGCTGCAGCCAGGTTCTGGCCGACCCCACTAGAAACCGGTGGCGGCCTTACCCTGACATCGTCGGCGATGCGGTGCTGGATGCCCTGGGGTAGATGACGTGCTTCTCCAGCCGGAGGTTGGCCCGCCCATTCCTGCCCGATGTCCCGGCGGAACGGCTCAAGCTTTCCTGCTCCCTCGTCGAGCCTGGCCTGCATCTCGCGGATTTGCTCGAGCTGTGGGTCATGGCCCCCCGCCGGGACGGGGACCACAGCTAGCTCCCGAAGGATGTCAACGCAAGGCGCAGGCCTAGGGGGATCACCGTTTTCCGGTATACCAAGATGGTTGCCTTCGCCGGGACCCCCTAGATCGACGTGGAAACATTCACGACTTGGGCCGCAGTCCTCGTCGCCGAAGCTGCGGCTACCGTCGGAACAATCGGAGAGGCAGTAGTCGCATGCGGTCATAAAGTCCCGCATGGCACTGGGTTACCAAGTCCGGAGAAATCCCAACAAAAGTCGGGCTCGTCATCTTCCACGGAACCCGAGGGCCCGTAGGTCGAGACGGCTGTCAGCCGGTCCTAGGGTGACCAGATACGATACCCCGGAGGGTTTGGACTTGCCTCTATGAAAGCGTCCACCGAAGCGAAGTCGCTTGGTGGGTCGAGGCTGAATCCTGAATCCTGAATCCAAAAGGCACGAGATGGGAATCGGTCGGTACCTCTTGGTCGACGGGCGGTGACGAAGTCACGTCAGGGGTAGACTGCACCGTCGTCTCAGGTACGAGGGTGACGCCCAGCAAGTCTTTCGCGAGCGTGCTGGCGTCGTCCGTCTGCTTGGAGTTGGCGTGTTGCGGGGAAACAACGCTCGTCTTCGTCTCAGACGCGAGGTCGATGCCCGACGTGTCCCCTGTTGGGGCGCCGGCGCCATCGACTCGCTCGACAGCCGACGAGGTGCCGCCTCCTGCTTGGCCTTGGTTGCCCCGCCTCCTTCTCCGTCGGCAGGGGAGGCGACGGGACAAACCCGAATGTCGTTCTTCCGCCACGTGGGGAAGGCGTCGTCGATTCCGCCGCCGGCGGGCGGGTTGTCGGCCGCCATTGTCGCTGTCGCGCGGCGGGAGAAGGAGTATCATGTCGTAGCTACCGTCGAGGGACATGAACTCAAGACTCCCAAAACGGAGCATCGTCCCGGGCTGGAAAGGTTGCTGGAGACTGCCCATCTGGAGCTTGACGGGAAGCTGTTCGTCAACACGCAGCAGGCCCCTACCTGGCGCGCCAACTATCGGCGTTTCGAACCCGGGGGGGGTCCCTGGACCGACGAGTAAATTGTCGCCACGTGTGTGACAGAACCTCCCAAGTAATTAGGCCCACCTACAGTTGTCCTTGTCTAACCGACATCAGACACCCTGCAGATGTTCCTAAGTCACTTGACAAGCTCGGTATCTTTCCTTACCTCACCAGGAACGTCTCACCCGTCTTGTAGATATTACAGAACATCGGAGATAAAGAAATGCGGAAGCAGTTACATAAACTTACATTTATTTCAAAAGCAAGCTTGAGTTATTTTATTACAGACCAGAGCTAAAAGTGAGTGCAGAGTAGTAATATTATACAAACCAAGGGAGGCACAAACTCCTCCCGATAAGTTTTAAGCAAAAGATCCTATGTGGAGGACCAAGTCCTCCCGCACTTCAGTCTTGTTTTTCCTCATTTGGTACAACCTTGGAGCAAAAGCAACAAAAATTTGTCGCTTCCTCACCTAAAAACAACAAAGGGATAAACCCTGAGTATGGAATTACTCAGCAAGTCTTACCCGACTAAGGAAAAGACTCTCAAGGGTATGCTGGATAAATAGGAGTCAAGGAGAGGCTTTAGCAAAAATCAACTTATACTTTTGCAGAAGTAGCTTACTAAAGTGAGTCCTTACTTTCAATCTTTTAACGCCATATTAAGTATTAATAGACTCTATTTGCATCTAGTCTAATTTCACATCACATCAAGACAACATCGTTTTTATCCATAGTGTTCACATCCTGACTTTAGGTTGCAGGGAAGTGACCAAGTCTTCATAACCGCAAAGGTACGGCGATCCGAATCGATTATACTCAGCTGAGGATCTCCAATCACACGACATATGTAGCACTTAACCCTTGCATATGTCAACCCGCCACCGAGGTTCTTAAGACCGGATCAGGTTCACGCAAACCGAGAGCACAAATACACCACCGTCCAGCCTCTTGCCACGGAGGGTACACGCTACTCTCGCCACCGCTCCACGCCCATTTCGTGTTATCTTATTCCGGCCTTAGTCTGCCCGAGGCAAGGCTTACCCATGACGAGGCATGTGACCAGTTAAAGGGTCCTCGGTTAGCACGCCTACATACGCGTTAATCCTTAACCAACTTGGGTAGAACATCACCTGTTCCTAACCCAAGTCTCAATTTAAGTATTTCCATCCTTAGGATTGTGTCTGTTCCTTAGGATGAAAGAGCATCACAGGGAACTTTGCAGTAAGATCCCACTATTGCTCCAAATGAAAATATTCTTGCAGGTAGAAGCCATCCTCTCCATGGTTAAATTGAGGACAACCTCTATCCACAAGATCTAAGCAAGGCTAAACATTTTTTGTAAATCATAATTTTGATACTTCACAGCAGTTACTATAAAGGTATGGATATCAAGGAAAGCAATGCATCAAAGGGTTTCAAGTAACTCCTATGAACTTAATGCACATTTCACTAGACTTAAGTGTGCGAAAAGTATTTAAAAACACAAGGAAAGGGGTTGCATGCACCGGGGCTTGCCTTCGTTCACAGGTGAATCAGGCTCAGATCCGCAGATATCAAAGTAGAAACTATTCCCGGCCTGAGACTCCGAAGGTGGTGGTGTCTCCTCTTCAGTTACTTCGATTTCTTCTTCACGTTCTAACCATAACCATACATAGGTATAAGAATGGATGCCATGGGATGCTCATGAGGATGCAAAGATAATATAAACTTATTATCTATATCTTGAATACAACTTTCCTTCACGGAATTCCGGGAACTTAGGGTTTCCGGAGTCGGTAAAGGAGTTCATAGGGCAGGGGGGTGTTTTGGGGTTTGGTGATTAAACAAGGTCCAAAACAATTCAAACTCTATCCAAGGCTCCTAAATATTGTTTTAAATTCCCACAAAAAGTTTGGGAATTATTGGACTTACCAATTATTTTCTAAAAATCCATAACTAATACTTTTAACTACTTTAAATACCCTAAAATTTCTTATTTCCACTAAAAAATCACAAAACTATTTTTATTAAATTCTAGGGAAAATAACAAGCCTAGGAAAATTAGTTTCACAATTTTAGCATTTTTCTACATTTTTCTACATATTTCTAAAGCTTCACTGAAAAAGAAAAAGAAAAGGTTGAAACAGTGATGGGCCGTTTTTGGCCCGGGACAGCCCAACGAAACAGGAATCCGGGTCGCGCGCCCACGCGCGCCCGCGCTCTCAAGTAATTTTGCAGAAAGGCCCCCGACGATCTAAAGAATGTGCTAAGAATCCTCGGCTACTATTCAACGTCTCGCTGACAGCTTACATAAAGATCCCTGGACTTTCTTTTCTTCTCGAACCCGCTCCCTGACCGCGGCGCGCACACAGATTGTCTCCGACGTGGTTCGTACCGGCCATGGCCGGCAACGGCGGCTACGGCCAACTACTGGGGAGGCATTAGCGACTAACAGGGACCTCGGAACACCCAACAATTTGGCACGAACACCTTGAGAACGGCTTGTCCATGTGCACGGCGGAAACCGTGATCATGGGCAAACGTTCCCGCTCATCCGGGGCCGGATTGAGTAGCCGGGCGTCACGGTGAGCATCACAAGCTTATGGAGTTGTAGAAACAACACTCAATTTAGGCAGAGCCTTACCAGAGCGGTTCGGCCACGGACGGGCTGTTCTTCACGGGGCGGCGGACCGATTTAGGGGAAAATGGCGCCGCAGCGTTCACGGGTGGAATTGAGGGCGGGGCTTTGGGGCTATACGGCTATAAGGGGTTCTAGTTTTGCTGCACACAACCAATTTGGGAGGAGGGGGCAGAGGCAGCACGAATTTCTGCTTCGGTTCAACCTACGGTGTGCGCGATGCTCATACCTCGCCGCGGAGCATGGGCTATTTATAGCCGCGCCGGCCCGGTGGTCACCTCACGGCCGAGGATAACATCACTATGGCATGTCGACCACGTCGGTAAAAGGTACAGGGAGGGAGAACTACGGCATGCGCGCCACCGCGGCGGAATTTCACTGAGTCACGGCGGCCGCCGGTGAGTAACTTCGGCCGAGCTCAGGGGATGGTGCCACGTACGAGCTATTCTTCCCCGACGTTATCCACACCATACCGCCCATGAATCAGGACGGCGGTGGCACTAATTTTGGCGCAGAGAGGTCACCGGCGGTGAGCAAGCCGCGCTGGCAACCTGATCCACACGGGTTACTGTACGATGGAATGCTCCATCAGTGTTTCTGACAGGGGAATTTACAGAGCCAATAACTTCTAATGTTGTGCAGTAACATGATCGACACCCTTTAGCAAAGTTATAGTCCTAAGATCCAGCTACAATATTGTTATAGCAATCCTAGGCAAATACTTGCTTGATCATGCATTAATTCATGCCCAAAGTGCTTGCAGTTGCACTGCTTGTCTGAAGTTCAGAAATTAATCAGCCTGACAGCCAAAGTTTGAGCATGATTATCTCTAAATTTCTCACTAGAACATGGCTTGCTATCTTCAGCAAAATTGTTCTCCTTTGATTGGTCTTCAACTTTGATGTGGTGACCTAGGGCAAAAACCCTATGCTTTGAAAGTTACAAAGCCCCAAAGTGGAGCCTTCAACACTGAATTTCAGACTTAGTATAGAACTCAAATGAGGTCCATTTTGCATTTAAGTCCAAAACTTAGGGTTTGGCTTTCAAGTCCACATACTTGTGAACCAAATGACTTAAAATACTTATTTGGCTTGGTTTTTGCACTTTAGCCCAAAAGTGGACTAATTTTGCACATAGGCCCCTAGGGTTTGGTTTTAGGGTTTTCCAGGGTTCCAATAAGGGTTTCTGGTATCCCAGGGGTATAAAAGTGATTCAAGTTTATTCTTGGGGTCATTTTATGACTTTTACCCTAAAGTCTTTAGGTTTTCTTAACTTGGGTTAAGTTTTACCCCTTTAATCCCTATTTAGGGTTAAATTCCCTATCCAGGGTCCTATTTGCAAAACACTTAAACAATACAACTTGTTTGAAATTTTTGCCTAGTGAATGCATTCTAGGTGTAACAAACATATGCAATGCCAATGCTTATGATGCCATGCTCAAATTTTAGTTAGAGTAACACCAGAGGTGTTACATCCTTCCCCCCATAAAAGAATCTCGTCCCGAGATTTAAAATCCTAGGGTAGGTAACGGTAAAGGAAACACATCACGTTTTTATTTCCTTATTTCTGGTACAAGGCAGGGGTGGTGTGGGGGTCACTTCTTTATTACACAGCTATACAGACTTTACAATTTACAAGAGGCTAAAAAGCCTGGGAAATTTTTATCTAAAAAGTCTTGGGTTTCCCATGTAGCCTCATCTTCAGAATGCTGGTTCCACTATATCTTATAAAACTTGAGAGTTTTTCTCCGGGTAACCCTGTCCTTTTGATCCAGAACTCGAATAGGATGTTCCGAGTATGTTAAATCTGGTTCCAGGACAACATCAGTCACTTCAACGGTTCGATCAGGAACCCGAAGACACTTCTTCAATTGTGACACGTGGAACACATTATGCACAGTAGACAATGTTTCGGGGAGTTGAAGTCGGTACGCCACTGGTCCACATTGCTCAATCACCAGGAATGGACCAATGTACCTGGGTGCAAGCTTCCCTTTAACCCCGAAACACGATACACCCTTCATTGGTGAAACTTTTAAGTAGACATAGTCGTCTACCAGAAAGCATAAGGGTTGTCGTCGTCGGTCTGCATAACTCTTTTGTCGAGTCTGAGCTTTCTTCATATTATGAATAATTCTCTCAACCTTTTCTTCGACCTCTTTCACCAAATCAGGCCTAAAGAAGTATCTTTCTCCAGGTTCAGACCAATTTAGCGGAGTTCGACACCGTCGCCCATATAAAGCTTCAAAAGGTGCCATCTTATTGTATGAAAACTCCGCTAGGGGCAAACATTTATCCCATTTTTGCGAGAAGTCCAGAACACATGCCCGCAACATATCCTCGAGTATCTGGTTCAATCTCTCAGTCTGTCCACTGGTTTGAGGATGATAGGCCGAACTGTGGAGCAATTTGGTACCCAAGGATTTATGAAGTTCTTCCCAAAACTTGGATACGAACTGAGGTCCACGATCCGACACTATGGTTTTTGGAATACCATGCAAACTGAGAATACGGCTGATATATAATGTTGCATAAGTGGCTACTGTATATTTGGCCCTGACGGGTAAGAAGTGGGCAATCTTTGTGAGTCGATCAACGATAACCCAAATAGAATCATACCCTTTGGCCGTCCTGGGCAGTCCCACAATAAAGTCCATACTGATGTCTTCCCATTTCCATGTTGGGATTGGCAAAGATTGTAATGGACCAGCAGTTTTCATGTGTATGGCCTTGACACGTCTGCAAGTGTCACATCTAGCCACATAGCGTGCAATTTCAATCTTCATCTTGGTCCACCAGTAATGTTGCTTTAAATCTTGGTACATCTTAGTGCTTCTGGGATGAATAGAATAACGACTAAGATGTGCTTCATCCAGAATTTGCTGGCGGAGCTCTTCGTTCTTTGGCACTACTATGCGGTTTTTAAACCATATCACACCTTGATCGTCTTCCTTGAAACACTTGACTACTCCAGCCCTTATCTTCTCTCGAATGTGCTTCATACCCAGATTATCTTTTTGAGCATCAATTATTCTTTGCAAAATGATTGACTCAAGCTTTAACTGATTCAGAGTCCCTTATTGAATGATCCCCAGGTTTAGCTTTTCCATTTATTGACACAAAGGGTTCTCGGAGGTCTTCGCCATAAGACAGTGGCAGGAAGTCTTACGACTCAATGCATCTGCCACCACATTGGCTTTGCCTGGGTGATAATGGATCTCCAGTTCATAGTCTTTAATGAGCTCAAGCCATCGTCTTTGCCTCATATTTAATTCTGACTGGGTGAAGATGTACTTCAAACTTTTATGATCTGTATATATGTGACAGATATTTCCCAGCAGATAGTGACGCCAAATCTTCAGGGCATGAACCACAGCAGCTAGCTCCAGATCATGAGTTGGATAATGCTCCTCATGTCGGCGCAACTGCCTTGAAGCATACGCAATTACTCGGCCCTCTTGCATCAGTACACAGCCGAGCCCACTGCCAGATGCATCACAATATACATCAAAAGGTTTAGTGATGTCCGGTTGAGCCAATACCGGAGCAGTGGTCAATAGTGTCTTCAATTGCTCAAAGGCTTCATTACACTTAGAAGTCCAATTGAATTTGATGTCATTCTTCAATAAACTTGTGATTGGCTTCACAAGCTTAGAAAAATCTGGTATGAATCTGCGATAATACCCAGCTAGTCCAAGAAAACTCCGGACTTGGTGAACAGTTGTTGGGGATTTCCACTCCAGAATATCTTTGACCTTGCTAGGATCTACCGCAATTCCTTTAGCCGATAACACGTGCCCCAAAAATTGAATTTCTTCCAGCCAGAACGCGCACTTGCTGAACTTGGCATACAGCTGATGTTCCCTTAGGCGCGTCAATACAATCCGTAGATGCTGAGCATGGTCCTCTTCATTCTTAGAATATATCAAGATATCATCAATGAAGACTACCATGAACTTGTCCAACTCGGGCATGAACACCGAGTTCATCAAATAGGTGAAGTGGGCAGGAGCATTTGTGAGCCCGAAAGACATTACCAGGTATTCAAACAATCCATACCGCGTAGTAAACGCGGTCTTCGGTATATCCTCGGGCCGAATACGGATTTGATGATAGCCCGACCTGAGATCAATTTTGGAAAATACCCTCGCCCCAGTCAGTTGATCAAATAAGATGTCGATCCTTGGAAGAGGGTACTTATTCTTGATGGTGACCTCATTCAGGGGTCGATAATCCACGCACATTCGCAGGGTTTGATCCTTCTTCTTAACAAAGATGGCGGGACAACCCCATGGGGACGAGCTTGGCCGGATGAATCCCTTATTCAGTAGATCTTGTAATTGAATCTTCAATTCCGCCAATTCATTAGGGGGCATACGGTACGACCTTCGGGAAATGGGAGCCGTACCGGGCTTTAGCTCAATTACAAATTCTACATCTCTTTCAGGGGGCAGTCCAGGCAAATCTTCCGGAAATACGTCTGGAAACTCACATACTACCGGAATGTTCTTGATCTCTGGTACAATGGCTTCATAGACTCTACCAGAAGCTTTGGCTGGATTGGTTACGGGGAGAGTCAAAAGAATCTCTTCTTGATTATAGCTCAACCTGACGGTTCTGAGTTCAGTGTTGAGAATTGCCTTGTGTTGGGTTAACCAATTCATACCCAAAATTACATCTATATCCTGGCCCTTCAGAACAATCATGTTAGCAGGAAAGTTCCGTCCGGCCATTGTTACTGGCACTCCATAGGCCACTTCTCTAGTATAAATGTGTCCCCCAGGTGAATGAATTTTAAATCCCTCTTTCGATTCATGGCAAGCAATATGATGTTGCTCCACAAATTTCTTGCTAATGAATGTATGTGAAGCACCAGAATCAAAAAGAATAATTGCAGGGTGACTGGCCACGAGAAACGTACCCATCATCACCAGCTCTCCTTCCGGTGTAGTAGCCACTTGGGTGTAATATACACGCCCTGTCTTCTTTGTATTTTTCCCATAGCATTTCCTTTGGGCTGAGCTGATTTCCCAGATCCTTGCGAAGCATTTGATTGATTTTGCCTAGGATATGGGCAGTCTTTGATGAAGTGTCCCGACTTGCCGCAATTAAAACACCCAGTTGAAGAACTAGGCAAGGCAGGGAATCGAGTGCCTGGGGCACCCGACTGTTTTGGGGTAGTGGGGGTATTGTTGGGGCGAATAATGATTGGTTGTTTGAAGGGAAATGAGGGTGGACGAGAAAAAGTGCGATTTTGGTTTGAAGGTCGGATCACAAACCGTTGCTTCTTCGCCTAGCCCTGACTAGGCCTCTCACCACCGAATCCCTTATTCTTCCCAGAATTTGCGTATTTTGCTTCAACAGATAAGGCTGTGCTGACAGCCTTTCCATACGTGAGATCTATGCATGTGGCCATCTTCCTCTGTAGCCGATCATTTAGACCCCGCATAAAACAGTTCTTCTTCTTTAAATCAGTATTCACCTGGTCGATGGCATACTACGATAGGTGATTAAACTTGTTGAGATATTGGTTGACGGTATCTCCCCCTTGTTGTAACTTCATAAATTCCTCTTGTTTCATATGCAGCACTCCTTCGGGTATGTAGTGCTCACGGAAGGCTGCTTTAAACTCATCCCAGGTGACTTGATGGTTGACAGGTTGAATAGCCACAAAATTTCCCCACCAGGTACTGGCAGGACCACGGAGTTGTTGTGCTGCGAACAACGGCTTCTGCGTCTCTGAGCAACGGAGAAGACCAAACTTTTGTTCAATAACCCGAATCCACTCATCCGCTTCAAGGGGATCTTCAGCTTTGACGAATAGGGGTGGACGGGTTTCAGAGAAGTCCAGATAGGTGGTCTCCCGGGGGCCTTGCGGATAACCTCTTCCTGCCTGCTGCTGGAATTGCTGCTGACCTGCCATTTCCCTAAGGAAGCGGGTATTGTCTGCGGTGGCATTCACCAAGGCGGCAATCGCCTCGGCTAACGTGGGAGGAACCGGAGGTGGGTTTGGGGTAACATCCCTTCCCCCAGAAGTTCCTGCTGCGTCCTGTCCCCGCGTCCTGGTCGGCATCTGTGGCAAAGAACATTTGAAGTAAACATAATGTGCCAGAGAAAACCGTCCATTTTACATTACTATAAAAAGTAATGATACAGACTCGATATTACATAACAGGATACATTACCCATTATACAAAAGTTCAACCTATTATACAACAGTACACCCTACAATACACTACTCTACCTCTATTACACCATTATTCCTGCTTGCCATTACTCTTGGCGGCCTCATCGTCAGGTGTGGGAGTCCAGACGTCAACCAACCTCAAAGAAGGAGGAGGCTCAAAAAGGTCTAACTCCCCACCCAGTGCACGTCCCGCAACGTGAGATGGTCCGGCTTCCGCCTCAGCAGGGTGTGTAGGCTCACTAGGGTGTAATTGTGAGTATAGTATATGGACTTCCTCATGCAACGTATTGCAGTAAACCTGCAGGTTGTCGACAGTTGTGTTAAGTTCTTTAATTCGGGCCTGAGCCCTTGCTTCCTTAGCACACATTAGCAAACGAGACTGTACGACCCAGTCAAGTGCTAAGTCTCGATCAGCGAGCTGATCCTGCAGATGTCGGATGTCCCTTCTCAGTTCATTGATTCTATCTCCGTCGGCGACCCAAGCATCGGTCCTGTGTTGAAGCGCTGCTTGAAGTCGACTCACTCGGGCTTCAAGGTCTCCGATGGGGTCATTACTTCCACTGCTGCTGCTTTCATGTCGGGGAGCCAATTGATGCCGAGGCACCCCAATTGGTCCCGTAGACTTGCGTGCCGTTAGTCTGGTGCGTGGCGGCATCTTTTTAAGGGGAAAATGTTATTAGTAGAATTCTTAGCATGATGCATGTGTAAGTACAGAATCAACCTTAGTCGATTCAACCTTCTATACATTGCACTCTTCCTATCTGGTCTTTAAGATAGACTCTTCAGAATACTTAGGTAAGAAGAGAAAAGAGTTTTTAGGTAAGACTTTTGAAAATCCTTTTGAAGATGCCTCATAATATCTGCAAAGAAGGGCTACGCTCCGATACCAGCTGTGACGGAACCTCCCAAGTAATTAGGCCCACCTACAGTTGTCCTTGTCTAACCGACATCAGACACCCTGCAGATGTTCCTAAGTCACTTGACAAGCTCGGTATCTTTCCTTACCTCACCAGGAACGTCTCACCCGTCTTGTAGATATTACAGAACATCGGAGATAAAGAAATGCGGAAGCAGTTACATAAACTTACATTTATTTCAAAAGCAAGCTTGAGTTATTTTATTACAGACCAGAGCTAAAAGTGAGTGCAGAGTAGTAATATTATACAAACCAAGGGAGGCACAAACTCCTCCCGATAAGTTTTAAGCAAAAGATCCTATGTGGAGGACCAAGTCCTCCCGCACTTCAGTCTTGTTTTTCCTCATTTGGTACCACCTTGGAGCAAAAGCAACAAAAATTTGTCGCTTCCTCACCTAAAAACAACAAAGGGATAAACCCTGAGTATGGAATTACTCAGCAAGTCTTACCCGACTAAGGAAAAGACTCTCAAGGGTATGCTGGATAAATAGGAGTCAAGGAGAGGCTTTAGCAAAAATCAACTTATACTTTTGCAGAAGTAGCTTACTAAAGTGAGTCCTTACTTTCAATCTTTTAACGCCATATTAAGTATTAATAGACTCTATTTGCATCTAGTTTAATTTCACATCACATCAAGACAACATCGTTTTTATCCATAGTGTTCACATCCTGACTTTAGGTTGCAGGGAAGTGACCAAGTCTTCATAACCGCGAAGGTACGGCGATCCGAATCGATTATACTCAGCTGAGGATCTCCAATCACATGACATATGTAGCACTTAACCCTTGCATATGTCAACCCGCCACCGAGGTTCTTAAGACCGGATCAGGTTCACGCAAACCGAGAGCACAAATACACCACCGTCCAGCCTCTTGCCACGGAGGGTACACGCTACTCTCGCCACCGCTCCACGCCCATTTCGTGTTATCTTATTCCGGCCTTAGTCTGCCCGAGGCAAGGCTTACCCATGACGAGGCATGTGACCAGTTAAAGGGTCCTCGGTCAGCACGCCTACATACGCGTTAATCCTTAACCAACTTGGGTAGAACATCACCTGTTCCTAACCCAAGTCTCAATTTAAGTATTTCCATCCTTAGGATTGTGTCTGTTCCTTAGGATGAAAGAGCATCACAGGGAACTTTGCAGTAAGATCCCACTATTGCTCCAAATGAAAATATTCTTGCAGGTAGAAGCCATCCTCTCCATGGTTAAATTGAGGACAACCTCTATCCACAAGATCTAAGCAAGGCTAAGCATTTTTTGTAAATCATAATTTTGATACTTCACAGCAGTTACTATAAAGGTATGGATATCAAGGAAAGCAATGCATCAAAGGGTTTCAAGTAACTCCTATGAACTTAATGCACATTTCACTAGACTTAAGTGTGCGAAAAGTATTTAAAAACACAAGGAAAGGGGTTGCATGCACCGGGGCTTGCCTTCGTTCACAGGTGAATCAGGCTCAGATCCGCAGATATCAAAGTAGAAACTATTCCCGGCCTGAGACTCCGAAGGTGGTGGTGTCTCCTCTTCAGTTACTTCGATTTCTTCTTCACGTTCTAACCATAACCATACATAGGTATAAGAATGGATGCCATGGGATGCTCATGAGGATGCAAAGATAATATAAACTTATTATCTATATCTTGAATACAACTTTCCTTCACGGAATTCCGGGAACTTAGGGTTTCCGGAGTCGGTAAAGGAGTTCATAGGGCAGGGGGGGTGTTTTGGGGTTTGGTGATTAAACAAGGTCCAAAACAATTCAAACTCTACCCAAGGCTCCTAAATATTGTTTTAAATTCCCACAAAAAGTTTGGGAATTATTGGACTTACCAATTATTTTCTAAAAATCCATAACTAATACTTTTAACTACTTTAAATACCCTAAAATTTCTTATTTCCACTAAAAAATCACAAAACTATTTTTATTAAATTCTAGGGAAAATAACAAGCCTAGGAAAATTAGTTTCACAATTTTAGCATTTTTCTACATTTTTCTACATATTTCTAAAGCTTCACTGAAAAAGAAAAAGAAAAGGTTGAAACAGTGATGGGCCGTTTTTGGCCCGGGACAGCCCAACGAAACAGGAATCCGGGTCGCGCGCCCACGCGCGCCCGCGCTCTCAAGTAATTTTGCAGAAAGGCCCCCGACGATCTAAAGAATGTGCTAAGAATCCTCGGCTACTATTCAACGTCTCGCTGACAGCTTACATAAAGATCCCTGGACTTTCTTTTCTTCTCCAACCCGCTCCCTGACCGCGGCGCGCACACAGATTGTCTCCGACGTGGTTCGTACCGGCCATGGCCGGCAACGGCGGCTACGACCAACTACCGGGGAGGCATTAGCGACTAACAGGGACCTCGGAACACCCAACAATTTGGCACGAACACCTTGAGAACGGCTTGTCCATGTGCACGGCGGAAACTGTGATCATGGGCAAACGTTCCCGCTCATCCGGGGCCGGATTGAGTAGCCGGGCGTCACGGTGAGCATCACAAGCTTATGGAGTTGTAGAAACAGCACTCAATTTAGGCAGAGCCTTACCAGAGCGGTTCGGCCACGGACGGGCTGTTCTTCACGGGGCGGCGGACCGATTTAGGGGAAAATGGCGCCGCGGCGTTCACGGGTGGAATTGAGGGCGGGGCTTTGGGGCTATACGACTATAAGGGGTTCTAGTTTTGCTGCACACAACCAATTTGGGAGGAGGGGGCAGAGGCAGCACGAATTTCTGCTTCGGTTCAACCTACGGTGTGCGCGATGCTCATACCTCGCCGCGGAGCATGGGCTATTTATAGCCGCGCCGGCCCGGTGGTCACCTCGCGGCCGAGGATAACATCACTATGGCATGTCGACCACGTCGGTAAAAGGTACAGGGAGGGAGAACTATGGCATGCGCGCCACCGCGGTGGAATTTCACTGAGTCACGGCGGCCGCCGGTGAGTAACTTCGGCCGAGCTCAGGGGATGGTGCCACGTACGAGCTATTCTTCCCCGACGTTATCCACACCATACCGCCCATGAATCAGGATGGCGGTGGCACTAATTTTGGCGCAGAGAGGTCACCGGCGGTGAGCAAGCCGCGCTGGCAACCTGATCCACACGGGTTACTGTACCATGGAATGCTCCATCAGTGTTTCTGACAGGGGAATTTACAGAGCCAATAACTTCTAATGTTGTGCAGTAACATGATCGACACCCTTTAGCAAAGTTATAGTCCTAAGATCCAGCTACAATATTGTTATAGCAATCCTAGGCAAATACTTGCTTGATCATGCATTAATTCATGCCCAAAGTGCTTGCAGTTGCACTGCTTGTCTGAAGTTCAGAAATTAATCAGCCTGACAGCCAAAGTTTGAGCATGATTATCTCTAAATTTCTCACTAGAACATGGCTTGCTATCTTCAGCAAAATTGTTCTCCTTTGATTGGTCTTCAACTTTGATGTGGTGACCTAGGGCAAAAACCCTATGCTTTGAAAGTTACAAAGCCCCAAAGTGGAGCCTTCAACACTGAATTTCAGACTTAGTATAGAACTCAAATGAGGTCCATTTTGCATTTAATTCCAAAACTTAGGGTTTGGCTTTCAAGTCCACATACTTGTGAACCAAATGACTTAAAATACTTATTTGGCTTGGTTTTTGCACTTTAGCCCAAAAGTGGACTAATTTTGCACATAGGCCCCTAGGGTTTGGTTTTAGGGTTTTCCAGGGTTCCAATAAGGGTTTCTGGTATCCCAGGGGTATAAAAGTGATTCAAGTTTATTCTTGGGGTCATTTTATGACTTTTACCCTAAAGTCTTTAGGTTTTCTTAACTTGGGTTAAGTTTTACCCCTTTAATCCCTATTTAGGGTTAAATTCCCTATCCAGGGTCCTATTTGCAAAACACTTAAACAATACAACTTGTTTGAAATTTTTGCCTAGTGAATGCATTCTAGGTGTAACAAACATATGCAATGCCAATGCTTATGATGCCATGCTCAAATTTTAGTTAGAGTAACACCAGAGGTGTTACAACGTGCCCCAGCCCAGATGGGTCGGCGCGAGACGGAGCGCGAAGGGGGGAAAAGCCGGAGGGAGACAGGCGTAAAAGGGGAAACCCGCGGCCTTCGTGTTTGTCCCGCGCCCAGGTCGGGTGCGCTTGCAGTAGGGGGTTACAAGCGTCCGCGTGGGAGAGAGCAAGAGGCTTATGCGCGTGCCGTCCCGTCCTTCCCCGCGCGACCAACCTTTTGTAAGAGGGCCCTGGACCTTCCTTTTATAGGCGCAAGGAGAGGGTCCAGGTGTACAATGGGAGATGTAGCAGTGTGCTAACGTGTCTAGCGGGGAGGAGCTAGTGCCCTGAGTACATGCCGTCGTGGCAGCCGGAGAGGTTTTGGCACCCTATTCGTGTGATGTCGTGGCAGTCGGAGGAGCGCTGGAGCCTGGCGGAAGGACAACTGTCGGGGCTGTCGAGTCCTTGCTGACGTCTCCTTGCTTCCGTAAGGGGGCTGAGAGCCGCCGTCGTCATGGGGCATGCGGGGTGCCATCATTACTTGTTTACCGGGGCGAGCCAGATGGGACGCCGGTCTTGTTCCCCGTAGCCTGAGCTAGCTAGGGGTAGGGTAATGATGGCCCCTCCTGTGACGTGGTCGGTCCGAGCCCTGGGTTGGGCGAGGCGGAGGCTCCTCCGAGGTCGAGGTCGAGTCTGTCTTCCGAGGTCGAGGTCGAGTCCGAGCCCCTGGGTCGGGCGAGGCGGAGACCGTCGGCTGAGACCAGGGCTGAGTCCGAGCCCTGGGGTCGGGCGAGGCGGAGTTCGTCGTCTGAGGCCAGGGCTGAGTCCGAGCCCTGGGGTCGGGTGAGGCGGAGTTTGTCGTCTTCCGGGGCTGAGCCCGAGTCCGAGCCCTGGGGTCGGGCGAGGCGGAGTTCGTCATCTTCCGGGGCTGAGCCCGAGTCTGAGCCCTGGGGTCGGGCGAGGCGGAGTTCGTCGTCTTCTGGGGCTGAGCCCGAGTCCGAGCCCTGGGGTCGGGCGTGGCGGAGTTCGTCGTCTTCTGGGGCTGAGCCCGAGTCCGAGCCCTGGGGTCGAGCGAGGCAGAGCTTCCTATGGCGCTCGAGGCCGTACTTGGCTGCTGTCAGCCTCACTCTGTCGAGTGGCACAGCAGTCGGAGCGGCGCAGACGACGCTGTCCTTTTGTCAGGCCGGTCAGTGGAGTGGCGAAGTGACTGCGGTCACTTCGGCTCTGTCGACGGAAGGGCGCGCGTCAGGATAAAGGTGTCAGGCCACCTTTGCATTAAATGCTCCTGCGATACGGTCGGTCGGCGTGGCGATCGGGCCAAGGTTGCTTCTTGGCGAAGACTGGGCCTCAGGCGAGCCGAAGGTGTGTCCGTTGCTTGAGGGGGCCCTCGGGCGAGACGTGAATCCTCCGGGGTCGGCTGCCCTTGCCCAAGGCTGGGCTCGGGCGAGGCGAGATCGTGTCCCTTGAGTGGACCGAGCCTTGACTTAATCGCACCCATTAGGCCTTTGCAGTTTTGTGCTGATGGGGGTTACCAACTGAGATTAGGAGTCTTGGGGGTACCCCTAATTATGGTCCCCGACAGTATTCATCATTGGTGTAGGTTAAATTAGGTGAAAAACGTAAATTACGTGACATATATTTAGTGTTTGGAAGATGAGATAGATTAATCTAGAAAGATGTGTTATCAAACATGTGTGCCGAAGTGCATTGTAGTAGTGATGGCGTTAACTTGAACAAAGAGTCTCAAGTGCATGCCGTGCTATGGTTATAATTGAGATAGTAAATTATAAAGGTTGCACAATATGAGGTTCGATCGATGTAGTTAATATTGATTGAACTGTAGAGAGGTGGTGACATGCCGAAGTAGTCATCGCTTCCTCTGCGGTTAAGTCGAGGTCATGTGTGATCATGCTATTTACGTGGTGAATGTGTTTGTTGAATTTATGTGGTAATTTTAGTGCACTAAATGGCACAGATAAAAATTAGTAACTCTACTTGTTAGTTCCCACTTGGTTATTTTAACTCTAACAATTGTCAAAGTGTTAGAATAATTCAAGTATCTAGAACGCGACAATTCTTGAATTATATAGGAGCTGAAAATTTATTGATTGCTGTTTTGGACTGCACGCATTGTTTTCGTTGTGCTGTTTGTTTGATAAACCAAATCATGTTTTCTGTAGAAAGGTCATATAGGAGAGTTGTAGATAACATGATTATCTTGCTTGTACAAAAATTTGACAGCCATAAACCTGATCGTTTAAGAGTTGTGCTTTTCACAAGCCCAGCACCTGAATCTGTCGAATTTCTGAACAGATTTCAGAAATTGCAATGGTTGCTTAAGTTAATGTTGAAATAAGTTATTGATGGTCACAAGAAAGTTGTAGATAACTCTATATCTTACTTGTGTTAAAATTTGACAGCCATAGGTCTGACAGTTTAGGAGTTATGCTTTTTACAAATTCAGTAACTAAATCTGTCCAATTTCTGTACAGATTTTAGAGACTGTACTGTTTGCTTAAGTTAATGTTTGAATCAGTCCTTGTAGATTATAAGAAAGTTGTAGATGCTTTTAGTATCTTGCTGGTGTTAAAATTGCATAACTAAAGGCCTGACGGTTTAAGAGTTATGAGTTTTACAACTTGGTTGCTGTGTTCTGTCCACTGACAGAACAGATTTCAAAAACTGTGTTGTTTGATTTAGTTAAACATTGAATTACTTCTTGGTGATTATAAAAGTTATTTAGTGCTTTTGCTGAGCTTTCCAAAAAGTCTTGGATAACTCTTTTTGGTGATCTGAAGATTAAGTTATGGATGTTTAAAGTCTGAAGACTGATTCTGTCCCATTCTGGACAGCAAAGCCTTCTAATGTCTTTTATTCTTAGTTAAACATTGAATCGCCTTAAGATGTTTATAAATGATATGTAGACAATTTAATTACCTTTCCAGAAAGTCTAGGATCAATTTGTTTGGATGTCTGAATCTTCAGTTATGAATTTTTTTAGTCACAAGTCTGAATCTGTCCAACTCTGGACAGCGCTGTTGTGTTAACACCTTTTGACCTTGCTAAGTGTTTAATCATGCTGTGATGACAATACCAAAGTTGTAAAGAACTTTTCAAGCTTTCTAGAAAGTCCCAGTTTATTAATTTTGGGTTTATATTTGAAAAGTTATGATTGAAACAAGTAGCTGCTGTGTTGCTGTCCCGAAAATCTGCAAATGCGCATTTGATTGTTTAGTTCACCCTTCTCGCTAAAAATGTTGGTTTGCTCTTAAGTAAGGTAGACTTGCCATGGCTAAGCTAGATATGACATGTGTGCCTTGTCTTATATGTTCCTTTATCTAGTGGTGCGATATAGGAGTTCCTTAGACATTGACGCTTATATCCTCTATTGAATTTGTGTTGTCGATGATGCTTGTGCGCGATTAATAGGAGAACTAATGAAAAGCCGTATCCAAACAAATAAAATCTGCGTACCTGTAATGTCATAGTTGTGTTGCGTAAATAAATAAAATGTTGTTGTGTTTTTAAAGGTGTTAATATTGGACGTCGATAACGTGTAGATAACTAATGCTAGCGTATGGTTGTTTACGGTGTCTTCTCATTTAATGTTTGGTTCGCCGTTGTGTCTTTGTATATCTTGTGTTACTTTCATTATATTCATACATATGCATCTTGCATCTCATATAGGACCGAGAGATGATGATCGAGCAACTGATGTGGTGCCAACCACAAGATGTAGTTGGTGGACGACCTGAAGAGTGATGAACATGACCAGTAGATGCTCGCCAAGCGAGTACCTCCCCCAGCAAACACTATCTAAGTGTTAAAATAAAGGCAAGCCCCGGTTTTATGCATAACCGTCATATATGCTATTTTACTGCACTTAATGTTTGTAGGGTTGTACTGTGCACTTAAGTGTAGGAGTTGCCTGAAACCCTAGTTGCATGAACTCAGGATTCCTTTTTGAGATGAATACTAGTATGCTAGGTCGAGTAGCTGCTTTGCTAATTAGGGATCTCGGTAGAAGTCGAGTGATTTTTCTAGCACTTGCGCGAGGTCAGGAATTAGTTGTACCCACTTTCATATCATATTGATGATTGGTCTGTGGACACGGATCCATGGGGGTGCGTGGTCTACAAGATGAAATTGGAATAAGGATTAACGTGCGGATACCTGTGTCAAGCGTTTGAACGTACTAAACATATACCGAGAAATATGGTAAATCGGTAAGCCTAGTACCTGATTGAACCTGGCAGCAGATTGCCCTCCTCACGCGACCTGAGACGTGGTCTCCCATTCCGGTTATGGTGGGTACAAGTGAGAGCACCTAGAGGGGGGGGGGGTGAATAGGTGATCCTGTAAAAACTTAACTTATAGCCACAAAAACTTGTTAAGGGTTAGCACAATAATTGCCAAGTGGCTAAAGAGGAAATCTTGCACAATACGACTATCACAGAGAATTCAACACAGAGGAGACACGGTGATTTATCCCGTGGTTCGGCCAAGTACAAAACTTGCCTACTCCACGTTGTGGCGTCCCAACGGACGAGGGTTGCAATCAACCCCTCTCAAGCGGTCCAAAGACCCACTTGAATACCACGGTGTTATGCCTTGCTTATCTTTATCCCACTCGCGAGGAATCTCCACAAATTGGAGTCTCTCGCCCTTACACTTAAGATTCACAAAGAAGCACGGAGTAAGGGAGGGAAGCAACACACACAAATCCACAGCGAAATGCGCACACACGCGGCCAAGAATCGAGCTCAAAGACTATCTCACAGTTTCTCACAAGAACGGAGCTCGAATCACTTAGAATCACAAACGGATGCGCAAAGACTTAGTGTGGATGATCAAGAATGCTCAAGAGTTGCTTGGTGTTCTCCTCCATGCGCCTAGGGGTCCCTTTTATAGCCCCAAGGCAGCTAGGAGCCGTTGAGAGCAAATCCAGAAGGCCAATCTTGCCTTCTGTCGTCGGGCGCACTGGACAGTCCGGTGCACACCGGACACTGTCCGGTGCCCGATTTATTTCCATAAACAGCTCAGCCGACCGTTGCCGACCGTTGCAGATCTGGCGCACCGGACAGTCCGGTGCACACCGGACAGTCCGGTGCCCCCTTTCGACCGTTGGCTTGGCCACGTGTCCTGCGCAGATCGCGCGGCCGACCGTTGGCCCTGGCCGACCGTTGGCTCACCGGACAGTCCGGTGCACACCGGACAGTCCGGTGCACACCGGACAGTCCGGTGAATTTTAGCCGTACGCCGTCAGCCAATTCCCGAGAGCGGCCACTTCGGCCGAGGCAGCCTGGCGCACCGGACACTGTCCGGTGCACCACCGGACAGTCCGGTGCCCCAGACAGAAACAGCCCCTTGGCTGTACACAGCCACCTCTTTCCTTTTTCTTTTTCTTCCTGTTTCCAATACTTAGACAAGTATATTAGTACACAAAACCAATGTACTAAGACTTAGAAACATACCTTTGCTCTAGATTTGCACTTTGTTCATCCATGGGCATTGATTCACATTTAAGCACTTGTGTTGACACTCAATCACCAAAATACTTAGAAATGGCCCAAGGGCACATTTCCCTTTCAATCTCCCCCTTTTTGGTGATTTATGCCAACACAACATAAAGCAACTAGAACAAGTGCAAAATCACTTCAAATAAAACTCAAATTGATTTTGATTCAATTTTGGCATATATGGATCATCCTTTGCCACCACTTGGTTTGTTTTTGCAAATCAAACTCAAATCTCTATCTCTAAGTCAAACACACATGTTGAAGCATAAAGAGAGTCATTCCAAAAGAGATTGATCAAGGATTTCAAAAACTCCCCCTATTTCCCATAATCAACACTTCTCCCCACAAGAAGCCAACTTTTGACAAGAGAGACAATATGAGACAATAAAAGAGTTTAACAAAACAAAAACTCTATTCTACTATTTTCAAAATCTCTCAAGTGATAGCTGATCCATTTATCGCTTTGGCCTTTATTTTCTCCCCCTTTGGCATCAAGCACCAAAACGGGATCAATCTTGGCCTTTTAACCTCATTGCCTCACCAAAGTCTTCAATTAAGAGCAAATGGCAATAAGATTTCATGAGATGAACTTGGAATTAGTTACCCTCTCATCGGAGTGCAGTGGAAGTCTTTCATGGTCCAAGTCCACCTTTTCCCTTTAAATCCACCTTCGAGACTAAATCAAGCAAACTCAAGCAAATGGTTAGTCTCAAAGGGTCAAGTTGTAACACATCTCCCCCTAAACATGTGCATCACTTTGCAACGGACTTGTGAGGTCCAGGGAGTGTTTGTACAACTTGAGCACCACAATAAGCAACAAAATGCAGAATGAACCTGATCAAAGGCATAAACACATGTATGCTACAATTCAATCCAAGTTTCGCGAATCTAAGACATTTAGCTCACTACGCAGCCTGCAAAAGGTCTTCTCATCTAGAGGCTTGGTAAAGATATCGGCTAGCTGGTTCTCGGTGCTAACATGAAACACTTCGATATCTCCCTTTTGCTGGTGGTCTCTCAAAAAGTGATGTCGGATGTCTATGTGCTTTGTGCGGCTGTGTTCAACAGGATTTTCCGCCATGCGGATAGCACTCTCATTATCACATAGGAGTGGGACTTTGCTCAGATTGTAGCCAAAGTCCCGGAGGGTTTGCCTCATCCAAAGTAGTTGCGCGCAACACTGTCCTGCGGCAACATACTCGGCCTCAGCGGTGGATAGGGCAACGGAGGTTTGTTTCTTAGAGTTCCATGACACCAGGGACCTTCCTAAGAATTGGCACGTCCCTGATGTACTCTTCCTATCGACCTTACATCCAGCATAGTCGGAATCTGAGTATCCAACCAAGTCAAAGGTAGACCCCTTTGGATACCAGAGTCCGAAGCAAGGCGTAGCAACTAAATATCTAAGAATTCGCTTCACCGCCACTAAGTGACACTCCTTAGGATCGGATTGAAATCTAGCACACATGCATACGCTAAGCATAATATCCGGTCTACTAGCACATAAATAAAGTAAAGACCCTATCATTGACCGGTATGCTTTTTGATCAACGGACTTACCTCCTTTGTTGAGGTCTGTGTGTCCGTCGGTTCCCATCGGCGTCTTTGCGGGCTTGGCGTCCTTCATCCCAAACCTTTTTAGTAAGTCTTGCGTGTACTTCGTTTGGGAGATGAAGGTGCCATCCTTGAGTTGCTTCACTTGGAACCCAAGGAAGTAGTTCAACTCGCCCATCATCGACATCTCGAATTTCTGCGTCATCACCCTGCTAAACTCTTCACAAGACTTTTGGTTAGTAGAACCAAATATTATGTCATCGACATAAATTTGGCACACAAACAAATCACCATTACAAGTCTTAGTAAAAAGAGTTGGATCGGCTTTCCCAACCTTGAAAGCATTAGCAACTAAGAAATCTCTAAGGCATTCATACCATGCTCTTGGGGCTTGCTTAAGTCCATAGAGCGCCTTAGAGAGCTTACACACATGGTCGGGGAACCGATCATCCTCGAAGCCAGGGGGTTGCTCTACGTACACCTCCTCCTTGATCGGCCCGTTGAGGAAAGCGCTCTTCACATCCATTTGGTACAACCTGAAAGAATGGTGAGCAGCATATGCTAGCAAGATACGAATTGACTCTAGCCTAGCCACAGGAGCAAAAGTCTCCTCAAAGTCCAAACCTGCGACTTGGGCATAACCTTTTGCCACAAGTCGAGCCTTGTTCCTCGTCACTACCCCGTGCTCGTCCTGTTTGTTGCGGAACACCCACTTGGTTCCCACAACATTTTGCTTCGGACGAGGCACCAGTGTCCAAACTTCATTGCGCTTGAAGTTGTTTAGCTCCTCCTGCATGGCCAACACCCAGTCCGGATCTAGCAAGGCCTCCTCTACCCTGAAAGGCTCAATAGAAGAGACAAAGGAGTAATGCTCACAAAAATTAACTAATCGAGATCGAGTAGTTACTCCCTTGCTAATGTCACCCAGAATTTGATCGACGGGATGATCCCTTTGAATCATCGCTCGAACTTGGGTTGGAGGTGCCGGTTGCGCTTCTTCCTCCATCACTCGATCATCTTGTGCTCCCCCTTGATCACACGCCTCCTGTTGATGAACCTGTTCATCGTCTTGAGTTGGGGGTTGCACCATAGTTGAGGAGGGAGGTTGATCTTGCTCCAATTGTTCCTGTGGTCGCACATCACCAATCGCCATGGTGCGCATAGCGGCCGTTGGAACGTCTTCTTCATCTACATCATCAAGATCAACAACTTGCTCTCTTGGAGAGCCATTAGTCTCATCAAATACAACGTCGCTAGAGACTTCAACCAAACCCGATGATTTGTTGAAGACTCTATACGCCTTTGTATTTGAATCATAACCTAACAAAAACCCTTCTACAGCTTTGGGAGCAAATTTAGAATTTCTACCCTTCTTCACTAGAATGTAGCACTTGCTCCCAAATACACGAAAGTAAGATACATTGGGTTTGTTACCGGTTAGTAGCTCATACGATGTCTTCTTGAGGAGGCGGTGAAGGTAGACCCTGTTGATGGCGTGACAAGCCGTGTTCACGGCTTCCGACCAGAAACATTCGGGGGTCTTGAATTCTCCAAGCATCGTCCTCGCCATATCAATTAGCGTCCTGTTCTTCCTCTCTACCACACCATTTTGCTGTGGTGTGTAGGGAGCGGAGAACTCGTGCTTGATCCCTTCCTCCTCAAGGAACTCCTCCACTTGAAGGTTCTTGAATTCGGACCCGTTGTCGCTCCTTATCTTCTTCACCTTGAGCTCAAACTCATTTTGAGCTCTCCTGAGGAAGCGCTTGAGGGTCCCTTGGGTTTCAGACTTATCCTGCAAAAAGAACACCCAAGTGAAGCGGGAAAAGTCATCAACAATAACTAAACCATACTTACTTCCCCCTATGCTCAGATAGGCGACGGGTCCGAAGAGGTCCATATGCAGCAGCTCCAGGGATCTTGAAGTGGTCATCACATTCTTGCTGTGATGCGCTCCTCCCACCTGTTTCCCTGCTTGACAAGCTGCACAAGGTCTATCTTTTTCGAAATGAACATTGGTTAGACCTATCACATGTTCTCCCTTTAGAAGCTTGTGGAGGTTCTTCATCCCCACATGTGCTAAGCGGCGATGCCACAGCCAGCCCATGCAAGTCTTAGCCATTAAGCATGCATCTAGACCGGCTTCTTCTTTTGCAAAATCAACTAGGTAAAGCTTGCCGTCTAATACACCCTTAAAAGCTAATGAACCATCACTTCTTCTAAAGACAGACACATCTACATTTGTAAATAGACAGTTATACCCCATATGACATAATTGACTAACAGATAGCAAATTATATCCAAGACTCTCTACTAAAAATACATTAGAGATAGAATGCTCATTAGAGATTGCAATTTTACCTAACCCTTTTACCTTGCCTTGATTCCCATCACCGAATATAATTGAATCCTGGGAATCCTTATTCTTGACGTAGGAAGTGAACATCTTCTTCTCCCCCGTCATATGGTTTGTGCATCCGCTGTCGATAATCCAGCTTGATCCCCCGGATGCATAAACCTGCAAGGCAAATTTAGGCTTGGGACTTAGGTACCCAACTCTTGTTGGGTCCTACAAGGTTAGTGCAAATTTCCTTAGGGACCCAAATGCAAGTTTTGTCTCCCTTGCATTTTGCCCCTAACTTCCTAGCAATTACCTTCTTACCCTTTCTACAAATAGCAAAGGAAGCATTGCAAGCATAATAAATGGTAGAAGGTTTGTTCACAACTTTTCTAGGAACATGAGCAAAATTTCTCCTAGGCATATGCACAACATTTCTCCTACACATATCTCTATCATGCTTGTAGGAAGAACTAGAAGCAAACATGGCATGAGAATCATAAACATGTGGATCAAAATCATTATAAGCATTTCTAGCATGTCTCCTATCATGGTACAAGAAAGCATGGTTCCTTTTAGCACTACTAGCCATAGGGGCCTTCCCTTTCTCCTTGACGAAGATGGGAGACTTATGGCTTGTTAAGTTCTTGGCCTCTCTCTTGAAGCCAAGACCATCCTTAATTGAGGGGTGTCTACCAACCGTGTAGGCATCCCTTGCAAATTTTATTTTATCAACTTCACTCTTGCTAGTCTTAAGTTGAGCATTAAGACTAGCCATTTCATCATTTAGTTTTGAAATTGAAACTAAGTGTTCACTACAAGCATTAACATCAAAATCCTTACACCTAGTGCAAATTGTAATACTTTCAACACAAGAGTTACTTGCTACTTCTAGTTTAGCAGTTAAAACATTAATTTCACCTTTTAAAGAAGAAATGGTTTCATTACAAGTAGAAAGTTCACAAGAAAGTATTCCATTTCTTTTAACTTCTAGAGCAAGTGAATTTTGTGCACTAACAAATTTATCATGTTCTTCATATAAAAGGTCTTCTTGTTTCTCTAAGATTCTATCCTTTTCATTTAAGGCATCAATCAACTCATTAATCTTAGCTATCTTAGTTCTATCCAATCCCTTGAATAAACTAGAGTAATCAATTTCATCCTCACTAGATTCATCATCTCTAGAAGAATCATAAGTATTAGCATTACGAGTGATTACCTTCTTTTCCCTTGCCATGAGGCAAGTGTGATGCTCGTTGGGGAAGAGAGCCGATTTGTTGAAGGCAGTGGCGGCGAGTCCTTCGTCGTCGGAGTCGGACGAAGAGCAATCCGAATCCCACTCCTTTCCAAGGTGTGCTTCGCCTTTGGCCTTCTTGTAAACCTTCTTGTTCTCTCTCTTCCCATTTTTCCCTTGCTCCTGGTCACTATCATTTTCGGGACAGTTAGCAATAAAATGACCAAGCTTACCGCATTTGAAGCATGATCGCTTTCCCTTGGTCTTGGCCTTGCTTGGCTGTCCCTTTTGACCTTTTAGCGCCGTCTTGAATCTTTTAATGATGAGAGCCATCTCTTCATCATTGAGCCCGGCTGCCTCAACTTGCGCCACCTTGCTAGGTAGCGACTCCTTGCTCCTCGTTGCCTTTAGAGCAATGGGTTGAGGTTCGTGGAGTGGACCGTTCAATGCGTCGTCGACGTATCTTGCCTCCTTGATCATCATCCGCCCGCTCACGAATTTTCCAAGAACTTCCTCGGGCGTCATCATCGTGTACCTGGGATTCTCACGAATATTGTTCACGAGATGAGGATCAAGAACAGTAAAGGACCTGAGCATTAGGCGGACGACGTCGTGATCCGTCCAACGCGTGCTTCCGTAGCTCCTTATTTTGTTGATAAGAGTCTTGAGCCGGTTGTAAGTTTGAGTTGGCTCCTCTCCCCTTATCATGGCGAATCGTCCAAGCTCACCCTCCACCAACTCCATCTTGGTGAGCATGGTGATGTCGTTCCCCTCGTGAGAGATCTTGAGGGTGTCCCATATCTGCTTGGCATTGTCCAAGCCGCTCACCTTATTGTACTCTTCCCTGCACAAAGATGCTAAGAGAACAGTAGTAGCTTGTGCATTTCTATGAATTTGTTCATTTATAAGCATAGGGCTATCCGAGCTATCAAACTTCATTCCATTCTCCACAATCTCCCATATGCTTGGATGGAGAGAGAATAAGTGACTACGCATTTTGTGACTCCAAAATCCGTAGTCCTCCCCATCGAAGTGTGGAGGTTTGCCAAGAGGAATGGAAAGCAAATGCGAATTCGAACTATGTTGAATACGAGAATAATCAAATGAAAAGTTCGAATTGACCGTCTTTTTGTAGTCGTTGTCATCATCCTTTTGGGAAGAAGTAGACTCATCACTATCGTCATAGTAGATGATCTCCTTGATGCGCCTTGTCTTCTTCTTCTTTCCTTCCTTCCGTCTATGCCCCGAGCCGGAGTCGGTAGGCTTGTCGTCCTTCGGCTCGTTGGCGAAGGATTCCTTTTCTTTGTCGTTGATCACGATTCCCTTCCCCTTAGGATCCATCTCTTCGGGCGATAAGTCCCTTTGTGAAGAGAACGGCTTTGATACCAATTGAGAGCACCTAGAGGGGGGGGGGGTGAATAGGTGATCCTGTAAAAACTTAACTTATAGCCACAAAAACTTGTTAAGGGTTAGCACAATAATTGCCAAGTGGCTAAAGAGGAAATCTTGCACAATACGACTATCACAGAGAATTCAACACAGAGGAGACACGGTGATTTATCCCGTGGTTCGGCCAAGTACAAAACTTGCCTACTCCATGTTGTGGCGTCCCAACGGACGAGGGTTGCAATCAACCCCTCTCCAGCGGTCCAAAGACCCACTTGAATACCACGGTGTTATGCCTTGCTTATCTTTATCCCACTCGCGAGGAATCTCCACAAATTGGAGTCTCTCGCCCTTACACTTAAGATTCACAAAGAAGCACGGAGTAAGGGAGGGAAGCAACACACACAAATCCACAGCGAAATGCGCACACACACGGCCAAGAATCGAGCTCAAAGACTATCTCACAGTTTCTCACAAGAACGGAGCTCGAATCACTTAGAATCACAAACGGATGCGCAAAGACTTAGTGTGGATGATCAAGAATGCTCAAGAGTTGCTTGGTGTTCTCCTCCATGCGCCTAGGGGTCCCTTTTATAGCCCCAAGGCAGCTAGGAGCCGTTGAGAGCAAATCCAGAAGGCCAATCTTGCCTTCTGTCGTCGGGCGCACTGGACAGTCCGGTGCACACCGGACACTGTCCGATGCCCGATTTATTTCCATAAACAGCTCAGCCGACCGTTGCCGACCGTTGCAGATCTGGCGCACCGGACAGTCCGGTGCACACCGGACAGTCCGGTGCCCCCTTTCGACCGTTGGCTTGGCCACGTGTCCTGCGCAGATCGCGCGGCCGACCGTTGGCCCTGGCCGACCGTTGGCTCACCGGACAGTCCGGTGCACACCGGACAGTCCGGTGAATTTTAGCCGTACGCCGTCAGCCAATTCCCGAGAGCGGCCACTTCGGCCGAGGCAGCCTGGCGCACCGGACACTGTCCGGTGCACCACCGGACAGTCCGGTGCCCCAGACAGAAACAGCCCCTTGGCTGTACACAGCCACCTCTTTCCTTTTTCTTTTTCTTCCTGTTTCCAATACTTAGACAAGTATATTAGTACACAAAACCAATGTACTAAGACTTAGAAACATACCTTTGCTCTAGATTTGCACTTTGTTCATCCATGGGCATTGATTCACATTTAAGCACTTGTGTTGACACTCAATCACCAAAATACTTAGAAATGGCCCAAGGGCACATTTCCCTTTCAACAAGTGCGGTCACTGCACGACGGCAGTCGGGGTCAGTGAGGCATTGTACGCCAAGGCGGTGAGCCCCTCTGTGCTGACGGGGAATCGATGGGGACAATTGATGTGTGTGGGGACGGAGTGCCTCGCCATGTCGTGTGTTTAGGTTTACCTTGCAAGGATAAAAAACTCGATTTGAATCGTCTGCTTCTCGCAGCTAATGAGACTGCTTGATCCATTGTACTGCATTGAGTAATAAGTGGAAATGAGGTGACTGGCAAAAGATGTTGATTGATAAAATGTTTGATACTATGTATGAATAGCTAGGTACTCATCTAGTTAAAAAGGATCATACTAAAACTTGAAAAGCTAAAACTTGATTTTAGACTCAGCTAGTGCTTTTGGCAAACCAAACCACTCAGCCAAACAGCTGCATGTCTAGAGGTAGAGGAGTAGACTCCTCACACCAGGTAAGTCTAGCTGAGTATTAGTATACTCAGCCTTGCTTGTGGCATAATTTTTGCAGGTACCTCCTTGATTTGGTTGATGGTGTGACTTGGCCTTCATCCCTGCCACCGGGATAGATGGTCGAGTGGGTTACTGCTTCCGCAGGAGAGGACCAGGAGGAGTAGCGTGGCCAGGCTTCGCCATGTTACTCGGTTTTCTCCGTTAGTTATTTCCGCTGCATTAAAATTTATGGTTATTATTTCTGAAACTCCGATAATGTAACCACTAATGATACTTTCTTAATTTATGGTATTATGCTTTATTGTATTTCTCTGTGCCTCACCTTCATGTGAGCTAGTGGTATTCGATCCTGGATAAGTGGCTTTATCGGACTAGATCCGAGGGACTGACGTTTTATTCCTATTTAAGTGTGGTCTAGCCTCTAAGGTGGGACTTAGGCACTTAAGTTGGAATAATTCGGGCGGTTCCGCCACAGCTGGTATCGGAGCGAATACCATTACAGAGAAGTCAATAATTCATGATTTCCAACCTTTTCTAAAGTAAAACTTGCTTAGAAACCAATGTTGGATAGATGTCAGGACGATAAGTTAGACCTAGGACGTGAAGCCCTAGGAATAGATGGGTAGCTAGGTGGCTAGTTATTTAAGCCATAAAGGCTACTACTACTATTAATAAGGATGTTGTAGAGGCATCCGAAAAAAGTAGTTAGGTCTGAGAAGACGTCTAGAATGAGCATGCATCATGATTGTTGCATTATAATTGTCTCTTATGCATCAACCTGCTTCTCTCACCTTTATTCCAATAATAAGAAATTGTGAATAATGTGATGTACTGTTATGTTAGAAACGCCTTACCTCGTGTTAGATTGGTAAGACTTGTTCGGTCGTGTTATGTGTTTCTCTTGCCTTGCTATCTGGAAGGTACGATAGTTGTTCAGTCCATTTTGCCTCCAACCAATAAAAATTGTTGCCTGTTTTGCCAACAAAAGAACCCCCAAACGACCTTGAGTTAGCGAGTGAAACCTCTTAACAAAAAAAATCATGCTTGAGTTGGTATTTTCTAGCCCTTGTGTGTTTTACCCTGGAAGTTAAACCTGCACAGCTTGTAGACCCCCGTAGCTTAACCACTAGCCAAACCGAAACTTCCTTGTGCATGTGGTTATGTAAAAAAACATCATTTGTTGTCTAGTTGCGCAAACCATGACCAAGCCATGTTCTTTCCATAAATCCTTGTCCCTAAAACTTCATAGCATTCTTTTGATCATCCTAGCTGATCCTGTTTGCCTACCTCTCCTTTTGCCTAGATCTGGTAATCCTTTTTCTTGTGAATCATGTTGGCTGTATCATCCGTATCTCGGGATCCCTATGATTCTACCCTATTATCTGGTTATCCGCTATAACCCATTCTCAAGTATCGGATGTCGACTAATCTAATCTCTCATTTTTGGTTAGTCTCGAGCCAGGATCATGATGTTGTTATCAATATTATCTCTAAACAGTGTATCCATTTAGTTCAATGGATGTTGCGGTTGCCTTTGGTTTCCGGATGTCTCAAAAAGCTCGACAATCTATTTTGATCTCATGGTCGGTTCATCCTCATATCAAATCTCGTGCTAATCTCTGACCTGATAATCTCCATGTTGATCATAAAATAGTTCTCTGAGTTAAAGAAAGATTCTCATGTGATACTCTCTTGCCAACAATCTTTGCTTCAACTCTGGTCACATTCTTGTTTTCTGAGCCATACTCTCATGGGCTCCAACTATTCGTGCTATGTGAATTTCTTATTGGTTGCGTTTGGTAATGATGTCATGACTAACGACCGATGGTACCGCGACGAAACCGAGAGCCTCCTGTGGGCGCGCACACATGGTTGAGCTGCTCGGCACGCGCTGGTATCATGGTTAATAGTCATGATCCATTACGAGACTATACTGATGTGCTATCCTTTATGAACACTCTCTCAGAATGATTGCTGCATTATATCTCGATATGTCGCTATATTCTAACCAAATCTATCTTCAGTATCTGGTCAGATCCCATCTCATGAATTTGCATCTATCTCCAGCCTGGGAGTTACATGCTTCTCCACCCTTGAAGATCCTCATTCGAATCTCGGGACGAGATTCTTTTTAAGGGGGGAAGGCTGTGACACCCCAGGTGTCAGTTTCGTGTTATGTCGGGAGATTTGTCCCTAACTTGAAGGCTCAGTGAAAATTTCCTATTTCTTGATCGTGTCTATCTCCGTTTATCAGGATTATTCATGGAAGTTCACCGAATTCAGAGTTATTCGATCGCGAGAAACAACCAATTTTGGAGCGTGTTAAAACTTTTAATTCTCGGAACAAAATGCAGACTCGAAGATCATTCTCGAATTATAAATCTCATCTGAAGCTCTTTAAATCAAACTCTCGACGGCTGTTATTTGATCTGAGCCCGAGTCTAATTTTTCGAACCTTGATCTATGTCCGACTATTTTAATCCGAGTCCGTACTCTCAAATGGAATACTCAATATGTCGTCCTCTAATCAATTTTATCCGACTCGGCTAAATATCTCATGTCCGAACTGAACTCAAACCCCGTATCGACAACGATTTTAAAATATCACGATTCGCATTCTCCGACTAAAATTCCAAAGCCGATCAAATCTCAGGACGATTTATTTCTGAATCACGCGTTGAGAATTATTTCGAGCGAAGTCAAATCAAACTCTCGGCCGAATTAATCGCTCAATCGTTCGTTCGTCCGAACTCTCGTTCACTCTGTTTTGCGTACCGACGAAATCCGCACGAGCCTTTTTCCGGAAAATATTTAGCGCAGCCCGAATTACATGTTTTGGGCCAAGCCCATTTAAAACCCAGCCCATTAGGCCCACTAAGAAACCCTAACCCTAAGGCTTCTCTATAAATATGGACCCCCTTTCCCTTGCACTTGGGCTGTTTTGCACTCCCACCCCTATCTTTTTTTTAGCCGCCACCAGCAGCTTCTTCTCCCTCGCGCGTGTCTTCTTCCCTTGGAGCCGAGCTCCTCTCCTCCATGGCGTGGACGAGCTCCCTCCCCTGCTGTTGCTCGCCCTACAGGGATGGAGAGCAGCCATGCACTCCCTGCAGGCAAGCAGTCGCTCCAGCCGGCGTTCCCTGTCCTCCCCCTAGGCGTGTCCTCTGCTCCATAGCCCAGCCATGGTGGCCGCCGAGCTCCCTGATCCCATCTCCTCTACCCGACGCCCTCCCTGCTCCTTCTTTGGCGAGCGGCGCCTCTGCTCTCCCTCCCCATGGCGCCACCCCCTGCAGCTTTCCCTCTACCTCGACGCCCCTCCCTGCTTGGACGCATGGCCGAGCTCCCTTGGAGTAGGCGCCTCCAGCAGCCATGGCACCCTTCCTAGTTCTCCAGCGCCCTCCCTGCCATCTTCCCTCCCATGGCCGAGCTCCATTCCAGCATGGACGCCGCCCCTTGCTGTTCCTTGCGCCCTCCTCTGCACAGCGCCCAGAAATTGCAGCAGCAGCTCCTCCCCTTCTCTCCATGGCCGGCGCTCAGAGCTCCAGCCGCTCCTCCAACTCCCCATGGCGTACTGCAGCAGACGCCTTGGAGCATCCCCGCCATGGCTCGCGACTCGGTGTCCTCCCTGCTTGCGTGCTGCTGCGCAGTGCCCCGTCGGTGCTTGCTATGTGCTCGACGAAATGCGCAGCAAGCCACACGTCGTCGATTTCCTGCAGCAGCCCCGGCGTCTCCGCGCTCTGCGGGCTCGCTGTTTTATAAAGCGCAGTGAACAACACGCCGTCGACACTCGCCGGTTGTTTGCTGTTTTTGCGCAGCCCCGTCGTCGTCGTCATTCACCCCGGTGAGACCGCGACGCTCCATGTTCGATTCTGTCGGCGTTTCGAGACCGGGGGTCCCTCAGGCCGACGAGTGAGTGCCGCGTGCCCCAGCCCAGATGGGTCGAGCGCGTGGGCGAGCACAAAGGGGGGAGAGAGCAAGGCGGCCGGAGTCCGACGTGAGAGAGGTGGGAATCCCGCGGCCTTCGTGTTCGTCCCACGCCCAGGTCGGGTGTGCTTGCAGTAGGGGGTTACAAGCGTCCACGCAGGAGAGGGAAGCGAGCGGCCCCAAGAGAGCGCCTGTCCCGTCCTCGTCCCCGCGCGACCAACCCTCTCTAAGAGGGCCCTGGTCCTTCCTTTTATAGGCGTAAGGAGAGGATCCAGGTGTACAACGGGGGTGTAGCAGAGTGCTACGTGTCTAGCGGGGGAGAGCTGACGCCCTAAGTACATGCCAATGTGGCAGCCGGAGAGATCTTGGCACCCTGCTGGTGTGATGTCGTGGCCGTCGGAGGAGCGACGGTGCCTAGCGGAGGGACAGCTGTTGGAGCGGTCGAGTCCTTGCTGACGTCCACCTGCTTCCGTAAGAGAGCTGAGAGCCGCCATCGTCACAGAGCGTGCAGGGCGCCATCATTGCCTATCTGGCGGAGCTGGCCAGATGGGACACCGGTCTTGTTCCCTGCGGCCCGAGTCAGCTTGGGGTAGGGTGATGATGGCGCCTCCCGTTGACGTGGCTGGCCTGCGCCCTAGGCTGGGCGATGTGGAGGCTCCTCCGAAGCCGAGGTCGAGTCTGTCTTCCATGGCCGAGGCCGAGTCCGAGCCCCTGGGTCGGGCGAGGCGGAGGTCGTCGGCAGAGGCCAAGGCGGAGTCCGAGCCCTGGGGTCGGGCGGAGCGAAGTTCGTCGTCTTCTGAGGCTGAGCCCGAGTCCGAGCCCTGGGTCGGGCAGAGCAGAGTTCGCCGTCTTCCGGGTCTTAGCCCGAGTCCGAGCCCTGGGTCGGGCGGAGCGGAGTTCGCCGTCTTCCGGGTCTTAGCCCGAGTCCGAGCCCTGGGTCGGGCGGAGCGGAGTTCGCCGTCTTCCAGGACTTAGCCCGAGTCCGAGCCCTGGGTCGGGCGGAGCGGAGTTCGCCGTCTTCTAGGACTTAGCCCGAGTCCGAGCCCTGGGTCGGGCGGAGCGGAGCTTCCTATGGTGCCTTTGGCAGGGCCTGACTGCCTGTCAGTCTCACTCTGTCGAGTGGCACTGTAGTCGGAGTGGCGCAGGCGGCGCTGTCCTTCTGTCAGACCGGTCAGTGGAGCGGCAAAGTGACGGCGGTCACTTCGGCTCTGCCGGAGGGCGCGCGTCAGGATAAAGATGTCAGGCCACCTTTGCATTAAATGCTCCTGCGACTTGGTCGGTCGGTGCGGCGATTTAGTCAGGGTTGCTTCTTAGCGAAGGCAGGGCCTCGGGCGAGCCGGAGATGTGTCTGCCGTTGGAGGGGGGCCTCGGGCGAGACGGAAACCCTCTGGGGTCGGCTGCCCTTGTCCGAGGCTAGGCTCGGGCGAGGCGTGATCGAGTCACTCGAATGGACTGATCCCTGACTTAATCGCACCCATCAGGCCTTTGCAGCTTTATGCTGATGGGGGTTACCAGCTGAGAATTAGGAGTCTTGAGGGTACCCCTAATTATGGTCCCCGACAGTAGCCCCCGAGCCTCGAAGGGAGTGTTAACACTCGCTTGGAGGCTTTCGTCGCACTTTTTTGCAAGGGGACCAGCCTTTCTCGGTTGCATTTTGTTCCGGTGGGTGCGCGCGAGCGCACCCGCCGGGTGTAGCCCCGAGGCCTCGGAGGAGTGGTTTCACTCCTTCGAGGTCTTAATGCCTTGCGTAACGCTTCGGCTGGTCTGGTTGTTCCCTCATGCGAACTGGCCGTAGCCCGGGTGTACGGTCGGGGCCCAAGTTCTCGGGCTGGTATGTTGACGCTGTCAACGGTTTGGCCGGAGCCGGGTTTGCGAGAGCAGCCCCCGAGCCTCTGCACAGGGCGAGAGGGCGATCAGGGACAGACTCGGCTTTTTTACATACGCCCCTACGTCACCTTTCCGCAAGGAGGAGGGGGAAAGCGCCATGTTACCCTCGATGGGCACCGAACATGGTGTCTCCGGTGAGCTGCAAGCGGGTAATCCGAGTGGACGTCCGTGCCCCGTTCGTTAGGGGTCGGCTAGGGGCCCAGAGGCACGCCCAAAAGTACCTGCGGGTGATCTGCCGGACCCGGTCCCCTGGCGACGGGGTCCGAGGGCTCGATGCCTCCCTCCGATGGGATTCCGTTACAAGATCGCTCCCGCTGGTCTCGGAAATGTCCTAGGGTACCTCGGGAGCGCAGCCCGAGCCTCGGTTATGTATCGAACGTACCCCTGGTCATCCCTCGCTCGGTGTCTGAGGCGACTGTGAACCCTTCGGGGGCCAGCCTTCGAACCCCTGATCAGTAATGGGCGCGGAGCCCGGGTAGCCTGAGGCGGCCGTGGAACCCTTCGGGGGGCCGGCCTTCGAACCTCTGACCAGTAGTGGGTGTAGGGCCCACGCGATCTGAGGCGGCTGTTGAACCCTTCGGGGGGCCAGCCTTCGAACCTCTGATCAGTAAGGAGGCTCGGAGCCTGGTTCCTTCACGGGGAAGGATCCTTTTCAGGGTATCCCCCTTTCCCGGTCCCTGTTGCAAGAGATAGAGAAAGAGGAAAAAACGAAAAGGATACGGAATCGAAACGACGCGGCGTACCTTTTTTGGCGCGGTTATTTCGGCGAAGGCGAAGCGTCGCCCGCTTCTCCTGCCAGAAGCGCCGCCTGTCCTGCCGCGGAGTTAATGCGACGGGGCGAGTGGTTGGCGGGGCGGCCGTTGCGCGTGCGCGAGCCGCTCGAGGAACGGATCACGGGCGCGTCGTCTTCACGCCGTGAGAGGAGGTTCTCTTGCTGCCCCCGGATGGGACGTGAGCTTGGCTGACGACGTGACCGCTGCTCCCGCCCGCCTGCCACCGCCATTACTGCCGTCCCACTTTTGGCCGCGTTTGACCGCCGCGTCAGGCTGGCGCCGCTGGGTCGTGCGCTGGGTCGCCTCGAGTCGCGGTACTGGTTCCGCAATCGAGGAGGCGCGGTGGTGGCGCAAGTGGCGGTGCAGTTGCTTGCATGCAGCATCCGGCGCGCCGGTTGCGTGACGCGTGGGCCTGGGCCTCCACGCTGGCGTGTCGGGGGTCGGAGAAGCGCGTCCACTTGGCGCGGTTGCATGCCACCTGCATGGCTGCCTGCCTCTTTCGCCCATTGGTTTGGGCAAAAGTGGAGGGTCACTTGTAACCGCTAGGCAGTTGTGTGCACCACGCGCGGCGGTTTGGCTTCTTCTGCTCCGAGCCGGTTTGCATGACATGTGGGACCCAGCCCCCGCGCCGCAGGGGAGGACCTTGGAGCGTGTTGGAGAAGACTCAGCCCGTGACGGTTGGAGGCGCAAGCAGGGAGAGTGGCCTTTAAAAGGAGGGCGATCCCTTTCGGAAGGCGACCATGTCTTCTCCCTTCCTTATGCATCGCGTCTTTCCACCTTCCAAGCCCCCGGATGGGGGATGCCCGCCGTCTTTTCGCCTTATCGTTGGAGGAACGCAACTCCGTGGGAGTTGGTACCTTTCAGCCATCGTTCGCCTTCAAGGATTTTCATCATGCAGCCCAGCCGCACCCCTCCACCGGCGGTCACCCAAGATGGTGACCTCCGGCTTGATGGTGGGGAAAGCGAGCCGGGCTGCGGCCTCTGCCCCTCCCTCGGCCTCAAAGATTTTCGTCATCCAGGCCAAGATGGAGGATGAGGCGAGTCGGAGTCGGCCCCTGCGTGGGCGGCGGCCCGCCCCTTCACTCAGTGGTCGGAGGGAAGGGGCGGTTGTCGTCCGTGGCGCTGGCAGCTGCACCGTGCCTGGCTCTCGGAGCGAGTGGCTTCGGAGCCGCTTGCGGCGCCGGCGTCTGCCACGGCAGCTGGAAGAGGTTCTTCCGCCGGCGAGATAGCCAAGGCCGGCCACGGACTGACCTCCAACTCTACGGCCTTCCGCCCGTCCTTGCCTCACAAGTTTTGGCATGGGCGGGGCCTCCTGGCAGCAGCATCCGCCCTGAGGTCAGTGCTGCCGCTGTTCGGCCCCCCGGGGCAGAAGTCATCGTCGTCGCCGCTGCTGGAGCAGGTGACGGCGCGCCGTTCGTCGGTCTTCTGTTGCTCCGCAGGCCCACCCCAATCGAGTGAGGTTGTTCGTACCTGCAGAGGGGGAACCGGAGTTCCGTTTGTAATGGCACTTCGAATGCCAGTGTTTTGTTCATTACGGCTTTCGGGGCCTGAACATGTATGTAATTTTGGCACGGAGCCGTGTTTTTTCCTCATTTTCGAGCACTAAGACTCGCCTGTTAATTATCTGAATCGCTTCACCAAGCATGAGTCGCCCCGTGTCAAGGTGACGAGTGAGGTATCCGTATCCCGGAGGCGTAGGAGTCCCTCGGCTCGGTCGGCCTTGTTGTCTGAGGCTCCTCTAGCTTAGTTAAAGGGACCCCTTGGCCGCTCTTCAACGAGCCGAGGCCAGGGGTAGCGGTATCAGCATGAACAGAGGCGGAGTTGGCTCGAAAATGAAACCTGGTTGGCCGGAGCCTAGCTGGGTTGTCCGTCCGCGGGACCGACGCCGGAGTCGATCAGCCGAGGCCTCGGGTCGGGCTGGCGCCCTTGGAAGATGGTTGGCCGAGGCCTTAGGGGTAACCGGCCGAGCCGCCTGCTCGGGCCGGATTCCCGGAGAAGTCCCTGGCAGCGGTTGCCCGGGCGTGATGATGACGTCGTCCTCCAGAGCGGAGATCCTTAGACCGCGTCGCCGTCCGAGGCTAGGTCGGATCTCGCCGAGGGTGCTGCTGCCCCCTTCCAGCGCCAAGACCCGAGCCTGCAGGATCAGAGTGTCTTGTAGCGTGTGCCTTCTGCGGCCGCCGAGGCCAGAATACACACCCTCGCTGTGTTGTAAAGTTGCGTCTCCTTTCCTCTTGTTTCGAGTATCTGGACTTTTTTGTCGGTAACAGGGATGTTTGTGCGGGCGAGAGTTGCTTCTCGGGGAAGGTGACGAGTGAGGTATCCGTATCCCGGAGGCGTAGGAGTCCCTCGGCTTGGTCGGCTTTGCCGCTTACGCGCACCTTTACCCGTCCATGAGGCCTTGTCACCGACTCAGTCGAGAAGGCTCGAAGGATCGCTTCGGCAGAAGAGCTTCCGAACGTAAAGACTTGTTCGGTCCGCGGAGTCACTTTATCCGAACGCGAGTTACTTCTCGCAGAAGGTGATGAGTGAGGTATCCGTATCCCGGAGGCGTAGGAGTCCCTCAGCTCGGTCAGCCTTGGCTGCTTACGTGTACTCCGTCGTTTTCAGGATCCACTTTTCGAAGTAGTCAAAAAGCACGAAAGATATTCTGGCAGAAGAGATCTTTTTTTTTCGAGGAAAATTTCAACGCAGAGGGGGTTCCCCCCCTTTTAGCCCCCGAGGGAGGGTCGGGCTTTGCCGAGGCGAGGCCGACCCTTCCTTGATGACTAAACTTTGCGTGGGTGCGAGGTATATGAATAACTTGAAAACATCTTAAGGGTAGAAGCGACGTAGCTGTTGGATGTTCCAAGCGTTGCCGTAGACCTCGCCTTGGCTGTTGGCCAGCTTGTACGTTCCGGGCTTCAGAACTTTGGCGATGACGAATGGCCCCTCCCAGGGGGCGTGAGCTTGTGCCTCCCTCGGGCGTCTTGCCGCAGTCGAAGCACCAGGTCGCCCACCTGGAGGTCTCGGGGCCGGACCCCTCGGGCGTGGTAGCGTCGCAGGGACTGCTGGTACCGCGCCGAGTGTAGTAAGACCTTGTCCCGAGCCTCTTCCAGCTGGTCCAGCGAGTCTTCTCGGCTAGCTTGGTTGCTTTGATCGTCGTAGGCCCTCGTCCTCGGGGAGCCGTATTCCAGGTCAGTGGGCAAGACAGCCTCGGCCCCGTAGACCAGGAAGAACGGCGTGAAACCCGTGGCTCGGCTCGGCGTTGTCCTCAGGCTCCAGACCACCGAGGGGAGTTCCTTCATCCACCGCTTGCCGAACTTGTTGAGATCGTTGTAGATCCGAGGCTTGAGCCCTTGTAGAATCATGCCGTTGGCATGCTCTACTTGCCCATTCGACATGGGATGAGCCACGGCAGCCCAGTCCACCCGGATGTGGTGATCCTCGCAGAAATCCAAGAATTTTCTGCCGGTGAACTGGGTACCGTTGTCGGTGATGATGGAGTTCGGGACCCCGAAGCGATGGATGATGTTGGTGAAGAACGCCACCGCCTGCTCGGACCTGATGCTATTCAGAGGTCGGACCTCGACCCACTTGGAGAATTTGTCGATGGCGACCAGCAGGTGCGTGTAGCCCCCGGGCGCCTTCTGCAAGGGGCCGACGAGGTCCAAACCCCACACAGCAAAGGGCCAGGTGATGGGTATCGTCTGCAGAGCCTGAGCAGGCAGGTGGGTCTGCTTCGCATAGAATTGACACCCTTCGCAGGTGCGGACAATTCTAGTGGCGTCCGCCACCGCCGTTGGCCAGTAGAAGCCTTGCCGGAAAGCATTCCCGACAAGGGCTCGAGGCGCTGCATGATGGCCGCAAGCCCCCGAGTGTATCTCTTGGAGGAGTTCCTGACCTTCGGCGACGGAGATGCATCGCTGGAGGATGCCTGAGGGACTGCGGTGGTAGAGCTCCTTCTCATCGCCCAGCAAGACGAATGACTTGGCGCGTCGAGCTACCCGCCGAGCCTCGGCTCGGTCGAGGGGTAGCTCTCCTTGGCGGAGATATTGCAGGTACGGGGTCTGCCAATTTCGATCAGGCGTGGCCCCGCTCCGCTCCTCCTCGATGCGCAGTGCCTCGCCCTTGGAGGCCGAGGGTACCTCGGGCTGAACCGAGGGCGCCTCGGGCCGAGCCGAGGGTGCCCCGGGCTGTGCCGAGGGTACCTCGGGCTGGACCGAGGGTGCCTCGGGCTCGGGCGAGTCGTCGATCTTGACGGAGGGCTGATGCAGATCCCGGGAGAAGACGTCCGGGGGAACCGTTGTTCGCCCCAAGGCTATTTTTGCCAGCTCGTCCGCAGTCTCGTTGTAGCGCCGAGCGATGTGGTTGAGCTCGAGCCCGTAGAACTTGTCTTCCAGGCGCCGAACCTCATCGCAGTAGGCCTCCATCTTCGGGTCGCGGCAGTGGGAGTTCTTCATGACTTGGTCGATGACGAGCTACGAGTCACCGCGAGCGTCGAGGCATCGGACCCCTAGCTCGATGGCGATCCGCAACCCGTTGACCAGAGCCTCGTACTCAGCCACATTGTTGGACGCCGGGAAATGGAGGCGTAGCACGTAGCGTAGGTGCTTCCCGAGGGGCGAGATGAAGAGGAGGCCCGCGCCGGCTCCCGTCTTCATCAGCGACCCGTCGAAAAACATGGTCCAGAGCTCCGGTAGGATCGGAGCCGTCGGTAGCTGGGTGTCGACCCATTCGGCTACGAAGTCCGCCAAGACCTGGGACTTGATGGCCTTCCGAGGGGCGAACGAGATTGTCTCGCCCATGATTTCCACTGCCCACTTTGCGATCCTGCCTGAGGCCTCTCGGCACTGGATGATCTTCTCCAGGGGGAAGGATGACACCACAGTTACCGGATGAGACTAGAAGTAGTGTCGCAACTTCCGCCTCGTCAGGATCACAGCATACAGCAGCTTCTGAACTTGTGGGTAGCGGATCTTGGTTTCGGACAGTACCTCGCTGACGAAGTAGACTGGCCTCTGAACGGGCAATGCATGCCCCTCTTCTTGCCTCTCGACCACAATCGCGGCGCTAACCACCTGGGTGGTCGCGGCGACGTAGACCAAGAGGGCTTCTCCGTCAGCTGGAGGCACCAAGATAGGCGCCTTTGTGAGGAGCGCCTTCAGGTTCCCGAGAGCTTCCTCGGCCTCAGGGGTCCAAGCGAAGCACTCGGCCTTCCTTAAGAGGCGGTACAGAGGCAGACCTCTTTCGCCGAGGCGTGAGATGAAGCGGCTCAGGGCTGCGAGACATCCCATGACCCTCTGTACGCCTTTTAAGTCCTTGATGGGCCCCATGCTGGTGATGGCTGCGATCTTCTCCGGGTTGGCTTCGATGCCCCGCTCGGAGACGATGAACCCCAAGAGCATGCCCCGGGGCACTCCGAAGACACACTTCTCGGGATTGAGCTTGACGCCTTTCGCCTTGAGACATCGGAATGTCACTTCAAGGTCGGAAAGGAGGTCGGAGGCCTTCCTCGTCTTGACTACGATGTCATCGACGTAGGCCTCGACCGTGCGGCCAATGTGTTCGCTGAACACATGGTTCATGCACCGCTGGTACGTCGCACCCGCATTCCTCAAACCGAACGGCATGGTGACATAGCAGTACATGCCGAAGGGTGTGATGAAAGAAGTCGCGAGCTGGTCGGATTCTTTCATCCTGATTTGATGATACCCTGAGTAGGCATCGAGGAAAGACAGGGTTTCGCACCCAGCAGTGGAATCCACGATTTGATCGATGCGAGGCATAGGGTAGGGAACCTTCGGACATGCTTTGTTGAGACCAGTGTAGTCTACACACATCCGCCATTTCCCCCTTTCTTTCTCACAAGCACAGGGTTGGCAAGCCATTCGAGATGGAATACCTCTTTGATGAACCCTGCCGCCATTAGCTTGCGGATCTCCTCGCCTATCGCTCTGCGCTTCTCCTCGTCGAATCGGCGCAGAGGCTGCTTGACGGGTCGGGCCCCGGCCCGAATATCCAGCGAGTGCTCGGCGACATCCCTTGGTATGCCGGGCATGTCCGAGGGACTCCACACGAAGACGTCGGCATTCGCGCGGAGAAAGTCGACGAGCACTGCTTCCTATTTGGGGTCGAGCCCGGAACCGATCCGGATCTGCTTGGAGGTGTCACCACTGGGGTCGAGGGGGACGGCCTTAACCGTCTCCACTGACTCGAAGTTGCCGGCATGACGCTTCACGTCTGGCACCTCTTTGGAGAGGCTTTCCAGGTCGGCGATGAGGGCCTCGGACTCAGCGAGGGCCTCGGCATACTCCACGCACTCCACGTCGCATTCGAACGCGTGTTTGTACGTGGGGCCGACGGTGATGACCCCGTCGGGGCCCGGCATCTTGAGCTTCAAGTAGGTGTAGTTGGGGACGGCCATGAACTTCGCGTATCATGGCCTCCCCAGTACCGCGTGGTAGGTTCCTCGGAACCCGACCACCTCGAACGTCATGGTCTCCCTTCGAAAGTTGGAGGAAGTTCCGAAGCAGACGGGGAGGTCGAGTCGTCCAAGGGGCTGGACGCGCTTCCCGGGAATGATCCCGTGGAAGGGCGCAGCGCCTGCTCGGACGGAGGACAGATCGACGCGCAGGAGCCCAAGGGTCTCGGCGTAGATGATGTTGAGGCTGCTGCCCCCGTCCATAAGGACCTTGGTGAGCCTGACGTTGCCGACGACGGGGTCGACGACGAGCGGGTATTTCCCCGGGCTCGGCACGTGGTCGGGGTGGTCGGCTTGGTCGAAGGTGATGGGCTTGTCGGACCAGTCTAGGTAGACTGGCGCCGCCACCTTCACCGAGCAGACCTCTCGGCGCTCTTGTTTGCGATGCCGAGCCGAGGCATTCGCCGCATGCCCGCCATAGATCATGAAGCAGTCGCGGACCTCGGGGGACTCTCCTGCTTGGTGATCTTCCTTCTTGTCGTCGTCGCGGGCCCTGCCACCCTCCGTGGGTGGCCCGGCCCTGTGGAAGTGGCGCCGAAGCATGACGCACTCCTCCAGGGTGTGCTTGACGGGCCCCTGATGATAGGGGCACGACTCTTTGAGCATCTTGTCGAAGAGGTTGGCACCTCCGGGGGGCTTCCGAGGGTTCTTGTACTCGGCGGCGGTGACAAGGTCCGCGTCGGCGGCGTCGCGTTTCGCTTGCGACTTCTTCTTGCCTTTCTTCTTGGCGCCGCGCGGAGTAGACGCCTCGGGAGCATCTTCCGATGGACGGCCCTGGGGCTGCTTGTCCTTTCGGAAGATAGCCTCGACCGCCTCCTGGCCAGAGGCGAACTTGGTGGCGATGTCCATCAGCTCGCTCGCCCTGGTGGGGGTCTTGCGACCCAACTTGCTCACCAGGTCGAGGCAGGTGGTGCCGGCAAGGAACGCGCCGATGACATCTGAGTCGGTGATGTTGGGCAGCTCGGTGCGCTGCTTCGAGAATCGCCGGATGTAGTCCCGGAGAGACTCTCCCGGCTGCTGCCGGCAGCTTCGGAGGTCCCAGGAATTCCTGGGGCGCACGTACGTGCCCTGGAAATTTCCGGCGAAGGCTTGAACCAAGTCATCCCAGTTGGAGATCTGCCCCAGAGGCAGGTGCTCCAACCAGGCGCGAGCGGTGTCGGAGAGGAACAGGGGGAGGTTGCGGATGATGAGGTTGTCGTCGTCCGTTCCACCCAGTTGGCAGGCCAGGCGGTAGTTCGCGAGCCACAGTTCCGGTCTCGTCTCCCCCGAGTACTTTGTGATAGTAGTCGGGGGTCGGAACCGGGTCGGGAACGACGCCCGTCGGATGGCCCGGCTGAAGGCCTGCAGACCGGGTGGTTCGAGCGAGGGACTCCGATCCTCCCCGCTGTCGTAGCGCCCCCCACGCCTGGGGTGATAGCCTCGGCGCACCCTTTCGTCGAGGTGAGCCCGACGGTCGCGATGATGGTGCTTGTTGCCGAGGCGGCCCGGGGCCGCAGGCGCGGTGTTGCGCGTGCGCCCGGTGTAGACCGAGGCTTCCCGCATGAATCGGGAAGTCGCGGCATGAGGTTCCGAGGGGTATCCTTGCCTTCGGGAGGCAGTGCTCTCGGCCCGTCGGACCGCGGCGCCTTCCAGGAGATTCTTGAGCTCCCCCTGGATTCGCCGACCCTCGGTGGTTGATGGCTCCGGCATCGCGCGGAGGAGCATCGCTGCTGCGGCCAGGTTCTGACCGACCCCACTGGATGCGGGTGGTGGCCTGACCCTGACGTCATCGGCGACGCGGTGCTGGAGACCCTGGGGCAGGTGACGTATTTCTCCGGCCGGGGGTTGGCCCGCCCATACCTGCCCGACGTCCCGGCGGATCGGCTCAAGCGCTCTTGCTCCCTCGTCGAGCCTGGCCTGCGCCCCGCGGACTTGCTCGAGCTGTGGGTCATAACCCCCCGCCGGAACGGGGACCACAACTAGCTCCCACGGGATGTCAGTGCGAGGCACCGGCCTAGGGAGATCACCGTCCTCCGGCATGCCGAGATGATTGCCTTCGGAGGGACCCCCTAGCTCGACGTGGAAACATTCGCGGCTTGGGCCGCAGCCCTCGTCGTCGAGGCTGCGGCTACCGTCGGAACAGTCGGAGAGGCAGTAGTCGCATGCGGTCATGAAGTCCCGCATGGCACTGGGGTTGCCAAATCCAGAGAAATCCCAACAGATGTTGGGATCGTCATCTTCCTCGGACCCAGAGGGCCCATAGGTCGCGACGTCCGTCAGCCGGTCCCAAGGCGACCACATGCGGAACCCCAAAGGGTTTGAACTCGCCTCTACGAGAGCGCCCGCCAAAGCAAGGTCGCTAGGCGGGTTGAGGCTGAGTCCAAATGACGTAGGATGGGAATCGGTCGGTACCTTTTGGTCGTCAAGCGGCGATGAAGTCACGTCGAGGACTGACTGCACCGTCGCCTCAGGTACGAGGGCGACGTCCTGCAAGCTTTTCGCAAGCGCGCTGGCGTCGTCCACTTGCTCAGGTTTGGCGTGTCGCGGGGAGACGGCGCTCGCCTTCGTCTCAAACGCGAGGTTGACGCCCGACGCGCCCCCCGTTGGGGCGCTAGGGACGTCGACTCGCTCGACAGCCGACGAGGCGCGGCCTCCTGCTTGGCCTTGGTTGCCCCGCCTCCTCCTCCATTGGTGGGGGAGAGGACGGGGCGAGCTCTAAAGTCGTTCTTCCACCACGCGGGGAAGACGTCGTCGATTCTGCCGCCGGAGGGCAGGCTGTCGGCCGCCATTGTCGTTGTCACGCGGCGGTGGAAGGAGTATCATGTCGTAGCTGCCATCGAAGGACATGAACTCAAGGCTCCCGAAACAGAGCACCGTCCCGGGTTGGAGAGGTTGCTGGAGACTGCCCATCTGGAGCTTGACGGGAAGCTGTTCGTCAACACGCAGCAGGCCCCTACCTGGCGCGCCAACTGTCGGCGTTTCGAGACCGGGGGTCCCTCAGGCCGACGAGTGAGTGCCGCGTGCCCCAGCCCAGATGGGTCGAGCGCGTGGGCGAGCACAAAGGGGGGAGAGAGCGAGGCGGCCGGAGTCCGGCGTGAGAGAGGTGGGAATCCCGCGGCCTTCGTGTTCGTCCCGCGCCCAGGTCGGGTGTGTGGGGGATAGATATCCCCTGGGTCCACTAAAGAAGTAAAAGGCCTCACGAACGGCCCAAGGGCCCAATAATTCGTAAGGTCATTCTTTCGTGGGCCTAGGGAGAGACGACCAACAAAGGAGACGTGAGACTGATTAGTACAAACACAGGCGGCCCACAACGACGAACGAATGGATTACAACAGAGACCCGACTTTCCCGCGCTGAAGCCCTCATGCAACAGAGCTATGCGAGGATAAGTCGGCGAAGGTTACGTAGGGATAAACTCAAGAGGTTCACTATCTTTTAGCTACTCGTTGCTATCATATCATATGTACTGCCCCACGGTCGAGTATATAAGGCCTAGGGGGCACCCCTTCAGATCGATCGACCCTATTCTACTTAGCCACCCACAAAAACTCTCTGCGCCCTCTATCCAGAGAATCCTCTTGTAACCACGCTCATATACTCACCAGGACGTAGGGTGTTACGCACTTCTAAGCGGCCCGAACCTGCAAATCTTGTCCATTGTCCCTCGTGCGATCGGCACGAACCATTTTGCTACAGTCGTCGACACCGTCCTACTCCTAAAAGCACCTTGAGGGGCAACCCTGGGTGTGCGGTCGGACCCAAAACACCGACAGCTGGCGCGCCAGGTAGGGGGTGTGTCGACGATCCAAGCTAGCTCAATGGCCGTCACCTTCCACAGCAAGATTACCATGCGTCCCGGATCCACATTCTGCTTCGGGACAATCTCATCCGTGGCGGACGAAGAGGGAATTCTACACCGCCTCGCGGATCTACCGGAACAGAAGTCTCCTCCAACAAACTCCGAAAATGCTGGAAAAACGCTACCTCCGGCTCTTCGGAACAAGATCGCCTCCGGGGAGGCTGGAGCTAGAAGCTCGCTGACCCGGAAGACTCCGCTGTCTACTTCCCCGACGAAAGAATGGACACAGGTCATGAGAAGGAAGGAGATCAAGGAGAGGCCAGTCATTCTTCCCGTTCCTCCGACCTCAAAGGAGAACGGAAAGAAAGTCGCCGCGGCGGCAATACCGTTCTACCCCGACGTCCTCTTCATCGGGAGGGCAGAATCGCCCGCCGTCTCCGACGATGAACCGACTGCGCCCGGAGAAGAACCGCCTCAGCGAGAATCCCGCCGACGAAGGAACCGACGCAGGAACGTTCGACGACATCACGCAGCTGGGGAACGGGATCCGGAGCAGCCTGTCTCGCGAGACGAGGTCTCAGAGATAGGAGAAACTCCGGAAGAACGCGTCTTCAGGGAACGAAGGAACTCCCGACGACGAGATCGCCGTCGGACTCAGGAGCAAGCCGAGCAAGATGCAAGGCAACGACGCGAGAATCCGCTCTTCGGGCGCAACCTGAACCCCGACTTCGCCCGAGCTATGAATACGCCGAGCGAAGTCGGAGGCGTTCTGGCCCGGATAGCCGACGGACTTCCTCGGACCCCCGATGCCGAGGGATACCGGCGCCTGTTCACTCAGACAGCCAACCATCTTCTACCGCTCGCCCACCCGCCGAACGATCTGCGACACGCCATCAACAGTCGCCGAGACGCGCGAAGCTCTATCAATGCTTCGCGCGAACGGCGGCACGAGAACGAAATTCGCCGTCGGGAGGAGTATGACCGAGATCATGGCTTCCCGACTCAAAGCCAGGCCACCCGAACTGAGTCGGCAACGGCTTCAACTGGTGGAACCACCCGGGGACGGTCGAGGAACCACCACCGCCACTCCCCTCCCCGGGACAGGCGACATCCTCGACGACAGGAGGACACGTGCGGAGTATCTGCTCTTACTCCGCGCCTTAGGGCCATCCAATGGCCTCCAAACTTCAAGGTATCCAATGTCGACAAATATGAACCTAAGCAGGACCCAGGGGGCTGGTTGGCCGTCTACACCACCGCCGCTCGGGCTGCCGGGGCATCTGAGGACGTCATGACTGCGTATCTGCCCATCGTCCTCGGGCAAGACGCACTGCAGTGGCTACGACATCTACCCCGACACTGCATCGACGACTGGGGAGACTTCAGCCGACGTTTCACCGCCAACTTCCAGTCTCTCTCCGACAAGCCAGCGCAACCATGGGACCTCAAATCCATCAAGCGCCGGGGGGATGAGACTCTCCGGTCATACCTTAAAAGGTTCCAGACCATGAGAAACCGCATCCCCGAGGTCACGGAGGCGGCCGTGATCGAGGACTTCTACAGAGGATCTAATGACTCGGCTTTCGTCCGAGCCATACTGCAAAAGGCGCCAACCACCTCCGAGGAGCTGTTCCGGGAAGCCGACCTCTACATCACCGCTGACGAGCGGGCCCAGGACCTCATCGGAGGAGCAAAGCCCGCACCAGCGGCACCACGACGCGACGCGAACCAGCCGCCCGACAAGCGCTGGGAGAAGAGGCCTCGCGAAGAGGTACACGCCGCCGGACCACCCGCCTCTCGCGCCCGAGGAGGACCTCGTGGAGGCGAACGCACGCTGGACGACATCCTCGACGCCCAGTGCCCGTACCACAAGGATATGCGCCACACTCTCCGCAACTGCCGGGACTTCAAGCACTCCGTCGGGCATGGCCGACCCTTCCAACCTCTACCACCTCCTCCGCCGAGGGGAGGACCAGATGAACCACGACAGCCCCATCAGCCGGAGGAGGGGGGAAGAGGAGCTTTCCCGCGCGTTGACAGGGAGGTCAACGTCATCTTCGGCGGACATGGGTCGCAGGAGAACAAGAGACAACAAAAGCTCAACGACCGCCAGATACTGGTGGCGACCACCGGCCCTCCCGCCCCGTACCGGTGGTCGGAGCACCCAATCACGTTCACTCGGGATGATCAATGGCTCAACTTCGACCACCCGGGCAAATACCCGCTCCTCGTCGATCCGGTGATCCGAGAGAGCCGGGTGAAGAAGGTGCTAGTGGACGGGGGGAGCAGCATTAATGTCACCTTCCCCCGTACGCTTCAAGGCTTGGGAGTTCACCTCAAAGAGCTCCATGAGTCAGACACTCCTTTCTTCGGCATCGTGCCGACGGAAGGGGAATACCCGCTGGGCCACATCTACATGCCGGTCACCTTCGGGACTCCGGATAACTACAGAACCGAGTTCCTGAGGTTCGAGGTGGCGAACTTCGACTGCGGGTACAACGCCATCATCGGGAGGCCAGGGCTGGCCAAGTTCATGGCCATCCCACACTATACGTACATGATACTGAAGATGCCCGGACCACAAGGAATCATAACTGTGCGCGCTGACTTCCAAGGCGCCGCAGAATGTTTCCGAGTGGCCATCCAAGCAGCCCTCACCACCAAGCCGTCAACGGTTCCTTCTACACCGGCGAACTCTAAGCCTGATGAAGACCTCGCCGTGCCGGCAAACGAAGCTCAGGCCGCGACCTCTATGCGGCCGACTGAGGACACCAAGCGGATCAACCTGGGGTTCGCTGATGAGCGCAAGACGGCCATCATCAGCTCCAGTCTAAATGACAAATAGGAAAGCGCGCTCGTCCAGTTCCTGCAAGATAACCGAGACGTATTCGCATGGCAACCTGCGGATATGCCGGGAGTCCCGAGGGAACTGGCCGAGCACAAATTGAAAGTCTATCCTCAGGCGAGGCCGATCCGGCAAAAGCTGCGTCGTTTCACGCCCGACAAGAGAGAGGCCATTCGTGCCGAGTTAGCTCGCTTGGTCGCGGCCGGATTTATTAGAGAAGTATTACACCCCGAGTGGTTAGCCAACCCTGTTCTTGTACTCAAAAAGAATAAAGTGGATTGGCGCATGTGCGTCGACTATACTGATCTCAACAAACACTGTCCGAAGGATCCCTTCGGGCTCCCAAGGATAGATCAGGTGGTGGATTCCACCGCTGGATGTTCGATGCTGTCTTTCTTAGATTGCTATTCCGGGTATCATCAGATTAGTTTGGCAAAAGAAGACGAGGAAAAAACGGCGTTCATCACCCCATTTGGTGCTTTCTGTTATACCTCCATGCCGTTTGGCCTCAAAAACGCTGGAGCGACTTACCAGAGAGCTATTCAGACGTGCTTAGCCGATCACTGGGGCAAGCGTGTGGAGGCTTACGTAGACGACGTGGTGATTAAGACGGAGAATCTAGAAAACTTCATCGAAGACTTACAGCTGGTTTTCAACAGCCTGAGAAGATATAGATGGAAGCTCAATCCTGAGAAATGTGTCTTCGGGGTACCAGCAGGAAAGTTACTCGGATTTATTGTCAGCCACCGGGGAATTGAAGCTAATCCGGATAAGATTGAAGCTATCATGAAGATGGAAGCTCCTCGATCGCAGAAGAAGGTTCAGCGACTCACTGGATGTATGGCAGCCCTGAGCAGATTCATATCCAGGCTGGGAGAAAAAGGTCTGCCATTTTATAAACTGCTGAAGAAGGTGGATAAGTTTCAATGGACTTCAGAGGCACAAGAAGCTCTAGACGCACTGAAGAAATTCCTGACAACACCGCCAGTATTGAAACCGCCCCGGCGAGCTACACCGACTCAGCCGGCTGAAGATTTGCTGCTATATATCTCTTGCACGACTCACGTGGTAAGCACTGCGTTGGTAGTCGAGCGAGTGGAAGAAGGGCATGCCTACCCGGTACAACATCCCGTCTATTTCATCAGTGAGGTTCTAGGCCCATCGAAGAAAAAGTATCCTCAAGTTCAGAAGCTATTATATGCAGTACTTCTAACTGCCCGCAAGCTGCGCCACTACTTTGACGACCACAAAGTCATAGTAGTTACTGGTTTTCCAATAGGGGACATTCTTCACAACAAGGAAGCCATTGGCCGAATAGCCAAGTGGGCTTGCGAGTTGGGGTCCCATGATATCGAGTTCCGACCTCGCACTGCCATCAAAACTCAAGCACTGGTCGACTTCGTATCAGAGTGGACAGAACAGCAAGTGCCGGATAATCCAGAAACCGCAGAAGTATGGCGAATGTATTTTGATGGCTCGCTGAAGCTGCAGGGAGCAGGAGCAGGAATTCTCTTCACCGCACCTGGAGGCGAACACCTCAAGTACGCTCTCCAATTGCTATTCCCAGCCTCTAACAACGCAGCTGAGTATGAAGCTTTGATACACGGATTAAACATCGCCATATCGCTGGGTGTCAAGAGACTGATGGTGTATGGGGATTCTCTGGTAGTCATCAGTCAGATAAACAAGGAATGGGATTGCTCAAGTGATTCAATGGGAAGATACTGCGCCGCCGTCCGAAAGCTAGAAGATAAATTCGAAGGTCTGGAGTTTCATCATATAGAAAGAGATCGGAACACGGCGGCTGATGTACTGTCCAAGCTCGGATCCGGTCGGACTCAAGTCCCGCCCGGGATCTTCGTGCAAGAAATCCTTCAGCCGAGCATCTCGACGGATCAAATAGAAGAGTGCAACATCATAGATCAACCCGAGTCAGACCCTGGCGACTGGAGGCAACCGATTATCAAGTATATAAAGAATGAAGAAGAGCCAGATGACAAGAACTCGGCCGAGCGCATTGCCAGACAATCAGCCCACTATACACTCATTGGGGAGGTGTTATACCGGAGGGGCGCGTCAGGCGTCCTCATGAAGTGCGTTCTCCCGTCCACCGGGAAACAACTTCTGGAGGAAGTCCATGCAGGGCAGTGCGGAGTACATGCAGCATCCAGAACATTAGTCGGGAAGGTTTTCAGGTCAGGATTCTATTGGCCGACGGCAAAGAATGATGCAGCCGAGCTAGTTCAGAGATGCGAAGCTTGCCAGTACCTGTCAAAACAACAGCGCATGCCAGCACAGCGGCTACAAACCATACCAGTAACTTGGCCTTTTGCATGCTGGGGATTGGATATGATTGGACCTTTCAAGAAAGCTCAAGGAGGATACACCCATGTATTGGTGGCAATTGACAAGTTCACTAAATGGATAGAGTTCCAGCCCATTGCCTCTTTAACCTCTGCTAAAGCCGTGGAATTCATACAAAGCATAATATTCAGATTTGGGATACCAAACAGTATCATCACCGACTTGGGATCCAACTTCACCAGTTCAGAATTCTTTGACTTCTGCGAGCAAAAAAGCATTCAGATCAAGTATGCATCTGTAGCCCATCCAAGAGCCAACGGGCAGGTTGAGCGAGCCAACGGAATGATATTGGAGGCACTCAGAAAAAGGGTCTTTGATAAAAATGAAAAATTCGCAGGAAAATGGATAAGAGAATTGCCTTATGTTGTTTGGAGCTTGAGAACTCAACCTAGCCGGGCCCTGCATGGAAACACTCCTTTCTTTATGGTCTATGGGTCGGAGGCAGTGCTACCTGCTGATCTCAAGTTTGGGGCGCCGAGATTGATCTTCGAAAGCATAGCAGAAGCCGAAGCCACTAGGCTGGAGGATATCGACGTACTCGAGGAAGAGCGACTGAATGCGGTGATTCAATCAGCACGATACCAGCAGACTCTAAGGCGCTACCACGACAAAGCTGTGCGGCAACGTTTCTTTTCGATGGGAGACCTCGTCCTCCGCCGAATTCTAACGGGGGAGGGACGGCACAAGTTATCACCCTTATGGGAGGGACCTTTCATAGTAGCAGAAGTCACTCGTCCCGGATCATATCGCCTCACCCAAATGGATGGTACAGAAGTCGGGAACTCCTGGAACATAGAGCACCTCCGAAAGTTTTACCCATAGCTGTATCTCAAAACAGCCAGGGTGATCATGTATTCTGTATAAAGGAAATATGTCATCAATAAAGAGAGATTTCAAAGATACTTGACTCATTTATGATTGACTGGCATTCTTACTTAACTCGGGGTGACCACTATGCCCTACGAACGGAGCAATCGGCTTAAGTCGGCAACGACTTAAGGCGGTGCAACATGCTCACACTTACTTAACTCGGGGTGACCACTATGCCCTACGAACGGAGCAATCGGCTTAAGTCGGCAACGACTTAAGGCGGTGCAACATGCTCACGCTTACTTAACTCGGGGTGACCACTATGCCCTACGAACGGAGCAATCGGCTTAAGTCGGCAACGACTTAAGGCGGTGCAACATGCTCACGCTTACTTAACTCGGGGTGACCACTATGCCCTACGAACGGAGCAATCGGCTTAAGTCGGCAACGACTTAAGGCGGTGCAACATGCTCACGCTTACTTAACTCGGGGTGACCACTATGCCCTACAAACGGAGCAATCGGCTTAAGTCGGCAACGACTTAAGGCGGTGCAACATGCTCACGCTTACTTAACTCGGGGTGACCACTATGCCCTACAAACGGAGCAATCGGCTTAAGTCGGCAACGACTTAAGGCGGTGCAACATGCTCACGCTTACTTAACTCGGGGTGACCACTATGCCCTACGAACGGAGCAATCGGCTTAAGTCGGCAACGACTTAAGACGGTGCAACACGCTCACGCTTACTCTACCGGGGGTGACCACTATGCCCTACTAACGGAAGTTACCGGCTAAAAGTAATTGATGGTTAGAACCAGTATAGCATACTCACGCTTATGCAGTTCAAGGGATGATCTCCATATCCCACAAACAAACTTCATAATCATCATACAGCGTTACCACAAACTTGCAAACTAATAATTTCTGATACAATAAGGGAGTAATAACGTCATTCGAATGATAAGCCGATACTTGATCATGCTAACCGCGCGCTCAGAGCACGCGAACTGTTTCTTTATTTTCTAATATCTTTCTCAGGGGCGACTGACGAGGAAGGGCGATTCGAGGAATCAGGGCCGGCAGCATTCACGTCGGCTTTTATATCTTCAGGGACAGCCACGCCGGGTCTTCTCATCAAGATTCGTCCCGCTCGAATGGCCTTGTCCAGGGCCTTATCGCGCTGAGTTTTGAAAGTGACAGCAGCTTCTTCAGCAACTTTAGCAGCCTGCTGAGCAGTTTCTAACTCCTGAGCAATGGAGTTCTTAGAAGCTCAGAGTCCCTTGATGGTGGCATCCTTTGCCGATAGCAACTGTGTAAGGCGGGCTACTTCATCCGAGGATTCTTGCAGTTGACGGCGCTGATTGTCAAGCTCCTCCATAGTAAAACGGTGGCTCCTCTCCAAGATGGTCAACGAGTTGCTGGAATCTCGGTACAATCTGTCCAAGTTATCGCGAGAAGCGGCAAGGATGCGTTTTTCCTCCTACAAGCAAAAATCAACTCATTCAGAATCCAAAAGCATCATAAGGCGAAGCACAGATTCGTAAGCTACCTTCTCAGAGTCAAGCTGGACATGAAGGGAGGAACTCAGAGCGTTGGCATCATCCAAAGCCGCAGAGACCTGACTCAACTCGATCTGACTTTGAGAATACTTCTCCTCGAAGTCAGCGCATCGTCGAGCCATTTCGGCTTGATCTTGAGAGTGTTTTTCTTCAAGAATTGTGATCTGCCGAGTCATCCCTATCAACAAGTATTCAAACAAAATGAGGTCAGAAGGTAAAACAATCCACAGGCAAGAACAAAGAAGAAGAAGAAAGGACACTAACCAGCATTGGCGGCCTCCAACTCAGATACACGACTCCGAAGCAACACCGGATTCCAACGCTCAAGAGATGAAGCCACTTCCGGGATGGAAGCACCCTGCGACTTCAGCTGGCCGACCATTCCATCCACCAAAGCCTGATAAGAAGAGCAGATGATCATAATGGCAACAATTCACGCAACATAAAGATCCAACTAAAGCACAGCACAGCACCTGGAAGTTGGAGAAAAACGAAGGGATCCCCAAGTCATTCGAAATCGGCTGATGACCAGGTGCCAGGCCACCACTCGAAGCAGTTTGCAGCAGACCAGCAGGAACAAGCTCAGTACATTCAGCAGAGTTTAACTCCAGACCAGTGGGGATGCTGCCCTCCAAAGCGACCCCCTGATCCGGAGTCCGAGCCACCATCATGCCGCCAGAGTGTGGAGGTGAACCCACATGAACATCCATGGAAGTGCAGGAGGGAGACCCCGCTCGGACACCCTCGGGGGCTGGGTCAAGGTTGGCACTGCCCACTTGAGCCGGGTCACCCCCGGCAACACCCTCGGGGGCTGGGTAGTGGCCTACACTCCTCGCCTGAGTTGAGTCCTCCCCGGCGACACCCTCGGGGGCTGGGCACATGTCAGCACTATTCAAAGGATCCAAGCTCTCTGCCGTGACCACCTCTAAGGTCGACGGGCCTTCAGCTGTTTCCACAGGATCAGGACGGTCCAAGTCATTATCCCGGCCCTCAAGATCGTGCTCTAAGGTCGACGAGGCACGGGACGACCTCAACCCAGCATCGGGCACGGCTGCACAAGTTTCTGTTGCATCAACGTCTGCAGGTTCCAACAGCAAGTTCTCAGGGACCATATCCTCTAGAGCTTGATCAAAATTGGCCATGGACAGTTCTTGCAGACCAATAAGAGCAGACAAGGCAGGAGAAGGAACCCCACTACTACCACCGCTAGCGACGAACTGCCGACTGTTCTTCCGAGTTAATGGAGTTTCATTCTCTTCCTCCTCATCTTCCACAGCAACAGCACAAACAGCATCCTCATTGGGGTCAGCAGCAGGCGGAGCACACCCATTGGGATCAATGTCAGCAAGACCAGTTGCAGTCATTTCTTCAGCAGTAGGAGCTAAGGTGCTGGCATCCTCATCAAAGCTAGACACTCGCCGGAGGCGTCTTCTTTTCCTTTTCTGCTCATCAGCAGAAGGCTCGGGCTGACTGGTTCGGCTGGGACGCCTCGGGCGAGTATTGGCAGGTTTCGAGACATCCAAGGTCGCATCAACCTCTGGAAGCGGCACCACTGCCAATGTACCATCAGGAGCAGTATCAGATGAATCCTCAGCTAGCAGATCGAGCATGTCATTTATGTCTGCGTCACTAGGGTTCAGGGGCACTTCAAAATAAATCTGCCGTTCATCATCAGGTATCTCCCCGAGCGAAGCAACTAAGGAACGGACATCTTCAGCAGAAGGTCGAACTCTAAGACCCAAATTGCTATCTGTCACGGGCGGATTGGACACAAAAAGAGTGAAATCTTTGGGAGAAGGCAGGTTCCAAGCCGAGTATGCCACTGGAGCTCCAGCGTTTGAAACCTTACCCCTGAGGATCATCTCGAGTCGGCTCACCAAATCAACAGAAGGAATTCTCCTGTTAGTAACTCGAGTTGAGTCGGCCAGCCCTCGGTAAAGATATGCCGGATAGGCCCTGTCCTTCAGCGGCTGAATGTTTTTGAAAACAAAATCTGTGACCACGGCTTCGGCAGTCAGACCTCTCTCTTTCAGTAATCCAACCTCAGTGAGCAACACGCCCGCCTCGGCTACCTCTTGATCCGTGGGAGACTCAGTCCAACTCGGAGTACGAACGTCTGCCTGTCTCCCTGAGCGAGGAGGGAGAGAATTTCCATAATTATCCATTATAAACCACTCCAGACGCCAACCTTTAATGCTGTCCTTGAGAGGTATCTCGAGATACTCGGTCTTCCGCCCCCGGCGCATCTCTAAACTGGCACCTCCGACCAATTGATGTTGCCCCCCGGCCATCCCAGGACGGCAGTGATACAGATACTTCCACAAGCCAAAATGCGGCAGCACGCCAAGATAAGCTTCGCAAAGGTGAACGAAAATAGAGATTTGGAGAATGGAGTTAGGGTTCAAGTGAGTCAGGTTGATGTGATAAAAATCAAGGATTCCACGGAAAAAAGGAGATATGGGAAGGCCGAGGCCGCGAAAAAGGAAAGGAGTGTAAACCACTGATTCGTGGGTATCTTCTGTTGGGACAGTGGTCCCGTGGCAAGAACGCCAAGAACAGAGTTCCCGTGGAGGGAGAACCCCGATGGAAACAAGGCGGAGAAGCTCAACTTCAGAAATCACAGACATATGGTTACCTGCGAAGGGTAACTGACTATTGGGGTCGATGGCGGGGATCACTGCGGCAGACGAATTCGCGGTTTTCCTCTTGGGCGCCATTTTGCTTCTCGCTGGCGAAACAGAGCAGGAGGCGAGTGGCAGAGAAGACTCAGATGCGGAAATGCAAGAACTAGGGCACGGAAAGCGAAGGCGGCTAAAAGCGCGACTCTTAAGGGATATTCTTGAGCCAGATACCTTTTCAAAAGTGCCCAGTCATCACCCGGCGGTCATCTCCGAAATCCCAGCATGCCACGTGGATATCTAACAGATATTTCCAAGAAAGCCGATGTGCCACCTCATCACCTGGCCGTTTTCCTCAAATTAACTTGAGAAGCTGGCTATCACTCGGCGCTGCCTCTAAAACGCCGATCACGAGTTCAATCGCCCGGCATTACTTCTAAAATGCCGACGCCGACCTTCAATCACTCGGCGCTGCCTCTAAAACGCCGACCACGTGTTCGATCGCTCGGCATTACTTCTAAAATGCCGACGCCAACCTTCAATCACTCGGCGCTGCCTCTAAAGCGCCGACCACGTGTTCGATTGCTCGGCATTACTTCTAAAAAGCCGACGCCGACCTTCAATCACTCGGCGCTGCCTCTAAAACGCCGACCACGTGTTCAATCGCTCGGCATTACTTCTAAAATGCCGACGCCGACCTTCAATCACTCGGCGCTGCCTCTAAAACGCCGACCACGTGTTCAATCGCTTGGCATTACTTCTAAAATGCCGATGCCGACCTTCTATCATTCGGCATTGCCTCTAAAACGACGGTCTTGTGTTCGATTGCTCAGTGTTACTTCTAAAACGCTGATGTCAATCTTCACAATCGCTCGGCGCTGTTTCTACTATATCAAAAGAATCGGTTCAACATTCAGCAAAAGCAGTGACGAGTCATCAAAAAGAGGAGATAAACGACAATTTTCATTGAAGGGAAGTTGACAAGTTACAAACCAACTCTTTATGAGTTGGTACTTCCCTAATTCTACTCTACATTACTACTACTACTAAACTACATTATACTACTACTACTACTACACTAATTACTACTACATTATTTTATCTATACTAAACTATACTAATATCTAAGAAGACCAGTGGCACCTAGCCACTGGCCCTGCCCCTGCCGCCGCCGCCGCCCTTGGTGCTGCCCCTGCTGCTGCCCCTGGTGCTGTCCCCGCTGCCGCCGCTGCTGCCCTTGGTGCTGCCCCTGCTGCTGCCCTTGGTGCTGCCCCTGCCGTCGCCGCCGCCCCTGCCACTGCTGCCGCCGTCGTCGTCATCGTCGTCGTCGTCGTCGTCGTCGTCTTCACCCTCATCGCCGCCGTCCGAGTCCTCCTCATCCGAGGAGTACTCCGACTCATCCGAGCCTTCGAGCCCGGCGCGCTCGACGGCCCGGATGTATGTCCAGACCTCCGCGGCTATCCCCTGGGAGTCGTCCGAGTCATCGGACGACGCCGGGGGAGAGACGGGAGCCGGAGACCCCTCGGGCTCGGAGGAGAACTCCTCCTCCGAGTACTCCGAGTCACCAAACTCCTCCGATGGAGGAGTTGGCTCACGCTTACGCTTGTTGTTCTTGCCCATGGTTAAGAGCTTTGGGAGAGAAGAAAGGGAAGAGGCAGTAAGGAGCAGCGAAGAGATGTGAAGAAACCAGAGAAGCAAAGGGGTTATTTATAGAAGGGAAAGGCAACCGCTCACCTCTAACCGCGGTCACTGAACAGTCGCAAGGCATTCAATAAGCACTTCCACCCACCCGAAGACACGTCAGACGGCGGACACCGTTTCATGCAACACTACACCCATTGGGACTCCAGTCAACAGCGCGAAGGATATGATTACACTAGCCGTCCCATCGCATTACTACTCAGAGGCAACCGGCTAAAACACTCAGCGTACCAAGCCGTCCCTTGCCCACACCCATTGGGGGGGACGCCCAGGAATTATCGGTACATTTTTCAAACGGTCACATCTGTGCAGAGCATGCAGTGAATACCTCAAGACAAAAATGAGATATCAGTAAGGATGAGAGGAAAGCCAAATATAACCAGCAAAGTACAAGATATGGCCGACAGAAGCGACGTGAAGACTAGACAGAGAACGTCCGTCAAACGTCCAATCAATCGTAGAAGCAAATAAATTGCACTACCTAGCAAGATATGGATGGATTGCAAACTCGGCTGCTAAAGACAAAATATACGCTGACCTGGGCAGCAAAATATCGATGACATAATGCTGACCTCCAAAGCATAATGTAAAATAACCTCATGCCAGTTTCCGCAAGTGAAAGAAATACCTTCGAATGGATTATCCTTAAAAAATCCATTTGAAGGTCGGGGGCTACACCCATTGGGTGCACCTCCGGTGCACCCCATGGAATATTATTCTAAACTGGTATAGCGCCGACTTCTAAGGCGTAGAGCAAGATCGAAAAGACTAATCCTTAACCGAATTACAGGAGAACGAATGAAGATGACCTTTGGAAGAAGACCTTCGAGTAGATTATCTTCTAAAATCTACTCAAAGGTCGGGGGCTACACCCATTGGGTGCACCCCCGGTGCACCCAATGAATTCCGGAGTCTTACAATCCAAAAATGCCGACCTCTAAGGCACAAGCACAAAGCCGAACTTTGGTCGGGCGAGTGATCAAAACCAGAGAAGACAGCAGGGAATCATTTTTTGGACCTTGGATCTTTGAGTTGATTACCTCTAAATCAACCCAAAGATCGGGGGCTTGTGGGGGATAGATATCCCCTGGGTCCACTAAAGAAGTAAAAGGCCTCACGAACGGCCCAAGGGCCCAATAATTCGTAAGGTCATTCTTTCGTGGGCCTAGGGAGAGACGGCCAACAAAGGAGACGTGAGACTGATTAGTACAAACACAGGCGGCCCACAACGACGAACGAATGGATTACAACAGAGACCCGACTTTCTCGCGCTGAAGCCCTCATGCAACAGAGCTATGCGAGGATAAGTCGGCGAAGGTTACGTAGGGATAAACTCAAGAGGTTCACTATCTTTTAGCTACTCGTTGCTATCATATCATATGTACTGCCCCACGGTCGAGTATATAAGGCCTAGGGGGCACCCCTTCAGATCGATCGACCCTATTCTACTTAGCCACCCACAAAAACTCTCTGCGCCCTCTATCCAGAGAATCCTCTTGTAACCACGCTCATATACTCACCAGGACGTAGGGTGTTACGCACTTCTAAGCGGCCCGAACCTGCAAATCTTGTCCATTGTCCCTCGTGCGATCGGCACGAACCATTTTGCTACAGTCGTCGACACCGTCCTACTCCTAAAAGCACCTTGAGGGGCAACCCCGGGTGTGCGGTCGGACCCAAAACACCGACAGGGTGTGCTTGCAGTAGGGGGTTACAAGCGTCCACGCGGGAGAGGGAAGCGAGCGGCCCCAAGAGAGCGCCTGTCTCGTCCTCGTCCCCGCGCGGCCAACCCTCTCTAAGAGGGCCCTGGTCCTTCCTTTTATAGGCGTAAGGAGAGGATCCAGGTGTACAACGGGGGTGTAGTAGAGTGCTACGTGTCTAGCGGGGGAGAGCTGACGCCCTAAGTACATGCCAATGTGGCAGCCGGAGAGATCTTGGCACCCTGCTGGTGTGATGTCGTGGCCGTCGGAGGAGCGACGGTGCCTGGCGGAGGGACAGCTGTTGGAGCGGTCGAGTCCTTGCTGACGTCCACCTGCTTCCGTAAGAGAGCTGAGAGCCGCCGTCGTCACAGAGCGTGCGGGGCGCCATCATTGCCTATCTGGCGGAGCTGGCCAGATGGGACACCGGTCTTGTTCCCTGCGGCCCGAGTCAGCTTGGGGTAGGGTGATGATGGCGCCTCCCGTTGACGTGACTGGCCTGCGCCCTAGGCTGGGCGATGTGGAGGCTCCTCCGAAGCCGAGGTCGAGTCTGTCTTCCATGGTCGAGGCCGAGTCCGAGCCCCTGGGTCGGGCGAGGCGGAGGTCGTCGGCAGAGGCCAGGGCGGAGTCCGAGCCCTGGGGTCGGGCGGAGCGAAGTTCGTCGTCTTCTGGGGCTGAGCCCGAGTCCGAGCCCTGGGTCGGGCGGAGCAGAGTTCGCCGTCTTCCGGGTCTTAGCCCGAGTCCGAGCCCTGGGTCGGAAGAAGCGGAGTTCGCCGTCTTCCGGGTCTTAGCCCGAGTCCGAGCCCTGGGTCGGGCGGAGCGGAGTTCGCCGTCTTCCGGGACTTAGCCCGAGTTCGAGCCCTGGGTCGGGCGGAGCGGAGTTCGCCGTCTTCCGGGACTTAGCCCGAGTCCGAGCCCTGGGTCGGGCGGAGCGGAGCTTCCTATGGTGCCTTTGGCAGGGCCTGACTGCCTGTCAGTCTCACTCTGTCGAGTGGCACTGTAGTCGGAGTGGCGCAGGCGGCGCTGTCCTTCTATCAGACCGGTCAGTGGAGCGGCGAAGTGACGGCGGTCACTTCGGCTCTGCCGGAGGGCGCGCGTCAGGATAAAGATGTCAGGCCACCTTTGCATTAAATGCTCCTGCGACTTGGTCGGTCGGTGCGGCGATTTAGTCAGGGTTGCTTCTTAGCGAAGGCAGGGCCTCGGGCGAGCCGGAGATGTGTCTGCCGTTGGAGGGGGGCCTCGGGCGAGACAGAAACCCTCTGGGGTCGGCTGCCCTTGTCCGAGGCTAGGCTCGGGCGAGGCGTGATCGAGTCGCTCGAATGGACTGATCCCTGACTTAATCGCACCCATCAGGCCTTTGCAGCTTTATGCTGATGGGGGTTACCAGCTGAGAATTAGGAGTCTTGAGGGTACCCCTAATTATGGTCCCCGACAGATTCCGCATCGACATTATTTTCCTATGATTAATTATGTATGTGTGCTGCTTTGTTTTATTTTTGTGGAGGAGAGAACCCCGTGTTTTGCGTGGAAAAGAAGGCAAGCCGCTCGACGCTCGTCGATGTGCGGAGCTATGCACAAATCGGAATCGCCATCGTTCTCACAAACACCGTTTGGGTTTGTTTATGGTGAGCCGATGCATATCTTACTTGTGTTAAAATTTGACAGCCATAAGTCTGACAGTTTAGGAGTTATGCTTTTTACAAATTCAGTAACTGAATCTGTCCAATTTTTGTACAGATTTCAGAGACTGTACTGTTTGCTTAAGTTAATGTTTGAATCAGTCCTTGTAGATTATAAGAAAGTTGTAGATGCTTTTAGTATCTTGCTGGTGTTAAAATTTCATAACTAAAGGCCTGACGGTTTAAGAGTTATGAATTTTACAACTTGGTTGCTGTGTTCTGTCCACTGACAGAACAGATTTCAAAAACTGTGTTGTTTGATTTAGTTAAACATTGAATTACTTCTTGGTGATTATAAAAGTTATTTAGTGCTTTTGCTGAGCTTTCCAAAAAGTCTTGGATAACTCTTTTTGGTGATCTGAAGATTAAGTTATGGATGTTTAAAGTCTGAAGACTGAATCTGTCCCATTCTGGACAGCAAAGCCTTCTAATATCTTTTATTCTTAGTTAAACATTGAATCGCCTTAAGATGTTTATAAATGATATGTAGACAATTTAATTACCTTTCCAGAAAGTCTAGGATCAATTTGTTTGGATGTCTGAATCTTCAGTTATGAATTTTTTTAGTCACAAGTCTGAATCTGTCCAACTCTGGACAACGCTGTTGTGTTAACACCTTTTGACCTTGCTAAGTGTTTAATCATGCTGTGATGACAATACCAAAGTTGTAAAGCACTTTTCAAGCTTTCTAGAAAGTCCCAATTTATTAATTTTGGGTTAATATTTGAAAAGTTATGATTAAAACAAGTAGCTGCTGTGTTGCTGTCCCGAAAATCTGCAAATGCGCATTTGATTGTTTAGTTCACCCTTCTCGCTAAAAATGTTGGTTTGCTCTTAAGTAAGGTAGACTTGTCATGGCTAAGCTAGAGATGACATGTGTGTCTTGTCTTATATGTTCCTTTATCTAGTGGTGCGATATAGGAGTTCCTTAGACATTGAAGCTTATGTCCTCTATTGAATTTGTGTTGTCGATGATGCTTGTGCGCGATCAATAGGAGAACTAATGAAAAGCCGTATCCAAACAAATAAAATGTGCGTACCTGTAATGTCATAGTTGTGTTGCGTAAATAAATAAAATGTTGTTGTCTTTTTAAAGGTGTTAATATTGGATGTCGATAACGTGTAGATAACTAATGCTAGCGTATGGTTGTTTACGGTGTCTTCTCATTTAATGTTTGGTTCGCCGTTGTGTCTTTGTATATCTTGTGTTACTTTCATTATATTCATACATATGCATCTTGCATCTCATATAGGACCGAGAGATGATGATCGAGCAACTGATGTGGTGCCAACCACAAGATGCAGTTGGCGGACGACCTGAAGAGTGATGGACATGACCAGTAGATGCTCGCCAAGCGAGTACCTCCCCCAGCAAACACTATCTAAGTGTTAAAATAAAGGCAAGCCCCGGTTTTATGCATAACCGTTATATATGCTATTTTACTGCACTTAATGTTTGTAGGGTTGTACTGTGCACTTAAGTGTAGGAGTTGCCTGAAACCCTAGGTGCATGAACTCAGGATTCCTTTTTGAGATGGATACTAGTATGCTAGGTCGAGTAGCTGCTTTGCTAATTAGGGATCTCGGTAGAAGTCGAGTGATTTTTCTAGCACTCGCGCGAGGTCAGGAATTGGTTGTACCCACTTTCATATCATATTGATGATTGGTCTGTGGACACGGATCCATGGGGATGCGTGGTCTACAAGATGAAATTGGCATAAGGATTAACGTGCAGATACCTGTGTCAAGCGTTTGAACGTACTAAACATACGCCGAGAAATATGGTAAATCGGTAAGCCTAGTACCTGATTGAACCTGGCAGCAGATTGCCCTCCTCACGCGACCTGAGACGTGGTCTCCCATTCCGGTTATGGTGGGTACAAGTGCGGTCACTGCACGACGGCAGTCGGGGTCAGTGAGGCATTGTACGCCAAGGCGGTGAGCCCCTCTGTGCTGACGGGGAATCGATGGGGACGGTTGATGTGTGTGGGGACGGAGTGCCTCGCCATGTCGTGTGTTTAGGTTTACCTTGCAAGGATAAAAAACTCTATTCGAATCGTCTGCTTCTCGCAGCTAATGAGACTGCTTGATCCATTGTACTGCATTGAGTAATAAGTGGAATTGAGGTGACTGGCAAAAGATGTTGATTGATAAAATGTTTGATACTATGTATGAATAGCTAGGTACTCATCTAGTTAAAAAGGATCATACTAAAACTTGAAAAGCTAAAACTTGATTTTAGACTCAGCTAGTGCTTTTGGCAAACCAAACCCCTCAGCCAAACAGCTGCATGTCTAGAGGTAGAGGAGTAGACTCCTCACACCGGATAAGTCTAGTTGAGTATTAGTATACTCAGTCTTGCTTGTGGCATAATTTTTGCAGGTACCTCCCTGATTTGGTTGATGGTGTGACTTGGCCTTCATCCCTACCACCGGGATAGATGGTCGAGTGGGTTACTGCTTCCGCAGGAGAGGACCAGGAGGAGTAGCGTGGCCAGGCTTCGCTATGTTACTCGGTTTTCTCCGTTAGTTATTTCCGCTGCATTAAAATTTATGGTTATTATTTCTGAAACTCCGATAATGTAATCACTAATGATACTTTCTTAATTTATGGTATTATGCTTTATTGTATTTCTCTGTGTCTCACCTTCGTGTGAGCTAGTGGTATTCGATCCTGGATAAGTGGCTTTATCGGACTAGATCCTAGGGACTGACGTTTTATTCCTATTTAAGTGTGGTCTAGCCTCTAAGGTGGGACTTAGGCACTTAAGTTGGAATAATTCGGGCGGTTCCGCCACAGCAATGTACTCGGCTTCGGCGGTAGAAAGAGCTACGGAATTTTGCTTCTTTGAAGCCCAAGACACCAAGGATCTTCCCAAGAACTGGCAAGTCCCCGATGTGCTCTTTCTATTAATTTTACACCCCGCCCAATCGGCATCCGAATAACCAATCAAATCAAATGTGGATCCCCTAGGATACCAAAGCCCAAACTTAGGAGTATAAACTAAATATCTCAAGATTCGTTTTACGGCCGTAAGGTGAGCTTCCTTAGGGTCGGCTTGGAATCTTGCACACATGCATACGGAAAGCATAATATCTTATCGAGATGCACATAAATAGAGTAAAGAACCTATTATCGACCGGTATACCTTTTGATCCACGGACTTACCTTCCGTGTCGAGGTCGAGATGCCCATTGGTTCCCATGGGTGTCTTGATGGGTTTGGCATCACTCATCCCAAATTTGCTTAGAATATCTTGAGTATACTTTGTTTGGCTTAGGAAGGTGCCCTCTTGGAGTTGCTTTACTTGAAATCCCAAGAAATACTTCAACTCCCCCATCATAGACATCTCGAATTTCTGTGTCATGATCCTACTAAACTCTTCACATGTAGATTCGTTAGTAGACCCAAATATAATATCATCAACATAAATTTGGCATACAAACAAATCATTTTCAAATGTTTTGGTAAAGAGTGTAGGATCGGCCTTTCCGACTTTGAAGCCATTATCTATAAGGAAATTTCTAAGGCATTCATACCATGCTCTTGGGGCTTGCTTGAGCCCATAAAGCGCCTTAGAGAGTTTATAAACATGGTTAGGGTACTCACTATCTTCAAAGCCAGGAGGTTGCTCAACATAGACCTCTTTTTTGATTGATCCATTGAGGAAGGCACTCTTTACGTCCATTTGATAAAGCTTGAAGCCATGGTAAGTAGCATAGGCCAATAATATACGAATTGACTCAAGCCTAGCTACGGGTGCATAGGTTTCACCGAAATCCAAACCTTCGACTTGGGAGTATCCTTTGGCCACAAGTCGAGCTTTGTTCCTTGTCACCACACCATGCTCGTCTTGCTTGTTGCGGAACACCCACTTGGTTCCTACAACATTTTGATTAGGACGTGGAACCAAATGCCATACCTCGTTCCTTGTGAAGTTGTTGAGCTCCTCTTGCATCGCCACCACCCAATCTGAATCTTGAAGTGCTTCCTCTACCCTGTGTGGCTCAATAGAGGAAACAAAAGAGTAATGTTCACAAAAATGTGCAACACGAGATCTAGTGGTTACCCCCTTATGAATGTCGCCGAGGATGGTGTCGACGGGGTGATCTCGTTGGATTGCTTGGTGAACTCTTGGGTGTGGCGGCCTTGGTTCTTCATCCTCCTTGTCTTGATCATTTGTGTCTCCCCCTTGATCATTGTCGTCATCTTGAGGTGGCTCATTTTCTTGATCTTCTCCTTTATCAACTTGAGCTTCATCCTCATTTTGAGTTGGTGGAGATGCTTGCGTGGAGGAGGATGGTTGATCTTGTGCATTTGGAAGCTCTTCGGATTCCTTAGGGCACACATCCCCAATGGACATGTTCCTAAGCGCTATGCATGGAGCCTCTTCATCACCTATCTCATCAAGATCAACTTGCTCTACTTGAGAGCCGTTAGTCTCATCAAACACAACGTCACAAGAAACTTCAACTTGTCCAGAGGACTTGTTAAAGACTCTATATGCCCTTGTGTTTGAATCATATCCTAGTAAAAAGCCTTCTACAGTCTTAGGAGCAAATTTAGATTTTCTACCTCTTTTAACAAGAATAAATCATTTGCTACCGAAGACTCTAAAATATGAAATGTTGGGCTTTTTACCGGTTAGGAGTTCGTATGATGTCTTCTTGAGGATTCGGTGTAGATACAACCGGTTGATGGCGTAGCAGGCGGTGTTGACCGCCTTGGCCCAAAACTTATCTGAAGTCTTGTACTCATCAAGCATGGTTCTAGCCATGTCCAATAGAGTTCTATTCTTCCTCTCCACTACACCATTTTGTTGTGGGGTGTAGGGAGAAGAGAACTCATGCTTGATGCCCTCCTCCTCAAGGAAGCCTTCGATTTGTGAGTTCTTGAACTCCGTCCCATTGTCGCTTCTAATTTTCTTGATCCTTAAACCGAACTCATTTTGAGCCCGTCTCAAGAATCCCTTTAGGGTCTCTTGGGTATGAGATTTTTCCTGCAAAAAGAATACCCAAGTGAAGCGAGAATAGTCATCCACAATAACTAGACAATACTTACTCCCGCCGATGCTTATGTAAGCTATCGGGCCGAATAGGTCCATATGTAGGAGTTCCAGTGGCCTGTCAGTCGTCATAATGTTCTTATGTGGATGATGGGCACCAACTTGCTTCCCTGCTTGGCATGCGCTACAAATCCCGTCTTTCTCAAAATGAACATTTGTTAACCCTAAAATGTGCTCACCCTTTAGAAGCTTATGAAGATTCTTCATCCCAACATGGGCTAGTCGGCGGTGCCATAGCCAACCCATGTTAGTCTTAGCAATTAAGCAAGTGTCGAGTTCAGCTCTATCAAAATCTACCAAGTATAGCTGACCCTCTAACACTCCCTTAAATGCTATTGAATCATCACTTCTTCTAAAGACAGTGACACCTACATCAGTAAAAAGACAGTTGTAGCCCATTTGACATAATTGAGAAACGGAAAGCAAATTGTAATCTAAAGAATCTACAAGAAAAACATTGGAAATGGAATGGTCAGGTGATATAGCAATTTTACCCAATCCTTTGACCAAACATTGGTTTCCATCCCCGAGTGTGATAGCTCGTTGGGAATCTTGGTTTTTCTCATAGGAGGAGAACATCTTCTTCTCCCCTGTCATGTGGTTTGTGCACCCGCTGTCGATGATCCAACTTGAGCCCCCGGATGCATAAACCTACAAAACAAGTTTAGTTCTTGACTTTAGGTACCCAAATGGTTTTGGGTCCTTTGGCATTAGACACAAGAACTTTGGGTACCCAAACACAAGTTTTTGACCCCTTGTGCTTGCCCCCAACATACTTGGCAACTACCTTGCCGGATTTGTTAGTTAACACATAAGATGCATCAAAGGTTTTAAATGAGATGCTATGTTCATTTGATGCACTAGGAGTTTTCTTCTTAGGCAACTTAGCATGGGTTGGTTGCCTAGAACTAGATGTCTCACCCTTATACATAAAAGCATGGTTAGGGCCAGAGTGAGACTTCCTAGAATGAATTCTTCTAATTTTGCTCTCGGGATAACCGGCAGGGTACAAAATGTAACCCTTGTTATCCTGAGGCATGGGAGCCTTGCCCTTAATAAAGTTGGACAATTTCTTGGGAGGGGCATTAAGTTTGACATTGCCTCCCTGTTGGAAGCCAATGCCATCCTTAATGCCAGGGCGTCTCCCATTATAAAGCATACTACGAGCAAACTTAAATTTTTTATTTTCTAGTTCATGCTCGGCAATTTTAGCATCTAATTTAGCTATATGATCATTTTGTTGTTTAATTAAAGCCATGTGATCATGAATAGCATTAACATCAACATCTCTACATCTAGTGCAAATAGTGACATGCTCAGTGGTAGATGTAGAGGGTTTGCAAGAATTAAGTTCAACAATCTTAGCACACAATATATCATTTTTATCTCTAAGATCGGAAATTGTAACATTGTAAACATCAAGTTCTTTAGTCTTAGCAAGCAATTTTTCATTCTCAATCCTAAGGCTAGCAAGAGAAATGTTCAATTCTTCAATCTTAGCATGTAAATCAATATTATCATTTCTAAGATTTGGAATTGAAACATCACAAATATTTGAATCAACCTTAGCTAACAAATTAGCATTCTCATTTCTAAGGTTGTCTATAGTCTCATGGCAAGTGCTTAGCTCACTAGATAGTTTTTCACATTTTTCTACTTCTAGAGCGTAAGCATTTTTAACCTTAACATGCTTTTTGTTCTCTTTAATAAGGAAGTCCTCTTGGGTGTCTAAGAGATCATCCTTCTCATGAATAGCACTAATCAATTCATTTAATTTTTCTTTTTGTTGCATGTTTAGGTTGGCAAAAAGAATGCACAAGTTATCCTCCTCATTGCTAGCATCATCCTCATCACTAGAGGTTTCATATTCAGTAGAGGATCTTGATTTTACCTTCTTCTTTTTGTCGTCCTTTGCCATGAGGCACTTGTGGCCGACGTTGGGGAAGAGAAGACCCTTGGTGACGGCGATGTTTGCGGCGTCCTCGTCGGAGGAGGAGTCGGTGGAGCTCTCGTCGGAGTCCCATTCCCGGCAAACATGGACATCGCCGCCCTTCTTCTTGTAGTACTTCTTCTTCTCCTTTCTTCTCCCCTTCTTGTCGTCGCCCTGTCACTAGAAATAGGACATTTTGCTATAAAGTGACCGGGCATACCACACTTGTAGCACACTTTCTTGGAGCGGAGCTTGTAGTCCTTCCCCCTCCTTTGCGTGAGGATTTGGCGGAAGCTCTTGATGACGAGCGCCATTTTCTCGTTGTCGAGCTTGGAGGTGTCGATGGGTGTTCGACTTGGAGTAGATTCCTCCTTCTTTTCTTCCGTTGCCTTGAACGCGACCGGTTGTGCTTCGGACGTGGAGGGGTCGTCAAGCTCGTTGATCTTCTTTGAGCCTTTGATCATTAATTCAAAGCTCACAAAATTCTCGATTACTTCCTCGGGAGTCATTAGTGTATATCTAGGATTGCCATGAATTAATTGAACTTGAGTAGGGTTAAGGAAAACAAGTGATCTTAAAATAACCTTAACCATTTCGTGGTCATCCCATTTCTTGCTCCCGAGGTTGCGCACTTGGTTCACCAAGGTTTTGAGCAGGTTGTACATGTCTTGTGGCTCCTCCCCTTGGCGAAGTCGGAAGCGACCGAGCTCCCCCTCGATCGTTCCCCGCTTGGTGATTTTGGTCACCTCGTCTCCTTCATGCGCGGTCTTTAGCGTGTCCCAAATCTCCTTAGCATTTTTCAACCCTTGCACCTTATTATACTCCTCTCGACTTAGAGAGGCGAGGAGTATAGTTGAGGCTTGGGAGTTGAAGTGTTGGATTTGGGCCACTTCGTCCTCATCGTAATCCTCATCCCCTACGAATGGTACCTGTACACCAAACTCAACAACATCCCATATACTTTTGTGGAGTGAGGTTAGATGAAATCACATCAAATCACTCCACCTAGCATAATCTTTACCATCAAATGTTGGTGGTTTGCCTAATGGGACGGAAAGTAAAGGCGTATGTTTAGTAATGCGAGGATAGCGTAGGGGGATCTTACTAAACTTCTTGCGCTCATGGCGCTTAGAAGTTATGGAGGGCGCGTCGGAGCCGGAGGTGGAAGGTGATGAAGTATCGGTCTCGTAATAGACCACCTTCCTCATTTTCTTTTTCTTGTCGCCACTCCGATGCGACTTGTGAGAAGAGGATTTCTTCTCCTTCCCCTTCCCCTTGTTGCGGGACTCTTCCGATGAAGCCTTCCCGTGGATTGTAGTGGGCTTGTCGCCGGTCTCCATCTCCTTCTTGGTGTGATCTCCCGACATCACTTCGAGCGGTTAGGCTCTAATGAAGCACCGGACTCTGATACCAATTGAAAGTCGCCTAGAGGGGGGGTGAATAGGCGAATCTGAATTTTACAAACTTAATCACAACTACAAGTCGGGTTAGCGTTAGAAATATAATCGAGTCCGAGAGAGAGGGTGCAAAACAAATCGCAAGCGAATAAAGAGTGTGACACACAGATTTGTTTTACCGAGGTTCGGTTCTTGCAAACTTACTCCCCGTTGAGGTGGTCACAAAGACCGGGTCTCTTTCAACCCTTTCCCTCTCTCAAACGGTCCCTTGGACCGAGTGAGCTTCTTCTTCTCAATCAAACGGGAACAAACTTCCCCGCAAGGACCACCACACAATTGGTGTCTCTTGCCTCGGTTACAATTGAGTTGTTCGCAAGTAAGAACGAAAGAAAGAAGCAATCCAAGCGCAAGAGCTCGAAAGAACACAAGCAAATCTCTCTCACTAATCACTAAAGTGTTGTGTGGAATTGGGAGAGGATTTGATCACTTGGGTGTGTCTAGAATTGAATGCTAGAGCTCTTGTAAGTAGTTGGAAGGTGGAAAACTTGGATGACTTGAATGTGGGTGGTTGGGGTATTTATAGCCCCAACCACCAAACTAGCCGTTTGGTCGAGGCTGCTGTCGCATGGTGCACCGGACAGTCCGGTGCGCCACCGGACACTGTCCGGTGCGCCAGCCACGTCACCTGGCCGTTGGGTTCCGACCGTTGGAGCTCTGTCTTGTGGGCCCGCCTGGCTGTCCGGTGGTGCACCGGACAAGTCCTGTAGACTGTCCGGTGTGCCACCCGCGCGTGCACTGCTCCTCTGCGCGCGCAGGCACGCATTTAATGCATTGCAGTCGACCGTTGGCGTGAAGTAGTCGTTGCTCCGCTGGCTCACCGGACAGTCCGGTGTGCACCGGACATGTCCGGTGAATTATAGCGGAGCAGAAATCCGAAGCTGGCGAGTTCAGAGTCGCTTTCCTCTGGGGCACCAGACACTGTCCGGTGGTACACTAGACAGTCCGGTGAATTATAGCGAAGCGCCTCTGAGAATTCCCAAAGGTGAAGAGTTCAGCTTGGAGTCCCCTGGTGCACCGGACACTGTCCGGTGGTGCACCGAACACTGTCTGGTGGCACACCGGATAGTCCGGTGCGCCAGACCAGGGCACACTTCGGTTGTCCCTTGCTCTTTTTGTTGAACCCTTTTCTTGGTCGTTTTATTGGCTATTTGTGAACTTTTGGCACATGTATAGCTTATAGACTAGAGCAAACTAGTTAGTCCAATTATTTGTGTTGGGCAATTCAACCACCAAAAATCATTTAGGAAATAGTTGTAAGCCTAATTCCCTTTCACCTTTTTTGTGTTGCCTTGTTCTTAACTCATAGCATTTGAGAACAAGTCCCCAACATTGGTGCCCACCTCCGGTGTACTCACTTCCATAACCTTCGGAAGAGCACTGACCTTCGTCATGCCGCCGAAGAAGATAACAGCGCCAGGGGCTGCTGCACTGTAGCAACTGGACACAAACCAGGAGACTCTCTCTCTGAGAGGCTCGAAGCCAGAAGAGAAAGGCCACCAGTCCAACATTCCAGGAGGAGGAGTTGGACCAAGAGATCAGGAACATGGAAATCATCCATCAACAAGTGCAAAGGAAGAAGGAGAAGATGGCTCGGTTGGCCGATCTTCAAAGAAATATCGACGAAGCTACTGAAGAAGTACGTCATCTTGCTCAAGATGACCAAGACTGAAGGCCCCAACACAGGGAGTTTCGTCAAGAAGGCTTATTCAACAAAGATGGATGGTATGATGATTTTAATCATGACCACAATCTTACAAGCCACCCCAACTACCCCATGTACGATGGGCACTTGGACCCAAAACAATTTCTGATGAGCTATGAGGCAACAATATCCTCATACGGAGGCAATGCAGCTATCATGACTGAGTCCTTCGTCATGGCAGTCCGGAACGTGGCCCAGACATGGTATTCTTCTCTTCGGTCAGGGACAATAACGTCGTGGCAAAAACTTAAGGACATGCTGGTGACCAGTTTCCAAGGCTTTCAGACGAAGCCAGTCACAGCTCAGGCCCTGTTCTATTGCACGCAAGACCATGAGGAATACCTCCAGACGTATGTCCGAAGGTTCTTGCGACGCCTACAGTGCCCAATGAAATTGTCATTGAGGTCATGATTAAGGGTCTTCGGCCAGGACCTACGGCTCAATACTTCGCCAGAAAGTCCCCACAAAATCTGGAGAAGCTGCTTCAGAAGATGGATGAGTACATCCGAGCTGACAACGACTTCCGCCAAAGAAGGGAGGAAGCTTACAGATTCTCGGAGATGACCAGGGGCTTCGGAGGAAGAATCCACCCGAGGCATGTCAGGTCAATCCAAAACTCCAGTCAGAACGACGACAAAGGAAGCCAACTTCAGAGACCACAGTACACCTCACAATCTTCGGGGCAACAACAAAGCTCTTTCAGGCCGCCAGCTCCAAGGGGCAGAGGCGCCAGGGGCTTCGGAGGAAGATACAGGGATCAGCCCAGGAAGATCTATTGCTTATTCTGTGGTGAGGACAAGGGCCATACTACAAGAATGTGTCAAATCACCATTCTGAAGCAACAGGAGATCGCAGAAGCCGAAGCTCGGTAGAATCAACCGAAGCAGGTCTTGCACACTGCTTTGTGCCACTCTCCCTACATACCAGAATATGTGGGCAATCATCCTGCAGCTTCTGTTGCTTCGGCTAGCCATTCACAGGCTTCCTGACCACAGCTCCCACCCCCACCACCACTGCAACCGACCTATTTCCGAAGCCAGCAGCTAGAAGGGCGCCAGCACTCCCAACAGCAACATGAATTCAGGGAGGAATCTGAAGCTCGCACAATCAACAGTACTGTGCCAGAATCAAAGCAAATTTATTGAGCGATATCCTACCTCTGAAATACTTTTATGTTATATGTCATTTTGATTTTCAATAAGGAACAAGTAATGTAAATCTAGTTTTAATTCCTTGTAATAATTTCACTTCTATTAGAATGGAATATATCTTCTTCACAAACTTATGAAGCTCAAAAAATGCCGAAGCTCAAAAGTCGTTCCTAAGGGAATGCAGAGCTAAAAACTGTCGAAACTACAAAAAAGTCATTCCTAAGGGAGCGCATCGTAAGTTTTGTCGAAGCTACAAAAAAGTCGTTCCTAAGGGAGCACAGTGTAAGTTTTATGCTCAAAAGTCATTCCAAAGGGAATGCAGAGCCAAATACCACCAAAATATAAGGCGAAGAAGTTCAAAAGACGTTCCTAAGGGGATGCAGAACTTATACCGCCGAAATAGAAGGCAAAGAAGTTCAAAAGATGTTTCTAAGGGGATGAGAACTTACACCGAAAAATAAACGGTGAAGCCGAAAAATAAACGGCAAAGAGATTCTAGTCGTTCCTAAGGGGACGCAGAGATTGTGTGTTTCAGTGTGGGTGTGTGTCTTCGGCATTAGCATCATTTTTGCATCATATCATCACATCATCCCGCATAGCATCATATCATACATCATATCGCACCAATGACACGAATTGAATACGAAGTCGATCTTCGGAGAATGCTTTGTAAAAATGAAAATGTGCTAAGGCACAAAGTAAGTTGAGAAATACAGCTTCATCAGCCCTCTTACAAAAGAAGGGATCCCTTGTTTACAAAGCATGGATATTTTTACAAAGCATGGATGTTTTTACGAAGCATGAATTTTTTTCTTTACGAAGCATGAAAAGAAGGGAAGGTGTTTTTTCGCCGAAGGCTCAAAAACGGTATGTATACAAAGTTTCATGCATCGCAAAGAAACGAATTACAAATAATTTACATATTAGATTCAAAAATATACACATCAAATATTACAGTCTTGTTACAATAAAAGTACATTGACCATTTAAAAATGTTTTTACAATAAGTGCTAGTCTTCTTTCAGGATCTTCTCTGCAACTTCATTTTGCAATTTATTGACGACTTCGTCAACAATAGATTCAGCCATATCAATGATCTCCAGTGCTTCCTTCGTCTCTGGATCGGCCAGGGGATCGAACGGTTCCGGTGGCGGAGATAATTTAGCTGAAGTGGAAAAAATTAATCAGTCTGAAGCCACAAAAACAAATTCTGAAGCTGAACATCAAAAGATATTACCTATACGTTTTACGCGCTTTGCAGCCTCTTCAGCTTGTCTTGCTTCTACTCGGGCGTCATGGGTGTCTTTTTCACTTTTCTTCATAATTTCATGGGCCATCTCTCGGCCACCATTTACCCAGATATCACTGTAAAATTTCCCACCCATTAAACTTGCTTCAGGTGAGGGATCTTTTGTATCATCTATGGAGAAGGCAGCTTCGGCCTGGACCATGGTCTTGATATGGTCGCATCCCGCCTTCTCCAAGATGGCTGAAATTCTCTGCGCACCGGAAAACGCGCAAACATCCCCGCGATCACTTAAAATTTCTTCAAAGGTTTCGGCCTCTCCACTTATCCATTCAATAACGCCTTCGGGGTCGCCTCGTATGAAGTTTTCTTCGGCGGAATAGGCGCCCACATTGGCGAAACTAGTTTTTATTTTCTTCACACAGTCCAAGGATTTTTCAAAGCATCTTTTCTTGGATGTGCGAAGTTCTTCAACGTTTTTCTGTAAGTGATTTTTCCAATATTCGCTGATTTCTCGGTTAGCTTCTGCGAGCGCGCATTTTTCTTTAGCTTCGGTCAGTTGCCTCCGAAGGTCTTCAATTTCAATCTTTTGGGCTTCGGCCTGGGCTTTGAAGTTAGCTTCATCTTCTTTGACTTTATTAACCAGAGAAAATAAGATTTTGTCTTTTTCAAGACCTTCATTTCTCAGTTCAATTACCTCTGAACGAAGGTTGTTCAGGGCCATTGTATAGCCTTCGTCCTCTATATTTTTCTGTGCCCTAAGGGCATTACTAAGAATCAAGCCCTGCAAGTGGAGGAAAGAATAAGTATGATAAATAAAATACCTCATTTTCAAATTTAGAGTTAGTTTTTATACCTTTATGCTATTATATGCTAGGCTATCAGCAAGTTCGTCCTTCGATAAAATCGAAAGACCATCTTCCAGCTTCGGGAATCCGATGCTTTTACCTATCTTCCGGCAAACAGATATTTCTTTGTTATCCGGGAGACAATACAAAAAATCTTCTTCGCCACTACCATTGAACACTAACGCCCCCTTCGGATATTTCAATTTTTGGGCTTAGTGTTGCGCTTCTAACATTTCTTCTTGGGATAGTACCTTTCCTGAAGCATGACGAATAATGTAGTCAATACTTTTGTTCGACGCTTCGGACCAGGAGCTTCGATTTTTTCAGTTGCAATCCGCTCTGTTGATTTTTCCTTAGGGTCAGCACGCTCCATCTCGGTGGGCACCGAAGGCCCAGCTTCGGTTTCAGCCTGAATTGTTGCAGCTTCGACTTCAGCCTGCTTAGTATCAGCTTCGGTTTGCGCCTTGGAAGCTTCGACAACTTTCCTTGTAGCAGTAGGACTCAAGGCTTTTGTTGTTTCTAACACAACATCCAGCACATTTTCCATCCTTCTCCTCTTAGGAGTTACGATAGAACCCATTTGTACCTTCGGTACTGTTGCCTCTGTTGGAGGGCTCAAAATCTCTGGCATCTTCATTATTTCTTCAATTTTTGGCTTTTCAGCCTTATCAACCTTTGTTTCAACCAGCTTGACTGTAAGCACCTTCGGCATTACAGCCGGCTCTTCAGTGCTCTGCGCAGACGGGACAATTTCTTTTATTTCGGTAGCAGAAGAGGTCCCTGCGCCAAACTCAGGCACCACAACCGGTTCAATGTAACGCAGCCGGTGAGTAAGAACCTTCACCTTTTTGCCCTTCGACACAGGTTCAACTGGAGTGGCCGAAGCAGCAGTTTTCCTCCTTTTCCCATGTCCCCGTAGCGGGTAGCGGTAATCGGGGTATACGAAGCCGATGGCGTCAAAAACTCTGTTCAGTCTTTTCTTTCCTCGACCTCCGAAGGCTGCGGACAGAGCATAATCTTCCGCCTTGGAATATGCTCCAAGCAGTTCATCACTTGTAGCTTCGATACACTTCAGCCAGTCATCGTTTGGCTCATCAAACTTCTCCCTGAATCTGAAGGTATACTTCAGCCGGACCAGACCACCTTCGCTAGAGTCGGTGGTGGTCTCCTTCGGCATTTCTCAGCTGTCTACAAGTGGCCATACCCTAAAGGCTATATGTTCTTGAATCAAATCTCTTGTCCAAATAAAGGAGCAAACAGTGCCGAAGGCCCTCTGACATGCTTCAACTGTCTCATCAATTTCTATCTTCGGCCTTTGAAGGCTGAAGCGGGACCAAATGAGCCGCATGATGACTTCTTTAATGTCTTTCCCTCCTTTCAAACCATTCTTCCAAATGGGGCGCATGATGACTTCTTTAATGTCTTCCGAAATGTTGGCACTGGGTGGCTTGCGTTGGGGCGAGCGATAAATCCATATCAACCGAAGTTGTTGTGGTACTGTTCTTTACCCATGGCCTTCGTCTCATATAGAAGTTCGTGCATACTGCAGAAGCACTTCACGCTTGGCTCTAGCCCTTGACTCCTTACTGCCCAGACAAAAATCCCCATCCTTATTATAGCTTCGGGGGTAATCTGATGGAGGAAGATCTGGTAGATTTTCAACACTTCAACTAGAAACTTGCTCAAAGGGAACCGAAGCCCAGCCTTGAAGAAGCTTCGGTAAATTACAACTTCGTTTTCCTCAGGGCAGGGACGTTGTTGTCCCCACCAGCCCTCACAATAGACATGTCCCGAAAGTACCTTCCTCTCATGTTCTCAAGATGACTCTGCTTGATGGTCGATTTTCCGAAGATGGAATGACTTGACCGCCACGGCGGATCCTCAGAATCTTCATCCCCACTTTCCACATCATAGCTATCGCTGTCACCAGTATCTTCAGATAAACCTTCCAATATCTCTTTAGTAGTTTTCTCTGTGTTTGTTTTTGCCATCGACTCAACAAATCCAGCAACATAAGGATCCACAGCCTTCTTCTCCTCAAACAGCTTCGCTTCTTCAGTCAGCTTCTTCTCTGCAACAACCTTCTTTTCCTAAGACATTTTTTCTCCAGACATGGTGAAAATGCATTTTTTCTAAAACAAAGCTTAGAGAGCTTGAAATCTAGCAAGCGCTAGTGAGCAAGAGCTAAAAGATTGAGAAAATAATGCAAATGGTAGAAACAGCGTATCAAATGCAGCTGGTGTGAGTTCCAATTTATACGCCCAGTACGCTGCAAGTTGGAGGGCCCCATCTGTCATTGATTGTTGCTATTCTAGCAAAGGGAAGGTGTTTTTTCGGACCTTCGGCTTAAGGCCTTCGTCCATGTCACAGTATGAATTCATTATCTTAACAAATTAATACTGTGAGGGGCTACTGTTGGGGGCCTTCATCTTCCGAAGGTCCTCAAAAACATGATTTAACAATGTTTTCCCAGTGTAACACATGAACAGGTACCTTCGGACTCGGGTTAAAACCATACACGATGTGAAAAGCATAGTCGAGACGAAGGCTGATGTTGCTCCGAAGCTACACGCAAGGAAGCTTCGGCGCAATGACAGAGAAAGGAACCGACTTAAAGGGGAAAATGCTATATAGTCCCCGTTGGGTTGTCCATAAGTCAATAGTAAATATGAAGGGCATGAATGTAAATTTACATAGGCTGCGCCCTGTGCCTATAAATAGATGAACAGTACCCCCGTACTGTTCACGCTGACTTGTACTTGCTCGTGCGTCACGCTTGTACTTTCACCTTCTGTCAGGCCGAAAGTACAAATGTAATCTTATGTTATTCTTATTCATTCATGATTATATAATAAAAGATATATTATGATGTCATATAATTATCCATATTATTTCTCATGTTTTATATACTTCGTCTTTTATTGACATATGCTATGATTATGAAGGTATGTCCTTCATAACCTTCATCCAAAGTTCGTTATATCCTTAGGGAAATAATGCTTCGAAGGACGAAAGGCCTTAACCATTAACCTATTTTTGTGTTGCCTTGTTCTTAACTCATAGCATTTGAGAACAAGTCCCCAACACACGCAATAAGTGGGAGTGGAATGGAAGAAACACCAACATCTTGTGGATTTTATAGTCCAAATGTTTTTGAGAACTATATGTGGATATATGTTGTGTCCCCCTAAAAAATTATGAATTTTTTAGGCTATTTGGTGTATTATTAATTTCTTCTTGTAGAAAATCATCAAAACACAATTAAATTCATAAAAATATTGTAGTGTCGACCGAAAATTGCAAATAAGTTACCAATATTAATAAATCGTTTATAAAAAGATAATCTTAAGTTTCCACATGGAGATAATCTTAAGTCACCACATGAAAATGATAGTCTATTATTTTGATATAAATTTAGACATTATTTCAATGATTTTGGCCTAAAGATATGTTTAAACAAAAATGTGATGTACTACAAAGTTATAGATCTCTTCGAGCTCTACAATTTTCATATAAACTTTATCTTCATCCAATTTCATATGTAAAAGTTATGATTTTATAACTATATTATTATGCAGAAAAAGAAAAAACGGGTACCCGCATCCGACCCGAATATCCGGGTATTTACCGGGTAGTACTCGCTCCGTATCCGACTCGAATCCGAAGCTGCACTATCCGAGTATTACCCGTATCCGTCTCGAATATAAAAATACCCGAATTCGTATCCGAAAAATGGGTATTTGCACTATCCGTATCTGGTACCCGGCGGGTATACCCGACCCGTTTTCACCCCTAGGCCAAATAGGTTTGTGCAATTAATGTGGTTGCAATAAATATGCTAAAGTTTAACACTTGTATCAAAACAACTCTTAAGTGTTAAAATATAGCAAAAAATAGGATATGCTAAACTTTAGTTTTATGGAAACAAACGGTCCCTTAGGACTTCAAATGTTGGTTACTTATTTCATTAATATCTTGATTAATACGACATTATAGTTTATTTATTATTTCATAATCCCCTTCTAGATGCTTGACACTAACATGACCATCATGTCCCTCTCTAATTAATCATGACTCTGATCCTTGTCCGCCATACCCTCACCTGCAAATATCGCTTGGCCGCTGCCACCCGTTGGATTCTTGACATTGCAGATCCATAGCAACCAATTTTGAAACATGGTACTAATTCTACATGGCTAAGTTCCCTAGTAGGACTAAGCAGCAGTAGGCACCAGCAGCACCCATGGTACTAATCAAGGTGTCAATGATATAAATACCAAACAATAACATCAAGGAATGCAATTTTCAGGAGTAGCAACAATCATTGATGTATATCTGATATATATCGCATCAATGTTGTTGATTATCACAAACAGTACAACATCCAATCAGTTACACCTATACTAATGTACGGTCGACATCGAGCTAAAAATATATCAATGCACAGAAACCCTATGAAAATATACCTTTTCATCCACAATTTTAGTGTCAATCTTAACAACACTTTCTGGTGATCTCTTTTCAATCTCAGCCGTCCAATTAAACAATAAAGAGAAGCTCTCATTCCACCCACCATACAATTCATGCAAAGCTTGTTCTCTTCCCATCCACATTGTGTCATATCCTATAGTAACATTATACTCATCCTGCAAGTATATTTTCATAGCTTTAGCACCCATGTTGGGGTTCTTCATAAGGAGAGGTAATGCTTTGTTGGTGACCCATGTTTGAGAAAGCATCGTAGTCAAAATTATACTACTGGAAGTGCACTTGTGCTCATCAACTAAAAGAGTAACCCGCCAACAAAATGTTGGATATATGGTCACTTGAATGAATATCATCATTTAAATAACAGGTCTAGCTATTAAAAATGATAGCAACATTGTATTACCTTTACAGTCAGCAAAAATTTCATCTTTATTCCAACTATTTTTCAAGGGCAATCATTTGTATTTTGCATGCAATGACCTTTAAATTTTGTTTTACAAGATTTCTCTGTGGCTAGTTCAAACTCCCTATTAATAGCATGTTACCTTAGAGACAACCTAAATGCCTTCATATCTAAAAACATGGTGCATTGATGCCAAGCTCAATCTTCGGGTTATTCTTATCATATATGAACAATGAGTTTGATGGTGCCAAATCTTTAGCTTGATTAGGATATTCTGTTTCAGGACTATCACCATCAACATCATGAGCACTACCTCCATGGGCATCAATTTCTTGGATGACACCTCTGGGTTAGCACCTATTTCATCATAAATCATCAACCCCAAAGAAGCATACATTTGCTCGTCAACCATGACTTCTAGGTAGGGTTGGGCAAAAAAACCCGTAACCCGAAACCCGAACCCAGAATATCCGAACCTGAACCCGAATACCCGAATACCGAATTTTGTTCAGGAATTTCGGGTAGCAACTTGCAAAACCCGAATTTATTTCGGGTAATTCAGGTATCATAATCGGGTACCCGAATTATCCAAACTTTCATGTGTCATGTACTCATGTCATTCTTAATTATTAATTTGTGCATATATAATTATGTGTAATTGTGCATGACTTGTGATTGTAGATTGTTTGTGTTTTTATGTCCACGCATATCATGATTCAAAATATATTTTTATACTAATTTAATAGAGTGCATGTGTTTTTATGAAGTTGACACAACAGTTCGGGTATTTCGGGAATACCTGAACCCGAAATTCTGAGTACCCGAAATTTCGGGTATTGTAAAACCCGTTGTAATTTCGGGTATCGATTCTCAAAGCCCGAAATTTTAAATACCCAATTATCCTACCCAAAATTTTCGGGTAACCCGAACGCCCACCCCTACTTCTAGGTGACCTTTTCGTCATACGATTCCACAATATGTATAGTATACCAATCAACCAAAATAGCATCTTCTGATACATCCACTAGGTTCGATATTAACCCTTCCATGGGACTAAAACACAATTTTAGGTATCAATGTACTGCTACTCCTAAAATCCACTAAAATTTTGAGATATATAGAGAGATGTTACCTTGTACAAGGTGGTGCGAGTGTTTGTGCATGGTCATCAGACGGTGTAGTTTGGGTCTGTCCAACTGTGCGGTTGGCGCGGGGGCACTCACGTCGACGACTGTTGTGGGGTCGTCCGACGACGCGTAGCCGACCAACTTCATGGTCGCAGAGCGTGTTAGGCTCGAGAGGGGTGTGGTGGCGACCAATTGGTGAACGATGGTGCAGAGCGTGGGAGGCTTAGGAGGGCACTCACATTGAACGATGGGCATGGGCGAAGCGTAGATCCGTTCATGGTGGTGGCGATGATGAGGTCGTGGAGAGTGTGGCGAGCGCCCAAGTGAGAAAGGAGGCGAGGGAGGCGTATAGATCGAGTTGCTTGATGAAGGAAGTGAAGGAAAGAACACAGACATAGAGGAGAATGATATATTTGTTAGGGATAGTTTGGTCCTTTATAATGTCTTAGAGATATAAAAAGGATAAAATTAATTTAAAAAGAATGAAATCTGCCATCTATCCTAAGAAATCAAGGATGTAATTGTATCTATGTCATTTATGCGAAAACAAGGAAGGTGAGTTGTTTCGTCAAAGCTCCAAGGAAAGGAGTGTTAAAATGCAATTTTACCCTCGTGGGTATAGCTGAAAGAAATAGGTGACGCCTAAGAGGGGGGTGAATTAGGTCTTCTAAAATTTTCTCTAAACTAGGCCACAAATAAATCCCTAGAGAAAAACCTATGCAATTAATCAAATTAGAAATGTGCAAACTAGGTTTTGTCTAAGTGTCGCTATCTCTATCGCAATGGCTAAGTTTCAATCTAAACAATATAATTGTAAAAACAAGATTGAAACTTAAATGCTTAATATAAATGCGGAGGCTAAAGAGCAAGGTAGAGATACAAACTCTCGTGGATGACGCCGGTATTTTTACTAAAGTATATCCGGAACCATGCAAGGTCTCGATTAATTCTCGTTGGTGCCCCTATGCAAATGGAAGCCCACGCGAGGGCCAAACACCTCAGTCGAGTAACTCCGTAGAGAGTCGTGGGCCTTCTCCACGCGCAAGTGGTGCTCCGCTTCCGGCTCCTCTCATACACTCTCCGCCGTCTCCACTATCGAGCTTCTGGCCGAAAACGCCGCGGGCCTCGTTCCCTTTTGTACACGGCGGCGGTCGTGACACAAACGTGGTTGTCACGGTCTCGCAAGACTATCGCCCCACTCAGTACAATTACAACGGCTCGCGCAAGAGCCGAGGGGTTGTGTGGTTTTACAAAACTCACTCAACTAACTAGGGTTCACCTAGAGCAAGCGCTAAAGCGATCTAACTAACCTAAGCACCTCGCAAAGCACCTATGCTAATCACCGAGTGATTCTATTAAGCACTTGGGTGTATGAGCACTTGGGAATATCTACTATATGCCTTGGTATGTTGCTTGGGCTCCCACACCTTGGAATGGCCGGTTGGGGTGTATTTATAGTCCCCAACACAAAACTAGTTGTTGGAGAAAAGTTGTGCTCTCTGCGGCACCCCAGACAGTCCGGTGGTGCACCGGACGGTGCACTTTTCGCTGTTCGGTGCGCCTAGCCGTTGATCTGACACCACAGGCGACCGTTGGCACGCAGGCTTTTTACACCGGACACTTCGGATGTCACACCGGACAGTCCGGTGGTCTTCTCTCCACAGTGCCACCTGGAACTAGTCATTGGGGCTACTGTTCCTGGTGCACCGGACAGTCTAGTGCTCTAGACCATATAGTCCGCAAGCAACACTTTTTTTTGTTTCTTGGACTTCACTTGATCTTCATAATGTCTTCTTTTGAGGTGTTTCTTTTCTCAATGCCTTGGTCGAAGTAACTTTAGTATCCTATGAACTACAAATACAAACACAACCAAAAACATTAGTCCACAGGTTATGTTGATCACCAAACACCAAAACCTATTGAGCCAAATGGACATGGGTCCATTTTTCTTACAATAGCGACACATGCTAGATCCACTTTGTATTGTATACTATATTATTTTTTATAGAAAGTCTTTTGGAGATTGTCTAACCATTTTTGGTCTAGACTCTAGAGCTGGGAAGTGTATTAGATGTATATTAGTTCATTCTAGAGTGTTCTTGTAAGCTGTCGTTTAGTTCAGTCCGAAGTGTTGTGTTTTTCTAGGTTGATGTTTCTAAATTCTAAGGTTACAAAAAGTTGTATTGCACATAATTTATAGTCTTTTCAAATTTTACAAATGCACATGTTGACCATGCTAAATTTATCCTTGTCAATTCACAAATGCACATATATGGATGGCAACAGGTACATACCTATCGGGTAGTATCATTCCATATCCATAAAAAAGTCTACCTGTTGGGTTACCTATATCCGCTCGTGGGTATAGAATCTTTATCATACCCATACCCGCATGGGTAATTTTATGCATCGGGTAACTCATACCCGCTAGGAAAGTCTTAAATTCTAATACGTCAATCACCCAAAATGCCATAAACACACAAAAAAGTTCAACTTTAAATATAACAAACCATATGATTACATAACTTGATAGTTGAACAAACGATGGTCGGAGGAGGATTTTAGCTAAGATGGACTTTATTAGAGCTTTTTCGATTGTATAGGGACCAGAGGGAATTGAGGTGTATTAAATCCCTTTTATTTAATTTTGGCTAGCAAGGGATTTAATGCAGGTATATTTTACTCACAACTACATAGGTATGGATAGTACCCTCCTGTACTCGTCTACTCGATGGTCACATGTTCTTGCCCATTAACATACTCATAATGTTAGTGTTCTGAAACCATCGGATATTAATATACATGCTTTGTGCGTCCTGTGCAAATGGTGTGCAAGGAAGACACAATGATTTCTCTAGAGTCTCGGGGGATAATGTAGCCACGCATGTCGTGCCTTATCTTCTCTTGCAGTGTGCCGTTGGGTTTCTTTTGTATCATGGACTGTTTAGTCGTGGTCAGCTTTCCTAGAATGATCATTCAGGCTATCCTTGACGCCAAAGCTCATATGTTGACACAACAACTCCCGTGCGAACATTCGAACCACACACCTGTGTTAGGGCCACACTCTTTTGTACCCTTTGCCAAGATGGTCATCGGTACAATCCCATGAATTCTAGTCCTGGGTTGTGGCACAACCCTGCCCCCTGGGTCGAGTGAGGCGACTCTACCAGATTTGGTTTTGTACCCCGACCCCTTGGACGGTCAAAGGTTAGGTGAGATGAAGACTGAAGGCTGACTCATCCTACCCTTGGTCCCTAGGGGTCGGGGTAGACTGAGTTGGAAACATGAGGTGGTTATGCGGGGGTCGGGAGGCAGTTAAGACATGCCATTCAGGGTCTTTTCCACTCAATGATTCTTGCCATTCTTGGTCCATGTTATACCTAGGTTATCCACCTTGACAGTATCCCCCTAGCCTCTAGAGAAGTCTAGTGCTCCTTCGGAGGTTTGTTTTTTAGACCATATTGAGGACGCACGAGTGGACTCAATGTAGTCTAGCCCATGAGTCTCTGAAGGAACCGTGGGTTCGTTCGAAGGATCCTTCAACTGCGGGTATGACCTATGTTTTGGGTAGAGTGTTCTATGATTGCTCTTTCGATCTCATTCTACGATGCCAACCCTTGAGCCTTTGCTCATTATGGCGGACCAATCAGAGAGTCATTTTGACTTTTTAGCGCCATCCTGTCTGCATCTCATTCACTTGGAAATAGAGGGGTTGGACCATGCCTCCACTTTGGCTGATGTTATGAAGTGGGGAGTCCGATGAGTTGTAAACGACTACAACTGAATGAAGTTTTGGCCCCTTTTAGAGGAATTTGATGGAGCAGTTAGTGATAACCATCAAAATTCTCAACTTCCACCTCCATACAGTTCTCGAGGTCATTCTACCAACCTCAAGGGCTCCGACGCCTTTCTTCGGGAAATAATCATGGGATGGAAGTCAAGACTTGGACACGGTTTGAGATGTCCATCGACTATTCGGGCACCTAGGTACTTATCACTGGGACCCATCCATTTCGTCCCTCACTCGAATTTTTTGCCATAGGGCGGCTATCGAATCCTTCAATGGGCTAACCTTTGAACCCTTGGATTGTTAATGGGTCGTAGGGGGATGTCACACCCGGGTTTTAGGGGTCCCAAAACCCGGGCTCGAAATAATCACCAAGTGTGCTGGGATCAAGTCTCACACATATGATGATGCATGGTACAGAAACGAATGTCACATCTTTAATGTATAATGGAGTAGTGTACAAAATAATTAAATAGTTACATCATACAAAGACAACGATCCAACAACCCAAAGTTGACTGGGAGACGACCTAGACCTCTCACGAACTCATCACAACATCCTTCACGCGCCTCATCCTGTGGTAGCTGTTCTTGACTTGGTGGGATGTGAGTATAGCAAGGGTGAACTCACATACGTTCATCTCTCAACAAGTTGTGGGGAATAATGTGCATGAACTCTCCAAAGGTAGGAGCTCATGTGAAGTGTAAGGCTTACCAAAGGAGATGGTTAAAGCTGAGCATTGCTTTTAAAGTTGGTCAAAATTTTATTAGCAGTTACTAGGTATAAGTAGATACCAACCCAATTAATAAGAGATCAAAATTAACACCCACAATGCAATGCATATGGCAAATTAAGTTTAGTTTCATAAATTACTCATGTGAGGGTCCGAGCTGCTCATGACCGTGAGCACGACTGATATACCAGTTTTACACTCTACAGAGGTTGCACATCTTTACCCTTACCAAGGGATCACGACTTTCCATTCATCTCTACCGAGGAGACGAGGCAGGGTACCACAACGAGGCCTTTACAAAGTTCCACTAGCTTCCGAAAACCCGCTACGGTTCTAAGAAGGGCAATATAGGAATCCCTCGTCTGAAAAGCCATCGCAGCATGATCGACCCGAGAACCTCCCTATACGCAGCTCTTCTACCGCCTTTGCCCCTTTCGGGTAAGGTAGTCTTCCACTAGCTTTCCTAATTAGTCAACCAAGGGTGTCCCATGCCACCCTCGTGGTAGCACTGTTTTCCTGGGTGGTCGCTCCATGTTCCAATTAACACAATGATCTTGTTATGAACAATAATTAAAACAACAATATAACTGGAACATGATCATAATAGAACATTAATTTCCCAAAACCAGGTAGAGCAATAGCGAAACTACCCAATAGTGCCTTTGTTTGCAAGGTAGGGAATAAATAATGCTAGGGAAACCTATTGGGTTCCATCAAATTAACCTGAGCATGTCACAGTGGTTAACAGGAACATTATTAGGTAAAGAAAAGTGATCAAGGGCACAACTTGCCTTAGACTTGAGATCCCAGGTACCAAGTTGGTCTTCAGATTCTCGTGACCTCACCGCTATTCGTAGCAATACATACAAATAGACAATGATCTCATAAAAATAACAGTACACCAAACATGTGAACAAACAAAGTAAAATATTCTACGCGATGCTACGAGAGCGTAGTTTCAAGAACCACCTGATTCAGAGTTACGGCTAAAAAGATATGGTTTTCAGAAGGTTTACGTGATTAAACAATGAATACTAGGTCCTAGATTGATTTTATAAATCGGGTGAGATATACATTAAAGATTAACTTCAGTATAAGTCATATCTTAGTTGGAGATCATCTTCTATTCAAATTGTAATTATAAACATATTAATTTGATTGGATAGATTAATCTACTATACATAGGATACATAAATACCTAATTACAAAAGTATGTGATATGATAACAATTAGTGTTATATTGAATATGCAATGTTATTATGAATATAACGCAACTGGGACAAAGTAAATCAGAGTTAAGATGTTCAAGTTATGAATTCTCTAAGTTTTTCAGGTTAATTTTTATACTAAAAATTAATTTCTGAACTTATTTTATCAATATTTCGAGATTAGTGGACTGGGGTTTCTATTTCATAGGAGCCTAGCTAGGGTCTAAACAGTGAGAATAGGGACCTGCTGGTAATGATCTTACAACACCCCCGGACCACGAGTTAAATTTTATCGCAACCCACGGACTCATATGGAAAATGTGCACAATGAAGAGGTATTGTGATGTCTGAATCGCCCGATCAAGACGATGCGGCCTAGATAAATCACGACACCCGCATAAGACTGGCTCCAACAAGGTCCCCTAAAGGGTTCTCTACCCTAAATATAGAGGACCAAACGGTCCTCTACGCTCTCCAGCAACGTCCTCTAAACGGTTCTTTAAATTTAGAGGACGCTGCTGGATTCTCTATATATAGAGTTTCTCTAAACGATCCTCTATTCATTTGACTACTTTAAATAACCGGTTTAGCAAAACTAAAATATGTACAATATATTTGAAAGTATGATAAATACGTATGTAAAAAAATAAAATTAAAAAAATGTCTTTAATATGAGTATTTGAGTATAGAGAACGTGATTTAGAGGACGTTGTTGGAGAGAAATGAGATATAGAGGATGAAATCTTTTAGAGGAGACTGTAAAGGACAGATATAGAGGATGAATATAGAGGACGTTGCTGGAGACAGCCTAACACTGAACCGTTAGATCGTAGATCCATGGTCAACGAGACGTCCACGCCAACACTCGATCTCGGACGCATGCCTGAGAACCGACGGTTCTACTTTTATTTGGCGAACCGGTATACTCTGATCAAATCGTAGCCGCACAATGTCAGATGGACGATAAGTGTTCATCGTCTATTCCGATGAGCAGCAGACGGTGGCGCCCGCTCGCAGCCCGCGGTAGAGGACTCACCAGAGTTCCCAGTTCGTCACCCAATGCCCCGCTATCCCTGGTAACAGATGCAACGCAACGTGGAGACCAAATCGAACAAAGACTGCGACGTCTAACCAATGGGAGAAGATGGTAGCAGGTCCGACCATGGTGTACGGTGGACCATCGACGGAGTTCGGTTGATGGCAGGGGCACGTGTTTCCCACGCAACTACTCACTATCTCAAGCACACACACCTTTGGTTCAACGTTGGTGTGGCTCCCACGAGCGGGCGCATGCCCGGAACGGGACGACGACAAGGTCGAGCCCTGCTACGGCCGGTCCCCCATCTCTCTCATCTCGGCGCTCTCCGGTGTTTCTGCTCGCCTATGGCCAAGGGGAGGTCGCAGGGGCTTGCTTATATGCACCTGGGCAGGGCCACGAGGGCGGCAGATGTAGCCCGAGATCCCGGCGTAGGTTACGGATCGAGGGGATCTGCCCGGGAGCTCCGGTGTTTTGTTGGGGAAGAAGCCCCTGTAGAGGCGGTCCCATATGGTCAGCGTAGCGAGCGTGCAAGCGCAACGTCCGCGCTGGAGGGGTTGCGCGGCTGGGCCCACGGTGTCATTATCGGAATCACCGTGCAGAAGCGCATGGGCGCGCGTTGTGAGGCCGGTTACTATGCCCCACACGTCGGCACTGGATTCCAGATGGGCCGGCGGGCAAGAATATCAGCCCAGGTTACGGTAAGCATTTTTTATATATATATACTTTCTATTTTGTTTTTCTTTTCCAATTTTCAATTCCAATTAGATTTAAATTCCAACAGAGTTCTAATTTGCACACACAAAAAAATATTTCCACATGTAGGCAAGGTAAATGTATTAAGTTTATTCATTTATTTATTTTCTCACTTATTTATTTTAGACAATGTTTCCAATATGCAACCCACATCGAGTCCTGCGTTGTTTGCTTCACTCTTTGTGCCTCTTCAATTAATGGAATTGTATTGGTCAAATAAAAGTAAATAAATACAAAAATATGCATCTCATGCTGAGATTCTTATATTTTTTGCATTTGTATTCAAATTTAGGAGACAAGTTTAAGTTTGAAAATTAGAATTTGAAAATAGAAATAGAAAATAAATAGTAGAAAGATACTATATTGATATGTTCTCCTCATAAACTATAAATACTTTTTTATATAATTTAAGTAACTCTTAATATAAAGTATACATTACCTCCTTTTTAAAATAAACAGAAAATAAATAATATATGAATTACTCTTTATTATATGTTTTTATAATCAGATACTTAAAGGAATGTAATAATAAAAAGAAATAAATAATCAAATATGATTTCGCATTTGACATGCTGGAGCTTAATATGGTTGTTGCATAAAATTTGAAATCTCATAATTCAAATCATGATTAAAGTGGAAATTCAGATTTAAAAATAAGAATAAGAAAACAGGAAATAAAAAAGAAAAAGGAAGAAACAAACCTGAATGTGGGTCGAAAGCACCTGGCCAGCCCAACCTAACACTCTAACGTGGCCCAGTCGCAATTCTATTCTGCTCGGCCCACTTCTGCGGGCGTCTGACCGACTAATGGGCCCCACTGACCAGCTCTTCCTACCGCATGGGCCCAGGCAAAAATTCTCTGCTACACACACGCGGTCACCGACCGGTGGGCCTCGGGACTGCGCCCTCCGCGCCCGGCAGTAACAACCTCGCCATGGCCGCGCTCACAAATCTCACCGGTGGATCAACCGCGCGGACTCTCCCCTCGTCTCTGCGATATAGGGTCACCTCCCCTAGCCACCCGTTCCTTGCAACCAGACGTGCCGAGCGTGAACGCCAACGTATGAGGGAGAGTTGCTACTGGGCGGAGTCAAGGATGCCACCTCTGGCCAATCGGAAGGTGTGCTGTCGTCCGTGTTGAGAACGCGGCCGGGGAGGCTCGGCCTACCCTGGCGGATGTGTCTGTGGCGTCGTTTGGAGGGGTGACCGATCGGGGGACTGGCAATTGCTCGCCGGTGAAGAAGCTTCGTCGGGGGACCGCACTGCTCCGCGGATGGGATTTTCGCCGCACAATGCACTGGTATGCCCCCCTTCATGTTCGCGCCAGCATTCGCCCTCGTCTGCTCTCGGTAGCGCTCGGATCAGGCCCTTGAAGTTCGGATGGGCGCGTCTCCGGCAGGGTTTTGGCCTCAGATCAGCGGCGTTGCCGCGTGTGGGGTGCGGGAGGTGGAAGAAAGATGTTGGCCGTTGATGATAGGATGGACGAATCAGATTGGGGGAAGGTAGCGTTTCGGCGTGATCCAATCCGAGCCATAGATCCATAAACCGGCGGTGTAGATGAGATCTTCAATTCATTAAATGGTGACCTTTCGATAGTAGATGAATGCTTGCAATTAGAACAGCTGATACCCCTTCGGATAATTAAATCTATGCCATAGATCTCGAGACCCGGTCGTAAGCAACCGCAGCTATAACAGTTCGGCTACATTTGCAAATGGGCCCTTCAGATTTAGGGTAATAACCCACCATCCATTTTTCAGTGTAAAGAAAATAAATTAAATGAGGACTTTGCATATTAGCCTCTAGGATATAAAATCAGTATAGAAATAATACCCAAATGACTGATAAACTTCATAAATCCATAACTAATGCATTTTAACTCTGATTTAGCCCATTCTAGTTGCATTGGACTCATAATAATATTGTTTATCATCTAGTAACCTTGTATTACCATGAAACCTATGATTAAAATCTTGTACCTCATTTGTTTTATAGTAGCCACTTAAACCTTCAGAAAATCATAACTTTATAACTGTAACTCTGAATTTAGTGGTTCTCGAAACTACGATCTACTTACAACGCGTAGAACATTATTATGCAGTTTGTTCTTATGTTCGGTGTAATGTTAATTTTTCCTATACCATGTTGGTTTGTATTGCTATGAATAACAGCGAGGTTACGAGACACTTGAAGACCAAGTTGGTACCTAGGAATCTCGAGTCTAAGGCAAGTTGTGCCCTTGATCACTTTTCTTTACCTAATAATGTTCCTATTAATCACTGTGACATGCTCAAGTTGATTTGATGGGACCTAATAGGTTTCCCTAGTATTGTTTATCCCACACCTTGTTTACCACTGAACTTTTGGGTAGTTTTGCTATTGCTCTACCTGGTTTTGGGATTAATATTACATTATGATCATGTTCCAGTTATACTGTTGTTTTAATTATTATTTATGACAAGATCATTGTGTTAATTGGAACATGGAGCTTAACTTGAGTAAACAGTGCTACCACAAGGGTGGAATGGGACGCCCTTGGTCAAGTAATTAGGAAAGCTAGGGAGAGATTACCTTACCCGGGTAGGGGCAAGCGAGGAGGCATCGCTGCTAGAGTATAGGGAGGTCCTCGGGTCGAACTGTCTGTAAAGCTTTTCGTACGAGGGATTCCTATGCTTCCTTCGTCCTGAATCCGTAGCGGGTTTTCTCGAACTAGTGGAACTTTGGAAAGGCCTCGTAGTGCTACCCTGCCTCGCTTCCTTGGTAGAGGTGTATGAGGTCCGTACAACCCCGTGGCAAATGGGTAACACGACTTGTGGGTAAAGATGTGCAACCTCTGCAGAGTGTAAAACTGCTATATCAGCCGTGCTCACGGCCAAGAGCGACTCAAGACTCTCACATGATTAATTTATGGAACTAAACTTAATATGTCATATGCATTGATCGCATGTGTTATTATTAATTGTGATCTCTTATTTATTTGGGTCGGTATCTACTTACACTTAGTAACTGCTAATAAAATTTTGACCAACTCTAAAAGCAATGCTCAGCTTTAATCATCTCCTTTGTTAAGCCTTACACTTCACATGAGCTCCCACCTTTGGTGAGTTCATGCACATTATTCCCCACAACTTGTTGAGCGATGAACGTATGTGAGCTCACCCTTGCTGTACTCACATCCCCAGGTCAAGGACAGGTACCACTGGAGGAGGAGCATAAAGGATGCTGTGATGAGTTTTGTGAGTGGTCTAGGTCGTCGTCTCCCAGTCAACTTTGGTTGCTGGATCATTGTCTTAGTATGATGTAATTATTTAATTATTTTGTATATAACTCTGTTATATATTAAAGACGTGACATTCGTTTCTGTGCCATGTGTCATCATATGTGTGAGACTTGATCCTAGCACACTTGGTGATTATTTCGCGCCCGAGTTTTGGCCCCCTAAAATCCGGGTGTGACAAAACTACCGTTTTCATGGCATGTAGTGACCTCATAATCTCCAAGAGCGAGGGATTCTCACTGACGTCATGCTATGGAAGAAGTGTACTAGGCCCTTCTTTCCAATCACACCTAGGAGTTGGTGTCCTGTCCTTCAAGCAGCAATGTGGTGTCAGGTAAGTGGGTCTAGATACATAAGTGGAAGATAGATGGTTCTTTGGATAGTTACAAATCCTACTGGATTCTCTAGGTCTTCATTCAACGTCCTAGAGTTGACAACGATAAGACGTTCAGTCCCATGGTTAAGCCTGCTACCGTCCATGCCATTGTCTCACTGGTACTCTTTTGTTCTTGGCTAGTTCATTAGTTGGACGTCAAGAATGTCTTCCTTCAGGGGACTCTTATAGAGACCGTCTATTGCAGTCAGCGTGTAGGCTTTGTTGACCCTCCTCACCCTGACATGGCATGCAAGCTCAACAAGCCCCTCTGTGGTCTAAAGCAGCCCCTGAGCTTGGTACAACCGGCTTGCCACATATTTGCTCTCATTGGGCTTTGCTAAGGCTAAGTTGGATACATCTCTATTCATCATCGGTGTGATAGTGACACTATGTACCTTCTCCTGTATCTTGATGATATTATGCTCACTGCCTCTTCTTTGGGCCTCCTACACCGGACCATTACAACACTTCAGTATGCCTTCACAATGAAGGTTTTATGTCCTCTTCACCACTTTCTTGGGATTGCTTTTGAGCGTTGTCCGGTTGATATATTTCTTTAGCATCGACAATACACCTTGGATATCCTAGAGTGCCCTAACATACTAAATTACAAGCCATGTGCGACACTCGTGGACACGTAGACCAAGGTCTTCGATGACTGTGCCTCTGTCAGCGACCTCAGTGCCTATCGGAGTCTTGCCAACGCTATTTAGTATCTCACCTTCACTAGGCCCGACAACACATATGCTATCCGCGAGGTCTATTTCTACAAACACGATCCTTAGGAATCACACCTGACACAACAACACTGCATAACATTTTCGGCGGCCTCGGTTATTTTCGGCGGCCACTGATAGAGCCGCCGAAAATAACGTTATTTTCGGTGACCTCTGACACAATCGCCAAAAATAAGATGTTATTTTCGGCGGTCAAGCCCTAGCTGCCGAAAATAAACCATTTAAAACGGTCGCCCTGATCCTTCTTCTCTCTGTTTCTCTCTTCTCTCGCTCACAGCTCTGTCCGCGCCTTTACCCGCCACCAGCCGCCGCCAGCGCCGCCCCAGGCAGCCCCGCCAGCTCCGTCCTCGGCTCCCGTCGACCTGTCGTCGCCGAGCTCTTCCCCATCGCAAATGTTATTTTTAGCGTATTTTATTCCAAATTTTTGGCGGGCGTTATTTAATTGCTGCCAAAATTAGTATATATTTGTAATTATGTCTGTTTGATTAGTTTGTGATTAGTATTATTGTTTAGTTCGATTTTATTAATATATTAGTGGTATATGTGGTTTAGGGATTAGGTGCATATTGTATTTGTGGCATTAATTTCATATTAATATGTGGTACTATTATGTTATTAGTTTTACAAGTACATTATATTGGTACGTTGTATAGTTGCATTATTAGGGTATGTGGTACTTAGTTTGATTTAATTAATAGTATATCATTCTTTGTTTTATATATAAGTAATATATTGTTTAGTGGAAGCGAGGTTATACTGCCGAATTGTTTTGGTCCTGCTAGCTTGATGTGGGTTTAGAACCTATCCTTGCTTATACATGTAGGATCGATACCTTTGACGAAGTTGAATAATATTTTCACGATATGGTTCGATTTAATAGTCTCAGGCATGGCTGAAGATCGTGCATGGATGTACAATGACTGAAGTAGGAATGGACGTCATTCTGATGATTAGGTAGCCAAGACCAAAATTTTATCGGACCACGTATTCTCCTTGTCATTAACCGGCATTGTCAGATGCCCTTGTAGGTGGCACGAAAACAGTATATTTCTTAAGAAAGAAAGAGTTAGCCTAGATCTTTGTCAGTTTGGATTTATGCCCGGATACGAGGTGTGAGAACATCATGGTGAGGTAGTACCCAACCCGAATGTAGAAGAGGAGGAGAACAATGATTGTGCTTGCGATGATGCGATGCATGAGATGCTAGATTCGCTATGTCCAGAGTTAAACCTAAGCTCCAAGGATCCTGCCACACCAGAGGTTTCTAGATTTTTTAAACTACTAAAAGACTCTTAAGAGCCGTTGCATGAACACACATATGTGAGTATACTCGCTTTTGTGACTCGGCTCATGACAATTAAGTCCAAGTATTTTTTTTCTCGAACAACTATTACAATGAGATTTTAAAGTTATTAGGAGATGTGCCCCCAAAGCCCAATAAGTTGCCTAAAGACATGTACCATTCAAAGACAATTATCAAAGGTCTCGGTATGGATTATGAAAAGATTGATGTGTGCAAAAATAATTGTATGCTTTTCATGAAGGAGCATGCGGGAGAGAAAAATGTCTAAAATGTGGACAATCCAGATTTGTGGAAGTTGTTAATGATGAGGGTGACAAGATGATGACAGATGTTGCGCATAAGCAGCTCCGTTACTTGCCACTAACTCCTCGAGTGAAACTGTTGTTTCTATCTTAAAAACAGCTATGCACATGCGATGGCACAAAGAAGGTGTCCGTGAGAACGATGAGCTAATCGTGCACCCTTCAGATGGGCATGCTTGGAAGGCTCTCGACACGTTTTATCCAGACTTTGCAGCTGATCCGAGGAATGTTCAAATCGGCCTTGCGACCGATGACTTCACACCTTTTGGTCAAATGGCATCATCATACTCATGTTGGCCCATCTTTGTTATTCCATACAACCTTTCACCATCTCTTTTTATGAAATATGAATTTATATTTCTTTGCTTAATCATTCCTAGCCTAGATTATCCTGGAAAGAAACTCAATATCATGTTAAAACCCTGAGAGCACCTAGAGGGGGGGGTGAATAGGTGATCCTGTAAAACTTGAACTTAATGCCACAAAACTTGGTTAAGCGTTAGCACATTATTGCCAAGTGGCTAGAGAGAAGTCTTAGCGAAACATAATAACCACAAGAGAATCAACACAGGTAGACACAGTGGTTTATCCCGTGGTTCGGCCAAGTACAACACTTGCCTACTTCCACGTTGTGGCGTCCCAACGGACGAGGGTTGCAATCAACCCCTCTCAAGCGGTCCAAAGACCCACTTGAATACCACGGTGTTTGCTTTTCTTTTCTATATCCCGTTCGCGAGGAATCTCCACAACTTGGAGTCTCTCGCCCTTACAAAGATGTTCACAAAGAATCACAGAGTAAGGGAGGGATTAGCAACTCACACAAGACACAAAGATCACAGCAAATACGCACACACAAGACCCAGACATAAGCTCAAAAGACTAGCACACTAGAACGGAGCTCAAATCACTAGAATGTCGAACAAGTGCGCAAGAATGGAGTGTGAGTGATCAAGAGTGCTCAAGGAATGCTTGGGTATATTCCTTCATGCGCCTAGGGGTCCCTTTTATAGCCCCAAGGCAGCTAGGAGCCGTTGAGAGCAATCCGGGAAGGCAATTCTTGCCTTCTGTCGCCTGGCGCAACGGACAGTCCGGTGCACCACCGGACACTGTCCGGTGCGGATTTCTTTCCTTCTCTGGCGAAGCCGACCGTTGGCGCCTTGGAGCCGTTGGCGCACCGGACACTGTCCGGTGCACACCGGACAGTCCGGTGCCCCCTCCCGACCGTTGGCTCGGCCACGTGTCTCGCGCGGATCGCGCAGCCGATCGTTGGCCCGGCCGACCGTTGGTTCACCGGACAGTCTGGTGCACACCGGACAGTCTGATGAATTATAGCCGTACGCCGTTAAATTCTTCCCGAGAGCGGCCAATTCGCCTGAGCCAGCCTGGCGCACCGGACACTGTCCGGTGCACCACCGGACAGTCCGGTGCTCCCAGACTGAGCAGAGTCTTGGCTGCTCGAGCCAAGACAATTCCAATTGTTCTTTTCCTGTTTCCAGCACTTAGACACAATACATTAGTCTCTAAAACAATGTACTAAGTCTAAGAAACATACCTTTTTACTTGATTTGTACTTTGTCCACCATTTGACACTTAGGCACTTGTGTTGGACACTAAATCACCAAAACACTTAGAAATGGCCCAAGAGCACATTTCCCTTTCAATCTCCCCCTTTTTGGTGATTTATGCCAACACAACATAAAGCAAGTAGATCAAGTTCAAACTCAATTCAAATAAGAACTCAAATTTGTTTTGAATCAAATTTGGCATATATGGATCATTCTTTGCCACCACTTGGTTTGTTTTTGCAAATCAACCTCAAGTTCCTATCTCTAAATCAAAAACACTTGTTGAGACTTAGCAGGAGTTGTTCCAAGAGAAATTGATTAACGATTTCAAAAACTCCCCCTTTTTCCATAATTAAACCTTCTCCCCACAAGAGACCAACTTTTGGCAATAAGAGTATTTTGACAAACAAAAACTCTAACTCTACTATTTTCAAAATTCACAAGTGGTAGCTGATCCATTTATTGCTTTGGCCTTATTTTCTCCCCCTTTGGCATCAAGCACCAAAACAGGATCAATTTTGGCCCTTTAACCCCATTGCCTCACCAAAAATCTTCAACTAAGAGTAAAAGGCAATAAGAGTACTAAGATGAACTTGGAAGAAGTTACTCGTTCATCGGAGTGCAGTGGAAGTCTTGCATGGTCCAAGTTCACCTTTTCCCTTTCAATCCTCCTTTGAGACTAAATTAAGCAAACTCAAGCACACAGTTAGTCTCAAAGGGTCAAGTTGTAGCACATTTCCCCCTAAATTTGTGCATCACTTGCAAATGGACTTGTAAGGTCCGGGGAGTGCTTGTACAACTTGAGCACCATAAACAAAATGCATAAGGAACATGATCAAAGGCATAAACACATGTATGCTATAAATCAATCCAAGTTCCGCGAATCTAAGACATTTAGCTCACTACGTAACTTGCAAAAGGTCTGCTCATCTAAAGGCTTGGTAAAGATATCGGCTAGCTGGTTCTCGGAGCTAACATGGAACACTTCGATATCTCCCTTTTGCTGGTGATCTCTCAAAAAGTGATGCCGGATGTCTATGTGCTTTGTGCGACTGTGTTCAACAGGATTATCCGCCATGCAGATAGCACTCTCATTATCACATAGGAGTGGGACTTTGCTCAAATTGTAGCCAAAGTCCCTGAGGGTTTGCCTCATCCAAAGTAGTTGCGCGCAACACTGTCCTGCGGCAACGTACTTGGCCTCAGCGGTGGATAGGGCAACGGAAGTTTGTTTCTTAGAGCTCCATGACACCAGGGACCTTCCTAAGAATTGGCATGTCCCCTATGTACTCTTCCTATCGACCTTACATCCAGCATAGTCGGAGTCTGAATATCCAATCAAGTCAAAGGTAGACTCCTTTGGATACCAGATCCCGAAACAAGGCGTAGCGACTAAATATCTAAGAATTCGCTTCACAGCCACTAAATGACACTCCTTAGGATCGGATTGAAATCTAGCACACATGCATACACTAAGCATAATATCCGGTCTACTAGCACATAAATAAAGTAAAGACCCTATCATAGACTGGTATGCTTTTTGATCAACAGACTTACCTCCTTTGTTGAGGTCGGTGTGTCCGTCGGTTCCCATCGGAGTCTTTGCGGGCTTGGCGTCCTTCATCCCAAACCTCTTGATCAAATCTTGGGTGTACTTCGTTTGGGAGATGAAGGTTCCATCCTTGAGTTGCCTCACTTGGAACCCAAGGAAGTAGCTTAATTCGCCCATCATCGACATCTCGAATTTCTGAGTCATCACCCTGCTAAACTCTTCACAAGACTTTTGGTTAGTAGAACCAAATATTATGTCATCAACATAAATTTGGCACACAAAAAGATCACCATCACAAGTCTTAGTAAAAAGAGTTGGATCGGCTTTCCCAACCTTGAAAGCATTAGCAATTAAAAAGTCTCTAAGGCATTCATACCATGCTCTTGGGGCTTGCTTAAGTCCATAGAGCGCCTTAGAGAGCTTACACACGTGGTCGGGGTACCGTTCATCCTCGAAGCCAGGGGGTTGCTCTACGTACACCTCCTCCTTGATTGGCCCGTTGAGGAAAGCGCTCTTCACATCCATTTGGAACAACCTGAAAGAATGGTGAGCGGCATATGCTAGCAAGATACGAATGGACTCTAGCCTAGCCATAGGAGCAAAAGTCTCCTCAAAGTCCAAACCTGCGACTTGGGCATAACCTTTTGCCACAAGTCATGCCTTGTTCCTTGTCACCACCCCGTGCTCGTCTTGTTTGTTGCGGAACACCCACTTGGTTCCCACAACATTTTGTTTGGGACGAGGCACCAGTGTCCAAACTTCATTTCTTTTGAAGTTGTTGAGCTCCTCCTGCATGGCCAACACCCAGTCCGGATCTAGCAAGGCCTCTTCTACCCTGAAAGGCTCAATAGAAGAGACAAAGGAGTAATGCTCACAAAAGTTAACTAATCGAGATCGAGTAGTTACTCCCTTGCTTATATCACCCAAAATTTGGTCGACGGGATGATCCCTTTGAATCATTGCTCGAACTTGGGTTGGAGGTGCCGGTTGTGCTTCATCCTCCATTACATGATCATCTTGTGCTCCCCCTTGATCACACGCCTCCTGTTCATCATCTTGAGTTGGGGGTTGCACCATTGTTGAGGAAGAAGGTTGATCTTGCTCATCTTGTTCCTGTGACCGCACATCTCCAATCGCCATGGTGCGTATTGCGGCCGTTGGAACTTCTTCTTCATCTACATCATCACAATCAACAACTTGCTCTCTTGGAGAGCCATTAGTCTCATCAAATACAACATCGCTAGAGACTTCAACCAAACCCGATGATTTGTTGAAGACTCTATATGCCTTTGTATTTGAGTCATAACCTAACAAAAACCCTTCTACGGCTTTGGGAGCAAATTTGGAATTCCTACCCTTCTTCACTAGAATGTAGCATTTACTCCCAAAAACTCGAAAATACGAAACATTGGGTTTGTTACCGGTTAGTAGCTCATACGATGTCTTCTTGAGGAGATGATGAAGGTAGACCCTGTTGATGGCGTGGCAAGCCGTGTTCACGGCTTCCGACCAAAAGCTCTCGGGGGTCTTGAACTCTCCAAGCATTGTCCTCGCCATGTCTATAAGCGTCCTGTTCTTCCTCTCTACCACACCATTTTGCTGTGGTGTGTAGGGAGCGGAGAACTCGTGCTTGATCCCTTCCTCCTCAAGGTACTCCTCCACTTGAAGGTTCTTGAACTCGGACCCATTGTCGCTCCTTATCTTTTTCACCTTGAGCTCAAACTCGTTTTGAGCTCTCCTTAGGAAGCGCTTGAGGGTCCCTTGGGTTTCAGATTTATCCTGCAAAAAGAATACCCAAGTGAAGCGAGAAAAGTCATCAACTATAACAAGACCATACTTACTTCCTCCTATACTTAGATAGGCGACGGGTCCAAAGAGGTCTATGTGAAGCATCTCCAAAGGTCTTGATGTGGTCATCACATTTTTGGTGTGATGAGAGCTTCCCACTTGTTTGCCTGCTTGACAAGCTGCACAAGGTCTATCTTTTTCGAATTGCACATTAGTTAAACCTATCACGTGTTCTCCCTTTAGAAGCTTGTGAAGGTTCTTCATCCCCACATGTGCTAAGCGGCGATGCCACAGCCAGCCCATGCTAGTCTTAGCAATTAAGCATGCATCTAGACCGGCCTCCTCTTTTGCAAAATCAACTAAGTAAAGTTTGTCGTCTAATACACCCTTAAAAGCTAGTGAACCATCACTTCTTCTAAAGACAGACACATCTACATTTGTGAATAGACAATTATATCCCATATTGCATAATTGACTAACAGATAACAAATTATATCCAAGAGACTCAACTAAAAACACATTAGATATAGAGTGCTCATTTGATATTGCAATTTTGCCTAAGCCTTTCACCTTGCCTTGATTCCCATCACCGAATATGATTGAATCTTGGGGATCCTTGTTCTTGACGTAGGAGGTAAACATCTTCTTCTCCCCCGTCATGTGGTTTGTGCATCCGCTGTCGATAATCCAGCTTGAACCCCCGGATGCATAAACCTGCAAGGCAAATTTAGGCTTGGGTTTTAGGTACCCAACTCTTGTTGGGTCCTACAAGGTTACTCACAATTGTCTTAGGGACCCAAATGCAAGTTTTGTCTCCCTTGTATTTTGCCCCTAATTTTCTAGCAACTATCTTCCTATCCTTTCTACAAATAGCAAAGGAGGCACTTAAAGCATGATATATTGTAGAAGGTTCATTAACTTTCCTAGGAACATTAACGACATTTCTCCTAGGCCTATGAACAAAATATCTCCTAGACATATCTCTACCATGCATATAGGAAGAACTAGTAGCAAACATGGCATGAGAGTCAAAAGCATCATAATCATTACAACTCCTATACGACTGTCTTCTATCATGGTACATAAACACATGGTTCTTTTTAGCACTACTAGCCATAGGAGCCTTCCCTTTTTCCTTGGCGGAGATGGGAGCCTTATGGCTTGTTAAGTCCTTGGCTTCCCTCTTGAAGCCAAGTCCATCCTTAATTGAGGGGTGTCTACCAATCGTGTAGGCATCCCTTGCAAATTTTAGCTTGTCAAATTCATTCTTGCTAGTCTTAAGTTGGGCATTAAGACTAGCCAATTCATCATTCAATTTGGAAATTGAAGCTAGGTGTTCACTACAAGCATCAATGTCAAAACCTTTACACCTCTTGCAAATCATAACATGTTCTACACAAGAGTTAGATTTACTAGCTATTTCTAACTTAGCATTCAAACCATCATTCATGCTCCTTAAGCTAGAAATTGTCTCATGGCAAGAAGATAGTTCACAAGAAAGCATTTCATTTCTTTTAACTTCTAAAGCATAAGATTTTTGTGCCTCTACAAATTTGTCATGCTCTTCATATAAAAGGTCCTCTTGTTTTTCTAAGAGTCTATCCTTTTCATTCAAGGCATCAATCAATTCATTAATCTTATCTACTTTAGTTCTATCCAATCCCTTGAACAAACTAGAGTAATCTATTTCTTCATCACTAGACTCATCATCACTAGAAGAATCATAAGTGGCATTGTTTTGATTACATACCTTCTTCTCCTTTGCCATGAGGCATGTGTGACGCTCGTTGGGGAAGAGGGATGATTTGTTGAAGGCGGTGGCGGCGAGTCCTTCATTATCGAAGTCGGATGACGAACAATCCGAGTCCCATTCCTTGCCAAGGTGTGCCTTGCCCTTAACCTTCTTGTATGCCTTCTTCTTCTCCCTCTTGTTCCCCTGTTCCTGGTCACTATCATTATCGGGGCAATTAGTGATAAAATGACCAACCTTACCACATTTGAAGCATGAGCGCTTCCCCTTTGTCTTGGTCTTGCTTGGCTGCCCCTTGCGACCCTTTAGCGCCGTCTTGAAGCGCTTGATGATGAGGGCCATCTCTTCATCATTGAGCCCGGCCGCCTCAACTTGCGCCACCTTGCTAGGTAGCGCCTTCTTGCTTCTCGTTGCTTTGAGAGCAATGGGTTGAGGCTCATGGATTGGACCATTTAACGCGTCGTCGACATATCTCGCCTCCTTGATCATCATTCGCCCGCTTACAAATTTCCCAAGAACTTCTTCGGGCGACATCTTGGTGTACCTAGGATTTTCACGAATATTGTTCACCAAATGTGGATCAAGTACAGTAAAGGACCTTAGCATTAGACGAACGACGTCGTGGTCCGTCCATCGTGTGCTTCCGTAGCTCCTTATCTTGTTGATGAGGGTCTTGAGCCGGTTGTATGTTTGGGTTGGCTCCTCTCCCCTAATCATTGTGAATCTTCCAAGCTCGCCCTCCACCAACTCCATTTTGGTGAGTAAGGTGACGTCGTTCCCCTCATGTGATATCCTGAGGGTGTCCCAGATCTGCTTGGCATTGTCCAAGCCGCTCACCTTATGATACTCGTCCCTGCACAAAGAGGCTAACAACACAATAGTAGCTTGTGTATTTCTATGAATCTGTTCATTGATAAACATAGGACTATCCGAGCTATCAAATTTCATTCCACTTTCCACAATCTCCCATATGCTCAGATGGAGAGAGAACAGGTGACTACGCATTTTGTGGCTCCAAAATCCGTAGTCCTCTCCATCAAAGTGAGGAGGTTTGCCAAGTGGAATGGAGAGCAAATGAGCATTTGTACTTTGCGGAATACGAGAGTAGTCAAAAGAAAAGTTCGAATTAACCAGTTTCCTTCTCTCGTAGTCGTTGTCGTCGTTGTCCTTTTGGGAAGAAGTGGACTCGTCGCTGTCGTCGTAGTAGACGATCTCCTTGATGCGCCTTGTCTTCTTCTTCTTCCCATACTTTCGTTTGTGGCCCGAGCCCGAGTCGGTAGGCTTGTCATCCTTTGACTCGTTGACGAAGGACTCCTTCTCCTTATCGTTGATCACGATTCCCTTCCCCTTAGGATCCATCTCTTTGGGTGGTTAGTCCCTTTCTTGAAGAGAACGGCTCCGATACCAATTGAGAGCACCTAGAGGGGGGTGAATAGGTGATCCTGTAAAACTTGAACTTAATGCCACAAAAACTTGGTTAAGCGTTAACACAGTATTGCCAAGTGGCTAGAGAGAAGTCTTAGCGAAACACAATAACCACAAGAGAATCAACACAGGTAGACACAGTGGTTTATCCCGTGGTTCGGCCAAGTACAACACTTGCCTACTTCCACGTTGTGGCGTCCCAACGGATGAGGGTTGCAATCAACCCCTCTCAAGCGGTCCAAAGACCCACTTGAATACCACGGTGTTTGCTTTTCTTTTCTATATCCCGTTCGCGAGGAATCTCCACAACTTGGAGTCTCTCGCCCTTACAAAGATGTTCACAAAGAATCACGGAGTAAGGGAGGGATTAGCAACTCACACAAGACACAAAGATCACAGCAAATACGCACACACAAGACCCAGACTTAAGCTCAAAAGACTAGCACACTAGAACGGAGCTCAAATCACTAGAATGTCGAACAAGTGCGCAAGAATGGAGTGTGAGTGATCAAGAGTGCTCAAGGAATGCTTGGGTATATTCCTTCATGCGCCTAGGGGTCCCTTTTATAGCCCCAAGGCAGCTAGGAGCCGTTGAGAGCAATCTGGGAAGGCAATTCTTGCCTTCTGTCGCCTGGCGCACCGGACAGTCCGGTGCACCACCGGACACTGTCCGGTGCAGATTTCTTTCCTTCTCTGGCGAAGCCGACCGTTGGCGCCTTGGAGCCGTTGGCGCACCGGACACTGTCCGGTGCACACCGGACAGTCCGGTGCCCCCTCCCGACCGTTGGCTCGACCACGTGTCTCGCGCGGATCGCGCAGCCGACCGTTGGCCCGGCCGACCGTTGGTTCACCGGACAGTCCGGTGCACACCGGACAGTCCGATGAATTATAGCCGTACGCCGTTAAATTCTTCCCGAGAGCGGCCAGTTCGCCTGAGCCAGCCTGGCGCACCGGACACTGTTCGGTGCACCACCGGACACTGTCCGGTGCACCCAGACTGAGCAGAGTCTTGGCTGCTCGAGCCAAGACAATTCCAATTGTTCTTTTCCTGTTTCCAGCACTTAGACACAATACATTAGTCTCTAAAACAATGTACTAAGTCTGAGAAACATACCTTTTTACTTGATTTGTACTTTGTCCACCATTTGACACTTAGGCACTTGTGTTGGACACTAAATCACCAAAACACTTAGAAATGGCCCAAGAGCACATTTCCCTTTCAAACCCTTGATTGAAGAGTTGAAGGAGCTTTGGAAAGGAGTTGAAACATATGATGTTTTAAAAAAACAGATATTCAAACTTCGAGTTGTGTATTTGTGGTTGGTGCATGACTTCATGGCATATGCTATTTTTACCAGCTAGAGTACACATGGTAGATTGACATGTCCATATTGCGGTTCAGATACAGATTGCTTCCGTCTTGCTCATGGTGGAAAGATCACTTACTTCGATTGTTATCGACGCTGGTTGCCCAGGAAACACTCCTTTAGGAGCGATAAAAAAACTTTATAAATAACACCGTGGTCACCAAAGGATTGCCTAAACGTCTAAACGCAGCAGAAATATATGCTCAGCTGAACAACCTTGTCCTAAATGAAAAGGAGGACAAGTACGAAGGATTCGAAGTGGACCACAACTGGACACATATATGTGGTATGTGGGAGCTCCCTTATATACCGTCATTATTTCTTGTGCACAACATTGATGTCATGCACCAAGAAAGTAATGTTGCTAAAGCCCTCATACACACTTGCATGTATTTTTAAAAAAACAAAGGATAATCTGAAAGCTCGAAGAGATCTAGCAATGCTTTGTGACCGACCAACCCAAGTGTTCAATGACAACGACAAGCCGCCACGTGCCTTATTCTGTGTTACCTCTAAAGACAAGATTAAGGTAATGAGATGGATATAAAAAATTAAACTTCCTGATGGTTATGCTATGGGCTTGAAAAGAGTTGTGAATTTGAAAACGGGAAAACTAACTGGGTTAAAGAGCCATGACTTCCATATATTAATGGAGAGGATTATCACAGTCATGTTTTGTGGTTACATGCCTGACGTCATATGGCAAGCAATAGTGAGCTAAGTTATTTCTACAGGTAGATCTATGCCAAAGAAATAAGTAAAAATATGACGGATAAGTTGGAGAAAGAAATATCAGTGTTGCTATGCAAGCTAGAAAAATATTCCCACCTGGATTCTTCAATCCGATGGAGCATATACTTATTAACATTCCATACGAGGCAAATGTTGGTGGACCTGTACAATATAGGTGGATGTATCACATTGAACGTGCACTCAAAAACCTGCGAGCCATGGTTCGAAATAAGGCTAGAGTAGAAGGATGCATCGCCGAAGTTTTTTTTTGCTAAAGGAGGTTTCATACTTCACGAGTGTGTATTTCACAGAGGAGCAAAATGTCTATGCTGCTAGCATGCGATACAATGTCGATGAGGAACCTCCTGTCAGTGATCTCAAAATTTTCCAATGGAGAGGCACAAGTACTAGTAAGGGCACGTTCTACCACCTTAGCATGGATGAAAGAATGTCCGCATTGCTATACATGTACTCGAATATGGAAGAGATGGAGCCATATTTCATGTAAGTCTTTATTTTGCCCCATAATTTTATTGCTAAGAGCCATATTTAATTACATATTTGTTGTAAAGTAAGTTCGACGAGGAAAATTGGACTTATTCCCATCAGCCTACAGGCAAACAACTAGATACGATGCGACGACATGGGAGGTAAGGAAGACCTAATTTTGTTGACTAGTTTTGGGAGCATGTAAACTCTTTATATTCCTTACTTTGATGTCATTTAGCCTTTAACGTGAGGTAGTCATTTTAACTGTATATTATTTGCAGTGCACAAAGACTCCTAACATACACAAGGACTTGAGACAACTATCTTATGGGACAGTGACTTGCAGAACCTATTTCATGTCCATAGGAAGAGGAGGACGAAGAGGAGGAGGTGCAACACCATGAGGAGGAGGTGCATCACCTATGAGGAGGAGGAGGTGCAGGGTCATGAGGAGGAGGAGGAGGTCGCAAGCATAGATGCTGAGGCGGATGACGACACCATCAAGGCTCCTGCCGTTCGACGGAGGGGCACTCGGAAGGGCCACTTTGTCCTACCTCCATCAGCGCCTGCACAATCCGAAGCTCGGATAATGATCATTCCGGTTGGTGATACATACTCACGTTTGGCCACTTTGTTCTTACTTATTTGTTTATTTTATTGTATACTATATATATGACACGACTTCCTTATTTTTTTGTCATGCATCCAATGGGATGACACGTCTTTCGACGACCGAGGTCACCATAGACAAGTTAATCAAGTCTTAGGTAACCTCTGTCGTCTACATAATCCAAGAATTGTGACCGACTCGAAAGGTGTGGTGGTTCCTTGCACTAGCTGGTCGCACTTCGCACTAGCTCCACATGCTACATATGGAACAGCTCAAGGCGCCATCAAGCACGACTTTTGGGTAAGAGTAATGTTTCAAACTAACATTTTATGATTTGTTTCAAACTAACTTTATTTTTTATGTTGGACAAAGACGCTATTGTGTGGAACCTTAGGCTCAAGAGCATGTAGACCAAGTATTAGAGAAAAATGTCAAGAAGGTGTGCAAGGATGCATTTTCGAATGCTCGTCTACAAGTTGTGAACGCGTACATGAAGCGCCGAGGGCATTCTATCAACAACTTTCGATAATATTCGGATGTCTACTTGACTGTAGACCAGTGCATGGAGGTAAAAATCTAATTTAGCAGCTCATTCATATGTGAATGTAATTTTGTGCTAATAACGCTTAGATGCAGGTAACTCTTCCATAGATGGAACACCGTTCGCAGGCTTACAAGGCTTTGTGTGAGATATGGGCTTCGCCAGAGTGGATTGAGAAGTCAAACAGAAATCGACATAGGGAGCGCCATCAGCAGGACGAGGACGATGATGAGGTCATAGTCAACCATACCTATGGGGCTGATGAACACCTTCGACTGGCGAAGCGAATGGTGAGTATGTAGTATTATGTTTTACTCAGAAATGGAACTGTTGGGGGCCTTCGTCTTCCGAAAGTCCTAAAAAACATGATTTAACAATGTTTCCGAAGTGTAATACATGAACAGGTACCTTCGGATTTGGATCAGAACCACAGTGTGAGAAGCACAAACAATACGAAGGTTGACGCAGCGCCGAAGCTACGCGCAAGGGAGCTTCGACATGACAACTGGAAAGGGAACCGACTTAAAGGGGAAAAGACTATTTATACCTCGATGGATTATCTTAGAGTCATTAGCAAATGTAAAGGGCATGGATGTAATTTCACATGGGCTGCATCCCGTGCCTATAAATAGATGAACAATACTCCCGTACTATTCACGCTGACTTGGCATTTGCTTTTGCGTCACACTCGTACCTTTGTCTTCTATCAAGCCGAAGGTACCAAATGTAATTCAATATTATCCTTATATTAATTTACGATTATATACTAAGGAATATATATATGATAATGTTATTGTTCACATTGTTTCTTATGCTTTACATGCTTCATTCGTTGTTAATACCTATACATATATGTAAGTTGAGATGATGAAGGTATGTCCTTCATGACCTTCGTCCGAAGATCATTATATTCTTGAGGAAATAATGCTTCGAAGGACGAAGGGCATTAACATTTAATACTCTATGTTGCCTTGTTCTTGACTCTTAGCATTTGAGAACAAGTCTCCAACAGGAACCAGTTTAAACTCATATATTTGTAGAAGGCTCAAACTGGAGTTGTCTCGAGCCCAATCGATGTTTATAGGAGAGGGCATAGAGCGAAAAACAGTGAAATCTCCGATGAGCTACGTAGTCAAGCGACCGTTGAGCGTATGGTTAGTTGTTATTAGGATTAATCTTTTCTTGCCATATAGCTATAAATTACATGTGTGCTAAACCTTCATATTGTATTGCAAGAGACTTACGTGCAGGAGATGGTTAGGAAGTATGGAGAAGACTACGATTGGCGAGGAGCGCCTACCATCGACACTTAAGTTGTGCATTTTATTGGAGAAAAGGCGCATGGACGGTATTAACTTGTGCATTTTTTCAATAATATTGGAACTATGATCGAATAGCTAATTTTCTTGTTTTTCAAGATATTCTATGTTTACCGGTGTGATCGATTCAACGGAGTTGCGATCTCGTGGCGGCTCTTCATCGCAAGTGGGTTGTGGTAGCAGCCGTAGTCGGCGCTCTAGCATGGAGGACGCTATGAGGGAGCAGCAAAAAAGGTTTCGTGAAGAATTGCGGCAACAACAAATGACATTCCTCCAACAGCAATCAGAGTACATGGCTACTTACAATGTACAGGCGCAACAAGCAATGAACGTGAGTGTCTTATTTATTCTCAACACAGTCGATATTTGTATTATAACTAATATATTGTATTTGCATCAGTCTTGGTTTCCAGAGCAGTCACAACAGCAACCATTCATTTTCCCTCAATTTCAGCCGCCGATGCCTCAGTGGGGATTACATGCTCTGCCACCTCCATCTCATGTGCTTCAATTTAATTAAGACTTGTAGCTTGTATTAACCTTTCAAATCTTGACTAAACTTGATTTTTTAGGGATCCGGGGTTATGGGCCACAACACGCCACCACAGGTGATACCAGCACCAAGAGGAGCTTATGTAGGGGAGGAGCTACAACAGGAGAGGTTTGACAAAAATTTGTTTGAATAGTGGTCATTTAAACACTGCCGTTATTAATGTCTTCTTTTTCTTTAGAATCCAAACCAGTTACACGACTTCGTCAACGAGTTGTTCGCTTCTGGAGGTAGTGGTCACAACTTCAACGACCCTGATATGTGATGGTTTGAGTCTTGTGCCGAATTGTGAGTTTGTTTTATGTTGTAATGGACTATGTGATATATTTATAAACTATGATATGGTGAACTGTGAACTTGATTTTGGTAATCTGTGATGTGGTTGTGAAGAATTGTGATACTTTGTTTTAAATGTGTATAATTCTAGAATTACTGTTTCTGTCATATTATTGTGATTATATTGTTGTTGAAATTTATGTTTTTTGCATTTATTTCAAATTTTTCTTTGAAATTATTAATTTTTGGCGGCCAACTTATGACCGCCGAAAATAATCATGGCACATTTTCGGCGGCCAGGTGTGAGCCGCCGAAAATAATAATTTATTTTCGGCAGCCTGTGAGCCGGCCTTCGAAAAGTAGCTATTTTTGGTGGCTGACACCTGGCCGCCGAATTATTTTTAGCGGCTAATAAGCTATTTTCGGCGGCCTCTGGCCGTAAAAAATGACTGTTGCTGTCGTAGTATGTGCGGTCAAGCAGATTCGTCAGCATAGGGTACTGTTGACTATGGGATTGTTGGGGGCCTTCTCCCTCCAAAGTTTTAAAAAACGTGACTGACTATATGCTTTCAATATGACATGGATTATTGCAGGAGGCTTCAGCTTCGGAATAAAGATCTTCTCTCGAGACAAGGGTAAAGATGTAACCCGAAGGTGATAAAAATGGACGACGAAGCTATAGCCACAAAACTTCGGTTTGATATGATGACGAAGACCAAGTATAATGATGACCAAAAAAGGACAAAGACTACTTAGTTCTTAATGTTTTATGTTATGATTGTAGATGGATGACAAGGACATATATGTGATTTCACCCGGGCTGTGTCCGTGCCTATAAATAGATGAACAATACCATCATACTGTTTACGCAGGAATTGTAATCACACTATCACGACTTCATCTTCTAAGCAAGCCGAAGATATCAATGTAATATTGACATTGTTAATATTTACATGTGTTTTGCGAAATGCAAATATATATATATATATATATATATATATATATATATATATATATATATATATATATATATATATATATATATATATATATATATATAGGGCAGGTATAACGGGAGCCCTGGGCTTCCAATAGTTAAAGGAAGCCCAGGCCGACCACCCCTGCAAACTGGTTCAACCAGCGCGCCCAAACAGGCTGTCGGGTGCGCCACCTGCCCCACGTCTGTTAGCGCAAAAAAAGAAATGCATGCATGAGTCAAACACGATCCAATGTATGCGCATAAATTTAGAAAAGATATGTGCGGCAGTTTCTGTTTTTAAAATCCTTTATTTCCTCCATAAATTTAGGATCGCTGCAACAGCCATGCAGCTAGACGCGTAAGGACCATTTTATGATATATACTGAGACTAAATATGTTACACTGTGTTAATAATTATGCAATTCGATATACTGCGTAAAAATCTGTTACCAGCTGCATGCACACGAATTTATGATAAAAATAATGTGCAATGAAAGGAAATGAATTACACGCATAGAAACAAAAAATCGTATTTAATGTTTTATTTCCTTCATAAATATAAGATCCCTCCAACAGCCATGCAGCTAAAACACATTAAATCTAGTTTATGACATATACTGATACAAATTATACTACATGGTGTAGGTATTTATGCAATTCGTTACACTGCGTAAAAAATCTGGCATGTTGTTCTCTGGTGGACGCACCTCCGGATTGGAGCGTAATAACCTTAAGTTTTGAGCATAAAATCCCTCAATTATAAGTGTATATACCGAGCCAATGTGAGAGGTTGATAGCTCTAGTAGGTTGTTATTACGATCCTATTTTTATGGCAGATCCGAAAAACATGGCAGTCGCATGCATGCGGTTATACAGATCCTAAAATTATGGCAAAATGCATGCATGAGTCAAACACGTTCCCTTGCATGCGCGTAAATTTAGGAAAGATATGTGTGGCGGTTTCTATTTTAAATGCTTTATTTCCTCCATAAATTTAGGATCGCTGCAACAGACATGCAACTAAAACTCGTAATGACCATTTTATGCTATATACTGATACTAAATATGCTACACTGTGTAGATAATTATGCAATTCGGTATACTGCGTAAATATCTGCTACAGGCTGCATGCACACGAATTTATGATGGAAAGAATATGCAATGAAAGGAAATGAATTGCATGCATAGAAACAAAAAATCACATTTAATGTTTTATTTGCTTTATAAATATAGGATCCCTCCAACAACCATGCAACTAAACGCATTAGAACTAGTTTATGATGTATACTGAAACAAATTATACTACACGGTGTAGGTATTTATGCAATTCCTTACACTGCGTAAAAAATCTGGCATGTTGTTCACTGGTGGACGCATCTCCGGGTGGAGCGTAAAAACCTTAAGTTTTAAGCATAAAATCCCTCAATTATAAGCGTAAATACCGAGTCAATCAGAGGTTGATAGCTTTAGTAGGTTGTTATTACGATCCTATTTTTATGACAGATCCGAAAAACATGGCAGCCGCATACATGCGGTTTCTATTTTTATACAGATCCAAAAATTATGGCAAAATCGTGAGAGTTTTCATTGCATGCGCGCAAATTAAGAACAGCATAAATCAAGGAATTGTCTTTCCAATGTGCATGCAGTAAACTGATATACGAACTCTGTGTTAAAGCATAAAATCATACAATTTTTAGCGTAAATAATACATGTGGTAGGCATAAAACACAATAAACGAAAAGAAAAATGCGCCGGATCGGAGGATGTCACGCGCGATCATCGCTGCGCGCATCTCACCCCTTCCGTGACGTCGCTCGCTCGAACATCGCGCCTCATGCGTCGCCGTCGCTACTCGCACGTCGACGGGCGTCGCTTGCTCGTCGGCCTTGGAAGTGCCGCCTTCTCGGGGCTTCGGGGACGCCGCCGCTTGCCCGCACAAGGGCCTTGCTGCGGATCGAGGAACCTCCGCCACCGCACGTCGAGGTAATGGAGTTGCGGCCACCGGCCTGGGATCCGCCGTCGCCGCACAAGGGCGCTGCCGCCGCTCGCCCTCTGGATCGGGGGCCGCGCACCGCCGGCCTGGGAACCGCCGCCACCACAGGTCGAGGTCGGGGAACCACGGCCACCGCAGCCACTGGCCGGAGTCCGCCGCCGCGCGCGCTATAGGGCAACCGCCGTCGCTAATGAATCGAGATGGGGCATGAAAAACTGAACCCTAGCACTCCGGGTCCTATTTTATAGACGTCCGGATGTGGTCCGGCTCGACCGGATTGCACTGTCTGGCCCGGGCTTCCTTTAGTTATTGGAAGCCCAGGGCTCCTAATATACAATCTATATATATATATATACACACACACACACACGGCGGCACTAAAATGCACCTATGTGTATTTGAACGGGAAATAGGCTTACACCTTTTCCTAAATGATTTTGGTGGTTGAATTGCCCAACACAAATAATTGGACTAACTAGTTTGCTCTAGATTATATATTCTATAGGTGCCAAAAGTTCAACACAAACCAATAAAAAGAACAAGTTAGACTTCAAAAGAAAGGAGCAAAAAGGGAATCCGGAGTGTGCCCTGGTCTGGCGCACCGGACTGTCCGGTGCACCACCGGACAGTGTCCGGTGCACCAGGGTGAATCAACTCCAACTCAGCAGCTTCGGGTTTCCCAGGCGTAGCTCCGCTATAATTCACGGAACTGTCCGGTGCACCAGCGGAGCAACGGCTATCTGCGCGCAACGGTCGACTCTGACGGATGAACAACACAGCACAGTGTCACGGCAGAAGTCAGAGCAGCACGTCAGAGGGGCACCAGACTGTCCGGTGTGACATTAGACTGTCCGGTGCCACATGAGGATAGAGCCTCCAACGGTCGACCAGCTCCAAGCCCTAACGACAGGATGACGTGGCGGCGCACCGGACACTGTCCGGTGGTGCACCGGACAATGTCCGGTGCGCCCATCGCCAGCAGCCTTCACCAACGGCTACAATTTAGTTGGTGGCTATAAATACCACCCCAATCGGTCACTTCAAAGTGTGGGAGCCCAAGCAACATTCCAAGTCATATAGTTGACATATTCAAGCCCTCCCAACCACCTCTATTCATTGATCCATCCTATACACAAGATTTAGACCACTACAAACCACACAAGTGCCACAAAAGAGAGAGCAAGCAAAAGAGAGCCTCTTGTGAGAGTTTAGCTCTAGTGCCTTGTGAGACTGATTGAGAGAAAGTGTGTGCTACATCTTGCGTTTATTTGTGCGTGGAGCTTTGACTCCCATTGAACTTCCTCCAAAGTTTTGGAGGCTTGTAAAGCTAGCAAGAGACACCTAAGTGTGTGGTGATCCTTGCGGGGTCTTAAGTGATCCTTGAGAAGAAGAAGAGCTCGCCGATCTTTGGGATCCGTGGAGAGAGGGAAAGGGTTGAAAGAGACCCGTCCTTAGTGGACTCCTCAATGGGGACTAGGCCTTCGAGGGCCGAACCTCGGTAAAACAAATCACCCGTGTCCCTTGTGTTTATTGCATGTGATTTGTTTGTTCTCTCCCTCTCTAAGTTCTCTTGCGCTACTCTTTGCTAATATCTTTTTGTGTTGCTTCAAGTTAAAATCACATTAAGAGAAGCAACACCTTGCAAGAAAGAACTTGTGTTATTGCCCTTCTTATCTAAGCCTTCTTGCTTTATTCTCCATTGACCTATTAGTTGTATTGATTTATCAATTCCGCATTATTTGAAAGCAATACTCTTTACAAGTAAAGGATTTAGTTTTTATACTCCGATAATTGTGTATCTTGTTATAACCACTAATCAAGGGATCTAGTTGGGGTGTAAAGTTATAATTTTCAGGTTTCGCCTATCCACCCCCCTCTAGGCGACTTTCAGTATTTTAGTTTGTGAATGCACAGACCCCAAGACTCCCTGTCCGACCAGAGCACCTAGTGATTGCAACCCCGCATTAGGTGTGATTGCAACTATTGTATAATTCTATCCAAATATCTGTTAAAAAATGTAAACAAAATGATTGCAACTGCTGGTGTGTTGTAATTGCAACTGCTAGTGTGGTGTGGATGCAACTGCGGAGTTGCTCTGATGTGATTGCAAGTACTGAATAACTCTGGGAAATTTTGTTAAAAAAATATGATTGCAACTGCTGGTCTGGTGTAATTGCAACTGCTAGTCTGGTGTGATTGCAACTTCTATATAAATATGTCCAAAAATCTGTTAAACAAACAATGGTTGCAACTGCTGTCTGGTGTAATTGCAACTGCTGGTCTGGTGTGATTGCAACTTCTATATAACTATGTCCAAAAATCTGTTAAACAAAACAATGATCGCAACTGCTGGTCTTGGTGCAGACTGAAGTTGTCAGGGCCTGCGCGTCGGTTCAGCCTGGGTGGGGTGGTTGGCTCGGACCAGGTGCTCCTGGCGCGTAGGTTCGGCCTGGGTGCATTCTCTATATTGAATGCACCCAGGTATAATATATAAATACAGTATATATATATATATATATATATATATATATATATGAATTAATGAAATGCAGCAATTATCTTCGTTCGTTTATATTTTTATTCATATATTGATCTAACAAAGGTATGTCCTTGACCTTCGTTTAATGAGCATTTCACCTTTGGAGAGACAATGCTTCGGAAGACGAAAGTCTATTATAATTAATAATTGTGTTGTCTTATTCTTAATTTATAGCATTCGAAAACAAGTGACCAACATGACTCTATCTTCGGTGCTTCTCCACCCATGAGCCGGTTGTTTAAACCGATGCTGAGCTAGGTGCTCGGACACCTGTCGGTCTACCTCGGCTATGCAATGTTTCTTGGGACTAATATTATCTCTTGGTTCTCCGAGCGTTAGCCCGTGGCCTTTTGAGACTGAGTAACGGGCCATCGTTAATAGGGTGAGTACAATGCTGTGAAGCTCTTGGAGGCTGTCCTTGAAATCTGATTGTTGAGCGATTGGCCATTCATTACCTGCTGCAGATCCAGAAGCTTCCTCCCGTTTGCAAGAACGAGTAAAATAATTTAGGCTCTAATGCAACCGAACTGCAGATAATAATTCATTGAATAGTTTTAAGCATTGAGAGCGACAAATCAGTGAAGTTGTGAAGAATTCTGATTGAATGTAATAATGTTTGTGGAACACTTTTGATCTAACTAAACAAACGGCAGTGAAGGTCTATGGACTTGCACGTGGAAGTCATGTCTGATTGAATGGTTCTGCTGTTTGTTTATGCTCTGTAAACTGCACTGTTGAAAGGGTGGAGTTTGAATATTATAAGGATGGCTAAGCTACTGGACATAGCTTTAATTCCTGTGGAAACGATGCATCTCCAGTCTAAGAAACTATCCTTGGGCCTGTTCACGGTTGCTTTCGGAAGTATACGATCACGTAAAACAAATCAAGGATTGCATCAGCAGTAGCTTACTGTCTACGTAGACAGAGTTACCAATTTCCCAAGAAACCAGTATGTGTAGGCCTTTAGTTGCACAACCAATACAGCAAATTCGAATCAAGCAAAATCTGAAAGTTCACACCCAAAGTTTCTCTTCCAAAAGGAAAAAAAAAACAAAGATTGCAATACGATGTACAGCACCTTCTGACATATGCACAGCTATAACAAGAATACTATAGGTAATATCATCAACCAAAACCAACATGGGAACGACGCTTCTTGTTTGCTGCTTATTTACCCCAGGACCATGGTTTCAAGGAGAGGATAATGATGAGAATGATTATGAGGAGGATGATTATGCCTATGCAGGTCCATTTTCGTGTGTTCTTCTGCAGCTTCTTCGCTTTCTGGAGAAGGTTTGTTCCGGTCTGAATATGTTCAGCTGCACCTGTGACCTGAGTACAGATATACCAAAAGTCAGAAAAAAGTCAAAAATAACAATTCTATGGCTGGTTCCCTTTTTTTTAATGTTTAACGAAATAGGTGATTGCAGGTATCAAGAAAAATAGCAATCGAGTGACAAAGCATCAATCACCATACCTGCGTCTCAATGTTGTCCAGCATCTCACCTTGAGCTTCAACCAACACAGCCAAGTCCAGGAAGATCTGCATTCAGGAGAGTTTTGCATGCAGTAAGAGTGTGTAGTCCTTGAAACCTGAATCTTGGGAGTTTGGCCATTCATTACCTGCTGCAGATCAAGAAGCTTCCTCTCAATCTCTTTCACAGTATCATGGCGCTCCTGGATCTCCTGCAGCGTGTCCAGTACCTGTGAATGCAAGAAATTCACCATCCAGCTTTGTCAGCATCCAGGCTGAAATTCCTGCAGTTGTATAGAAGGCCTAAAGGATTAGTACCCTTCCTCGCCCTTGCTCTTGAATCGCTCTCTGAAAGATTTGCTCGCCGTCGCCTGTTTCTATCAGCTTGTCGATTGTCTGAGTTTTGATTCCGTGTTAGAAACACAGCATGCAGGTTTGCTAACAACCATGGCTTGAAATTAAGTCTTTCGGTATTCTCTTACCTCTTCATCAGCACGCTCCCCCGTCACTGTTCGGTTGGATATTTGTAAGAATGAATAAAATAATTAAGCTATAATGCAACTCAAGCCCGTGCCAGCGGGAGTGCAAGGTGTTCACCGGAACAGGGCCCCCATAAAATCTAGGGCCCCAAATATATAAGTCTGTAGTATATTTATATAATAGAAAATATGTATTAGAGCATCTCCAAGCAGAGGCGGGCCCACTGGGTATTCATGGGTATTCATTGAATACCCAAAATTTTTGTGATTTATAGTAATTTACCAATAATGTATTATACAAAATAGCGTTATAGCACTAATTTCTTTAATTTTTTGAATTTTTGAATACCCAATATCAAATATCTGGGCCCGCTTCTGTCTCCAAGACTATTTCTAAATTTCAGTCTCTAAATTATCATTTTGAGAATCACTCTAAATTTATTTTAATCTCCAACAACTTTTATATATCTTATTTGTATTTTTAGAGTCATTCACGCTAGCGAGAAAGATAGAATAGAAGATGATTATTTTTGATAGCCATTTAAATAAGCTGTTAGAAGGGTTTTTTTTCAAAAAAAAATTCATATCAATTAGAAAAAATATATAGTCTTTTAGAGTTGTTTTTAGTCTTTAATTATTTACTCATGCGTCTATTCCATAACTGTGATCCATAACTGTGAGACATGAGTTTAGTCACAGCTCATATACGTGTAGTCCGATATTTTATTCACCGACAGTCGACATTCTTGACTAATAAAAGAGGTCTCATTTCAGAATTCGACTAATAAAAGAGGCCTCATTTCAGAATTCGACTAATAAAAGAGGCCTCATTTCAGAATTTGTACAGGGCCTCAGATTTTACCGGCACGGCCCTGATGCAACTGAACTACAAACAGTAAAACTATGTTTATGAGTTTGAGAAAGCGGACCAGTGAAAACACGACGCTCCACTACGTCACGATATTCCTGCTGGATTTCTTCTCGTAATGTCTGGAGACATGCACAAACAGGCATTTATAATCTTTAAGGAGCATAAACTGGCATTTTCAGCTTTATCAGTCTAAGCATTATACAGCCACAAAATCACTGAACACAAAATTCGGTTGTATATTTAGCACCATTTCAAGCTGATAAGCATGCAGGGAAGTACAAAATGTGTGTTCTGTGATTCGAATGAATCTATACAACACTTGTTTTTTAAATGTCATTACGCTAGATTCTTTTGGAGGCTTTTATTTTGGTGTTTTGGTCTAAGTACCCCGAGATCATTTAAACATATTTTTGGATCTTGGTTGCATGGGGTGCACCTCAAAGTTCAAAATCTGATTATTACAGGTGTTGCAGTTTTATGTTGGGCTATCTGGATAAGTCGGAATGACTTAGTGTTTAACAAAACCCCGATGGTTACTTATTTGCAGGTTCTGTTTCGGGCGACCCATTGGCTTAGGTTTTGGGGATATTTGCAGAGGGTTGAAGACCAGGAGATAATCAAGGAGACGTGTCGACGGATCGAAATCGCATCTATGCAATTTTTTTCTTATTTTGGTTGGAGTTTTACGAACAGGATTACATATTGAGGTTATAGTATGTCTGTTGGGTGTCGTGTTTATTTTAATGTTTGTGGTGTAAGATTGCACTCTATGTTGGGAGTGTTGATCTTTTGATGTTACTTTGTTTGTAAGGCTGTACCCTCCTTTCATAGAGGACAAAGCCGGGACCTGGTTTCCATTATCTAAAAAAGCATGCAGAAAGCATGTTCAACATGTAGATTATGCACAAGAACTGGAATTTGAAGTTAAAAGGAGAGGAGGTACCTGAAACTCCAGTATACGTTCTCTCAACTTCTTTGTCAATGCGCTGCAACAAAATCATCAAGCAATCAATCATATCAAGAAAGAGAAAGAGGACAAGGGCAAGCAGGAAATGATCACATGGACCTTACACAGTGGTTGTTGTCCGGGATCGGTCCACACCCGATCCCTTGCCAAATCCTGGTTTTCCTCTGTTCACAGCATTCTGGAGAAGGATAATCAGCACAACATAAGATAGATGGCAAAGTCTATAAGCAGCCATAACTTATTTATTATCCATGTAATTACTTCTCATATATTTGAGTGCAAAGAAGGGAGAAAACTAACATCTTTGTTCAGTTGCTCTACTTTTGATTTTGCCAGCCGTGCAATCTTTGTCACTTCATTGACATCCTTCTCCATGCGTTTTTTTACCTCTACAAGTAGCAAAGAAATCATCACTAGTTATACAACATTTGAGGAAGAAAATACCAATGCTGTTCTACTTGCAGAAAACAAACCGATATGGCGATATCCCATAGCGCACCTTTCATCGCAGATGCCTTCGTGACAACTTTTGACTCCTCATTTGAGTTCTGCGTGAATTGACAGTCTTTAGATGTAGGCTAATATTGTTCAGTCAGCAAACAAGAAAAAAACATCTAGAATAAGGGCATGGTTGGATCACTTGGACTAGTTACTAGTTATGGCTAACAACTAGTTGAAGACTTAACTAGCACTTATTAGCTCTCATGTTTGGATGCACTAGGGCTATTTTTCTAATTTTTAGTTAGCTAACAATTAGCTCGGATATCTAACAGACTCTAAATATATGGGACACATTCTGAAGTAATGCTGAGATATGATAGCGCTAGAATATAACTGTTAGCCATAATAAATGCAACATAACAACTCCAAGTTGATGTTGGCAGTCACCTGAAGGTCCTTCAGTAACTTTGTCAATGTGTTGAGCAAGCTTTCAACCTCTTTGACCTGAATTTTGTGGTAGCACGAAGTTTAATGCGTCAGGTTGCAACCATACTAAGCTGTTGGCCACTTCTTCAGATGTTTTTTTTTTCAGGATGAGATAAACTCTGCCAGACAGAAACACACGGACCTGTTCATAGAATCCCTCAAAACCTGGCTGCGCAGAACTAGTCAGGTCACCCTGCAATCCAAGCTCGATGTCGACATTTCCTGAGGACTGCCCCCGTTTGCCGAGCTCAAACGAATCCTATTAAATCGAGGTTAAAAATATGATTTGCAGAACACACAACTAATTCTTCACAAAATCCAAATCACAGAGAGACGCCGCTTGTATTATATACAAAGTCAAAGCAGCCAAGCAGGACTCTGAATTTGCAAAAGGTTGGACCAGAAAAGTCCTAGGCTGCCATTTACATATCAAGATTGAATGTTTCAAACCATGATGTTTCGTCAAGGAAGACAAGTGATCACGCCAAAGCTCAAGCTAACCTTTTTTTAACTGAAAGCTGAAAGGAAAAGAAAAAAAATCTCCAAAAATCATGATATTAATGTATTAAGTATTTTAGCGCTATTTTTTTTCTCATAGTTCTACCGTTCAAGCAGAGCATGCTCTGAACAACTCGAGATTTCTCCTGATAGCTCCACCAGGATGCAGGAAGAATACCACCAGTTGGCGCCAAATTTTTTTATCAAAAAAAAAAAAAAACAGACACACATATACTAATTGCAGCACGGCAGGTCCGAACATCTCAGATTATCCTTAAGTGGCTACACGAGTAAGATCATCGTCTCCTGCTGAATTTCACAAATGAAGTAGTACTATCAACATCTCAAATTTCCATAAATAGCAGGACGGGGAAGAACAGAAGGAACAAGATTATCGATGCTCATGTCATATTAGGTCAATATCAAAATAAAATAAACAAGTTGGCATACATGAACCGATCAAGCCACCAAGGCCGATCCAGTGATAAAACCACAACCAGAGCAAGAACCTCTGAAAACCTTGATCGCCTCGATCTTCACAGCACAAGCAAACCATGAACCCATTATTTAGACTTGACTCTTGGGCTCTTGGCACGAGAAAGGAACTAGGAAAACCGCAACCAAACGACACGCAAAGACAGCAAGAGGCGAGAACAGCGGCGGTGCGCACCGTGAGAAGGTTCCGCATCCTTGGCCTGCCGGCGGCACAAGAATGGGCGGGATCGGCGCCGGAGAAGGCGAAATTCTTGGCAGAGGCGGGCGCGTGTCCCGGACGGGCGGTGTAGGATGGTCTGGCCGGAAATTCGTGGGCGGACGAGGAAGGAAGGGTCCTCGGCAGGGCGGCGAAGAACGGTTGAGGCGCGTGGGAGGGGGTTTATTGGCTGGACTGCGACGAAGACTTTCTAGAAGTTAATATTTTTTTTCGGTCGTGTGTGCGGGCTGACTGAGAGTGATGGGTGTACCTTTGCTTGGTTGGTAGTGGTAGAGTGGATTGTAGACCGTAGAGTATCTGTATCCATCTATTTTGTAGTTGCAGCTAGTGTGTTTTGCAAAAGGAAAATGTGTTACATGCTTATTCTGAATAAAACTCACAAAGTATATTATAGAGTAAAATGCATTACCGCTCTCTAAACTTGTAACGGTGTGTCATCTCAGTCCCTAAACTGCTAAAGTGCACATCTAGATTTCTAAACTTGTGAAATTGTATCATCATATTCCCTAATCTTAGAAGTGCACATTTCAGCCCTTATACTTGTACGATTGTGTCATCTGGGTCTCTAAACTTATTTTTATGCCATCAAAGGTCTAAACTACTTGGACTTGTGATGACACAAAAACTAGTTTATGGACGCTCATAACACAAACATTGAATTAGAGACTAAAATGTGCATGTTGAAAGTTTAGTGATCAGAATGATATAACTTCGAAAGTTTAGAGATCTGGATGTGCACCTTGGTAGTAGGGATGGCAACGAGGAATTCCCCGTCAGGGAATAGCTCCCATACCCATCCCTGCGACGTAAAAATTTCCCCGCAGAGATCCCTACGAACGCTTGCAGGAGGTATTTCTTCTCCATCTCTGTTCCCCGCGGGGATAAATCTCCAACGGAGATTCCCATCTCCGTTTAAGTTATAATTAGGACATACATCCTTTGTTATTAATGCAAAATATTTTCACTTATACATATTGTTAGATGTACTAAATCATTATGTGTACATCAAAATCAATACATCTGTACAATGATCGATATCTTGACAAGGTAAATATTTATTTTTATCATTAACTAGTACACGAAAACATCATCACGTGTAAGTTTAATGGGTCCCCGCGGAGAACGGGGATAGAGAATGCTTCTCCATCCCCATCCTTATTTACCCATCGGCGGAAGAATTTTCCCCGTTTACATCCCCGTGGGGGAAGAAACTTCCCCATCCCCTAATGGAGGAATTCCTTGCGGGGAATCGAGAATCGGGGCCCATTGCCATCTCTACTTGTGAATTTAGTGAAAGGGACACAGACGCCTAGGAGTGAGGGTGAATTAGGACTTCCATTTTTCTCGTTAATCTAGGCCACATATAATTCTACCAAACAAAACCTATGCAAACAACTAAACAATAATGTGTAAAATAGGTTTTGTCTAAATGTTGCTATCTCTACCGCAAAAATAGTTATGCAACATAAGTTCCAATCCTATATTCTAAACTAAGAATAGTAAATATTGCAATTCAAGTAATCAATATAAATACGGAAGCTTAAAAGCAAAGGTAGAGAAAGCAAACTCTCGTGGACGCGTCAATATTTTTATCGAGGTATTTAGAATCGCGCAAGGTTTTGACTAATCTTCGTTGGTGCCCCTACACAGAAGGGAAGCCCACGCGAGGGCCAAGCACCTGGTCAGGTAACTCCGTAGAGAGTCGTGGACCTTCTCCACGCGCAAGTGGTGCTTCGCTTACGGCTTCTTCTCAAACGCTCCCCACCGTCTTCACTGTCAAGCTTTCGACCAAAACGCTAGGGGCCTCTTCTCCTCTAGCACACGGTGGCTGCCACACCACAAACGTAGTTGGTGTGATCTCGCAAGACACTCACCCTACTCGGTACAATATTACAACGACTAGAGCATGAGCCGAGGATTTTGGTGGGTTTTCTAACCTCACTCACACAACTAGGAACAAACCTAGAGCAAGCGCTAAAGCAGTCTAACTAACCTAAGCACTTTGCAAATCACATACGCTAATCACCGAGTGATTCTATTAAACACTTGGGTGTTTGGAGCTTTGGAGATGTCTCTCACTTGAGCTGGTATGTTGCTTGGGCTCCCATGTCTTCAAATGGTCGACTATGGGGGTATATATAGTGCTCATCCCCAAATAGAGCCATTGGAGAAAAGTAGACTCTCTGCGTCACACCGGACTGGTGCTCCTCCACGTCAGCTAGCCGTTGGGACTCTGCCAGATGCTCTGCATTGTAGCAAAGGTTCGGTGTGTAATACCCACTTTGTAAGAAAAGTCTAAAAAGAGAAATTATATTACTTTGTATCTATATGTGTTAACTATGTTTATCATTTCATGTGAACACCACAATTAAACAAATAAATAGGTGACAAAAGACACTAAAAATGATACATGCATCATGCTGGGAATTTATTTTGTGTGCATTTTGTGACAACAGGAAATAATGTGAAAGGAAATATATCAAATTCCCTAAAGGGGAATTCAAGAATTTGAGCAGGAGAAGAAAGAATACTAAACAAAGATAAATACAATAAATATAAAGAAATTAGTTAAACCTTCCTATTTGAGTTCAACTTGTACATTTAAAAAAAGTGAATATAAGTTCACAGATTAAAATTAAATTCAAATTTGAATTCTAGAAATGTGAAGGAAAAGAAAAAGATAAAGGAGATGAATAAGTAAATGATATATATAAATAAATATCTCCGAAGTTAATGCCCTAATCACACAAATCTAATTTGTAAGGAAGAGCCATAGAAGGTTGAATTAATTTTGAATTCAAACTGAATTTGAAAAGGAAGAAAAGAAGGTGGAAAATATAAAAGAAAAAAAGAATAAATGGGGAAAATTGCACGTCGGCCCTGAAATGAGTTTTGGCCCATTCATCTGGCACTCACGCGCAGCCCGTTATTGCCGCTCGGCTCAATACCGCTTGCTGCTCACCTTAGTCACTGCTCCGTGGGCCCATCTCCCTACCGCGCTCACCCGCACTCAGTTGAGGTAGCTGGCCGACATGCGGGCCCACGCCGTCATCACCTACCTTCGCGCGATTACCGCGTCGCTCGGCCACCCGTGCGAGATGCTCGTCGCTGGGACCGGGTCTGCTCTGCTCAACGGACTCGTTCGCGCCGCACGATCTCCTCGGGCGCCTGGATATAAACGCAGCCGCCACTTTCCCTGTCTATGCGATCCGATGATCGGCACCGCTCTGTTGCGACCGCCGTTAGGAGAGAGAGATGAGGAGCAGTGCGGGCCGCCGCTTTGGGGACTTCTTCAACAATGCCATGTGGGCTCGGGAATCAGGCCGGTGACCTTCGCGGGGTCGCCGTGGATTCGTCTGGTACCGCGACGGGTGAGTCCGAGAGCTGGGGCACCGCGAATCGCTCGCCGGACGTCTGGCGCCCTCACCAAATCACCGTGCGCCGTGGGCAGAGGCCTGTGTTGCGCGATTCACAGTGAGTTCTCCCCATTTCGTTTCGTCTTACTCCCAGCATCGCATTAGACCATTTGGGTATGCGTTTGTGGTGATGTTGCACCGGATCGCCTTACTCCAGTGAGACCACCGCGGGCGGGGCTCTGGGCGCCGCCGCGTCCGACTGCTATGAAGAAGACGATGTGTGTGCCGTCCATCCCTTGTTGAACGGTGAAGATTAGGGCGTGCAGTGGATTGATCGCGGTCGTCGGATCTCTGGGGTATGGCTAGGATTAAATCGGCGCATACCCGTTCGTCCGTCGAATGCGCGCCGCAGATCTTGAATCCGAGGGTCCTAGGCATGTACAACATTATAATCTATCTTCTGTCGTCAGATCGTGATCCAATGGATATCTGGTGCCCATACCCCTTCGCTGTAAAACAATTGCAAAAGAGCCCCTGGACTATTTAGGATTTAACCCGCCATCCACCTCTGCAGTGTTATGGGTCTCGGTTACATTTACGCCTGGGCCCCTGACTTCTCTGGAAATCGAGGCCCGATCCAGAACTGTGTTAAATCGATTAAATGAATTAGAAATTGGATTTTTAATATGAAAATAAACCCTAGAACTTGTATAAATCATAGAAAATCCATTTTTAGTCCAAATTGAGCCATTCCAGTTTCTAAAATTTTGTAATATTATTCTTTAACACTTAGAGTCACTGTTTTGACATGAACTCTGTTAGAAAATTAATTTATCAGTTAATCCTATTTTAATCACATTAAACATTAGGAAATCCATAAATTAAAATCTATACCTCCAAAATTAATAATTCCAGTTCCTGTGATCTCATTTTAGTGTCTAGATTATTACTGTGTATTTTATTTACATGTTTGGTGTAATGTTAATTCTTGCTATACTATGTATGTATTGTGTTGATGCGAGTAGACGAGCAAGCTACAGAGGATTCTGGGGTTCAGCTGGTAGAGATAGCCGAGCAGGAGCTCATTGAAGGCAAGTTGTGCCCTTGATCACTTCTTTTACCCATTCATGTTCTTATTATTCATAATGATCTACATAGGATCATTTTTGCTGGGACCCAATAGGATACCCTAGATTTTGACTATCTTTATACCTTGATTCAGCACTGGTTTTACTACTAAAGTTTTGGGTAGTACATGCTATTGCTTTATATGGTTTTGGGTATAGAGATATTCACTACTCATGATTACACTTGTTATTATTTGTTCATTATTCTATGTTCATGATAAGATCATTATGTTAATGGGAACATGGAGAACCACCCGGGAAAACAGTGCTACCACAAGGGTTTAATGGGACGCCCTTGGCTGATTAACTAGGAAAGCTAGTGGAGGGCTACCTTACCCGAAAGGGGCAAGGGCAGTAGGGGAGTGGTCAGTGTAGGGAGGTCCTTGGGTTGATTTTGCTGCGATGGCGGTCAGACAAGAACCCTGCACTGGAGCTTCCTATAAACTGTAGCGGGTAGTCTGAAGCTAGTGGAACTTTGTAAAGGCCTCGTAGTGGTACCCTGCCTCGCTTCCTTGGTAGAGGTGTATGGGGTCTGATCAACTCCGTGGCAAATGGGTAACACGACTTGTGGGTAAAGATACGCAACCTCTGTAGAGTGTAAAACTGGTATACTAGCCATGCTCACGGTCATGAGCGGCTCGGACACTCACATGATTAATTTATGGAACTTAAACTTAATCTGTCATTTCATTGCATTTGGGATTATTTTATTATTACCTTTTTACTTATTATACTATGGTTTGGTATTTACTTACACGTAGTAATTGCTAATAAAATTTTGACCAACTTCTAAAAGCAATGCTCAGCTTCAGCCTTTATTTCATTGATCAGCCTTACACTTCATGAACTCCCACCTTTGGTGAGTTCATGCCACATTATTCCCCACAACTTGTTGAGCGATGAACATGTGTGAGCTCACCCTTGCTGTCTCACACCCCCCCACAGGAGAAGAGCAGGTGGTTCAGGAGGAGCCACAAGGCAAGGAGTTTTGATCTGATCTAGGTGGCGTTTCTCAGTTGACATTGGCGCCAACGATCCTTAGTTTGTTTTATATTTATCTTTTATTTTGTATTAAGTCTTCCGCTATGTAATAAATACTCTGATGTTTTATGACATTTATCTCTATACACTCTGTTATTATATGTGTTGTCTTCTTTGGCGCATGTATGAGACGCACCCGGCTTTGCTCCTTAAAGCCCGGGTGTGACAGAAGTGGTATCAGAGGAAATGTTGACTGTAGGACGAAATCTAGATAGAAATGGACATCCCTTACCTACTTATCTTATTCTGATTCATGCTACACTTACCTTACTCTGATTCTTTCTACACTTATCTTGATCCTGTCTCACCTTCTACTGTTCTACTCTGATCATTCTTACCTTTTCTATTCTGATACAAGACAGATTTCACACCTTGGAATCCCTACCCCTATGACATTTTTTAAGAAATAGGAGGCCTAAGACAAAATCAAAACTATTTTCCATATTTAAAAACGTTGTTTGATTGTTCTGATGATAAATGTCTGATTTGCTTCTTTGATTGATTGAAATAGTTTAGTTGGGCATCTTAGCATGTACCACCATAAGGTAATGTATTAGCTTTAGTGGATAACACACTAATCTACTTAGCTAATAAATCCCCCGCAGTAACATTCCTCGTAATTACTCGCCTTGTCTACAATCCTTTCTTTCGTACCCTATGTTTCTAACCCAGATGGACTACCCCTATATTGTTAGAAGAGAGCAATATAGGTGTGATCCTTGGTATGTCATGGTTAAGAAAGGCAAAGACAGTTCATACAATGTGCTAAAGGAACCATAGAACTCACCAGTTCCAAAGGAGAAAGATTCGAAGTTGGAATTGCAGTAACTACCGCCACCAGACTAGCGACATTCTTAGTAGATGGGAAGTTTGTTGGTGTCAACATCCGTGTGGTTAGAGATTTTCCGGATGTCTTCCCAGAAGAGTTACCAGGGATGCCACCATATAGGAAAGTTGAGTTTGTCATAGATCTCTTACCTGGGACTACTCTTACTTCCAAACGGCCATACGAGATGTTCGTAGAAGAGTTAAAGGAACTTAAGAAGCAGTTAATGGAATTACAAGAGGCCGGGTACTTTCGTCCGAGTTCTTCACCTTGGGGAGCGCCAGTTCTGTTTGTACAGAAGAAAGAAGGATCGCAAGGGATGTGCGTGGATTATAGGACCCTTAACAATGTTATCAGGAAGAACAAGTACTCGTTACCCCGCATTGAGGATTTATTTGATCGGATGAGAGATGCTAGGCTATTCTTGAAGATTGATCTCCGATCGGGATACCATCAAATGAAGATTAGACCATTGGATATTCCTAAGACGACTTTCTCGACCTGATATGGATTATATGAGTTTACTGTTATGTCATTTGGATTAACCAATGCACCAGCCTATTTTATGGATCTGAAGAATAAGTTGTTCATGATATGGACAGATTCATCGTGGTTTTCATCGACGATATTTTCATTTATTCCAAGAGTGGTAGTGATCATGAGGAACACCTGAGATTGGTGCTACAAAAGCTAAAGGATAATCAACTCTACGCCAAGTATAGCAAATGCGAGTTTTGGATTGGCGAGGTGCCATTCCTTGGACATATTATTTCTAATGGAGGAATAGCATTGGATCCTGCTAAAGTGAAGGAGATAATGGAGTGGAGAGTGCCCACTACAGTCACTGAGATTTGGAGTTTCTTGGGACTTGCAGGATATTATCGGAGATTTATTGAAGGATTCTCTAAGGTTGCCAAGCCTATGACCTCGCTTCTGGAGAAAGGGCAAAGAATTTAAGTGGGACGAGAAGTGCCAAGACAGCTTTGATCAATTGAAGAAAAGATTGATGTCGCCACCAGTATTGGTTATGCCAGATCTACAGAAAGGATTTGACATTTATTGCGATGCATGTGGCCAAGGATTGGGATGTGTGCTCATGCAAGAAGGACATGTGATCGCTTATGCGTCTCGTCAGTTGCGGAAACACGAATTGAACTACCCCACTCATGACTTGGAACTGGCAGCAGTTGTGCATGCACTTAAGATCTGGAGACACTACATTATGGGAACTAAGTGCCAAGTATACACAGATCATAAGAGCTTGAAGTACATATTCACTCAGAAGGATCTCAACCTTAGGCAACGTCGTTGGTTGGAGCTCATCAAGGATTATGATTTGGAGATTCACTATCATCCAGGCAAGGCAAATTTGGTTGCAGATGCCTTGAGTTGGAAGGAGCATGTTCACTCCGCTTTTGTTGTCCAGCTACCTGATGAATTAGCAAAAGATTTTGAGAGGCTCAACCTGGGGATTGTTACTCACACTGAAGGAGTTACCATTGAGTTGGAACCTACCTTGGAGCAAGAGATTCGTAAAGGTCAGGTTGGTGATGCTAAAATTCAAGAGATCAAGGATCTTATTACTGGAGGAAGAGTGCCAGAATTCACGGAGGATGAGCAAGGTACTATATGGTTCAAGGACATAATGTGTGTTCCTGATATTGAAAGCCTTCGTGAGACGATATTGAAAGAAGCTCATGATTCTGATTATTCCATCCACCCTGGTAGCACTAAGAGGTATCAGGATTTGAAGCAAAAGTATTGGTGGTATGGACTGAAAAGAGATGTTGCTGCACATGTGGCTAAGTGTGATGTGTGTCAAAGAGTTAAGGCCGAACATCAAAGACTCGCTGGACTATTGCACCCATTGAAGATACCTGAGTGGAAATGGGAAGAAATTGGTATGGATTTCATTGTTGGACTACCCCGCACCCCTGCTGGGTATGACTCTATTTGGGTAATTGTGGACAGATTGACAAAAGTGGCTCATTTCATACCTGTGAGGACTAATTACACGGGAGCCAAGCTAGCAGAATTGTATATGACTCGGATAGTTTGTCTACATGGAGTGCCTAAGAAGATCGTGTCTGATCGAGGATCGCAGTTTACTTCTCGATTTTGGAAGAAGTTGCATGAGAGCTTGGATACAAAGTTGAAGTTTAGTTCGGCCTATCATCCTCAAACTGATGGACATACTGAAAGGACTAATCAAGTATTGGAGGACATGTTGAGAGCTTGTGCCCTTCAACATGGTAGTAGTTGGGACAAGAGTCTACCTTATGCTAAGTTCTCATATAATAATAGTTACCAGGCCAGTCTGAAGATGTCACCATTTGAGGCTTTATATGGCAGGAAGTGCAGGACTCCACTATATTGGGATCAGACTGGAGAAAGACAGTTCTTTGGGCCTAAACTTATACAAGAGGCAGAAGAACAAGTTCGAATGATAAGGGAGAATTTGAGAATTGCACAATCAAGGCAAAAGAGCTATGCTGATAATAGAAGAAGACTACTGGAGTTTAAGGAGGGTGATCACGTGTATCTGAAGGTGTCACCGATCCAGGGTACGAGGAGGTTTAAAGTTAAAGGAAAGTTGTCCCCTCGCTTCATTGGACCTTTCTTGATCTTAAAGCGAGTGGGAGAAGTTGCATATCAATTGGAGTTACCCAATCATCTGTCAGATGTACATGATGTATTTCATGTGTCTCAACTAAAGAAGTGCCTCAGGGTACCTGAGGAGCAGCTACCACTGGAGGACCTTAGTGTTCAAGATGACCTGACTTATGCGGAGTACCCTATCAAGATTCTGGACACTTTGACTCGAGTTACAAGAAATAAGGTAAAAAAGATGTGCAAAGCACAATGGAATCACCATGGAGAAGATGAAGCTACTTGGGAGAGAGAAGACGAGCTTCGCATAGATTTCCCCCATCTTTTCCCTAGATCTTAAATCTCGAGGACGAGATTAATTTTAAGGGGGGTAGGATTTGTAATACCCACTTTGTAAGAAAAGTCTAAAAAGAGAAATTATATTACTTCGTATCTATATGTGTTAACTATGTTTATCATTTCATGTGAACACCACAATTAAACAAATAAATAGGTGACAAAAGACACTAAAAATGATACATGCATCATGCTGGGAATTTATTTTGTGTGCATTTTGTGACAACAGGAAATAATGTGAAAGGAAATATATCAAATTCCCTAAAGGGGAATTCAAGAATTTGAGCAGGAGAAGAAAGAATACTAAACAAAGATAAATACAATAAATATAAAGAAATTAGTTAAACCTTCCTATTTGAGTTCAACTTGTACATTTAAAAAAAAGTGAATATAAGTTCACAGATTAAAATTAAATTCAAATTTGAATTCTAGAAATGTGAAGGAAAAGAAAAAGATAAAGGAGATGAATAAGTAAATGATATATATAAATAAATATCTCCGGAGTTAATGCCCTAATCACACAAATCTAATTTGTAAGGAAGAGCCATAGAAGGTTGAATTAATTTTGAATTCAAACTGAATTTGAAAAGGAAGAAAAGAAGGTGGAAAATATAAAAGAAAAAAGAATAAATGGGGAAAATTGCACGTCGGCCCTGAAATGAGTTTCGGCCCATTCATCTGGCACTCACGCGCAGCCCGTTATTGCCGCTCGGCTCAATACCGCTTGCTGCTCACCTTAGTCACTGCTTCGTGGGCCCATCTCCCTACCGCGCTTACCCGCACTCAGTTGAGGTAGCTGGCCGACATGCGGGCCCACGCCGTCATCACCTACCTTCGCGCGATTACCGCGTCGCTCGGCCACCCGTGCAAGATGCTCGCCGCTGGGACCGGGTCTGCTCTGCTCAACGGACTCGTTCGCACCGCACGATCTCCTCGGGCGCCTGGATATAAACGCAGCCGCCACTTTCCCTGTCTATGCGATCCGATGATCGGCACCGCTCTGTTGCGACCACCGTTAGGAGAGAGAGATGAGGAGCAGTGCGGGCCGCCGCTTTGGGGACTTCTTCAACAACGCCATGTGGGCTCGGGAATCAGGCCGGTGACCTTCGCGGGGTCGCCGTGGATTCGTCTGGTACCGCGACGGGTGAGTCCGAGAGCTGGGGCACCGCGAATCGCTCGCCGGACGTCTGGCGCCCTCACCAAATCACCGTGTGTCGTGGGCAGAGGCCTGTGCTGCGCGATTCACAGTGAGTTCTCCCCATTTCGTTTCGTCTTACTCCCAGCATCGCATTAGACCATTTGGGTATGCGTTTGTGGTGATGTTGCACCGGATCGCCTTACTCCAGTGAGACCACCGCGGGCGGGGCTCTGGGCGCCGCCGCGTCCGACTGCTATGAAGAAGACGATGTGTGTGCCGTCCATCCCTTGTTGAACGGTGAAGATTAGGGCGTGCAGTGGATTGATCGCGGTCGTCGGATCTCTGGGGTATGGCTAGGATTAAATCGGCGCATACCCGTTCGTCCGTCGAATGCGCGCCGCAGATCTTGAATCCGAGGGTCCTAGGCACGTACAACGTTATAATCTGTCTTCTGTCGTCAGATCGTGATCCAATGGATATCTGGTGCCCATACCCCTTCGCTGTAAAACAATTGCAAAAGAGCCCCTGGACTATTTAGGATTTAACCCGCCATCCACCTCTGCAGTGTTATGGGTCTCGGTTACATTTACGCCTAGGCCCCTGACTTCTCTGGAAATCGAGGCCCGATCCAGAACTGTGTTAAATCGATTAAATGAATTAGAAATTGGATTTTTAATATGAAAATAAACCCTAGAACTTGTATAAATCATAGAAAATCCATTTTTAGTCCAAATTGAGCCATTCCAGTTTCTAAAATTTTGTAATATTATTCTTTAACACTTAGAGTCACTGTTTTGACATGAACTCTGTTAGAAAATTAATTTATCAGTTAATCCTATTTTAATCACATTAAACATTAGGAAATCCATAACTTAAAATCTATACCTCCAAAATTAATAATTCCAGTTCCTGTGATCTCATTTTAGTGTCTAGATTATTACTGTGTAATTTATTTACATGTTTGGTGTAATGTTAATTCTTGCTATACTATGTATGTATTGTGTTGATGCGAGTAGACGAGCAAGCTACAGAGGATTCTGGGGTTCAGCTGGTAGAGATAGCCGAGCAGGAGCTCATTGAAGGTAAGTTGTGCCCTTGATCACTTCTTTTACCCATTCATGTTCTTATTATTCATAATGATCTGCATAGGATAATTTTGCTGGGACCCAATAGGATACCCTAGATTTTGACTATCTTTATACCTTGATTCACCACTGGTTTTACTACTAAAGTTTTGGGTAGTACATGCTATTGCTTTATATGGTTTTGGGTATAGAGGTATTCACTACTCATGATTACACTTGTTATTATTTGTTCATTATTCTATGTTCATGATAAGATCATTATGTTAATGGGAACATGGAGAACCACCCGGGAAAACAGTGCTACCACAAGGGTTTAATGGGACGCCCTTGGCTGATTAACTAGGAAAGCTAGTGGAGGGCTACCTTACCCGAAAGGGGCAAGGGCAGTAGGGGAGTGGTCAGTGTAGGGAGGTCCTTGGGTTGATTTTGCTGCGATGGCGGTCAGACAAGAACCCTGCACTAGAGCTTCCTATAAACTGTAGCAGGTAGTCTGAAGCTAGTGGAACTTTGTAAAGGCCTCGTAGTGGTACCCTGCCTCGCTTCCTTGGTAGAGGTGTATGGGGTCTGATCAACTCCGTGGCAAATGGGTAACACGACTTGTGGGTAAAGATGCGCAACCTCTGTAGAGTGTAAAACTGGTATACTAGCCGTGCTCACGGTCATGAGCGGCTCGGACACTCACATGATTAATTTATGGAACTTAAACTTAATCTGTCATTTCATTGCATTTGGGATTATTTTATTATTACCTTTTTACTTATTATACTATGGTTTGGTATTTACTTACACTTAGTAATTGCTAATAAAATTTTGACCAACTTCTAAAAGCAATGCTCAGCTTCAGCCTTTATTTCATTGATCAGCCTTACACTTCATGAACTCCCACCTTTGGTGAGTTCATGCCACATTATTCCCCACAACTTGTTGAGCGATGAACATGTGTGAGCTCACCCTTGCTGTCTCACACCCCCCCACAGGAGAAGAGCAGGTGGTTCAGGAGGAGCCACAAGGCAAGGAGTTTTGATCTGATCTAGGTGGCGTTTCTCAGTTGACATTGGCACCGACGATCCTTAGTTCGTTTTATATTTATCTTTTATTTTGTATTAAGTCTTCCGCTATGTAATAAATACTCTGATGTTTTATGACATTTATCTCTATACACTCTGTTATTATATGTGTTGTCTTCTTTGGCGCATGTATGAGACGCACCCGGCTTTGCTCCTTAAAGCCCGGGTGTGACACAGTGTCAGAGATACGTTGAACTATCCATTGCCAGCCGTTGAAACTAGTCTAGTGCACACTCGTATGGTCTAGTGTGCCAGCAGGATAAACATTTGAGAACATCGCCTCTACGCAACCGGTTCGATGGCACACTTGTATAGTTCGATGCACTAGTCTAATGCACCACTGGCGGTCCGGATGCTCCCAGTTTCAGCCCATCTTTAATTTCTTCAATCTTCTTTGCTTAGGCTCTTTTGGTCTTGTACCTTAGACTTGTGCTAAATATTTGTAAGTTTTCTTACGGTCTTTTCAAGTCTTTGTTGAGGTGTTGCTTCCTCAAAGCCTCAGCCTAATCCACTTTGCATCCAATGAACTACAAAACACAAACACTTGCAAATACATTAGTTCACTAGTTATGTTGATCATTAAACACAAAAATCACTTAGTCAAATGGGCTGCGGTCCATTTTCCTTACAACCCCCCTTTTGGCGATTGATGATAACACAACCAAAGCAAGCAAATATTAAATAACAAAATGAAATATGCAATCTACTTGCTATGGAATCATGTGCATAGGCAAGATGCATGAGATACCAAATGGAAAGATATATGGTCACTTAGAATTTAATCACATTCTTGCATATGCAGATAGTCCTCATAATGTGTGATTATGGACTTAAGCCTCCCCTAACTTCATAATCACATACTTCCTATCTTGGACCGAAACTAACAAAAAACAACCAATTGAAAGATATATTTTTTTGAAAATGGTGGTTTTGGTATTTGATATACTTTGGTTTTCTTTGGTCCACAAATTTCTCTCCCTTTGGAATCAAACACCAAAAAGGAAGACATATTAAAGCATATAGAAGCTATTAGAGGCTTGCCCTTAAAAAGATTTCTCCCCCCTTAAAGAAAGTTCTCCCCTTTGAGGAAAAAGACATACTCCCCTTATTATAAATCTCTCCTACTTAGGAAAAGCATAAGATTTTCATGTACAAGAGGAGACAATACATGAATGAATAGACTAACCCCCTTAATCTATGCATTGTTAAATGGTAAAGGACATTCTAGAGATACCAGGTGAAGAATTTAAAGGCATGTGCATATGAGGCAACATAGGGGGTACAAGATGTTAAAAAGACATAGTCTATTCAAAATTGGAGAAGACATGTAGATGATATCGATTATGGAACGAAACCACTTGTAGACTGAGAGATCTTGCAGTGGAAGCTCATTATCTTTCTCTGGGGACTCCATTTTCCTTCACTAAGACTATTACACACATAATAGGCTTGAAAATGGTGTTAGTCTCAAAGAATCAAATTATAGAGTAACCTCCCCCTAAAAGTGTGCATACAAGTTTTGAATACTTGTAGGAGACATGCACTTGATTTTCAAAACCAAGTAGGGGAAATTATCCATAATATGAACTTTGGCACATATAATTCAAAACGATACTAATTAAAGGATACCAAATGAAAGGTACAAGAAAGTGTCATTTATTTAGGAGTTTGATTAAGTTGTGTGCCTTGCTTTACTAAACATTTTAAACCATGTAGGTTTGCTCAAAATAGTATGAATTTAACTAGAGTAATCCTATCATATGATATACCAAGTATGCATGAAATTCAATTGGAACTAAATAGCAATTGAAAAGATTAAGGCATGAAATACATTAACTAAAAAATCTACAATTGAAAGCAACACTAGGTATGAATGGTAAACTAGACACATGAAAATAGATACACATATCCAAAAACATGGAATAACAATAAATCTAGTTACCTTAGTCATGGGTGGGGAATTTGGATCCAAAGTATTCACTAACCCACTTGGTAATAGACTTGATCCGATATAATGTATCCCATGATATACATCCCATTTTTTCAAGTCTCTAAATTCCTTGAAGTTCGTTGGACTTCTCACTTCCCTCTCGGGACCCAAACTTTTTTAGTTCTTTTCATGGTTGAAATAATCTCCTCTGGCACTCCGATTCATTTGGTCCTCTTTCCCTTGTTGGCTTGCTTGTTGGCCTTGATGAATATCACCTTTTTATTCTTCTTCTTGTTCTTGATCAAATATGGTGTAGTCACCTTTTTTGTCCACCTTATTGGTATATGTCACACCCGGATTTCAGGGATAAAGGCGGATGTGTCTCATATGTGCGCCAAAGAAGAAGAACACATATAATGACCAAGTGTATAGAGATAAATGTCACAATCATTATTACATAGCGGAAGAGTCTTATAAAAATAAATGATAATAATAAAGCGAACTAAATAATTATTCCTTGGCACCATCAAGCTGACTGGCAGACGCCACCTAGACTTCCTCGTACTCCTCGTAGTAGTCCTCCTCTTGGGCTACCTGTTCTTCTCCTGTGGGGGGGGGGGTTTATATATCGCAAGGGTGAGCTCACAAAAGATCATAGCTCAACAAGTTATGGGGAATAATGTGCACGAACTCACCAAAGGTGGGAGCTCATGTGAAGTGTAAGGCTGATCAACAAATAATGGTTAAAGCTGAGCATTGCTTTTAATAAGTTGGTCAAATTTTATTAGCAGTTACTAAGTATAAGTAAATACCAGCCCAAATAATGAGAGATCACAATTAATAAATAAACCACAATGTGATGCAAATGACCAATTAAATTTAATTCCATAAGTTACTCATGTGAGGGTCCGAGCCGCTCATGATCGTGAGCACGGCTGATATACCAGTTTTACACTCTGCAGAGGTTACACATCTTTACCCACAAGTCATGTTACCCATCTACCACGGGGTTGTACGTGTCCCATACACCTCTACCAAGGAAGCGAGGCAGGGTAACACTACGAGGCCTTTACAAAGTTCCACAAGCTTCAGAAAACCCGCTACGGTTACTGAGGAGCGTAGTATAGGAATCCCCCGTTTGAAAAGCCATCTCAACAAAATCAACCTGAGAACCTCCCTATACCGACAACTTCCCTACCGCCCTTGCCCCTTTCGGGTAAGGCAGTTCTCCACTAGCTTTCCTAATTAGTTAGCCAAGGGCGTCCCATACCACCCTTGTGGTAGCACTGTTTTCCCGGGTGGTCGCTCCATGTTCTAATTAACATTATGATCTTGTCATGAAAAGTAAAGAACCCATTTGTAATAAAAGAATGATCATGAATATGTGTATCTTAACACGCAAAACCACATAAAGGAATAGCAGGTACTACCCAAAAGTTCAGTGGTAAATAAGGTATAAAGATAACCAAACTAGGGTGACCTATTCGGTCCCAGCAAGATTAACCTATGCAGATCATAATGATTAACATGAACATTATTGGGTAAATCGAAGTGTTCAAGGGCATAACTTGCGTTCAACGAGCTCCTGCTCAGTATAAAATTATCGGGTCCTTAGTTTCTTGCTCGTCTACTCGCAACAATACAAACAAGCACGGTACAAGAGAAATTATCATCACACCAAACATCAGAACATAATGCATGATAATATTCTACGCATCGTAATGAGATCGTAGGTTCGAGAATCACTAAATTCGGAATTACGGTTAAAGAGTTATGAATTTTTGAAGTTTTAAATGTTTGATATAGAATAAATTCAGTGCATAATTTTAATCTATGTTTAATGACAAAATAGAGTTACAAGTGATAAACAATATTAATACGAAATTAATGCATCTGAATAGATTAAAAATGAGTTAAAATGAATTATTTAAGAATTAAACAAGATTCTTGAATTATTTATGTATTTAAAATCATTTTAGAATCAATTTTATCAATGAACAGAGGTCAACGAACTGCGGGTATAAAATCCTAGAAGCTGGGGGTTCATTCTGAAAATTCCTGGGCCTGGTTGTGACGTTTCCTATATAGGATCGGATGGCGGGTTGATTTTTATAAAGCTCAGGGGTTTATTTGAAAAGGGTTCGACGCAGGGGTACCGTCTCATATGAGCAGCTGGATCTATCTTCGACCGTTAGGATTACATCTATACAAAGTTGCACGCTCCCAGAACCAGAGCCATTCATCCGGAAATCAACAGTCAAAACTCACACGCAACACTCGACATTGGACCCGAGATCTGCAGTCGGGGTTTAATGAAGGTTTGCATCAATCCAAGCCCTCAGTTCAGATCGCACGGTTCAAAAAAGTCGATCTCGAAGCATTACCTGAATCTAATCTGAGCCGTCGAGCAGTCAATCAACGACTCACAGATAATCCCCTATCTCCAGCGTACCCCGACGGCGGCGCCGCCCTCGGTGCACGACGGCGCCATCACCGGAAACTTGCAACACACACCTCTGCGCACCAATACTCAAACCCGAGATGTTCTACGCGTAGCAGAGGACGAGTCAATTGTGAGGGACGAACTTACAGGGGAAGGAGTATGCGAATGGGGCCTATCCACGGCGTAGGGTGGACCAGAGGCTTGGTCGTAGTCCGACGACGAATTCCCGGTCGCCCACGCCCTTGTCTAACTAGCGGTGACCACGCACACGAGCGGCGTTCTAGAGTGAACACACCACCCACTTGCTTGAGGTGAGACACCAGCGAACGCGCTATTCCGACAATGACGGATCCCAAGCTTCTCTCTCTTTTTAGTTGTGCCCGACGATGGTGCCTGTCGGAGAGGGAATTCTCCGGCCGGGTGGCGGAGTGCACCCGCCCTAAATCCTAAGATGAGGAAGGGGCTTAAGCGTTTTGCCTGCCCTACTAAGCGATTACCGAGCACACGAACACGCGAGAGTTTAGAGTGGTTCGGGCCACCGGAGCGTAATACCCTACTCCACTGTATGTTGGATTGTTGTGGAAGCTTGAGAGTCGAGAGTCTAAGTTGGGCCTAAGAGAGCTTGTGTTGTAACGTCGCATGCCTCCCCTTTTATAGCTAAAGGGGGGCATGTACAAAAAGACTCTGAACCCTGACATGTGGGCCCAGAGACATAACAGATGGAATACCCGAAGCAACTAATGTCGGTCACCTTGCGCTATCTCCCTGTGCCCCGACATCCGCCGCTTGAGTAGAATTGGCGTGCTGCAGAAGGTTCCTCGGTATCGTTCAAGTCATGATGACCACTGCACGCGTGCAGCGGTGTGGGCATACTGCCCGCTGCCTGATTGGACAGGCACGCCGCCTGGTCTGGTCGTCGCCTCCCATCAGAGTGGACGGGGCATATTAAATGCCGGGTCGGCACATCGCCTGTCTGCAGGGCGGTCAGGCGGCGCGCGATCTCCGCAATAAATGCAGAGATCGCGTGGCCCCGAGGCCTTACGTCAGGCTCTGCCCCCCGGCTTACGTCACGGGCCGCAGGCCACGTGGCAGCACCGGGTCCCCGCCTGAGCGGGGAGCGTAGGCGTGCCTGGCAAGACCCAGACAAGTGTCTGTGCCGGACCCCTGTACGCCTTTGACTTAGGCCAGGGTATTCCTCGTCCCAAGATCTTGTCGTGGACAGTCCGGACCTCACTTAGAGGGGCCTGGGTCCCATTTAGGGGAACGCTGAGGTCCCGATTAGGTATGCTGGGGTCCAGCACTCTCTCACGGGGTCCGGATCCACTGATGATATCACGGTATATGTTACCTTCTCTGGTCACCTGGTGGCCTCGGAGTCGCCCACGTGGTGGGGTAAGGCGCGGTTTACCGCGCCTTCTTACTATAGTAAGGGGTACCCCTATTCCAGGGTACTGACAGTGCCCTTCGAGCTTAAGCACGATATGGCTTGTGGAAAGGCGACTGAGGGAGGTCCGCGTCGCGCTTTATGGGGCCAAAGTGAGTCCGCGTCGGGGGAGAAGTTTGTTGCGGCCGCGGGTTGTACGGGGAGGTAGTTCACAGCAGCAGCGGGGAAGGGATGACGAGTGGGCCCGTATGACAGCGAGCGCAACAGACGCGGCGCGCGTTGGCGTTCATAGTGTGGCTAGCCCGTGGGCCCTACATGTCGGTGCCACACAGCCGGGCACGCGTGTGGGGTTCATCGCTCGGCTAGTTCGATTGACGGGGTGGCCCCACATGGCGGCGCCAGGTTCCATCCCCCCACTAGGCTGGTGGTGGGGAAAAGGCTAGTTGGGTCGGCCAAGCGGTATTTGGCCCACGTGGTGGTTTAGGTTTTTCTTTTTCTGTTTTATTTTCTTTTTATTTTTAGATCTCAAATTTGAATTCAAATTTTGTTGTGAATTTCACACTTAGATTAAATGCACAAATAAAAATACCAGCATGAAGAAGTATTTTCATTATTATATATATTATTTCTAGTTATTATGGAATTTATTAACTTGTATATATATATGCATGTGTCACATAGAAAGAAAAAAAATTACCATACATCAAATACTCTAACTCCTTTATTTACTATGATTTGGGTATTACAAATCCTACCCCCCCTTAGAAGGAATCTCGACCACAAGATTAAGATGAACTAGGGAAGAGGTGGGGAAATTCTACTCGTAGCTCTTTTCTCTCTCCCAAGTAGCTTCATCTTCACTGTGATGACTCCATTGCACTTTGCACATTTTGATCACCTTATTCCTTATTACTCGAGTCAAAGTATCAATGATCTTGATAGGGTACTAAGTATAAGTCAGATCATCTTGAACACTAAGCTCCTGTTGGGGGCCTTCGTCTTTCGAAGGTCCTCAAAAACATGATTTAACAATGTTTTTGGAGTGTAATACATGAACAGGTACCTTCGGACTCGGATCAGAACCACAGTGTGAAGAAGCACAAAGAGTACGAAGGTTGGCGCAGAGCCGAAGCTATACGCAAGGGAGCTTCGGCATGATAGCAGGAAAGGGAACCGACTTAAAAGGGAAAATGCTATTTAGATCTCGATGGAACACTATAGAGTCATTAGCAAATGTAAAGGGCGTGGGTGTAATTTTACATGGGCTGTGTCCCGTGCCTATAAATAGATGAACAGTGCTCCTGTACTGTTCACGCGGACTGGGCATTTGCTTTTGCATCACGCTGGTACATTTGCTGTCTATCAAGTCAAAGGTATCAAATGTAATTCGATATTGTTTTATTCCTTCATGATAATATAATAAGAATGAGTTGATAATATTACACGACTGCTTATATTGTCTTTTGTATTCATTTTCTTTCTGTCACCTTCATACCTTCGATGTTCGAAGGTATGTCTTTCATAAACATGGAGATGCTTCATCAACAAGTACAAAGGAAGAAGGAGAAGATGGCTCGACTAGCCGACCTTCAGAGGCAGATTGACGAAGCCACTGAAGAAGTACGCCATCTTGCTCAAGATGAACAAGAACGTAGGCCCCAACACAGGGAGCTCCATCAAGAAGGCTTGTTCGACAATGATGGATGGTATGATGATTTCAATCATGGTACCTTTACTTTTGACGATGCTTCTCCCTTGGCAGCGGAACTGCAGGCTATCCCATGGCCACCATCATATAAGCCACCTCAGCTCCCAATGTATGATGGGCATTCATAACCGAAGCAATTTTTGATGAGTTATGAAGCAACCATATCTTCATATGGAGGCAACACAACTGTCATGGCCAAGTCCTTCGTCATGGCAGTTAAGAATGTGGCCTAGACGTGGTATTCTTCTCTTCGGCCAGGAACTATTACCTCATGGCAGAAGCTCAAGGACATGCTGGTGACAAGTTTCCAGGGCTTTCAGACGAAGCCAGTCACAGCTCAGGCTCTCTTTCAATGCACGCAAGATCATGAGGAATATCTCCAAGCATATGTCCGAAGGTTCTTGCGCCTAAGAGCACAAGCGCCCACAGTGCCCAATGAAATTGTTATTGAGGCCATGATTAAGGGGCTTCGTCCAAGACCTACTGCCTAGTATTTTGCTAGGAAGCCTCCACAGACTTTGGAGAAGTTGCTTCAAAAGATGGATGAATACTTCCGGGCCAACAATGACTTTCGCCAAAGAAGGGAGGAACCTTACAGGTTCTCTGAGATGACCAGGGGCTTCGGAGGAAGGATCCACCCAAGGCATGTCAGGTCAATCCACTCCACCCAGAGTGATGACAGAGGAAGTCAACAACAGAGGCCACAATATTCCACACAAGCTTCGGGGCAACAACAAAGCTCTTTCCAGCCGCCAGCTCCAAGAGGCAGATGCGCCAGGGGCTTCGAAGGAAGGTTTGGGGATCAGCCTAGGAAAATTTATTGCTTATTCTGTGGTGAGGACAAGGGCCATACTACAAGAATGTGCCATGTCACCATTCAGAAATAGAAGGAAATAGCAGAAGCTGCAGCTCAACAGAATCAGCCGAAGCAGGTCATGCATACTGCTTCGTATCACTCACCCTACATACCAGAGTATGTGGGTAACCATCCTGCAGCTTCTGTTGCTTCGGCTAGCCAGCCACAAGCATCTTGGCAACAGCCTCCACCTCCACCACCACTACAACCTGCATATTTCCGAGGCCAGCAGCTAGAAGGGAGCCAGCATACTCATCAGTAGCGAGACTTCAGGGAAGAGTCCGAAGCTCGCACAGTCAACAGTACTGTGCCAGAATCGAAGCATATCTACTAAGAGATATCCTACCCCTGAAACAGTTTTTGCATTCGTTATTATTTTCTTTTTTAATAAGGAACAATCATTGAAAGCCTAGTTCTTTTGTCGTTTTCAATTTCCTGTAATAGCTTCGTTCTTGCCATAGTATAATATACCTTCTCCACAGACTCACGAAGTTCAAAAAAGTCGCTGAAGCACAAAAGTTGTTCTTAAGGGAACGCGGGGTTAAGAATCACATTACAAGTTTCACCAAAATTACAAAAAGTCGTTCTAAGGAACGCAGCGTAAGTTTGCCGAAGCTACAAAAAGTCATTCTAAGGAACGCAGCGTAAGATTGCCGAAGCTACAAAAAGTCGTTCCTAAGGGAGCACAGCGTAAGTTTTCTGCTCAAAAGTCGTTCCAAAGGCAATGCAGAGCTAAATACCGCCGAAATATAAGGCGAAGCGCGAAAAGTCAACGCGAATACCGCCGAAATAGAAGGCGAAGAAGTTCAAAAGACGTTCCTAAGGGAATGCAAAACTTACAGCGAAAAGTCAGCGCTGATACACCGAAAAATAAGCGGTGAAGCCGAAAAATAAACGGCAAAGAGATTGTGTGTTCCACTATGGGGATGTGTGTGTGTCTTCGGCACAGGCAACATTTTGCATATCATAACATCATTACATCATTTCGCATAACATAACGTCATACATCATGTTGCATCAATGGCACAAGAAGGGGATACAATGTTGACCTTCGGAAGATGCTTCGAAAAAGTGAAATTGTGCTAAGGCACAAAATAAGTTTTGAAGAAATACAGCTTCATCAGCTCTAATATGGAGGAAATAATCTATTGATGACGAAGCATTAATGTTTTTGTGACGATTGGAGGATTTCTCATGAAGCATAAAAGTTCTTCTTTACGAAGCATGAAAAGAAGGGAAGGTGTTTTTTCGCCGAAGGCTCAAAAACGGTATGTATGTAAAAGTTTCATGCATCGCAAAGAAATGAATCACAAAGCCATTCATATATTACATTCAAGACCCATGAGCACCAAATATTACAAGCATAGTTCAGCAAATGTTACATTAATAATCTAGCCATGTTTTTACAATAACTATTCTTCTTCTTTCAAAACTTTATCTGTCGCTTCGGTCAGCAAGCAGTTGGGTAACGATTTCGTCTATAATAGTTTCAGCCATGTTAATAATTTCTGATGATCCCTTTGCCTCTGCTTCGGACAGTGATTCGAAGGGCTCTGGGGGAGGAGATAGTTCAGCTGCGGTAGAAAATGTAAATCAGTTCGAAGTCACAAAAGTAAACAACAAAGGTAAAAATCATTAAGTAATACATATTCGTCTCTCAAGCTCCGCAGCCTTTTCAGCTGTTTTTGTTGCTTCTCTAGTGTCATGAGTATCTTTTTCGCTTTTCTTTATTATTTCGTGAGCCATCCCTCGGCCGCCATTTTCCCAGATGTCAGTAAAAAAATTTCCGCCTATTAAGCTTGCCTTGGCCGAGGGATCCTTCGTATCATCAATGGAGAAAGCAGCTTCGGCTTGGGCCATAGTTTTAACATGTTCGCACCCTGCTTTCTCCAAAATAACTGCAATTCCTCTCGCGCCAGAGAAGGCGCCGACGTCCCCACGGCCACTCAAAATTTCCTCAAAAGCTTCGGCCTCGCTACTGATCCACTCAATTGGACCCTCAGGATCGCCTCTTATGATATTGTCCTCGCTTGAATATGCACCAACGTTGGCGAAGCTAGTTTTTATCTTCTTCATACAGTCCATAGATTTTTCAAAGCATCTTTCCTTGGATATGCGAAGTTCTTCAACGTTCTTCTCTAGATGATTTGTCCACTGTTCGCTAATTCCTCGTTTAGCTTCTGCGACTGTGCACTTCTCTTTAGCTTCGGCTAGTTGCCTCCGAAGGTCTTCAATCTCAATTTTTTGGGCTCCAGATTGGGTTTTGAAGTTAGCTTCATCCCTCTTTACTTTGTCCACCAATGTAAGCAGAATTTTGTCTTTTTCCAAAGCTTCGTTCCTCAGGTTAATAACCTTTGTTCGAAGGTTATTGAGAGCAATAGTGCAACTCTCGTCTTCGGCATTCTTTTGCGCCCTTAAGGCGTTGCTAAGTATTAAGCCCTACACGAAAGAATGAATGGATCAATATAGGAACCAAAAAATAATTCGAAATTCATAAAATTCCAAATTCACAATTTTCATTCCTTCAGACTGTTGTACGCAAGGCTATCCACGAGATCGTCCTTCGTCATGGCACAAAGGCCAGCTTCGAGCTTCGGAAAGCCCATACTTCTGGCCATCTCCCGACAGACAGATAATTCTTTGTTGTCTGGGAGGCAATATAAGAAGTCATCTTCGTCTGTGCCATTAAACACTAAGGCCCCTTTTGGGTATTTCAGTTCTCGGGCATAGTGTTTAGCTTCAAAAATTTCTTCTTCAAATAATCTTTTCCCCGAAGCGTGTCGAATAATATAATCAAGGACTTCGGAAGACGCTTCGAGAGCAGAAGCAGCAGCTTTTTCAGGCAAAAATATGTTCTATACCTTCTTCTTCCGCTGCTTTTTCTCCAATTTTCGAGGTTTTCTCCTTGGCGGGCACTGAAGGCCCAGCTTCGGCTTCGGTCATCTTTGTCTCGGTCTCAATCTGTATTTTCGAAGCCTTGGCAATTTTTCCTGGAGTAGAGCTTAAAGTTTTTATCGTTTCTAGCACATCTAATACATTAACCACCCTTTTTCTCTTGGGGTTGCCGCTAGATCTTTTTGTGTCTTCGGCGCCTCCACTCCTGCCAAAGGGCTTAGAACTTCTGATGTTTTTGCCCCTTCAGCTCTTGGTTCTTCAATTTTGTCAGCCTTCGGCACTGCGACCGGCTCTTCAATCTTCTGCGTAAGAGCAGGTCCTTTGGCTTCAGTAGCCGAAGAGGTCTCACCGACAAATTCAGGCACTATGGCCGGTTCAATGCAGCGCGGTCGGTGAGTAAGAACCTTCACCTTTTTCCTCTTCGGCGCAGGCTCGCTTGAAGCGGCTGAAGCAACATCCTTCCCAGAAGTTGCTCCTTTTCTTTTCTGACCCTGTAGCGGGTACCGATAGTCAAGGTACACAAATCCAATAGTGTCAAAAACCCTATTTAGTCTTTTCTTTTTTCGGCTCCCGAAGGCCGCAGATAATGCATTATCTTCTGCTTTGGAGTACGGCCCAAGAAGTTCATCACTTGTAGCTTCGATACATTTCAGCCAGTCATCATTCGGCTCATCAAATTTATCTCCATATCTAAAGGTGTATTTTAGTCGAACCAGCTCGCCTTTGCCAGTCTTAGTGACAGTCTCCTTCGGCATTTCCCACTTCTCCACAAGTGGCCATACTCTGAAGGCTATATGCTCCTGGATTAAATCCCTTGTCCCAATGAAAGAGCAAACTGTGTCGAAGGCCCTTCGGCATCCTTCGGCTGCCTCATCAATCTCTACCTTCGATTTTCGGAGACCGAAGCGCTGCTAGATGGGGCGCATGATGATCTCTTTGATGTCTTCTCGTGCCTTTAAATCATTTTTCGCATAGAACCATTCTTTCATCCAGTCTCCGGGCCATCTCTTCTGAAAAGTTGGCACTGGGCAGCTTGAACCAGAACGAGCAACGAAGCTATAGCAACCAAAATTGTTATGATATTGTTCTTTACCCTAGGGCTTCGTCTCATACGAAAGTTCGTGCATGCTGCAAAAGCATTTTGCACTTGGCTCCAAACCCTGACTCCTCACGGCCCAGATGAAGATCCCCATTCTGATAATTGCTTCGGGAGTAATTTGGTGAAGGAAAATCTGATATATCTTTAAAACTTCAACCACAAATTTGCTTAAGGGGAACTGGAGCCCAGCTTTGAAGAAGCTTCGGTAGATCACGACTTCATTTTCTTCGGGAACAGGAGCAGTCCTGTCTCCGTTGTCAGCCCTCACAATAGACATATCTCGAAAATACATGCCTCTCATATTATCAAGATGACTCTGTTTGATAGTCGATTTTCCGAAAACTGCATGACTTGGTCACCAGGGCCGATCTTCGGAGTCTTCGCCCCCGCTTTCCACATCATAACTGTCGTTGTCATCGGTATCTTGAGATAAGCCTTCTAAAATCTCCTTAGTAATCTTTTTTGTATTTGTCTTTGCTATTGATTCAATAAACCCAGCAGTCTTCTCCTCAAGGAGCTTCTCCTCCCCGCTCAGCTTCGTCTCAGCAACAACTTTTTTATCTTGAGACATCTTTTCTTCGAAAATAGTAAAAATATATTTTTAAAATCGAAGCTTAGAAATTCTAAAAAACTAAGCAAACGTTGGTAGGCGAGAGCTAAAAATTTGAGCAAGCAAAGAAGGCGGCAAGTAGCGTACCAAATGTGCTTGGGGTGAGTTCTTATTTATACAACCAGCGGGCTCCAAATTTGGGGGCCCCGTCTGTCATTGACTGTTGCTATTCTAGCAAAGGGAAGGTGTTTTTTCGGACCTTCGGCTTAGGGCCTTCGTCCATATCGCAATCTGAATTCGTTATTCTAACAAATTTATATCGCGAGGGGCTACTGTTGGGGGCCTTCGTCTTCCGAAGGTCCTCAAAAACATGATTTAACAATGTTTCTGGAGTGTAATACATGAACAGGTACCTTCGGACTCGGATCAGAACCACAGTGTGAAGAAGCACAAAGAGTACGAAGGTTGGCGCAGAGCCGAAGCTATACGCAAGGGAGCTTCGGCATGATAGCAGGAAAGGGAACCGACTTAAAAGGTGAAAGGATCACGATGCCCAAGAGGGGGTGAATTGGGCTTTTCTAAAAATCAACACTAATTAAAACCTAAGCAAGAGCTAAACAAGAGCCCAACTTCACCCCAACAACTAGCACTAAGAATATAATACTAGAAATGTAACAAAGCTAAGATAAAACTTCAAATACTTGCTAAACAAATACACAATGTAAAGTGCTTGAATTAAGTGCGGAATGTAAAGCAAAGTTTAGAAGACTCCTCCAATTTTTCCCGAGGTATCGAAGAGTCGGCACTCTCCACTAGTCCTCGTTGGAGCACCCGCACAAGGGTATCGCTCCCCCTTGGTCCTCGCAAGAACCAAGTGCTCACTACGAGATGATCCTTTGCCACTCCGGCGCGGTGGATCCCTCGAGACCGCTTACACACTTGAGTCGGGTCACCAACAAGATCTTCACGGTGATCACCGAGCTCCCAACGCCACCAAGCCGTCTAGGTGATGCCGATCACCAAGAGTAACAAGCCGTAGACTTTCGCTTGACCAAGAGAAGCCTAATGCAAGTGGTGTGTGCTCTAGGTGGCTCTCACTAGCGCTAATGAGGAACAAGCGCGGATTATGATTCTCTAATCTCCTCACTAGGCTTTTGGTGCTTGCAATGCTCTAGCAATGTGCTGGAATAAATGTGGAGTACAAGACCTTGAATATGGTGGGTGGAGGGGGTATAAATAGCCCTCACCCACCAACTAGCCGTTACAGGCAATTCACTGCGCGATGGCGCACCGGACAGTCCGGTGCGCCACCGGTGCGCCAACGGTGCGCCACCGGTGCGCCAACGGTCGTTTCCAACGGCTAGTTCTGACAGAGAGCCGTTGGACTCATGGCGCACCAGACAGTGAACAGTCCACTGTCCGGTGCACACCGGACAGTCCGGTGCGGTGTCCGGTGTGCCACTAAAATTCAACTCTGAAAGCTGCGCTCTCGGGTTTCTGCGAAGGAGAAAGACTCTGCCGTGGACCAGCCTGGCCCCACCTGGTAGAGGGTGCACCGGACAGTCCGGTGCACACCGGACAGTCCGGTGCCCCAAAGCCAGAAACACTAACTCTTGTTTTTCAGCTGATTTTCAAATCGGTTTTCGCTCTAACTTGTGTGTGGGTTCTAGAGTGACACCTAGCACTGTATATGAGCGTGATTGTGCACCAACACTACACTAGAACTCTCTTGGTCAAACTACTCATCGACAACCCCTCTTTATAGTACGACTAAAAGAGAATAAAAGACCTAACTAAATCGCGAGTGTCCACATCTCCTTGACACTCGGACTCCGTAGACCTTCACCTTTTGTTCCGTCGTTTTAGCCGTCGCTTCGAGTTCTTATCTTCGGGATTGTTTTCACCGTTGTAGTACTTCTACCTGTCATGCGACCTAACTTACCATTTGTCTCTGCAAAACACACGTTAGTCACATATAATATTACGTTGTCATTAATCACTAAAACCAACCAGGGGCCTAGATGCTTTCAATCTCCCCCTTTTGGTGATTGATGACAACCCTACAAGTTTTGTGAGAGTAGTTTGTTTTGAAGATTCTGTCAATAGAAAGAATGGTTAGTTATACTCAGTAATCTTTGACAGAAAGAATGTGTACCATAATAATAAGAGTGAGCGCATACACATCATAAGATTCTTGTTCATATAAAAGTGAAGTTAAATTAATGAAACAAGAGCTAGAAGACTGGTGATGAAATATAAGGTGAAAACATAATACACACGGTCAATCATACGCAACGAGAGTATATGACGAGTTTGTGAGCCAAAAACATCAAGCTAGTACAGAGAGTAGCAAGCACATATATTACATCAAAATGACTCTGACTTTCTACTAACTCTCTAACTCCCCCTAGCTCTCATAACTCATATCTCTCCCCCTTTGGCGTCAAACACCAAAAGGGACCTGAACCTAAACATCTGAAGCAGGAGGAGGCGGCGGGGGCGCATCCGGTCGTGGTCGAGGTAGCAGAGCGAACGCCGACGGAGGGTCAGAGTCAGTCTCGGATCCAGGATCTGCGGTAGAAGCTGGAGCTGGTACTGACTCGGACTGAGGCCGCGCTGCAGGAGCTACCGGAACAGAAGCGGTCACAGATACTGCCACAGCGGTAGTGGTAACAGCAGATGCTGGTGGCACTGGCGGCTGCGGACAGACAGAGCTGAGAACCGGAGAGGTGAACGCCAAAGTGACCGGCCAGAGCGGAGAGGTACCAATAGGGGGTCCTGACAAAATCGATGGCACCACAGGAGCGTGAAGCGGAGCAGGTGGAGCAGACAGAACCGGAGGAACTGAGACACCAGACTGCTGTAGCATGAGAGCCATGAATGCCTTACTCTCAGCCCGATCCTGAAGTAGCTGCTACTTAAGAGCATCCTGCCTGTCCTGCATGTTCTGAAACATCGAGAGCATGCTCTCGGATAACCGGGCCTGCTCGGCTGCCAGGTGAGCCTGCTGCTGAGTGAGAGTCTGGAGAATCGAAGCAAGAGCAGGGTCCATAGCCTGAGGAGTAGCAGGGGCAGCACGAGAACTCCCAGCCTCATGATCATGTGAGCGTGGAGGCATAGGAGGCGGAGGCGGAGGAGGAACCCCAAAGTCATCATCATCATCATCATCATCAGCTGCTGCTGTACCCTGAGTGTCAAACTGTCGAAGAGCTGCATCCTCGGTCTGAGAGTCAAAAACATGAGTAGAAGCTGGCACAGGAATCTCAGGCGCATGACGGTAGGATCCAAATACGAGGCGTGAGGCCTCAAGGGTGCTCTGAAATCGAGGGGGCTGAATCAGCTGCGCAAAGATGTGGCACAAGTAGTGAGCATAGGGCAACTGCCGACGAGCACGAATCCCATCCAGAACGGTGTCCTCGATCTCACAAATCAGGAAGTCCACAACGTCAAACTCAGAGTGGGAGACTAGGGCACCAAGGAGCCAAAGCTGAATATGAGTGGTAGCCTCCCTGTATCCCATCCTCGGCAGAAGAGTCCGTCTGATGAGCTCATATAAGTACTTTGCTGCTGTAGTAAAGTCTGCCGGTGAACGTCGCGACCCATCTGAAAAAGGCAGGCGGAACAGAGCCGCGACGTGAGCTGTCCCCGGAGCCACACCGCCGTGAGGGCGACGAGGAGGGTCAGAAGTGTCGTAGCAGAGGCTGTGAAGGCGAGTCGTCGACTCAGGGAATCCAAATAGCTGACGGATCTGACTGGCAGTAATTGTGACATCCTCTCGCTCAAAGCGGAACCTCATCCAGTGACGATCCGGGTCAATCCAAACAGAGGCGTAGAAGACTCGGACCCACTCCTCAACATATCTGCCGCTGATAGTCAGAAGGGTCTGAAGGCCAGGCAGATAGGTGAGATGCGCCTCAGAGTCAGCACCGGCTGCAAGCAGAAAAGCTGGAAGATCCAAAAGACGGTGCACACGCAGAGCTATCTGAGCAGACATCTGAGCTCTGAAAAACGATTCCTGAGTACGCGTGCTGAAAAGGTCACCTGCTGCAGGGTCCCTCTGAGCTGGCAGCCAAGTCTCCACGGGTACGTATCTGAACCTGCGTACCCGTGCCGCTGTAGCACGCTGAAGGTCAAACAGACGAGGATCCGAAACCAGAGGACGAACCTCAGTCTCATCGCGCTCCCGGAATCGAGGTGGAGGGACAGGAGGAGCTGAAGCGGGAGCAGGAGGAGGAGGAGCAGTGGAAGCTGACGTAGTGGAGGTAGTGGGGATAGCTGTGGTGGTGGATGGAGCAATAGGAGTGACGGGGGCAGGCAGAGTGGGTGGCGGAGTGGAAGCAGAGGTGTGAGTGGAGGAGCGCCGGGAGGCGAGACGACGAACACGGTATGCGATCTGGTCAGATGGAGTCTGCGGTTGATCTCCAAGCTCTGCCTGTGCAGCGGCTGCTGCAGCTGCTGCCGCTGCACGGGCTGCTCTGTCCGTACGCCGCTTCTTGCGGCCTTCCTGCTGCTCCAAATAAACAGTCTTGCCCTTGACCTGCCTGAAGGGGCGACGAGGATCCTCATCATCGCCTCCCCCTGGCGCCGACACATTCTTCGTGCGCGGCATCCTGAACTGATGTCTGCAAATGAGAGAGAGTGACTAAGCACAGAGCAATAATGACCGATAGATTAGCAAAAGATGAGATGACTACCTGGAAAGCTCACACGAGAGGTGACGATCCAGGCAGGACGGGAGACGACACACGGGCAAACAAGGTCACTGAAATGACAGAAGAGGTGAGCACGTATTAGTCACATAGTCATAAGCATATGAAATGTGAATAAATACATACACAGAGAGATATGGCACAGAAAACACGAGACAAGACGATCGAGAAGTCAAACGACGTGAAAACGACGTTTGAAGGATAAATAGTGCCATAGGAGGTTTGGAATTCGAATTGAGGCACGAAACGATATGGGATTGAGCCGATGCTTCACGAATAGGTTTATATAGGTGAATATGAGTGAAGTGTGTGCTTGGTTTGAATTTAGGCGAAGAAAAGGGATTTGGGCACACGGCTCGGAAACGATCGCTCAAAACGGGAAATTTGGTGAAATTGAAGCCTGGAATCTCGGATTGGCGTGAAATTTGGCAAGTAGGTTACTGGAAGTGTTGTGAAGGTGCCTGAAAAATTTGGGTTTAATTGGAGCATTTTTGGCTGGTTTGGGCATTTCACCGAGCACGTGGCGTGCAGGGAATTAGGGTTTCGGTGAAACTGCTATTTGAGGTGGGAAAACCCTCCCGAAGGAGCTAAAAGCCTGCAGGGATACACAATAGGGACAAAGGAACACATTCCACCAACAGGATTCATTGGATTTCACAGGAATTTGAAGAATTGCACAAAGGGGAGAAGTGGGAGCCTCTGCTCATCAGAACAGAGGGAGAGGAGAGCTGAGGGAGTGTTCTGCTCACCGAGGAGGGAAGAAGAGGGAGACGAGGTCGCCGGAGCCCAGTCGGGGACGGTGGCCGCCGGTGGAGGGAGTTCGCCGGCGGGGGAGTAGAGAATCGCCAGGAACAGAGAGCAACGGGTGCTGGTGGGAAAAGAGTGAGCCTCTGGCTCGGATGCGGGCTGGAGGCCTTTTTTTAAAACGCGATATGGGCGCACCGGACAGTCTACAGTGCCTGTCCGGTGCACACCGGACAGCGCACAGTAGCTGTCCGGTGAACCACCGGACAGCGCACAGGGAAAATGAATTTTAGCGCGCGGCTACCGGTGCACCGGACATTGCACAGTGCAATGTCCGGTGCACACCGGACTGTCCGGTGAGCCCAGACAGAGGAGAGTTTGGAAAATTTTGAATTTTTCTATCTAACTCCCAACCAAACCAAATCCCAACTTATAATCACACAAAATAACACTTGTTGGGACAGGTATTGGCACCCACATATACTTTTCAAAATATTTTGCCATAGGCTAGATAATTTTTAGAAAAATAGGCAAATGGTGAAATTTGCATTTTGGCTTGCACTAGGGGTTTTCAAGAGTGATTTGAGTTTTGAATACTCCCCCTAAGTGCAGTACCTCATGCATATTTCAAGAACCAATAATTGCATAAAGAGTAAGAATTTAAGTGCTAAAAGCTTAAAAACTAAGACTTGTCAAGTTTGACCCGAGTTAAGCTTTTTCACTCGCTTTGTTGGCGGTTATCTCAACTAGGTTAGACAAGTCCTAGATGCAATACAAGGAATTTAAATATGCAATGCAAGCTTGACAACACCATTTGTCATTTTACATAAAATTTCTGAGATCAAGAATATTTAGTTCATTCCTCAACATGCAAAAACGGGTCTTATCAAGTGGCTTAGTGAAAATATCCGCTAATTGATCTTCCGACCTCACTCCTTCTAAAATGATATCTCCTTTAGCAACATGATCTCTAAGGAAGTGATGACGGATATCAATGTGCTTGGTGCGAGAGTGTTGTACAGGATTATTAGCAATTTTAACGGCACTCTCATTATCACACAACAAAGGTACCTTTTCTAGAACTACGCCATAGTCTAGAAGAGTTTGTTTCATATATAAAATCTGTGTGCAACAAGCACCTGCGGCAATGTATTCCGCTTCGGCAGTTGACAAGGCAACACTATTTTGCTTTTTGGATGTCCATGAAACTAGTGATCTACCAAGCAGATGGCATCCCCCAGAAGTACTTTTCCTATCAATTTTGCAACCGACATAATCCGAATCGGAATAGCCAATTAAATCAAAAGTAGCTCCTTTGGGATACCACAGACCAATGCTTGTGGTGTGCCTGAGATACCTAAGAATTCTCTTAACAGCGCGAAGACGAGCTTTCTTAGGATTAGATTGGAATCTAGCACACATGCAAACACTGAACATAATATCGGGCCTAGATGCGGTAAGGTACAATAGACTACCAATCATAGAACGGTAGAGAGTTTGATTAACCGGGTTACCTCCCTCATCTAAGTCGAGATGTCCATTTGTAGGCATGGGAGTCTTGATTGGTTTGCACTTCTCCATGTTGAACCTTTTCAACAAGTCTTTGGTATACTTCTCTTGTGAGAGAAAGTTACCATCTTTCATTTGCTTGACTTGAAAGCCGAGGAAGTATGTTAGCTCACCAATCATTGACATCTCGAACTCCTTTGACATCAACTCACCAAATTCCTTGCAATGATAGTCATTTGTCGAGCCAAAGATTATATCATCAACATATACTTGACAAATGAAAATATCACCGTTATGTTTCTTTGTGAAGAGAGTTGTGTCGACGGTCCCGATCTTGAAGCCCTTTTCGATGAGGAAGTCGCGAAGACGCTCATACCAAGCCCTTGGAGCTTGCTTTAGCCCATAAAGCGCCTTGGACAACCTGTAAGCATGATTACGATATCTAGGGTCTTCAAATCCAGGCGGTTGCTCAACATATACAAGTTCATTTATGAAGCCATTTAAAAATGCACTTTTTACATCCATTTGATAAAGTTTTATATCATAGCATGATGCATATGCAAGTAGGATACGGATGGCTTCCAGTCGAGCAACCGGTGCAAAGGTCTCTCCAAAATCTAAGCCATCAACTTGAGAGAATCCCTTTGCGACAAGTCTTGCCTTGTTTCTTACAATCACACCTTGATCATCTTGTTTGTTTCTGAACACCCACTTTGTTCCAATGATTCTTGCATCTTGTGGGGGCTTCTCCAGGGTCCAAACTTCGTTACGGGTGAAGTTGTTAAGTTCTTCATGCATGACATTCACCCAGTCCGGATCCTGTAACGCCTCATCTATACACGTAGGCTCAACACAAGAAACAAAAGAGTGATGTTCAATAAAAGTAGCATGTCTATGTGATCGAGTAATAACCCCTTGTGAAGGACTCCCGATGATTTGGTTTTGAGGATGAGCTTGAAGTAGTGATGAGTTTCTCCTGTCAACCACTTGGGAAGAAGATCCTGGAGTATCAACATCTTCGGCTTGTACCCTTGCTTGTTCATGAGAGACAAATGTATCTTCATTTGCATGCCTCTCATCTTTTTCATCATCTTGTGGTACATTTGATGAAGAAGGCCTGTCAATGATTTGCACCTCTTCTTCATCTTCTTTTGGTTTGATAGCTCCAATAGGCATGTTCTTCATTGCTTCCCTAAGTGGCTCATCACCTACATCATCAAGATTTTCAAGTGCTCCTTGGGAGCCATTAGTCTCATCAAATTCCACATCATATGTTTCTTCTACCACGCCAGTGGCATGGTTGAATACTCGATATGCTTTGGACTTTAATGAATAACCCAAAAGAAAACCAATATCACAACGTCTTTGAAACTTCCCTAGGTGATGGCGTTTCTTGTAGATGTAGCATTTGCACCCAAATACCCGGAAGAAAGAGACGTCTGGCTTTTTCCCATTTAGCAGTTCATAAGGAGTCTTCGCAAGTAGCCGGTGAGGAAATAGCCTTTTTGATGCATAACAAGCAGTGTTGATAGCTTCGGCCCAAAACCTCTCTGGTGTGTTATACTCATCAATCATTGTTCTTGCAAGGGTGATCAAGGTCCTATTTTTCCTTTCAACAACTCCATTTTGTTGAGGTGTATATGTGGCAGATACTTCATGCTTGATCCCAATTTCATCACAGTACTCATGAATGTTGGTGTTGTCAAATTCTTTGCCATTGTCACTTCTAATCTTCTTAATCTTGCAATCAAATTCATTTTGAGCTTTCTTGGCAAATTTCTTGAATATAGATGCAACTTCAGATTTGTCATGGAGAAAGAACACCCAAGTGTATCTTGAGAAGTCATCAACAATCACTAGACAGTAGAGGTTGCCACCGGCAATGACATAATTTGTAGGTCCAAATAAATCCATATGAAGTAGTTCCAGTGGCCTTGATGTTGACATGAAAGCTTTAGTAGGATGTGTATTAGCAACTTGCTTTCCAGCTTGACATGCACTGCATGGCTTGTCTTTTTCAAACACCACATCCTTTAATCCTCTAACCATATCTTTCTTTAATACCTTCTTGAGTGTGCTCATCCCAACATGTGCAAGCCTCCTATGCCAAAGCCATCCAAGAGAAGCTTTGGTGAAGAGGCAAGTTCTTAAGTCTGCATCTTCTGAAGTGAAATCCACTAAGTAGAGGTTGTTGTATCTAAATCCCTTGAATACCATTGTTTCATCATCCATTTTTGTTACAATAACCTCTGATGGAGTGAATAAGCATTGAAGTCCAAGATCACAGAGTTGTCCCACTGATAATAAATTGAAGCTCAAGGGTGCAACTAAGAGAACATTTGATATTGATAAGTCATTTGAGATTGCCACCTTGCCAAGTCCTTGCACTTTTCCTTTTGAGTTGTCTCCAAATGTGATTTTATCTTGACCATCAACATTCTCATCTAGTGAGGTGAACATCCGTGGGTTGCCTGTCATATGTTGTGTGCATCCACTGTCAATAACCCAATGGCTCCCACCGGTCTTGTAGTTCACCTACATTCACAGACAATTCAAGCTTGAGTTTCGAGGGCCCTATATTGCATAGGACCAGTGACTCTCTCAATTAAGGACTTTGCCACCCAGATTTGTCTAGGTCTACTCTTATTTGGTGGACCTAGGAATGTAACCTTAATCTTTCCATTTGCAACCTTTCTTAGAACATAGTGAGCATTGAAAGCAAATGGTCTTGAGTGCTTAGGCAAAGGAGTTGGTGGTTTAGCTTTGCAGTTGTGGGCAAAATGACCTTCATTTCCACACTCAAAGCATTTGATAGGCTTGTGAGTCTGCTTTGGCTTGTATTGAGTGATAGCTTTCTTTTGCACAAAAGCATTGTATCCAATACCACTCTTGTTATTTTTCATAACAGTGTTCATAAGCAGCTCATTTTGGAGGTATTGACCCTTGTTGAACTTTTGCACACTTGTTGCAAGATGTTCATTTTCACTTTTTAGTTTCTTGACCTCATTCTTAAGCCTTTGATTATCCACTGCCAACTCATTGTTGAAATCATTGTTCTCAATAGCAACTTTTCCTCTAGTAGTTGCATCAGTCAAGTAATTCTTCAATTTTTTATTGTCTAAAGTCAGGACTTTAACTTTTTCAGTCAATTCAGCATGTAGACTAGTTTGCTCTTCTTGAATCAAATCATCACATGAGGTTGCTACATCAAGCTTAACAACAGGGTTAATAGCCTCATGTGTTTTGCAAGATAAAAGTTCATTTTCAACAAGAAGATTGTCATGATCAAATTTAATTTGAGTATAGTCTTCCTTGATCTTTACTAGTCTATTTTGCAACTCCCTATTAGCTTCATTTAATTTGTCATATTTTTCCTTAGCATCTTTTAGGGAGTTTGTGAGCTCATTTACAGTTGATGACATAGTTTTATTTTCTTCTTTTATTTCATCACTAGCCTTTATAACTATGTCATACTTGGCATTTAAAGATTCATTTTCATTTTTCAACCTATCACATTTAGCTTTTGACTTTCTAATGATTTGAGTATATTCTTTAAGTAAGTCAGCTAACTCATCATATGAAGGTGAAGCAAATTCTTCATCACTATCACTATCACTATCATCAGCAATATTAATATCATTTTGTACCTTTCGTTCACCCCTAGCCATGAGGCATAGGTGAGAAGTGGATGATGGCGATGGTGGTGGTGAAGAGAAGTCCCCGACGATGGCCGCAACTTTTTCATCATTTTCTTCTTCACTTGAAGAAGACCCACTTGATGATTCGATGTCGGTGAGCCAGTCGCCAACAATATATGCCTTTCCATTCTTCTTCTTGTGAAACCTCTTTTGCTTCCCATCCTTCCTCTTGAAGAATTTCTTTTCCTTCTTTTCATCATCGCTGTCATCTTCTTTCTTGCCCTTGAACTTATTCTTCTTGGGCTTGTTACATTGATGAGCAAGATGACCAAACTCACCACAGTTGTAGCAGTCCATCTCAGAAATGGGCTTTCTTTTGTTGGAAAAGAACTTCTTCTTTCTTGAATCAAATTTGATGCCTTCTCTATTTAGCTTCTTCAACATCTTGGTGGTTTTCCTTACCATCAAGGCAATGTTTGCATCAAGGTCATCATCACTTGAGGACTCTTCCTCAACTTGTATTTTTGCTTTTCCTTTTCTTTCATGATTTGCTTTGAGAGCCAAATCCTTTCTTTTGGAAGATGATTCTTCTTTGTCGTTGATGTGCATGTACATTTCATGGGCATTGATCTTTCCCAAAATTTGTGTAGGTGTGGTAACTGAAAGATCCATTTGATGTAGCACAGTGACAATGTGTCCATATTTGTCTATTGGGAGGACACTGAGAATCTTCCTCACAACATCCGGTTGTGAGATTTGAGTAAGCCCCAATCCATTGACTTCCTCTACAAGAATATTAAGTCGTGAGTACATAGCATTTGCATTTTCATTAGTAAGCATTTCAAAGGAGTTTAACTTTCGCATGGCTATGTGATATCTTTCCTCACGTTCACTTCTAGTTCCTTCGTGTAGAGCACAAATGTCCATCCACAAATCATGAGCATTTTTATGATTCCTTACTCTATTGAACACATCTTTGCAAAGGCCTCTAAAAAGGGTGTTTTTGGCCTTAGCATTCCATTTCTCATAATTGAACTCATCACCTACAAGATTTGTGGGATCTCTAGGTTCGGGGAACCCTTGTGTGGCGGCTTTATAGACACCAATGTCTATAGCCTCTAAGTATGCTTCCATACGAATTTTCCAATAAGGAAAATCGTCACCATCAAAAACGGGAGGAGGTCCATCCCCACCGGACATCGTAACTCTAGCGGTTAAGCTAATCTATGAGCAACAAGGCTCTGATACCAATTGAAAGGATCACGATGCCCAAGAGGGGGGGGGTGAATTGGGCTTTTCTAAAAATCAACACTAATTAAAACCTAAGCAAGAGCTAAACAAGAGCCCAACTTCACCCCAACAACTAGCACTAAGAATATAATACTAGAAATGTAACAAAGCTAAGATAAAACTTCAAATACTTGCTAAACAAATACACAATGTAAAGTGCTTGAATTAAGTGCGGAATGTAAAGCAAAGTTTAGAAGACTCCTCCAATTTTTCCCGAGGTATCGAAGAGTCGGCACTCTCCACTAGTCCTCGTTGGAGCACCCGCGCAAGGGTATCGCTCCCCCTTGGTCCTCGCAAGAACCAAGTGCTCACTACGAGATGATCCTTTGCCACTCCGGCGCGGTGGATCCCTCGAGACCGCTTACACACTTGAGTCGGGTCACCAACAAGATCTTCACGGTGATCACCGAGCTCCCAACGCCACCAAGCCGTCTAGGTGATGCCGATCACCAAGAGTAACAAGCCGTAGACTTTCGCTTGACCAAGAGAAGCCTAATGCAAGTGGTGTGTGCTCTAGGTGGCTCTCACTAGCGCTAATGAGGAACAAGCGCGGATTATGATTCTCTAATCTCCTCACTAGGCTTTTGGTGCTTGCAATGCTCTAGCAATGTGCTGGAATAAATGTGGAGTACAAGACCTTGAATATGGTGGGTGGAGGGGGTATAAATAGCCCTCACCCACCAACTAGCCGTTACAGGCAATTCACTGCGCGATGGCGCACCGGACAGTCCGGTGCGCCACCGGTGCGCCAACGGTCGTTTCCAACGGCTAGTTCTGACAGAGAGCCGTTGGACTCATGGCGCACCAGACAGTGAACAGTCCACTGTCCGGTGCACATCGGACAGTCCGGTGCGGTGTCCGGTGTGCCACTAAAATTCAACTCTGAAAGCTGCGCTCTCGGGTTTCTGCGAAGGAGAAAGACTCTGCCGTGGACCAGCCTGGCCCCACCTGGCAGAGGGTGCATCGGACAGTCCGGTGCACACCGGACAGTCCGGTGCCCCAAAGCCAGAAACACTAACTCTTGTTTTTCAGCTGATTTTCAAATCGGTTTTCGGTCTAACTTGTGTGTGGGTTCTAGAGTGACACCTAGCACTGTATATGAGCGTGATTGTGCACCAACACTACACTAGAACTCTCTTGGTCAAACTACTCATCGACAACCCCTCTTTATAGTACGGCTAAAAGAGAATAAAAGACCTAACTAAATCGCGAGTGTCCACATCTCCTTGACACTCGGACTCCGTAGACCTTCACCTTTTGTTCCGTCGTTTTAGCCGTCGCTTCGAGTTCTTATCTCCGGGATTGTTTTCACCGTTGTAGTACTTCTACCTGTCATGCGACCTAACTTACCATTTGTCTCTGCAAAACACACGTTAGTCACATATAATATTATGTTGTCATTAATCACTAAAACCAACCAGGGGCCTAGATGCTTTCAAAAGGGAAAAGGCTATTTAGACCTCGATGGATCACTATAGAGTCATTAGCAAATGTAAAGGACATGGGTGTAATTTTACATGGGCTGTGTCCCGTGCCTATAAATAGATGAACAGTGCTCCTGTACTGTTCACGCGGACTGGGCATTTGCTTTTGCATCACACTGGTACCTTTGCTGTCTATCAAGTCAAAGGTATCAAATGTAATTCGATATTGTTTTATTCCTTCAGGATAATATAATAAGAATGAGTTGATAATATTACACGACTGCTTATATTGTCTTTTGTATTCATTTTCCTTCTGTCATGTTCATACCTTCGATGTTCGAAGGTATGTCTTTCATAACCTTCGTCTGAAAATCATTATATCCTAAGGGAAATAATGCTTAGAAGGACGAAGGGCGTTAATATTTAAAATTTTGTGTTGCCTTGTTCTTAATTCATAGCATTTGAGAACAAGTCTCCAACAGCTCCTCTATAGGCAGTTGCTCTTCTGGTACCCTGAGACACTTCTTCAACTGGGATACAAGGAAGACATCATGTAGTTCCAGTTGGTAGGCAACTTCCCCCACTCGTTTTAGGATCTTAAAAGGTCCAATAAAGCGAGGGACAACTTCCCTTTTACTTTAAACCTCCTCATACTCTAGGTCGGTGACACCTTCAGATACACGTGATCACCCTACTTAAACTCCAACTGCCTTCTCCGGGTATCAGCATAGCTTTTCTGCTAAGATTGCGCAGTTCTCAAGTTCTCCCGTATCAACCGAACTTGTTATTCTGCCTCTTATATAATTTCTGGCACAAAGAACTGCCTTTCACCAGTTTGATCCCAATACAGAGGAGTTCTGTACTTTCTGCCATATAAAGCTTCAAACGGGGACATCTTCAAACTGGCCTGGTAACTGTTATTGTATGAGAACTCCGCATAGGGTAAACTCTTGTCCTAACTGCCGCCATGTTTAAGAGCACAAGCTCTTAACATATCTTATAGTACTTGGTTGGTTCTCTCGGTCTGCCCATCAATTTGGGGATGGTAGGCCGAGCTAAAATTCAATTTCGTATCAAGTACTCATGCAACTTCTGCCAAAACCGAGAAGTGAACTGAAATCCTCGGTCTGACACGATCTTCTTAGGTACTTCGTGTAGACAAACTATCTGTGCCATGTACAACTCTGCTAGCCTGGCACCAAATATGTGGTCTTCACTGAGATAAAGTGAGCCACCATAGTTAGCCTGTCCACAATCACCCAAATAGAGTCATACCCAGTAGATGTGTGGGGTAGACCAACGATGAAGTCCATACCAATTTCTTCCCACTTCCATTTAGGAATCTTAAGCGGGTGCAGCAAACCGGCATGTCTTTGATGTTCAGCTTTCACTCTCTGGCAAACATCACACAATGCTACATGTGAAGCTACATCTCTCTTTAGACCGTACCACCAATACTTTTGCTTTAGATACTGACACATCTTGGTACTGCCATGATGAATGGAGTAGACTAAGTCATGAGCTTCCTTCAATATGGTTTCACGGAGACTATCAATCTCAGGAACACATATCCTGTTCTTGAACCAGATTGTGCCTTGATCATCCTCCGTGAAGTATGAACCTCTGCCATCTGCCATCAGGTCTTTGATCTCTTGAATCTTGGCATCACCAACCTAACCCTTGCGAATTTCTTGTTCTAAGGTAGGTTCTACCTCTTTGGTAACTCCTTTTGTGTGAGCAACTATTCCTAGGTTGAGTCTTTCAAAGTCTTCTACTAACTCATCGGGTAACTGGGCGACTATAGTTGCATGAACATGTTCCTTTTGACTCAAGGCATTTGCAACCAAATTCGCCTTGCCCGGATGATAGTGGATTTCCAAGTCATAATCTAACAGTGTTGCCTAAGGTTGAGATCTTTCTGAGTGAAGATATACTTTAAGCTCTTATGATCATTGTAGACTTGGCACTTGGTTCCCATTATATAATGCCTCCAAATCTTGAGAGCATGCACCACAGCTGCAAGTTCTAAGTCATGAGTGGGGTAGTTCAACTCATGTTTCCTCAACTGGCGAGATGCGTAGGCAGTGTCATGTCCTTCTTCATAAGAACACATCCCAAGCCCTGGCAGCACGCATCACAATATATATCAAATCCCTTCTGCAAATCTGGCAAAACCAATACTGGGGGTGACATCAATCTCAACTTCAGTTGATTGAAACCCTCTTGGCATTCATGAGTCCACTTAAACTCCTTTCCTTTTTCTAGCAGTGAGGTCATAGGCTTCACTATCTTGGAGAATCCTTCAATAAAACGCCAGTAATAACCAGCGAGTCCCAGGAAACTCCAGATTTCAGTGACCGAGCTTGGTATCTTCCATCATACTCCCTCTCTCACTTTAGCCGGATCCACTGATATTCCTCCATTGGAGATGATATGCCCCATAAATGGTACTTTGTCAAGCCAGAACTCACACTTGCTGAACTTGGCATAGAGTTGATTATCCCTTAACTTCTGTAGTACCAATCGCAGATGTTCCTCATGATCACCATCATTCTTGGAATAGACTAGGATGTCATCGATGAATACCACAACGAATTGTCAAGATACTCCATAAACACCTTGTTCATTAGATTCATGAAGTAGGCTGATGCATTAGTCAAGCCAAACGACATGACAGTGAACTCATATAGACCATATCGGGTAGAGAAAGCCGTCTTGGGAATATCAGAAGGACTAATCCTCATTTGGTGATAACCTGATCTGAGATCAATCTTAGAGATTACCCTGGCACCTCTCATCTGATCAAAAAAATCTTCAATACGATGCAAATTCTTAATTGTGACATCATTAAGTGATCTATAATCAACACACATCCTCTGTGAAACATCCTTCTTCTGTACAAATAGAACCGGTGCTCCCCAAGGTGAGGAACTCGGACGAATGTACCCCGCCTCCTGCAATTCTGTTAGTTGTTTCTTAAGTTCTTTTAATTCTTCAATGGACATTTTGTATGGCCTTTTTGAAATAGGAGCGGTTCTAGGTAAGAGATCAATAACAAACTCAACTTCCCTATCTGGTGGCATTCTGGGTAACTCCTCTAGAAAAACATATGGGAACTCTCTAACCACACGGATGTGTCTACCCACGAATTTACCATCCACTTGATAAATGGCGGGTCTAGTAGAGGGGGTTAAGGTAATCATTGAGAGCACCTAGAGGGGGGGTGAATAGGTGATCCTGTGAAAACTTAAACTTATAGCCACAAAAACTTGTTAAGTGTTAGCACAATAATAGCCAAGTGGCTAGAGAGGAGTCTCAACAAAACACAATACCACAAGAGTTCAAACACAGAGATGACAAAGTGGTTTATCCCGTGGTTCGGCCAAGACCAACGCTTGCCTACTCCACGTTGTGGCGTCCCAACGGACGAGGGTTGCAATCAACCCCTCTCAAGCGGTCCAAAGACCCACTTGAATACCACGGTGTTTTGTTTGCTTTTTCTCAATCCCGTTTGCGAGGAATCTCCACAACTTGGAGCCTCTTGCCCTTACACTTAAGATTCACAAAGAAATACGGAGTAAGGGAGAACTAGCAACGCACACAAGACTCAAAATCAGAGCAATAGCACGCACACAAGTCGCAACAAGAGCTCGCAACACAACTCAATGAGTTCACAACTCAACAAGAGCTCTATATGCTATCACAATGAAACGAATGCGCGAGATCGATGTCTTGGTGCTTAGGAATGTTGTAGGAAAGCTTGGTGTACTCCTCCATGCGCCTAGGGGTCCCTTTTATAGCCCCAAGGCAGCTAGGAGCCGTTGAGAACGAATCTGGAAGGCCATCCTTGCCTTCTGTCATCGGGCGCACCGGACAGTCCGGTGCACACCGGACAGTGTCCGGTGCCCGATTCCTTTCCTTAAATGTCGAAGCCGACCGTTGCAGATCTGGGAGCCGTTGGCGCACCGGACATGTCCGGTGCACACCGGACAGTCCGGTGCCCCCTTCCGACCGTTGGCTTGGCCACGTGTCGCGCGCAGAATCCGCGGCCGACCGTTGGCCCGGCCGACCGTTGGCTCACCGGACAGTCCGGTGCACACCGGACAGTCCGGTGAATTTTAGCCGTACGCCGTCAGCAAATTCCCGAGAGCGGCCTCTTCGGCCGAGGCAGCCTGGCGCACCGGACACTGTCCGGTGCACCACCGGACAGTCCGGTGCTCCAGACCGAAGCAGCCTTCTGGCTGTACACAGCCAACTCTTTTCTTTTCTTTTTCTTCCTGTTTCCAATACTTAGACAAGTATATTAGTACACAAAACCAATGTACTAAGACCTAGAAACATACCTTTGCTCTTGATTTGCACTTTATTCATCCATGGCATAAATTCACATTTAAGCACTTGAGTTTGCACTCAATCACCAAAATACTTAGAAATGGCCCAAGGGCACATTTCCCTTTCAATCTCCCCCTTTTTGGTGATTTATGCCAACACAACATAAAGCAACTAGAACAAGTGCAAAATCACTTCAAATAAAACTCAAATTGATTTTGATTCAATTTTGGCATATATTGATCATCCTTTGCCACCACTTGGTTTGTTTTTGCAAATCAAACTCAAATCTCTATCTCTAAGTCAAACACACATGTTTAAGCATAAAGAGAGTCATTCCAAAAGAGATTGATCAAAGATTTCAAAAACTCCCCCTATTTCCCATAATCAACACTTCTCCCCACAAGAAGCCAACTTTTGACAAGAGAGACAATAAAAGAGTTTGACAAAACAAAAACTCTATTCTACTATCAAAATCTCTCAAGTGGTAGCTGATCCATCTATTGCTTTGGCCTTTATTTTCTCCCCCTTTGGCATCAAGCACCAAAACGGGATCAATCTTGGCCCTGTAACCCCATTGCCTCACCAAAATCTTCAATAAGAATACAAAGAGGCAATAAGAGTCTAAAGATGAACTTGGAATAAGTTACCCTCTCATCGGAGTGCAGTGGAAGTCTTTCATGGTCCAAGTCCACCTTTTCCCTTTCAACCCTCCTTCGAGACTAAATCATCAAACTCAAGCACATGGTTAGTCTCAAAGGGTCAAGTTGTAACACATCTCCCCCTAAACATGTGCATCACTTTGCAACGGACTTGTGAGGTCCAGGGAGTGTTTGTACAGCTTGAGCACCATGATAAGCAACAAAATGCAAAAAGGAACATGATCAAAAGCATAAATACATGTATGCTACAATTCAATCCAGGTTCCGCGAATCTAAGACATTTAGCTCACTACGCAACCTGCAAAAGGTCTTCTCATCTAGAGGCTTAGTGAAGATATCGGCTAGCTGGTTCTCGGTGCTAACATGAAACACTTCGATATCTCCCTTTTGCTGGTGGTCTCTCAAAAAGTGATGCCGGATGTCTATGTGCTTTGTGCGGCTGTGCTCAACAGGATTCTCCGCCATGCGGATAGCACTCTCATTGTCACATAGGAGTGGGACTTTGCTCAGATTGTAGCCAAAGTCCCGGAGGGTTTGCCTCATCCAAAGTAGTTGCGCGCAACACTGTCCTGCGGCAACATACTCGGCCTCAGCGGTGGATAGGGCAACGGAGGTTTGTTTCTTAGAGTTCCACGACACCAGGGACCTTCCTAAGAATTGGCACGTCCCTGATGTACTCTTCCTATCGACCTTACATCCAGCATAGTCGGAATCTGAGTATCCAACCAAGTCAAAGGTAGACCCCTTTGGATACCAGAGTCCAAAGCAAGGCGTAGCAACTAAATATCTAAGAATTCGCTTCACCGCCACTAAGTGACACTCCTTAGGATCAGATTGAAATCTAGCACACATGCATACGCTAAGCATAATATCCGGTCTACTAGCACATAAATAAAGTAAAGACCCTATCATTGACCGGTATGCTTTTTGATCAACGGACTTACCTCCTTTGTTGAGGTCTGTGTGTCCGTCGGTTCCCATCGGCGTCTTTGCGGGCTTGGCGTCCTTCATCCCAAACCTCTTTAGCAAGTCTTGCGTGTACTTCGTTTGGGAGATGAAGGTGCCATCCTTGAGTTGCTTCACTTGGAACCCAAGGAAGTAGTTCAACTCGCCCATCATCGACATCTCGAATTTCTGCGTCATCACCCTGCTAAACTCTTCACAAGACTTTTGGTTAGTAGAACCAAATATTATGTCATCGACATAAATTTGGCACACAAACAAATCACCATTACAAGTCTTAGTAAAAAGAGTTGGATCGGCTTTCCCAACCTTGAAAGCATTAGCAACTAAGAAATCTCTAAGGCATTCATACCATGCTCTTGGGGCTTGCTTAAGTCCATAGAGCGCCTTAGAGAGCTTACACACATGGTTGGGGAACCGATCATCCTCGAAGCCAGGGGGTTGCTCTACGTACACCTCCTCCTTGATCGGCCCGTTGAGGAAAGCGCTCTTCACATCCATTTGGTACAACCTGAAAGAATGGTGAGCGGCATATGCTAGCAAGATTCGAATTGACTCTAGCCTAGCCACAGGAGCAAAAGTCTCCTCGAAATCCAAACCTGTGACTTGGGCATAACCTTTTGCCACAAGTCGAGCCTTGTTTCTCGTCACCACCCCGTGCTCGTCCTGTTTGTTGCGGAACACCCACTTGGTTCCCACAACATTTTGCTTTGGACGAGGCACCAGCGTCCAAACTTCATTTCTATTGAAGTTGTTGAGCTCCTCCTGCATGGCCAGCACCCAGTCCGGATCTAGCAAGGCCTCCTCTACCCTGAAAGGCTCAATAGAAGAGACAAAGGAGTAATGCTCACAAAAATTAACTAATCGAGAACGAGTAGTTACTCCCTTGCTAATATCACCCATAATTTGGTCGACAGGATGATCCCTTTGAATCATCGCTCGAACTTGGGTTGGAGGTGCCAGTTGCGCTTCTTCCTCCATCACTTGATCATCTTGTGCTCCCCCTTGATCAAGCGCCTCCACTTGAGGTACCTGTTCGTCATCTTCGGTTGGGGGATGCACCATAGTTGAGGAAGAAGGTTGATCTCGTTCATCTTGTTCCTGTGGCCGCACTTCTCCAATCGCCATGGTTCGTATAGCGGCTGTCGGAACATCTTCTTCATCTACATCATCACAATCAACAACTTGCTCTCTTGGAGAGCCATTAGTCTCATCAAATACAACGTCGCTAGAGACTTCAACCAAACCCGATGATTTGTTGAAGACTCTATACGCCTTTGTATTTGAGTCATAACCTAACAAAAACCCTTCTACAGCTTTGGGAGCAAATTTAGAATTTCTACCCTTCTTCACCAGAATGTAGCACTTGCTCCCAAATACACGAAAGTAAGATACATTGGGTTTGTTACCGGTTAGAAGCTCATACGAAGTCTTCTTGAGGAGGCGATGAAGGTAGACCCTGTTGATGGCGTGGCAAGCCGTGTTCACGGCTTCCGACCAAAAACGCTCGGGGGTCTTGAACTCTCCAAGCATAGTCCTCGCCATGTCGATTAGTGTCTTGTTCTTCCTCTCTACCACACCATTTTGCTGTGGTGTGTAGGGAGCGGAGAACTCGTGCTTGATCCCTTCCTCCTCAAGGAACTCCTCCACTTGAAGGTTCTTGAACTCGGACCCGTTGTCGCTCCTTATCTTCTTCACCTTGAGCTCAAACTCATTTTGAGCTCTCCTGAGGAAGCGCTTGAGGGTCCCTTGGGTTTCAGACTTATCCTGCAAAAAGAATACCCAAGTGAAGCGGGAAAAGTCATCAACAATAACTAGACCATACTTACTCCCTCCTATGCTCAGATAGGCGACGGGTCCGAAGAGGTCCATATGCAGCAGCTCCAGGGGTCTTGAAGTGGTCATCACATTCTTGCTGTGATGTGCTCCTCCCACTTGTTTACCTGCTTGACAAGCTGCACAAGGTCTATCTTTTTCGAATTGCACGTTAGTCAAACCTATCACGTGTTCTCCCTTTAGAAGCTTGTGAAGGTTCTTCATCCCTACATGTGCTAAGCGGCGATGCCACAGCCAGCCCATGCTAGTCTTAGCTATTAAGCATGCATCTAGACTGGCCTCTTCTTTTGCAAAATCAACTAAATAAAGTTTACCGTCTAATACACCCTTAAAGGCTAGTGAACCATCACTTCTTCTAAAGACAGACACATCTACATTTGTAAATAGACAGTTATACCCCATGTTGCATAATTGACTAACAGATAGCAAATTATATCCCAAGGACTCAACTAAAAACACATTAGAAATTGAGTGCTCATTTGAGATTGCAATTTTACCTAATCCTTTTACCTTGCCTTGATTCCCATCACCGAATATAATTGAATCTTGGGAATCCTTATTCTTGACGTAGGAGGTGAACATCTTCTTCTCCCCCGTCATATGGTTTGTGCATCCGCTATCAATAATCCAGCTTGAACCCCCGGATGCATAAACCTGCAAGGCAAATTTAGGCTTGGGTCTTAGGTACCCAACTCATGTTGGGTCCTGCAAGGTTAGCACAAATATCCTTAGGGACCCAAATGCAAGTTTTGTCACCCTTGCATCTTGCCCCTAATTTTCTAGCAACTATTTTCCTACCCTTTCTACAAATAGCAAAAGAAGCATTTAAAGCACAATAAATTGTAGAAGGTTCATTTACTACTTTCCTAGGAGCATGAATAGTATTCTTTCTAGGCACATGATAAATAGCATTTCTCCTAGTCATATTTCTACCATGCATATAGGAAGAACTAGAAGCAGTCATGGCATAAGAATCATAAGCATGTGAATCAAAAGCATCATGACTTCTAAAAACATTTCTATCATGATACAAGAAGGCATGGTTCTTTTTAGCACTAGTAGCCATAGGGGCCTTCCCTTTCTCCTTAGCGTGAATGGGAGCCTTATGGCTTGTTAAGTTCTTGGCTTCCCTTTTGAAGCCAAGTCCATCCTTAATGGAGGGGTGTCTACCAATCGTGTAGGCATCCCTTGCAAATTTTAGCTTATCAAATTCGCTTTTGCTAGCCTTAAGTTGAGCATTAAGACTAGCCAATTCCTCAGTTAGTTTGGAAACTGAAACTAAATGATCACTACAGGCATCAACATCGAAATCTTTACACCTAGTGCAAATCTCAACATGTTCTACACAAGATGTTGATTTACTAGATTTTTCTAGTTTAGCATTTAAATCATCATTTTTGCTCTTTAAACTAGCAATTGAATCATGACATGTAGACAACTCACAAGAAAGTATTTCATTTCTCTTAATCTCTAATGCAAGTGATTTTTGTGCTTCTACAAATTTGTCATGTTCTTCATACAACAAATCTTCTTGCTTTTCTAAAAGCACATTCTTATCATTCAAGGCATCAATCAATTCATTTATTTTGTCTATTTTAGATCTATCTAAACCCTTGAATAAGCATGAATAGTCTATGTCATCATCATCACTAGACTCATTATCACTAGAAGAAGCATAAGTGGAGTTTCGAGTACTCACCTTCTTCTCCCTTGCCATAAGGCATGTGTGAAGCTCGTTCGGGAAGAGGGATGACTTGTTGAAGGCGGTGGCGGCGAGTCCTTCATTGTCGGAGTCGGAGGAGCAATCTGAATCCCACTCCTTTCCAATGTGTGCCTCGCCCTTGGCCTTCTTGTAATTCTTCTTCTTTTCCCTCTTGTTCCCCTGTTCCTGGTCACTATCGTTATCGGGACAGTTAGCGATAAAATGACCAATCTTACCGCACTTGAAGCATGAGCGCTTCCCCTTTGTCTTGGTCTTGCTTGGCTGCCCCTTGTGACCTCTTAGCACCGTCTTGAAGCGTTTGATGATGAGAGCCATCTCTTCATCATTAAGTCCGGCCGCCTCAATTTGTGCCACCTTGCTAGGTAGCGCCTCCTTGCTTCTTGTTGCTTTGAGAGCAAGAGGTTGCAGCTCGTTGATTGGTCCATTCAAGGCATCATCCACGTACCTTGCTTCCTTAATCATCATTCGCCCGCTGACGAATTTTCCTAGGACTTCTTCGGGCGACATTTTGGTGTACCTGGGATTCTCACGAATATTATTCACCAAATGAGGATCAAGAATGGTAAAGGACCTTAGTAGTAGTCGGACGACGTCATGGTCCGTCCATCGCGTGCTTCCATAGCTCCTTATTTTGTTGATAAGGGTCTTGAGCCGGTTGTATGTTTGGGTTGGCTCCTCGCCCCTTATCATTGCAAACCTTCCAAGCTCGCCCTCCACCAACTCCATTTTAGTGAGCATGGTGATGTCGTTCCCCTCGTGAGAAATCTTGAGGGTGTCCCATATCTGCTTGGCATTGTCCAAGCCGCTCACCTTATTGTACTCGTCCCTGCAAAAAGATGCTAGCAACACAGTAGTAGCTTGTGCATTTTTATGAATTTGTTCGTTAATAAACATAGGGCTATCCGAGCTATCAAATTTCATTCCATTCTCTACAATCTCCCATATGCTTGGATGGAGAGAGAATAAATGACTACGCATTTTGTGACTCCAAAATCCGTAGTCCTCCCCATCAAAGTGTGGAGGTTTGCCGAGAGGAATGGAAAGCAAATGCGAATTCGAACTATGTGGAATACGAGAATAATCAAATGAAAAGTTCGAATTGACCGTCTTCCTGTAGTCGTTGTCATCGTCCTTTTGAGAAGAAGAGGATTCATCGCTGTCGTAGTAGACGATCTCCTTGATGCGCCTTGTCTTCTTTTTCTTCCCATCTTTACGTCTGTGGCCCGAGCCAGAGTCGTTGGATTTATCATCTTTTGGCTCGTTGACGAAGGACTCCTTTTCCTTGTCGTTGATCACGATTCCCTTCCCCTTAGGATCCATCTCTTCGGGCAGTTAGTCCCTTTCTTGAAGAGAATGGCTCTGATACCAATTTAGAGCACCTAGAGGGGGGGTGAATAGGTGATCCTGTGAAAACTTAAACTTATAGCCACAAAAACTTGTTAAGTGTTAGCACAATAATAGCCAAGTGGCTAGAGAGGAGTCTCAACAAAACACAATACCACAAGAGTTCAAACACAGAGATGACAAAGTGGTTTATCCCGTGGTTCGGCCAAGACCAACGCTTGCCTACTCCACGTTGTGGCGTCCCAACGGACGAGGGTTGCAATCAACCCCTCTCAAGCGGTCCAAAGACCCACTTGAATACCACGGTGTTTTGTTTGCTTTTTCTCAATCCCGTTTGCGAGGAATCTCCACAACTTGGAGCCTCTTGCCCTTACACTTAAGATTCACAAAGAAATACGGAGTAAGGGAGAACTAGCAACGCACACAAGACTCAAAATCAGAGCAATAGCACGCACACAAGTCGCAACAAGAGCTCGCAACACAACTCAATGAGTTCACAACTCAACAAGAGCTCTATATGCTATCACAATGAAACGAATGCGCGAGATCGATGTCTTGGTGCTTAGGAATGTTGTAGGAAAGCTTGGTGTACTCCTCCATGCGCCTAGGGGTCCCTTTTATAGCCCCAAGGCAGCTAGGAGCCGTTGAGAACGAATCTGGAAGGCCATCCTTGCCTTCTGTCATCGGGCGCACCGGACAGTCCGGTGCACACCGGACAGTGTCCGGTGCCCGATTCCTTTCCTTAAATGTCAAAGCCGACCGTTGCAGATCTGGGAGCCGTTGGCGCACCGGACATGTCCGGTGCACACCGGACAGTCCGGTGCCCCCTTCCGATCGTTGGCTTGGCCACGTGTCGCGCGCAGAATCCGCGGCCGACCGTTGGCCCGGCCGACCGTTGGCTCACCGGACAGTCCGGTGCACACCGGACAGTCCGGTGAATTTTAGCCGTACGCCGTCAGCAAATTCCCGAGAGCGGCCTCTTCGGCCGAGGCAGCCTGGCGCACCGGACACTGTCCGGTGCACCACCGGACAGTCCGGTGCTCCAGACCGAAGCAGCCTTCTGGCTGTACACAGCCAACTCTTTTCTTTTCTTTTTCTTCCTGTTTCCAATACTTAGACAAGTATATTAGTACACAAAACCAATGTACTAAGACCTAGAAACATACCTTTGCTCTTGATTTGCACTTTATTCATCCATGGCATAAATTCACATTTAAGCACTTGAGTTTGCACTCAATCACCAAAATACTTAGAAATGGCCCAAGGGCACATTTCCCTTTCAATCATGACTTCGAATCTTTCTCCTTTTGGACTATTGAGTTCTACGGTTCCCTCAGCATAATGTATAACTGCCTTTGCTTTCCTTAACCATGGCATACCAAGAATCAGATCAATACTGCTTTCCTCTAATACTATAGGCATAGACCAAAATTCGCTCCCCATGATTGTCAATGTTAATCTGTTGGTCATAAAATTTGCTTCAATAGGCCCTTTAGGGGTGATTACTATCATGGGTTTTTGCATAGTTTGAAGAGGTAACTCATTTGCATTGACATAACGAGCATAAATGAACGAATGCGTAGCTCCAGAATCTAATAATATAGCTGCAGAAACTGAATTAATATAAAACGTATCGATAGCAATATCAGCACCATCAGCAGTAGCATCACAAGTCTTTGGACTCTTGTGTTTGCTCCCAACATATTTGGCAACTATTTTGCCTGATTTGTTAGTAAGAACATAAGATGCATCAAAAGTCTTAAATGATATGTTATGTTCATTTGATGCAGCAGGAATTTTCTTTTTAGGCATTTTAATGTGAGTGGAGTGCCTAGAGCTAGAAGCCTCATTTTTATATATAAATGCTTGATGTGAAACAGTATGAGGTTTCCTAGCATGAATCTTCCTAATTTTATGCTTAGGATAATTAGCAGGATATAAAATGTAGCCTTCATTATCCTGAACCATGGGAGCCTTGCCCTTAACAAACTCAGACAATCTTTTAGGGGCATTAAGCTTGACATTGCTCCCCTGTTGGAAACCAATGCCATCCTTAATGCCAGGGCGTCTCCCATTATAGAGCATGCTTCTAGCAAATTTAAACTTTTCGTTTTCTATTTCATGCTCATTAATTTTAGCAGTTAATTTAGCTATATGATCATTTTGTTGTTTAATCATGGCAAGGTGATCATTAATAGCTTCTATATTAACATCTCTACATCTAGTGCAAATAGAAACGTGATCAACAGTGGATGTAGAGGGTTTGCAAACATTTAATTCCTCTATCTTAGCATTTAATCTTTCATTCTCATCTCTAAGACAGGTAATAGAATCATTGCAAACATTCAATTCTTTAATCTTAGAAACCAAACTAGCATTCTCATTTCTAAGACTGGAAATTGAATCATTACAAACATTTAACTTTTCAACCTTAGAAATTAAACTAGCATTCTCAGTTCTAAGGTTTGAAATAGAGTCATGACAAATGCTAAGCTCTTTGGTTAGGTTTTCACTTTTTTCTATTTCCTGAGCATAAGCATTTTTCAATTTAATATGTTTTTTGTTTTCTTTAATGAGGAAGTCCTCTTAGCTTTCCAAGAGGTCATCCTTCTCATGAATAGCTTCTATTAATTCATTTAATTTTTTTCTTTTGTTCCATGCTGAGGTTGGCAAAAAGAGTAAGCAAATCATCTTCATCTTCACTAGAGCTACTCTCATCACTAGATGTTGTATATTTGGGGGTGGCTCTAGATTGTACCTTCTTTTTCTTGCCATCCTTGACCATGAAACATTTGTGGCCGACGTTGGGGAAGAGGAGGCCCTTGTTGACGGTTATGTTTGCGACGTCCTCGTCGGTGGAGCTCTCGTCGGAGTCCCATTCCCGACACACGTGGGCATCGCCGCCCTTCTTCTTGTAGTACCTCTTATTTTCTTTCTTCTTCCCTTTCTTGTCGTCGTCCCTGTCACTTTCACTAGACATTGGGCATTTAGCAATGAAATGATCGGGCTTACCACACTTGTAGCACACCCTTTTGGAGCGGGGTTTGTAGTCCTTCCCCCTCCTATGCTTGAGGATTTGGCGGAAGCTCTTGATGATGAGCGCCATCTCCTTGCTGTCGAGCTTGGAGGCATCGATTGGAAGCCTACTTGGTGTAGACTGTCTCTTCTCTTCTTCTGTCACCGTGAATGCGACGGGTTGCACCTCGGGTGTGGAGGTGGTGCCTTGCTCCAAGTTGACAATGTGTTTGGAGTCTTTGATCATAAGTTCAAAGCTCACAAACTTGCCAATAACTTCCTCGGGAGACATTAGTTTATATCTAGGATCCCCACGTATTAATTGAACTTAAGTAGGATTACGAAAAACGAGGGATCTTATAATAACCTTGACCATTTCATGGTCATCCCATTTGGTGCTCCCGAGGTTGCGCACTTGGTTCACCATGGTCTTTAGCCGGTTATACATTGCTTGTGGATCTTCTCCCTTGTTGAGGACGAAACGACCGAGCTCCCCCTCGATCGTCTCCCGTTTGGTGATCTTGGTCACATAGTCCCCTTCGTGTGCGGTTTTGAGCACGTCACAAATTTCTTTGGCACTCTTTAACCCTTGCACCTTGTTATACTCCTCTCGACACAAGGAGGCGAGGAGTATAGACGTGGCTTGAGAGTTAAAGTGCCTAATTTGGGTGGCCTCGTCCGAGTTGTAGTCCTTGTCCCCCACATGTGGTACCTGCGCTCCAAATTCAATTATGTCCCATATGCTTTCGTGGAGTGAGGTTAGGTGATGCCTCATTTTATCACTCCACATAAATAATCTTCACCATCAAAATATGGTGGTTTGCCTAAGGGAACGGAAAGTAATGGAGTGCGCTTAGAAATACGGGGATAGCGTAGGGGCATCTTACTATACTTCTTGCGCTCATGGCGCTTAGAAGCGACGGACGAGTCGAAGCTTGATGACGTGGAGGGTGACAAAGAGTCGGTCTCGTCGTAGACCACCTTCTTCATCTTCTTCTTCTTGTCACCCTTCTGATGCGTCTTGTTGGAGGAAGAGGATTCCTCCTTATGCTTATGGCCGGACTCCCTTGAGAGGGTTCTCCCCGAGCTTGCGGGCTTGTCGCCGGTCACGATCTCCCTCTTGGCGTGACTCCCGACATCACTTCGAGTTGTTAGACTCTAATGAAGAACCGGGCTCTGATACCAATTGAAAGTCACCTAGAGGGGGGTGAATAGATGTAATCTGAAATTTACAACTTTAAACACACACTACAAGCCGTGGTTAGCGTTAGAACAAAAATCAAGTCCGGGAGAGAGGGGGAAAACAAATCAAATGGAAGTCAATCGAATAAACACGGTGATTTGTTTTACCGAGGTTCGGTTCCAAAGAACCTAATTCCTGTTGAGGTGGTCACAAAGACCGGGTCTCTTTCAACCCTTTCCCTCTCTCAAACGGTCACTTAGACTGAGTGAGCTTTCTCCTTAATCAAACGGGTCACTTAGACCTCGCAAGGACCACCACACACTTAGGTGTCTCTTGCTTTGATTACAAGTCACTTTGGAACAAGAATGAGGAAGGAAGAAAGCGATCCAAGCAACAAGTGCGCAAATGAACACGAACACACTCTCTCTCAAGTCACTAGGTGGTTGGAATGAATTTGGGACTTGAAGAGGCTTTGATCTTTGGAAATGTGTCTTGGAGTGAATGCACTAGCTCTTGTATTGAATGAGAACTTCAGAAAACTTGGATGCTTGGAGTTGTGGTGGTTAGGGGAGTATTTATAGCCCTCAACCACCAAGAAGCCGTTAGGGAGGCTGCTGGCGATGGGCGCACCGGACAGTCTGGTGCACCACCGGATAGGTCCTGTTCACTGTCCGGTGCGCCGCCACGTCACCCAACCGTTAGGGTCTGGAGCCCGGTCGACCGTTGGAGGCTTTGTCCTCTTGCGGCACCGGACAGTCCGGTGCGCCTCTGACTCTGCGGCTCTGACTCTGCGCGCACTGTTCCTCTATCAGCGGCTTTTGCAGTCGACCGTTGCGTGAGTAAGCCGTTGCTCCGCTGGCACACCGGACAGTCCGATGAATTATAACGGAGTGCGCCTGCCGAAACCCGAGAGTGGCTGGCTCAACCCTGTACGGGCCTAGTGCACTAGACACTGTCCGGTGGCACACCGGACAGTACGGTGCGCCAGACCAGAGCACACTTGGTTTCTTTTGCTCCTTCAAATTGGATCCCTAACTAGAATATTTATTTGTTTATATTGAACCTTTTTGCACCTGTAGAACATGTATTCTAGAGCAAACTAGTTAGTCCATATATTTGTGTTGGGCATTCAACCACCAAAATTAATTGTAGGAAAAGGTTAACCCTATTTCCCTTTCAGCACCATCGGTGCTGACTTGCTTCAATTGAGCAGCAACCTCCTTATGCACCGAGTCGTCTTCACAAGATGTAACGGTCTTGTTGGAGCTAAAAGTCCTACTCTCAATGGCGTCGACAATACTTTTCATGTACTCATCTCTGTTGTTCTTTTTATTATGAGGCTTCGGCGAATCATTTTGTGCTTTCCTTTCTGTGAAGTGAGTGGGTTTGGGGTGCTGTTTTCACCAACAAGGAGAATATCGTATTCTTTATCATCAGATGATGAACCATCATCCTCAACTCTAGGAATTAGGATATTTTTCATTTGTGCAGACAATATGTCCAAACATGATCCTTAGATCATCCTCATTCTCTAGTAGTTGGGTTTTGAAAATTAAACAGTTCGGCATTGCCTGTAGTAGATAATTATTGTGTCTAAATTCAGATGGGAAGAAGTAATCTACTACTATAGGACAAAATAAAATGAAATTATACTTAATTTATTTTGCTTAGCCCACCATTCATCACTGGCATTGATACATCTAGTATGAGGATCTCGACCTAGCCCCGTGGCCCTTTCATTGAGTGTTGTCCATCGAGTGTACATTCGTTTCAGTGTGCCCCAACGATTTTTCATTTGATCCTTGTGTATGTCAGTCCAGTTATTTCCTTAAACTTTCGAATAAGGTTTGCATACCCTTCCGCATTCAAAAATTGTTGTGGCCCATTGTGTGCATTGACCTCTTCTACACATATTTCGGTGTAAATCTTAGTTGCCCTCGTGTAACACCCTAAATTTAAGGGCATAAAATTTCTTTCCTAATATGCACCAAATTCAGGTGTTATTCTCTCATTTCTTTGTTTTTCTTCTCTTTTTCCTAAAAATGGAGAATTATTTTGTTTTATATTATCATAAACCTAGTGGAATCAGCCCTAGAGGCGCTTTGGTTGTTCCATTCATGCCGTTGCATCATGTTTCTAAGTGTAATCCTATAGAAGCTCTTGATAGATTTTCATATTTTCTGGAATATTTTTCTATTTTCCGGAAACCAAAATCTATTTATTTGAGATACATAAAATGTTTTTAGAAACTCTAAATATGTTTTTTTGAGTTCATTAGGTGCCAAAACATTTATAGGATTTTTTCGGGAATTTCTGGAAGCATCTACAATATGGATTTCTAGGCTTTTTCGAATTTTATAAATGGTAAAATCCGAATTTGAACCGAATTTCCATCTCGTCCGAACCCCAACTATATATACATGCCTGGTTTCTCCTCGTCGAGCCCATTTCAGAACACAAAATGGTTTCCCAGATTCAATTTCCAGCTCCCGGAATTGCTCGCCGAAGTTCGGAAGCGGTTCCAACTCCGGCGACAACTCAAGCGAGCAATTACTCCCAATCCGTGCATCGTCTGCAGAATCCGAGGGTACCGTTACGTTCGTCTCATCGAGGGCTTCGTCGCAGTATGTCCGGTTCATCGATCGGACCTACGAATCTCCGTCGATCAACGATTTCCTCCTTGGCTCCGGCGATGGTCTTCTTCCCCAGTGAGAAACCTCCATTGTTGCACCTAGGGTTTTATTGTTTCTTCCTTTTCCCGTCTGTGTAGGGGCCCCTCTCCCTTCCCTCTTATTCCCCGGCTGCACCGCCGCCTCCCCTTCGTTCCCCCCCCCCACGCAGCCCCTCCCCAGCGGCGGCGGTGGCCGGCCGGCCTTAGCGCGGCCCTGACCCCCCCTCTCTCGGTGGCGGTCGAGCTCCTCTCCCCTGCGCGTGCCCCCTACCCAAGCTCCCATGGTCGTTCCCAGCGAGGGAGGAAGAAGATGAGGTGAGGAAGAAAATGGTAGTTTGATAATTTAGTCCGTGTTTCGTACACATGAATTTCAGTCTAGTTTAAAACAGTGATAACTTTTGCTTTTAAACCCGATTTAATCCGTTTAAGTTGCGTAGATTCGTATTAAAATTATCTACATGTTAGAAGTATTTTCCTACTATTGCACTTTTTATTTAATTTATTTAAACGTTTGTTTGACCGATGACAACTAGAACGATGTTTCAATTTTAAAATCTAATTTATGAATTAGATTTGCGCGTTTATAATTAGTCACCAACATGATAACCTTAACTGAAATATTTCTTATTAATAATTGTTTAGTTTAATCATGCTGTCCATTTATTAGTTTCCACGTATCGTATCGGCCCGCGTGCCGCGGTGTTGTTTCGCGCGTGTCGTTCGCGAGGGTCGCGCGTGCTGTTCGCACGCCTTGCCGCACGCCAATCGCGCGCGACATTAAACTGTTCGCTTATAATCACTCATGTCAGTTAATTAGTTATTTATTTAATCATCCATAATTAAAACAATAAATTAGTCAAAACTAAGTAGTTTTAATTTGTATTTCATAAATGTCAATTAACATAATTACGTCGAATCAAATGTTTTAACTAGTACTTGCTCTGCCGAGGCTGGTTGCCGAGGTTCTTTCGATTTGGTTTTGTTAGTCACCCTTCCTGTGGGGAGAGGTACTGTGTTTATCAAACTGGAGAAACCTAACGTGTGGCTATGACCTCTGGGGAATCTTTGTAAAGGCTACGTAGTGATACATTGCCAGATCACCCAAGTAGTGATCAATGGGGAGTAGCGCTCCTTGGATAGAAAGGGAATCACGGCTCATGGGTAAATTGTGCAACCTTTGCAGAGTGTAATGAAACTGATATATCAGTCGTGCTCATGGTTAAGAGCGGTCTTAAGATCCTCTTTGATTAGAGATACCGATGATTCGAGATGCAATGATTCTATTAATGGTTTTTGGTTCGATGATGATAATGATGTTCCTCGGTGAGGAAATGATTTACGGGTTGGTTATTACTAAAACTTGGCTTCTACTAATAATAAATACCTAACGAACTAAAAGCAACTGCTTTGATCCTAACCCCACATAAAGCTAGTCCACCTCAGCCAAACGGGACATTTGTTGAGTACGTTGATGTGTACTCACCCTTGCTTTCACAAAACACCATGTTGCCTGTCACACCCGGTTTTGGAAGGCAAACCGAATGCGAACTATGTACGTGCCAGGATCAGAACTCACGTACACAGCGGTTACATAAATGAACATCAACGCACATTGCTTGAATGATAACATAAAAGAGTATTAACTTATTACATCACAGAGTCGTAGACATCCACATAGTCATCAACTTAACAGATAAATCAAAGTGCTAGCGAAACGCAGTAAAGATGAGGCCTTCACAGGCAGCTGACTGGGGGTTGCCGCCAACCCACACCTAGAATTCACCGTAGTCTTGGAACTCCTGGAAGTCTCCTTCCACGGCTTCACCTTCTCCTGAGCAGTGGTTACAACGTGGACAACCTGGTGTTTTGTGGTAAAGAAAGGATGAGTACACATCAACGTACTCAGCAAATGTCCCGTTTGGCTGAAGTGGACTAGCTTTATGTGGGGTTAGGCTCAAGCAGTTGCTTTTAGTTGGTCAGGTATTTATTATTAGTAGGAGCCAGGTTTTATCATAAAACCCAAGTTATAATCCCAAGAAGTACTTCCCCCGAGAAGGAATACTAGAATGCATAATTAAAGTCACCATCGTTAACCATCATCTGAAGTGTATCCGGAGTATCTCTAATCAAAGAGGATCCCAAGGCTGCTCTTAACCGTGAGCACGGCTGATATATCACTTTCACTACCCTCTGCAGAGGTTGCACACTTTACCCATGAGTCGTGATTCCCTTTCTACCCGGGGAGAGCTAATCCCCATTGACCACTACCTAGGTGGTCCGGCAGGGGATCACTACGTAGCTGTTACAAAGATTTCCTAGAGATCATAGCTGCCCGTTAGGTTTCTCCAGTTTGATAAACACAGTACCCCTCCCCGCAGGAGAGTGACTAACAAAAAAAGCAAAACGAAAGAACCTCGGCACTCAGCCTCGGCAGAGCAAGCACTGTGCCTGGACCCCATTGACGGCACGACGGCGAAGCAACTACACCTCTAGTTCCTCTAATTAATTAGCTAAGGGCATCCCATTTCACCCTTATGGTTGCACTGTTATCCCGGGTGGTCTCTCAACGAACAGGTCCTTACGGAGAGGTACTTAGGAAACAGCCTGAGTCCCCTAGAGTAATCACAAGATCATCAATATCATCAGGATAACAGTATCGTATCATAAATAGTCACATCATGTTCATTGATTAGGTTAAGGCAATAGCAAAATGCTAGCCCTAATAATAACCCAAAAGGTCATCAAGGATAAGGTAAAGTATAAAGCTAGTCAATCCTTAGGTCTCAATTAAGTAATGCGGGAGAGTGAATTATAATTAAATAGGACATAATGGGTCAGAGGACACTTGCCTTCACCAAACTGCTGATCAGGGACTTCTTCTGCCACTTCCTCGAGAAACACAGACTGCTCGTTGTCTACGTAAAGTAATCATTCACACTATGTACTTGGGAAATAACAAACAAAAAAACAGAAACCAAGCATATGCAGCAAAGAGATCACAAGTTTACAGTAGAAAAGGATTGGCAATCTAGTGTTCCCTAGGTCTAGGATAGATGACTATATAAAATGATTCATTATCCACTAATCAGGTCTAAGTCAGTGGTGGGGTTAAATCATTACATGGTGTTAAGTCCATAAACCTAGGTGCTCCAACTTTTATTAAAGTCTTCTATCTTTATTTATCTCAAATAGGGGTTCCAATAACCTTAGTTTTACCCTAATGACCAACTATTAATTGGGACATAAAAACAGCAGGGAAACATTATTTAAATAGATAGATAGGAATATTGTGAGCATTTTGCAATTTGAAGCACCTAATTTGGAGTTCATATGACAAAGTTATGCATTTTACAAGATTAGGGATTAAAAATATGTCTTAAATACTTATTTTGAATTAAATAAAAGGTCTGAGGACCTAACTGTGAAAATCCAGGGACGGCGGGTTAATTTGCGGAAAGGCGGGGGTCTCTTTAAGAAAAAGCGCGGGCGAAGGGGTATCGGGCTCTTATAGCCGTTGGATCTCGGATCAACGCCCGAGATTAGATCCGCGGGCGAGCGCGCGAGCGCGCGGCGGTCTGAGCGGCTGACAGGCGGGGCCGGGCGGGCAGCGCGGGGCGGACGGCTGACAGGCGGGGCCAGGCGGGCAGCGCGCAGGCGGACGGCTGACAAGCGGGGCCCAAATGGCAGGGAGGCGGGGGGCGGGGGAAACGGCTCTGGGCCGTTGGATCTCAGGCGAACGGCTAGGGTTGGGCCCGGCCTAATTGAAACAGGGCCATTCGATCTGGAATGGACGGCGGGGATTGGGTGGCCGGCTTCCTTCTCCTACGGCTAACAGAGGCGGCGGCGCCCGTCCCCGCGGCGGAGAACTCGCCGGAGACGAGGGGCGCGGGGGCTCTGCGGGTCCTTGGGGCGACCTGGGCGGCCGGGGAGGTTGGGGAGGGCGCGGGGAACCTTCCGGTGGGGACTGGGTCGGGGCAGGGACACCGGAGGGGGGCGGCCCGCGGCAAAGCGGCTCGGCGGTGGCGCTAAAGAACTCCGGCGAGCAATTAAACGCGACGGGGGGGCAATAAAAAGGTCGGGAGGGGGCGGGAGAGGTTCCTTACCTCAAGGCGAACTCCGGGGACCCCTCGATGGCGACGGAGACGCGGCGGCAGCCCGAGTCGACGGTGGCGGACCTCGGCGACTGCGCAGAGAACGGCGGTGAGCGCGGGCAGAGGGATTCGGGGAGGGAGAGGGGAAATTGGGGCGTGTCCCGGGTTGCGGACGTCGAGGCGGAGCTCACCGTGGCAGAGGGCACGGCGGGGCTCCAACGGCGACGGAGAAACGAGCTCGGGCGGCGGCGGTTTAATGGCGGCGGCGCTCTGGCGTGTGCGCAGCGTGGGGGAGGTGGGAGAGGGGTCTGCAGGTGCGCAACTGAGGGAGGGGGAGAGGGCGAGCGAGGCTCTGGGCTCAAGTGGCCGAGGCGAGGTGGTTGCGAGCTCCACGCGCGACGTGGGCGCGGAGTCCGCGGCACACGCGGACCGGGCGGCGGTTACGCGGGGACGAGGAAGCTGACAGGCCGGGCCCGCGAGCAGAGAGAGAGAGGAAAGCGGGCGCGGGGAAGGCGGTCGCGCTGACGGGCGGGCCCGCCAGGGCAGAGAGAGAAGAGGGGGGGAAGGCGCGCGCGGGATGGGCCAGATGGGCCGAAAGGCCGAGGGGGCGGGGGGAGCGGGCTTCTTTCCTTTTTCTTTTATTCTGGCATTTGTTTCCCCTTTTCTTTTTATTTACTCTATTTGATTCAAATCCAAACAAGCCACAAATTCAAATTAGCATTTCTAAGAATTATGCACCAAACAAAAGTAGAATTTAGGGTTTGACATGATGCAACATTTCATACCCCTTGGAGTTTAGCCCACTAATTTATAATTACAAATAAAAATAACCACTCTTCTTCTATAGAAAAGAGAAAGAGGAGATTGGGGAAAGGTGTGAAAAGAGAAGTAACACCTGAATTTGTGAATATGAGCAAAGAAATTTTATACCCCCAAATTCAGGGTGTTACATTGCCTTTGGTGCAATCTATGCTCAGGTAAAGAAGGAGAAGAAAGTGTCGAGGCGGATCTCCGGAAGTTCCAGGACTTTGACGAATTTGAGGATTAGGCTAGCGACCTCCCCCCAGTCTACTGCATGTGGTGGGTTTATTTACGTTGGCTACGTTTCTATTATGTGCACTTTGATTTATATTATGTAAATGACTCTAGTCTTTAATACTATTACTTACTCTTTATTGTTATTCGAAGCACTGTGCTATGATGAGTCATTTATGTAATCATTGTGTATGTGAATTTCTGATTCTGGCACGTACATGGTTCGCATTCGGTTACCTTCCAAAACCGGGTGTGACACCTTATGTCCCACTTTGCTACCACTTTTCCAGATTTGTCCATCTAACCGAAAATCATATTTAAATTAAGACATCTAACCGAAAATAAGATTTGAGTTAAGACATGAGCCAATAGTACAGGAAACCTAAAACACTGAACAAAAATCAGATTTGTCGTACAGGTCGAAAACATGCATGACAATATGAGAAACCAGCAACAACAGAGATGTGGCTACGGTCACTAAATACGAAACCACTAACAACAATTTGATATCAATGTTGCACACATGCTATAGTTCATCGGAATTACTTAATAAGTACGACAATATGTACAATCACATTAAACTAATGAGCACAACAACTAACCAAGCACTGGCAAACATGTACACAAACATCTCACAAAGAAAACAAGGGTGTCGAAATTTACCTCAGTTGAATGTGATGCCGGTGATGAACACAACAACTAGATCTACGGACTAGCTCAAAATCTGTTGTCAGAAACTGAAAGGGAAATGTGCCCTTGGGCCATTTCTAGTATATTTTGGTGATTAAGTGCCCAACACATATTGAGTGAGTAATTATATACCAAATGATGGATGAAGTGCAAACGACAAGAAGGTATGGTTCTAGACTTAGTACATTTGTTTTTGTGTACTAATATATTTGTCTAAGTGATAGAATCAGGAAAAGAAAAGGATTGGAAAAGAGTTGGCTGTGTACAGCCAACTGCTGCTCAGTCTGGGTGCATTGGACTGTCCGGTGGTGCACCGGACAGTGTCTGGTGCGCCAGGCTGGGCTCTGGCGAACTGGCCACTCTCGGGAATTCGTCGGCGGCTTACGGCTATAATTCACCGGACTATCCGGTGAGCCAACGGCCGCCAGCGCAACGGTCGGCCGCGCAATCCACGCGCGACGCGTGGCCCCAGCCAACGGTCGGTTGGGGGCACCGGACTGTCCGGTGTGCACCGGACAATGTCCGGTGCGCCAACCAGTCCAAAGATCCAACGGTCGGCTGCGCTAGGAATGGAAGGAGATCCGCACCGGACATGCTACAGTGGCTGTCCGGTGCGCCACCCGATAGAAGGCAAGAATTGCCTTCCTTTTTGGGTTCCAACGGCTCCTAGCTGCCTTGGGGCTATAAAAGGGACCCCTAGGCGCAGGGAGGAGTCACTCAAGCATTCCTTGATCATTCCTAAGCACCAAGACTTCATTCTCGTGCATTCGATTCTTTGAGATAGTGACTTGAGCTCCATTTGAGTAGAGAACTCCTTGAGTTGTGTTGTAAGCTCAAGTTGTGGCTTGTGTGCGTGATTGTGCTCGTGCTTTGAGTCTTGTGTGTGTTGCTCTTCCCAACCTTACTTTCGTGCTTCTTTGTGATCATCAATTGTAAGGGCGAGAGGCTCCAAGTTGTGGAGATTCCTCGCAAACGGGAAAGAGTATAAGAAAGAAAACACCGTGGTATTCAAGTCGATCATTGGATCACTTGAGAGGGGTTGAGTGCAACCCTCGTCCATTGGGACGCCACAACGTGGAGTAGGCAAGTGTTATACTTGGCCGAACCACGGGATAAATCACCGTGTCTCTTGTGCTTGTTTTCCTTGTGACCATTGTGTTTCACAAGAGCTCGGTCCTTAGCCACTTGATTTCATTGTGCTAACACTTAACCAAGTTTTGTGGCTATAAGTTTTAAATTTTTACAGGATCACCTATTCAGCCCCCTCTAGGTTCTCTCAATTGGTATCGGAGCCATTCTCTTCACGAAAGGGACTAATCGCCTGAAGAGATGAATCCTAAGGGAAAGGGGATGGTGGTCAATGACAAGACAAAGGAGTAATCGTCAACGAGCCAAAAGATGATAAGCCCTCGGACTCTAGCTCGAGTCATAAGAAAAGAGATGGGAAGAAGAAGAGACGCATCAAGAAGATCGTCTACTACGACAGTGACGAGTCTTCTTCTTCCCCAAGAGACAACGACTACGACGAGAAAAAGAAACCGGTTAACTCAAACTTTTCTTTTGATTATTCTCGTATTCCGTTTAACTCCAATGCTCATTTACTTTCAATTCCACTTGGGAAACCTCCGCACTTTGATGGAGAAGACTACTCATTTTGGAGTCACAAAATGCGTAGTCACCTATTCTCTCTCCATCCAAGTATTTGGGAGATCGTTGAAAACGGAATGCTTTTTGATAGTACTGACAACCCTGTTTTCATTAATGAGCAAATCCATAAAAATGCACAAGCTACCACTGTTTTGCTAGCATCCTTGTGCAGGGACGAGTACCACAAGGTGAGCGGCTTGGATAACGCCAAGCAAATTTGGGACACCCTCAAGATTTCTCATGAGGGGAATGACGCCACCATGATCACCAAGATGGAGTTGGTGGAAGGCGAACTAGGAAGGTTCGCGATGATCAGGGGGGAGGAGCCAACCCAAACGTACAACAGGCTCAAGACCCTGGTCAACAAGATCAGGAGCTATGGAAGCACGAGATGGACGGACCACGACGTCGTCCGACTAATGCTCAGGTCCTTCACTGTACTTGATCCTCATCTTGTGAACTCAACCCATGAGAATCCTAGGTATACCAAGATGACGCCCGAGGAAATACTCGGAAAGTTTGTAAGCGGGCGTATGATGATCAAGGAAGCAAGATACGTTGATGAGCCATTGAATGGCCCAATGCCCATCTACGAGCCTCAAACCGTTGCTCTCAAAGCAACAAGTAGCAGGGAGGCGCTACCTAGCAAGGTGGCGCAAGTTAAGGCGGTCGGGCTAAACGAGGATGAAATGGATCTCATCATCAAGCGCTTCAAGACGGCGCTAAAAGGACGAAAGGAGCATCCCAATAAGAGCAAACCAAAGGGAAAGCGTTCCTGTTTTAAATGTGGTAAGACTGGTCATTTTATAGCAAATTGTCCCGATAATGCTAATGACCAGGAACAAGAAAAAGGTGGGAAGAGGGAGAAGAAGAAGGCCTCCAAGAAGGCGAAGGGCGAGGCACACCTAGGCAAAGAGTGGGATTCAGATTGCTCTTCGTCTGACTCCGACGACGAAGGACTCGCCGCCTCGGCCTTCAACAAGTCGTCTCTCTTCCCCAACGAGCGCCATACTTGCCTAATGGCAAAGGAGAAGAAGGTAAGCGCTCGAGAAACTCCTAAATATACTACTTCTAGCGATGAAGATTCTAGTGATGATGAAGTAGACTATTCTAGCTTATTTAAAGGTTTAGATAGAGCCAAGGTAGAAAAATTCAATGAAATGATTGATGCTCTAAATGAAAAGAATAGACTTTTAGAAAAGCAAGAGGATCCTTATATGAAGAGCATGATAAATTTGTAAGTGTGCAAAAGTCTCTTGCTTTAGAGGTTAAAAGAAATGAAATGCTTTCTTGTGAATTATCTACTTATCATGAAACTGTGTCTAACTTAAAAAGTATTAATGATGATTTAAATGCTAAGCTAGAAGTAGTAAATAAATCTAGTTCTTGTGTAGAGCACGTTGTGATTTGTAATAGGTGTAAGGACTTCAACGTTGATGCATGTGTTGAGCACCTTACTTCTATTACAAAACTTAATGATGAAATAGCAAGTCTTAATGCCCAACTTAAGACTTGCAAAAATGACTTTGATAAATTAAAATTTGCTAGGGATGCCTACACCGTTGGTAGACATCCCTCAATTAAGGATGGGCTTGGCTTTTGAAGGGAAGCCAAGAACTTAACAAGTCAAAGGGCTCCCATTTCCAACAAGGAGAAAGGGAAGGCCCCAATGGCTAGTAGTAGTCAAAAGAATCATGCTTTCATGTACCATGATAAAAAATATTCTAGAAATTTTCATTATAATAGGAGTTATAATGTTTTTGACTCACATGCCATGATTGCTTCAAGTTCCAATGTTAATGGTAGGTCTAGGAGAAATTTTGTGTCTCATGCTCCTCGAAAAGTCTGTAATAAACCTACCACTATTTTTCATGCTTGCAACACTACATTTGTTCTTTCACGTAAAAATGAAAAAGTGGTTGCTCAAAAGATGGGGGCCAAATGCAAGGGAGACAAGACTTGCATTTGGGTCCCTAAGGCTATTGTTACTAACCTTGTAGGACCCAACAAGAGTTGGGTACCTAAAACCCAAGCCTAATTTGCCTTGCAGGTTTATGCATCCGGGGGCTCAAGCTAGATTATCGACAGCGGATGCACAAACCACATGACGAGGGAGAAGAAGATGTTCACCTCCTATGTCAAGAACAAAGATTCCCAAGATTCGATCATCTTTGGAGACGGGAATCAAGGCAAGGTTAAAGGAGTAGGAAAGATAGCTATTTCATCCGCGCATTCCATATCTAATGTGTTCTTAGTTGAATCACTCGGGTATAACTTGTTGTCCGTTAGTCAACTATGTAATATGGGTTACAATTGCTTATTTACCAATGTAGATGTGTCTGTCTTTAGAAGGAGTGATGGTTCATTAGCTTTTAAGGGTGTACTAGACGGCAAACTCTATTTAGTTGATTTTTCGAAAGAGGAGGCCAATCTAGATGCATGCTTAATCGCTAAGACTAGCATGGGCTGGCTGTGGCATCACCGTCTAGCACATGTTGGGATGAAGAACCTTCATAAACTTCTAAAGGGAGAACATGTGTTAGGTCTAACCAATGTAACTTTCGAAAAAGATAGACCTTGTGCAGCTTGTCAAGCAGGTAAACAAGTGGGAAGTACTCACCACAGCAAGAATGTGATGACCACATCAAGACCTCTGGAGCTACTTCACATGGACCTCTTCGGACCCGTCGCCTACCTCAGCATCGGGGGAAGTAAGTATGGTCTTATTATTGTTGATGATTTTTCCCGCTTCACTTGGGTATTCTTTTTTGCAGGATAAATCAGAAACCCAAGGGACCCTAAAGCGCTTCCTAAGGAGAGCTCAAAACGAATTTGAGCTCAAGGTGAAAAATATAAGAAGCGACAACGGGTCCGAGTTCAAGAATCTTCAAGTGGAAGAGTTTCTTGAGGAGGAAGGAATCAAGCACGAGTTATCTGCTCCCTACACACCATAGCAAAATGGTGTGGTAGAGAGGAAGAACAGGACGCTTATATTCATGGCGAGGACGATGCTTAGAGAATTCAAGACACCCGAGCGGTTTTGGTCGGAAGCTGTGAACACAGCTTGCCACGCCATAAACCGGGTCTACCTTCATCGCCTCCTCAAGAAGACGTCATACGAACTTCTAACCGGTAACAAACCCAACGTTTCATATTTTCGTGTATTTGGGAGTAAATGTAACATTCTAGTGAAGAAAGGTAGGAATTCCAAATTTGCTCCCAAAGCTGTAGAAGGGTTTTTATTAGGTTATGACTCAAATACAAAAGTGTATAGAGTCTTCAACAAATCATCGGGTTTGGTTGAAGTCTCTAGCGACGTTGTATTTGATAAAACTAATGGCTCTCCAAGAGAGCAAGTTGATCTTGATGATGTAGATGAAGATGATGTTCCAACGGACGCAATTCACACCATGGCTATTGGAGATGTGCGACCACAGGAACACCAAGAGCAAGATCAACCTTCTTCCTCAACGATGGTGCATCCCCCGACTCAAGATGAAGAACATGCTCCTCAAGAGGAGGCGTGTGATCAAGGGGGAGCACAAGAAGAACAAGTTGTGGAGGAAGAAGCACCACTGGCCCCTCCAACTCAAGTCCGAGCGATGATTCAAAAGAATCATCCTGTCGACTAGATTTTGGGTGATATAAGCAAGGGAATAACTACTCGCTCTAGATTAGCTAATTTTTGTGAGCATTACTCGTTTGTCTCTTCTATTGAGCCTTTCAGGGTAGAAGAGGCCTTGCTAGATCCGGATTGGGTGTTGGCCATGCAGGAAGAGCTCAACAACTTCAAGCGAAATAAAGTTTGGACCCTGGTGCCACGTCCCAAGCAAAACATTGTGGGAACCAAGTGGGTGTTCCGCAACAAACAGGATGAGCACGGGGTGGTGACAAGGAACAAGGCTCAACTTGTGGCACAAGGTTATGCCCAAGTCGCAGGTTTGGACTTTGAGGAGACTTTTGCTCCTGTGGCTAGGCTAGAGTCTATTCGCATTTTGTTAGCCTATGTCGCTCACCATTCCTTCAGGTTGTTCCAAATGGATGTGAAGAGCGCTTTCCTCAATGGGCAATCAAGGAGGAGGTGTACGTATAGCAACCCCCTAGCTTTGAGGATGAACGGTACCCCGATCATGTGTGTAAGCTCTCTAAGGCGCTCTATGGACTTAAGCAAGCCCCAAGAGCATGGTATGAATGCCTTAGAGATTTTCTAATTGCTAATGCTTTCAAGGTTGGGAAAGCCGATCCAACTCTATTCACTAAGACTTGTGATGGTGACTTATTTGTGTGCCAAATTTATGTCAATGACATAATATTTGGTTCTACTAACCAAAAGTCTTGTGAAGAGTTTAGCAGGGTGATGACTCAGAAATTTGAGATGTCGATGATGGGCGAGTTAAACTACTTCCTTGGGTTCCAAGTGAAGCAACTCAAGGACGACACCTTCATCTCCCAAACGAAGTACACGCAAGACTTGCTCAAGCGGTTTGGGATGAAGGACACAAAGCTCGCAAAGACTCCAATGGGAACCGACGGACATGTCGACCTCAACAAAAGAGGTAAGTCCGTTGATCAAAAGGCATACCGGTCTATGATAGGTTCCTTGCTTTACTTATGTGCTAGTAGACCGGATATTATGCTCAGCGTTTGCATGTGTGCTAGATATCAATCTGACCCAAGGGAATGTCACCTTGTGGCCGTTAAGCGGATTCTTAGATATTTAGTTGCTACGCCTTGCTTCGGGATCTGGTATCCAAAGGGGTCTACCTTTGACTTGATTGGATATTCAGACTCCGATTATGCCGGGTGCAAGGTTGATAGGAAGAGTACATCAGGGACATGCCAATTCCTAGGAAGGTCCCTAGTGTCTTGGAGTTCAAAGAAACAAACTTCCGTTGCCCTATCCACCGTTGAGGCCGAGTATGTTGCCGCAGGACAATGTTGCACGCAACTACTTTGGATGAGGCAAACCCTCCGAGACTTTGGCTACAATCTAAGCAAAGTCCCACTCCTATGTGATAATGAGAGTGCAATCCGCATGGCGGATAATCCTGTTGAACACAGCCGCACTAAGCACATAGACATTCGGCATCACTTTTTGAGAGACCACCAGCAAAAGAGAGATATCGAAGTGTTTTATGTTAGCACCGAGAACCAGCTAGCCGATATCTTTACCAAGCCTTTAGATGAAAAGACCTTTTGCAGGCTACGTAGTGAACTAAATGTCTTAGATTCGCGTAACTTGGATTGATCTATAACATACATGTGTTTTATGCCTTTGATCATGTAATTTATGCATTTCAATCTATTTTGTTCATTTGTGGTGCTCAAGTTGTACACATGATCCCCGGACCTCACAAGTCCATTTGCAAGTGATGCACTTATTTAGGGGGAGGCATGCTACAACTTGACACTTTGAGACTAACCTTGTGTTTGAGTTTACTTGTTTGAGTCTCAAAAGTGGATTGAAAGGGAAAGGTGAACTTGGACCATGCAAGACTTCCACTGCACTCCGATGAGAGGGTAATTTACTCCAAGTTCATCTCCATGCTCTTATTGCCTTTTTACTCGTAATTGACGATTTTGGTGAGGCAATGGGGTTTAAGGGCCAAGATTGATCCCGTTTTGGTGCTTAATGCCAAAGGGGGAGAAAATAAGGCCAAAGCAAATGGATCAGCTACCACTTGTAAAATTTTTGAAAAAGAGTAGAGTAGAACTTTTGATTTGTCAAAATAACTCTTACTATCAAAATTTGGTCTCTTGTGGGGAGAATGTTTGATTATGGGAAAAAGGGGGAGTTTTTGGCTATTAATCATTTTTACTCTTGGATTATCTCTCCTTGTGTCTAAACATGTGTGTTTAACTTAGAGATAGGAAAATGAATTTGATTTGCAAAAACAAACCAAGTGGTGGCGAAGAACGATCCAAATATGTCAAATCTTGTCAAAGACTATTTTTATTCTCAATTGCATTGACGTTGCACCTCTATTTGTTGCTTTTTGATGTGTTGGCATAAATCACCAAAAAGGGGGAGATTGAAAGGGAAATGTGCCCTTGGGCCATTTCTAGTATATTTTGGTGATTAAGTGCCCAACACATATTGAGTGAGTAATTATATACCAAATGATGGATGAAGTGCAAATCGACAAGAAGGTATGGTTCTAGACTTAGTACATTGGTTTTTGTGTACTAATATATTTGTCTAAGTGCTAGAATCAGGAAAAGAAAAGGATTGGAAAAGAGTTGGCTGTGTACAGCCAAATGCTGCTCAGTCTGGGTGCACCAGACAATGTCCGGTGCGTCAGGCTGGGCTCTGGCGAACTGGCCACTCTTGGTAATTCGTCGGCGGCTTACGGCTATAATTCACCGGACTGTCCGGTGGTGCACCGGACTGTCCGGTGAGCCAACGGCCGCCAGCGCAACGGTCGGCCGCGCAATCCGCGCGCGACGCGTGGCCCCAGCCAACGGTCGGCTGGGGGCATTGGACTGTCCAGTGTGCACCGGACAGTGTCCGGTGCGCCAACTAGCCCAAAGATCCAACGGTCGGCTGCGCCAGGAATGGAAGGAGATCCGCACCGAACATGCTACAGTGGTTGTCCGGTGGTGCACTGGACTGTCCGGTGCGCCACCCGACAGAAGGCAAGAATTGCCTTCCTTGTTGGGTTCCAACGGCTCCTAGCTGCCTTGGGGCTATAAAAGGGACCCCTAGGCATAGGGAGGAGTCACTCAAGCATTCCTTGATCATTCCTAAGCACCAAGACTCCATTCTCGCGCATTCGATTCTTTGAGATAGTGACTTGAGCTCCATTTGAGTAGAGAACTCCTTGAGTTGTGTTGTGAGCTCAAGTTGTGGCTTGTGTGCGTGATTGTGCTCGTGCTTTGAGTCTTGTGTGTGTTGCTCTTCCCAACCTTACTTCCGTGCTTCTTTTTGATCATCAATTGTAAGGGCGAGAGGCTCCAAGTTGTGGAGATTCCTCGCAAACGGGAAAGAGTATAAGAAAGAAAACACCGGTATTCAAGTCGGTCATTGGATCACTTGAGAGGGGTTGAGTGCAACCCTCGTCCATTGGGACGCCACAACGTGGAGTAGGCAAGTGTTATACTTGGCCGAACCACGGGATAAATCACCGTGTCTCTTGTGCTTGTTTTCCTTGTGACCATTGTGTTTCACAAGAGCTCGGTCCTTAGCCACTTGATTTCATTGTGCTAACACTTAACCAAGTTTTGTGGCTACAAGTTTTAAATTTTTACAGGATCACCTATTCACTCCGCTCTAAGTTCTCTTAGAAACGAATCAAAGGGAGCAGTGAGGGGCCAAATAAACAAAATACGGTTCGATTTGAATCATATCCAATCGAGAAATGAGGATTGAAGGATGGAAACGACATACTGGCCACTAGCAACGTGAACTATCGGGATCAACGAACGGATTCGAAGCGTATCGCGAAAATGCAACCTTGGATTCACCTGCAAGGCCAACGAACGAGCAGTTAGAGCAAAAGCAAGGACGAACAAGACGACGTAATGGAGGAGACGAAATGTGTCATGCCGGCAAAATGGCGGCGATTGACCTTGGTAACAACGCGAAGGTCTAGCAGAAAGAGCATCCGATGGAGAAGGCGGATGTCAGATGGCGACCAAACAGAGGGCACGACGAGAAAAAATCAACTGGCACAGGGGGAGAAAGTCTTACCGTGGCGATGGGCGGACGATGGTGGAGCTAGACCGTCCGAAGTGGCGGCGGAGACACGGGAACGACAGGTTGCCGAAACCTTAGGGTTGGGGACGAAGGAATCACCCGTGTGGAATGCGAGAAGTCATCCGACTTCCTGAAGACACGGACTTCGGTTGGCTTCTCGTGGTCTGTGGTAAATGGGCTGTGGACGGAGGCGCTTCCACCAAAAGCCGTCTCGAAGCTGAGCGTTTGGTTCGGATTCCAGCTTTTGGTGGCCACAAGCCGCCCAAAATCTGAACCAAACATGAGTATAATCTAGTTTAAATAAGTTGAGAGGTAAACAAACAACATATTATTAGGTGGATTATGTAATCTAGATAACTAGATTATGATAATCTATAAGCAGGTAAATAGGTGCTTATATAATCTATAAGTGCTTGTTAGTTTCACCGTTAATCCATGTGGAATGCGTGATATTGAGCTGATTTAAATTAATAGCAAGTGAAAATCTATCTCAATTTATTTTAATACACTCTAATCCACGTGAAATTGAAATAATTGAACAAGAACTGAGCTAAATTATATAATCATGGAATAAAACAAGCAGGGCCAATCTCGGTCAGATATACCTCCAGTGCTGTCGTGCGCATCAAAATCCATCGTGCGAAAAAAGAGAGGAGGAAAGAGCAAAAGAATCTGACCGAAACCAAGTTGCCAAATTGGGACGTCGTCTCCGACTCCGACGCTGCTCGATCGAGCAAACCGACAACCCCCTCTCCGCCGCCGCGCACCTACGCTGCCCTCCGTTTGGTCGTCCGCCCGCTTCGACGGGACTGGTCCGGCCGTCGGCGCTCGGCCTGTCGACCCACCAGCCCGCTCCCGTGGCAGGCGAGTTCGTCCATCCTCCGACCCCATCCGTCGGTCGCCGGGATGGCGGCGTCGGGCGGGAACGAGCCGGAACTCGCCGGTAAGCCCCTCACCTGCCTCGCTCGCCCGCCCGCCCGCCCGCCCGCTGGGTCGTGTGGTTGCCTGCGCTTTATGCCCTGTGTGCGATCAACCGAATCCCCGAATTTCTGCGGGGCTGGATTTGTTTGCTTGCTGCTGCTGGCCTGCTGCTGAGCATGGTCCTTAAGTCATCCATGGCTCTGTCGTAGTACGTTGTCTCTTAGCTTGTCCTACTTGTCTCCATTTACTCACTAAATATAATTACGACTCTAGTTCGTGATTTCTTGCCCTCAATTGATCATACAATTCACTCAATTTAAGCTTGAACTCTCTCCTGTAACGCCCCGTCCATTGAGGTTGGCCAATTCGGTGTCAAATTTTACATAGAAGATCCAGAACGATTAAAAAGTGGTATATATTGCTTTTTTGGTATATTTTTTCATACTAGTAGTCTGTTCGGGTTCCTCTTTTTCCAATTGGGTAGTTTATTTGTGGCTGTTACAGTGTTGCTAGTTCAGTCCGTGCTATCTTGTATTTTAGTAGGAAACTGTGGAAAGACTGAACATTCGACCTGAAATGGTGAACACAATGTAGTGTGCCTTTTCTTTTTGCTATTAAAAGGAATTAAGGAAGTTTCTCAACTTCCATTTGAGAGAGATGGGCTTTGAATGTGTAGAAGCGAAATCTTCCATGTTTACATGCTTTATACAACTTTATAAGTAGTTTCAGCCTTCCAGGTGACATTTTTGGTAACCAAGAAAAAGGGGATTTTTTACATAAAGAGATCAGATTCAAATGGTTATCTATGCTAAAGATTTTTATTGGTCAGCACATGATTTGGCAGGAACACATGCATCGATATCAGCAATCCAATGTTTCAAGTTTAGTCTGGGGCAGCAGCAAATCAATGCTTTGCGAATCAAGTTTTGAGACTAAAGAGCTCCCTACAAGATGTTTTACAACTTTGGTGCATTCATGAATAATAGATATGTCAAAGGGTTTCAAGATTCTATTTTTTTACTAAATAATATTGGAAGCTAGGTTTTCTAAAGAATTTGTCTTGTTGCTTGGGCATCCTGGTATTTGAATTGGTTTAAACTGTTGGATTTTGGTGCTAAACTAAAAATTAAACAGTCCCAAAATATGGTGAAAGGCCCAAGATGTGGGAGAAGACGACAACCTGCATTCGGAAGGTGGCTTCAGAGGTGTGTGGAGAAACCAAAGGAAGTGAAGACCTTAATTGATAATTGATATGAGAAGAGGTGGTAAAAGGAGACTTAAAAGGATGAAATATACTCAAAGATTTAGTGTTGAATATAAGTACTTGAAAAACAGCTATTCACATGCATGCACCTTGACTTGTTGCTTTTGTTGGGTTTTAACTCTAGCCTACCCAACTTGCTTGGGACTAAAAGACTTTGTTGTTGATGTTGCCTGTCAGTTCATTGAAAGGCTGGGCAGATTTGGTTTCTTTTTTTTCGCGAGTTCATCTTAAAATTTTGTTTCATGTGGCCTGGATTAGGCCTAATTAATGTGTCTCGCAACACTTTTTTTCAGCACCTTAGTTACTTTCGACTTTTCTCAGCATCCCTTGACTGTGTGTACACATTTCCTTGGATGACTAATACCTGAACATTATCCCTTTTCCCTGCAGTGGTAACAGATGTTTGTAATGCTTCAAGCACACCTCAAGAAAATAGGCTTGCTGGTGACAGCAACACCATTTCAGAAAATGCCCAGGAATCATTGAGTTCTTTACCAGAACAAGAGTCAAATGATGCTAGTGTTAACACAGAAAAGCAGGAACCTGGCATTTCAAAATGCAAATCTGTGGACGAAATTCCAAAAACAGTAACTGTAAAGAGATGCAAGAACGTTGATTCAAAAAAAGTCTCCTCAAATAACAATAATAATCCAAGATTTACTGGCAGTCCAGCTCTGAAAAAGCATCCCACAAAGGGGGACCATCTTTTTGAACTATGTGAAAATGGCATGGCTCAAGACACAAAGCCTCCTAGCACAAGGATATGCATAAATTCAGCCTGCAAAGCTGTCTTCAACTCAGATAACACATTTTGTAAGAGGTGTTCATGTTGTATTTGCCATGGTTTTGATGATAACAAAGATCCTAGTCTTTGGCTGGTATGCTCATCAGAGACTGGTGATCAGGATTGCTGTGGATCATCCTTCCACGTTGAGTGTGCACTCAAGCACCGAAAGGCAGGATGCATAGAACTTGCACAATCTATACAGCTTGATGGTAACTACTGCTGTGCTGCATGCGGCAAGGTTATTGGAATACTTGGGTGAGTGATTTTGCATCTACCTTGGGGAATTATCTTAGGTTCAGATGAAAAAGGTTTTATATGTGGCTTGTTTGTAAGTAGACATGCATGCTACATGAAGCATTGCTGGCTACTCTAACCTCCATATGTCATTTTACCTATATTATCCTTACCCCTCATTGAACTGGTGGGCTTTAAAATACATATTGTGGATGTTCTTCATATAGGTGAACCTTGTTGCATTCAAAACATTGGTTGAACCATTTATCAAATTGATATTTCATATCTGTAGTTACTTACAGCATTATGTGCATATGATGTCTGCTATGTTTAACTCTTATTCCTGTCTCCTTTTCCTTTTTTTTTTGTTTTTGGCAAACACTCTTTGTTATATTTTGGATCTAACAGTGTCTTTGAGTATTTTGAGCAGGTTCTGGAAGAGGCAGCTAGTAGTTGCTAAAGATGCTCGTAGAGTTGATAGTCTCTGTTCCCGCATATATCTGAGCCATAGACTTTTGGATGGCACAACACGTTTTAAAGAGTTGCATCAGATCGTAGAGGATGCAAAAGCAAAGTTGGAAAGTGAAGTTGGCCCCCTTGATGGTACGTCATCCAAGATGGCTCGTGGTATTGTAGGCCGGCTGCCTGTTGCTGCTGATGTGCAGCAACTTTGCTCTTTAGCAATTGAAAAAGCTGATGAGTGGCTTAGTTCAAACATTCAATCTGAAACTAAACAAAATGGTAAATTGTTTCTGTCTTGTAAAGTTTACATCTTTCATTTCCACTCTGCAATTGACAAATTTGACAAACCTAGTGTAATTCTTTTTGTCCTGCAGATACACTTCCTTCTGCCTGCAGGTTTAAATTTGAAGATATTACAGCTTCATCTTTGGTGTTGGTTCTCAAGGAAGCTGTTTCCTCGCAGTATCATGCTATCAAAGGCTATAAACTCTGGTACTGGAATAGCAGAGAAGCGCCTTACACAGGGGAGCCTGCTGTTTTCCCCAAAGACCAAAGAAGGATTCTAATATCCAATCTTCAGCCCTGCACAGAGTATTCCTTCCGTATTATTTCATTTACTGAGGATGGTGAACTGGGCCATTCTGAATCAAAGATCTTTACCAAGAGTGTGGAAATCATTCATAAGAACACAGAGCATGGAGCAGAAGGTTGCTCATCTTCTGCCAAGAGAGCTGGTAAGAGACAAAATGCTAGGTCATCAGGCTTCCAGGTGCGCCAGTTGGGTAATGTCTTCCGAAGAGCACAGACTGAGAATGGTTACCCCAGTACGTTGTGTAAATATGAGATTGAAGATTCATGTGATCAGAGTGAGTCCGTGATACCAGATAAGGACCAGTTTCGATGTGGTGCCTCCCGCAAACTCGATCTTAATGAGACCTCAGTCCCGGACCTAAATGCAGAGGTAGTCATGCCAACAGAGTGCTGCCAGAATGAGAACGGCTGTACTTCTGGAAAGAATGCATTCACAAAGTCGAACGGTTGTGGTGACTCTGAGACCTGTGCAGAGGGGCATGTAGGGGATGCACCAGCCATGGAATCCCGGTCCCAGAGTCGCAAGCAGGCATCAGATTTGGAGCAGGAGACCTGTCTTGATGACAGCAATTTGGTGGCCCGTGCAGCTAGGCTCTTCGCCCCGAGGTTAGGACAGTTAGATGACAACTACGAGTACTGCGTGAAGATTATCCGTTGGTTGGAATGTTCAGGCCTCATTGAGAAGGATTTCAGGATGAAATTTCTAACATGGTTCAGTTTGAGATCGACAGAGCAGGAGCGAAGAGTTGTTATCACCTTCATCCGCACCCTAATTGATGAACCCAGTAGTCTGGCTGCGCAGCTTTTGGATTCCTTTGAAGAAATTGTTACCAGTAAGAGGCCAAGAACAGGTTTCTGTACTAAGTTGTGGCACTAGCCAGGTAGAGAAAGCATGGAACTGATATCTAATGATACTCTAGCGTTCTTACATCAGCAAGATTAACTGGGATGACAGTGTAATAGTAATTTTATTTATTTTCTGATAAATGTAGTTAAACTGATGTTGCTGAGCTTTGATATTTGCCATGATGATATATTCTTCAGGGCTAGTTTAGAAACTTAAACCCCCTCCAGGATTCCTAGGGATTGAGTGGAAAATTAGCTTATTTCCCCCTCAATTCTTGGGAATCTTGGAGTAGATTTAAGTTTCCAAACTAGCCCTTAGGGGATTTAAGCTTCCAAACTAAGTGTAATGGTGCTTTTATTTGTTTTCTGATAATGTAGTTGTCCGATATTGCTGTGGCTTCGATATTTGACATGATGTGTACTTACATGGGCAAAATTAATTGGGATGACAGTGTAATGGTGCTTTTATTTGTTTTCTGATAATGTAGTTGTCCGATGTTGCTGTGGCTTCTATATTTGCCATGATGATGTGTTTGTTTTCCTGCTAGATTATATAAGTTAGATTATGGTAGAAGTGTAGAAGAGTAAAATATAATTTTGGGACTATAAATAAGTTAAAATAAGCTAGTATTGGATAACTTATTTGTAATTCCAAATTAATTTTGTATCCTCCTACTCTTACACCATAATCTAGTTTATATAATCTAAGGAGTGTTTGGCTTATAGAGACTAAATTTTAGTCTCTATTTTATTTTAATCTCTAAATTGTTAAATACGGCGTATTTGACAATTTAGGTACTAAAAATGAAATAAAATGGAGGGACTAAAAACTAGAAACTAAACACTCCCTAAGTGGGAAATAAACAGACCCTTACATTACATGGGCAAAATTAATTGGGATGACAGTATAATGGTACTTTTATTTGCTTTTATGATAAACGGTGAATCCGATGTTGGATATTTGCCATGGCGATAAAATATGTATTACTGGCGTCTTATCAGGTTTACAGTGTTCGTCACTTCGTTGTTTGTAACTGATAGTCTGATACTATCGTATCCTTCACTTGTAATCAAATTTAATATCACATCAGTACAGCACTCCCGAGGAGAAAATATATCAACTCGATCACAGGAAATTTGATGATCAAGGGCTCATGTTCCCAGTGAGCCTGACCATTTCCATGGATACAATCCCAGGTAACAAAGGGGCACCAAGCATTAAAAGGATCAGCCAAGTTTACATCATACACTGGAGCAATACATTCAACCGAGGTGTTGGATAAAGACCATTGGTCAGTGTTCAGTACTTACAATAATAAGCTTTACTGCCTAAAAACACAGAACTTCCATCATTATAGCTGTTCAGCAACCTCTTCATTCTCATTCTGTATGCCCTTCTCCACTGCTCTAGTTTCAGCTTTCGGCTCAGCATCCTCCAGGGCCATGATCTCTGAGATTTTTCTGCAAGAAACCTCTGGTCTGTCTGCTCCAAGATCACGCTCCAACCGACGCAAGAAACCTTCTTCAACCTCACTCAGATGATCGTCGACCTCTTGTTCGCTGTCAAAACAGGTATTGTAGCGTACGAGATAGTCTGCATGTCGCCCAGACTTGCTGATCTGGCTATGCATGTCACTCATCTCACAGCTCCTGTCCATGTCCTGCTCACTGCCATAGCAGCATTCGGCGTCATCATGCTTACTGGATGATGCTGGAGATGAGTATGGTGTGTACTCTCCGGTGGTGGCTGCATCATCGCGCTCCCGAAGCGTCCTCAAGATCAGTGTCTTGAGAAAGTTCATGACTTGGACGGCATGCATGAGTGCTGTCAGTGGATCTGACATCTAACATAGAACAAAAAAAAGTAAATTTAGCTGTTGAAGCAGGGTGATCTACAGATTTCTCGCAATTTTGTTGTATGAGAAGTACATGTGCATATGGAACACCTCCTATAGTCCTATGCCTGCAATAATAGTAAACTACCTGTGTCATGTTGGGGGCAAACACCATGGCTACGTTCCTAGCATTCATCTTGTTGAGCTCCTCCTCTTCGACAACATCAGACATCAGCTCGACAGCCCAATTGAGGAGTGCCGCCTGAGTGGGGCGCAACAGTGTCACAAGCTCAAGGAACTCCCCTTCAGAATTGCATTGAAGCACTTGCTGAGGGGACAGGCCATCCAGGACACCTTCTGGAAGTTCCCTGAACCATGCCTGTCCAATTTAAATGTGCAGAAGTTTCAGTTCCCTTATTTCATGGAACTGGTGTTGATGTATGTTCAAAATCAGTTAAAAATAGTGAGTCACAATGTAGATGGAACATAGTTTCATGGTTGCTTCAAGCTAATGGATGTCCTACCTTAATCAGGCTAGCCAAGCAGTGAACATCAATGTCATCAGGTACAATTCCTTTGTTCAGCTGGTCCCTCACGTGCTCCTCTTGGTCATTCTCTGGATTAATGCGAAAGATCCCCTCAGACTGAAAATGGAATTTTAGTAATTCCATAGGAGCAAATCAGTTTCATGTCACATGACAAACACTCAAAAGTCTTAGTTTTATAATAGATTCATGCCACATGACTAACCTTCAGCCCCCCGTGGGCATACAGCCTCTCCTGCAAGAGCAGCAATATCGTGGGGACTGAATTTCCCTTGCCATCGTATGTGCATTGCATCAATTCAGCCGAGACACCAAAAACGCTGGCGCTAGAGAAAATAAAAGAGAATGAGCTTGATGAATTCACAAGTCATGGATTGATGAGTTCAACTGGCAAAGCTTGGGGGACAATTCATACGGTCCAACACAAATTCAGACTTGTTACAATGTGTGACTCAGGAATAAGAGTTCCACCGGATTAGTGCCAATGTTGCTGTAATTGCACAAAAGATCTGCTTAATACAGTGCATAAGGAATAGGAATTAAATGCATCAGTTGAACTCATGTTTGCACTTTGAAAATCCAGGCATACATCTGCAGGAACTGAAGTTTTGCTCTAGTTATCAGAACTCTGGCGGAACAGCATCCTCAGATAAGAACATGCTCCAAAGTCCAAACTGGGAGCACTCAAAATCATAAACTCATCCTTCAGAAAATCAATTTTTTTCAGTATGACTCTTGCCCCGTAAGCGAAATTTTCTACGGAAGCTTCGATTTTGAATCTTACGGTGACGCGGGAGGGAGACAAGGAGGTGGTGGGGACGGTTGCTCACCTGGCGCTGGGCACGCGGCAGGGCATCTCATCCTCGAACTCGACGGGGAGGCCGAGGAAGCCGTGGAAGCGGTCGAAGGTGACGTGGGCGACGTGGCGGACGTCGGTGGGCCAACCGATCTCCATCTCCTCGAGCGCCACCGCCGCGTCCTCCTCTCTCGCCGGCCACCCGGCTCCGGCGGCCCCGCGCTCCACCCGGCACGCCACCACGGAGCGCCGCACGGCCGCGAGCAGCAGCTCCAGAACCGCCGCCCGCCGCCGCCGCTCCTCCTCCCCGCCACCTCTGCCGCCGGCGGCCCTCTTCGCCCCGCCGCCACCCTTGCACCCCGCGCTGGAAACCACCACCACCCCCGTCATTCCCGGTTCACGACTCCTCCGGCCGCCTCACGCAGCAACCGAGGAACCAAACGGGCATGAACCTCGACCCCTTTTTTCTCTGTAAGCTCCGTGAGTGCCCTTCCCAGCTGCTTCTCTCTCCTCGTCGGAAACTCTCTGCCGTCACACGGACCCGAGTTTACTCCCCCCTCGGCCCCTCTCCTTGTGGAGTCCTTCCCCTCTCTCGGTGGAGTTCTGGGAGAAAACCGAAGCGAAAGCAACGGGCTTTCCCTCACTCCTATTCTGCTTCTTGAAGACAGCAGCAGAGCTCCGTCAGCGAGGTGGAGCAATTAATGAAGAGGCGGACAGAACAAGTGGACTGAAACGCGAATAGTTTTGAACGGAGAGGGGGCGCGACGCAAAACTGGCCAGACCGGATTCAAACTCTGACGACCCGACCGTGGCCTTTCCGCTGCAGAAAAGTGACGACAGCGACCGACTGGCTCTTTTTTCAGAGGCTCACTCAGAACACTGTACCTCTCGTCCATATACAGTCCAGTAAAATTACCGACGGGTCACTACAAAATCAAAAATTCTATATCTGTAGCTAAAATTATTTTAGAGCATACGCCATTGGCAGATTTTTTTTACCTCGTCACTGCTCTATTCCAATAAGGCTGGTGCCAATGCAGCACATAGCCCGGACGGTATCGACCGACATAATTAGCGGGAGCGGTAGGGGCGGGCCCAAGATTAAATTTATGGTATGAGTATTCGAAATTTTAGTAGACATAATTTTTTTATAGCCTAAATTTGTTATCCATGAGAAACGGATAATTATCCATCGGACACAGATATATTATAATTTGTTATCCACGGGTATGAGTATAAATATAATAAGGTATGAGATGATAATTTTTTGTGGGTATGAATATATAGTATCCATACCCGTTACCCGATGTGTATTTAACATTAGTATAGATCTATACCTATGAACGTATATGGGTACGAGTATGGATTTAATTTTGTCTCGTAGTTATGGATTTGTAAACCATATACTCGTGTTTCTAACCACGCGATTGTTATCCATAGTCACATGACAGGGAAATGAAAAAGGCCAGCAAAAAACGAAGTTTGGGGACAAATAGCTGTAAGCCTATACAACAAAGTTATTTTATATTTTTACAATATTTTAGTGTATAAACATAATATGTATACATATACATAAATTTTGTTGCCAGAAAAAATGGGTATTCAATTGAATACCCTTGTTTCTACATGGGCACGCCCCTGGGGAGCGGGGCAATAGGTGGACGGGTGCAGCTCGGCAGACGATGCTGCCACTGCCTCGCTCTTGCCCGTGCTGGAGCGCGCTCCCTAGCGAGAGGGAGGCGAGCGGCGTGTTGGCGGTGGCGTCTCGCGGGCGAGAGCGAAGGGGCGATAATAAGGTGACAACTTCGGATGCTATCCGTTACCACTAGCCGTTTTTAATCGTTTGAAGTCTAAATAAATAGAAGAAATGCAAAAAAACTTAAATTTCATCCCCACTCCATCCATAAATATCTCTACCTGGGTGGAGCTCATTACACACCATTTTATCTCGTTTCTATCCTCCAAACTCGCCTTTTATACCCATCTTCACGCCATGTCTTCTTCGAGCACAAACTCAAGTGAAGGAGTCGAAGGTGCATTGTGGAATGCATTGCAAGCAGCCATGGAGGAGGCTATGCTTAAGCTCGATGAAGAGTTATCGAGCCAGCCCAAGCATCATCGAAGCTACATCAATCATGATTGTGAGTATTCTCATGATCGCATTAGAGTGTCTAGAGAAGTTTAGTGAGGCTATCATTCATTGTTATGGGGAGGACTTCTGTCATCGACCTAATGTCACAGATACTCATTATCTACTAGCAAAAGTAGAAGAATGTGGCTTTCCAGGCATGTTAGAAAGTATCGATTGCATGCATTGGCAATGGAGGAATTGTCCGGTCGCCCATGCCGATCAATTCACAAGGGGGATATCAAACATCCCACCATCATTTTAGAAGTTGTTGCATCGAATGATCAGTTGATCTAACATGCTTTTTTAGGGTGGTCGGATCTAACAATGACATTAACATACTCAATCAGTCGCCATTATTAATTGATGTCCTTCAAGGTCAAGCACTCGTAGTGAACTTCATGGTTAATGGACACGAATACAATAGTGGATACTATCTTGCTGACGGCATCTACCCTTCCTGACCGGTGTTCATCAAGGGTATTCCTCTTCCACAAAGTGAGAAACATCAATTATTCATAAATGCTCAAGCAACATGGCGCAAAGATGTCGACTGCGCTTTTGGAGTGTTGAAATCTCGGTTCAACATTATAGCAGTTCCTGGACGTTCTTACTCCCAACGTACTCTTGGGTTGATCATGCGTGCATGTTTCATTTTGCACAACATGACCATCAATGACGAGTGTGATGCTGATTTGGATGGGACTTATGAGACAATCGATTCTACTGTTGGCCTGGCGATCTACTACAATACACCTCCGAGCCTAGCAGCCAGGATTCAAATGGACACTGAGATGATAGACACATCGATGTATACACAACTCAACCATGATTTGGTTGAGCATGTGTGGGGACATAATAATCATTAGATTTATGTAGTTTTCTATTAATTATTATATAATTGTTTTTAATTTTCATGTACTTTTTAAATTATTATGCACTTTGTATTTTTAACTCAATAAAAAATTATGTTGTGCGATTTGTAAGCATTAAAACAAATGTGTGTGATTACATAATTCTGAAATAGAAAAGTGGTTGTGGTTGTGGGCTGAGGCTATACCTTGTTGCAATCTATGCACTGAAGCAGTAGAGGCGAGAGTGGAGTCGAGAGCTTATTTGGTAGGGGCAAGAGGGGATGGTGCACTGGCACCATCCTAAAAAATGACATTCCTCGCTCACCAAGAAATCAAATATTATCAACTTTAATCAAATATATATTCCATCTATTCTCTCTCAGTAAGAAATCAAATATTATCAACTTTGATAAAATATATACTCCCTCTATTTATCACGTACGATATGTACCACCTAGTCGATATTCACATGAAATCATGAAACTTCTTTGGAGACTCTTCGGTTTGTACTCATCATACATGATAAATTTCACGAAACCTTATCATTTTTTATCACAACCTCCATATATGATATTTGATGACATCTCGAAAAGTTTCATGATTTTCTAACTTTGTTTGTTTTTATACAACTTTTAAAACAACTGGACCAAAGTTTGCGGTCATGTTTCATTAATATGATGTTCAAATTTTCTAGTACTTTATGAACACAGTAGAAAATGTTTGGGAGCAAAAGGAAAAAAATAAATAAACTTTGTCGAGCGTCACTCGACATATTTAATGGTCGTGAGCAACCGCTAGTTGCCGGCGCTTGCCGCCTTCACATGACCGCAAAGTTTGAACATATTTCATGATTTTCTTCACATGCATGATCCTTGTGAGCCTCACCTTGCTGCCTTGAAGCACATTCTACGTTATGTTCATGGCACTCTGCATTTAGGTCTCCAGCCGCGCCCTTCTTCTTAGGCTGAGTTAATTGCATATTGTGATGCTGACTGGGCTGGATGTCCTGACACATGGAGATCCACTTCAGTCTTTACAGATATTCTTGGTGATAACCTTATTTCTTGGTCCTCCAAATGATAGATGAATGTGTCCCGCTCCAGTGCTAAAGCCAAGTACCGGGCTGTCACCAACACTGTTGCTGAATCCACCTAGTTTCGTCAGCTTCTGGCCGAGCTTCGTCACCCATTGCGTCGTGCCACGTTGGTTTACTGTGACAACATAAGTGCGGTCTACATGTCTTCAAACCTCGTCAAGTATCATTGAACCAAGCACATTGATATTGATTTGCACTTTGTTCTGGATTGGGTGGCTCTCGGTGATGTCCGCGTTCTCCATGTGCCCACTACCTCCCAGTATGTAGACATCTTCAGCAAAGGGTTTCCCTCTTCAGTATTCACGGAGTTCAGATCTAGCCTGAACGTCTGCAGTACCGACGATCAGACTACGAGGTCGTGTTAGCTGATATATCGGCCATGGGCTTCCTGCCATATAGGCGCAGGATCCCCTACCATACAGGCACAGACATACTTGCCTTACTAGCACTACCGCATATAGGAAGCTATAGATGTAATCCTCCCATTTAAGGGGCAGAGATAGGTTTCCTCCAATCAAGGATATCTCAGTGTATTGTTTCTATAAACCTGAGATCTCCTGCCCCTTTGTTCCTCTATAAATATGTGCGCATGTACTCCCTCTTTCCATCAATCGATATAGACAGCAACCATATTGCTATCATTAACCAATGTGTCAACTTTTTTGCTTAATTTACTTCTCTCTCTCTCTCTCTATATATATATATATACTAGGTATGTGCCCGTGCGTTGCCACGAGAGTTAAAAATTACTATAAACCATAAATACGGAACGACAAACATCACTATTATATAGGGGTGGATATCAAGATAGCTCGACTTGTTTTGGCTTGGTAATGTAACGAGCTATATCGATTTGACTCGTTACGCAGCTCGAGCCAGCTCGTTTAACCTGCGAGCCACACAGAACAAAATAGGACATGGCTCGTTGCTGCTTGCTGCTAGTAGTAGGTTATATAGTTTTATAAATGTACAAGGTAAAACTGTCTACACAAAACCACAAACTGATGGTACCAACTGTAACCAACATTTCAAAAATTCAGCAGTAACACAGGTTTCATCTTTCAATATGCAATAACCAAAAAACAATTGAAGTAAACACTAAACAGCAGGGACAACTTGTTAGGGACACAGGGTCACAAGGCTGCAATAACGATTCATGCACAAACAAAGCCGATGCAACATCAAGCAATCAAACTGCAGGGACACAACCTTGTCATGTTACAGAAATGCAATAGCAAACCCCACCGGCCAACGTTGCAACCCTTCAGGAACAGGCAAATAGGCAATAACAGGGCTGCAAGGGCAGGGCACGGGTAACACTGTAACAGATAAAATATTTGACCATTGCGTACAACATAATACATCTTTGTCGTTGTGAATCAAGTGGAGCATTAGTGTCTCTGTCCTAGTAGAAAGAAATAATGCCAGCTTTTGTTGGTTGTGACTTCATAGTTCAACCGAGGTGGGAACTAAATGGTATTTTTGTAAGAATATTGAATTTCTCAACATCCAGAGTTTCTCTACCTGAATGCCATCCCTATAGAACAAGCTAACAAAGTCTCTAGAACCTGTCGATGATGACTTTATTTCTCTTACTAACACTAATTACTAATGGAAGAGATTTAGATTTTTTACCGGAGAATTCAGATCACCACAGTTGGTAACCTGTCATTTAGCCAAAACAAATAAGTAGTAGCGGAGTTTGGAAAACAGATAGACATGTTTTGGGTTTGAAAAATGCACAGATGGAAAATTTTATGATTAAAGACTCACTGTACTTTCTTTTTAGGGATTCTGCTTTATGCTCACTGCCAACACTCACAATATAACCAGCTCCAGCCTCAAAAATGGGAGATTGAAGAAACTACTGAATAAGACACTAAATATGAATTTAAGGTTTGCATGCATTTCAGTTAACAAACTGGTAAGCAGCTGCACTCCACATGATAAAAGTAAGACCATCATTGCAGAACTAAGGAGCTCCAGTCCTGATCAAGACTAAATCACTCTAGGCCTTGACAGTTCAACAAACAAAGTTTTGGCCACTAAATGATTATTTTTCTATTAAATAGACCTGGTAAGACTATGACACAATGGAAGATACTGCTGGCCAATTCTTGTGCATACACAGGAGACAGTACCTGGCAATCTCTCATAACAGTTCTTGCGGTTGAACATTATTACATTCAGAAGAATCTTGGATGTGGCAACCATCTTCAATAACAACATATTCATCACAATTGAGTTGACAATCTGTAGGAAGGGTGGAAATGATGCCTTTCATGACAAGGAAACAAATAAGCTTAAACTAGAATGGAACTTGAATCTAGCAAGGATATCAAAGGACAAATAGTAATTAAATAAAGCATCAAGATATAATTTTAGACAATCACGAAGGATACCTTATAGGGTGTCTTAAGATGTAGCAACTACTCTGTAGTTCCCTTTACCAATGACTTCTTAGATCTGGTACTGGCTTGCCTCTCCGTACTCTATGAAAAACTCCATTTCCACTTAGTTCTGTAAGACCACAATTTCAAGTACATATTGAAGTTAACCAGAGATACAAATAATGATGAGCATCCAAGAAATGACTTGTTACAGAATACCTGTAGCGAAACAACCTATGATCAGCAATTTCATACCTATAGCGAAACAAACTCTAGACCCAAATCTACATAAAAGGAAGACAAATGTTTTAGGTTCTATGAAATTTCACAGCTCAAAGTGAAAAAATGTTATAACCAAATCCATCAAATGTGCTGATGTGCAATTACACCTAGTGGTATGGAGGCACAGATAGACTGCAGATCGAAGGGAGGTAGGGAGAAGACGATTACCTGGGTGGAGTCCGTCTCAATTACAGAATACACTCATCACTCTCACAGTCTCCCCCACTCATCTCTCCTGCCCCGCCACAACCCAGTGATGGCCTTGTGCGTCGCCGCAGCCTCCACGACCATCGCCTTTGTGTCGGGCCGTCTATCAGCCTCCATAGCTCGGCCGCAGGGGCCCTCCTCACGTCACTGCTCATCCATTTCTTACAGTCCAGTGCCCGTTCACCTCGCCATGTGAGTAGGAGGCGAACGACGTCGGCGGCTACGGGTGCCATGCCTTCGGATGCTTCTAGGGGAAAGGAGCGGGTCCTAGGGTGAGGCCGTCGATGGGGTCACGTTGGCCTGGATGACGTCGACGAGTGCCCAAGCGTCGAGGTGGAGCAGCTGCCGCGCCTTGCCCCCCTTGGCAGCGCGCGTATGGCGGGGCTCGTGCCCACGCGGGGGAGTCAGACATCGGGGGCGCGTGCGAGTCAGGCGAAGAGAGGAAGGGAGGGGAGTGGGAGAAAAGGGCTCAGCGACTGCATCTTTGACGCGGGCGGCACGCTTGTCCGGCAAGGCAAGGTGAGTGGGCGCTTGCTTTGGAAGGGATGGGATCGCCGATCACAGGGGGGTTGATAGCACGCGGGGTTGCCGATGAGGATTACGGGCAGGGAGGACTGGCGCCTTCCATCGAGCGGGACAAAGGCGAGATCTGCGGAGGCTATTGTGGACGCTAGGGATGAAAGTGGTAATCCGAACTGTTAGAACAAATTTAATATTTTAAAATAGATGTGTATAAAATTTGATGTTGATCTTTTCTTATGTTATCAAGCACATTAGTATAAATATGAATAAAATATTATATAAGTTATTTTATGTATTATTTGCTATCTACAACACAAAAAGTTGAAAAAATTACCGAATTTATTTCCAAATCCATACCGAAGTTTATATCTATTATTTGAAAAAATGTAGGATGAATTTGAGGTTTACCTTTTAAGAATCTTAACAAGCTGGATGTTAAAAACAAGAATACAAATTTGTATTGTATATTCTATATTCTATTTATTCGCAATCAAAGAAAAAACTGATTACCGAATAAATACCGTTTCCGACCGTTTTCATCTGGACGCCCACAGTAGCGTTATATAGAGTAGTAGGGATTAGTTATAGGGAAGCCCCACCCGCCCTTGCACCCGACTGGCCTTGTCGCCTCCACAACCCCATGTGCTCATCCCATGTATGGCAACATTTGTTTCTATTTGCATGCGCGAAAGTTTTGGAAGGCGTATCTATTTCCTGATGCATGTGCACCAATTTAGGATGGTAGTAATATATTATGAAAGTAAATTGATTGACATACATAGAAATAAAAATCTTATTTAAATGTTTTATTTCCTCCATAAATATAGGATCACTCTAACATCTATGTAGCTAGGCTCGTTAGAACCGGTTTATGATATATACTGATACTAATTATGCTACACGACGTAGTTATTTATGTAATGTGGTATGCTACTTAAAAACATGTTCCTTCTGCATGCGCAAAAAAGTAGGATGACACAAATGTGCGATGAAATGAAATGAATTGGCATGCATGGAAAAAAATCCTATTTAAATAATATATTTCCTTAATAAATATAGGATCGTTGCAACAACCATGCAACTAGACTCGCTAAAACCAGTTTATGATATATACTGATATCAATTATGCTACACGGTGTAGATATTTATGTAATGTGGTACACTAGGTAAAAAATCTGGCATGCGGTTCATTGTTGTACGCATCTCTAGATCCGAGCATAAAAATCTTCAGTTTTGAGCGTAAAAACCCTCAGTTATGAGCTTAAATACTGATCTAACGTGAGGGATGTTGATAAACCTGATACATTGTATTCATGATGATAAAAATCCTCAAGTTTGAGCATAAATAGTGTTAGATGAAAGCGTAAATGTTGATTCACTCCAAACCAAAAAGGCCCCCGTCCATACTGTAACCATAAATCAAGGGGTTTGATTAGAAGGATTTAATTAGGTGAATTGATTAGAGAATTTGATTTTTATGGCAGTCATGTACACCATAAATCAAGGGATTCTCTTTCTAGTGTGCATGCGAAAAATACGGCATGAGGTACACCGACGGATGCACGACAAGTTCGAGCATAAAAATATTTAGTGTTGAGTGTAAAACCTTAGTTTTGATCGTAAATAATGAGCTAACATGAGAGACGTTAATAACTCTAAAACGTTGTATTCATGAACGTAAAAATCCTCAAGTTTAAGCATAAAATAGTGCTAGATAAATCGTAAATGTTGATTCGCTCATAACCAACATTCCATGAAAATGTGTTGAAGATGGTAAGGAAAATACATAAAACCTTTCGATGACTAGCATAAATAGTAACAACATATAGCATAATTGGTCATCAATGCCTCCTCCCCAGTCTCGAATCCTTGTGGCGGCGTCCTCTTCAACCATGTTACGACGTCCGCGTCTGCTTTCTCCAGACATGCAGTGCAAGCCGCCGCTAGATGTGTCGCCCTTCTCCCAGAGTGCGGTGATGGCCTCGACCATGCGCGGGCCATAAAGAGCATGGTGGCTCGTGCGGTGATGGCCTTGACCATGTGCGGGCCGATCTCGACGCTGGCGACGCGCATCGAGTGGGATGGGAGGAGGCACACGTGAGGTTGCCTGTGACGGGCTAGATCTCGAGGACGACGATGCCCCGACTTATGGTCCTCGTCGTCCATCCGTCCGCGTCGGACCACCGGTGTCTCGTCCGTCCATTCATTACGGACTCATTGTCCGCTAGCCGCGTGTAGTCAGCGTCGTGCCCGTCCGCACCGAACGCGCCCAACCGCGTGTTCGCACGTCGGCCATCACTGCACCTGCACGCGTCTGATCTGCCCGCCCGCGCCGTCTTCATCCGCCCGTCGGTCAGCGCCGCCGCGTTGGGCCCGCACGCACGCAACCGTTGCCGCCGCCGAAATCCTAATTCATGGTGGTTTCGGGTAGCTTTTATAAACGGCCCAAGGCCTAATCTGCTTGAGGTGGTGCGGCTGAACCAAAAGGTACGGTTGGGTCAAGGCTTTCCCCTAGAATTAGACGCCTAAGGCTCCAAACACATACATACATACATATATATATATATATATATATATATATATATATATATATATATATATATATATATATATATATATATATATATATATATATATATATATATATATATATATATATATATATATATATATATATATATACGCACACACATATTGTCACACCCGGTTTTTGGAAGGTAAACCGAATGCGAACCATGTACGTGCCAGGATCAGAACTCACGTACACAACGATTACATAATTGGACATCATCACACAATGCTTGAATTAAATAGCAGAAAGGTACTTAGTTACATCAAGATGTCTGAGACATCCATAGATTCTAATACATATCCATAGGGTTCAACAATATTATCAAAGTGCGGAGTAACGAAACGTAGAAGATAAGCCTACACAGGCATCTGGCTGGGGGTTTGCCACTAATGTAAACTAGAACTCGTCGTAGTCCTGGAACTCCTCAAAGTCCTCCATGTTGCCATCTTCACTTCCTGAGCACTGAGTACAGTGGGGACAACCTGGGGTGGGGTGGTTTGTAAAGCAAGGGTGAGTACACATCAACGTACTCAGCAAATATCCCATTTGGCTAAAGTGGACTAGCTGTATGAGGAGTTAAGGTTAAGCAGTTGCTTTTAGTTGGTCAAGTTTTATTACTATAAGTATAGCCCAAATTTTAGTAATAACCCAGTTATTACCCAGAGGTACTCCCTCCAAGAGGAAATACCCAAGATCAGAATTATAATCATCATTGCTAATCATCATCATAAAAGTAATCAAAGTTCTTCTAATCAAAGAGGATCCCAAGGCTGCTCTTAACCGTGAGCATGACTGATATACCAGTTTCTAACACTCTGCAGAGGTCGCACACTTTACCCACAAGTCATGATCCCCATTCTGCCCGGGGTTCTAGCCTCCCCATTGATCACTACCAAGGTGACCTAGCAGGGTCTCACTACGTAGCCTTTACAAAGATTTCCCAGAGGTCATAGCCGTCCGTTAGGTTTCTCCAGTTTGATAAACACAGTACATCTCCCTAGAGGAAGGGCGACTAACAAAACCAAATCAAAGAACCTCTGCAACCAGCCTCGGCGGAGCAAGTACTGTGCCCGGACCCCATTGACGGCCCTACGGCGAAGCCAACTACTCCTCTGGTTCCTCTAATTAATCAGCTAAGGGCGTCCCATTCCACCCTCATGGTTGCACTGTTATCCCGGGTTGTCACTCCCCAAACAGGTCCTTACGGAGAGGTACTCAGGAAACAACCTGAGCCCCCTAAAAGAATCACAAGAACCTCATCGGGATAACATCATCGTATCATAAAAGCTCACATCATGTTCATTGATTAAGTTAAAGCAATAGCATAAGCTAACCATGATTAACCCAAAAAGGTAAACAAGGGTAAGGGAGATACAGACTAGTCAATCCTTAAGTTTCAATAATGTAATGTGGGACAGTGAATTATAAAGTAAAGTAGGACATGATAGGTCTGAGGACACTTGCCTTCACCAGGTTGTTGCTCAGAGGGATCTTTGGCAACACACTCAGGAACCACGAGCTGCTCGTTGTCTAAATAAGCGAGCATACATTCAATACATTTGGAAGGTAAAAGTGAACATCACATCAAACATGTACAAATATTGGCACACAACTCAAAAAGGTATAGTATTAAGTATAGGGGAATGAGATCAAGTTATAAAATGGACTAATCCTAATTGGGGATTAATTACTCTCTAAGGGTTGAAACATAACTCAAAGGTTAAGTAATAATTACACCAAGAAAAGATTAAATTATAAGATGAACTACTCTCATTTAGGAATTTGATTATCCTTTAAATGTTATCCATAATTACATACCTAATTCTATTTATCTCATTAAGGCCTAAAGGTTAAAACAAAAATGAATCCATGTAATGCATAACACTAATATCACAAGATTAAATATACTTTACTCCTAGGATTCTCCTTTTATTTATTTCATTAAATAAATAAATCAACATATACTTTAATTCTATATTCGAAGTGTAAAAATTAAAGTATACAGATTACAGTTGGTCATATTTTATTTGAATAGAGAATAATTTTATGAACATTTTGAGAACCACTAAATTTGGAGTTCATATGAAAAAGATATGAAATAAACAAGTTTTGAAGTTTGAAATATGAAATTAGGGCTAAATATGTGATTAAATAAAAGTCCAGGGGGCTATTCTAAAGAAACCAGGGACCTATGCGCTAAAACAGAGGACGACAGGTTGATTTCCTAAAACCAGGGGGCTCTTAAGCAAAACTCACACGCGAAGGGGTACGGGGTAATCTCGGCCATCGGATCAGAGATCAGCGGCCTAGATTAGATCGCGCGGGCGCACAGACGCGGCTGACAAGCGGGGCCAGGGCGTCAGCGGGCCAGGGCGAGCTGACTAGCTGGGCCCAGAGGCAGAGACGCGGGGGAGGTGGAAGGGATAGAGGCGGTTGGATCCAGATCAGAGGGCTGGGATTAGATCTACTCAGGTTAAGTCTAAACCATTCGATCTTGGACAGACAACCGAGATCTAACGACCAGGGGCTGACTTGGGCGCGGTGGTGCCGCTCGGTCCCGTGGGGCACCGGAGGCTCGGGGTTTAGCCTGGGCACGAACAGGGCGGTCTGGCGGGTTCAACCATGGCCTTCACGCCGGCGCAAGGGCACCAGAGGGCGCAGACCACGGCAAGGCAGGCTAATGGCGGCGCTGGATTGCTCCGGCGAGCAATCGCGCGAGCAACAGAGCGGGGATGACCAAATTAAGGGCACGGGTGGGTTACTCACCTTGAGTGCGAACTCCGGAGCGCGTGGAGGACGACGAAGGTGCGGTGGAACCTCGGGTTGACGGCGGCGAGGCTTCGGCTACGCAAAAACTGCACCGGTGAGCGTGGACCCGATGCAGCAGGGAGGGAGAGGGCACACCGAAGGGTGTCCTGAGCAGCTGACAGAAAGGCGAAGCTCACTGTGGCAATGGACGGGGCACGGGCGTGACGGCGGCCACGGAACAGGCAGTGATCGTCAGCGGGCGGTGGCGGAGCTCTCTGCTCGCATGGGCAGAGCGAGAGAGAGAGCGAGAGGGTTTGGCAGAGGACGCAAATGAGAGAGGGGAGGTGGGCGAGCAGGGCGCGGGGCTCAAAAGGGGTGCGGGCGCACAGACATGGCCGGAGAACACGCGGACGTGGGTGTAACGCCCCGAATTTGAGAGTTGAATTTTTTCTTTCTCCAGCACTCACCAAATTCGGGCGTTACCTTTCCTCTTTATTTTTCTCCTCGCCAAGCCTTGTTCATTTTCAAAGTTCTAGCAAGATTTAGCTCGAGACCTTGTGTAAGTAAAGCCTAGAAATATTTTTTTGTTTGTTGCACCATGCCGGTCCATGCATTTGTTTTGGTTGAGTGAATTTGTGAAATCATTCATTTATAAAATAGATTAGAAAAGGGGAAAACCCTTTTTTTCTTCTCTCCCTCCCCCTCCCCTCACGGCTGTCACACCCGGGTTTCGGGGCACCAAGACCCGGGCGCGAACATAATCACCAGGTGTGCTGGGACCAAGTCTCACACATATGATGAATCATGGCACATGATCGAATGTCACAACTTTACTATATAATAGGAGTTCTATACAAAATAAATAAATAATTACATTATAAGGAGACAACGGTCCAGCAACCCAAAGTTGACTGGGAGACGACGACCTAGACCTCTCACGAACTCGTCATAGCATCCTCCAAGCGCCTCATCCTGTGGTACCTGTTCTTGACCTGTGGGGGGTGTGAGACAGCAAGAGTGAGCTCACATACGTTCATAGCTCAACAAGTTGTGGGGAATAATGTGCATGAACTCGCCAAAGGTGGGAGCTCACGTGAAGTGTAAGGCTTACCAAAGAGGATGGTTGAAGCTGAGCATTGCTTTTAAAGTTGGTCAAAATTTTATTAGCAATTACTAAGTATAAGTAAATACCAACCCAATTAAGTAGTAGAACAAAAGTAACAACCTCACCTGCGATGCAATGCATATGACAAATTGAATTTAAGTTCCATAATTTAATCACGTGAGTGTCCGAGCTGCTCATGACCGTGAGTACGGCTAGTATACCAGTTTTACACTCTGCAGAGGTTGCGCATCTTTACCCACAAGTCATGTTACCCATCTGCCAAGAGACAGCCAATCCCATACACCTCTACCGAGGAGGCGAGGCAGGGTAACACTACAAGGCCTTTACAAAGTTCCACTAGCTTCAGAAAACTCGCTACAGTTTATAGGAAGCTCCAGTGCAGGAATCCCTCGCCTGACCGCCATTGCAGCAAAATCAATCGAGGAACTCCCTACACTGACCACTCCCCTACTGCCCTTGCCCCTTTCGGGTAAGGTAGTCTTCCACTAGCCTTCCTAGTTAGTTAGCCAAGAGCGTCCATTAAACCCATGTGGTAGCACTGTTTTCCCGGGTGGTTCTCCATGTTCCCATTAACATAATGATCTTAACATGAACAGTAAATAATAAATAGATAATAAAAATATAATCGTGAACAATGTGTATCTTCATACCCAAAACCACATAAAGCAATAGCATGTACTACCCAAAAAGTTCAGTGGTAATCAATGTATAAAGATAGTCAAATCCAGGGTAACCTATTGGGTCCCATCAAAATTAATCTATGCAGATCATTATGATTAATAAGAACATGAGTGGGTAAAAAGAAGTGATCAAGGGCACAACTTGCCTGTCACTTGAGATTCCAGGTACCAACTTGCTTCATCAGATGACACGTGTCCTCACTGCTAAACGTAGAAATACAGGCAAACATGATATAGGCAAAATTAACATCACACCAAACATAAGAATAAACTGCGTAATAATATTCTACACGTCGCTACGAGATCGTAGGAACTAGAATCACTAAATTTGGTTCTACGGTTATCAAAATATGAATTTTCGAAGTTATTGCGTACCTACAATAGCATAACTCATGTGAATAATTTTAGTTCATGTTTCATGGCCAAACAAATTTACTAAGTGGTAAACAATATTAAAACAAAATTAATGTCTCTGGAATGGACCAATTTGGAGCTAAAATGAATTAAATATGAATTTCCCAAGTTTCTGCAATTATTTCTAAACAAAAAATCATTTTCTGAATTGTTTTATTGCCTTTATTCTCTGATTGGACTGGGGATACTATTCTGCAAAAGACCAGGGGCTGATCCGCTCTAATCTTCCTATACCCGGGGATGGCGAGCTGATTCATAGGAAGTCGAAGGGCTCTTTAGCAAAGTTAACGAGGCCGAAAGGGTATTAAGGGATATCGACCGCCAGATCAGAACCAACGGCCAAGATCAAATCGCCATGACTCTGAACGGGTACGCGATACCAATCGTCCGATCAGATCAAACGGTTAGGAGCGCCCCACGCCTTGATCTAATCTGCGATCGCATATCATTCCATCGATGGTCCAGAACGAATCAAGCCGACGCGATACCTTATTTCTAATCTCATCTGTTGAAATGGGATGGAACGGCCACGGTGTTTTCTCCCTTCCTTGCACAACGGTGCGCGGCGGCGCCGCCCAAAACCATGGCAGAGCTTCGTCGGCGAAGCACGCACCCCACGGTTTGGTGTTCTACATCTCAAGCAGACATGCGCTAAACGAAGTGCAGAGGGAAGCGAATCAACGACATAGGAGCAGAACAGCGATGGTGGCGTAGGGAGTCCTTACTGCGGCAAAGCTCGGCGGCTTTCTTCCTCAACGGCGAGGAATTCCTGATACTACGGTCGATGAAGCCACACAGAAAAACCAGGATTATGTGCAGGAGGCCCAGTAGACTAGCCCTGACCGCATGCCAATCCTAGAGCCGCGCCGCCGGTGAGATGCCCATGCGGCGACCAGGATCTTCTCTCGCCCCGCTCCGCTCTGTACTGGTGTCCCCATCAAATCCCGGCACGACATGGGGGTCCAAGGGGGCGGCTCAGCCTTTATAGCACGACGATGGATCGGATTCTGAAATCAGCGCCGATTTGAGGGGGATCGGTTGGAGGAGCACGAGGTGCGCGCGACCCGTAGAATCCGTGCTGCCGGTCCGGTGTCCAGAGGTTGAAGGGAGCACAGATGCGGCGGACCTACACGTCAGCGCAACAGCGACCGAGTTGGAGGGGAGGCGCGATTGGGCCCACGGTGTCACATGACCGAGGATCCAGGAGTGCGGTGCGCCCAGAGGAGAAGTCACAACGGGAGGAAGAAGACACTACTGACAGATGGGGCCCACATGGTAGCCACTAGGGACGCGCGGCAGGAAGGGGATGTGGGCTGCATGGGTGCACGGTAATGGGCCTGGTGAGAGGATTCAGCCCAAACGCCTAGGAGTAGTCCTCTTACTTCCTTTTTTTTAAAAAAATATTTTCTGTTTTCTTTTGTGTTTTAGTTTTCAACTTGCTATCAAACTTCACACTTAAATGCACGAACAGAGGTCCGACATGGGAAGCTAATATTTTAAATGTATTTATTAATTACTTTATTAATTTATTAGGCAATGTTTTACGTATGAACTATATATTACTCTTTATAGGAAATAGTATTTTGACTGTGTGATAGAAGTGTAAGTTTCTTCAAAAGTGATTATCCATCAATCATTTAGTTTGAAGGAACTTAACACATACCTTTCACCAAGGTTTAATTTAGTTCACGCCACACACAAATAATTTATATTAAGATAATACTCTTTCAAATGTATGGTCCAACTAAAGGCACATTCGAAAATTCATTGTTTTACTACTTATTTTTTTTATCTTGCTATTTTTCTCTTACACCGATTTTTTGGGCTTTACAAATCCTACCCCCCTTAACAGAAATCTCGTCCTCGAGATTTGTTAGAAGAAGGGATACAAATGAATTGGTTTGTGATTTTAGCTTTTAATTTTTTTATTAGATCAAGAATGAAGGGTATTTTCTTTCATAATCATTGGTGGGTAATTAGGAGAGCATGGGTATACGTAGGTACAATAATATATTATGTAGGATAAAATGTGGGTAGGTCAGGGCAAGAATAGCTCGGGGCAAGACAGTTTATGGTGAGAAAGGACTCCTTGTTGGGTGGTAATGCACCTGAAGATCGAGTTCGACTTCCTCTCCTTCCTTGATGAGGTTGATCTTTTCCTTCTTGAGCTTTGGTGTCTCCTTCCGAGTTTGGGACAAGAGGTTTAGTAGATGGCTATGAGATTTAGTCAGAATCTGGTTTGGTTGTTTTTCCTTCTGAATGATTTGGATAGGTTAAGTAATCTATTATGTAGGTCAAGTTGTTGGATATAGTCGAGTTGATCTAAGTCACCAATTTAGGCGAAGGTGAATTAGGAGTATGGCCTTATCTTTTGTACCAGTATTGACTAACTTGTTTAGGTAACTCCCTTAAGATTGGATCATATTAGATTAGATCACATTAGATTAGATGGGATCAAGATTAAATTGATATCACTAGTTTAGACTACATAAGATCTATTTAATTTATTTTGGATTAGATCCTGGTTGTTACTTTAGGATGAGATAAGTACAGTGGTTAGGGTAAGATGATTCCTTCAAGATAAGATGAATCTATTAAGATAAGAGAGAATCTTTTAAGATAAGATGGATCTATGAGTGTAGGGTAGAATCTTTTTAAGATGAGATGGATCTATTTGATATATTCTAGTGGGGAATATTCTTAGTTGATCTAGTTTATCTTATAAATATATCTAGTTTAATAGATCCATTTTAATAGGAATTATTCTGTGTTGTCTATTTTGTAAATATTTTTCCCTTATGTCTAGGTGTATATGTAGATGTAATTGTGTACATTACTCCACAAACCATCACACTCAATCAAAGATCCAAATCAGACAAGTATCATAAGAACAAGTATTCAAGCATATAGATACAAAAAATAGTTTTGTTTTTGTTCCTGATATTAGGTCTCCTAGTCCTAAAAATGACTTACGGGATTTCAAAGTGTGAAATCCACATTTGTCTTTAGAAGTGAAAAGGTAAGAACAATCAGAGTAAAGCGGAAATAGATAAGAAAAGATTAAGAAAAGTTTAGAAAAGAATCAGAGTAGCGAAGGTAAGTAGACAATGGTTGTCCAGTTCTATCTAGGTTACGTCCTACAGTCAACATTCCTCTGATACCACTTCTATCACACCCGGGTTTTGGGACACCAAGACCCGAGTGCGAACATAATCACCAGGTGTGCTGGGACCAAGTCTCACACATATGATGAATCATGGCACAGGATCGAATGTCACAACTTTACTATATAATAGGAGTTCTATACAAAATACATAAATAATTACATTATAAGGAGACAACGGTCCAGCAACCCAAAGTTGACTAGGAGACGATGGCCTAGACCTCTCACAAACTCGTCATAGCATCCTCCAAGCGCCTCATCCTGTGGTACCTGTTCTTGACCTGTGGGGGGGTGACATAGCAAAAGTGAGCTCACATACGTTCATAGCTCAACAAGTTGTGGGGTATAATGTGCATGAACTCGCCAAAGGTCGGAGCTCACGTGAAGTGTAAGGCTTACCAAAGAGGATGGTTGAAGCTGAGCATTGCTTTTAAAGTTGGTCAAAATTTTATTAGCAATTACTAAGTATAAGTAAATACCAACCCAATTAAGTAGTAGAACAAAAGTAACAACCTCACCTGCGATGCAATGCATATGACAAATTAAATTTAAGTTCCATAATTTAATCATGTGAGTGTCCGAGCTGCTCATGACCGTGAACACGGCTAGTATACCAGTTTTACACTCTGCAGAGGTTGCACATCTTTACCCACAAGTCATGTTACCCATCTGCCAAGAGATGGCCAATCCCATACACCTCTACCGAGGAGGCGAGGCAGGGTAACACTACGAGGCCTTTACAAAGTTCCACTAGCTTCAGAAAACCCGCTACAGTTTATAGGAAGCTCCAGTGCAGGAATCCCTCGCCTGACCGCCATCGCAGCAAAATCAACCGAGGAACTCCCTACACTGACCACTCCCCTACTGCCCTTGCCCCTTTCGGGTAAGGTAGTCTTCCACTAGCTTTCCTAGTTAGTTAGCCAAGGGCGTCCATTAAACCCTTGTGGTAGCACTATTTTCCCGGGTGGTTCTCCATGTTCCCATTAACATAATGATCTTAACATGAACAGTAAATAATAAACAGATAATAAAAATATAATTGTGAACAATGTGTATCTTCATACCCAAAACCACATAAAGCAATAGCATGTACTACCCAAAAAGTTCAGTGGTAATCAAGGTATAAAGATAGTCAAATCTAGGGTAACCTATTGGGTCCCATCAAAATTAATCTATGCAGATCATTATGATTAATAAGAACATGACTGGGTAAAAAGAAGTGATAAAGGGCACAACTTGCCTGGCACTTGAGATTCCAGGTACCAACTTGCTTCATCAGATGACACGTGTCCTCACTGCTAAACGTAGCAATACAGGCAAACATGATATAGGCAAAATTAACATCACACCAAACATAAGAATAAACTGCGTAATAATATTCTACACGTCGCTATGAGATCGTAGGAACTAGAATCAATAAATTTGGTTCTACGGTTATCAAAATATGAATTTCCAAAGTTATTGCGTACCTACAATAGCATAACTCATGTGAATAATTTTAGTTCATGTTTCATGGCCAAACAAATTTACTAAGTGGTAAACAATATTAAAACAAAATTAATGTCTCCGGAATGGCCAAACAAAAAATCATTTTCTGAATTGTTTTATTGCCTTTATTCTCTGATTGGACTGGGGACACTATTCTACAAAAGACCAGGGGCTGATCCGCTCTAATCTTCCTATACCCGGGGATGGCGAGCTGATTCATAGGAAGTCGAAGGGCTCTTTAGCAAAGTTGACGAGGCCAAAAGGGTATTAAGGGATATCGACCGCCAGATCAGAACCAACGGCCAAGATCAAATCGCCATGACTCCGAACGGGTACGCGATAACAATCGTCCGATCAGATCAAACGGTTAGGAGCGCCCCACGCCTTGATCTAATCTGCGATCGCATATCATGCCATCGACGGTCCAGAACGAATCAGGCCGACGCGATACCTTATTTCTAATCTCATCTGTTCAAATGGGATCGAACGACCAGGGTGTTTTCTCCCTTCCTTGCACAACGACGCGCGGCGGCGCCGCCCAGAACCATGGCGGAGCTTCGTCGGTGAAGCAGGCACCCCACGTTCTGGTGTTCTACATCTCAAGCAGACAGGCGCTAGACGAAGTGCAGAGGGAAGCAAATCAACGACATATGAGCAGAACAGCGATGGTGGCGTAGGGAGTCCTTACTGCGGCAAAGCGCGGCGGCTTTCTTCCTCAACGACGAGGAATTCACGATACCACGGTCGATGAAGCCACACAGAAAAACCAGGATTATGTGCAGGAGGCCCAGTAGAATAGCCCTGACCGCATGCCAATCCTAGAGCCGCGCCGCTGGTGAGATGCCCATGCGGCGGCCAGGATCTTCTCTCGCCCCGCTCCGCTCTGTACTGGTGTCCCCATCAAATCCCGGCACGGCATGGGGGGTCCAAGGGGGCGGCTCGGCCTTTATAGCACGGCGATGGATCGGATTCCGAAATCAGCGCCGATTTAGGGGGGGGTCGGTTGGAGGAGCACGAGGTGCGCGCGACCCGCGGAATCCGTGCTGCCGGTCTGGTGTCCGGAGGTTGAAGGGAGCACTGACGCGGGGGACCTACATGTCAGCGCAATAGCGACCGAGTTGGAGGGGAGGCGCGATTGGGCCCATGGTGTCACATGACCGAGGATCCAGGAGTGCGGTGCGCCCAGAGGAGAAGTCACAACAGGAGGAAGAAGACACTACTGACAGATGGGGCCCACATGGTTGAGAGCACCTAGAGGGGGGGGGGGGGTGAATTGGTGATCCTGTAACACTTGAAACTTAAGCCACAAAAACTTGATTAAATGTTAGCACAATAATCGCCAAGTGGCTAGAGAGGAGTATCAACAAAACACAATAACCACAAGAGATCAATTACAGAGATGGCACAGTGGTTTATCCCGTGGTTCGGCCAAGACCAACGCTTGCCTACTCCACGTTGTGGCGTCCCAACGGACGAGGGTTGCAATCAACCCCTCTCAAGCGGTCCAAAGACCCACTTGAATACCACGGTGTTTTGCTTGCTTTACTATATCTCGTTTGCGAGGAATCTCCACACTTTGGAGCCTCTCGCCCTTACAAAGATGTTCACAGAGAAGCACGGAGTAAGGGAGGAATTAGCAACTCACACAAGACACAAAGATGACAGCAAATACGCACACACAAGACCCAGACTTAAGCTCAAAAGACTAGCACACTAGAACGGAGCTCAAATCACTAGAATGTCGAACAAGTGCGCAAGAATGGAGTGTGAGTGATCAAGAGTGCTCAAGGAATGCTTGGTATTCTTCTCCATGCACCTAGGGGTCCCTTTTATAGCCCCAAGGTAGCTAGGAGCCGTTGAGAGCAATCCGGGAAGGCAATTCTTGCCTTCTGTCGCCTGGCGCACCGGACAGTCCGGTGCACCACCGGACACTGTCCGGTGCGGATTTCCTTCCTTATTTGGCGAAGCCGACCGTTGACAGCCTTGGAGCCGTTGGTGCACCGGACACTGTCCGGTGCACACCGGACAGTCCGGTGCCCCCTCCCGACCGTTGGCTCGGCCACATGTCTCGCGCAGATCGCGCAGCCGACCGTTGGCCCGGCCGACCGTTGGCTCACCGGACAGTCCGGTGCACACCGGACAGTCCGGTGAATTATAGCCGTACGCCGTTAATTCATTCCCGAGAGCGGCAAGTTCGCCTGAGCCAGCCTAGCGCACCGGACACTGTCCGGTGCATCACCGGACAGTCCGGTGCACCCAGACTGCGCTGACCTTGGCTGAGCTTAGCCATTTCTGCTCCAATTCAATCTTTCCTGTTTCGAGCACTTAGACACAATACATTAGTCCATAAAACAATGTACTAAGTCTAGAAACATACCTTTTGACATGATTTGCACTTTGTCCACCACTTTGCATAGATTAACACAAAAGCACTTGTGTTGGCACTCAATCACCAAAATACTTAGAAATGGCCCAAGGGCACATTTCCCTTTCAATCTCCCCCTTTTTGGTGATTTATGCCAACACAACATAAAGCAACTAGACCAAGTGCAATATCACTGCAAATGAGAACTCAAAATTGTTTTGATTCATATTTGGCATATATGGATCACTCTTTGCCACCACTTGGTTTGTTTTTGCAAATCAAACTCAAATTTCTATCTCTAAGTCAAACACACATGTTAAGACCTGACGAGAGTCATTCCAAGAGAAATTGATTCAAGATTTCAAAAACTCCCCTTTTTCCCATAATCAACACTTCTCCCCACAAGAAACCAACTTTTGAGAAGAACAAGAGAGACAATAAAAGAGTTTTGACGAACCAAAGGCTCTATTCTACTATTTTCAAAATCTCTCAAGTGGTAGCTGATCCATTTGTTTGTTGCTTTGGCCTTTATTTTCTCCCCCTTTGGCATCAAGCACCAAAACGGGATCAATCTTGGCCCTTTAACCCCATTGCCTCGCCAAAATCTTCAACTAAGAGTAAAAGGCAATAAGATCATAAAGATGAACTTGGAATAAGTTACCCTCTCATCGGAGTGCAGTGGAAGTCTTGCATGGTCCAAATCCACCTTTTCCCTTTCAATCTTCCTTCAAGACTAAATCAAGCAAACTCAAGCACATGGTTAGTCTCAAAGGGTCAAGTTGTAACACATCTCCCCCTAAATATGTGCATCACTTTGCAACGGACTTGTGAGGTCCGGAGAGTGCTTGTACAACTTGAGCACCATAAGTAAGCAACAAAATGCATAAGGAACATGATCAAAGGCATAAACACATGCATGCTATAAATCAATCCAAGTTCCGCGAATCTAAGACATTTAGCTCACTACGCAACTTGCAAAAGGTCTGCTCATCTAAAGGCTTGGTAAAGATATTGGCTAGCTGGTTCTCGGAGCTAACATGAAACACTTTGATATCTCCCTTTTGCTGGTGGTCTCTCAAAAAGTGATGCCGGATGTCTATGTGCTTTGTGCGGCTGTGCTCAACAGGATTATCCGTCATGCGGATAGCACTCTCATTATCACATAGGGGTGGGACTTTGCTCAAATTGTAGCCAAAGTCCCTGAGGGTTTGCCTCATCCAAAGTAGTTGCGCGCAACACTGTCCTGTGGCAACGTACTCGGCCTCAGCGGTGGATAGGGCAACGGAGGTTTGTTTCTTAGAACTCCATGACACCAGGGACCTTCCTAAGAATTGGCACGTCCCCGATGTACTCTTCCTATCGACCTTACATCCAGCATAGTCGAAATCCGAATATCCAATCAAGTCAAAGGTAGACCCCTTTGGATACCAGATCCCGAAGCAAGGCGTAGCGACTAAATATCTAAGAATTCGCTTCACAGCCACTAAGTGACACTCCCTTGGATCGGATTGAAATCTAGCACACATGCATACGCTAAGCATAATATCCGGTCTACTAGCATGTAAATAAAGCAAAGAACCTATCATTGACCGGTATGCCTTTTGATCAACGGACTTACCTCCTTTGTTGAGGTCGGTGTGTCCGTTGGTTCCCATCGGCGTCTTTGCGGGCTTGGCGTCCTTCATCCCAAACCGCTTTAGCAAGTCTTGCGTGTACTTCGTTTGGGAGATGAAGGTGCCATCCTTGAGTTGCTTCACTTGGAACCCATGGAAGTAGTTCAACTCGCCCATCATCGACATCTCGAATTTCTGCGTCATCACCCTGCTAAACTCTTCACAAGACTTTTGATTAGTAGAACCAAATATTATATCATCGACATAAATTTGGCACACAAAAAGATCACCATCGCAAGTCTTAGTGAAAAGAGTTGGATCGACTTTTCCAACCTTGAAAGCATTAGCAATTAAAAAGTCTCTAAGGCATTCATACCATGCTCTTGGGGTTTGCTTAAGTCCATAGAGCGCCTTAGAGAGCTTACACACGTGGTTGAGGTACCGTTCATCCTCGAAGCCAGGGGGTTGCTCCACGTACACCTCCTCCTTGATTGGCCCGTTGAGGAAAGCGCTCTTCACATCCATTTGGAACAACCTGAAAGAATGGTGAGCGGCATATGCTAGCAAAATACGAATGGACTCTAGCCTAGCCACAGGAGCAAAAGTCTCCTCAAAGTCCAAACCTGCGACTTAGGCATGACCTTTTGCCACAAGTCGTGCCTTGTTCCTTGTCACCACCCCGTGCTCGTCTTGTTTGTTGCGGAACACTCACTTGGTTCCCACAACATTTTGCTTGGGACGAGGCACCAGTGTCCAAACTTCATTTCTTTTGAAGTTGTTGAGCTCCTCCTGCATGGCCAACACCCAGTCCGGATCTAGCAAGGCCTCTTCTACCCTGAAAGGCTCAATAGAAGAGACAAAGGAGTAATGCTCACAAAAATTAACTAATCGAGATCGAGTAGTTACTCCCTTGCTAATATCACCCAAAATTTGGTCGACGGGATGATCCCTTTGAATCATTGCTCGAACTTGGGTTGGAGGTGCCTGAGGTGCTTCTTCCTCTTCAACTTGAACATCCTATGCTCCCTCTTGATCATGCGCCTCTACTTGAGGTACCTGTTTGTCATCTTGGGTTGGGGGATGCACCATTGTTGAGGAAGAAGGTTGATCTTGCTCCAAATGTTCCTGTGGTCGCACATCGCCAATTGCCATGGTGCGCATAGCGGCCGTTGGAACGTCTTCTTCATCTACATCATCAAGATCAACAACTTGCTCTCTTGGAGAGCCATTAGTCTCATAAAATACAACGTCGCTAGAGACTTCAACCAAACCCGATGATTTGTTGAAGACCCTATACGCCTTTGTATTTGAGTCATAACCTAATAAAAACCCTTCTACAGCTTTGGGAGCAAATTTAGAAGTTCTACCTTTCTTCACAAGGATATAACACTTGCTCCCAAATACACGAAAATAAGACACATTGGGTTTGTTACCAGTTAGCAGCTCATATGACGTCTTCTTGAGGAGGCGGTGAAGGTAGACCCTGTTGATGGCGTGGCAAGCCGTGTTCACGGCTTCCGACCAAAATCGCTCGGGGGTCTTGACCTCTCCAAGCATCGTCCTTGCCATATCTATGAGCGTCCTGTTCTTCCTCTCTACCACACCATTTTGTTGTGGTGTGTAGGGAGCGGAGAACTCGTGCTTGATCCCTTCCTCCTCAAGGAACTCCTCCACTTGAAGGTTCTTAAACTCGGACCCGTTGTCGCTCCTTATCTTTTTCACCTTGAGCTCAAACTCATTTTGAGCTCTTGAGAAAGCGCTTGAGGGTCCTGTCACACCCGGGTTTTAGGGGTCCAAAACCCGGGCGCAAACATAATCACCAGGTGTGCTGGGACCAAGTCTCACACATATGATGAATCATGGCACAGGATCGAATGTCACATCTTTACTACATAACAGGAGTTCTATACAAAATAAATAAGTAATTACATTATAAGGAGACAACGGTCCAGCAACCCAAAGTTGACTGGGAGACGACGACCTAGATCTCTCACGAACTCATCGCAGCATCCTCCAAGCGCTTCATCCTGTGGTACCTGTTCTTGACCTGTGGGGGGGTGTGAGACAGCAAGAGTGAGCTCACATACGTTCATCGCTCAACAAGTTGTGGGGAATAATGTGCATGAACTCGCCAAAGGTGGGAGCTCACGTGAAGTGTAAGGCTTACCAAAGAGGATGGTTAGAGCTGAGCATTGCTTTTAAAGTTGGTCAAAATTTTATTAGCAATTACTAAGTATAAGTAAATACCAACCCAATTAAGTAGTAGACACAAAAGTAACAACCTCACCTGCGATGCAATGCATATGACAAATTGAGTTTAAGTTCCATAATTTAATCATGTGAGTGTCCGAGCTGCTCATGACCGTGAGCACGGCTAGTATACCAGTTTTACACTCTGCAGAGGTTGCGCATCTTTACCCACAAGTCATGTTACCCATCTGCCAAGGGATCGTGACTTCCCATACACCTCTACCGAGGAGGCGAGGCAGGGTAACACTACGAGGCCTTTACAAAGTTCCACTAGCTTCAGAAAACCCGCTACAGTTTATAGGAAGCTCCAATGCAGGAATCCCTTGCAGGACCGCCATCGCAGCAAAATCCTCCCGAGGGCCTCCCTACACTGACCACTCCCCTACTGCCCTTGCCCCTTTCGGGTAAGGTAGTCTTCCACTAGCTTTCCTAATTAATCGGCCAAGGGCGTCCCATTAAACCCTTGTGGTAGCACTGTTTTCCCGGGTGGTTCTCCATGTTCCAATTAACATAATGATCTTATCATGAACAGTACATAACAATTGATAATAAAAGTGTAATCATGAATAATGTATCTCCATACCCAAAACCACATATAGCACTAGCAAGTACTACCCAGAAAGTTTAGTGGTAAACAAGGTATAAAGATAAACAAACTAGGGTATCCTATTGGGACCCATCAAAATTAACCTATGCAGATCATTATGATTAATTAGAACATGTGTGGGTAAAAAGAAGTGATCAAGGGCACAACTTGCCTGGCACTTGAGATTCCAGGTACCAACTTGCTCTTCAGATAACACGTGTCCTCGCTCTAGTCGTAGCAATACAAACAAACATTGTATAGGCAAAATTAACATTACACCAAGCATGTAAATAAAATACACAGTAATAATCTAGACATTAAAATAAGATCACAGGAACTGGAATCATTAAATTTGGGGTTATAGATTTTAAGTTATGGATTTTCTAATGTTTTATGTGCTTAATACAAGATTAAGTGAAAGAAAAATTTTAATGTGTTTGTCATGTCAGAACAGAGGCACTAATGGGTAGACAATATTATTACAAAAATTTAGGAACTGGAATGAGTTAATTCTGAGTTAGAATGAATTAAATATGAATTAAACAAGTTTATGAATTTATTTTTGTACTAAAAATCAATTTCCCTATTTATTTCTCTGGTTTTATAATTCCCTGGAGTGGGCGTCAATTTCTGGTAAGCGCAGGGGCCAACGTGCAAGTATTCTTAAGACTCTGAGCGCCACTGGTGAGGACGGCGGGTTAATTTCAATTAACTACAGGGTCTCTTATGCAAAATGGCCTGCCCGAAGGGGTATCGTTGCTTTTCGGCCGTCCGATCAGAAACGAACGGCCCAGATTTGCTCTGATAAAAATCCGAACCGGTACGTAATCTTAACCGTTGGATCATAGATCCACGGATCAAAACCCCACACGCCCACATCTAATCCCAACCGCTTACTAGAGGATCGACGGTCCGGATCGGATCTCCGAGCCGCCATCTACCGCATCTATCTTTGGCCCACGATCGAGATCCCACGGTCAAGATCGCCCCCACCCTTCGTCATGGATCCGATGGCTCACGAGCTTCTTCTCCACGCGAATACCAGGTCCGGCAGCACCGTTCCCCCCCTACGGCGGACGCCATAGCCAGACCACCCATTCACCGCTCCCGGGCATGAAATTCTAATCTGAGGTACGCTACGCGCAGATAAGATGTAGGAGAATAGGATGAAGGCTCCATACCGGGGTTCGCAGGCAACGGAGGAGGCGGTCCACGACAGCGTGCGGATCCAGGCCGAGCACCACACCGGTGAGGAATCGCCAAGCGTCGGAGACCCCATCTCACCCCAGTTGACCACGATCTTCTTCGCGGGAACCAGACGGGGCTCCCAGACCCGTTCCCGGATCCAAACGGTGGCACACCACGGCCCCACCCGTGGCGGCAGTGTTTTTATCTTATGCGGCTCCATCAATGGCTACGGGAGCGCTGGTTCTTATATGCCCAAGAGCCCCGACCGAGTTATGGACTCCGATGAAGCTCGCCCGGAGATCCCGCGAGACCGGTTGGATATGCCCAAGGGAAAGGGCAAGGCGTCTGCACTAATCCTGCGTTGAACGCATGCGCTCCCGAGATCTCCTCGGTTTGTTGCGGTGGAGACCAGGTCGACGAAGGAGGCGGGTCTGCCAACACGGTCCCACACGACGGTGAAACAACAGTCGTGGCCGAGCAGGGGAAGGAAACAGCGGTTGGTGGGCTAGCTGCGTGGAGTTTGGAGATGGGCCGAGCAGAGAAGAAGCGGCCCAGGCGCTATCCTTCTCCTTTTTTTTATTTTCTGATTTTCCCCTTTTTTTTTCCTATTTCAAACCTCAATTTGATTTCAATTCTTGTGGCGAATTTGTACTCGAATTTTGAATGTATGGTTTGAACATATTATTTGGATTATATTCATTTTGTTTACAAATTTATTTTATATTCTATGGTCTTTTCTCCCTTCCTTCCCTATTTTCAACCCAAGTCTAAATTTAGGTTTTACTTCAAATCCTCTTCTCATTATTATTATATTTTAATTCATATTATTGCTATTCCTATTATCATTACCACTGTAGACAAATGCACAAACCAATAAACACCAGCATGATGCATGATTTAATTGTATTTATATTCTTATTAATCATTTATTTTCAAATGAAGTGTTCACATGTGATGATAAATGGGAAAAAAACACATATAAAGGAAAGGAAATTCTCCTTTTATTTCTTTTACAAAATGGGTATTACAAATCCTACCCCCTTAAAAATAATCTCGTCCTCGAGATTTGTAAGAGGATGTAGTAGAAATTGTTTGTAGGTTATGGGTTAGTTTCTAATTGATTTTAATACCAAAATTCTTCTTTTTTTTGTATATATCGCAAATTATCAGGTGATTTGGAAAGCATGGGTATATATGGGTATAGCCACTTTATTATGCAGGATAAAAGATATCTTTAAAGCATTTATAGGTTTGGGTAAGAAAGAGTAGGATAAGAAAAGACTCCATCCAAGATTGTGGCTCTTGATTCTGCTGGCGATTCAACTTGATCTTTGAAGACTTGAGTTGGTGCTTATCCTTTCTTGATGACATTGATCCTCTTCGGTCTTCGTTCTTGAAGTTGTTATCCGAATTAGGGATATGTGGTTAAGGCAGTTTCGTAGGTAAACAAAATAGGTTAGTAGGTGGTTATGAGTTAAATAAGTTTAAGCACATTTTGCTTCTAGGTCGGGTTAGGTAGGTTAGAATCTCCTGCTAGTTTAAAATCGAGGGGTTTTGCAACTATCGAATGGTTAAGGTAGTTGCATATGGCCAAGTTGGTCTGTCGTTCTTAATTTAGTGCAGGGTGAACTAAGTTAAGACATGTTCTATAGGAGTAAAGTCTAATCTATTTCATCAGTATTGTCTAACATGTTTGATAAGTCACCTTAGATTAGATCAGATCTAGGTTAGATTGGTGTGACTAGCTTGAACTAGATAAGATCTAATTAATTTGGATTGGATCATGATTGTTACTCCGAGGTGAGATAAGCAAAGTGGTTAGGATAAGATAAGATAGATTCTTTTAAGATGAGATGAATCTATTAAGGTAAGAGAATATCTTTTATGAATCTAGATATATTTTAATGGAGGATATTCTTAGTTGTCTAGTTATTTTATAAATATATTTTTTTATACCTATGTGTATATGCAGATGCAATTGTGGATATTACTCCACAACTCATCACACTCAATCAAAGATCCAAATCAAACAAGTATCATAAGAACAAACATTCAAGTTCATAGATATCTATAAAAATAGTTTTTTTTGTTCCTAAGATTAGGTCTCCTATTCTTAAAAGTCACTTTAGGCACCGGATTTCAAAGTGTGAAATCCACATTTGTCTTTAGAAAGAAAAGGTAAGAATAATCAGAGTAAAGCGGAAATAGATGAGAAAAGATTAAGAAAAGTTTAGAAAAGAATCAGAGTAGCAAAGGTAAGTAAATATTGGTTGTCCAGTTCTATCTAGGTTTCGTCCTACAGTCAACATTCCTCTGATACCACTTCTGTCACACCCGGGTTTTAGGGGTCCAAAACCCGGGCGCAAACATAATCACCAGGTGTGCTGGGACCAAGTCTCACACATATGATGAATCATGGCACAGGATCGAATGTCACATCTTTACTACATAACAGGAGTTCTATACAAAATAAATAAGTAATTACATTATAAGGAGACAACGGTCCAGCAACCCAAAGTTGACTGGGAGACGACGGCCTAGATCTCTCACGAACTCATCGCAGCATCCTCCAAGCGCTTCATCCTGTGGTACCTGTTCATGACCTGTGGGGGGGTGTGAGACAGCAAGAGTGAGCTCACATACGTTCATCGCTCAACAAGTTGTGGGGAATAATGTGCATGAACTCGCCAAAGGTGGGAGCTCACGTGAAGTGTAAGGCTTACCAAAGAGGATGGTTAGAGCTGAGCATTGCTTTTAAAGTTGGTCAAAATTTTATTAGCAATTACTAAGTATAAGTAAATACCAACCCAATTAAGTAGTAGACACAAAAGTAACAACCTCACCTGCGATGCAATGCATATGACAAATTGAGTTTAAGTTCCATAATTTAATCATGTGAGTGTCCGAGCTGCTCATGACCGTGAGCACGGCTAGTATACCAGTTTTACACTCTGCAGAGGTTGCACATCTTTACCCACAAGTCATGTTACCCATCTGCCAAGGGATCGCGACTTCCCATACACCTCTACCGAGGAGGCGAGGCAGGGTAACACTACGAGGCCTTTACAAAGTTCCACTAGCTTCAGAAAACCCGCTACAGTTTATAGGAAGCTCCAATGCAGGAATCCCTTGCAGGACCGCCATCGCAGCAAAATCCTCCCGAGGGCCTCCCTACACTGACCACTCCCCTACTGCCCTTGCCCCTTTCGGGTAAGGTAGTCTTCCACTAGCTTTCCTAATTAATCGGCCAAGGGCGTCCCATTAAACCCTTGTGGTAGCACTGTTTTCCCGGGTGGTTCTCCATGTTCCAATTAACATAATGATCTTATCATGAACAGTACATAACAATTGATAATAAAAGTGTAATCATGAATAATGTATCTCCATACCCAAAACCACATATAGCACTAGCAAGTACTACCCAGAAAGTTTAGTGGTAAACAAGGTATAAAGATAAACAAACTAGGGTATCCTATTGGGACCCATCAAAATTAACCTATGCAGATCATTATGATTAATTAGAACATGAGTGGGTAAAAAGAAGTGATCAAGGGCACAACTTGCCTGGCACTTGAGATTCCAGGTACCAACTTGCTCTTCAGATAACACGTGTCCTCGCTCTAGTCGTAGCAATACAAACAAACATTGTATAGGCAAAATTAACATTACACCAAGCATGTAAATAAAATACACAGTAATAATCTAGACATTAAAATAAGATCACAGGAACTGGAATCATTAAATTTGGGGTTATAGATTTTAAGTTATGGATTTTCTAATGTTTTATGTGCTTAATACAAGATTAAGTGAAAGAAAAATTTTAATGTGTTTGTCATGTCAGAACAGAGGCACTAATGGGTAGACAATATTATTACAAAAATTTAGGAACTGGAATGAGTTAATTCTGAGTTAGAATGAATTAAATATGAATTAAACAAGTTTATGAATTTATTTTTGTACTAAAAATCAATTTCCCTATTTATTTCTCTGGTTTTATAATTCCCTGGAGTGGGCGTCAATTTCTGGTAAGCGCAGGGGCCAACGTGCAAGTATTCTTAAGACTCTGAGCGCCACTGGTGAGGACGGCGGGTTAATTTCAATTAACTACAGGGTCTCTTATGCAAAATGGCCTGCCCGAAGGGGTATCGTTGCTTTTCGGCCGTCCGATCAGAAACGAACGGCCCAGATTTGCTCTGATAAAAATCCGAACCGGTACGTAATCTTAACCGTTGGATCATAGATCCACGGATCAAAACCCCACACGCCCACATCTAATCCCAACCGCTTACTAGAGGATCGACGGTCCGGATCGGATCTCCGAGCCGCCATCTACCGCATCTATCTTTGGCCCACGATCGAGATCCCACGGTCAAGATCGCCCCCACCCTTCGTCATGGATCCGATGGCTCACGAGCTTCTTCTCCACGCGAATACCAGGTCCGGCAGCACCGTTCCCCCCCTACGGCGGACGCCATAGCCAGACCACCCATTCACCGCTCCCGGGCACGAAATTCTAATCTGAGGTACGCTACGCGCAGATAAGATGTAGGAGAATAGGATGAAGGCTCCATACCGGGGTTCGCAGGCAACGGAGGAGGCGGTCCACGACAGCGTGCGGATCCAGGCCGAGCACCACACCGGTGAGGAATCGCCAAGCGTCGGAGACCCCATCTCACCCCAGTTGACCACGATCTTCTTCGCGGGAACCAGACGGGGCTCCCAGACCCGTTCCCGGATCCAAACGGTGGCACACCACGGCCCCACCCGTGGCGGCAGTGTTTTTATCTTATGCGGCTCCATCAATGGCTACGGGAGCGCTGGTTCTTATATGCCCAAGAGCCCCGACCGAGTTATGGACTCCGATGAAGCTCGCCCGGAGATCCCGCGAGACCGGTTGGATATGCCCAAGGGAAAGGGCAAGGCGTCTGCACTAATCCCGCGTTGAACGCATGCGCTCCTGAGATCTCCTCGGTTTGTTGCGGTGGAGACCAGGTCGACGAAGGAGGCGGGTCTGCCAACACGGTCCCACACGGCGGTGAAACAACAGTCGTGGCCGAGCAGGGGAAGGAAACAGCGGTTGGTGGGCTAGCTGCGTGGAGTTTGGAGATGGGCCGAGCAGAGAAGAAGCGGCCCAGGCGCTATCCTTCTCCTTTTTTTATTTTCTGATTTTTCCCCCTTTTTTTTCCTATTTCAAACCTCAATTTGATTTCAATTCTTGTGGCGAATTTGTACTCGAATTTTGAATGTATGGTTTGAACATATTATTTGGATTAAATTCATTTTGTTTACAAATTTATTTTATATTCTATGGTCTTTTCTCCCTTCCTTCCCTATTTTCAACCCAAGTCTAAATTTAGGTTTTACTTCAAATCCTCTTCTCATTATTATTATATTTTAATTCATATTATTGCTATTCCTATTATCATTACCACTGTAGACAAATGCACAAACCAATAAACACCAGCATGATGCATGATTTAATTGTATTTATATTCTTATTAATCATTTATTTTCAAATGAAGTGTTCACATGTGATGATAAATGGGAAAAAAACACATATAAAGGAAAGGAAATTCTCCTTTTATTTCTTTTACAAAATGGGTATTACAGGTCCCTTGGGTTTCAGATTTATCCTGCAAAAAGAATACCCAAGTGAAGCGGGAAAAATCATCAACTATAACAAGACCATACTTACTTCCTCCTATACTTAGATAGGCGACGGGTCCGAAGAGGTCCATATGAAGCATCTCCAAAGGTCTTGATGTGGTCATCACATTTTTGGTGTGATGAGAGCCTCCCACTTGTTTCCCTGCTTGACAAGCTGCACAAGGTCTATCTTTTTCGAAATGTACGTTATTTAGACCTATCACGTGTTCTCCCTTTAGAAGTTTGTGAAGGTTCTTCATCCCCACATGTGCTAAGCGACGATGCCACAGCCAGCCCATGCAAGTCTTAGCAATTAAGCATGCATCTAGACCGGCCTCTTCTTTTGCAAAATCAACCAAATAAAGTTTGCCGTCTAGTACACCCTTAAAAGCTAGTGAACCATCACACCTTCTAAAGACAGACACATCTACATTTGTGAATAGACAATTATATCCCATATTGCATAATTGACTAACAGATAACAAATTATATCCAAGCGACTCAACTAAAAACACATTGGAAATAGAGTGCTCGGATGAAATAGCAATTTTACCTAACCCTTTTACCTTGCCTTGGTTCCCATCACCGAATATTATTGAATCTTGGGAATCCTTGTTCTTGACATAGGAAGAGAACATCCTCTTTTCCCCCGTCATGTGGTTTGTGCATCCGCTGTCGATAATCCAGCTTGTACCCCCGGATGCATAAACTTGCAAGGCAAATTTAGGCTTGGGTCTTAGGTACCCAACTCTTGTTGGGTCCTACAAGGTTAGTCACAATTGTCTTAGGGACCCAAATGCAAGTTTTATCTCCCTTGCATCTTGCCCCTAACTTCCTAGCAATCACCTTCCTATCCTTTCTACAAATAGCAAATGAAGCATTGCAAGCATGATATATTGTAGAAGATTCATTAACTTTCCTAGGAGCATGAGCAATATTCTTTCTAGGCACATGATGAATAACATTTCTTCTAGACATATTTCTACTATGCATATAGGAAGAACTAGAAGCAAACATGGCATGAGAATCAAAAGCATCATAAGCATTACAACTCCTATAAGAATTTCTAGATTGTCTCCTATCATGGTATATAAAAGCATGGTTCTTTTTAGCACTACTAGTCATAGGGGCCTTCCCTTTCTCCTTGGCAGAGATGAGAGCCTTATGGCTTGTTAAGTTCTTGGCTTCCCTCTTGAAGCCAAGTCCATCCTTAATTGAGGGGTGTCTACCTATCGTGTAGGCATCCCTTGCAAATTTTAATTTATCAAATTCACTTTTGCTAGTCTTAAGTTGGGCATTAAGACTAGCTACTTCATCATTTAATTTAGAAATGCAATCTAGGTGTTCACTACAAGCATCGACATTAAAATCTTTACACCTAGTGCAAATTACAACATGTTCTATACAAGAGTTAGATTTATTTGCTACTTCTAGTTTAGCATTTAAATCATTGTTAATTTTCTTTAAGCTAGAGATAGCGTCATGACAGGTAGACAATTCACTAGAAAGCATTTCATTTCTTTTGACTTCTAGAGCAAGTGAATTTTGTGCACTAACAAATTTATCATGCTCTTCATATAAAAGGTCTTCTTGTTTCTCTAAGAGTCTATCCTTTTCATTAAAGGCATCAATCAATTCATTGATCTTATCTATTTTAGTTCTATCCAATCCCTTGAACAAACTAGAGTAATCTATTTCTTCATCACTAGACTCATCATCACTAGAAGAATCATAAGTAGTACTGTCTCGAGTACATACCTTCTTCTCCTTCGCCATGAGGCATGTGTGATGCTCGTTGGGGAAGAGAGATGACTTGTTGAAGGCAGTGGCGGCGAGTCCTTCATTTTCGGAGTCGGATGACGAACAATCCGAGTCCCACTCCTTGCCAAGGTGTGCCTCGCCCTTAGCCTTCTTGTATGCCTTCTTCTTCTCCCTCTTGAGCCCTTGTTCCTGGTCACTTTCATTATCAGGACAGTTAGCAATAAAATGACCAATCTTACCGCATTTGAAGCATGAACGCTTCCCCTTTGTCTTGGTCTTGCTTGGCTGTCCCTTGCGACCCTTTAGCGCCGTCTTGAAGCGCTTGATGATGAGGGTCATCTCTTCATCATTGAGCCCGGCCGCCTCAACTTGCGCCACCTTGCTAGGTAGTGCCTCCTTGCTCCTTGTTGCCTTGAGAGCAATGGGTTGAGTCTCCTGGATTGGACCGTTCAACGCGTCGTCCACGTATCTCGCCTCCTTGATCATCATTCGCCCACTCACGAATTTCCCAAGGACTTCTTCGGGCGACATCTTGGTGTACCTAGAATTTTCACGAATATTGTTCACCAAGTGTGGATCAAGTACAGTAAAGGACCTTAGCATTAGGCGGACGACGTCGTGATCCGTCCATCGTGTGCTTCCGTAGCTCCTTATTTTGTTGATAAGGGTCTTAAGCCGGTTGTATGTTTGGGTTGGCTCCTCGCCCCTTATCATCGCGAATCTTCCAAGCTCGCCCTCCACCAACTCCATCTTGGTGAGTAAGGTGACGTCGTTCCCCTCATGAGAGATCTTGAGGGTGTCCCAGATCTGCTTGGCATTGTCCAAGCCGCTCACATTATGGTACTCGTCCCTGCACAGAGAGGCTAACAACACAGTAGTAGCTTGTGCATTTCTATGAATCTGTTCATTGATAAACATAGGACTATCCGAGCTATCAAATTTCATTCCACTTTCCACAATCTCCCATATGCTTGGATGGAGAGAGAACAGGTAACTACGCATTTTGTGGCTCCAAAATCCGTAGTCCTCTCCATCAAAGTGAGGAGGTTTGCCAAGTGGAATGGAGAGCAAATGAGCATTTGTACTTTGCGAAATACAAGAGTAGTCAAAAGAAAAGTTCGAATTAACCGTCTTTCTTTTGTCGTAATCGTTGTCGTCGTTGTCCTTTTGGGAAGAAGTGGATTCATCACTGTCGTCATAGTAGACGATCTCCTTGATGCGCCTTGTCTTCTTCTTCTTCCCATCTTTGCGTTTGTGGCCCGAGCCTAAGTCAGTAGGCTTGTCATCCTTGGGCTCGTTGACGAAGGACTCCTTCTCCTTATCATTGATCACGATTCCTTTCCCCTTAGGATCCATCTCTTCGGGCGGTTAGTCCCTTTCTTGAAGAGAACGACTCTGATACCAATTGAGAGCACCTAGAGGGGGGGTGAATATGTGATCCTGTAAAACTTGAAACTTAAGCCACAAAAACTTGATTAAATGTTAGCACAATAATCGCCAAGTGGCTAGAGAGGAGTATCAACAAAACACAATAACCACAAGAGATCAATTACAGAGATGGCACAGTGGTTTATCCCGTGGTTCGGCCAAGACCAACCTTGCCTACTCCACGTTGTGGCGTCCCAACGGACGAGGGTTGCAATCAACCCCTCTCAAGTGGTCCAAAGACCCACTTGAATACCACGGTGTTTTGCTTGCTTTACTATATCCCGTTTGCGAGGAATCTCCACACTTTGGAGCCTCTCGCCCTTACAAAGATGTTCACAGAGAAGCACGGAGTAAGGGAGGAATTAGCAACTCACACAAGACACAAAGATCACAGCAAATACGCACACACAAGACCCAGACTTAAGCTCAAAAGACTAGCACACTAGAACGGAGCTCAAATCACTAGAATGTCGAACAAGTGCGCAAGAATGGAGTGTGAGTGATCAAGAGTGCTCAAGGAATGCTTGGTATTCTTCTCCATGCGCCTAGGGGTCCCTTTTATAGCCCCAAGGTAGCTAGGAGCCGTTGAGAGCAATCCGGGAAGGCAATTCTTGCCTTCTGTCGCCTGGCGCACCGGACAGTCCGCTGCACCACCGGACACTGTCCGGTGCGGATTTCCTTCCTTATTTGGCGAAGCCGACCGTTGACAGCCTTGGAGCCGTTGGCGCACCGGACACTGTCCGGTGCACACCGGACAGTCCGGTGCCCCCTCCCGACCGTTGGCTCGGCCACGTGTCTCGCGCAGATCGCGCAGCCGACCGTTGGCCCGGCCGACCGTTGGCTCACCGGACAGTCCGGTGCACACCGGACAGTCCGGTGAATTATAGCCGTACGCCGTTAATTCATTCCCGAGAGCGGCAAGCTCGCCTGAGCCAGCCTGGCGCACCGGACACTGTCCGGTGCACCACTGGACACTGTCCGGTGCACCACCGGACAGTCTGGTGCACCTAGACTGCGCTGACCTTGGCTGAGCTTAGCCATTTCTGCTCCAATTCAATCTTTCCTGTTTCCAGCACTTAGACACAATACATTAGTCCATAAAACAATGTACTAAGTCTAGAAACATACCTTTTGACATGATTTGCACTTTGTCCACCACTTTGCATAGATTAACACAAAAGCACTTGCGTTGGCACTCAATCACCAAAATACTTAGAAATGGCCCAAGGGCACATTTCCCTTTCAATGGTAGCCACTAGGGACACGCGACAGGAAGGGGATGTGGGCTGCATGGGTGCACGGTAATGGGCCTGGTGAGAGGATTCAGCCCAAACGCCTAGGAGTAGTCCTCTTACTTTATTTTTTTTTAAAAATATTTTCTGTTTTCTTTTGTGTTTTAGTTTTCAACTTGCTATCAAACTTCACACTTAAATGCACGAACAGAGGTCCGGCATGGGAAGCTAATATTTTAAATGTATTTGCTAATTACTTTATTAATTTATTAGGCAATGTTTTACGTATGAACTATATATTACTCTTTATAGGAAATAGTATTTTGACTATGTGATAGAAGTGTAAGTTTCTTCAAAAGTGATTATCCATCAAACATTTAGTTTGAAGGAACTTAACACATACCTTTCACCGAGGTTTAATTTAGTTCACGCCACACACAAAAATTTATATTAAGATAATACTCTTTCAAATGTATGGTCCAACTAAAGGCACATTCGAAAATTCATTGTTTTACTACTTATTTTTTTATCTTGCTATTTTTCTCTTACATCGATTTTTTGGGCTTTACAACGGCCCAGCCAGGCGCGCGGCCCAGCCGGCCAGCCCCCTCCCCTCGCGGCCCAGCCAGGCGTGCGGCTCGGCCAGGCGTGCGGCCCAGCCGACCAGCTCCCTCCCCCGCGGCCCAGCCGACGCGTGTGGCCCACCTAGCGTGCAGCCCAGCTCGCCCCCGCGGCACGCTCACCCGGCGGCCCAGCCGCCTTCCCCGCCCCCCACGCGCGGCGGTTAAGCCGCCGCCGCCACCCCCCCGTGGGACACACCCGTCAACCGCCTCCCCCCAAAACCCCTTTCTCTCTCTCCTCTAACCCCCCCCGCGCGACTCGTCTCCCCCACCCAACTCGCCCGGCGCTCAGAACCGCCGCCCGCCTGCGCCGTTGTTGCCCCCACGCGGTGAGCCCCGACTCCCTCCCCTTCCCCGTCTAACCCCCCTTCTTCTTCCCTGGCCCCTGCTCGTTGCGTCCGTGGCCCGGCGCGCCCCGGCCCCGGCGACCCCGCCCCGTCCCGGCGCGGCCGGCCATGGCGCGGCTTCGGTGCGGCCGTGGCGCTCGCGCCCGCCCCGGTGTCTCCCTGCCGTGCGCGGCGGCGCTCGGTCCGGCGCTGCCCGCGACCCCGGCGTCCCGCCCCGCCCCAGCGCGCGGCCCCGTCCCGGCACGCTCCCCTACCCTGGCGCGCTCGCCCCGCCCTGTCCCGGCGTGGCGCAGCGGCCCTGGCCGGCCCGCCCCTACCCGCGACGACCTCCCCTGGCTCGCTTGCCCCTCCCCGCGAGCGTCCGCGGCGACGCGGCCCCGCTGCTCGCACGGTCCGGCACGTCCCCGGCTTGGCAAGGTCGGCCCCCAGCGTGGCCCCGCTGCCTGCTCACGACGCGTAGCGCGGCGCGTGCGCGGCTCGGCCCCGCCATGTGCGCGGCTCGTTCGCGACGCATCAGCACGGCCTTGAGCGCGCGCGTGCTCGCGTGGTGCGCGCGGTGCTTTGGTGCGGCTCATCGTGTCCTCGGCGCGACGCGTAGCGTCCTGTCGCGGGTGATGTGCTCGTGTACCCCTAAACGTGCCTGTCTACCCCTAGCCACCTGTCTACCCCTCCCCGTGTATTTTATGCGCATTGGTCACGTTGTTCATATTAATGAAATGGAAACTCAACTCAGAAATTGATTACGTTAGTTACCTCATGTAGTTAATCATTAACTTTGTTTAATGTCGACCAATTGGACATGGCTATAACTCTAGTAGTGTATGTGATTAATACTTGTTAGTATAACTAGATAGAACTAGATGAAGTAATGATTAATTATACACCTACCCGTAATACGCTTCGATTATAGCTTTAACCACTGCGAGACCTTCCTTCTTCTCTTTCTAGCAGTTGCGAATGCAAAACCGTATGTCATATCTTATGCATATTCAGTTTATCTGCTCTCTTGTATGCTGTATTGTTTATTTCCTAATTCAAATGGATGGATGTATGTTTGCGCTCGCATAGAGAACGGTCTGGTTGAGGAGTCCGAAGAACTCGCAGGAGAAGCCCTTGAGTAGCAGCTGGTTGGTGGAGGCAAGTGTCCGTTGACCCATCTATGTCCTACTAATTCCTATAATTCACTTCCCGCATTTACACAGTTTATACTTAAGGATTGACTAGCTTTTATTATCTATGTCCTTGCTTACCTATTTGGGTTGGATTATTCTGGTATAGCTTCATGCTAGTGCTTAACACTAATCAACGAACATGATGAGATTTATCAATGATACACTGTTTCCCTTCTTTATCATGATGTTATACTTGTGGCATTTAAGGGGGCTCGAGCGGTTTCTCGAGTGCCTCTCCGTAAGGACCTGTTCGTTGGATGATCGCCCGGGAAAATAGTGCAACCATGAGGGTGGAGTGGGACGCCCTTAGCTGAATAATTAGAGGAACTGGGGTGTAGTTCGCTTCGCCGTCGTGCCGTTAATGGGGCTCGGTGTATGCGGCTCGCTCTGCCAAAGTTGGTTCGCCCCTTGGGGAGGAGTGTGGTGCATTTAGGAAACCTAACGGGCGGCTACAGCCCCGAGGAATCTTTGTAAAGGCTACATAGTGATACCCTACTGGATCACCTTGGTAGTGATCAATGGAGAGTCATGATCTCCAGGTAGAAAGGGAATCACGGCTTGTGGGTAAAGTGCGCAACCTCTGCAGAGTGTTTGAAACTGATATATCAGCCGTGCTCGCGGTTATGAGCAGCCAAGGGAGCTCCATTGATTAGTGGTACTTAATCAGAGATGTTTGGATTACAGGTGGTGGAGAGAATGATGGTTTTGGTATTGACTATGGTAATGGTAAGCGGTATTCTTTCCGTTTGGAAAGGGTATGTTTGGGTTAATAACATGGGTTAATACTAAAACTTGGCTCTCTCTACTAGTAATAATAATCTGACCATCTAAAAGCAACTGCTTGACTTACCCCCACGTAAAGCTAGTCCACTACAGCCAAACAGGACACTTGCTGAGTATGTTGATGTGTACTCACCCTTGCTCTACACACCAAACCCCCCCTTCCCAGGTTGTCCGCATTGCAACCACTGCTCAGGAGAAGATGAAGCCGTGGAAGGAGACTTCTAGGAGTTCCAAGATTACGACGAGTTCTAGGCGTGGGTTAGCGGCAACCCCCAGTCGGCTGCCTGTGAAGGCCGCGTGTATCTACGTTTCATTTTCGCACTTTGATTATTGTAAATACTATGTGGATGTCTCAGACATATGATGTAATCGACTATTATTTCCCTTTTATATTATGATTTGAGCATTGTGTGATGATGTCCAGTTATGTAACTGCTGTGTACGTGAATTGCTGATCCTGGCACGTACATGGTTCACATTCGGTTTGCCTTCTAAAACCGGATGTGACATAGGTGGTATCAAAGTCGTGCTGACTGTAGGACCGCTAACCTAGAGTAGAATGGTCGTTCTAAAGGATTACAGACCCCTATTATCACCTTGACTTTGATATCCCTTCAAAAGTTGGTCATATCGACCAAACCTATGTTCTACTATATACTACACCTTGCTAAAAATCTTTTGTTTATTCTATTTCCTCATTTATTTATGGTCTACTTGCTGGTCACATTAGTTCGATTCTCACTCTTATGCTTACGGTGTCTTTTGTAGATGGCTCGTCTTAGACACACCGCACAGAAGTCCATCATCCCCTTCTTACCCTCTCGTCTCGCTGAGCGTCCGCTTTGCCGTCCAGTGACTGGTCAGTCTAGCCACTTGGAGAGGCTGCACCACCGCCTGCACGAGGAGCAGGAGCGTCAACGACAGGAGCAGGAGCAGCTAGGCTCTTCTTTCTCGCTCCAGCAGGAGATAGAGTCTGTGAAGAGCTGCTCCCCCATGCGGATTTGTGTGTTGTGTGTGTTGCTCTCCTAGCCTTACTCTTGTGCCTTCTTTATGATCTTTATTGTAAGGGCGAGAGGCTCCAACTTGTGGAGATTCCTCACAAACGGGAGAAAGACTATAAGGAAGAAAGTCGTGGTATTCAAGTTGATCATCGGATCACTTGAAAGGGGTTGAGTGCAACCCTCGTTCATTGGAACGCCACAACGTGGAAGTAGGCAAGTGTTACTTGGCCGAACCATGGGATAAAATCGCGTGTCTCTTGTGATTGTTTTCTCTGTGATTGTTTTGTCCACAAGGACTCGCCTCAAAACTACTTAGTGCAACTAACACTTCTATAACTAAGTTTTGTGGCTATTTAGTGTTTAATTTTATAGGATCACCTATTCACCCCCCCTCTAGGTGCTCTCAATTGGTATCAGAGTCGTACTCTTCACTTAAGGGACTAACCGCCCGAAGAGATGGATCCTAAGGGAAAGGGGATGGTGGTCAACGACAAGGAAAAGGAGTCCATCTTCAACGAGCCAAGAGAAGACAAGCCTAAAACCAGGGGGGCTCTTAAGCAAAACTCACACGCGAAGGGGTACGGGGTAATCTCGGCCATCAGATCAGAGATCAGCGGCCCAGATTAGATCACGCGGGCGCGTAGACGCGGCTGACAATCAGGGCCAGGGCATCAGCAGGCCAGGGTGGGCTGACCAGCCGGGCCCAGAGGCAGAGACGCGGGGAGGGGGAAGGGAGAGAGGCAGTTGGATCCAGATTAGAAGTCTGGGATTAGATCTACTCGGGTTAAGTCTAAACCATCCGATCTCGGATGAACGACCGATATCTAATGGCCAGGGGCTGACTTGGGCGCGGTGGAGCCGCTCGGTCCCGCGGCGAGAGTTCGCCGGAGACGAGGAGGCTGGCCACGACGGGGCACCGAAGGCTCGGGGTTTAGCCTGGGCGCGAACAGGGTGGTCTGGTGGGTTCAGCCATGGCCTTCACGCCGGTGCAAGGGCACCAGAGGGCGCAGACCACGGCAAGGCGGGCTAACGGCAGCGCTGGATTGCTCTGGCAAGCAATCGCGTGAGCAACAGAGCGGGGATGACCAAATTAAGGGCACGGGTGAGTTGCTCACCTTGAGTGCGAACTCTGGAGCGCGTGGAGGACAGCGAAGGTGCGGTGGAACCTTGGGTCGATGGCGGCGGGGCTCCGGCTACGCAAAAACTTCTCCGGTGAGCGTGGACCCAACGCAGCAGGGAGGGAGAGGGCATACCGAAGGGTGTCCCGAGCAGTTGACAGAAAGGCGGAGCTCACCGTGGCACTGGACGAGGCACGGGCGCGACGACGGCCATGGAACATGCAGTGGTCGTCGGCGGGCGGTGGCGGAGCTCTCTGCTCGCATGGGCAAAGCGAGAGAGAGGGCGAGAGGGTTTGGCAGAGGGCGCAAATGAGAGAGGGGAGGTGGGCGAGCAGGGCACGAGGCTCAAAAGGGGCGCGGGCGCACGGACGTGGCCGGAGAACGCGCGGACGTGGGTGCGTCCACGACGAGGAGATCGTGGACGGGAGGTTGAGGACGGCGGGACAGAGAGAGAAGAGTGGGCGCACGCGAGGGAACTAGCGCCGACAGGTCGGCCCCATGGTGCAACGAGAGAGAGAGAGGGAGGGGAGTGAGCGCGCTGGTTGGCGCCGACAGGCGGGACCCGCGTGTCAGGCACCGAGGGCGCGCAGACGCGGGCGCGGGCGCGGGGTTGGGCTTAGTGGGCCGACTTGGGCAGAATTGGGTTTTCCTTTTTCCAGGAATTTTCTAATTGCTTTTCTATTTATTTTCTCTAGGGTTTTCAATTAAAATTCAAATCAAGTTTCAAATTCAAACCAAATCACATATATGCAACAATTCAAAGAATATTTAGGCTCAATATGATGCAACATTCCATGACTCATATGTTTTGGGCAAAATAAAATAAATAATCCTTCACTAATTCAACTAACGCTAATTAAAAGAAGAAGAGAGGGAGAAAACTAGAGAGAGTGAAACTAGAGTGAGATAGATAAGAGTAACACCTGAATTTGGATGATCATAAGAAAGAAATTTTATACCCTCAAATTCAGGGTGTTATATATATGTGTGTGTGTATGTCAAAGCTATTTGTCGTCTAGGGTGAAACTTCACCCACTCAGTATTTTTAGTAATTACTGAACAATAGTCAGTAATTATCGAATAATTACTAAGTGGGTGAAGCTTCACCCTAGATGACAAATAACACACACACACACACACAAATACATATATATATAGGCTGCTAGCATTATTTGTCACCTAGGGTGAAGCTTCACCTAGTCCAGTCTTGCCCCACCCCGCGTCGTTGCGCGCCACCTCGTCCCAGCACACATCCAACTCTGCGCACCCACCGACCCCACCAACACGCACTCTGCCCCTCGTGAGCTGGTCGGCCCGAGACCGGCCCCCCTACCATCCGCGTGTTTGATCCAACTCGTCAGTTATTCATATTCGTCATTAACAACTAAATGTTTTGTTACTAATAACTGAACGTTTTTTTCAATAACTTTAGAACATTTCATCAGTAATTATTAAATGTTTCGTCAGTAATTACCAAACATTTCGTCACTACTTAAGTGATAAATTACTGAATGTTACATCAGTAATTGTTCTTCTTGCACTAACAAATATTGTGCCTACTGATAATTTCTAAAATTAAGCGATTGATGACCGAAAGAGCACAACATTAATAATTACTAAATATTTCATCAGTAACTATTGAATGTTTTATTAGTAATTATCGAATGTTTCTTCATTGTTGAAGTGATAAAATTACTGAAAGTTTTGTTAGTAATTATTCTTTTTACACTACCAATCACTATGCTTGTTGATAATTATTAAAATTGAGCGATAAATGACTAAAAGAGCACAACATTAATAAATACTAGAAGTTTCGTTAGTAATTATCAAATATTTCTTCACCGCTGAAGTGATAAATTACTGAATGTTTCATTCGTAATTGTTTTTTGCATTAACAATTATTGTGCTTGCTGATAATTGTTGAAATTAGGCGATGAATGACTGAAAGAGCACAAATTACTGAAAGATGACATGGCGCGTTGGTGGGCGCGGGGGGGGGGGGGGGGGGGGGGGGGGTTGGCTGGTTCGCTTGTTAGTTGGGTCTAGGTGAAGGTTCACCCTAGGTGATATATATAGTTGATGGTTACTTTTTTGATTCTTAAGAGAAACGAAAAACAAGGCAACACAAATGAATTAATTCTTTCTTCTCTCTTTGATTAATGCTCTTTAAATAGATTAATTAAAGGGAGAAGGTAAAAAAGATAAACGATGGCGGGAAGTATTAGGACACATAAGTGTGACACGACATTTCATTTCAAACCTACCACTTTAATTCGTTCTGCACCTTCGACTTTACAAGGGAGAGCATAACGATAGTGTAATACAACCTCGGAGGTGGAGAAATTAGGTTTCTCCTAGTTTCAAAACTGGGGTTTATGCATGACATTGTTCCCCTATTTATAGTGGCAAGGTACAACTTCGCATGAAATTACAAACATGCACATATATCCTATATACATGAACTATAAATCTTGTAGGGGTAAGTTGTCTTTTCCTTTTTTTTGTGCTGGCCAAGCTTCTAGATTCTTCTCGCTCACTTTTGCTTCGTGCATCGGTACCACGAAATCGAAGCTCTCTCCTTCGGTCCATGTCGATGCCATGGAACTAAAGCTTCGTTTATGCTTTACACGCTGCTTCATTATCCTTTTAGAGTATTTGAAACACATTTGAATGATAACATAACGTTTTGGGGACCTTCAACAATAGAGGCCCCAACAGTGGTGAAGCTTCAACTAGCGCGTCCTACCAAGCGAACCAGCTAGCCCACCAAACTGTTACAGGTCCGCAATCCACTAACGGGCCGCATGTCTAATAACGGGTCCGCAAGACGTGCATACATCATTAGCCTCATGGACCCGCGACTCTCCTGCGAGTCGCTCGCACCCACCCGCACGCAACATCATCTTTCACTCATTCACCGCTCAATTTCAGTAATTATCATTAGGTATTGTAATTGTTAGTGCAAAATGATTAATTACTAAGTAAAAAATTTAGTATCTTATTTAGTCATTACTGGAAACGTTCAATAATTGTAATTGTATTCAATCATTTTTAGAAACATTCAGTAACTACTAAGACATCTTAGTTACGGATGAATGATAACATTTTGAGTAAAAAGACAACACAAACACAATAATTGTTAAACAACATTATTGGTAATTATCACTTTGATAGTGCAAAAAAACAACAATTATTCAGTCATTAATTAATTTATTAGATCTTTAGTAATTTCTCTGATGAATCTCATGTGTTTAAATCACTGATGGAATCTAAATAATTCTATTGAGTCAATGTTTTTGGAAAAGTCTAGTACATCTAAGTTACGGATAAACGACAATATTTTTCAATAAAAAGACAACACAAGTACAATAATTATTAAATAGAATTGTTATAATTATCTGTTCAGCAGTGCAGAAGGAAACCATAATGATTCAATCATTACTTAATTATTTATTTAATTATTCAGTAATTTATTAGAACTTTAGTAATTTACGCAAGAGAGTGGATCCATCTCGCGCGCGGGTCTCAGGACGGTCATGCTATCATTTCACCATCCCCAAATCCCTTGTTGTTGTCTTGAGTTACCTCCTCCACCTTCATCTTATGGTCCTCCAATTCCTTGAACAAGACTATTTCTTCCTTCCCAGCATGAAATGGCTGCATATCTTTCTCCTCCGGCAATGCACCTAACTCCATCACCAACCTCTCAACCTCCATCCGAAGCTTACCATTCTGAGCCTCCACCTTACCATAAGCATCCTCCAACTCCCGGTTCTTCGCCAGAGCTGCCCCGAGCCCCGACTCCAAAGCTTCCACCCTGGCATCAAGCTCCGCCTTCTGCGCCGCCATGACCTTGAGCTCCTCCACCTTACCCCTGATCTGCTTCTTCGCTTCCTGTTGGTACGCGTCGGCCGCTTCCATGAGCGCCAGAACCGCCTTCCTCGCGACCTCCAGCTCCTCCGCCTTCTCCTTCATCTGCTTCCTCGCCGCTTGTTGGTAGGTGTCGGCGGTGTTCATCAGCGCCAGGCCCGCCTTCCTCGTGTCGGCCAGTTCCTCTGCCTTGGCCCTGATTTGCTTCTGGGCTTCCTCTTGGTACCTGTCGGCGGCAACCATGAACAGCAGGCCGGCCTTCCTCGTGTCCTCCCTTTGCTTCGCCAGGTCCCCGGACAGTCCGGTGTTCCTCTGCTCCAGCTCTCGCACCTTGTGCTGCAGCGTGAAGACCTGGGTGGAGGACACCTGAGCGTCCCTCGTCTTCTCCGCTAGTTGCCTCTCCAGCGCACGCTTCTCGTTCTCCAGCCGCCGCTTCTCGTTCTCTAGCCGGCGTGCTCTGTGATACTGTTCAACGTACTCTGCAATGTATGTTTTGGAAGGGGGTAATTAGTGGAGGGAGATGCATATGCATATATATAGCTAGGGAGATGGGATTGATTTGATGAATTGGAAGAAATAAAAGTAGGGCTGACGGCATGGCGCACCTGACCAATAATAGCCACCATAATACGGCAGCATGCTGCAGAGAACTGCAGTGCACTTGCTTGGTGCAAGATGCAGACGACGCCGCTGCCCCAGATAAAAGACGATGCATATATATATGGGATTAAGGGATCGGAAGAATGAAAAGAAAAGAGAGAAGTAAAGGATGGAGTGTGAGTGAGGAAGGCTGATGGTGGATTAAGCGGGAGGATGCGATGCATGGAGTGTTGATGAGGGAATGAAGAAGTAGAGGGAAGGTAGGTATGTGCTGCCAAATTAAAGAGTGGGGCCCATTGATTGGCCCAACCAGGCTCCCGAGATGCAAGATTCTATCGTTTGGTCGTCTGTGTCGGACCTGACTCGTCTGATGCAAAAAAAAAATAGTGCTAGTTTTTTTAAGTATAAGAGACAGTTAAGAGACTGCATGATACAACACTAAACCCCTAAATAATAAATATAGTCAAGACATACTATGTATAAAGAGTCGTGTAGAGACGGGTTATTCGCAAATCATATATAGATCACACTGCCAACCACGCTATAGTACGTACTATCGATCACGATCGACCATAGTCAGTTTTTATGTACCATAACGCTCTATTACACATCATTTACCTTATATCCACCTTTCCCGACAACGCGCCTCCACGATCATGGCCACCATAGCAACACTGCCCATACCCCGTAGTATTGGCCACTCGCACCCCCTCTAACTAGTTCTGTGCCCTTGGTTTCTCATGCGTCGACCCTGTGTTGTAGGGCACAATCGTGACCGTGGTGTCTAGCACGCCTATCTGTGAAACCATCGGGAGAAAGAAGTCATGTGCATTTTTGCATTTATGTATTATAGCCCTTAACATATGGGTTAGATGTAAGTGAGATAAGCATGGATGTGGAGAGCTCTACCAAACAGCTCTTATATAGTCAGTGTTAGTCTAGGTATTTTGAATAAGTTAAAAACTAAGGACCATGATACCTAAAAGGGGGTGAATTAGACAATCTATTTTTTTTCTCTGGACTAATGTCTCTAGTTTTTGATTAGTCATATGCAATAAATAAATTATCATATATGCAATTATGGTTTTAAGAAAGTGTTGTGTCTCTACCATAAAAGAGTTATGTAATATAGGCTCCAAACCTATCCACTAGCCTAGAAACTAAGTTGAGAAGGTAAAGCACACAACCAAGGTACATAATATAAATGTGGAAGCTTAAATACGATACAAATACAACATTTTGTTGGTGAATTCGATATTTTACGGAGGTGTCAAGAAACATGCAAGCTTTTCCCTAAGACCGTGTCTAGCAGGTTTCCCATATGGTCATCCAAAATACTATTTTACACTGTAGACTGCACTGTTCACAGAGTAGAGTTTAAAATAGGAGATGAGATAAGAGATAGGATGGTAAGCTGTTGAAGATAGTTTAATCCTTATTGGAGCCCATATAAGGAAAGCCCAAGTGAAGACCAAGGTTTCAGTCAAGTAACTCTGTGGATAGCTACAATCCTTCCCCACATGCAAATAGGCTATTGTGTGCCCTCTCCTATGCGCAAATTAAAGAGTGAGGGAGTAGGGTCAGGGCCTCATCCTATGTGTCTGCTCCAAGACATCTCCCACGAGATTTTTGCCGTCACTCACAGATGAACCCCTTCAGACTACTGTAGTTTTTATCGACCACCACATCAGCTATAGACTCTACTACCAACCATGCTATATATCGTACTATCGATCACAATCAACCATAGTTAGATTTTATCTACCATATCGTTCTAGTGCATAGCATTTACCGTCATCTTATAGCCACCTTCCCCAGTACCGTGTCTGTCGATGTTTGGTACTAACGGCACACTACAGGTCGTACCATGTAGTGCTTTTGGGAAAACGACAACGTCGATCGCAACTCGATGGTTCGTGCGAAGCATGTCAGAACACAAAGAGTTATACATGTTGGTTACTTGTTTTTGATTGCTGTAAACCATACAACAAGGCAACATAATTGTTAAACGTTAAGGATCTTCATCCTTCAAAACATTATCTCCCTTCGGATATAATGAATCTTGGACGAAGCTCATGAAGAATGCATCTTCATCATTCATAAAAATAAAAAATAAAAGTAAAGATGGAAATATAGTTACAGATGTAACTATATTTTATTCATTCATTTCGTATCAACTATTTAAACAATATTAAGATTTGTGTCATATTTTAATAAACTGATATATAATGTGCATTACATTAATACCTTCGGCTTACTCGGAGGTAAAAGCGTAAATGCAGCTCCAATTCAGCATGGACAATATGGGGTACTGTTCATCTATTTATAGGCTCGGGACGTATCCCAACTAAAAGTACATTTATGACCTTGATACATACATATTATCCTAATACAAGCATCAGGAACTAATTAGTCTTTTTCTCTTCGGCTCAACACCATGCTTGACCTTTGTAACCACCTTGAGACGAAGCTGCCATCCTTCGGTGCTTCACGCATACTTGTGGTAGCTTCGACATTTAGTCTCGTTGCTTATAGGCAATTTTTCCGTCTCGAGGACCTTCGGCAGAGAAGGAGACCCCCAACTATACATGTTTGGGCCGCTTCAGCGCGTAATACCCTATGTGCGATGAGTTTTGGTGGATGTATTGTTTGTAGGTTGAGGATTACAAAGGATGAAGATGATCCGGTGTGAGAGTCTACTGTCTTCGTAGGGCTTCCCTCCCAGCCTTATATCCAACTAAGGAGGGATCACCCCACACAATCTCGGAGCACGATTCCTATCTACCGACTTCTTCTAGAAGATCTCCACGTATTTTGGCGCTTAGTTGGTCTTTGTGAGCCCTGCGCGTACTGTAACGCCCTGAATTTGGGGGTATAATTTTTTTTTCTAATATCCACCAAATTCAGGTATTACCCTCTACGTTATTTGTTTTCTTCTCTTTTTTTCTAAATAGTGGGAGAGTTATGTTGTTACACATATATACATAGGTTTTTAGTGTAGTAAGATGAAACCCTAAAAGAACCCTTGACTATTGCATAGCATGCCAATACCTTTTATTGTATGTTGAATTGTGGTGGTTGTGCATCCATTCAAACTCAAGAAGTATATATTTATGGGTGATGATTGTGTTTTGAAGTCCATTTATATAACCTACACCTAAATTCAAATAGTGAAAAGAAAAAGAAATAAAAGAAAACAAAAAAGAATACAGCCCAATGACCCCCTCCTTTTCCCCTAGCTGGCCCAGCCGCGCAAGCGGCCCACCAGGCCATCCACTCTCTGCGCCACTCCTTGTCGGCCCACCCCGCGGCCCCCAACGCGCGAAGCCACCCTGCTCTCCCTCCACCCGCGGCCGGCCCAGTGGCGTGCGCACTCCGTCCGCGGCACAGTGGCGTGCTCACTCCGTTCGCGGCCCAGCTGGCTTACCCCACCATGGCTCACGTGCGCAGCCACGTGCTCGCCCAAGCCCCAGCGCTGCGCTTCGCCTTGCCCGCGGCCCACAAGCTCCATGCCATGACGCGTGCCCGTGAGCTGGCCCACGTGCGCCTGCTCGCTCGCACCTCGCGCCCGCATGGACATGCGTCGCCGTGCTCCGTCCCTGGCAGGTGTGAGAGCACCTAGAGGGGGGGTGAATAGGTGATCCTGCGAAACTTAAACTTATAGCCACAAAAACTTGTTAAGTGTTAGCACAATAATCGCCAAGTGGCTAGAGAGGAGTCTCAACAAAACACAATACCACAAGAGATCAATCACAGAGATGACACAGTGGTTTATCCCGTGGTTCGGCCAAGACCAACGCTTGCCTACTCCACGTTGTGGCGTCCCAACGGACGAGGGTTGCAATCAACCCCTCTCAAGCGGTCCAAAGACCAACTTGAATACCACGTTGTTTTGCTTTGCCTTTCAATATCCCGTTTGCGAGGAATCTCCACAACTTGGAGCCTCTCGCCCTTACACTTGAGATTCACAAAGAAATACGGAGTAAGGGAGGAACTAGCAACGCACACAAGACTCAAAATCAGAGCAACAGCACGCACACAAGTCGCAACAAGAGCTCGCAACACAACTCAATGAGTTCACAACTCAACAAGAGCTCTAGATGCTATCACAATGAACCAAATGCTCGGAATCGATGTCTTGGTGCTTAGGAATGTTGTAGGAATACTTGGTATCCTCCTCCATGCGCCTAGGGGTCCCTTTTATAGCCCCAAGGCAGCTAGGAGCCATTGAGAGCAAATCTGGAAGGCTGATCTTGCCTTTTGTCGACTGGTGCACCGGACAGTCCGGTGCACACCGGACACTGTCCGGTGCACACCGGACACTGTCCGGTGCCCGATTTCTTTCCTTGAACGGCGCAGCCGACCGTTGGCCGCCAGAGAGCCGTTGGCGCACCGGACATGTCCGGTGCACACCGGACAGTCCGGTGCCCCCTTCTAGCCGTTGGCTCGGCCACGTGTCCCGCGCAGATCGCGCGGCCGACCGTTGGCCCGGCCGACCGTTGGCTCACCGGACAGTCCGGTGTACACCGGACAGTCCGGTGTACACCGGACAGTCCGGTGAATTATAGCCGTACGTCGCCGGTAAATTCCCGAGAGCGGCCAGTTCGCCCGAGTCAGTCTGGCGCACCGGACACTGTCCGGTGCACCACCGGACAGTCCGGTGCTCCAGACCGAACAGCCTTTTGGCTGTACACAGCCAACTTTTCTCTGACTTGATTTCTCCTGTTTCAAGCACTTAGACACAATACATTAGTCTTCAAAACAATGTACTAAGGCTTAGAAACATACCTTTACTCTTGATTTGCACTTTGTCCATCCATGGGTATAGATTCACATTTAAGCACTTGTGTTGGCACTCAATCACCAAAATACTTAGAAATGGCCCAAGGGCACATTTCCCTTTCAATCTCCCCCTTTTTGGTGATTTATGCCAACACAACATAAAGCAACTAGAACAAGTGCAATATCACTTCAAATAAAACTCAAATTTATTTTGATTCAATTTTGGCATATATGGATCATCCTTTGCCACCACTTGGTTTGTTTTTGCAAATAAAAACTCAAATTTCTATCTCTAAGTCAAACACACATGTTAAGTCATAAAGAGAGTCATTTCAGGAGTATTTGATTCAGGATTCCAAAAACTCCCCCTTTTTCCCATAATCAACATTTCTCCCCACAAGAAGCCAACTTTTGACAAGAGAGACAATAAAAGAGTTTTGACAAAACAAAAAACTCTATTCTACTATTTTCAAAATCTCTCAAGTGGTAGTTGATCCATTTATCACTTTGGCCTTTATTTTCTCCCCTTTTGGCATCAAGCACCAAAACAGGATCAATCTTGGCCTTTTAACCCCATTGCCTCACCAAAATCTTCAATTAAGAGCAAATAGGCAATAAGAGTTAAAAGATGAACTTGAAAAAGTTACTCTTTTCATCGGAGTGAAGTCTTGCATGGTCCAAGTCCACCTTTTCCCTTTTAATTCTCCTTCGAGACTAAAACAAGCAAACTCAAGCATATGGTTAGTCTCAAAGGGTCAAGTTGTAACACATCTCCCCCTAAAACTGTGCATCACTTTGCAACGGACTTGTGAGGTCCAGGGAGTGTTTGTACAACTTGAGCACCATACTAAACAACAAAATGCAAAAAAAAAGAACATGATCAAAAGCATAAATACATGTATGCTACAATTCAATCCAAGTTCCGCGAATCTAAGACATTTAGCTCACTACGCAGCCTGCAAAAGGTCTTCTCATCTAGAGGCTTGGTAAAGATATCGGCTAGCTGGTTCTCGGTGCTAACATGAAACACTTCGATATCTCCCTTTTGCTGGTGGTCTCTCAAAAAGTGATGCCGGATGTCAATGTGCTTTGTGCGGCTGTGTTCAACAGGATTTTCCGCCATGCGGATAGCACTCTCATTGTCACATAGGAGTGGGACTTTGCTCAGTTTGTAGCCAAGGTCCCGAAGGGTTTGCCTCATCCAAAGTAGTTGCGCGCAACACTGCCCTGCGGCAACATACTCGGCCTCAGCGGTGGATAGGGCAACGGAGGTTTGTTTCTTAGAGTTCCACGACACCAGGGACCTTCCTAAGAATTGGCACGTCCCTGATGTACTCTTCCTATCGACCTTACATCCAGCATAGTCGGAATCTGAGTATCCAACCAAGTCAAAGGTAGACCCCTTTGGATACCAGAGCCCGAAGCAAGGCGTAGCAACCAAATATCTAAGAATTCGCTTCACCGCCACTAAGTGACACTCCTTAGGATCGGATTGAAATCTAGCACACATGCATACGCTAAGCATAATATCCGGTCTACTAGCACATAAATAAAGTAAAGACCCTATCATTGACCGGTATGCTTTTTGATCAACGGACTTACCTCCTTTGTTGAGGTCGGTGTGTCCGTCGGTCCCCATCGGAGTCTTTGCGGGCTTGGCATCCTTCATCCCAAACCGCTTCAGCAAGTCTTGCGTGTACTTTGTTTGGGAGATGAAGGTGCCGTCCTTGAGTTGCTTCACTTGAAACCCAAGGAAGTAGTTCAACTCGCCCATCATCGACATCTCGAATTTCTGCATCATAACCCTGCTAAACTCTTCACAAGACTTTTGGTTAGTAGAACGAAATATTATGTCATCGACATAAATTTGGCACACAAAAAGATCACCGTCGCAAGTCTTAGTAAAAAGAGTTGGATCGGCTTTCCCAACCTTGAAAGCATTAGCAATTAAGAAGTCTCTAAGGCATTCATACCATGCTCTTGGGGCTTGCTTAAGTCCATAGAGCACCTTAGAGAGCTTACACACGTGGTCGGGGTACCGTTCATCCTCGAAGCCAGGGGGTTGCTCCACGTACACCTCCTCCTTGATTGGCCCATTGAGGAAAGTGCTCTTCACATCCATTTGGTACAACCTGAAAGAATGGTGAGCGGCATATGCTAGCAAGATACGAATTGATTCTAGCCTAGCCACAGGAACAAACGTCTCCTCAAAGTCCAAACCTGCGACTTGGGCATAACCTTTTGCCACAATTCGAGCCTTGTTCCTCGTCACCACCCCGTGCTCGTCCTGTTTGTTGCGGAACACCCACTTGGTTCCCACAACATTTTGCTTGGGACGAGGCACCAGTGTCCAAACTTCATTGCGCTTGAAGTTGTTGAGTTCCTCCTGCATGGCCAATACCCAATCCGGATCTAGCAAGGCCTCCTCTACCCTGAAAGGCTCAATAGAAGAGACAAAGGAGTAATGCTCACAAAAATTAACTAATCGAGATCGAGTAGTTACTCCCTTGCTAATGTCACCCAAAATTTGGTCGACGGGATGATCCCTTTGAATCACCGCTCGAACTTGGGTTGGAGGTGCCGGTTGCGCTTCTTCCTCCATCACGTGATCATCTTGTGCTCCCCCTTGATCACACGCCTCCTTTTGATGAACCTGTTCATCGTCTTGAGTTGGGAGATGTACCGTTGTTGAGGAAGAAGGTTGATCTCGTTCATCTTGTTCCTGTGGCCGCACTTCTCCAATCACCATGGTTCGTATAGCGGCCGTCGGAACATCTTCTTCATCTACATCATCACAATCAACAACTTGCTCTCTTGGAGAGCCATTAGTCTCATCAAATACAACGTCGCTAGAGACTTCAACCAAACCCGATGATTTGTTGAAGACTCTATACGCCTTTGTATTTGAGTCATAACCTAACAAAAACCCTTCCACAGCTTTGGGAGCAAATTTAGAATTTCTACCCTTCTTCACTAGAATGTAGCACCTGCTCCCAAATACACGAAAGTAAGATACATTAGGTTTGTTACCGGTTAGTAGCTCATACGAAGTCTTCTTGAGGAGGCGATGAAGGTAGACCCTATTGATGGCGTGGCAAGCCGTGTTCACGGCTTCCGACCAAAAACGCTCGGGGGTCTTGAATTCTCCAAGCATCATCCTCGCCATATCGATTAGCGTCCTATTCTTCCTCTCTACCACACCATTTTGCTGTGGTGTGTAGGGAGCGGAGAACTCATGCTTGATCCCTTCCTCCTCAAGGAACTCCTCCACTTGAAGGTTCTTGAACTCGGACCCGTTGTCGCTCCTTATCTTCTTCACCTTGAGCTCAAACTCATTTTGAGCTCTCCTGAGGAAGCGCTTGAGGGTCCCTTGGGTTTCAGACTTATCCTGCAAAAATAACACCCAAGTGAAGCGGGAAAAGTCATCAACAATAACTAAACCATACTTACTTCTTCCTATGCTTAGATAGGCGACGGGTCCGAAGAGGTCCATATGTAGCAGCTCCAGGGGTCTTGATGTGGTCATCACATTCTTGCTGTGATGCGCTCCTCCCACCTGTTTACCTGCCTGACAAGCTGTACAAGGTCTATCTTTTTCGAATTGTACGTTAGTCAAACCTATCACGTGTTCTCCCTTTAGAAGCTTGTGAAGGTTCTTCATCCCCACATGTGCTAAGCGGCGATGCCACAGCCAGCCCATGCTAGTCTTAGCAATTAAGCATGCATCTAGACCGGCCTCTTCTTTTGCAAAATCAACTAAGTAAAGCTTGTCGTCTAATACACCCTTAAAGGCTAGTGAACCATCACTTCTTCTAAAGACAAACACATCTACATTTGTAAAAAGACAATTATATCCCATATTGCATAGTTGACTAACAGATAGCAAATTGTAACCAAGAGACTCAACTAAAAACACATTGGAGATAGAGTGCTCATTAGAAATTGCAATTTTACCTAGCCCTTTTACCTTGCCTTGATTCCCATCACCGAATATAATTGAATCTTGGGAATCCTTATTCTTGACGTAGGAGGTGAACATCTTCTTCTCCCCCGTCATATGGTTTGTGCATCCGCTGTCGATAATCCAGCTTGAACCCCCGGATGCATAAACCTGCAAGGCAAATTTAGGCTTGGGTCTTAGGTACCCAACTCATGTTGGGTCCTACAAGGTTAGTGCAAATATCCTTAGGGACCCAAATGCAAGTTTTGTCTCCCTTGCATTTTGCCCCTAACTTCCTAGCAACTATTTTCTTATCCTTTCTACAGATAGCAAAGGAAGCATTTAAAACATGATAAATTGTAGAGGGTTCATTCATTACTTTCCTAGGAACATTAACAACATTTCTCCTAGGCATATTATGAACAACATTTCTCCTACCAACATTTCTATCATGCACATAAGAAGAACTAGAAGCAAACATGTCATGAGAATCAAAAGCATCATATGCGTTACATCTCCTATAAGCATTTCTAGATTGTCTCCTATCATGGTACATAAAGGCATGGTTCTTTTGTACACTACTAGCCATAGGGGCCTTCCCTTTCTCCTTGGCGAAGATGGGAGCCTTATGGCTTGTCAAGTTCTTGGCTTCCTTCTTGTATCCAAGTCCATCCTTAATTGAGGGGTGTCTACCAATTGTATAGGCATCCCTTGCAAATTTTAGCTTATCAAAATTACTCTTGCTAGTCTTAAGTTGAGCATTAAGACTAGCCAATTCATCATTAAGTTTGGCAATTGAAACTAGGTGTTCACTACAAGCATCAATGTCAAAATCTTTACACCTATTGCAAGTTTCAACAATTTCTACACAAGATGTTGATTTACTAGCTATTTCTAACTTAGCATTCAAATCATCATTAACACTTTTTAATTTAGAGATGGATTCATGACAAGTAGATAATTCACTAGAGAGCATTTCATTCCTTTTTAATTTCTAGAGCAAGAGAATTTTATGCACTAACAAATTTATCATGCTCCTCATATAAAAGATCCTCTTGTTTTTCTAGTAATCTATTCTTGTCATTCAAAGCATCAATCAACTCATTAATCTTATTAATTTTAGATCTATCTAATCCCTTGAATAAGCATGAGTAATCTATCTCATCATCATCACTAGACTCATCCTCACTTGAAAAAGCATAAGTACTAGTATCATGAGTGCTTACTTTCTTCTCCCTTGCCATGAGGCAAGTGTGACGCTCGTTGGGGAAGAGGGATGACTTGTTGAAGGCGGTGGCGGCGAGTCCTTCATTATCGGAGTCGGAGGAGGAGCAATCCGAATCCCACTCCTTTCCGATATGTGCCTCGCCCTTGGCCTTCTTGTAATGCTTCTTCTTCTCCCTTTTGTTCACCTTTTCCTGGTCACTTTCATTATCGGGACAGTTAGCAATGAAATGACCAATCTTACCACATTTGAAGCACGGGCGCTTCTCCTTTGTCTTGGTCTTGCTTGGTTGTCCCTTGCGACCTTTAAGCGTCGTCTTGAAGCGCTTAATGATGAGGGCCATCTCCTCATTATTTAGCCCGGCCGCCTCAACTTGCGCCACCTTGCTCGGTAGCGCCTCCTTGCTCCTCGTTGCCTTGAGAGCAATGAGTTGAGGCTCATGAATAGGACCGTTCAACGCGTCGTCCACATATCTTGCCTCCTTGATCATCATTCGCCCGCTTACGAACTTCCCCAGAACTTCTTCGGGCGACATCTTGGTGTACCTAGGATTTTCACGAATATTGTTCACCAAATGAGGATCAAGAACGGTAAAGGACCTTAGCATTAGGCGGACGACGTCGTGATCCGTCCATCGCGTGCTTCCGTAGCTCCTTATTTTGTTGATAAGGGTCTTGAGCCGGTTGTATGTTTGAGTTGGCTCCTCGCCCCTTATCACTGCGAACCGTCCAAGCTCGCCCTCCACCAACTCCATCTTGGTGAGCAAGGTGACATCATTCCCCTCATGAGAGATCTTGAGGGTGTCCCAGATCTGCTTGGCATTGTCCAAGCCGCTCACCTTATGGTACTCGTCCCTGCACAAAGAGGCTAGCAACACAGTAGTAGCTTGTGCATTTTTATGAATCTGTTCATTAATAAACATGGGACTATCTGTACTATCAAAGTGCATTCCACTTTCTACAATCTCCCATATGCTAGGATGGAGAGAGAACAAGTGACTACGCATTTTGTGACTCCAAAATCCGTAGTCCTCTCCATCAAAATGAGGAGGCTTACCAAGTGGAATAGATAATAAATGAGCATTAGTACTTTGAGGAATACGAGAGTAATCAAAAGAAAAGTTCGAATTGACCGGTTTCTTTCTCTCGTATTCGTTGTGGTCGTCGTCCTTTTGGGAGGAAGTAGACTCATCGCTGTCGTAGTAGACGATCTCCTTGATGCGTCTTGTCTTCTTCTTCTTCCCATCTTTGCGTCTGTGGCCCGAGCCCGAGTCGTTGGAATTGTCATCCCTTGGCTCGTTGACGAAGGACTCCTTCTCCTTGTCGTTGATCACGATTCCCTTCCCTTTAGGATCCATCTCTTCGGGCGGTTAGTCCCTTTGTGAAGAGAACGGCTCTGATACCAATTGAGAGCACCTAGAGGGGGGGTGAATAGGTGATCCTGCGAAACTTAAACTTATAGCCACAAAAACTTGTTAAGTGTTAGCACAATAATCGCCAAGTGGCTAGAGAGGAGTCTCAACAAAACACAATACCACAAGAGATCAATCACAGAGATGACACATTGGTTTATCCCGTGGTTCGGCCAAGACCAACGCTTGTCTACTCCATGTTGTGGCGTCCCAACGGACGAGGGTTGCAATCAACCCCTCTCAAGCGGTCCAAAGACCAACTTGAATACCACGGTGTTTTGCTTTGCCTTTCAATATCCCGTTTGCAAGGAATCTCCACAACTTGGAGCCTCTCGCCCTTACACTTGAGATTCACAAAGAAATATGGAGTAAGGGAGGAACTAGCAACGCACACAAGACTCAAAATCAGAGCAACAGCACGCACACAAGTCGCAACAAGAGCTCGCAACACAACTCAATGAGTTCACAACTCAACAAGAGCTCTAGATGCTATCACAATGAACCAAATGCTCGGAATCGATGTCTTGGTGCTTAGGAATGTTGTAGGAATACTTGGTATCCTCCTCCATGCGCCTAGGGGTCCCTTTTATAGCCCCAAGGCAGCTAGGAGCCGTTGAGAGCAAATCTGGAAGGCTGATCTTGCCTTCTGTCGACTGGTGCACCGGACAGTCCGGTGCCCGATTTCTTTCCTTGAACGACGCAGCCGACCGTTGGCCGCCAGAGAGCCGTTGGCGCACCGGACATGTCCGGTGCACATCGGACAGTCCGGTGCCCCCTTCTAGCCGTTGGCTCGGCCACGTGTCCCGCGCAGATCGCGCGGCCGACCGTTGGCCCGGCCGACCGTTGGCTCACCGGACAGTCCGGTGTACACCGGACAGTCCGGTGAATTATAGTCATACGTCGCCGGTAAATTCCCGAGAGCGGCCAGTTCGCCCGAGTCAGTCTGGCGCACCGGACACTGTCCGGTGCACCACCGGACAGTCCGGTGCTCCAGACCGAACAGCCTTTTGGCTGTACACAGCCAACTTTTCTCTGACTCGATTTCTCCTGTTTCAAGCACTTAGACACAATACATTAGTCTTCAAAACAATGTACTAAGGCTTAGAAACATACCTTTACTCTTGATTTGCACTTTGTCCATCCATGGGTATAGATTCACATTTAAGCACTTGTGTTGGCACTCAATCACCAAAATACTTAGAAATGGCCTAAGGGCACATTTCCCTTTCAAGGTGTGCCCCCACCGATCAGCTCGACCTTCTTCCCCAACCGCCTCCACCCACGGCGCGAGAAGCACAGCTATGAGTCCTCTCCCTCTGCTCCCTCCCTCACGCGTCCGTCCCCCCTGCCCCCACGATCTACGCCCCACTTTCGGCTGTTCTCGTGAGTGCTGTCAATAGGGAACACACTCGCGCCCTCTCCTCTTCTTCACTCGCTCTCTACCATCGAAACAGTAAAGCACTGGCGTCGTCGTTTACCAAAATTCGTCGAGCTCGCTCCATCTTCATCCAATTGGTTGCGCGGTCATCTTCCCCAAGTCCTTCTGCATCTTCCCGTGCTCTCACTTTTTAGGATTGGTGACCTCTACATCCCTGGTCACACGCAATTGTGACCTCCGTTCGCCGGCCATGGTGGACTGTCCGCAGAACTCCCTTGTCCGGTCGTTTTGCTGACCTAGCCGAGTTCACCATCCTCTCCTCTTTGTCCTCATGTCTCAAGTTCTTCGAACCGTGGATCGCATGTCGTTTTCCACGTTCTTCTGCAAGGTGTCGTCATCGGCCATGGTGCCCGGCCCCAGCACAGTGGCGCGACTCGCCTGACATGGCTGGCACGACCCTCGCGCGTGCGTTGGCGCGACCCGCTGCTCGTGGTTAGTGCGGTTGGACCGACCATGGCGTGGCCAGGCTAGTGCCTCAGCGCGGCCCGTGCGTGTGTGCCTCGGCGTGGCCTGCGCAGCCCCGACTCGGTTTTTGCGTGGCCCAACGCAGCAGCGGACTCACCGTTCTTGTGCCTCGCCGCGAGCTCGTCTGCCCATCTGTCGTTGTTGCGAGGTGAGTATCGTCTGCGCGTTAGTAACTTTGTTTCACCATGTCGCACGTTTTAAATAATTAATTATATTTTTGTTTAACTAACGTTAATTGATTAGACTTTTAAACTAAACTAATTTATATTTATTAACTTGTGCCTTATCAATGCACGTCGACGATATTAATATTAACTCAAACGTTTTGCCCTAATGTTCGTTTAATATGAATGCGGCGTTTATTTAATTTATCTCGCGTATCACATACGCGGTTTTGCACGTGGTTACGTGATGTTCCGCGTGTTGTTCGCGCTCGTTGTTTACGTTGTTTCGCGCAGTCGCGCGAGTTATTAAATCCGTTACGACCCCTTCATAACAATATCGTCAACATGTTAATAATATTATTTCATCGTGTCACAAGTCTATATTATTTAATTAGCTATTAATTCGATACTTGTTAAAATGATCTTCTAATTAAAACCGTTTTATAGTTTTTAACTCGCGCTTTTATAAATAAATGTTAACTTAATTAATACCAATTTAAATGTTTTTTTCTTTAATTCATGTCGAGTATAATCACGTTATCGGTTAGCGAGTATCGTGTGTTGTCGCGCACATTATTTCGCATATCAATCGTGCGCCGTTTGCGCGTTATCGTGCCGTTCGCGCGCATAGTCGCGTTGACTCGTGTGTGTCGCGCACTGTCGTGCGCATTGTTTTGCGTGTGTCGCGCGTGCTATTCACGCGCATTGTTGCATGTCGTGTGCGTGCGTCGTCGCGTGACGATCACGTGTGTCGCGCGGCGTCTGCGCGTGATAATAAATTGTTTTTCGCTTATAAACACTCATGTTAACGATGTTAATACGTCATATCATATATTTTAGATAATTAACTTAAGGTTTGCTCGACTAATATTTATTAGATTAATATTCTAACCAGATTAAATGTGTAGTGTTCCACTTAGGCTTTTATAATAAATATTTAACATTTGTTTAGTATAAACGTGTCACCTATTTAGTTTTCTTACCTGTCGCGCGTGATGTTCCGCACGTGGTGGCGTTCTCGTTCGCTGGTCGCGCGCGTTGTTTCGTATGTCGTCAGTGTGCTATGTCGCGCGTGTCCGCGCGTCATTTGCATGCTGTCGTGTTGGGTTCGCCGTCATCACGTTGTCTACGCGTGCCACGCGTGGTGCGCGCGCTAGGTCGCGTGCGGTCGTGCTGTTTCACGCGTTACGTATTTCATCTCGCTCCACTAATTCGTCCCGCTTAGAGTCGCTGATGTTATTTAAATAACTTATTTAACTAAGAATTGTTAGTGTGGTCAGCTAAGTAAAACTATGCGATAGCTCTAGTTTCATTTTAAATAAATATTGATTAATATAATCAGATCAAACTAAATGTTATGATTAATACTCGTTTAGTGTAGACGCGGTAACTTCTCTACCGTAGCCTTGACCTCGCGTTTCTTTTTCCTCGCGTGACCGTAGTAACACACTCTATTTCGTTTTGCATGTTTTATTATGTTTGTATTTGTATGGTGTAATGTTCTTATGCATATATGTGTTTGCTTGCTTGTGTGTGTTCATCTTCGCTTCGCATTGCGATTAGAGTGCGATCCATCTCCAAGCTTCAAGGAATCGACGGTCAAGCTTCGACAACCAAGTGATCAAGCTCTCTGAGTTCTATGAGGCTGAAGATCCTGAGCATCTGTTTGGTGAAGGCAAGTGTCATCTGACCTATTATGTCCTACTTAATCTATAATTCACTGTCCCGCATTACATTATTGAAACTTAAGGATTGACTAGTCTGTATTTACCTTATCCTTGTTTACCTTTTTGGGTTAACCATGGTTAGCTTATGCTATTGCTTTAACTTAATCAATGAACATGATGTGATTATTTATGATACGATGATGTTATACCGATGATGATATTGTGATACTCTAGGGGCCTCAGGCCATTTTCCTGAGTAACTCTCCGTAAGGACCTGTTCATGGAGTGACCACCCGAGATAACAGTGCAGCCATGAGGGTGGAATGAGACGCCCTTAGCTAATTAATTAGATGAACCTGGGGGTGTAGTTGGCTTTGCCGGAGGGTCGTCAATGGGGGCCGGGGCATAGTGCTCGCTCTGCCAAGGGGGGGATGCAGAGGTTCATTCGATTTGGTTTTGTGAGTCACCCACCTTGGGAGGTGTACTGCGTTTGTACGACTGGCGAAACCTTACGAGCAGCTATGCACCAGGGGTGTCTTTGTAAAGGCTACGTAGTGATACCCTGTCAGGACACCTAGGTAGTGGTCAATGGGGAGTAGCTCTCTCTGGGCAGAAAGGGAATCACGACTCGTGGGTAAAGTGTGCGACCTCTGAAGAGGATTAGAAACTGATATATCAGTCGTGCTCACGGTTATGAGCGGCCTTGGGATCCTCTTTGATTAGAGATACAGATGATTAGAGATACAGATGATCTGAGATACAATGATTATATTGATGGTTTTGGTTCGATGATGATAATGATGTTCCTCGATGAGGAAATGTTTCACATGTTGGTTATATGATAAAACTTGGATTCCACTAATAATAAATATCTGAACAACTAAAAGCAACTGCTTTGACCCTAACCCCAAATAAAGCTACTCCACTTTAGCCAAACGGGACATTTGCTGAGTACGTTGATGTGCACTCACCCCTGCTTTCACAAAACACCAGGTTGCCTTTGGTGCAATCTATGCTCAGGTAAAGAAGAAGGCATCGAGGCAGATCTCCAGGAGTTCCAGGACTTCGACGAGTTCGAGGATTAGGCTAGCGACCTCCCCCAGTCAGCTGTCTGTGGTGGGTTTATTTTTACGTTGGCTACGTTTCGATTCTGTGTACTTTGATTTATATTATGTAAATGACTCTAGTCTTTAATATTATTACTTATTCTTTATTGTATTCGAAGCATTGTGCTATGATGAGTCATTTATGTAATCGTTGTGTACGTGAATTTCTGATCCTGCCATGTACATGGTTCGCATTCGGTTTACCTTCTAAAACCGGGTGTGACACGTACCCTGCATGCGCGGAACACGACCTTGGGAACCTTTGTGCCCACCTTTGCGTCTCCTTCGGTCGTCTTCGATTGCACCCGAGCGAGGCCCACTTGGTGCCTTACGGGCGACCCATTGGAGGCCTCATAGGCGGCCCACAAAGCATAACAGTGCCATGATGACCTAGGAGATATCTATCCCCCATAGTGCCTCCGCGGCCATGGCCACTATACGAACACTACCCATACCCCATTGTACTGGACACTCACGCGTCACCTCTGACCAGCCGCATGCCCATCCTCAGCCCTACGCTTGGTTCCCCCCCCCCACACGCGTTGACCCTACATTGCAGGGAACGACCATGACTGTGGTACCTAGCGTGTCTGAGTGTTGGAGTGAAAATAATCGAGATATATCTTATTCCATTCTGCTCCAATTTCTACATTAGGATGTTCGAATTAATATTCACGAATATCTTGAAAGTTTTCGTTTTTTTGACAAATGTGTAAATAGGACAAAAATGATATCAAAGTTTTTTGACCGTTTTCGTTTTTCCCATTTTAAGTCAGAATATTCCATTTTTATCTGCATATAATATTCCATTTTTGATAATGCACAAATCATAGACAACTATGCCATATCGCAACACTAACTTATAATTGATTGTTTTCTTTGGTAGACATATGTATATTATAATTTATGGCTTTCATACAATTTTATTTTTATACTCTATGCGACAGTGTTTCCATTTTTTATGTCTCATTTTGATTTGTTCCATCTGTTGTAGTATGTTTTTGTCATCCTTCTAGTCCCATTTCTATCCCATTTTTTGATGGTCATGTTTCCTATTATGTTTTTGAAATAAAATGTGAAAATAAAAATAGGAGAGGGATTATCCTGACCAGTCATGTTCGTGTTCATCCCTACCTAGGTGTGAAACTATCAGGAGGAAGAAGTCATGTGCATTTTTGCATTGTAGCCCTTGACATGTGGGTTGGATGTAAGTGAGATAAATATGGATGTGGAGAGCTATATCAAACATGCTCTTATATAGTTAGTGTTAGTCTAAGTAGTAAATTTGAATCAATTGAAAACTATTGGCTTTAAAGGGACCATGATACCTAAGAGGGGGTGAATTAGGCAATATAATTTCTCTCTAAACTATTATCTCTACTTTTTGCTTACTCATATACAATTAATAAATTAACTTATGTGCAAATATGGTTTAAGTAAGTCTTGTTATCTCTAGCATAAAAGAGTTATACAACTTAGGTTCCAGACCTATCCACTAGCCTAAAATAAGTTGGAAAGGAAGAGCACACATCCAAGGTACACAATGTAAATGTGGAAGCTTATGTAAAATAGAGATATAATGAATCTGATATTTTTTATCGAGGTATCAAGAAACACAAAAGCTTCTCCCTAATCCTTATTGGAGCCTGATGCAAGGGAAGCCCAAGTGAAGACCAAGCTTTTGATTGAGTAACACTGTGGATAGCCACAATCCTTCCCCGTGTGCAAATAGTGTCTCTGGTGTGGCCTCTCCCGAATGTTGTCCATCATATTCACTATCAAGTTTTTGGCCAAAACATCGTAGATCTCATTCTCTCTAGTACATAGTGGTGGTCACACCATAAACGTGGTTGGTGTGATCTCACAGGACTATAAACCCCTCTAGTACAACTATTATAATGGTGTGTGCAAGCAACAAGGAGTAAGAGGTGTCTAATCCTCACTTCTAACATTAGGGAAAATATCCTCTAGTATGTAGTGACGATTACACCACAAATTAAGTTGGTGTGATCTCGCAAGACTATCCCCTTTGGTACAACCATTACAATGGTACGCGCAAGCACCAACGGGTAATAGGTCTCTAATACTCACTTCTGACGCTAGGGAATAAACTTATAGAAATCACTATTGTAGCGGCGTAACTAACCAAAGCACTTTGCATAACACATACGCTAATCACCAAGTGATCTTTGAGCACTTGGGTGCTAGAGCTACTAGGAATGAGTCTCAACTCACTTGCAAAGTTTTGTAGCTCCCACACTATTCAAATGGCCGATTGGGGTGGTATATATAGCATCCAAGTCCAAAACTAGATGTTGAAAGTGAAGCAGAGTTTTTGAGCACTCATGGGATACTCCAGTGATTGCATCGAACATGTTGGTGCATGTCCATATCAACAACCGATTGGAATTAGATGTTGCTAGCCTTCTGGGTATAGGCATCTACTGCTTTGCTGGTGTTATACTGGACACTTACGTTGTGTCATAGAATTTCCCAAATTTCTTTGAGACCTATCTGAGTACCTTATCCAATTGGATACGTGGTGCAAACATGATAGGTATGATACATTGTAGGTTCCCTAAAACATGTTGTGATATTCTCTAGATGTCGTATCTAGTGCCCCATCTAATGCACACCTACATGTCTAGTGTACTCTTTTTCAATAGTCCTTCTTAGGTACAACACTACTCATATTCGTTAATCTGCTGGTGCTTCTCTAGACACATCTGATGCTAGTAAGTGATATGTTTTTATTCATTTCTTCATGTGTCTTTGTCTAAGCTTCTTCCATCTTATGTCTTGGACCCGTTCATACTCTTGTAGATCTTCAATCATGTCTTATAGTGTCTTGCTCAAAGTGTTGATCATCCAAATTAGCACTAATCTTATGTCCAAGTCCACTCGCGCATCCTTTGAACAATATCTAAAACACTAACAAATAATGTTCGTGTAATGGTTATGTTGATCATAAAACACCAAAACTCAACCACCAATGGGCCTTAGTCCATTTTTCTTACAATCTCCCGTTTTTGGTGATTGATGACAACAAAACCAAGGCAAGAAAATAATTAAATACCAAAGAGTAAACTACAATATACTTACTAGGATGCAATGCAAGCTTCTATGATACTAAAAAGATACCATATGATAAAATGTTTTAGATGAAAACTATATTGCCCTTGCTAGATGTATCCATAGTGTGGTATGATGGACTTAAGCCCCCGTAACTCCATAATAGACTTACTCCCTTTCTTGGACCATTTCCCAAAACAAGGTAACCTTCTCCCCATTTTTAAATTTCCATTTATATTTCTTTCCCCTTTACAATCTCCCCTTATCCAAATACATCTTCCACAAAATATCACTTATAAGTTAGATATCAATCATCATAAAAGAATTGAATATTTTATGGTTTTGGTATTTGATATGGTTGGTGTTGCTTTGGTCCTATAACTTCTTACCCTTTGAAATCAAACACCAAAAAGGAAGACATTAAAGCACTAGGGAGGGGAAATTTTGTGATTCTATAAACTTATCCCCCCTTTTGATATAAAACTTCTACTTTTTGACATGGAAACTTGATCACAATTGACTCTCGTATTATATAGACTAGGCACCCCCTATATGTATGCATATATATGATAAAATAGTAACCCTTATGCATAGTTGTGTGGGAGTTTTAAAACAAGATCAAATTTAAATCTATATAATGCATAGAGAATGCAGATAAAATATGCTTAATAGATCTTGATATCAATTGGAAATTTACATTTTTGACATCGGTCTAGAGATAGCAGATGTAGAACTTCATTTGAATTTGATACCAAAGTGCATGATACCATTTGTAGCTGGAATATGTTGATTTTCTCTTTGAACTTCATTTTCCTTTCATTTATACTACTACACACATGACAACCTATGTGAAAGGTGTTAGTCTCAAAGAAACTAACTTATAGAGCGACCTCCACCTAAAGTGTGCATACAAGTTTTGAATACTTGTAGGAGACATACACTCAGACTTTTAAGATTTAAACACCATTTAATAGGGAAATATAATGGGAGTGTGAGCATTCCTTCTTGGTGATATTAGTAATATGCCATTTATAGTTTGGACTTTGCCACATAGTAGTTAAATCATATGATACTACTACCAGATACCACTTGAAAAGGTTTGAAAAAGTTATTTGATTGAAAGGAACATGCACTCCTAAGAGTGGGTGAATTAGGACTTCTACTTTTATCGCTCTAAACTAGGTCTCTAATTTTAACTCCTAAACAAAACCTATGCAGATAACCAAACAAGCTAGTGCAACTAAGGTTTTATCGAAGTTTTGCTATCTCTACGGCAAAACATGGTTATGCAACCAAGGTTATAGTCCTACCAACTAGCCTATAATCTAAGCTAGGAAAGGTAAAGCACACAACCAAAGAAAGTAATATAAATGTGGAAGCTTAATTGAGATAGGGATTACAAACTCCCATTGACGCAACGTTATTTTTAATAAGGTATCGAGAACTGTGCATGGTTCTTACTAATCCTTCTTCTCCTTGAGCGTCACTACTACTTAGGCCTTGATTGAAAAGATGGCAATCAATCAAAGGTGGAAAGAAGAAAGGGCAAACGCATGTACCTGAAGGGTTCATCAACTTGAGAGCAATGGACGTCCTACTAAACATACTAGAAGAGGCGCCTGCAAAGGAAGCACAATCCCTCAAGTCCTTAGACACCCATATGACGTGTGAGGTTTGTGGGAACACATGTCACTCAGAGAATAACTGTCCTAAGACTCACCTGAAGGAGGCGAGCTTTGTCAACACTAGAGGACTTCAATAATGGGTAACGTCCTCAGTACTAAGGTGGTAAGTCCACCCAGGACCCTCCAAATCCTAATAGTCCATGGAAGCAGTAGGAGAATATATACAGACAGAAGAAGGAGAATGATGTAAGTGATGAGCAACGACCACCGCGGAAGGAAGGGATGCATAGGGTATCACCTTGTATTTTTCACAAAACCTCGATGCTCCCATTTCCTCAACGGTAGAGAAAGGCAACTAAAGATGAGCAGTTTGATAAGTTTGTTGAGGTAATCCATAAGTTATAAGTAAATATACAATTTTTATATGTGATGCAGGTACCAACATATGTGAAGTACCTGAAGGACATCCTAACCAACAAGAAACCATCTTACGAAGGACTATAACATAGTTATACTCAACAAACTTCCTTAGAAGCCAAAGGAACCAGGGAGTCCCACCATTCGAGTCCCAATAGGAGCCTAATGTTTCGACTAGGCGCTATGTGACCTCGAAGCAAAGTGTTGGTGTGATGCCTAATACTCAATATGTAGCTCGACATGAATACCTTCTTACTCGTGAGCAACCAATTTTGAATACTATCAATGCAAACATTGAGGTTGGTGCTAGATAGATCCACATCAATAGCAAATTGGAGTTGTTCACTTTCCGACCAAGAGTCGAACATTGCATCCAAGTGGAAACCATCAGATGCCAAGCTCCATGTTGCACTCCGAAGCCTAAGATCAAAATGACACCACCAGAGCCAGAAACGGACAACATCGTAGCTTCAGTAAATAAGTTGTTGGTCCTTGTTCTTGGATGCTATACACCAAGAACAAAGCAACACAATTGTTAACGATTAGAGACCTTCGTCCTTCGAAGCATTATCTCCCTTGGAATATAATGATCTTCAGACGAAGGTTGTGAAGGGCATACCTTCATCATTTTAGCAAGCAAAGATGTAAACAGAGACATATGAAACACAAAAAGAATATAAACAATAATTCCAAATCATTAGATTATTTATATTCTTATTTTATAAACATGAATAAACATCAGTAGTATATATATTACATTTGTACCTTCGGCTCGACAGAAGGTGGAAGAGCGAAAGTGATGTAAGAGTGATTACAACCCAGCGTGAATAGTACGGTGCTACTGTTCATCTATTTATAGGCACAGGACGCAGTCTGGACAAAATTACATTCATATCCCTAATATTTACTGTTAGCCATAAGGCAAGCTATCGAGGACTAAGCAGTCTTTTCCCCTTTAGGTCGGTTTCATCTTCCACCATCGTCCTTGCGCTAAGCCGAAGCTTCTCCAGCCACAGTTTCGGAGCTAGTTCATCCTTCCTCCAGACCGCACCTTTATACCATGCACACCTTCATCTCAAAGCCAAAGCCTCCTGAGACAGTATGTTATACTGGAAAACATGTTAGTTAAGTTTTTGAGGACCTTCGGAAGAGGAAGACCCCCAACAGTATCCCCTCGCGGTGTTAATTTGTTTTTGCATTTAACAAATTCAGACTATGACGTGAACGAAGGCCTTTAGCCAAAGGTCCGAAAAAACACCTTCCCTTCGCTAGAATAGCGAAAGTCAATGACATGTAGGGCCCGCCAAGTTGCAATGCACTTGGCATATAAATAGGAACCCGCAGCGATAGCATTTGCTGCGCCATCTCAATCGTTTGTGCTATTTTTCAAGCTTGGATTTTCTTGCTGTCAGATTTCGCTTGATTTGTGAGCTTCGGTATTTTAACAAGCGCTCACCAAATGGCTAAAGAGAATAAAGTTATTGATCCTGCTCTAGCTGGTTTTTACGAAGCTATGGAGAATACAAACATAGATAAGATTACAAATGAAATGCTAGCTGGCTTGTCTGAAGATTCTGACGATAGCGAAGGCTTTGATGTGGAAAGTGAAGACGAAGATGCCAAAAATCGGCCCTTTATACCATGCACACCTTCATCTCAAAGCCGAAGCCTCCTGAGACAGTATGTTATACTGGAAAACATGTTAGTTAAGTTTTTTAGGACCTTCGAAAGAGAAAGGCCCCCAACAAAAGTCTTTGGTCACATGCTACCATCAACACAAAAGGGAGAAGGTGAAATGCCATAAGGAAGAAGCACATGAGAAGCAAGCCAACAGAGTTCCCTCTACTTCAGGAAGCAAGAGGAAAAGATCGTGATGAAGTCGGCTCCAAGTCCAAGATCACACCAAAAGGTTGGCGTTTGTAAGTATACCCCGAATGCCCAAAACTCCACTTCTATAGCTTAGATCCTATCGCCACGACACCAAAAATACTTGCTTGCTTCAAATATATATATATATATAAACTAAAAATGATACAATTTAAATTTAAATAAAATAATGATGATAATACAAAATTAAAATGTGTAATCTAAAAAACAACAAAGATTCTTGCTTAATAGAAATGATGAATAGATGCTCTATTATTTTTTGTGTGTATTGTATATAGCTTGATACTCTCCTAAAAAATTAAACTTATTGGCGTAAGTAGTGATCATACCTTAATATTTAACCTGGTGGGAGCAAGTGATTTTAAACCAAGTCTAAGTTGTTGTGAGGGTGCGATATGATCAAAGTTTGGGTCTAACCCGTCCTGATCTTCGTAAAGTAAATTCTTGAAGTTTTCATTTTGAAAACATAAAAACGATGAAGTTGCTCAATGGTTTAAAACATCTATCTAGAGACAAATGCTTACATATTGAACCTCTACATATGCTTCCTATAGTTGTGTTGAGTTTTGTCAAATTTTGAGTCCTTATGAGGTAGTGACACTTCAAGTATCGATCAAAATTTCCTCATTGAGGCTATAGAGGGGGAGTGAATTGCACGCAAATGCCAAAAAGTTAGGGTTAATAATGTAGAGTGGAGTAGGGCATGGGGATCTTTTATCAGGACATAGCAAGCCTTACCTGCCAGTGGGTTAGCACTAGGCCTACCTGAAAGGGAAATCGGGTTAACCATTTCCAATAATTAATTTTGGTGGTTGATGATCAACACAAACATGTGGACTAACTAGTTTGTCTAGATATCATATATTACAGGTGCAAAAGGATCAACACAAACTAAGAAAGAAATCAAGTTAGGGACCCAATTAAAACTGGAGCAAAGGACTTAGAGTGTGCTGGTTTTGGCGCACCGGACACTGTCTGGTGGGCCAGGGCCGTACAACTTCAAACATGCCACTCTCGGGAATCCAGGGGCGCGCTCCACTATAATTCACCGGACTGTCCGGTGAGCCAGCAGAGCAACGACTCCCTGCGCGCCAACGGTCGACTGTGCAGAATGAGCAGTGATGAACAGTGCCGTGCAGAGGTCAGAGCACAGAAGTTAGAGGGCACCGGACTGTCCGGTGCAGCAAGACGACAAAGGCTCCAACGGTCGACCAGCTTCGAACCCTAACGGTTGCGCTGGCGTGGCGCGCACCGGACAGTGCACTGTGGCTGTCCGGTGGCGCACCGGACTGTCCGGTGCGCCCATCGCCAGCAGAAATCAGCCAACAGCTAGAAGTGGTTGGGAGGCTATAAATACCCCCAACCACCTCATTCACTCCCATCCAAGCCTTCTGAATTCTACATTCATTGCAAGAGCAAAAGCCCAACACTCCAAGACACAATCAAAGCAATCAATCCACTCAAAGCCCCAAAATCAACTCTAGTGCATTAGGGCTTGTGAGAGGATCACTTGTGTTCTTTTGTTGCTCTTGTCGCTTGGATTGGCCTTTTCTTTTTCCCTTCTATTTTTCAAGTGACTTGTAATCGAAGCAAGAGACACCTAAGTGTGTGGTGGTTCTTGTGGGGTCTAAGTGACCCAAGAGATTAAGGAAAAGGATCACTCGGTCTAAGTGACCGTTTGAGAGAGGGAAAGGGTTGAAATAGACCCGGTCTTTGTGACCTCCTCAACGGGACTAGGTTCTTCGGAACCGAACCTTGGTAAAACAAATCACCATGTTCACTCGCTTCGATTCTCATTTGATTTGTTTTCCCTCTCTAACGTTTCCTGGCTAGTATTGATTTGAGTTGGCTCCCATACGTCATCCGCATTCTTTGAGTAACTTTAGTAAGAGAAACATTCTTTTGACTTGAATTTATTTCTAACACTAACCCCGGCCTTAGTGTGTGTTTAAAGTTGATAAATTCCAGGTTTCGCCTATTCACCCCCCTCTAGGCGACTTTCAATTGGTATTAAAGGTAGTGCTTCATTAAGAGCCTAACCAACTCGAAGTGATGTCTGGAGATCACGCTAAGAGGGAGATCATGACCGACGACAAACCCACGGGCTCGGGGAGGACTCTATCAAGGGAGTCCGGCAACAAGCTAAAGGAGGAATCCTCTTCCTCCATAAAGTCACATCGGAGAGGTGACAAGAAGAAGAAGATCATGAAAAAAGTGGTCTACTACGAGACCGACTCTTCGTCACCCTCCACGTTCGGCACCGAGTCATCTACTACTTCTAAGCGCCTTGAGCGCAAGAAGTATAGTAAGATGCCCCTATGCTATCCCCGTATTTCAAAGCGCGCTCCATTACTTTCTGTACCCCTAGGCAAACCACCATATTTTGATGGTGAAGATTATTGTATGTGGAGTGATAAAATGAGGCACCATCTAACCTCACTCCACGAAAGTATTTGGGATATTGTTGAGTTTGGAGCGCAGGTACCAAGGGTGGGCGACAAGGACTACGACGAGGACGAAGCCGCCCAAATTAGGCACTTCAACTCTCAAGAAACTTCTATACTCCTTGCCTCCTTATGTCGAGAGGAGTATAATAAGGTGCAAGGGTTGAAGAACGCCAAAGAAATTTGGGACGTCCTCAAAACCACGCATGAAGGGGACGAGGTCACAAAGATCACCAAGCGGGATACGATCAAGGGCGAGCTTGGTCGATTCGTCCTTTACAAAGGAGAAGAGCCACAAGCGATGTACAATCGGCTCAAGACCATGGTGAACCAAGTGCGCAACCTCGGGAGAACCAAGTGGGATGACCATGAGATGGTCAAGGTTATTCTTAGATCACTTGATTTTTGTAATCCTACTCAAGTGCAACTAATACGTGGAGACCCTAAATATAAACATATGTCTCCCGAGGAGGTTATTGGCAAGTTTGTGAGCTTTGAACTTATGATCAAAGACTCCAAACATATTGTCAACTTGGAGCAAGGTGCCACCTCCATACCCGAGGTGCAACCCGTTGCATTCAAGGCAACGGAAGAAAAGAAGGAGGAGTCTACACCAAGTAGGCTTCCAATCGACGCCTCCAAGCTCGACAACGAGGAGATGGCGCTCATCATCAAGAGCTTTTGCCAAATCCTTAAGCAAAGGAGGGGGAAGGATTACAAGCCCCGCTCCAAAAGGGTGTGCTACCGATGTGGTAAGTCCGGTCATTTCATAGCTAAATGTCCAATTTCTAGTGAAAGTGATAGGGACGAAGACAAGAAGGGGAAGAAGAAGGAGAAGAAGAGATACTACAAGAAGAAGGGCGCCGATGCACACATGTGCCGGGAATGGGACTCCGACGAGAGCTCCACCGACTCCTCCGACGAGGACGCCGCCAACATCGTCGTCAACAAAGGCCTCCTCTTCCCCAACGTCGGCCACAAGTGTCTCATGGCTAAGTATGGCAAGAAGAAAAAGGTACACTATAGAGCCAACCCCAAATATACTACATCTAGTGATGAGGGTAGCTCTAGCGATAATCAGGATGATTTACTCTCTCTTTTTGCCAACCTTAGCATGGAACAAAAGAAAAAATTAAATGAATTAATTGAGACCATTATTGAGAAGGATGATCTCTTGGAATGCCAAGAGGACTTGCTCGTTGAAGAAAATAAAAAATTGTTAAGTTGAAAAATGCTTATGCTCAGGAAGTAGAAAAATATAAAAACTTATCTAAGCAGCTTAGCATTTGTCATGATTCAATTTCTTGTCTTAGAACTGAGAATGGTAATTTAGTTTCTGAAAGGGAAATGTGCCCTTGGACCAATTTCTAAGTATTTTGGTGATTTAGTGTCCAACACAAGTGCCTAAGTGTAAAAAGGTGGACAAAGCACAAATCAAGGATAAAGGTATGTTTCTCAAACTTAGTACATTATTTTATGGACTAATGTATTGTGTCTAAGTGCTGGAAACAGAAAAAATCGAGTTGGAGAAGAGATGGTCAAGTTCAGCCAAAGTCTGCTCAGTCTGGTTTCACCGGACTGTCCGGTGGTGCACCGGACAGTGTCCGGTGCGCCAGGCTGGCTCGAGCGAAGTGGCCGCTCTCGGGAATTCACTGGCGACGTACGGCTATAATTCACCGGACTGTCCGGTGAGCCAACGGTCGGCAGGGCCAACGGTCGGCCGCGCGATCTACGCGGGACACGTGGCCAGACCAACGGCTAGAAGGTGGCACCGGTCTGTCCGGTGTGCACCGGACATGTCCGGTGCGCCAACGGCTCTCTGGCTGCCAACGGTCGACTGCGCCGTTTATGGAAGGAAATCGGGCACCGGACAGTGTCCGGTGTGCACCGGACTGTCCGGTGCGCCAGTCGACAGAAGGCAAGATCAGCCTTCCTAGATTGCTCTCAACGGCTCCTAGCTGCCTTGGGGCTATAAAAGGGACCCCTAGGCGCATGGAGGAGAACACCAAGCATTCCTACAACATTCCTAAGCACCAAGACATCGATTTTGCGCATTCGTTTCATTGTGATAGCATATAGAGCTCTAGAGGAGTTGTGAACTCATTGAGTTGTGTTGCGAGCTCTTGTTGCGACTTGTGTGCGTATTGACACTCTGATTCTTGTGTCTTGTGTGCGTTGCTAATCCCTCCCTTGCTCCGTGTTCTTTGTGAATTTCAAGTTTAAGGGCGAGAGGCTCCAAGTTGTGGAGATTCCTCGCAAACGGGATTGAGAAAAAGCAAGCAAAACACCGTGGTATTCAAGTGGGTCTTTGGACCGCTTGAGAGGGGTTGATTGCAACCCTCGTCCGTTGGGACGCCACAACGTGGAGTAGGCAAGTGTTGGTCTTGGCCGAACCACGAGATAACCACCGTGCCATCTCTGTGATTGATCTTGTTGGTTATTGTGTTTTGTTGAAGATTCCTCTCTAGCCACTTGGCGGTTATTGTGCTAACACTTAACCAAGTTTTTGTGGCCTAAGTTTTAAGTGTTACAGGATCACCTATTCAGCCCCCCCTCTAGGTGCTCTCAATTGGTATCGGAGCCGTTCTCTTCACAGAGGGACTAACCGCCCGAAGAGATGGATCCTAAGGGGAAGGGTATCGTGATCAACGATAAAGAGAAGGAATCCTTCGTCAACGAGTCGAAGGACGACAAGCCTACCGACTCCGGCTCGGGCCATAGACGGAAGGAAGGGAAGAAGAAGAAGACGAGGCGCATCAAGGAGATCGTCTACTACGACGACAGCGATGAGTCTACTTCCTCCCAAAAGGACGACAACCACAACGACTACGAGAGAAGGAAACCGGTCAATTCGAACTTTTCTTTTGACTACTCTCGTATTCCTCAAAGTGCAAATGCTCATTTATTATCTATTCCACTTGGTAAACCTCCTCATTTTGATGGAGAGGACTACGGATTTTGGAGCCACAAAATGCGTAGTCACCTATTCTCTCTCCATCCTAGTATATGGGAGATTGTAGAGAGTGGAATGCACTTTGATAGTTCGGATAGTCCCATGTTCATTAATGAGCAAATTCATAAGAATGCACAAGCTACTACTGTTCTTCTAGCTTCATTGTGCAGGGATGAATATCACAAAGTGAGCGACTTGGATAACGCCAAGCAGATCTGGGACACCCTCAAGATTTCTCATGAGGGGAACGACGTCACCTTGCTCACCAAAATGGAGTTGGTGGAGGGCGAGCTTGGACGGTTCGCGATGATAAGGGGCGAGGAGCCAACTCAAACATACAACCGGCTCAAGACCCTTATCAACAAAATAAGGAGCTACGGAAGCACGCGATGGACGGACCACGACGTCGTCCGACTGATGCTAAGGTCCTTTACCGTTCTTGATCCTCATTTGGTGAATAATATTCGTGAGAATCCCAGGTACACCAAAATGTCGCCCGAAGAAGTCCTTGGAAAATTTGTGAGCGGGCGGATGATGATCAAGGAGGCAAGGTACGTGGACGACGCTTTGAATGGTCCGATCAACGAGCCGCAACCCTTTGCTCTCAAGGCAACAAGAAGCAAGGAGGCGCTACCTAGCAAGGTGGCACAAATCGAGGCGGCTGGACTTAATGATGAAGAGATGGCCCTCATCATCAAGAGATTCAAGACGGCGCTTAAAGGTCGCAAGGGACAGCCAAGCAAGACCAAAGTCAAAGGGAAGCGCTCATGCTTCAAATGCGGTAAGCTTGGTCATTTTATTGCTAACTGTCCCGACAATGATAGTGATCAGGATCAAGGGAACAAGAGGGAGAAGAAGAAAAACTATAAGAAGGCAAAGGGCGAGGCTCATCTTGGCAAGGAGTGGGATTCGGATTGCTCCTCGTCTGACTCCGACAATGAAGGACTCGCCGCCACCGCCTTCAACAAATCATCCCTCTTCCCCAACGAACGTCACACATGCCTTATGGCAAGGGAGAAGAAGGTATGTACTCAAGACTCTACTTATGCTTCTTCAAGTGAGGATGAATCTAGTGATGAGGATGAAATAGATTATTCATGTCTATTTAAGGGCCTAGATAGAACCAAGGTAGATAAAATTAATGAATTAATTGATGCCTTGAATGATAAGAATAGGCTTCTAGAAAAACAAGAAGATTTATTGTATGAAGAACATGACAAATTTATAGAAGCACAAAAATCTCATGCTTTAGAAGTCAAAAGAAATGAAATGCTTTCATGTGAATTATCTTCGTGCCATGAGACAATTTCTAGCTTAAGGAACATTAATGATGATTTGAATGCTAAGTTGAAAATAGTTAGTAAATCAACAACTTGTGTAGAAAATGTTATTATTTGCAATAGATGTAAAGATTTTGATATTGATGCTTGTAGTGAACACATAGCTTCTATTGCAAAGTTAAACGATGAATTGGCTAGTCTCAATGCCCAACTTAAGACTAGCAAAAGTAATTTCGATAAACTAAAATTTGCAAGGGATGCCTACATGATTGGTAGACACCCCTCCATTAAGGATGGACTTGGCTTCAAGAGGGAAGCCAAGGACTTAACAAGCCATAAGGCTCCCATCTCCACCAAGGAGAAAGGGAAGGCCCCTATGGCAAGTAGCACTAAAAAGAACCATGCTTTTATGTACAACAATAGAAGACAGTCTCATAGGAGTTGCAATGCTTTTGATTCACATGACTCGTATGCTATGTTTGCTCCTAGTTCTTCCTATATGCATGGTAGAGATATGCCTAGGAAAAATGTTCATCATGTGCCTAGGAAGAATATTGTTCATGTTCCTAGAAGAGTTATGAATGGTCCCTCTACAATTTATCATGCTTTAAATGCTTCCTTTGCTATTTGTAGAAAGGATAGGAAGATAGTGGCTAGGAAATTAGGGGCAAAATGCAAGGGTGATAAAACTTGCATTTGGGTCCCTAAGGAAATTGTGACTAACCTTGTAGGACCCAACAAGAGTTGGGTACCTAAGACCCAAGCCTAAATTTGCCTTGCAGGTTTATGCATCCGGGGGCTCAAGCTGGATTATCGACAGCGGATGCACAAACCATATGACGGGGGAGAAGAAGATGTTCACCTCCTACGTCAAGAATAAGGATTCCCAAGATTCAATCATATTCGGTGATGGGAACCAAGGCAAGGTGAAAGGTTTAGGCAAGATTGCAATATCTAATGAGCACTCTATCTCTAATGTGTTTTTAGTTGAGTCTCTTGGATATAATTTACTATCTGTCAGTCAATTATGTAATATGGGATATAATTGTTTATTTACAAATGTAGATGTGTCTGTCTTTAGAAGATGTGATGGTTCACTAGCTTTTAAGGGTGTACTAGACGGCAAACTTTACTTAGTTGATTTTGCAAAAGAAGAGGTCGGTCTAGATGCATGCTTAATGGCTAAGACTTGCATGGGCTGGTTGTGGCATCGCCGCTTAGCACATGTGGGGATTAAGAACCTCCACAAGCTTCTAAAGGGAGAACACGTGATAGGTCTAACCAATGTTCATTTCGAAAAAGATAGACCTTGTGCAGCTTGTCAAGCAGGTAAACAAGTGGGAGGAGTACATCACAGCAAGAATGTGATGACCACGTCAAGACCTCTGGAGCTGCTGCATATGGACCTCTTCGGACCCGTCGCCTATCTGAGCATAGGAGGAAGTAAGTATGGTCTAGTTATTGTTGATGACTTTTCCCGCTTCACTTGGGTGTTCTTTTTGCAGGATAAGTCTGAAACCCAAGGGACCCTCAAGCGCTTCCTAAGGAGAGCTCAAAATGAGTTTGAGCTCAAGGTGAAGAAGATAAGGAGTGACAACGGGTCCGAATTCAAGAATCTTCAAGTGGAGGAGTTCATTGAGGAGGAGGGGATCAAGCACGAGTTCTCCGCTCCATACACACCTCAGCAAAATGGTGTGGTAGAGAGGAAGAATAGGACGCTCATTGATATGGCAAGGACTATGCTTGGAGAGTTCAAGACCCCCGAGTGTTTTTGGTCGGAAGCCGTGAACACGGCTTGCCACGCCATCAACAGGGTCTATCTTCACCGCCTCCTCAAGAAGACCTCATACGAACTGCTAACTGGTAACAAACCCAATGTATCGTACTTTCGTGTATTTGGGAGTAAATGCTACATTCTAGTAAAGAAGGGTAGGAATTCCAAATTTGCTCCCAAAGCTGTAGAAGGGTTTTTATTAGGTTATGATTCAAATACAAAAGCGTATAGGGTCTTCAACAAATCATCGGGTTTGGTTGAAGTCTCTAGCGACGTTGTATTTGATGAGACTAATGGCTCTCCAAGAGAGCAAGTTGTTGATCTTGATGATGTAGATGAAGAAGACGTTCCAACGGCCGCGATACGCACCATGGCGATTGGAGATGTACGGCCTCAGGAACAATTGGAGCAAGATCAACCGTCTTCCTCAACTATGGTGCGTCCCCCAACCCAAGATGACGAACAGGTACCTCAAGTGGAGGCGCATGATCAAGGGGGAGCACAGGATGTTCAAGTTGAAGAGGAAGAAGCACCTCAGGCACCTCTAACCCAAGTTCGAGCGATGATCCAAAGGGATCATCCCGTCGACCAAATATTGGGTGATATCAGCAAGGGAGTAACTACTCGCTCGAGATTAGTTAATTTTTGTGAGAATTACTCATTTGTCTCTTCTATTGAGCCTTTCAGGGTAGAAGAGGCCTTGCTAGATCCGGACTGGGTGTTGGCCATGCAGGAGGAACTCAACAATTTCAAGCGCAATGAAGTTTGGACACTGGTGCCTCGTCCCAAGCAAAACGTTGTGGGAACCAAGTGGGTGTTCCGCAACAAACAGGATGAGCACGGGGTGGTGACGAGGAACAAGGCTCGACTTGTGGCAAAAGGTTATGCCCAAGTCGCAGGTTTGGACTTTGAGGAGACATTTGCTCCTGTGGCTAGGCTAGAATAATCAATTCGTATCCTGCTAGCATATGCCGCTCACCATTCTTTCAGGTTGTACCAAATGGATGTGAAGAGCGCTTTCCTCAACGGGCCGATCAAAGAGGAGGTGTACGTGGAGCAACCCCCTGGTTTCGAGGATGAACGGTACCCCGACCACGTGTGTAAGCTCTCTAAGGCGCTCTATGGACTTAAGCAAGCCCCAAGAGCATGGTATGAATGCCTTAGAGACTTTTTAATTGCTAATGCTTTCAAGGTCGGGAAAGCCGATCCAACTCTTTTTACTAAGACTTGCAATGGTGATCTTTTTGTGTGCCAAATTTATGTCGATGACATAATATTTGGTTCTACTAATCAAAAGTCTTGTGAAGAGTTTAGCAGGGTGATGACGCAGAAATTCGAGATGTCGATGATGGGCGAGTTGAACTACTTCCTTGGGTTCCAAGTGAAGCAACTCAAGGACGACACCTTCATCTCCCAAACGAAGTACACACAAGATTTGTTAAAGCGGTTTGGGATGAAGGACGCCAAGCCCGCAAAGACGCCGATGGGAACTGACGGACACACCGACCTCAACAAAGGAGGTAAGTCCGTTGATCAAAAAGCATACCGGTCCATGATAGGTTCGTTGCTTTATTTGTGTGCTAGTAGACCGGATATTATGCTTAGCGTATGCATGTGTGCTAGATTTCAATCCGATCCTAAGGAATGTCACTTAGTGGCCGTGAAGCGAATTCTTAGATATTTAGTCGCTACGCCTTGCTTCGGGATCTGGTATCCAAAGGGGTCTAACTTTGACTTGATTGGGTACTCGGATTCCGACTATGCTGGATGTAAGGTCGATAGGAAGAGTACATCGGGGACGTGCCAATTCTTAGGAAGGTCCCTGGTGTCATGGAACTCTAAGAAACAAACCTCCGTTGCCCTATCCACCGCTGAGGCCGAGTACGTTGCCGCAGGACAGTGTTGCGCGCAACTACTTTGGATGAGGCAAACCCTCCGGGACTTTGGCTACAATCTGAGCAAAGTCCCACTCCTATGTGACAATGAGAGTGCTATCCGAATAGCGGAAAATCCTGTTGAGCACAGCCGCACAAAGCACATTGACATCCGGCATCACTTTTTGAGAGACCACCAGCAAAAAGGGGGATATCGAAGTGTTTCATGTTAGCACCGAGAACCAGCTAGCCGATATCTTTACCAAGCCTCTAGATGAGAAGACCTTTTGCAGGCTGCGTAGTGAGCTCAATATCTTAGATTCGCGGAACTTGGATTGAATTGTAGCATACATGTGTTTATGCCTTTGATCATGTTCATTCTGCATTTTGCTGCTTATTGTGGTGCTCAAGTTGTACAAACACTCCCTGGACCTCACAAGTCCCTTTTGCAAGTGATGCACATAGTTAGGGGGAGCTGTGCTACAACTTGACCCTTTGAGACTAACCATGTACTTGAGTTTGGTTGTTTTAGTCTTCAAGGAGGATTGAAAGGGAAAAGGTGGACTTGGACCATGCAAGACTTCCACTGCACTCCGATGAAAAGAGTAACTTTTCCAAGTTCATCTTTATACTCTTATTGCCCAATTGCTCTTATTTGAAGATTTTGGTGAGGCAATGGGGTTAAAGGGCCAAGATTGACTCCGTTTTGGTGCTTGATGCCAAAGGGGGAGAAAATAAAGGTCAAAGCGATAAATGGATCAGCTACCACTTGAGAGATTTTGAAAATAGTAGAATAGAGCTTTTGGTTTGTCAAAACTCGTTTATTGTCTCTCTTGTCAAAAGTTGGCTTCTTGTGGGGAGAAGTATTGATTATGGGAAAAAGGGGAGTTTTTGAAATCTTGAATCAATTTCTCTTGGAATGACTCTCTTTATGTCTTAACATGTGTGTTTGACTTAGAGATAGAAATTTGAATTTGATTTGCAAAAACAAACCAAGTGGTGGCAAAGAGTGATCCATATATGTCAAATTTGAATCAAAACCACTTTGAGTTCTTAGTTGAATTGATTTTGTACTTGTTCTACTTGCTTTATGTTGTGTTGGCATAAATCACCAAAAAGGGGGAGATTGAAAGGGAAATGTGCCCTTGGACCAATTTCTAAGTATTTTGGTGATTTAGTGTCCAACACAAGTGCCTAAGTGTAAAAAGGTGGACAAAGCACAAATCAAGGATAAAGGTATGTTTCTCAAACTTAGTACATTATTTTATGGACTAATGTATTGTGTCTAAGTGCTGGAAACAGAAAAAATCGAGTTGGAGAAGAGATGGTCAAGTTCAGCCAAAGTCTGCTCAGTCTGGTTTCACCGGACTGTCCGGTGGTGCACCGGACAGTGTCCGGTGCGCCAGGCTGGCTCGAGCGAAGTGGCCGCTCTCGGGAATTCATCGGCGACGTACGGCTATAATTCACCGGACTGTCCGGTGTGCACCGGACTGTCCGGTGAGCCAACGGTCGGCAGGGCCAAAGGTCGGCCGCGCGATCTGCGCGGGACACGTGGCCAGACCAACGGCTAGAAGGGGGCACCGGTCTGTCCGGTGTGCACCGGACATGTCCGGTGCGCCAACGGCTCTCTGGCTGCCAACGGTCGACTGCGCCGTTTATGGAAGGAAATCGGGCACCGGACAGTGTCCGGTGTGCACCGGACTGTCCGGTGCGCCAGTCGACAGAAGGCAAGATCAGCCTTCCTAGATTGCTCTCAACGGCTCCTAGCTGCCTTGGGGCTATAAAAGGGACCCCTAGGCGCATGGAGGAGAACACCAAGCATTCCTACAACATTCCTAAGCACCAAGACATCGATTTTGCGCATTCGTTTCATTGTGATAGCATATAGAGCTCTAGTGGAGTTGTGAACTCATTGAGTTGTGTTGCGAGCTCTTGTTGCGACTTGTGTGCGTATTGACACTCTGATTCTTGTGTCTTGTGTGCATTGCTAATCCCTCCCTTGCTCCGTGTTCTTTGTGAATTTCAAGTGTAAGGGCGAGAGGCTCCAAGTTGTGGAGATTCCTCGCAAACGGGATTGAGAAAAAGCAAGCAAAACACCGTGGTATTCAAGTGGGTCTTTGGACCGCTTGAGAGGGGTTGATTGCAACCCTCGTCCGTTGGGACGCCACAACGTGGAGTAGGCAAGCGTTGGTCTTGGCCGAACCACGGGATAACCACTGTGCCATCTCTGTGATTGATCTTGTTGGTTATTGTGTTTTGTTGAAGATTCCTCTCTAGCCACTTGGCGGTTATTGTGCTAACACTTAACCAAGTTTTTGTGGCCTAAGTTTTAAGTGTTACAGGATCACCTATTCACCCCCCCCCCCTCTAGGTGCTCTCAGTTTCTAAGATTGAAAATTGAATGTTTGCAATGATTCTATTTTCTGTCTTAGAAATGAAAATGCCATGTTAAATGCTAAGATAGAAGAATTGAATGCTTGCAAATCCTGTACATCTACTGTTGAACATGTTGCTATTTGTACTAGATGTAGAGATGTTAATGTTGAAGCTATTGATGATCACAATGCCATGACTAAACAACAAAATGATGACATAGTTAAATTAACTGCTAAAATTACTGAGCATGAGCTAGAAAATGAAAAGTTTAAATTTGCTAGAAGCATGCTCTATAATGGGAGACGCCCTGGCATTAAGGATGGCATTAGGTTCCAACAAGGGAACCAAAGCAATGTCAAGCTTAATGCCCCTAAGAAATTGTCTAATTTTGTTAAGGGTAAGGCTCCCATGGTTTAGGATAGTGAAGGCTACATTTTATATCCTGCAAAATATCCTGAGCACAAAATTAGGAAAATTCATGCTAGGAAACCTCATTCTGTTTCTCATCATGCATTTATGTATAAAAATGAGGCTTCTAGTTCTAGGCATACCACTCATGTAAAAATGCCTAAAAATAAAATTCCTGTTGCATCAAATGAGCATAATTTTTTAAAACTTTTGATGCTTCCTATATTTTAACTAACAAATCAGGAAAAATAGTTGCCAAATATGTTGGGGGCAAACACAAGAGTCCAAAGACTTGTGTTTGGGTACCCAAGGTGCTTGTTTCCAATGTGAAAGGACCCAAGACCGTTTATGTACCTAAGAACAAGGCCTAAATTTGTTTTGTAGGTTTATGCATCCGGTGGTTCAAGTTGGATAATCGATAGCGGGTGCACAAACCACATGACAGGGGAGAAAAGAATGTTCTCCTCCTATGAGAAAATGAAGATCCCCAAAGAGCTATCACATTCGGGATGGAAATCAAGGCTTGGTCAAAGGTTTGGGTAAAATAGCTATATCCCCTGACCATTCTATTTCCAATGTTTTTCTTGTAGACTCATTAGATTACAATTTGCTTTCTGTTTCACAATTATGCAAAATGGGCTACAACTGTCTATTTACTGATGTAGGTGTTACTGTCTTTAGAAGAAGTGATGATTCAATAGCATTTAAGGGAGTGTTAGATGGTCAGCTATATTTAGTTGATTTTAATGATAACCAAGCTGAACTAGACACTTGCTTAATTGCTAAGACTAACATGGGTTGGCTCTGGCATCGTCGACTTGCTCATGTTGGGATGAAGAATCTTCGTAAGCTTCTAAAGGGAGAGCACATTTTAGGACTAACAAATGTTCATTTTGAGAAAGACAGGATTTGTAGCGCATGCCAAGCAGGAAAGCAGGTTGGAGTCTATCATCCACACAAGAACATAATGACGACGGACAGGCCACTCGAGCTACTCCACATGGACCTATTCGGTCCGATCACTTACATAAGCATCAACGGGAGTAAGTATTGTCTATTTATTGTGGATGATTATTCTCGCTTCACTTGGGTATTCTTTTTGCAGGAAAAATCTCAAACCCAAGAGACCCTAAAGAGATTCTTAAGACAGGCTCAAAATGAGTTCGGATTAAGGATCAAAAAGATAAGAAGCGATAATGGGACGGAGTTCAAGAACTCTCAAATTGAAGGTTTTCTTGAGGAGGAGGGTATCAAGCATGAGTTCTCTTCTCCCTACACACCTCAACAAAATGGTGTAGTAGAAAGGAAAAATATAACTCTACTAGATATGTCAAGGACCATGCTTGATGAGTACAAGACACCAGACCGGTTTTGGGCCGAGGCGATTAACATCGCCTGCTACTCCATCAACCGGCTATATCTTCACCGAATTCTCAAGAAAACATTGTATGAACTCCTCACTGGTAAAAACCCCAATGTTTCATATTTTAGAGTCGTTGGGAGCAAATGCTTTATTCTTATTAAGAGAGGTAGAAAATCTAAATTTGCTCCTAAAGTGGTAGCAGGCTTTTTACTTGGTTATGACTCAAACACAAGGGAATATAGAGTCTTCAACAAATCCACTGGATTAGTTGAGGTTTCTTGTGACATTGTGTTTGATGAGATTAATGGTTCCCACGTGGAGCAAGTTGATCTTGATGAATTAGATTATGAAGAGGCTCAGTGCGTCGCGCTGAGGAACATGTCCATTGGGGATGTGTGTCCTAAGGAATCCGAAGAGCTTCGACAAGCACAAGATCAACTATCATCTTCAATACAAGCATCTCCACCATCACAAAATGAAGATCAGGCTCAAGAAGATGAAGAAGAAGATCAAGAATATGAGCCACCTCAAGAGGAGGACAATGATCAAGGGGGAGATGAAGATGATCAAGATAAGGAAGATGATCAAGAAATTAGGGATCAAAGACCGCCACACCCAAGAGTCCATCAAGCAATTCAAAGAGATCACCCCGTCAACTCCATTATTGGTGACATTCACAAGGGGTAATCACTAGATCTCGAGTTGCTCATTTTTGTGAACATTACTCTTTTGTATCTTCTATTGAGCCATACAGGATAGAGCATGCACTAAGAGATCTGGATTGGGTGGTGGCAATGCAAGAGGAGCTCAACAATTTCACAAGGAATGAGGTATGTCATTTGGTTCCACGTCCTAATCAAAATGTTGTAGGTACCAAGTGGGTATTCAGCAACAAGCAAGACGAGCATGGTGTGGTGACAAGGAACAAAGCCTGACTTGTATCCAAAGGTTATTCACAAGTCGAAGGTTTGGACTTTGATGAAACTTATGCACCCGTAGCTAGGCTTGAATCAATTCGTATATTACTTGCCTATGATACTTACCATGGCTTCAAGCTTTATCAAATGGACATGAAGAGTGCCTTCCTCAATGGCCCTATCAAGGAAGAGGTCTACGTTGAGCAACCTCCCGGCTTAGAAGATAGTGAGTACCCTAACCATGTGTATAAACTCTCAAAGGTGCTTTATGGGCTCAAGCAAGCTCCAAGAGCATGGTATGAATGCCTGCGAGATTTTCTTATCACTAATGGCTTCAAAGTCAGAAAAGTAGATCCTACTCTCTTCACTAAAACTGTTGCAAAGGACTTGTTTATATGCCAAATTTATGTTGATGATATTATATTTGGGTCTACTAACAAGTCAACTTGTGAAGAGTTTAGTAGGATCATGATACAGAAATTTGAGATGTCTATGATGGGGGAGTTGAAGTATTTCCTTGGATTTCAAATCAAACAACTCCAAGAGGGCACCTTCATCAGCCAAACCAAGTACATTCAAGATATACTTTAGAAGTTTGGGATGAAGAATGGCAAACCCATCAAGACACCCATGGGAACCAATGGGCATCTCGACCTCGACACGGGAGGTAAATCCGTAGATCAAAAGGTATACCGGTCGATGATAGGTTCTCTACTCTACTTATGTGCATCTCGATCGAATATTATGCTTTATGTATGCATGTGTGCAAGGTTCCAGGCAAATCCTAAGGAAGCTCACCTTAGGGCCGTGAAACGAATCATGCGATATTTAGTTTACACTCCTAAGTTTAGGCTTTGGTACCCCAGGGGATCTACATTTGACTTAATTGGATATTCTGATGCCGATTATGCAGGGTGTAAAATTGGTAGAAAGAGCACATCAGGGACTTGTCAGTTTCTGGGGAGATCCCTGGTGTCATGGGCTTCAAAGAAACAAAACTCCGCAGCTCTTTCCACCGTCGAAGCCGAGTACATTGTCGCAGGCCATTGTTGTGCGCAATTACTTTGGATGAGGCAAACCCTTAGGGACTATGGCTACAAATTAAGCAAAGTCCCTCTCCTATGTGATAATGAGAGTGCAATCTTCATGGCAGATAATCCCGTTGAACACAGCCGCACTAAACACATAGATATTCGGTATCATTTTCTGAGAGATCATCAACAAAAGGGGGATATCAAAATTGCTTATGTTAATACCCACAACCAATTAGCCGATATCTTTACCAAGCCACTAGATGAGAAAACTTTTAGCAAACTTAGGAATGAGCTAAATATACTTGATTCTCAGAATTTTGATTGAAACATTGCACACATAGCTTATTTATATACATTTGATCATGTCTCTTTCATTTGGTACAAATGCATATTTCTTATTCTTCTTGTGCCAAGGCTAAGACTAATGTGCTTTCAAGTATATATCTATGATTAGTCTTAGATTGAAAGGGAAATGGAGTATTCGGCAAAGACAAGGCTTCCACTCCAAACTCTGACGGTATCGTTTACCCTTTGCCGTTACCCCACAAACTCTCAATTGGTATGACCTTTCACTCATATTTATTTCACCATTTGGAAGAAAATACAAAAGGGCTCCCAACGTCTTCGTTTTTGGCGATTAATGCCAAAGGGGGAGAAAGCATTAAGCCCAAAGCAAAAGGACCGCAACACCACCATTTTAAAAATTTTAGTGTATTTTTCAAATTGAATTTTCAAGTGGTATGAATTTTTCAATCGGCATGAATTTACAATTGGTCTTTCAATTGGTATCTTTAAAAGTCAATTTTCAAATTGGTATCTATTTCAAAAATCCTCTTGAAAGCTAAGGGGAGAATTCATTTAGGGGGAGCTTTTATTTAGTCAAAGGAAAAGCATTTGAAACAAGGGGAGAAATTTCAAATCTGAAAAATGCTTATTGCGATCATATTCTTATACCTTTGTCTATTTGCAAAAGAATTTGAAAGTATTTTCCAAAAAAATTGCAAAAAAAACAAGTGGTGCACATGTGGTCCAAAATGTTATAAAAAGAAAAAGCAATCCATGCATTCTTAGTGATACTTTCAATTGGTTTAACTCCAAGTAACCTATGCACTTTCATCATAAATGCAAACTAGTTACATTTCTACACTTTATATTTGTTTTGGTTTGTGTTGGCATCAATCACCAAAAAGGGGGAGATTGAAAGGGAAATCGGGTTAACCATTTCCAATAATTAATTTTGGTAGTTGATGATCAACACAAACATGTGGACTAACTAGTTTGTCTAGATATCATATATTACATGTGCATAAGGTTCAACACAAACCAAGAAAGAAATCAAATTAGGGACCCAATTAAAAATGGAGCAAAGGACTTAGAGTGTGCTGGTTTTGGCGCACCGGACAGTGTCCGGTGCACCAGGGCCGTACAACTTCAAACAGGCCACTCTCAGGAATCCAGGGGCATGCTCCACTATAATTCACCGGACTGTCCGATAAGCCAGCGGAGCAACGGCTCCCTGCGCGCCAACGGTCGACTGTGCAGAGTGAACAGTGATGAACAGTGCCACGCAGAGGTCAGAGGGCACCGGACTGTCTGGTGTGGCACCGGACTATCCGGTGCAGCAAGACGACAAAGGCTCCAACGGTCGACAAGCTCTGAACCCTAACGGTTGCGCTGACGTGGCACGCACCGCACAGTGCACAGTGGTTGTCCGGTGGCGCACCGGACTATCCGGTGCGCCCATCACCAGCAGAAATCAGCCAACGACTAGAAGTGGTTGGGAGGCTATAAATACCCCCAAACCACCTCATTCACTCCCATCCAAGCCTTCTGAATTCTACGTTCATTGCAAGAGCAAAAGCCCAACACTCCAAGACACAATCAAAGCAATCAATCCACTCAAAGCCCCAAAATCAACTCTAGTGAATTAGGGCTTGTGAGAGGATCACTTGTGTTCTTTTGTTGCTCTTGTCGCTTGGATTGGCCTTTTCTTTTTCCCTTCTATTTTTCAATTGACTTGTAATCGAAGCAAGAGACATCTAAGTGGGTGGTGGTCCTTGCGGGGTCTAAGTGACCCAAGAGATTAAGGAAAAGGCTCACTCGGTCTAAGTGACCGTTTGAGAGAGGGAAAGGGTTGAAATAGACCCGGTCTTTGTGACCTCCTCAACGGGGACTAGGTTCTTCGGAATCGAACCTCGGTAAAACAAATCATCGTGTTCACTCGCTTTGATTCTAATTTGATTTGTTTTCCCTCTCTAACGTTTCCTTGCTAGTATTGATTTGAGTTGGCTCCCATACGTCATCCGCATTCTTTGAGCAACTCTTAGCAAGAGAAACATTCTTTTGACTTGAATTTATTTCTAACGCTAACCCCGGTCTTAGTTGAGAGCACCTAGAGGGGGGTGAATAGGTGATCCTGTGAAACTTAAACTTATAGCCACAAAAAACTTGTTAAGTGTTAGCACAATAATCGCCAAGTGGCTAGAGAGGAGTCTCAACAAAACACAATACCACAAGAGATCAAACACAGAGATGACACAGTGGTTTATCCCGTGGTTCGGCCAAGACCAACGCTTGCCTACTCCACGTTGTGGCGTCCCAATGGACGAGGGTTACAATCAACCCCTCTCAAGCGGTCCAAAGACCAACTTGAATACCACGGTGTTTTGCTTTGCCTTTCAATATCCCGTTTGCGAGGAATCTCCACAACTTGGAGCCTCTCGCCCTTACACTTGAGATTCACAAAGAAATACGGAGTAAGGGAGGGAAGCAACACACACAAATCCACAGCAATATGCGCACACACACGGCCAAGAATCGAGCTCAAAAGACTATCTCAAAGTTCTCACTAGAACGGAGCTCGAATCACTGAGAATGACAAACGAATGCGCAAAGACTGAGTGTGGATGATCAAGAATGCTCTAAGGTTGCTTGGTGTACTCCTCCATGCGCCTAGGGGTCCCTTTTATAGCCCCAAGGCAGCTAGGAGCCGTTGAGAGCAAATCTGGAAGGCTGATCTTGCCTTCTGTCGACTGGTGCACCGGACAGTCCGGTGCACACCGGACACTGTCCGGTGCCCGATTTCTTTCCTTAAACAGCGCAGCCGACCGTTGGCTGCCAGAGAGCCGTTGGCGCACCGGACATGTCCGGTGCACACCGGACAGTCCGGTGCCTTCTTCTAGCCGTTGGCTCGGCCACGTGTCCCGCGCAGATTGCGCGGCCGACCGTTGGCCCGGCCGACCGTTGGCTCACCGGACAGTCCGGTGCACACCGGACAGTCCGGTGAATTTTAGCCGTACGCTGTCGGCGAATTCCCGAGAGCGGCCACTTCACGCCGAGTCAGCCTGGCGCACCGGACACTGTCCGGTGCACCACCGGACAGTCCGGTTCTCCAGACCGAACAGCCTTTTGGCTGTACACAGCCAACTTTTCTCTGACTCGATTTCTCCTGTTTCAAGCACTTAGACACAATACATTAGTCCTCAAAACAATGTACTAAGGCTTAGAAACATACCTTTACTCTTGATTTGCACTTTGTCCATCCATGGGTATAGATCCACATTTAAGCACTTGTGTTGGCACTCAATCACCAAAATACTTAGAAATGGCCCAAGGGCACATTTCCCTTTCAATCTCCCCCTTTTTGGTGATTTATGCCAACACAACATAAAGCAACTAGAACAAGTGCAATATCACTTCAAATAAAACTCAAATTTATTTTGATTTAATTTTGGCATATATGGATCATCCTTTGCCACCACTTGGTTTGTTTTTGCAAATCAAACTCAAATCTCTATCTCTAAGTCAAACACACATGTTGAAGCATAAAGAGAGTCATTCCAAAAGAGATTGATCAAAGATTTCAAAAACTCCCCCTATTTCCCATAATCAACACTTCTCCCCACAAGAGGCCAACTTTTGACAAAAGAGACAATGCAAGAGTTTTGACAAACCAAAAGCTCTATTCTACTATTTTCAAAGTTTCTCAAGTGGTAGCTGATCCATCTATTGCTTTGGCCTTTATTTTCTCCCCCTTTGGCATCAAGCACCAAAACGGGATCAATCTTGGCCCTTTAACCCCATTGCCTCACCAAAATCTTCAATTAAGAGCAAATAGGCAATAAGAGTTCATGAGATGAACTTGGAATAAGTTACCCTCTCATCGGAGTGCAGTGGAAGTCTTTCATGGTCCAAGTCCACCTGTTCCCTTTCAATCCTTCTTTGAGACTAAAGCATCAAACTCAAGCACATGGTTAGTCTCAAAGGGTCAAGTTGTAACACATCTCCCCCTAAACATGTGCATCACTTTGCAACGGACTTGTGAGGTCCAGGGAGTGTTTGGACAACTTGAGCACCATAACTGAGCAACAAAAATGCAAAAAGGAACATGATCAAGAGCATAAATACATGTATGCTACAATTCAATCCAAGTTCCGCGAATCTAAGACATTTAGCTCACTACGTAGCCTGCAAAAGGTCTTCTCATCTAGAGGCTTGGTAAAGATATCGGCTAGCTGGTTCTCGGTGCTAACATGAAACACTTCGATATCTCCCTTTTGCTGGTGGTCTCTCAAAAAGTGATGCCGGATGTCAATGTGCTTTGTGCGGCTGTGTTCAACAGGATTTTCCGCCATGCGGATAGCACTCTCATTGTCACATAGGAGTGGGACTTTGCTCAGATTGTAGCCAAAGTCCCGGAGGGTTTGCCTCATCCAAAGTAGTTGCGCGCAACACTGTCCTGCGGCAACATACTCGGCCTCAGCGGTGGATAGGGCAACGGAAGTTTGTTTCTTAGAGTTCCACGACACCAGGGACCTTCCTAAGAATTGGCACGTCCCCGATGTACTCTTCCTATCGACCTTACATCCAGCATAGTCGGAATCTGAGTATCCAACCAAGTCAAAGGTAGACCCCTTTGGATACCAGAGCCCGAAGCAAGGCGTAGCAACCAAATATCTAAGAATTCGCTTCACCGCCACTAAGTGACACTCCTTAGGATCGGATTGAAATCTAGCACACATGCATACGCTAAGCATAATATCCGGTCTACTAGCACATAAATAAAGTAAAGACCCTATCATTGACCGGTATGCTTTTTGATCAACGGACTTACCTCCTTTGTTGAGGTCGGTGTGTCCGTCGGTCCCCATCGGAGTCTTTGCGGGCTTGGCTTCCTTCATCCCAAACCACTTCAGCAAGTCTTGCGTGTACTTTGTTTGGGAGATGAAGGTGCCGTCCTTGAGTTGCTTCACTTGAAACCCAAGGAAGTAGTTCAACTCGCCCATCATCGACATCTCGAATTTCTGCATCATAACCCTGCTAAACTCTTCACAAGACTTTTGGTTAGTAGAACCAAATATTATGTCATCGACATAAATTTGGCACACAAAAAGATCACCGTCGCAAGTCTTAGTAAAAAGAGTTGGATCGGCTTTCCCAACCTTGAAAGCATTAGCAATTAAGAAGTCTCTAAGGCATTCATACCATGCTCTTGGGGCTTGCTTAAGTCCATAGAGCGCCTTAGAGAGCTTACACACGTGGTCGGGGTACCGTTCATCCTCGAAGCCAGGGGGTTGCTCCACGTACACCTCCTCCTTCATTGGCCCATTGAGGAAAGCGCTCTTCACATCCATTTGGTACAACCTGAAAGAATGGTGAGCAGCATATGCTAGCAAGATACGAATTGATTCTAGCCTAGCCACAGGAGCAAACGTCTCCTCAAAGTCCAAACCTGCGACTTGGGCATAACCTTTTGCCACAAGTCGAGCCTTGTTCCTCGTCACCACCCCGTGCTCGTCCTGTTTGTTGCGGAACAACCACTTGGTTCCCACAACATTTTGCTTGGGACGAGGCACCAGTGTCCAAACTTCATTGCGCTTGAAGTTGTTGAGTTCCTCCTGCATGGCCAACACCCAGTCTGGATCTAGCAAGGCCTCTTCTACCCTGAAAGGCTCAATAGAAGAGACAAAGGAGTAATGCTCACAAAAATTAACTAATCGAGATCGAGTAGTTACTCCCTTGCTAATATCACCCAGAATTTGGTCGACGGGATGATCCCTTTGAATCATCGCTCGAACTTGGGTTGGAGGTGCCGGTTGCGCTTCTTCCTCCATCACGTGATCATCTTGTGTTCCCCCTTGATCACACGCCTCCTTTTGATGAACCTGTTCATCGTCTTGAGTTGGGGGATGCACCGTTGTTGAGGAAGAAGGTTGATCTCGTTCATCTTGTTCCTGTGGCCGCACTTCTCCAATCGCCATGGTTCGTATAGCGGCCGTCGGAACATCTTCTTCATCTACATCATTACAATCAACAACTTTCTCTCTTGGAGAGCCATTAGTCTCATCAAATACAACGTCGCTAGAGACTTCAACCAAACCCGATGATTTGTTGAAGACTCTATACGCCTTTGTATTTGAGTCATAACCTAACAAAAACCCTTCTACAGCTTTGGGAGCAAATTTAGAATTTCTACCCTTCTTCACTAGAATGTAGCACCTGCTCCCAAATACACGAAAGTAAGATACATTGGGTTTGTTACCGGTTAGCAGCTCATACGACGTCTTCTTGAGGAGGCGGTGAAGGTAGACCCTGTTGATGGCGTGGCAAGCCGTGTTCACGGCTTCCGACCAAAAGCACTCGGGGGTCTTGAATTCTCCAAGCATAGTCCTCGCCATATCTATGAGCGTCCTGTTCTTCCTCTCTACCACACCATTTTGCTGAGGTGTGTAGGGAGCGGAGAACTCGTGCTTGATCCCCTCCTCCTCAAGGAACTCTTCCACTTGAAGGTTCTTGAATTCGGATCCGTTGTCGCTCCTTATCTTCTTCACCTTGAGCTCAAACTCATTTTGAGCTCTCCTTAGGAAGCGCTTGAGGGTCCCTTGGGTTTCAGACTTATCCTGCAAAAAGAACACCCAAGTGAAGCAGGAAAAGTCATCAACAATAACTAGACCATACTTACTTCCTCCTATGCTCAGATAGGCGACGGGTCCGAAGAGGTCCATATGTAGCAGCTCCAGGGGTCTTGATGTTGTCATCACATTTTTGGTGTGATGAGAGCCTCCCACTTGTTTCCCTGCTTGACAAGCTGCACAAGGTCTATCTTTTTCGAAATGAACATTAGTTAGACCTATCACATGTTCTCCCTTTAGAAGCTTGTGGAGGTTCTTCATCCCCACATGTGCTAAGCGGCGATGCCACAGCCAGCCCATGCAAGTCTTAGCCATTAAGCATGCATCTAGACCGGCCTCTTCTTTTGCAAAATCAACTAGGTAAATCTTGTCGTCTAGTACACCCTTAAAAGCTAGTGAACCATCACATCTTCTAAAGACAGACACATCTACATTTGTAAACAAACAGTTATATCCCATATTGCATAATTGACTAACAGATAGCAAATTATATCCAAGAGACTCTACTAAAAACACATTAGAGATAGAGTGCTCATTTGAGATTGCAATTTTACCTAACCCTTTTACCTTGCCTTGATTCCCATCACCGAATATTATTGAATCTTGGGAATCCTTATTCTTGACGTAGGAGGTGAACATCTTCTTCTCCCCCGTCATATGGTTTGTGCATCCGCTGTCGATAATCCAGCTTGAACCCCCGGATGCATAAACCTGCAAGGCAAATTTAGGCTTGGGTCTTAGGTACCCAACTCATGTTGGGTCCTGCAAGGTTAGCACAAATATCCTTAGGGACCCAAATGCAAGTTTTGTCTCCCTTGCATCTTGCCCCTAATTTTCTAGCAACTATCTTCCTATCCTTTCTACAAATAGCAAAAGAAGCATTTAAAGCATGATATATTGTAGAAGGTTCATCTACTTTCCTAGGAACATTAACAACATTTCTTCTAGGCAAATTATGAACAGCATTTCTCCTACCAACATTTTTATCATGCACATAAGAAGAACTAGAAGCAAACATGGCATGAGAATCAAAGGCATTATATGCATTACAACTCCTATAAGCATTTCTAGATTGTCTCCTATCATGGTACATAAAAGCATGGTTCTTTTGCACACTACTAGCCATAGGGGCCTTTCCTTTCTCCTTGGCGGAGATGGGAGCCTTATGGCTTGTCAAGTTCTTGGCTTCCCTCTTGTAGCCAAGTCCATCCTTAATTGAGGGGTGTCTACCAATCGTGTAGGCATCCCTTGCAAATTTTAGCTTGTCAAATTCATTCTTGCTAGTCTTAAGTTGGGCATTAAGACTAGCTAATTCCTCATTTAATTTAGAAATTGAAACTAAATGATCACTACAAGCATCAATGTCAAAATCTTTACACCTATTACAAGTTTCAACAATTTCTACACAAGAATTAGATTTACTAGCTACTTCTAGTTTAGCATTTAAATCATCATTAAAACTTTTTAACTTAGCAATAGTTTCATGACAAGAAGATAATTCACTAGAGAGCATTTCATTCCTCTTAATTTCTAGAGCAAGAGATTTCTGAGCTTCTACAAATTTATCATGTTCTTCATACAACAAATCCTCTTGCTTTTCTAACAGTATATTCCTATCATTCAAGGCATCAATCAATTCATTAATTTTGTCTACCTTAGTTCTATCTAATCCCTTGAATAAGCATGAGTAATCTATCTCATCATCATCACTAGACTCATCCTCACTTGAAGAAGCATAAGTACTAGTATTAGGAGTGCTTACTTTCTTCTCCCTTGCCATGAGGCAAGTGTGACGCTCGTTGGGGAAGAGGGATGACTTGTTGAAGGCAGTGGCGGCGAGTCCCTCATTGTCGGAGTAGGACGAGGAGCAGTCCAAATCCCACTCCTTGCCAAGATGAGCCTCGCCCTTTGCCTTCTTATAGTTCTTCTTTTTCTCCCTCTTATTCCCTTGATCCTGGTCACTATCATTGTCGGGACAGTTAGCAATAAAATGACCAAGCTTACCGCATTTGAAGCATGAGCGCTTCCCCTTGGCTTTGGTCTTGCTTGGCTGTCCCTTGTGGCCTTTAAGCACCGTCTTGAATCTTTTGATGATGAGAGCCATCTCTTCATCATTAAGTCCAGCCGCCTCAATTTGTGCCACCTTGTTAGGTAGCGCCTCCTTGCTTCGTGTTGCCTTGAGAGCAAGGGGTTGTGGCTCGTTGATCGGACCATTCAAGGCGTCGTCCACGTACCTCGCCTCCTTGATCATCATTCGCCCGCTAACGAATTTCCCAAGAACTTCTTCGGGCGACATCTTGGTGTACCTGGGATTTTCACGAATATTGTTCACCAAATGAGGATCAAGAACGGTAAATGACCTTAGCATTAGGCGGACGACGTCGTGGTCCGTCCATCGCGTGCTCCCGTAGCTCCTTATTTTGTTGATAAGGGTCTTGAGCCGGTTGTATGTTTGTGTCGGCTCCTCGCCCCTTATCATCGCGAACCGTCCAAGCTCGCCTTCCACCAACTCCATTTTGGTGAGCAAGGTGACGTCGTTTCCCTCATGAGAGATCTTGAGGGTATCCCAGATCTGCTTGGCATTGTCCAGGCCGCTCACCTTGTGATACTCGTCCCTGCACAAAGAGGCTAGCAACACAGTAGTAGCTTGTGCATTTTTATGAATCTGTTCATTAATAAACACAGGACTATCCGAGCTATCAAATTTCATTCCACTTTCCACAATCTCCCAAATGCTTGGATGGAGAGAAAACAGGTGAGTACGCATTTTGTGGCTCCAAAATCTGTAGTCATCTCCATCAAAGTGAGGAGGATTGCCAAGTGGAATGGGGAGCAATTGAGCATTTGAATTATGCGGGATGCGTGAATAATCGAAAGAAAAGTTTGAGTTAACCGTCTTTCGTCTATCGTGGTCGTCGTCGTCCTTTTGGGAGGAGGAAGATTCGTCGCTGTCGTAGTAGACAATTTCCTTGATGCGCCTTGTCTTCTTCTTCCTCCCGTCTTTTCTTTTGTGGCCCGAGCCTGAGTCGGTGGGCTTGTCATCATTGAGCTCGTTGACGAAGGTCTCCTTCTCCTTGTCGTTGATCACCATCCCCTTGCCCTTAGGATCCATCTCTTCGGGCGGTTAGTCCCTTTCTTGAAGAGAACTGCTCCGATACCAATTGAGAGCACCTAGAGGGGGGGGGTGAATAGGTGATCCTGTGAAACTTAAACTTATAGCCACAAAAAACTTGTTAAGTGTTAGCACAATAATCGCCAAGTGGCTAGAGAGGAGTCTCAACAAAACACAATACCACAAGAGATCAAACACAGAGATGACACAGTGGTTTATCCCGTGGTTCGGCCAAGACCAACACTTGCCTACTCCACGTTGTGGCGTCCCAATGGACGAGGGTTACAATCAACCCCTCTCAAGCGGTCCAAAGACCAACTTGAATACCACGGTGTTTTGCTTTGCCTTTCAATATCCCGTTTGCGAGGAATCTCCACAACTTGGAGCCTCTCACCCTTACACTTGAGATTCACAAAGAAATACGGAGTAAGGGAGGGAAGCAACACACACAAATCCACAGCAATATGCGCACACACACGGCCAAGAATCGAGCTCAAAAGACTATCTCAAAGTTCTCACTAGAACGGAGCTCGAATCACTGAGAATGACAAACGAATGCGCAAAGACTGAGTGTGGATGATCAAGAATGCTCTAAGGTTGCTTGGTGTACTCCTCCATGCGCCTAGGGGTCCCTTTTATAGCCCCAAGGCAGCTAGGAGCCGTTGAGAGCAAATCTGGAAGGCTGATCTTGCCTTCTGTCGACTGGTGCACCGGACAGTCCGGTGCACACCGGACACTGTCCGGTGCCCGATTTCTTTCCTTAAACAGCGCAGCCGACCGTTGGCTGCCAGAGAGCCGTTGGCGCACCGGACATGTCCGGTGCACACCGGACAGTCCGGTGCCTTCTTCTAGCCGTTGGCTCGGCCACGTGTCCCGCGCAGATTGCGCGGCCGACCGTTGGCCCGGCCGACCGTTGGCTCACCGGACAGTCCGGTGCACACCGGACAGTCCGGTGAATTTTAGCCGTACGCTGTCGGCGAATTCCCGAGAGCGGCCACTTCACGCCGAGTCAGCCTGGCGCACCGGACACTGTCCGGTGCACCACCGGACAGTCCGGTGCTCCAGACCGAACAGCCTTTTGGCTGTACACAGCCAACTTTTCTCTGACTCGATTTCTCCTGTTTCAAGCACTTAGACACAATACATTAGTCCTCAAAACAATGTACTAAGGCTTAGAAACATACCTTTACTCTTGATTTGCACTTTGTCCATCCATGGGTATAGATCCACATTTAAGCACTTGTGTTGGCACTCAATCACCAAAATACTTAGAAATGGCCCAAGGGCACATTTCCCTTTCATTAGTGTGTGTTTAAAGTTGCTAAATTTCAGGTTTCGCCTATTCATCCCCCTCTAGGCGACTTTCACTACCTTTAAACATTAGGTTGAATCAAGCAACCCAAAAACGATCATGTATATTAGGTCAACTAATCTAGGTCTATGAAATACTAGATTGTGCCATGCTTAATTTTGGCTACCATACCCTAGACAACATGCACTAAAAACCTTTGTGAAACACAAATGTGATGTGTACCACATTTGGAAGCACGATTCCACGAGTGTGTTGTTGCCTCGTTAGTGAATGAAGAATGTCCTAGGCAGGTGGTACTCTCGTTTTCATTTACGAACTTTTGATGGTTGTGAAAGGGAAATAGGGTTAACCTTTTCCTACAATTAATTTTGGTGGTTGAATGTCCAACACAAATATATGGACTGACAAGTTTGCTCTATAATACATGTTTTACAGGTGCATAAGGTTCGACACAAACCAATAAAATATTCAAGTTAGGGACCCAATTCAAAAGGAGCAGAAGGAACTTGAGAGTGCTGTGGACTGGCGCACCGGACTGTCCGGTGTGCCACCGGATAGTGTCCAGTGCACAAGGACCGTACAGGGTCCAACCAGCCACTCTCGGGAAAACGCAGGCGCGCTCCGCTATAATCCACTGGACTGTCCGGTGTGCCACCGGACTGTCCGGTGAGCCAGCGGGGTAACGACTACCTGCGCGCAATGGTCGACTCTGACAGCACTACAGTGTCGCGACAGAAGTCAGAGCAGCGAGTCAGATGGGCACCGGACTGTTCGGTGCACCACCAGACTGTCCGGTGCCACAAGAAGACAAAGACGCCAATGGTCAACTGCTCCAGAACCCTAACGGTTGGGTGACGTGAAGGTGCACCGGACACTGAACAGTGAGCGTCCGGTGGCGCACCAGAGTGTACGGTGCGCCCATCGACAGCAGCCTCCCCAACGGCTATGGAAGTGGTTGGGGGCTATAAATATCCCCCCAACCACCTCATTCATAACCATCCAAGCATTCCAAACATTGCATTCAATACAAGAGCAAAAGACTCCACGCCAAGACACATCAAATAGATTTGATCCTCTCCAAAGCCTCCAATTCAACTCAATTCCATTAGGGTTTGATAGAGGAAGTTCTTGTGTTCTTTTGTTGCTCTTGTTGCTTGGCTTGGCCTTTTTCTTTTCATTCTCTTACTCTCAAGTGCTTTGTAAGCAAGGCAAGAGACACCAAGTGTGTGGTGGTCCTTGCGGGGTCTTAGTGACCCGTGATATTAAGGAAGAAGGCTCACTCGGTCTAAGTCACCGTTTGAGAGAGGGAAAGGGTTGGAATAGACCCGATCTTTATGACCTCCTCAACGGGGACTAGGTTCTTTGGAACCGAACCTCGGTAAAACAAATCACCGTGTTCACTCGCCTTATTTCTTGGTTGATTTGTTTTCCCTCTCTTTGCGACTTGAGTTTAACACTAACGCTAACTCCCGACCTTAGTGCATATTTAAGTTTATAAATTTCAGGTTTCGCCTATTCACCCCCCTCTAGGCGACTTTCAATTGGTATCAGAGTCTGGTGCTTCATTAGAGTCTAACAACTCAAAGTGATGTCGGGAGATCACGCCAAAAGGGAGATCATGAATGGCGAAAAGGCCGCAAGCTCGGGGAGGACTCACTCAAGGGAGTCCGGCAACAAACACAAGGAGGAGTCCTCTTCCTCCATCAAGTCGCATCGAAAAGGTGACAAGAAGAAGAAGATGAAAAAGGTCATCTACTACGAGACCGACTATTCATCACCCTCCACATCGAGCTCCGAGTCATCTGTCGCTTCTAAGCGCCATGAGCGCAAGAAGTATAGTAAGATGCCTCTTCGCTATCCCCGTATTTCTAAGTGCGCTCCATTACTTTCCGTTCCCCTAGACAAACCACCATATTTTGATGGTGAAGATTATTGTATGTGGAGTGATAAAATGAGGCATCGTCTAACCTCACTCCATGAAAGCATATGGGACATAGTTGAATTTGGAGCGCAGGTACCACAAGTGGGGGACAAGGATTATGACTCGGACGAGGCCGCTCAAATATGACACTTTAACTCCCAAGCAACTTCTATACTCCTCGCCTCTCTATGTCGAGAGGAGTATAATAAAGTGCAAGGATTAAAGACCGCCAAGGAAATTTGGGACGTCCTCAAGACCGCGCACGAAGGGGACGGGGTGACCAAGATCACCAAGCGGGAAACGATCGAGGGGGAGCTCGTTCGATTCATCCTCAACAAAGGAGAAGAGCCGCAAGCAATATACAACCGGCTAAAGACGATGGTCAACCAAGTGCGCAACCTCGGGAGCACAAAATGGGATGACCATGAGATGGTCAAGGTTATTCTTAGATCCCTCGTATTTCGTAATCCTACTCAAGTTCAATTAATATGTGGGGATTCTAGATATAAACTAATATCTTTCGAGGAAGTTATTGGCAAGTTTGTGAGCTTTGAACTTATGATCAAAGACTCCAAACACATGGTCAACTTGGAGCAAAGCGCCACCTCTACACCCGAGGTGCAACCCGTCGCATTCAAAGCGACGGAAGAAAAGAAGGAGGAGTCTACATCGAGTAGGCTTCCAATCGACGCCTCCAAGCTCAACAACGAGGAGATGGCGCTCATCATCAAGAGCTTTCGCCAAATCCTCAAGCAAAGGAGGGGGAAGAACTACAAGTCCCACTCCAAGAAGGTGTGCTACCGGTGTGGTAAGTCCGATCACTTTATTGCTAAATGTCCTATTTCTAGTGAAAGTGACAGGGACGACGACAAGAAGGGGAAGAAGAAGGAGAAGAAGAGGTATTACAAGAATAAGGATGGCGATGCCCACATATGTCGAGAATGGGACTCCGATGAGAGCTCCACTGACTCCTCCGACGACAAGGACGCCGCCAACATCGCCGTCAACAAGGGCCTCCTCTTCCCTAACGTCGGCCACAAATGTCTTATGGCTAAGGACGACAAGAAGAAGAAGGTACAATCTAGAGCCACCCCCAAATATACAACATCTAGTGATGAGGGAAGCTCTAGTGATAGTGAAGACAATTTAATGTCTCTTTTTGCCAACCTTAGAATGGATCAAAAGAAGAAATTGAATGAATTAATTGAGGCAATTAATGAGAAGGATGAACTCTTGGATAGCCAAGAGGACTTCCTTATTAAAGAAGACAAAAAATTGTTAAATTGAAAAATGCTTATGCTGAGTAAGTAGAGAAATGTGAAAATTTATCTAAGGAGCTTAGCATTTGTCATGATTCAATTTCTAGCCTTAGAAATGAAAATGATAGCTTAGTTTCTAAGATTAAAGATTTAAATGTTTGCAATGATTCTATTTCCTGTCTTAGAGATGAGAATGCTAGATTAAAATCTAAGATAGAAGAATTAAATGAATGCAAACCCTCTACATCTACTATTGATCATGTTTCTATTTGCATTAGATGTAGATACATTAATATAGAAGCTATTGATGGTCACCTTGCTATGATTAAACAACAAAATGATCACATATCCAAATTAACTGCTAAAATTGCCGAGCATGAGCTCGAAAATGAAAAATTTAAATTTGCTCGTAGTATGCTTTATAATGGGAGACGCCCTGGCATTAAGGATGGCATTGTTTCCAACAGGGGAGCAATGTAAAGCTTAATGCCCCTAAAAAATTGTCTAACTTTGTTAAGGGCAAAGCTCCCATAGTTCAGGATAGTGAGGGTTACATTTTATATCCTGCAAACTATCCCAAACATAAGATTAGAAGAATTCATGCTAGAAAACCTCACATTGTTTCTCATCATGCATTTATGTATAAAAATGAGGCTTCTAGCTCTAGGCAATCAAGTCATGTTAAATTGTCTAAAAAGAAAACTCCCACTGCATCAAATGAGCATAACATTTCATTTAATACTTTTGATGCTTCATATGTTCTTACTAACAAATCAGGCAAAGTAGTTGCCAAATATGTTGGGGCAAACACAAGAGCTCCAAAACTTGTGTTTGGGTACCCAAGGTGCTTGTTTCTAACGTCAAAGGACCCAAGACTGTTTGGGTACCTAACAACAAGGCCTAAAATTGTTTTGTAGGTTTATGCATCTGGTGGTTCAAGTTGGATAATCGATAGCGGGTGCACAAACCACATGACAGGAGAGAAAAGGATGTTCTGCTCCTATGAGAAAAACGAAGATCCCCAACGACATATCACATTCGGGGATGGAAATCAAGGTTTAGTCAAAGGTTTGGGTAAAATTGCTATATCCCCTGACCATTATATTCCCAATGTTTTTCTTGTAGATTCTTTAGATTACAATTTGCTTTCTGTTTCTCAATTATGTAAAATGGGCTACAACTGTCTTTTTACTGATATAGGTGTTACTGTCTTTAGAAGAAGTGATGATTCAAAAGCTTTTAAGGGAGTGCTAGAGGGTCAGCTATACTTAGTTGATTTTAATCAAGCTGAACTAGACACTTGCTTAATTGCTAAGACTAACATGGGTTGGCTCTGGCATCGCCGACTTGCCCATGTTGGAATGAAGAATCTTCACAAACTTCTAAAGGGAGAGCACATTTTAGGACTAACAAATGTTCATTTTGAGAAAGACGGGGATTGTAGCGCATGCCAAGCAGGAAAGCAGGTTGGCACTCATCATCCACACAAGAACATCATGACGACTAACAGGCCACTTGAGCTACTCCACATGGATCTATTCGGCCTGATCGCTTATATAAGCATCGGTGGGAGTAAGTACTGTCTTGTTATTGTGGATGATTATTCTCGCTTCAATTGGGTGTTCTTTTTGCAGGAAAAATCACATACCCAAGAGACCCTAAAAGAATTCTTAAGATCTTAAGACGGGCTCAAAACGAGTTCGGATTAAGGATAAAAAAGATAAGAAGTGATAATGGGACGGAGTTCAAGAATTCACAAATTGAAGGATTTCTTGAGGATGAGGGCATCAAGCATGAGTTCTCTTCTCCCTACACACCTCAACAAAATGGTGTAGTGGAGAGAAAGAATAGAACTCTACTGGACATGGCAAGGACCATGCTTGATGAGTACAAGACACTAGACCGGTTTTGGGCCGAGCCGATTAACACCGCCTGCTACTCCATCAACCGGTTATATCTTCATCGAATCCTCAAGAAGACATCATATGAACTCCTCACTAGTAAGAAGCCCAATGTTTCATATTTTAGAGTCTTTGGAAGCAAATGTTTTATTTTTATTAAAAGAGGTAGAAAATCTAAATTTGCTCCTAAGGTTGTAGAAGGCTCTTTACTTGGTTATGACTCAAACACAAGGGCATATAGAGTCTTTAACAAATCCATTGGATTGGTTGAGGTTTCTTGTGACATTGTGTTTGATGAAACTAATGGCTCCCAAGTGGAGCAAGTTGATCTTGATGAGCTAGATGATGAAGAGGCTCCATGCGTCGCGCTAAGGAATATGTTCATTGGGGATGTGTGTCCTAAGGAATCCGAAGAGCCCACGCAAGCACAAGATCAACTGTCATCTTCCAACCAAGCATCTCCACCAACTCAAGACGAGGATCGGGGTCAAAATGATGAAGATCAAGAGGATGAGCCACCTCAAGAGGAGGACAATGATCAAGGGGGAGATGATAATGATAAAGACAAGGAAGATGAGCAAGAAATACAGGGTCAAAGACCGCCACACCCAAGAGTCCACCAAGCAATTCAACGAGATCACCATGTCAACTCCATCCTTGGTGACATTCATAAGGGGGTAACCACTAGATCTCGAGTTGCGCATTTTTGTGAGCACTACTCTTTTGTTTCCTCTATTGAGCCTTACAAGGTGGATGATGCACTAAGAGATCCGGATTGGGTGCTAGCAATGCAAGAAGAGCTCAACAACTTCACAAGGAAGAGGTGTGTCATTTAGTTCCACGTCCTAACCAAAATGTTGTAGGTACCAAATGGGTATTCCGCAACAAGCAAGATGAGCATGGTGGGGTGATAAGGAACAAAGCCCGACTTGTGGCCAAAGGTTATTAACAAGTCGAAGGTTTGGATTTTGACGAAACTTATGCACCCGTAGCTAGGCTTGAGTCAATTCGAATATTACTTGCCTATGCTACTTACCATGGCTTTAAGCTTTATCAAATGGACGTGAAAAGTGCCTTCCTCAATGGACCAATCAAGGAAGAAGTCTATGTTGAGCAACCTCTCGGCTTTGAAGATAGTGTGTACCCTAACCATGTGTGATGAGGACATCACTTCTATACATACAATGAATGTATCGATAACACGATCGTGTGCACGACAGCTAAATCTCTAGGTACGTTCTACCCTAGTCAATTGTGTTTCAGAGCTTACGCTTGGGGCCATGGATGTTTTGATGATTAGGAACCTTGGAGAGGACCAGCAAGGACTTGGGAAAGGCCTAGGTGTTGAGGAGGAGCAGCAAGGGCGCCACAATAGGAAGGAGATCAAGTCTGACTCGGCTGTGACTCCATCTCAGGTTCCAGGACCAGTCTGCTCTAAAATGGACGCGCAAGATGCATCCGGACTTCGATTACGACGGACTTGATATGGTTGGAAAGATAAGGAGATTATCTAACCAACCCAACTGGTTCCACCCTAAAATTCGTCCGGAGTCAACGGGAATCGTCGAAACAAGTCAGCGTTCAGATTCTGTTTTGGTGCTACGACACCGTCTGTTGGGCCGTTGGGCCGTGTATCACGTCGGAGCCCATTAGGGGTGAGTCCAGGGGTCACGCACACCCTAATAATCTATCTATTCAGCAGCCGCTGCCACATTAGGTTTGGGTTTTGCTTAGATCAATTCTGTCATCGAACAGTGTCGCCGTCATCGGTTTGTGAGACCCCATTCCGTAATCAATACAATTTTGGTTGCGTTTCTTTCCTGTTCTTGCTTGTGTTTTTTATTGTGCTTGCAGGGATAAGCCTTCGTGGCGAGGTCACTCGTGTGTCACAGGTGATAACCAACGGAGCTGTGGTGTAGTGATTGCGAGGAATCGTTCGCTTGGAGCCTTGGATCATCAACGTCGAGATCTCCACTCAATCAAGTTATCGTATCTCACGGAAGATCGGGCCACGTCTACTATCAATTGGCATCATATTTCCAGGTTGCTCGTGAGGTATAATCCTACCTTTAGATTAGTTTTGTTTCGTCCCATAGTCCACAAAAAGCCAAAAAAATAATTACGATCAGTTTATTTCGACCTAAAACCATCGCCTTAGCCTTTGCACAATTCAGTTTTAGAGTCCGCAGTTCTGTGTTCATGTTCTAGGTTGAGTTTGGTTGTTGGTTTAGATTTGTTTTGGTTCAGTTTGATTCTGTCCATCTGCTTCCATCCTACAAAACCAACCCTATCTACAAAACAGATCCTATCTCTAAAACCGACCCTATCCACAAAACAGATCCTATCTCTAAAACTGACCCTATCCACAAAACAGATCCTATCTCTAAAACCAACCATATCCACAAAACAAATCCTATCTCTAAAACCGACCCTATCCACAAAATAGATCCTATCTTTACAACCGACCCTATCCACAAAATAGATCCTATCTCTAAAATAGACCATATCCACAAAACCGAACCCCCACCCTTCCAACACCTCGCCAGAAACCCTGATTCGGAGTCCAAACTTAAAACAGCCGTAACTTTCGCCTCGGAACTCGAATCGGGGCCATTTTTTTCAAATCGCACAGAATTAAATTTCGCATCCGATTCTTTCCGGCTTTGCCAGATTCGCTGTTTTTAAAATTCCCAAAATCGGCTTGGAAATAGGACTTCTCATTTTCCAAACATTTATTCCGATTTTAGGGCAAACTTGTAGAAATTCCAGAGGACGCGTCATTGCACAAAAAAATCTGAAACTTGGTGTGTTTTCTTCTTATGTGTTGCTGCAAAAGGGAAAATTATAAAAAAATATTTTAAAAAATCACAAAAAAAGAAAAAAAGAAAAGAAAAGAGTAGCACATAAACAGAAACGCCAGTGTTCTGTACACCTCTGTGATTATTTTGCCCCAAGCCTGTTTCTTGCTGCACCTAGATACTTGTACCTCCTTTCTTGTGCCTTGGTCCAACTGTTCTATTACATTTTCTAGGCCAGCAACTAGGATGAGTACTTGGAACACTTATTCAGCATTACTATCTGTTACTGACTTGTGTGCCACATATATATATTTAGTCAGCCTTCCCATAGCTCCAGCTTTCTCTCGAGCAGAACAGGTACTCCTTTGCAATCACACCCATGCTCGTTGGACAGTCACACCGGTCACCGTTTGCAACCTGCAGTGCTGGTAAGAACCTTGTAAGAGCGGGGTAAGACGCTTCATAATTTGTATTCCACCACCACCCTGAGAGATAGTTGTAGTGTTCACATTGTTTGTTGCCTTTTTGTCTCTGTTTTGTGCTAACAATGACAGGACCAAAGAATCAAATGGACAAGGACAAGGGGCCTAAGCTTAACGACGATGAGTGTGTCTCTCAGATGGAATTGAAGGAGATGATGCGCGCGATGACTGAAGCTTTTTAAAAATACCAGGACTCTGCGGCGACATCCTATGAGCAGCTTGATCGACGAGTTGCTGAACTTGTTACACACATGGACGTACTGGAGGCTCGTCCCCCCCCCCAACTCCAACCCCAGCTCACTCTCCTGTGGACGACGATGACGACGATGTTTATGCACCGCTGCGACAACGCCTCGCACGTAATTGACAAGGTATGGGAGGTAATGGTAGACGTCGTCATAATCCTGAACCAGACCATGATCCATTTGCTAAGATTAAGTTCTCTATTCCACCGTTCATGGGTTCTTATGATGTTGAAGCTTACTTAGACTGGGAGATGACGGTAGAACAAAAATTTAATTCTCATCTTGTTCCTGAGCAGTATAGGGTTAGACAAGCCACTAGTGAATTTAGAGATTTTTCTATCATTTGGTGGAATGAACTTGTTAACACACGTGCTGTACCACAAACATGGAATGCATTAAAAGAGGAGATGCGAGCTCGCTTTGTTCCCCCTTCTTATAGACGTGATCTTTGAGAGCACCTAGAGGGGGTGAATAGGTGATCCTGTAAAAACTTGAAACTTAAAGCCACAAACTTGATTAAGTGTTAGCACAATGAAATCAAGTGGCTAAGGAGAGCTCTTGTGAATCACAATTGACACAGTGAGAACAAGCACAAGAGACACAGAGATTTATCCAGTGGTTCGGCCAAGTACAATACTTGCCTAGTCCACGTTGTGGTGTCCCAATGGATGAGAGTTGCACTCAACTCCTTTCAAGTGATCCAATGATCAACTTAAATACCACGGTGTTCTTTTTTCTTTACTCTTTCTCGTTTGCGAGGAATCTCCACAACTTGGAGCCTCTCGCCCTTACAATGAGATGATCACAAAGAAGCACAGATGTAAGAGTGGGAAGAGCAACACACACAAGCCTCAAAGCACGAGCACAAACACGCACACAAGTCACAACTTGAGCTCTAAGATCACACACGGAGTTCTCAACTCAAGAGGAGCTCAAATTGCTATCACAACGAATCAAATGCGCTAAAGAGATGTCTTGGTGCTAAGAGATGATCAAAGAATGTTTGGTGTACTCCTTCATGCGCCTAGGGGTCCCTTTTATAGCCCCAAGGCAGCTAGGAGCCGTTGAGAGCAATCCAGGAAGGCAATTCTTGCCTTCTATCGACTGGTGCACCGGACAGTCCGGTGCACCACCGGACACTGTCCGGTGCAGATTTCTTTCCTATTCTGGCGCAGCCGACCGTTGACGATTTGAAGTCGTTGGCGCACCGGACACTGTCCGGTGCACACCAGACAGTCCGGTGCTCCCATCAGACCGTTGGCTTGGCCACGCGTCACGCGCGGATTGCGCGGCCGACCGTTGGCTCGGCCGACCGTTGGCTCACCGGACAGTCCGGTGCACCACCGGACAGTCCGGTGATTTTTAGCCGTACGCCGCCGTCGAGTTCCCGAGAGCGGCCAGTTGACCAGCGTTAGCCTGGCGCACCGGACACTGTCTGGTGCACCACCGGACAGTCCGATGCACCTAGACTGAGCAGAGTCTTGGCTGCTCGAGCCAAATCTTTTCCATTTGTTTTTTCTCTGATTCTAGCACTTAGACAGATATGTTAGTACACAAAAACCAATGTACTAAGTCTAGAATCATACCTTTGTATTGATTTGCACTTTGTCCACCATTTGTCATAGTTTAACACATAACCATTTGTGTTGGACACTTAATCACCAAAATACTTAGAAATGGCCCAAGGGCACATTTCCCTTTCAATCTTCGAAAAAAATTGCAACGCTTAGATCAGGGCGACATGTCAGTATAGGAATACTACCAAGAGCTTCAGAAAGGTATGCTACGATGTGGGGTAGTTGAGGATCCGGAGGATCAAATGGTTAGGTTTTATGAGGGATTGAGGCGGGAGATTCAGGATATTGTTGATTATAAAGAATGTCATTCTATACAATGCTTGTTCAATCTTTCTATGTTGGCAGAAAAAGAATTGCAGGGTCGTCAATAGCGGAGGAGCAGCACTTTCGCGCCACGCTAGCCACCGGCGCCAGCCAAGGCATCATCCTCTTCGGGCTTATGGACATCCACATCTTCCTCCACTAGTGGCACACACAGCACCGCACCTTCGGCATCACAGGGACACGGCAACAACAAGTCCTTGGTGCCTTCGGGTGTTGCAGCAAAACCTGCTATGACCACCTCTTCCACAGGCCGCTCCTCCGACATCAAGTGCCACCGCTGCCAGGGACTTGGCCATATTCAACGAGATTGCCCCAGCAAACAGGCATACATTGCTACTGGTGATGGTGGGTATGTTAGTGCTTCTGATGTGGAAGATGAAGATACTGTTGGAGCTAACATTGCAGAGACTTATGATGGTGATGAAGAGGTTCTTGGTACAACAGCGACCGAGACCTATAAGGCCTTGATTGTGCAACGAGCTTTGAGTGCCGCGGCTAGTGACGACGACAACAGATAGCGCCGCAACCTCTTCAACATGTTCCTCATCATCAAGGACTATCGTGTACATACCATCATTGACGGTGGTAGCTGCAACAACTTGGTGAACGTTGAGTTGGTCAAGAAGCTTGGCTTGACCACACGACAGCATCCCCACCCTTATCACATTCAATGGTTTAACAACATCAGTAAGTTCAAGGTAACAAAAACAGCAAGGGTGCATTTTTCTATTGGCTCTTACCATGACTTTGCTGATTTCGATGTGGTGAGTATGGATGCTTGCTCTCTTTTACTAGGACGTTCTTGGGAGTTTGATACTGATGCTATTCACCATGGTAGATCTAATAAATATACTTTCATGCATAAGGGAAAGAAAATTTTGTTGCTTCCTATGACTCCCACTGAAATGGTCCACTTTGAACATGAGAAAAAGACTAATGCTAAGCAAAAAGGTGTTTTGAACTCTGAAAATCAGCAACCTATTAAGTTAAAAACTCCTACATTGCTAGCCACTAAATCTGATCTTGATGAGTTACATGCCTCTGTTGGACTTTGCTATGCCTTAGTGTGCAAAAATGTTTTCTATTCCATTGATGATACGTCTATTGCTTTGCCACCAGCTATTACTAACCTTTTGCAAGAGTATATGGATGTGTTTCCCTTTGAGATACCCCTTGGATTACCACCTGAGTTGCCTCTAGATTTTTGGGTTAATCCCACCTTTAACATTTCAGATTTGAAGCCATATATGGGTGACGAAGATGAGATCGAGTCAAGGACGACTCCAATTCAAGAGGAGGAGGATTATGAGGACATCACTTCTATACATACAATGAATGGACCGATAACACAATCGCGTGCACGACTGCTAAATCTCCAGGTACGTTATACCCTAGTCAATTGTGTTTCAGAGCTTACGCTTGGGGTCATGGATGTTTTGATGATTAGGAACCTTGGAGAGGACCAGCAAGGACTTGTAAAAGGCCTAGGTGTGGAGGAGGAGCAGCAAGGGTGCCACAACAGGAAGAAGATCAAGTCCGACTCGGCTGTGACTCCATCTCGGGTTCCAGGACCAGTCTGCACTAAAATAGACGCCCAAGATGCATCCGGACTCCGATTGCGACGTACTTGATATGGTTGGAAATATAAGGAGATTATCTAACCATCCCAACTGGTTCCACCCTAAAATTCGTCCGGAGTCAACGGGAATCGTCGAAACAAGTCAGCGTTCAGATTCTGTTTTGGTGCTGCGACACCGTCTGTTGGGCCGTTGGGCCGTGTATCGCGTCGGAGCCCATTAGGGGCGAGTCCAGGGGTCATGCACGCCCTAATACTCTATTTATTCAGCAGCCATCGCCACATTAGGTTTGGGTTTTTCTTAGATCAATTCTGTCATTGAACAGTGTCGCTGTCATCGGCTTGTGAGACCCCATTCTGTAATCAATACAATTTTGGTTGTGTTTCTTTCCTGTTCTTGCTTGTGTTCTTGATTGCGCTTGCAGGGATAAGCCTTCATGGCGAGGTCACTCGTGTGTCACGGGTGATAACCAACAGAGCCGTGGTGTAGTGATTGCGAAGAACCGTTCGCTTAGAGCCTTGGATCATCAACGTCGAGATCTCCACTCAATCAAGTTATCATATCTCACGGAAGATCAGGCCACGTCTACTATCAATGTGTATAAACTCTCAAAGGCACTTTATGGGCTCAAGCAAGCCCCAAGAGCATGGTATGAATGCCTTCGAGATTTCCTTATCACTAATGGCTTCAAAGTCGGTAAAGCCGATCCTACACTCTTTACTAAAACTGTTGCAAAAGATTTGTTCGTATGCTAAATTTATGTTGATGATATTATATTTGGGTCTATTAACAAATCAACCTGTGAAGAGTTTAGTAGGATCATGATTCAAAAATTCGAGATGTCTATGATGGGGGAGTTGAAGTATTTCCTAGGATTTCAAATCAAGCAACTCCAAGAGGGCACCTTCATCAGCCAAACAAAGTACATTCAAGACATACATAAAAAGTTTGAGATGAAGGATGGCAAACCCATCAAGACACCCATGGGAACCAATGTGCATCTCGACCTCAACACGGGAGGTAAATTCGTAGATCAAAAGGTATACCGGTCGATGATAGGCTCTTTACTCTACTTATGTGCATCTCGACCGGATATTATGCTTTCCATATGCATGTGTGCAAGGTTCCAAGCCGATCCTAAGGAAGTTCACCTTAGGGCTGTGAAGAGAATCATGAGGTATTTAGATTACACTCCTAAGTTTGGGCTTTGGTACCCCAAGGGATCCACCTTTGATTTAATAGGTTATTCCGATGCCAATTGGGTAGGGTGTAAAATTGATAGGAAGAGCACATCAGGGACTTGTCAGTTTCTAGGAAGATCCCTGATGTCTTGGGCTTCAAAGAAACAAAACTCAGTAGCTCTTTCCACCGCCGAAGCCGAGTACATTGCCGCATGTCATTGTTGTGCGCAATTACTTTGGATGAGGCAAACCCTTAGGGACTACGGCTACAAATTGAGCAAAGTCCCTCTCCTATGTGACAATGAGAGTGCAATCCGCATGACAGATAATCCTATTGAACACAGCCGCACTAAGCACATAGACATTCGGTATCACTTTCTGAGAGATCACCAACAAAGGGGGATATCGAAATAGCCTATGTAAACACCAAGAATGAATTAGTTGATATCTTTACCAAGCCATTAGACGAGAAAACCTTTAGCAAACTTAGGAATGAGCTAAATATACATGATTCTCGGAACTTTGATTGAAACATTACACACAAAGCTCATTTATATACCTTTGATCATATCTCTTTCATTTGGTACAAATGCATATTTCTTATTATTCTTGTGCCAAGACTACGACTAGTATGTTTTCAAGTATATTTCTATACTAAGTCATAGATTGAAAGGGAAATGGAGTATTCGGCAAAGACAAGGCTTCCACTCCACCTCTGACGGTATCACTAACCCTTTGCCATTACTCATATATCTCTCAATTGGTATAACATTTCACTCATATTTCCTTACCAATTGGGGAGAAAGTTCGAAAGGGCTCTCAACATCTCCGTTTCTGGCGATTAATGCCAAAGGGGGAGAAAATATTAAGCCCAAAGCAAGAGGACCGCACCACCACCAATTTCAAAATTTTAATTGATGATTTTCACATTGGTATTCACACAATGGCAAATCTCTTCAATTGTTATCTTTAAAGATAGATTTTCAAAAGTGGTATCTAATTTACAATGGATTCTTTAATTGGTATCTTTAAAAGTCAATTTTCAAAATTGGAATCTATATCTCAAAACCCTCTTGAAAGCTAATAGGAGAATTTCATTCAGGGGGAGTTTTGTTTAGTCAAAGGAAAAGCATTTGAAACAGGGGGAGAAATTTCAAATCTTGAAAATGCTTCTCGCAATCGTATTCATATACCTTTGACTATTTGCAAAAGACTTTGAGAAGATTTTCCAAAAGGATTTGCAAAAACAAAAACAAGTGGTGCAAATGTGGTCCAAAATGTTAATAAAAGAAAAGCAAGCCATTCAAATTTAGTTAGATTTTCAATTTGTTTAACTCCAAGTAACCTATGCACATTCCAAAAAGCAAACTAGTTCATTTCTACACTTTATATATTTGCTTTGGTTTGTGTTGGCATCAATCACCAAAAAGGGGGAGATTGAAAGGGAAATAGGGTTAACCTTTTACTACAATTAATTTTGGTGGTTGAATGTCCAACACAAATATATGGACTAACTAGTTTGCTCTAGAATACATGTTTTACAGGTGCATAAGGTTCGACACAAACCAATAAAATATTCAAGTTAGGGACCGAATTCAAAAGGAGCAAAAGGAACTTGAGTGTGTTCTGGACCGGCGCACCGGACTGTCTGGTGTGCCACCGGACAGTGTCCGGTGCACCAGGACCATACAGGGTCCAACCAACCACTCTCGGGAAAACGCAGGTGCGCTTTGCTATAATTCACCGAACTGTCTGGTGTGCCACCGGACTGTCCGGTGAGCCAGTGGGGTAACGGATACCTGCGTGCAACGGTCGACTCTGACAGCGCTACATTGTCACGGCAGAAGTCAGAGCAGCGAGTCAGAGGGGCACCGGACTGTCCGGTGCACCACCAGACTGTCCGGTGCCACAAGAAGACAAAGGCGCCAACGGTCAACTGCTCCAGAACCCTAACGGTCGGGTGACGTGGCGGCGCGCCAGACAATAAACAGTGAGTGTCCGATGGCGCACCGGACTGTCCGGTGCGCCCATCGACAGCAGCCTCCCCAACGGCTATGGAAGTGGTTGGGGGCTATAAATACCCCCCAACCACCTCATTCATAACAATCCAAACATTCCAAACATTGCATTCAATACAAGAGCAAAAGACTCCACTCCAAGACACATCAAATATATTTGATCCTCTCCAAAGCCTCCAATTCAACTCAATTCCATTAGGGTTTGAGAGAGGGTGTTCTTGTGTTCTTTTGTTGCTCTTGTTGCTTGGCTTGGCCTTTTTATTTTCATTCTCTTACTCTCAAGTGCTTTGTAAGCAAGGCAAGAGACACCAAGTGTGTGGTGGTTCTTGCGGGGTCTTAGTGACACGTGAGATTAAGGAAGAATGCTCACTCGATCTAAGTGACCATTTGAGAGAGGGAAAGGGTTATAATAGACCCGGTCTTTGTGACCTCCTCAACGGGGACTAGGTTCTTTGGAACCGAACCTCGGTAAAACAAATCACTGTGTTCACTCGCCTTATTTCTTGGTTGATTTGTTTTCCCTCTCTTTGCGACTTGAGTTTAACTCTAACGCTAACCCCCAACCTTAGTGCGTGTTTAAGTTTATAAATTTCTGGTTTCACCTATTCACCCCCCCTCTAGGCGACTTTCAGGTTGGTATTGCAACTTGTGATGGTTGGTATTGCAACTGTTGGATAATCCACAACTTATGGGTTCAACTGGGGTTCTATACAATGAGTCGATGTTATTCGTTAAAACTGTTATTATAAATAGAACTAACGATGGATCCATAAATAGGGTCCATAAAGAAAAAGTTATCTAATATCTTCCTCATCTTAACTAGGCCTAGGCAAAATAAACCAAAAATGAAGAACCGAACTGAATCAACCAAAACCAAAACCGAATTAACCGAAACTGAATTAATCGCTAGTAAATTCGGTTCCATGTTTTAGAAAACCGAAATAACCAAAGTAATTTCGGTTCTAGACTTGAGAAAATTGAATTGATCGAGAAAACCAAAATATAATAGAAGCCCAATAGACCAATAAAACTTTAGGCTTAGCTCAATATAGCCTTCCCAAACCCTAAGTATATAAGCACACAACTCCTAAAAAACAATCCATCCCCATTCCCAATCCTCCATCTAGTCATCTATGCACTTCTGCTAAATCTAAAATTGTGTTGCTTTCCTATTTTTGCTAAACCTTAGTTGGTTAAGATAGAACCGAAACTGAAATCCTCGATTCTGCCTCTCCTAGTAATCGAATTTTCTATAAAACTAAGAAACCAAACTGAACTGAAGAACCAGATGCCTAGGCCTAATCCCAACCGATCGTTGGGATGTGTTGTCGTCTCTTCTATCCAGGAGTTTGAGATGAGAGAAGGGTTTTTCCTTTTTGTTGGGAGCTGGTTTTTGTCCAAAGGAACATGTTCTTTATAGATTCAGGTGCACAATGTGACAAAGCTGATTCTATGACTGTAAGAGCATGGGGTAGAAGCACCCATATAAGATGTTTATAGGGCCTGTACAATCCTGAACTCACGGTACTCTAAACACAAGACACCACTAGGACACATTGTGATATAGTGGATATATCTACAATATGCGTCTTTAGTCAAAGTATTCAATGCACTAATCAACTATATCTTCTATCTACTGAAAATGCATGTCTTTATCTTGGATTTTTTTAGAACGTATCATGTGCTCACAGATCTTCCGTGCTCATATGAGTACTTTAAATATGCTGCATTTGTGAGCAATTCAACGATGTTGTGGAAGGTGGTAAAGAAAATTTACCATCAAAACTAAGATGAAGGGGTGAGTGAAAATTTATCGATCATTATTGAATTGCTCACAAACACATCAGATTTGAAGTGCTCATATGAGCATGAAAGCTCTATGAGCACATGGTACATTTTTCGAGTTTTTTACATTCATCACATAGACACAACCGAAGACACTCATGTATATGCCTTTAGGGCTTGTTCGGATTGAAGGGAAATGGAGGGATAAATGAACTAATTTACCCCTCAATCCCCTTCTAACCAAACAAGCCCTTAGAATGTAGAAACTACTAGGAATGTTAACAATATAGATATTATCCGAGCATCCGATCATCTGAAGAGGCTAATTATCTGGTTGAATATTTTTTCGGATATCCGTAGCATATCCGGATTTCGGATCCGAATAGTATAATTCGGATATCATATACAAATATGGGATAGCTGATATCCGTCATATTTCGGATATCCGGATATCTTCCCGGATATATATTCTCGGATATTTAGATATCTTTCCGGATAGCTATGTGTGTTTTGATGATTTTTTGAAGAAAAAATAATAATACACAAATAGCCTTAGACATGTATGAAATATTATGGAGGCGCAACGTATGCCCATATATAATCCTCAAAAATGTTCAGAGTATAAAATGCACAAGATGCCATTGTTTATTCCATTTCACTTACAATTGATGTGTGAGCTAAAGTATCCAAATTTTAACATAATCCATATTTCACTTTATCATTTTCATATGGGGAATTGAGGTTATCTTCTTATAGAATGTTTATTAGTCTTAGTAACTTACATGCATTTTTGTCGACACTAGAATATTTTATGAATTTAATTGTATTTTTTATGATTTTTTTGCAGAAAAAATTAATAATACACAACTAGTCTCAGAAATTTATGAAATTTTACGGAGCCACAATATATGTCCACATATAATCATGAAAAAATTAAATCATAAAATCCACAAGATGCCAACGTTTCTTCCATTTTATTTTCACTTGTTGCGTGAGTTACAGGTGAAATCACTCTAAGTATCCAAAGTTTCAACATAATCAATACTTCACTATAGCATTTTTCATGTGTGAACTTAAGGTTATCTTTTTATAAAATGTTTATTAGTCTTGTGTCGGCGTTTTGAACGCGGGGGGTCCCTGGGCCGACGAGTAAATTGTCGCCGCGTGCCCCAGCCCAGATGGGTCGGCGCGAGACGGAGCGCGAAGGGGGGAAGAAGCCGGAGGGAGACAGGCGTAAAAGGGGAAACCCGTGGCCTTCGTGTTTGTCCCGCGCCCAGGTCGGGTGCGCTTGCAGTAGGGGGTTACAAGCGTCCACGCGGGAGGGAGCGAGAGGCTTATGCGAGCGTCGTCCCGTCCTTCCCCGCGCGGCCAACCCTCTATAAGAGGGCCCTGGATAGAGATGGCAACGGGTACAAACCCGCTGGGTTTTGCCGTCCCAAACCCGTACCCGTGAAAAATATCTATGCCCATTAAAAAACCCGTACCCGTGACGGGTTTGAGATTTTGCCCAAACCCGTACCCATCGGGTTAACTGGTACCCATGGGTTACCCGCGGGTTTCATCTCCAATATAATTATCTTCTCATAGTCAATAAGTATCGTAATGATTAATGATATCGTGATCCAAAATCTATGTAATGAACAACGAGTTCATGATTTGGTATAAAAATTATTAGTAGAGAGAATGAAATACAAATAATAAGTTGTATAATTAAGTGACCTTGCACTAAGTTATCCATCCACCACATATATAACGCTAGTAAAGACTATAATAGCAAGCAAGCAACACTCTCACCGATTACTGATACATTCACCAATTGTTAAAAATTATGAAGTAAATAAGGAATAACAAGTTTGTTGTTCGTTTATAAAATAAAATGACAATATGCACTAGGTTTGGTCGGGTTTAAAAAACCCACGGGTTCACGGGTTTGGGTACTATAGGAACAAACCCGTACCCATAAACCCGCTGGGTACAAATTTATGCCCATTAACAAACCCATGGGTATGAAAATTGGCCCAAACCCGTACCCTAATAGGGTAAAAACCCATCGGGTTTCGGGTTTCGGGTACCCATTGCCATCTCTAGCCCTGGACCTTCCTTTTATAGGCGTAAGGAGAGGATCCAGGTGTACAATGGGGGGTGTAGCAGTGTGCTAACGTGTCTAGCGGAGAAGAGCTAGTGCCCTAAGTACATGCCATCGTGGCAGCCGGAGAGGTTTTGGCACCCGGTTCGTGTGGTGTCGTGGCCGTCGGAGGAGCGCTGGAGCCTGGCGGAAGGACAGCTGTCGGGGCTGTCGAGTCCTTGCTGACGTCTCCTTGCTTCCGTAAGGGGGCTGAGAGCCACCGTCGTCATAGAGCATGCGGGGCGCCATCATTACTTGTTTATCGGGGCGAGCCGGATGGGACGCCGGTCTTGTTCCCCGTAGCCTGAGTTAGCTTGGGGCAGGGTAATGATGGTGCCTCCTGTGACGTGGTCGGTCCGAGCCCTGGGTTGGGCGAGGTGGAGGCTCCTCCGAGGTCGAGGTCGAGTCTGTCTTCCGAGGCCGAGGTCGAGTCCGAGCCCCTGGGTCGGGCGAGGCGGAGACCATCGGCTGAGGCCAGGGCTGAGTCCGAGCCCTGGGGTCGGGCGATGCGGAGTTCGTCGTCTTCCGGGGCTGAGCCCGAGTCCGAGCCGTGGGGTCGGGCGAAGCGGAGTTCGTCGTCTTCCGGGGCTGAGCCCGAGTCCGAGCCCTGGGGTCAGGCGAAGCGAAGTTCGTCGTCTTCCGGGGCTAAGCCCGAGTCCGAGCCCTGGGGTCGGGCGAAGCGGAGTTCGTCGTCTTCCGGGGCTGAGCCCGAGTCCGAGCCCTGGGGTCGGGTGAAGCGGAGTTCGTCGTCTTCCGGGGCTGAGCCCGAGTCCGAGCCCTGGGGTCGGGCGAAGCGGAGTTCGTCGTCTTCCGGGGCTGAGCCCGAGTCCGAGCCCTGGGGTCGGGCGATGCGGAGTTTCCTATGGCGCCTGAGGCCGGACTTGGCTGCTGTCAGCCTCACTCTGTCGAGTGGCACAGCAGTCGGAGTGGCGCAGGCGGCGCTGTCCTCTTGTCAAGCCGGTCAGTGGAGCGGCGAAGTGACTAGGGATGTTCCTAAAACATCCGACTTGTATCACAAATCTAATATTTTGGCATAAATATACATATAATTTAAAGCTAATATTTGGCAATGTTATGAAGAATATTATGAAGTATCTAAATAAATTTTTGTATAATTTTTTATGTACATTATTTTCTCCCTACAACAAAAAAGGTGAAAAAACATCTGAATCCGTATTCGGATAGACATCCGAATTTTATATCAATTATTTAAAAATATCTAGAACGAATTTAATGTTTATTTTTTGTGAAGATTAATAGCCTCAATGCTAAAAACAAAAATATAAATTTACATAGCAAATTCTATATGTTATTTGTTCACAATCGAAGAAAGAAGACCAAAAAATTGACATCCGAATAAATATCCGGATCCATCCCTAGAAGTGACTGCGGTCACTTCGGCTCTGTCGACTGAAGGGCGCGCGTCAGGATAAGGTGTCAGGCCACCTTTGCATTAAATGTTTGCGTTAAATGCTCCTGCGATATGGTCGGTCGGCGTGGCGACTTGGCCAAGGTTGCTTCTTGGCAAAGACTAGGCCTCGGGCGAGCCGAAGGTGCGTCCGTTGCTTGAGGGGGTCCTCGGGCGAGACGTGAATCCTCCGGGGTCGGCTGCCCTTGCCCGAGGCTGGGCTCGGGCGAGATGAGATCGTGTCCCTTGAGTGGACCGAGCCTTGACTTAATTGTACCCATCAGGCCTTTGTAGCTTTGTGCTGATGGGGGTTACCAGCTGAGATTAGGAGTCTTGAGGGTACCCCTAATTATGGTCCCCGACAGTAGCCCCCGAGCCTCGAAGGGAGTGTTAATACTCGCTTGGAGGCTTTTGTCGCACTTTTTTGCAAGGGGACCGGCCTTTCTCGGTTGCGTTTTGTTCCGGTGGGTGCGCGCGAGCGCACCCGCCGGGTGTAGCCCCCGAGGCCTCGGAGGAGTGGTTAGACTCCTTCGAGGTCTTAATGCGTTTCGCGATGCTTCGGCCGGTCTGGTTGTTCCCTCATGCGAGCTGGCCGTAGCCCGGGTGCACGGTCAGGTCCCAAGTTCTCGGGCTGGTATGTTGACGCTGTCAACGGTTTGGCCGGAGCCGGGTTTGCGAGAGCAGCCCCCGAGCCTCCGCACAGAGCGAGAGGACGGTCAAGGACAGACTCGACTTTTTTACATACGCCCCTGCGTCGCCTTTCCGCAAGGAGGAGGGGGGGAAAGCGCCATGTTGCCCTCGGAGGGCGCCGAACATGGTGGCTCCAGTGAGCTGCTAACGGGTAATCCGAGTGGACGCCCGTGCCCCATTTGTTAGGGGTCGGCTAGAGGCCCGGAGGCGCGCTCCAAAAGTACCTGCGGGTGATCTGCCGGACCCGGTCCCCTTTTGACGGGGTCCGAGGGCTCGATGCCTCCCTCTGATGGGATTCCGTTACAAGATCGTTCCCGCTGGTCTCGGAAATGTCCTAGGGTACCTCGGGAGCATAGCCTGAGCCTTGGTTATGTATCGAACGTACCCAGGGTCGTCCCTCACTCTACGTCTGAGGTGGCTGTGAACCCTTCGAGGGCCAGCCTACGAACCCCTGATCAGTAGTGGGCGCGGAGCCCAAGTGGCTTGAGGCGGTCGTTGAACCCTTCTGAGGGGCCGGCCTTTGAACCTCTAACCAGTAGTGGGCGCGGAGCCCGAGCGCTCTGAGGCAGCTGTTGAACCCCTCCGAGGGGTCAGCCTTCGAACCTCTGATCAGTAGGGGAGCTCGGGGCCCGTTTCCTTCGCGGAGAAGGATCCCTTTCGGGGTATCCCCTTTCCCGGTCCCTGTTGTAAGAGAGAGAAAGAGGAAAAGGAAAAGGATACGAAATCGAATGACGTGGCGCACCTTTTTTGACGGGGTCGTTATGGCGAAGGCGAAGCGTCGCCCGCTTCTCCTGCCAAAAGTGCCGCCTGTCCCACCGCGGAGTTAATGCGACGGGACGAGTGGTTCGCGGGGCAGCCGTTGCGCGTGCGCGAGCCGTTCGAGGAACGGAACACTGGCGCGCCGTCTTCACGCCGTGGGAGAGGGTTTTCTCGCTGTCCCATGAGGGGACGTGAGCTTGGCTGATGACGTGACCGCTGCTTCCGCCCGCCTGCCACCGCCATTACTGCCGGCCCATTTTTTGCCGTATTGACCGTCGCGCCTTCTCCCACAGCTGACTGACCCGTGACCGATGCGCCTGGCTGACACAGTTGGGTCATACGCAGGGTTGCCTCGAGTCGCGGTACTGGTTCCGCAGTCGAGGAGGCGCGGTAGTGGCGCGAGGGGCGGTGTGGTTGCTCGCACATAGCAACCGGCACGTCGGTTGCATGACGTGTGGGCCTGGGTCTCCATGCTGGGCGCGTTGGAGTCGAAGGGGTGCGCCCACTTGGCGCGGTTGCATGCCGACTGCATGGCTGTCCGCCCTTTCACCCGCTGGTCTGGGCGAAAGTGGAGGAATGCTTGTAACCGCTGGGCAGTTGCGCGCACCGCGCGCGGCGGTTTGGCTTCTTCTGTCTGGGGCTAGCTTGCATGACGCGTGGGACCCAGCCCCCGTGTCGTAGGGGGAGGACCTTGGAGCGTGTTGGAGAAGACTCAGCCCGCGATGGCTGAGGACGCAAGTGGGGAGAGTTGCCTTTAAAAGGAGGGTGACCCCCTTGAAAGGCAACCATGTCTTCGCGCTCCCTTATGCATCGCGTCTTTCCACCTTCCGAGCCCCCGGATGGGGAACACTCGCAATATTTCCGCCTTGTCATTGGAGGAACGCAACTTCGCGGAAGTTGGCACCTTTCAGCCATTGGTCGGCTTCAAGGATTTTCATCAGGCAGTCTGGCCGCATCCCCTCGCCAGTGGTCACCCAAGACGGTGACCACCAGCCCCTGGGTGGGGAGAAGCAAGCCGGGCTACGATCTTGGTCCCGCCCTCAGCTTCAAGGATCTTCATCATCCTGGCTGGGGCGGAGAGCGAGGTGAGCCGGGGCTCTACCTCCCACGCGGGTCGGCTGGCCACCTCCTCTTCCAGCTTCTGGTGGTGGAAACCATCCTCCAGCTCTGCGGAGGAGGCGTCCTCTGGCCATGCCGGGGAAGGCGAACTGTTGCTGCCCAGCTAAGATACAACATTTCGTCCTCCTCGCTTTCGTGGCGAGGACGGGAGCGAGGACCTGCCGGTGCGCTTTGGAGCGGCCCGCGCTCGCCGGTGCGGCGTTGGTGGAGAGGCGGACGTCGCCGTCGGTGCTGACGTGGTGGCAGCTGGAGAAAGCTTCCCCACCGTCGAGGTCGTCAGCGCCGCCTACGGACCGACCCCCGGCTCTTTGGCTTTAATATCTGGTTCGTGTCCCTTGAGTGGGGGCGCGAACGAGAGCCTTCCGGTGGCCGCGTCTGTCCTGGGACCATGGCTGCTGCCGCAGAGGTCGTTGGCGGGTCGCCCGGAGCTTGTCGCCCCGCAGGCTCCCGATGTGGAGGTTGTTCATACCCGCGGGGACGGAACCAGAGTTCCGTTTGTAATGGCACCTTGAGTGCCGGTGTCTGTTCATTATGGCTGTCGGGGCCTGAACATCTATGTATTTTCGACATGGAGCCGTGTTTTTCCTCATTTCGAGCACTAAGACTCGTTTGTCGGCTGTCTGAACCGCTTCACCAAGCGTGAGTTGCCTCGTGCGAAGGTGACGAGTGAGGTATCCGTATCCCGGAGGCGTAGGAGTCCCTCGGCTCGGTCGGCCTTGTCGTCTGAGGCTTCTCTTGCTTAGTTAAAGGAACCCTCGGCTGCTCTTCGATGAGCCGAAGCCGGAGGTAGTGGTGTCAGCACGGACAGAGGCGGAGTTGGCTCGGAAAGAAGACTTCGTCGGTCGGAGCCTGGCCGGGCCGTCCACTGGCGGGACCGACGCCGGAGTCGAGTTGCCGAGGCCACGAGCCGGGCTGATGTCCTCGGGGGACAGCTGGCTGAGGCTTCGGGGCGGCCGGCCGAGCTGTCTGCTCGAGCCGGATTCCTGGAGAAGACCCCGCCGGCGATGGTCCGGGCGTGGTGCTGATGTCGTCCTACGGAGTGGAGATCCTCCGACTATGTTGCCATCCGAGGCTAGGTCGGACTTCGCCGAAGGTGTAGTTGACGCCGAGGGTGCTGCTGCTCCCTTCAACTCTCAATGTCCGAGCCTGCAGGATCGGGTTATATTGTAGTGTGCGTATGTTTTCTGCGGCCACCGAGGCCCAAACATATTGTCGTCGTGTTGTAAAGCTGCATTTCTTTTCCTCTTGTTTCGAGTATCTGGACTTATTTGTCGGTAACAGAATTGTTTGTCCGAGCGAGAGTTACTTTTCACGGAAGGTGATGAGTGAGGTATCCGTATCCCGGAGGCGTAGGAGTCCCTCGGCTCGGTCGGCCTTGCCGCTTACGTGTACTCTTACTCGTCCGTAGGGTTCTGCCATCGATATAGTAGAGAAGGCCCGAAAAATCGTTTCGACAGAAGAGTTTTCGAGCGTGAAGACTTGTTCGGTCCGCGGAATCACCTATCCGAGCGTGAGTTACTTATCACAGAAGGTGATGAGTGAGGTATCCGTATCCCGGAGGCGTAGGAGTCCCTCGGCTCGGTCATCCTTGGCTACTTATGTGTACTTCGTCGTTTTCAGGATCCCACTTTCGAAGTAGTCGAGAAGCACGAAAGACATTCTGGCAGAAAAGATCTTTTTCCGAGGAAAATTTTGACGCAGAGGGGGTTCCCCCCTTCTAGCCCCCGAGGGAGGGTCGGGCTTTGCCGAGGCAAGGTTGACCCTTCCTTGATGACTAGACTTCGTGTGTGAACGAGGTGTATGAATAACTTGAAAGCATCTTAAGGGTAGAAGCGACGTAGCTGTCGGATGTTCCAAGCGTTGCCGTAGACCTCGCCTTGACTGTTGGCCAGCTTGTACGTTCCGGGCTTCAGAACCTTGGCGATGACGAATGGCCCTTCCCAGGGAGGCGTGAGCTTGTGCCGCCCTCGGGCGTCTTATCGCAGCCGAAGCACCAGGTCGCCCACCTGGAGGTCTCGGGACCGATCCCCTCGGGCGTGGTAGCGTCGCAGGGACTGCTGGTACCGCGCCGAGTGTAGTAAGGCCATGTCCCAAGCCTCTTCCAGCTGGTCCAACGAGTCTTCTCGGTTAGCTCGATTGCTTTGGCCGTCGTAGGCCCTCGTCCTCGGGGAACCGTATTCTAAGTCTATGGGCAAGATGACCTCGACCCCATAGACTAGAAAGAACGGTGTGAAGCCCGTGGCTCGGCTCGGCGTTGTCCTCAAACTCTAGACCACCGAGGGGAGCTCCTTCATCCATCGCTTGCCGAACTTGTTGAGGTCGTTGTAGATCCACGGCTTGAGCCCTTGCAGGATCATGTCGTTGGCACACTCTACTTGCCCATTCGTCATGGGGTGAGCCACGGCGGCCCAGTCCACCCGGATGTGGTGATCCTCGCAGAAGTCTAGAAACTTTCTGCCGGTGAACTGGGTGCCGTTGTCGGTGATGATGGAGTTCGGGACCCCAAAGCGATGGATGATGTTGGTGAAGAACGCCACCGCCTGTTCGGACCTGATGTTGTTTAGGGGTCGGACCTCGATCCACTTGGAGAATTTGTCGATAGCGACCAGCAGGTGCGTGTAGCCCCCGGGTGCCTTCTGCAAGGGGCCGACGAGGTCCAGACCCCACACAGCAAACGGCCAGGTGATGGGTATGGTCTGCAGAGCCTGAGTGGGCAGGTGGGTCTGCCTTGCATAGAACTGACACCCTTCGCAGGTGTGGACAATTCTAGTGGCGTCGGCCACCGCGATCGGCCAGTAGAAACCTTGTCGGAAAGCGTTTCCAACAAGGGCTCGAGGCGCTGCGTGATGGCCGCAAGCCCCCGAGTGTATCTCTTGTAAGAGCTCCTGGCCTTCGGCGATGGAAATGCATCGCTGGAGGATGCCCGAGGGGCTGCGGTGGTAGAGCTCCTTCCCGCCTCCTAGTAAGACGAACGACTTGGCGCGCTGCGCCAACCGCCGAGCTTCGGCTCGGTCGAGGGGTAGCTCTCCTCGGTGGAGATATTGCAGGTACGGGGTCTGCCAGTTTCGATTAGGTGTGACCCCGCTTCGCTCCTCCTCGACGCGCAGTGCCTCACCCTCGGGGGCTGAGGGTACCTCAGGCCGAGCCGAGGGTGCCTCGGGCTGTGCCGAGGGTACCTCGGGCTGAGCCGAGGGTACCTCGGGCTGAGCCGAGGGTGCCTCGGGCTGTGCCGAGGGTACCTCGGTCTGAGCCGAGGCTTTCTCGGGTTCGGGCGCGTCGTCGGTCTTGACGAAGGGTTGATGCAGGTCTCGGGAGAAGACGTCCAGGGGAACCGTTGTTCGCCCCGAGGCTATTTTAACCAGCTCGTCCGCAGTCTCGTTGTAGCGTCGGGCGATGTGGTTGAGCTCGAGCCCGTAGAACTTGTCTTCTAGGCACCGAACCTCATCGCAGTAGGCTTCCATCTTCGGGTCGCGGCAGTGGGAGTTCTTCATGACTTGGTCGATGACGAGCTGCGAGTCACCGCGAGCGTCGAGGCGTCGGACCCCTAGCTCGATGGTGATACGCAACCCATTGACCAGAGCCTCGTACTTGGCCACATTGTTGGACGCCGGGAAATGGAGGCGTAGCACGTAGCGTAGGTGCTTCCCGAGGGGCGAGATGAAGAGCAGGCCCGCGCCTGCTCCTGTCTTCATCAGCGACCCGTCGAAAAACATGGTCCAGAGTTCCGGTTGGATCGGAGCTGTTGGGAGCTAGGTGTCGACCCATTCAGCCACAAAGTCCGCCAAGACCTGGGACTTGATGGACTTTCGAGGGGCAAACGAGATCGTCTCGCCCATGATTTCCACCGCCCACTTTGCAATTCTACCCGAGGCCTCTCGGCACTGGATGATCTCCCCCAGGGGGAAGGATGACACCACAGTTACCGGATGAGACTCGAAGTAGTGTCGCAACTTCCGCCGTGTCAGGATCACCGCGTACAGCAGCTTCTGAATTTGTGGGTAGCGGATCTTGGTCTCAGACAGTACTTCACTGATGAAGTAGACTGGTCTCTGGACGGGCAATGCATGCCCCTCTTCTTGTCTCTCAACCACGATCGCGGCGCTAACCACCTGAGTGGTAGCGGCGACATAGATCAAGAGGGCTTCTCCTGCAGCGGGGGGCACCAAGATGGGCGCGTTCGTGAGGAGCGCCTTCAGGTTCCCGAGGGCTTCCTCGGCCTCAGGGGTCCAAGTGAAGCACTCGGCCTTTCTTAAGAGGCGGTACAAAGGCAGGCCTCTTTTGCCGAGGCGCGAGATGAAATGGCTCAGAGCCGCAAGACATCCCGTGACCCTCTGTACGCCTTTCAAATCCTTGATGGGCCCCATGCTGGTGATGGCCGCGATTTTCTCCGGGTTGGCCTCGATGCCCCGCTCAGAGACGATGAACCCCAAGAGCATGCCTCGGGGGACCTCGAAGACACACTTCTCGAGATTGAGCTTTACGCCTTTCGCCTTGAGACACCGGAATGTCGTTTCAAGGTCAGAAAGGAGGTCGGAGGCTTTCCTCGTCTTGACTACGATGTCATCGACGTAGGCCTCGACCGTTTGACCAATGTGTTCGCCGAACACGTGGTTCATGCACCTTTGGTATGTCGCACCCGCATTCCTCAAACCGAACGGCATGGTAACATAGCAGTACATGCCGAAAGGTGTGATGAAAGAAGTCGCGAGCTGGTCGGACTCTTTCATCCTGATTTGGTGATACCCTAAGTAGGCATCGAGGAAAGACAGGGTTTCGCACCCAGCAGTGGAATCCACGATTTGATCGATGCGAGGCAGAGGGTAGGGAACTTTCGGACATGCTTTGTTTAGACCAGTGTAGTCTACACACATCCGCCATTTCCCTCCTTTCTTTCTCACAAGCACAGGGTTGGCGAGCCATTCGGGATGGAATACCTCTTTGATGAACCCTGCCGCCATTAGCTTGTGGATCTCCTCGCCTATGGCTCGGCGCTTTTCTTCGTCGAATCAGCGCAGAGGCTGCTTCACGGGTCGGGCTCCAGCTCGGATATCCAGCGAGTGCTCGGCGACATCCCTCGGTATGTCGGGCATGTCCGAGGGACTCCACGCGGAAACGTCGACGTTTGCGCGGAGGAAGTCGACGAGCACTGCTTCCTATTTGGGGTCGAGCTCGGAGTCGATCCGTATCTGCTTGGAGGCGTCGTTGCTGGGGTCGAGAGGGACGGACTTAACCGTCTCCGTTGGCTCGAAGTTGCCGGCGTGGCGCTTCACGTCTGGCGCCTCCTTAGAGAGGCTCTCCAGGTCGGCGATGAGGGCCTCAGATTCGGCGAGGGCCTCGGCGTACTCCACGCACTCCACGTCGCATTCGTACGCGTGTCAGTACGTGGGGCCGACGGTGATGACCCCATTGGGGCCCGGCATCTTGAGCTTGAGGTAGGTGTAGTTGGGGACGGCCATGAACTTGGCGTAGCATGGACTCACCAGCACTGCATGGTAGGTTCCTCGAAACCCGACCACCTCGAACGTGAGGGTCTCCCTTCGGAAGTTGGATGGTGTCCCAAAGCAGACGGGTAGATCGAGTTGTCCGAGGGGCTGGACGCGTTTCCCGGGGATGATCCCGTGAAAAGGCGCAGCGCCTGCCCGGACCGAGGACAGATCGACCCGCAGGAGCCCGAGGGTCTCGGCGTAGATGATGTTGAGGTTGCTGCCTCCATCCATGAGGACCTTGGTGAGCCTGACGTTGCTGATGATGGGGTCGACAACGAGCGGATATTTCCCTGGGCTCGGCACGCGGTCGGGATGGTCGCCCTGGTCGAAGGTGATGGGCTTGCCAGACCAGTCTAGGTAGACTGGCGCTGCCACCTTTACCGAGCAGACCTCCCGACGCTCTTGCTTGTGGTGCCGAGCCGAGGCGTTCGCCACCTGCCCACCGTAGATCATGAAGCAGTCGTGGACCTCGGGGAACTCTCCTGCCTTGTGATCCTCCTTCTTATCATCGTCGCGGGCCCTGCCACCTTCCGCAGGTGGCCCGGCCTTGTGAAAGTGGCGCCGAAGCATGGCGCACTCCTCAAGGGTGTGCTTGACGGGCCCCTGATGATAGGGGCACGGCTCCTTGAGAATCTTGTCGAAGAGATTGGCACCTCCGGGAGGTTTCCGAGGGTTCTTGTACTCGGCGGCGGCGACAAGGTCCGCGTCGGCGGCGTCGCGTTTCGCTTGCGACTTCTTCTTGCCTTTCTTCTTGGTGCCACGCTGAGTTGACGCCTCAGGGACATCTTCCGGTGGGCGGCCCTGGGGCTGCTTATCCTTCCGGAAGATGGCCTCAACCGCCTCCTGGCCAGAGGCGAACTTGGTGGCGATGTCCATCAGCTCGCTGGCCCTGGTGGGGGTCTTGCGGCCCAGCTTGCTCACCAGGTCGCGGTAGGTGGTGCCGGCGAGGAACGCGCCGATGACATCCGAGTCGGTGACGTTGGGCAGCTCGGTGCGCTGCTTCGAGAATCGCCGTATGTAGTCCCGGAGAGACTCTCGCAGCTGCTGGCGGTAGCTTTGGAGATCCCAGGAGTTTCCAGGACGCACGTACGTGCCCTGGAAATTGCCGGCGAAGGCTTGGACCAGGTCGTCCTAGTTGGAGATCTGCCCCGGAGGCAGGTGCTCCAGCCAGGCTCGAGCGGTGTCGGAGAGGAACAGGGGGAGGTTGTGGATGATGAGGTTGTCATCGTCCGTTCCACCCAGGTGGCAGGCCAGCCGATAGTCCGCGAGCCACAGTCCGCGGGCCTAGGGGGATCACCGTTCTCCGGTATACCAAGATGGTTGCCTTCGTCGGGACCCCCTAGATCGACGTGGAAACATTCACGACTTGGGCCGCAGTCCCCGTCGCCGAGGCTGCGGCTACCGTCAGAATGGTCGGAAAGGCAGTAGTCGCATGCGGTCATGAAGTCCCGCATGGTACTGGGGTTGCCAAGCCCGGAGAAATCCCAACAGAAGTCGGGCTCGTCATCTTCCTCGGAACCCGAGGGCCCGTAGGTCGAGACGGCCGTCGGCCGGTCCCAGGGTGACCGCATACGATACCCCAGAGGGTTTGGACTCGCCTCTATGAGAGCGTCCACCGAAGCGAAGCCGCTTGGTGGGTCGAGGCTGAATCCAAAAGGCACGAGATGGGAATCGACCGGTACCTCTTGGTCGACGGGCGGTGACGAAATCACGTCCGGGGCAGACTGCACCGTCGTCTCAGGTTTGAGGGTGACGCCCAGCAAGTCCTTTGCGAGCGTGCTGGCGTCGTCTGTTTGCTTGGAGTTGGTGTGTCGCGGGGAGACGGCGCTCGTCTTTGTCTCAGATGCGAGGTTGATGCCTGATGTGCCCCTCGTTGGGGCGTCGGCGCCGTCGACTCGCTCGACAGCCGTCGAGGTGTCGCCCCCTGCTTGGCCTTGGTTGCCCCGCCTCCTCCTCCGTCGGCGGGGGAGGGGACGAGACAAGCTCGGATGTTGTTCTTCCGCCACGTGGGGAAGACGTCCTCGATTCCGCCGCTGGCGGGCGGGTTGTCGACCGCCATTGTCGCTGTCGCGCGGCGGAGGAAGGAGTATCATGTCGTAGCTGCCGTCGAGGGACATGAACTCAAGACTCCCAAAACGGAGCACCGTCCCGGGCTGGAAAGGTTGCTGGAGACTGCCCATCTGGAGCTTGACGGGAAGCCATTCGTCAACACGCAGCAGGCCCCTACCTGGCGCGCCAACTGTCAGCGTTTCGAACCCGGGGGGTCCCTGGGCCGACGAGTAAATTGTCGCCGCGTGCCCCAGCCCAGATGGGTCGGCGCGAGACGGAGCGCGAAGGGGGGAAGAAGCCGGAGGGAGACAGGCGTAAAAGGGGAAACCCGCGGCCTTCGTGTTTGTCCCGCGCCCAGGTCGGGTGCGCTTGCAGTAGGGGGTTACAAGCGTCCACGCGGGAGGGAGCGAGAGGCTTATGCGAGCGCCGTCCCGTCCTTCCCCGCGCGGCCAACCCTCTATAAGAGGGCCCTGGACCTTCCTTTTATAGGCGTAAGGAGAGGATCCAGGTGTACAATGGGGGGTGTAGCAGTGTGCTAACGTGTCTAGCGGAGAAGAGCTAGTGCCCTAAGTACATGCCATCGTGGCAGTCGGGGAGGTTTTGGCACCCGGTTCGTGTGGTGTCATGGCCGTCGGAGGAGCGCTGGAGCCTGGCGGAAGGACAGCTGTCGGGGCTGTCGAGTCCTTGCTGACGTCTCCTTGCTTCCGTAAGGGGGCTGAGAGCCGCCGTCGTCATAGAGCATGCGAGACGCCATCATTACTTGTTTATCGGGGCGAGCCGGATGGGACGCCGGTCTTGTTCCCTGTAGCCTGAGTTAGCTTGGGGCAGGGTAATGATGGTGCCTCATGTGACGTGGTCGGTCCGAGCCCTGGGTTGGGCGAGGTGGAGGCTCCTCCGAGGTCGAGGTCGAGTCTGTCTTCCGAGGCCGAGGTCGAGTTCGAGCCCCTGGGTCGGGCGAGGCGAAGACCGTCGGCTGAGGCCAGGGGCTGAGTCCGAGCCCTGGGGTCGGGCGAAGCGGAGTTCGTCATCTTCCGGGGCTGAGCCCGAGTCCGAGCCCTGGGGTCGGGCGAAGCGGAGTTCGTCGTCTTCCGGGGCTGAGCCCGAGTCCGAGCCCTGGGGTCGGGCGAAGCGGAGTTCGTCGTCTTCCGGGGCTGAGCCCGAGTCCGAGCCTTGGGGTCGGGCGAAGCGGAGTTTGTGGTCTTTCGGGGCTGAGCCCGAGTCCGAGCCCTGGGGTCGGGCGATGCGGAGTTTCCTATGGCGCCTGAGGCCGGACTTGGCTGCTGTCAGCCTCACTCTGTCGAGTGGCACAGCAGTCGGAGCGGCGCAGGCGGCGCTGTCCTCTTGTCAGGCCGGTCAATGGAGCGGCGAAGTGACTGCGGTCACTTCGACTCTGTCGACTGAAGGGCGCGCGTTAGGATAAGGTGTCAGGCCACCTTTGCATTAAATGTTTGCATTAAATGCTCCTGCGATACGGTCGGTCGGCGTGGCGACTTGGCCAAGGTTGCTTCTTGGCGAAGACTGGGCCTCGGGCGAGCCGAAGGTGCGTCCGTTGCTTGAGGGGGTCCTCGGGCGAGACGTGAATCCTCCGGGGTCGGCTGCCCTTGCCCGAGGCTGGGCTCGGGCGAGGCGAGATCGTGTCCCTTGAGTGGACCGAACCTTGACTTAATTGTACCCATCAGGCCTTTGCAGCTTTGTGCTGATGGGGGTTACCAGCTGAGATTATGAGTCTTGAGGGTACCCCTAATTATGGTCCCCGACATCTTGGTAACTTATTTGCATTTTTTATCGACACTAGAATACTTTATGAATCTAATTGCATTTTGATGATTTTCTGTAGAAAGAAATTAATAATATACAAATATCTTCGGAAATTCATGAAATTTTAAAGAGGCACAACATATGTTCATATATAATCCTCATAAAATTTGGGCCATAAGATCCACAAGATACCAACATTTTTTTCATTTCACTTCCACTTGTTGCATGAGTTACACGTGAAATCATTCTAAGTATCCAAGTTACGACATAATCAATATTTCACTTTATCATTTTCATGTGAAGACTTGAGATTATCTTTTTATAGAATGTTTGCTAGTCTTGGTAATTTATTTGCAATTTTCGATCGACATTAGAATATTTTATAAATTTAAATGTATTTTAATGATTTTCTGCATAAAAAATTAATAATACTCAAATACTTAGAAATTCATAAAATTTTATAGAGCCACAATATATGTCCAAATATAATCCTAAAAAATAAAATGTCACTCAAAAAGTGACTAATGATTACAATAACCATGATATGTGTGGAACGGTCTTTATATGATATCTGACAAAAAATCTGCTACCCGACGTTATCTGTGTTCGATTAATTCCGTATTCGACTTATGATTATCAATATTTGCATCGGCCATATTTATATTTGTATCCAAGGCCATATGTATTCAAATTCAAATCCAAATAAAAATATGAAAACAAATATAGTTTCAGTGATATCCGTCCGTATTCGATCCAATTACATCCTAGAAACCACTCTCGGTTTCATACTAAGACTGTTTCCAAGCTCCTAAATTCTGCCCGAAATCTGTTACGGGGGCTATCAAACAAACCCCAAGTTCATGGATGAAGGCAGTACTGCTTCTGCTCGAAACCTGGAGCACAGTAATAATGCAAAAATCTTGAAACGGTGAACATTGGATCAACTCCACAAGCGCATAAGTTCATAAACCGTTGCCAAATTTTATTTTCGCGAGCCACAATACAGAATTATACATGAAAAGCGCACTGGCTTTATTACAACTAGTGCTGAGAATTGTAGTAGTCCAGCACCAGCAGGATCATGGATGAAGCAGATAAATTGCAGGAAACACTTGTGACCTAGAGTTCGTCTTTTGCTGCTTCGAAGCAGTCCTCATCCCAGACGAAGGGGAATTTCAGTACCGCGGCTGTATGAGGCATGCTCCAATCATCATATAAAAATCTGCAACGAGGATGTCATTGGATCTCAGAAAGAAAAATGTTGATTGCAGATATGATTATGTGCGTTTTCTGACATGCAATTGCAAACAGGGGGAGAAAAGAAACGCGTATGTGGATTACTCAGTTGCTGTATTATCAATATTGCTAGGGTCAACACTAGAGCATAAAAGATGCTACTGACATAGATAACAAAAGTGCCCATGACACGTGCATGAAACTATGATATCTATTCTAGCAATGTTGGACAATTACAGAAAAAAATGGTAAATCAATAAATCACAGCAGTATAGGTAGCAAATTCTCCAATCAAGTCTTGTCAACTTAGTATGGTACTGAGTTGAACAAGATGGAAACATAAGGGAATACTCTCTACAAGGTTCACTGTAATTCTATGTCCATGTTCTGCATTTCAGCTTATTCTGTGTTAGGCAATGACAGCCGAAAACTTTTTTGGAGTGATAAATGGTTTCAGGGAATATCTGCGTTTGATCCCGCTCCACTTTACACACATGTGGCAAAGAGAGCAATCAAAAGAAGAATGGTGCAGGATGCATTGGACAATAATGCTTGGGTATGGTACATCAGGGGGCTGTCAGCTACAGCCTTGATGGAATACCACCATCTATGGGATATTATAGCAGAAATTGATCTTCACCAGGGAATACACGACCTACTGGCACATTTGATCACCATCCACTACAGGAGAATTCTCAACCAAATCTGCTTATTGTAGTTTCTTTGTCGGGTGTTCGGGGCTGTTGGTTTTGACCCATGGAAAGAAATCCGGAAGTTTTGGGCTGCACCTCCGATGCAAGTTTTTCATTTGGCTAGCTGCTCTAAATCAGTGTTGGACTGCAGACGGGTTAGCTCACTGGGGACTTGAGCATCATGAGAGCTGTCCATTGTGTGATCAAGAAGAGGAGAACATACAACATTTGCTCACCTCCTGTGTATTTGCAAGGACTGTGTGGTGTAGTCTGCCCTAAAGTTGTTTGGGCTGCAGCAGTATGTTCAGGGGTTAAGGGACAACATCTTTACTGAATGGTGATGTCTGCACAGCAGCTAAGCAATCTCGTAAGGGCTTAAACTCGTTGTTAGTTTTAGTGGCTTGGTGGATCTGGAAACATAGAAATGCATGTGTTTGAGGGAGTCACCTAGTTTTGATAGCATAATGAGAAATATAAAAACAACTCTGTAGTCTATGGCCATGATTCCTCCTCCTTGGTGTTGGTTGTGTATTAGTGTGTGGTAAGTCCTAGTGCGGTGTTTGCCCCTTTAGGGCTTGTTCGGTTATTTTCAATCCATATAGATTGGAGGGGATTGATACGGATTTGGAGAGATTTTGACTTACTAGGGATTGAAACCCCCTCAATCCAATCCATATGGATTGGGGTAGAACCGAACATGGCCTTAAGGGTTGTATGAGTTGTTAAGACTCATCTCTTTTTCCTCTGCTTAATATAATGATGTGCAGCTCTATTACATGTTTGAGAAAAAAAATGAAACACGATGTTAAAGTTAGGCATGCTCACATCTTAGCAGGCGGTCTCGATATGATCACAAGAACTTGCAAATCTTCGTGCTCGTCAGAATTCCAAACCTGCAAGAGAAAGATGATGTATACATTAACAAAAAGATCAATTTCCTACCCACCAAAATAAATTTACATGTTGAAATCTGGCCAAGTTACAGTTAAATATAACCAGGATATGAGGCATCTAATGTATCAGAAAAAGTAAAAATGCATATAAGTAATAACTCATTTCCTTTACCTGGTGTGGATCATTTACAGGGATTGAAAATGTGGTATTCTGAAAGAAAGGAATTTCCTGTGGCTGCCCTGGGTACTTTAGTGAGCTTGATCCCATCAAGAGCGTACCCTTCCCTTTGAGGACAGTGAAAACTTCTTCACAGGAATGCCTGTGGATTGGCGTCCTTTGACCTGGACTTATTGTCTGAAGCCACACTTCCACCTGCAGGAAAACATTTCATGACGAAGCAAGAAGGAAGCATAACAGTATCTACACTGTCAATAGACTATTTGAATATGACTCTATCAAACATATCTACACATAATTAAGTACTTTGATTTCATAGCACACCAATTGAACGTTACAGTCCAAATTTTAGTTCAAATAGAAGTGAAAAACTATCATGCATCAAGGTTCAGTAACTATCTACAGTGTCCACAGAAACCAGACCTGCACATACAAGACATGAAAATACACGATTACATTCAACTTATCTTTGACTTCAATTGTTCATTCCCATATTGTTTGGGAAACACGATGTGGCCCTAGGGTTTATCATTACCTCCTTCATCCCATGATTGAGCGCACCAGCAACTGTTATATGTGACAATCCTTCAATCCCATAGCTGCTTTGCGGCATTTGGCTTATGTCTCTCACCAATGAGTTATCTGTATACATAATAATATCAGATACACTAATCAGATCTGCTACAATTGTAGAAAAAGAAATATGGTCACTGCTATTGTGAATATTGTGTGTTTGAGGGAGGGGGGGATGTAACTGCCCCAGTCGAATTATTATATCCAGAAATACTGCTCATTCACACCAAAATTGTGGGTAAGGTCAAACAACAATTTTAGAAGTTTCATGAATTTCGAGAAGAGAATGAAGAGGGAGGGGAAAGGGAGGGAGAGTTTTTTTACGAAATCAGATCTCCCCATCTGCCATGTTTAACATTGCCAATTTGCTTTTCCTGCTAATTTACTCTTTTTAGTCGATATTGCCCCTTACCCCAATTGACCAAGATCTTAATGTTTGGTCCATTCAACTTCCCTTAGTTTTTCTACCACTGTACGATGATGACACAGAAGTCAATGCTGCCAGAACCTTCAGTGCTTCCACGCTCTGACGGCCAAAGACAGGCCATGCAGCTCTGTTCTTAGCTGGCATGACCAGCAGACTGCGATGCTCCCCCACAGAACAGTAACCTTCTTCTCTGGTGGCAAGTTGAGCTCGGCAGAAGCAGAAGACTGCAAAAGCGACTATTACAACTGCTTCTCCTCCCAGTCAGACCCAGTCACCTTCTTGGGTGCAGAGTTGAGCTTGGCAGAAGCAGAAGGCCTAAGACACCACTACTACCACTGCTGCTCCAGCACGCAGCCCAACCCCTACTACCGTTGTGCTCCAAGTGAGTCAAAATAAGTTGGTTGCTGTTGTAATGGGTCTCACGGAGATCGATTTGGCCACTTAAAAACAAGTTCAGAATTTACTTTGCTTGAGTGGTGGCTATGCGTGAATTGAGATGATAGGCTGTATTTTGGGTTGGGATCCATTTCATGTAGATCTAGAGCGGCAAACTACAGCATGGCACTATGCTTGATTTTTGCAGGTTGAAGAGCAATGAGTGCTAACTACACATAATCAATTAGGATTATGGGCAGCATGGCCATTTCGCATGTCCAATGGCAGTAAAAAAAAACGAAGTGGCAAATGGTGAATCCATTCTTTGAGGTGGCAGATGGGAATTGTTGTGCTGTAAATCAATCTGAATCCACCCAGATATACTTTGAATTAAGCGTGTGAACTTGCAGAATCCAAGCCAAACCAAACCAATCCATTTATGTCACCGCAAGTTCAATCTGTTTCCAACCCATCTCCAACCTAAGGATTAGCATTAGCCTGGAATCTGGATGTAGTTGCGAACTGTAGTAGTAACCCGGTGAGTAGGCTGTAGGCCTGTAGTGGACTTGGGTGGAGTTGGAGTCGTTGCGACGGCCGGCAGCGGAGGCGGAGGCGGAGGCGCGGGCTTGGGGGGCCCATGGGCTGAAACTATTGGAGCCCACACCAAACCACCCTAATTTGATTGTTAACCTAAACTACCCCAATTAGTCCCAATGCAAACCGAGCCACTAAGCCCAATTCCCCTCAACCTTCCCCCACTCCCTAACGACCAAAACAAGACCCAGCCTGCTATTTAACACGCCAGTTAAGCCCAAACCCCACTAGCACTTAGCAGTGCTGGTCTCAGTGGCAAAAAGCTCGGCAGGGTGAGGGTGCACCTCGCACGCAGGACGACTCGGCTACTGGGAGGAAGGAGGCAGCGAGGAGGACCGCGACACCGACGCCGGCGAGGTAGGCGCCACGGGCTGGAGCGGCGGCGGCGAGTTCGCTTAGATCCGGCGCCATTGCCTGCTCCCGACAGCTGCACGTGAATGTCGGAGTGGAATGAGATAGAGGCTAGGGTTTCGGCGTAGTCGTCGAAGGTGGTTTTGATCGCCGCTCGGACGGTGTCGACTGTCCGATCAAATGGAGCAGCGGCTCAGATAGCTTGTGGGAGCAGCCGGCCCAGAGACAAGCCGCACCACGCAGGACAAACCTCGGCTTGCCAGGCCGGACGACCTGTTTATGGCTCTCCTCTCTTATCAACGAAAATCTTGCTAGGACATAAACAAGGCAACAAGAACGGTATAACGTCTCTAACCATTTATGGTCGTGCAAAACACTATTTTATATTATAGAAAATTCAGTATGATGAACATATTTGAATAGTGTATAATGATCAGTGAATAAAGGTTCAACACAAGGTTAAATAACCAGTGAGACAATGCAAATGGATATAATACGGTCTCTATATTGGTTTGAATATATGGACAAGACCTTAGAAACCACTATGCATAAATATGATCATAATAGAGGTTGAAGTAATTAAGAGGATTGGTCAAGCCAAAGTGAATAAGATATGAGAAATCGTGAATTGGCTTGGCCATATTACTATTAGTCCATATATGCTTTTATGAGAATCAAACTAGAGCTTGATTGATCTTAGCATATCTAGATGACATTCAAGCAAGGTTCACAATATCGAAGAAATGATTCTCTCAATGGATGATCAATATAATGTGACTCAAAGATGGTTTGATAGGGTGAAGATAGCAAGGAAAGGGCTTCGAGGAACTAAGCGAAGGTGAAGGCCAAGCGACGGCTTGTGGACCGAAGTACCATGGTTAAGGTGAAGAAGAGAGTACTTGCACTAAGTCGGTGAACTAATCAGTTATGAAGAGTTATAACATGTTGATGCATCAGTAAGGTGACTTGAAGCCATGATTTGAACTCATATATGGTGATATGGTACAAGTCACAGGGTTTGATTTATGTTTGCTTCAAAAGGTGAGACAAATATGTTTGTGATCCTTATGAAGCAACGCCATGGAGAAATCACACATGAGACACCAATTACTCAAGGAGTTTACATAATTATTGTCGGTACCCTGAATCAGGGGTACCCCTTACTACAGTATGAAGACGCGGTGCCCGTACGCCGTTCCCTAGCCACACGGTGAACAGCGCTCGACCCCACCACATGGGCAGCTCAAGGGGCACCATGTGGCAAGGAAAGATGATACATCCAGGATGTATCAGTCGAGTCGGACCCCTGTACGCACAACCTGGACCCCCGATTATGGCCCGGGACTCCCGAGTAAGCATGTCGGGTCCCTTGGATGGGGTCCAGATCTCTTCGAGAAAGGTCTGGGCCGCAACGAGGTCCCGGGACAGGGGAAACCCTGGCATGAGCAAGGGTCCGGTACTAACACGTGGTCGGGCCTTACTCTGCGCATGCGCTCCCCACTCAGGCGGAGACCCGATGCGGCCACGTGGCTCGTTGCCCGTGAATAAGCCAGCGGGCGGAGCCTGACGTAAGGCCCCTAGACCGCGTGGACTCTGCATTTATTACGGAAAGGACGCGCCGCCTGTCCACCCTGCTGACAGGTGATGTGCCCCCTCAGCATTTATTGCGTCATGTCCACTCCGCTGGCAGGCGGCGCCAGGGCCACCCTGCAGACGGCTCACCTATCCAGTCCATTGTCGAAACAGTGCGACCGTGCTGCACGGTGCACTGTGCTCATCATCCCTTATACGAGAAGCTTCCCCTGCACGCCGAGGCTACGCAGATCTCAGGTGTCAGGGCACAAGAAGATTGCCCCAGCAGCAAATATTAGTAGCTCCAAGTACTGCATCCGCTATGTTCCTGGGCCCACATGTCGAGGCTCAGTACCCTTGTACATGCCCCCCTTTAGCTATAAAAGGGGAGGCATGCAACGTTACAACACAAGCTCAATTTTTAGACCCAACTTAGACTCTCAATTCTCAAGCTTCCACAGCAATCCAACATACAGTGGAGTAGGGTGTTACGCTCCGGCAGCCCGAACCACTCTAAACTCTCGCGTGTTCATGTGCTTGATGTTCGCTTAGCAGGACAGGCAAAACGCTTAAGCCCCTTCCTCATCTTAGGATTTAGGGCAGGTGCACTCCGCCACCCAGCCGGAGAATTCCCTCTCCGACATTTGGCGCGCCAGGTAGGGGGCTAGGCATTAGGTTTTTGCTTGCATCCTCGCTCAGCATGATGGTGCAAATCGTGGAGCACCGCGCCGAGACATCAACGGATTTCCTTGTGGAGGAAGAAGTTGTTTCTTCCACACCACAGGTTCCCAACTGCCCAGTGTCGAGCACTGCTGCTGTGCACGCTGCACGGCAGCATACAGCTGCGCAGACATCCTGAACTCCGTCGAGGGCGGCTCCGGGAGCGTTGTCAGTAGCCAGGGAGTTGCTGCGACACCCTCCAAGCTCCACGGCCTCACTGAGGGCCATGAAGCAGTGGCGGGATGACGTCGACCGACTGCTCGGCATGGCACATTCTACCTCAACCAGGTCGAGGCCACCGTCATCCCGGCGCCAACATGAGGCGTCTACGTCTGTGCACTCACCCTCAGTGAGGGGTGCACAAACCAACGACCTTCGGGCAGAACTCAATCGCAGGCGTGCAGGAGAGGACGCTCGGGTCTCTTTGGAAAGGGCGCGCGAGCGCCGCCAAAACATCGAGGGCTGCAACCTCAATCAAGACTTCGATGCGGTAGCACCGCAGGCCCCAATGGGTACCCGATCCCAAGCGGGTGTCCCCTTGGCCGATGTGGACTGCGCCGCTCTCGCGGATCATCTCCGTGCGGCGTCATGGCCACCCAAGTTCCGGCCGCACCTGCCGGAAAAGTACGACGGAACGTCAAATCCGTCGAAGTTCCTGCAGGTGTATGTCACCGCTATCATAGCAGCCGGTGGAAACACCGCTGTGATGGCAACATATTTTCATGTCGCCTTGTCTGGTCCTGCCTGGACTTGGCTCATGAACCTCGCACCAGGGTCAATCTACTCCTAGGAAGAGCTCTGCGCGCGGTTCGTTGCAAACTTCGCCAGCGCTTACCAGCAGCACGGTGTGGAGGCCCACCTCCATGCGGTGAGGCAGGAGCCCGGGGAGACTCTCCGGACGTTCATCTCCCGCTTCACCAAGGTGCGAGGTACTATACCTTGCATTTCCGATGCTTCCATCATCACGGCCTTCCGACAGGGAGTACGTGATGAGAAAATGTTGGAGAAGTTGGCCACGCATGACGTGGAGACTGTCCCCACACTCTTCGCTCTGGCCGACAAAAGCGCCAGAGCCGCCGAGGGCCGTGCATGGCACTCGGCTCCACAAACCGGGGCTGCCCAGTCGGGTGGCTCGGGTGCCGTCCCCCGGGACGGTAAGAAGAAAAAGAAGAAGGGCCGCGACTACCAGAGGTCGCGGTCCATCGCTCTAGTTGTTGCAGCCGCGACCGGGGGCCGGGGCGACCGCAACAAACGCCCACGGTCGCAGAGGGGTAACAGCGGCTCATGCCCTGTGCACCCCAACGGTCGCCACAACGCCGCAGAGTGTCGCAAGATCATTGACCTCGCGAAATGCGTCAGCGAGCGGCGCGAGCAGTCTTCCAGGGACGGCTCCCCACCTCATCGCCGACCTGGCAAAGAAAAGGTCGACGACGGTGAGGTGGTCGTAGCTGAACGGGACCTCGAGTATCAGTCACCCGAGGGGGACCTGAAGGATGTCTTCGCTAGAGGCTCCTACTTAGGTGGGGACAACTAGATGGACCCCCAGGGGGACCCCGTGCTCCCCGGTCTATGGGGCCGAAGCCTGCCTTCCCCCGGAAACCCTTCTGGACTCCCCATGGGTCTAGACTTCTGACAGGTCCATGCAGAAATGGCTACAGCACGAGGACGAGGACTCCCTCATCAAACGCAGATGGCAACCTAGGGTCGGGACCTAGTCCTACGGCAAGTACCAAACCAAGAAGGGCTCTGCAACTCTCCCCCAACTGGGAAGGACCCTTCAAGGTGGCGGGAATACGCCGACCCAGGGGTGACTATCTTGCTATGATTGAAAGAGTACCTCTTCCTCACCTCAGGAGTATCTCTGTAAGTTCTATCCATAGGAGCAAGTCTAAGGGGTCGAATTTGTTTCCCTTTTGTAACTAAATAACGCATACGTGTACGCCAACCCGATGAGGTCCGTCCTCATAAGCCCGACCTGTTGGTCTGCACCCATGCATGACAGGTTATAAAGGAAAGATTTACCCCCTCAGATGTGCCTCTACGATAGTTTATCCTACTGCACCATGGTCTTATCTTGCAGTTTTTCAGATATTATTTTATCTAACCCACCCGAACAGTTCCCTTTCCATCATACATAATGACATCCGAATTCAACAGCCAGGCTTGCAGTTTAGGACCTCTCTGCGAAAGCAGGAGGGCCCGACAGCCTGGGGGCCGGTTCTAAAGAACAGGAGCCCATTCCATGGGGTGGTCCAGAGCCTGTGTGGCCGCTTAGCTTGGTCCCATACCCGAAAGCCTGCACACTCCACCACTCCGTGACGGGTACCCTAGTATTTGGAGCTATAAGTCCTGTGGGTCCGGCAACCTGGGGTCCAGAATTAGAGAATGGGCACTTGTCTCCAAGGGTGGTCCGGAGCCCGTGTAGCCGCTCAGCCTGGTCCCGTACCGTGGGCCTGCACGCTCCACCACTCTGTGACGGGTGTCCTAGTACCTAGAATGTCACACCCGGCTTTAACGGACAAAGTCGGGTGCATCTCATACATGCGACAAGAAGACAACATATATAATAATAGAGTGCATAGAGATAAATGTCACAAAACATCAGAGTAGTTATTACATAGCGGAAGACTTATTACAAAGTAAAAGAATAAATATAAAACGAACAAAGGATCGTTAGCGCCAATGTCAACTGAGAAACGCCACCTAGATCAGATCATACTCTTCGCCTTGTGGCTCCTCCTGAACCACCTGCTCTTCTCCTGTGTGGGGGGGTGTGAGACAGCAAGAGTGAGCTCACATACGTTCATAGCTCAACAAGTCGTGGAGAATAATGTGGCATGAACTCGCCAAAGGTGGGAGTTCATGAAGTGTAAGGCTGATCAATGGAATAAAGGCTGAAGCTGAGCATTGCTTTTATAAGTTGGTCAAAATTTTATTAGCAATTACTAAATGTAAGTAAATACCAAACCTTAATAATAATAAAGGAAAGTAATAGTAAAATAATCCCAAATGCGATGCAAATGTCAAATTAAATTTAAGTTCCATAAATTAATCATGTGAGGGTTCGAGCTGCTCATGACCGTGAGCACGGCTAGTATACCAGTTTTACACTCTGCAGAGGTTGCGCATCTTTACCCACAAGTCATGTTACCCATCTGCCAAGAGATGGCCAATCCCATACACCTCTACCGAGGAGGCGAGACAGGGTAACACTACGAGGCCTTTACAAAGTTCCACTAGCTTCAGAAATCCCGCTACAGTTTATAGGAAGCTCCAGTGCAGGAATCCCTCGCCTGACCACCATCGCAGCAAAATCAACCCAAGGACCTCCCTACACTGACCACTCCCCTACTGCCCTTGCCCCTTTCGGGTAAGGAAGACCTCCACTAGCTTTCCTAGTTAATCAGCCAAGGGCGTCCCATTATACCCTTGTGGTAGCACTGTTTTCCCGGGTGGTCGCTCCATGTTCTCATTAACATAATGATCTTAACAAGAGCAGTAATAATAAAAAGATAATAAAATTGTAATTATGAATAGTGTATCTCCATACCTAAATCCACATAAAGCAATAGCAGGTACTACCCAAAAATATTTCAGTGGTAAACAAGGTATAAAGATAACCAAAACTAGGGTAACCTATTGGATCCCATCAAAATTAACCTATGCAGATCATTATAATTAATAAGAACATGGCTGGGAAAAGTAAGTGATCAAAGGCACAACTTGCCTTCAATGAGCTCCTGCTCAGCTACTTCTACTTGTTGAGCCTCAGAATCCACAGTGGATTGCTCGTCTACTCGCATCAACACAATACATACATAGTATAGCATAAATTAACATCACATCAAACATGTAAATAAAATATACAGTAAAAATTTATACATTAAAATGAGATCATAGGAACTGGAATCATTAGATTTGAAGTTATAGATTTCAAGTTATGAATTTCCTAAGACTTAATGTGCTTGAAATGGGATTAAATGATAAATTAATTTTCTAACTGTTTTCGTGACAAAACAGAGACTAAGTGATGGAGAATAAAATTACAAAATTTTAGGAACTGGAATGGAGTAATTTGGACTAAATATGTATTTTCTATGATTTAATCAAGTTCTAGCATTTATTTTTGTATTAAAATCAATTTCTAAAATTAAATAACTGAATTCTCAGAGCTATGGACTGGGCGCACTATTTACATAAAACTCAGGGGCCTCGGGATAAAATACCACAGACACAGAGCACAGTCGCTAGGATGGCGGGTTCATTCCTAATAAACTCAGGGTTACTTATGGAAAAATCCAGGCCGAAGGGGTAACTTTTAATCTGAGCCATCCGATCATCAATTGAGGGCCCATATTAGATCAAAACGTTATAAGTCGGTGCGCTCTGCTGACCACCGGATCCTAGATTGACGACACAGATTTCCTCTAACCCGCAACCCTGCCGATCCGCCCGATGCAAATCCGATGGCCCAGATTTAATGTTGTCTGGAGCCATCCGCATCCCTCAGATCGCGATTGTGCGGCTGCCCAGGATCCACCCGCCCGAGAACCAGGATCTAATCCTAACCCTAGGTTTGAGATCCTACGGTCGAGGTGCATCCTCACCCAAGCCGATGCAGGAGGGCGTCGCCGCCGGCCATCCACAACGGCAAGCTCACCGGCGCACACCAACTAAGAGAAATAGGGACGTAATCGATACTACGACCAGTGCTATACGCAGAGAAGACAGCAGCAGAGGCGATGAGGTACTTCTTACCGGCAGTTACGTGGTGAAGCAGGCAGGCCACGACGCGATGGATCCCGCGGCGGAGCTAGGGCTTCCGACGAGGAATTCCGCGTGCGTAGAGACCCCAACAGCGAAATTAGCGACCGCCAAGGTGCCAAGAGGTCACGGCGCAACGCTAGTGTGCCCCACGGATGTCCCAGAGCCCGTGGTTTACGTGTTTGACGGCGACGACTTTGAGCTCTCCTTCTCACCCGGTGGCGCACTGGTTGAAGATTGGAATTCGCTCAGCTGGGAAAACGGATGGGCCGAGGGAGGGCACACGACGCTTCGGTTATAGCCTCCACGTCCTGGAGTACCCGGCACGGCCATGGACATGCGCAGTCAAAGCGGAGATTCTGGTGCGCACGAGATCTTCGGAAGAGAAACATCTAACGAAGTGGGGCCCGCGTGGCAGTGGAGAAATGGTTCAAACGGCGTGCAATGCCGATGCCGCTGACATATGGGGTCTATGGTGCAGTGAGGTCCGCGCGCTCGCCCGCCACCTGACGACCCGGGTCCACCAATCAGTCGCGAAGCGCGCGCAGTTTCGTCCGTGGGTTCTGCGGAACGGGAAAGACGCTATGGGCCGAAAATGAGTCAGTCGGCCCAAGTAGTCCTTTAATTCTTTTTCTTTTTTTATCTTTTCTTCCTATTCTAGGTTTAAATTTTGAATTTGAATTTTGAAGTCAAACTTGTGCTACATTAATCTTTATTACTTTTGTGAAGTTAAGAATACCAATTCTTGAAATATAATTATATCATTTATATTCCTATATCATTTCTCTCCTTATTTTTAAAGCCCTAATTCCCATTTAGGGTTTAATTCAACTTCTAATAAATATTATCTTATTGTTTTTATCCTTACTATTTTATTTAATGCACAAACATATAGAACTCCAACATGATGCATTTTTTATCATTTGTTTGGATTAATCTCTAAATTTTGTGTATGCTCTTTTTATGATGCAAATGAGGCACAGGAAATTGAGGATAACTCTCTATTATTCTTGGTATGCAACTTGGAGTATTACAAATCCTACCCCCCTTAAAAATAATCTCGTCCTCGAGATTTAAGAAGATCTAGGGAAATGGTGGGGAAAATCTATACGAAGCTCTTCTTCTCTTTCCCAAGTTGCTTCATCTTCACTGTGGTGACTCCATTGAACTTTGCACATCTTTATAACCTTATTCCTCGTGACACGAGTCAGCGTATCCAGAATCTTGATGCGATACTCCATGTAAGTCAAATCACCCTGAACATTGAGCTCTTCCATTAGTAACTGTTCCTCAGTGACGCGAAGACACTTCTTAAGTTGAGACACACGGAATACATTTTACACATTAGATATATTTCACGTAGTTTGAGTTGATAGGCCATCTCTCCAACTCGCCTAAAAACTCTAAATGGTCCAATAAAGCGAGGGGACAATTTTCCCTTAACTTTAAATCTTCTCATTCCACGAAGTGGTGACACCTTGAGGTACACATAATCTCCTTCCTAAAATTCTAGTGGTCTCCTTCTATTATCAGCATAGCTCTTTTGCCTGGTCTGAGCTACCATCAAGTTCTCCATGATTATACAGACTTGTTCTTCTACCTCTTGAATAAGTTCAAGGCCAAAGAACTATCTTCCTCCAGTCTGGTCCTAATATAGAGGAGTCCTGCACTTCCTGCCATATAGAGCCTCGAACGGTGCTATCTTCAGACTGGTATGGTAACTATTATTATATGAGAACTCCGCATAAGGCAAACTCTTAACCCAACTTCCACCATGTTTAAGAGCACAAGCTCTTAACATATCCTCTAGCACTTGGTTGGTCCTCTCAGTCTACCCATCAGTCTGTGGATGGTAAGCCGAACTAAAATTCAATCATGTATCCAAGGACTCGTGCAACTTCCTCCAATACCGAGAAGTAAACTGTGATCCCTGGTCTGACACAATCTTCTTTGGCACACCATGTAGGCAGACAATCCATGTCATGTACAACTCTACTAACTTGGCTCCTGAATATGTGGTCTTCACTGGAATAAAGTGGGCTACTTTAGTTAGCCTGTCCACAATCACCCATATAGAATCATACCCAGCAGATGTGCGGGGTAATCCAACAATGAAGTCCATGCCAATCTCTTCCCATTTCCACTCAGGTATCTTCAGTGGATGCAGTAGTCCAGCTAGCCTCTGGTGTTCAGCCTTAACTCTTTGACACACATCGCACATAGCCACATGTGCAGCCACATCTCCCTTCAATCCATACCACCAATATTTTTGCTTCAAATCCTGATACATCTTAGTACTTCCAGGGTGAATAGAATAATCCGAGTCATGGGCCTCCTTTAAAATAGTCTCACAAAGGCTTTCAGTATCAGGAACACATATCCTATCCTTAATTGATCCATATGGTGCCTTGCTCATCCTCTGTAAACTCTGGACCTCTACCTTCCGTAATAAGATCCTTGATCTCTTGTATCCTAGCATCGTCAGTCTATCCTTTGCGGATTTCTTGCTCCAAGGTAGGTTCCACTTCAATAGTAACTCTTTCAATGTGAGCAACTATCCCCAGGTTAAGTCCCCCTGAAATCCTCAACAATCTCATCGGGTAGCTAGGCAACGATAGCTGAATGAACGTGCTCCTTTCGACTCAAGGCATCTGAAACCAAATTTACCTTGCCCGGGTGATAGTGAATCTCCAAATCATAATTCTTAATAAACTCCAACCAACGACATTGCCTAAGGTTAAGATCTTGCTGTGTGAATATGTTCTTCAAACTCTAATGATCCGTGTACACTCGACACTTGGTTCCCATGATATAATGTCTCCATATCTTAAGTGCGTGCACAACGGATGCAAGTTCTAAGTCATGAGTGGGGTAGTTCAACTCATATTTCCGCAATTGACAAGACGTGTAGACAATCACATGTCCTTCTTACATAAGCACACATCCAAAGCTTAGCCACATACATCACAATAAATGTCAAATCCCTTCTGTAGATCTGGCATAACCAACACTGGGGCGACATCAATCTCTTCTTTATTTGATCAAAGCTTTCTTAGCACTTCTCGTCCCACTTAAACTCTCTTCCCTTCTCCATAAGTGAGGTCATGGGCTTAGAAATCTTAGAAAATCCTTCAATAAATCTCCGATAGTATCCTACAATCCCCAAGAAACTTCGAATCTCTGTAACTGTAGTGGGTATGCTCCACGCCACTATCTCCTTGACTTTAGCAGGATCCACTGGTATCCCTCCATTAGAAATGATATGTCCAAGGAATGGCACCTCGCCAATCCAAAACTCACATTTGCTATACTTGGCATAGAGTTGATTATCCCTTAGCTTTTGTAGCACCAATCTCAGGTGTTCCTCATGATCACTTTCACTCTTAGAATAGATAAGAATATCGTCGATAAATACTACGACGAATCTATCCAAATACTCCATAAACACCTTATTCATCAAATCCATAAAATAAGCTAGTGCATTAGCTAATCCAAACGACATAACAAAGAACTCATATAATCCATATCGATGTCTTGGGAATATCCGATGGCCTAATCTTCATTTGATGATAACCCGATCGGAGATCAATCTTCGAGAATACCCTTGCACCTCTTATCCGATTAAATAAATCCTTAATGCGGGGTAATGGACACTTGTTCTTCACAATAACATCGTTAAGGGTCCTATAATCCACGTACATCCCTTGCGATCCTTCTTACTTCTGTATAAATAGAACCGGCGCTCCACAAGGTGAAGAATTCGAACGAATGTACCCAGTCTCTTGTAATTCCATTAATTGCTTCTTAAGTTCCTTTAGTTCTTCTACGGACATCCTATATGGCCATTTAAAAACAGGAGCAGTAACAAGTAAGAGATCAATGACCAACTCGACTTCCCTATATGGTGGCATCCCTGGTAACTCTTCTGGGAAGACATCCGAAAAATCTCTAACCACACGAATGTTGACACCGACAAACTTCCCATCTACTAAGAATGCTGCTAGTCTGGTGGCGGTAGTTACTGCAATTCCAACTTCAAATCTTTCTCCTTTGGAACTGGTGAGTTCTATGGTTCCCTTAGCACAGTGTATAAACTGTCTTTGCCTTTCTTAACCATGACATACCAAGGATCAAGTCTATACTGCTCTCTTCTAACAGTATAGGGGTAGCCCATCTGGGTTAGAAACACAGGGTATGAAAGAAAAGATTGTAGACAAGGCAAGTAATTACGAGGAATGTTACTGCGGGGGATTTATTAGCTAAGTAGATTAGTGTGTCACCTACTAAAGCTAATATATTGCCTTATGGTGGTACATGCTAAGATGCCCGTCTATACTATCTCAATCAATCAAAGAAGCAAATCAGGCATTGATCATCAGAACAATCAACCAACATTTTTAATAGAGAAAATAATTTTAATTTCGTCTTAGGTTCCCTATCTCTGAAAAAGTTCATAGTTGTAGGATTCCAAGGTGTGAAACCCATCTTGTCTTAGAGTAGTAAAGATAAGAATGGTAAGAGTGGAACAGTAGAAGGTGAGACATGATCAAGATAAGTATAGAAAGAATCAGAGTAAGGTAAGTAGGTAAGGGTTTGTCCATTTCTATCTAGATTTCGTCCTACAGTCAACATTTCCTCTGATACCACTTCTGTCACACCCGGCTTTAACGGACAAAGTCGGGTGCATCTCATACATGCGCCAAGAAGACAACATATATAATAATAGAGTGCATAGAGATAAATGTCACAAAACATCAGAGTATTTATTACATAGCGGAAGACTTATTACAAAGTAAAAGAATAAATATAAAACGAACTAAGGATCGTTAGCGCCAATGTCAACTGAGAAACGCCACCTAGATAAGATCATACTCTTCGCCTTGTGGCTCCTCCTGAACCACCTGCTTTTCTCCTGTGTGTGTGTGTGGGGGGGTGTTAGACAACAAGAGTGAGCTCACATACGTTCATAGCTCAACAAGTCGTGGAGAATAATGTGGCATGAACTCGCCAAAGGTGGGAGTTCATGAAGTGTAAGGCTGATCAATGGAATAAAGGCTGAAGCTGAGCATTGCTTTTATAAGTTGGTCAAAATTTTATTAGCAATTACTAAATGTAAGTAAATACCAAACCTTAATAATAATAAAGGAAAGTAATAGTAAAATAATCCCAAATGCGATGCAAATGTCAAATTAAATTTAAGTTCCATAAATTAATCATGTGAGGGTCCGAGCTGCTCATGACCGTGAGCATGGCTAGTATACCAGTTTTACACTCTACAGAGGTTGCACATCTTTACCCACAAGTCATGTTAGCCATCTGCCAAGAGATGGCCAATCCCATACACCTCTACCGAGGAGGCGAGACAGGGTAACACTATGAGGCCTTTACAAAGTTCCACTAGCTTCAGAAATTCCGCTACAGTTTATAGGAAGCTCCAGTGCAGGAATCCCTCGCCTGACCGCCATCGCAGCAAAATCAACCCAAGGACCTCCCTACACTGACCACTCCCCTACTGCCCTTGCCCCTTTCGGGTAAGGAAGACCTCCACTAGCTTTCCTAGTTAATCAGCCAAGGGCGTCCCATTATACCCTTGTGGTAGCACTGTTTTCCCGGGTGGTCGCTCCATGTTCCCATTAACATATGATCTTAACATGAGCAGTAATAATAAAAAGATAATAAAAGTGTAATTATGAATAGTGTATCTCCATACCCAAATCCACATAAAGCAATAGCAGGTACTACCCAAAAATATTTCAGGGGTAAACAAGGTATAAAGATAACCAAAACTAGGGTAACCTATTGGATCCCATCAAAATTAACCTATGCAGATCATTATAATTAATAAGAACATGGCTGGGAAAAGTAAGTGATCAAGGGCACAACTTGCCTTCAATGAGCTCCTGCTCAGCTACTTCTACTTGTTGAGCCTCAGAATCCACAGTGGATTGCTCGTCTACTCGCATCAACACAATACATACATAGTATAGCATAAATTAACATCACATCAAACATGTAAATAAAATATACAGCAAAAATTTATACATTAAAATGAGATCATAGGAACTGGAATCATTAGATTTGAAGTTATAGATTTCAAGTTATGAATTTCCTAAGACTTAATGTGCTTGAAATGGGATTAAATGATAAATTAATTTTCTAACTGTTTTCATGACAAAACAGAGAATAAGTGATGGAGAATAAAATTACAAAATTTTAGGAACTGGAATGGAGTAATTTGGACTAAATATGTATTTTCTATGATTTAATCAAGTTCTAGCATTTATTTTTGTATTAAAATCAATTTCTAAAATTAAATAACTGAATTCTCAGAGCTATGGACTGGGCGCACTATTTACATAAAACTTAGGGGCCTCGGGATAAAATACCACAGACACAGAGCACAGTCGCTAGGATGGCGGGTTCATTCCTAATAAACTCAGGGTTACTTATGCAAAAATCCAGGCCGAAGGGGTAACTTTTAATCTGAGCCATCCGATCATCAATTGAGGGCCCAGATTAGATCAAAACGTTACAAGTCGGCGCGCTCTGCTGACCACCGGATCCTAGATTGACGACACAGATTTCCTCTAACCCGCAACCCTGCCGATCCGCCCGATGCAAATCCGATGGCCCAGATTTAATGTTGTCTGGAGCCATCCGCATCCCTCAGATCGTGATCGTGTGGCTGCCCAGGATCCACCCGCCCGAGAACCAGGATCTAATCCTAACCCTAGGTTTGAGATCCTACGGTCGAGGTGCATCCTCACCCAAGCCGACGCGGGAGGGCGTCGCCGCCGGCCATCCACAGCGGCAAGCTCACCGGCGCACACCAACTAAGAGAAATAGGGACGTAATCGATACTACGACCAGTGTTATACGTAGGGAAGACAGCAGCAGAGGCAATGAGGTACTTCTTACCGGCAGTTACGCGGTGAAGCAGGCAGGCCACAGCGCGATGGATCCCGCGGCGGAGCTAGGGCTTCCGATGAGGAATTCCGCGTGCGTAGAGACCCCAACGGCGAAATTAGCAACCGCCAAGGTGCCAAGAGGTCACGACGCAACGCTAGAGTGCCCCACGGATGTCCCCGAGCCCGTGGTTTACGTGTTTGACGGCGGCGACTTTGAGCTCTCCTTCTCACCCGGCGGCACACTAGTTGAAGATTGGAATTCGCTCAGCTAGGAAAACGGATGGGCCGAGGGAGGGCGCACGACGCTTCGGTTATAGCCTCCACGTCCCGGAGTACCCGACACGGCCATGGACATGCGCGGTCAAAGCGGAGATTCTGGTGCGCACGAGATCTTCGGAAGAGAAACATCTGACGAAGCGGGGCCCGCGTGGCAGTGGAGAAATGGTTCAAACGGCGTGCAATGCCGATGCCGCTGACATATGGGGTCTATGGTGCAGTGAGGTCCGCGCGCTCGCCCGCCACCTGACGACCCGGGTCCACCAATCAGTCGCGGAGCGCGCGCGGTTTCGTCCGTGGGTTCTGCGGAATGGGAAAGACGCTATGGGCCGAAAATGAGTCAGTCGGCCCAAGTAGTCCTTTAATTCTTTTTCTTTTTTATCTTTTCTTCCTATTCTAGGTTTAAATTTTGAATTTGAATTTTGAAGTAAAACTTGTGCTACATTAATCTTTATTACTTTTGTGAAGTTAAGAATACCAATTCTTGAAATATAATTATATCATTTATATTCCTATATCATTTCTCTCCTTCTTATTTTTAATGCCCTAATTCCCATTTAGGGTTTAATTCAACTTCTAATAATTATTATCTTATTGTTTTTATCCTTACTATTTTATTTAATGCACAAACATATAGAACTCCAACATGATGCATTTTTTTATCATTTGTTTGGATTAATCTCTAAATTTTGTGTATGCTCTTTTTATGATGCAAATGAGGCACAAGAAATTGAGGATAACTCTCTATTATTCTTGGTATACAACTTGGAGTATTACATAAAACCATCATCCAGGGGGTCCGGACGCACAACTTGCCCTCCTAGACTAAACCCTGCAGGTCCCGAGCATGTATCAAAGGATGGCTGGTGTCAGATGACGGGTCCTGTGGGTGTACTACTAATGCTCCCTAGCCGAAGCTGTGTGCAGGCCCGGGTCCCAGTCGAGGTTACCTCCTGGGGGCCATCGCCAACTCTTTCTTAGGTATGCTGGTCTGCAGCCTCGACAAATCGAGCCTACATCCTAGGGGGCCAGGTACCAAGGAAGAATCAGTTACACCACACGCAATAGAGACAAGTGGTACACAAATAAGTGCTAATATTGCTTGATAAATAGTACTCAAAAGTACCTTACAAAAAGCAAAAGTATTATATCCGCTTTCAAGCGGAGTCCTAGCTCCATCTCTACTCTGCAGGAATGGACTACTCCGCACCAGCAGGGTCGCGTTGGTAGCTAGCTCCGAGCGGCTCGCCAGCGGAGGCGACCACCTCAGCACCAACGGCAGCGACCACCTCTGCACCAACGGCTCGCCAGCGGCGACGACTAACTCGGCTCCGAGCGGCTCGCCAGCAGAGGCAACCACCTCCGCAACGGGCAGCCTCACCAGCGGTGACGAGCACCTCTACGCCAGGTAGCCTCCCCAGCGGTGGCGACCACCTTAGCATGCACGCCATGGTGAAGAGGTCCTCGCCTCCGTCCCCCTACGGGGTGAGGACAAGACCATCCAAGCCTTGGAGCACGATGGAAGGCGGTGCTTGCGGTCTGGCCGGGACCGTGTAGCCGAAGTTCGCCTCCTTCACAAGGCTGGTGATCATCCTTTTCCTCCGAATGTTGGAGGAAGAGGCGGGCACCAGCCCACGTGGGAGGCAAAGTCGCGGCTCATCTCGCTCCCCACCACCGCGAGGCTGATGAACATCCTTGAAGCCAAGCACCGGTGGAAGAGCGCCGCTCCCACAAGGTCGCGCACCTCCAACAGAGGAAAAACAAGACCGGTAGCACCGGCCCGCTAGAGAGGACAAAAGGCACAAACTCTCTAGCGGCAAGCTCATCGGGGCAGATGATGCCAACACAAGTCCTCCCGGCAAATACCGGCGCATTCCATCCAAGCAGGCGGTATACCATTTCGAGCACTCACTCAGTCTGGGCGCGCTCGGGATGAAGTCACAAGGCCATGGTAAACTATGGCGACACAAAGCAGGAACCTTGAAGGCAAAGGGGCGCAGAGAGCTCGAAGGCGGAAGGGCGTCGCGAGTGGGAGAGAAGCAATACATGGCAGCTACTCGAAGGGTGAACACCTTTTTAAAGGCAGATTTCCCCGCTCGCGCCCCGAAGCGTCACGGGCAAGGTCTCCCCGGATGCACACCAGGGTTCCCATCCTATGACATGGGGGCCAGACCTCACATGTCATACAAGCTGGCCCGAAGCACGAAGAAGGCGAACCGCCGCACAAGGAGCGTGCAAACCACCTTGCGATTATACGCCCTTCCATCTTCGCCGCAACCAGCAGTCAAGAAGGCGAACCGCCGCACAAGGAGTGTGCAACCGCCCTGCGGTTATACGCCCTTTCATCTCCGCCGCAACTAGCGGTCAAGGAGGCGAACCGCTGCACAAGGAGCGTGCAACCGCCCCGCAGTTGTGCGCCCCCCTCGGCTTCGGTCGGTGGTCCAACCTCTGGCATGGGGGCCCAGGCCCACATGTCATGCACCCGGCGCGCCGGTTTCTAGGTGCAGAAAAGTTGCACCGCCGCTCGCGCCAATACCGTGCCTCCTCGAGGCCGTCGCAGAAGACTGAGAAGATAAATTTTCAAAACCAATGCAGCGACTCGAGGCACCCCGCGCATGGCCCAACAAATACATTAAGTGCGGAGGTCACGGGCCAGTCAGCCGCGGGGATAGGCATGGCAGTCGGCGTGACCATGGGCGGGCCGGCAGTAATTGCATCAACGGGCGTGCAGGAGCAGCGAGCCAATCGCCAGTCAAAACTTTGGCCCCACCTGCAGGCTCGCATCCTCCCCTGAGGGGGGCCCTGGGGCCACTGTCGGTACCCTGAATCAGGGGTACCCCTTACTACAATATGAAGACTCGGTGCCCGTACGCCGTTCCCTAGCCACACGGTGAACAACGCTAGACCCCACCACATGGGCAGCTCAAGGGGCACCATGTGGCAAGGAAAGATGATACATCCAGGATGTACCAGTCGAGCCTGACCTCTGCGAGGGAGCACCGGACCCCTGTAAGCACAACTCGGACCCTTGATTATGGCCCGGGACTCCCGAGTAAGCATGCCAGGTCCCTTGGATGGGGTCCAGATCTCTTCGAGAAAGGTCCGGGCCGCAACAAGGTCCCGGGACAGGGGAAACCCTGGCATGAGCAAGGGTCCGGTACTGACACGTGGCCGGGCCTTACTCTGCGCATGCGCTCCCCGCTCAGGCGGAGACCCGATGTGGCCACGTGGCTCGTTGCCCGTGACATAAGCCAGCGGGCGGAGCCTAACGTAAGGCCCCTAGACTGCGTGGACTCTGCATTTATTACGGAAAGGACGCGCCGCCTGTCCACCCAGCTGACAGGTGATGTGCCCCCTCAGCATTTATTGCGTCCTGTCCACTCCGCTGGCAGGCGGCGCCAGGGCCACCCTGCAGACGGCTCACCTGTCCAGTCCATTGTCGAAACAGTGCGTCCGTGCTGCACGGTGCACTGTGCTCATCATCCCTTATACGAGAAGCTTCCCCTGCACGCCGAGGCTACGCAGATCTCGGGTGTCAGGGCACAAGAATATTACCCCAGCAGCAAATATTAGTAGCTCCAGGTACTACATCCGCTATGTTCCTGGGCCCACATGTCGGGGCTCAGTACCCTTGTACATGCCCCCCTTTAGCTATAAAAGGGGAGGCATGCAACGTTACAACACAGGCTCAATTTTTAGACCCAACTTAGACTCTCAATTCTCAAGCTTCCACAGCAATCCAACATACAGTGGAGTAGGGTGTTACGCTCCGGCGGCCCGAACCACTCTAAACTCTCGCGTGTTCATGTGCTTGATGTTCTCTTAGCAGGACAGGCAAAACGCTTAAGCCCTTTCCTCATCTTAGGATTTAGGGCGGGTGCACTCCGCCACCCGGCCGGAGAATTCCCTCTCCGACAATTATATTTTATTTAACTTGAGTATATGAATCGTCGTACTATCAAGGGGGATCCAAAAAGAAGGTTGATGTTTGCCAAAGCTCAAGCCTCAATATCTAACTATTGTTAGGATTGAGAAACTAAGAGTGTTCCTGTTGAAAAGCAGTTGAGCTTCTTCAACTGTAGTTGAGCTTTTTCAGCTGAGTTAAACTTCAGCTGTGTTGAGCTTCTTCAGCTGCAGCTGAGCTTTTTCAGCTGAGTCGAACTTCAGCTGAGTTGAACTTCTTCACCTGAAGTTGAGCTTTTTCAGCTGCAGTTGAGCTTTCTCAACTGCTGTTGAACTTTAACTTCTATTGTGAACCTCTTTGACCATACACCAGTTGAACCTGCCTCCAGGCCAGTTGAATTGGGGTTTTCTCTCCTAAACATTCTGGTCAAGACTAGTCGAACTGGTCCCAGGGGCGGTTCAACTGGTCTCTGACCCCCTTTTGGTAGACTGTCCAGCAGTCTGCCAGTCAAACTAGCAGATAGGCTAATAGGTCTGTCGGGGGGAGGTTCAACCCCGCTAGGGCAGTTCAACCAGTCTTGGTCAGTCTGACCAGACTGTGCAGCAGTCTGCCAGTCAGACAGGCTGATAGTCAGACCAGGGACGGTTCAACTGGTCCTCCCCGGAAAAATCAGCTCAACACCTAGTTTTGAAGCCCCACCTATTTATACTCACTCCTACCTCTCTCCCCACAACATGAGCACGACTTTAACTCCATTTCTAACTTGAGAAACGCCTCCCACTCTCTCTCGCACACCTCTTACCTCTCCCATTTCAAATCTTTGGAGAGAAATCCTTGAGTGAGATTGAGAGCTGCAGTTTTTGTGCTTCATCTCCACATCCTTCTTGCTCTTCTTCATTCGAGCTTTGGTACTACATCGAGTTCTTTGTGGATTCATTACTCTTGGAGCTTCTAGCTCCCAGACAACTAGGTGTATCATGTGAGTCTCCAAATCTTATGGAAGACCGCAAGAAAGTTTGTATTACCCGCTCGTTTGAGCAAAGATTAGTGTGTGGGCTTGACCTTTGTGGTCGGCAAAGGGAGGATTAGGGTTGAAAGAGACCCGGCTCTCTATGGGCGCCTCAACGAGGAAGTAGGGCACCTTTTATGGTGTGACTGAACCTTAGGATAAATCTTGTGTCTCTTGTGCTCTTGTTCATTGTGTTTGTTCGTGTTCTTCGTTCTCTCACCATTCCGTGGAAGAATTGTTCATATCTTTTGGTGTGTGGATTTTGAGAAGTGCCCTTCTCAGATATAGTACTTTGACCCCTGTGGATCATTTAGGACATCTCATTTCCAAAGTTTACTGGGTGAATTTCGAGATCAACTCAGTTTTATATCTCATTCTTTAGTTGAGCTCGTGCAAGCCGGTTGAACCAGTTTTGACACCATTTTTACCAAGTTTGTTTCTAGTTTTGTTGAAAAATATTTTTGCTTGCCTATTCACCCCCCCTCTAGGCAACTTTCAATTGGTATCAGAACCTAATCCTCGTTCTAACGCTTAACCCCGTGAGGAAAAGATCATGTCGGGGGGACTAAGAAACGAATGTGCTTCTAAGCTTGAAAAAGTTGAGTTTTCCTCGACTTCATCTTTTGGTGCAGATGTTGAGCCTATGGCAATAGACCTTGCCATGAGAATCACCGAAAGGATGTTCCTCAAAATGAAGTAAGATGAGGCGAAGAACAAGATCGAAGAAGAAGAAAATGATCGATGGAGACCAAACGACGAATCCACCTCTTCACAAGGTTTGTCTTTCAAATCCACTTCTCATATGTGTTTTGTTGCTAATGAGAGTGACAGTGAAAGCGAAAGTGAGGATGAGGAGCATGAAAGTGATAGTGAAGATGAGGATGATCTTCAACAATTCTTCGATCGGCTAAGCAAGAAAAATTGTATGAGCTTGCTTAAACTCATGAAAAGAGCGAAAGAACAAAAAGAAATACTTCATAAGCAAGAAGATTTCCTCGTCAGAAAAATTGAAGACTTTGAGAAGTTGACCAAAGAGCATGAGAAGCTAAAGTGCTCTCATGATGATTTGGTCCAAAGGTATGAAGACATCTCAATTGAGCAAATTAGAGTGTTAATCATTCATCATATATTGCTCAATTAGAAAATAAAAATGCTATGCTCAAGAACACGATAGAAAAGCTAAATATTGAAAATCTAGCTTTGCAAGAAAAACATGATATGCTTGTGTGTTCTCATAATAAATTTATGGATTCACATATCATGTTAGAAATGAATCATGAGGTTGTGTTAACTAATTTGAAATCATACCAACCTCACATATGCGCATGTGTTGAAATTGAAACTATATTACCATGTGCAAACAATTGTTGTTATCAAGCAAGCCAATCTTCCAATGAGCTAGAAATTTCAAAATTAGTGATATTTCTATCACACAAGAAAATAAAGAGCTCAAGGAAGAAGTTGGAAGTCTAATAAGGAGCAAACCTTCTCACGATAACCATGATAACATGGTGAAGAAGCTTGAGAAGGAGACAACTGTAGCATGCACAAACCCCCTTCAAAAGAATGCTAAGTTCCCCAAGAAGGACATGAGCAAGACTCAAGGTAAGAAAATTAATGTTCATACTATTTGCTCTAACAATGTACCTATGTGCTTCAACAAAGAAAGATCAAAGAGAAGGGAGAAGGGTCATGAAATTGGTTCATGCCCCCACATGAAGAACCAAGACCTTGCACAATCAAGAAAGATGACCATAAAAAAGGATGAAAGCAAAAGGCAAATGCATTGCAAGGACAAGCACCACATTTGCTACAATTGTCGTGAAAAAGGTGTAATACCCAATCCTTAGACAATAAGAAAGTAGGGTTAAATGTGTAGATAGGGGTGCTCATCCTTTATGATCATATGCAAGGTAAAATAAATAAATGCATGGCATGATGGTGTCCTTTTGTAATAAGTGCATAATGGGAATCTGAAGATTTAAACCCAACTGGGATTCAAAATTAAAAAAGGGAAGAAATGGAAAGATAAAAGAGACTTAGAAATTAAATTATACTCAGTCTGTGTTGAACTTTTATTTTAATTAAATAAATTAAATATATATAAATATATATACATATTCTCTAGGTAGGATGAGTTGAGGCTATCCTTTAGTCTCAAAATTATGTAATTGTGTCTTTAAAACATGTGATTTAGATATATAGTAACAATATGATTTCTCATACACCATAAAACAAGGGGGTTATTTCTTACAATAACTAGGGAGTTTAAAATATTTAAATAAATGTCGTAGAAATAAATGAAATGTTTCTGCAAAAAAACATGTTGAAATCTAGGTCCGAAGAATTTTCGAAAATTGAAGTTTAAAACTTGAGACAAATTCAACAAAAATCTGAAATGGGAAATAAATAAAGAAACAATAAAGAAAAAGAAATGGAACAACCTGTGCTTGGGCCAGTTTCGCCTCATCGCGGCCCAAGAAGATCCACCACCGCGCTAGCCCGGTTGCCAACTCTGTGTCAGCGACTGGTGGGCCCAACTCGTCATTCTCACGCGCCTCCTCTCATTTCCCTACCATGTGGGCCATTCCACTGTTCCTCTTCTCCACCGGTGCTGGGACTGTTCCGCGCCGAACGCCGCGGAATCCACGCGGTGGCCAAATCCCCGCCTCTGTCGCGCTTTCCCTCTGACTATAAAACCAGCCGAGCACCTGGGAACCCCCTCCATCCACCTGTGAGCCGCCACTCCATACCACCATCGTCGTGTGGAATACAAGAGATGTTTCCCCACCAACTCTGCGCCGTCACCGCGGGATCTCACCGTGGCCGTGGTATCGACCTCAAAGACCCGTTCCAGGGAAAGTGTGGGCCGCAGGGAAAGGCTCGGTGGCACCTTCGAGCTTTGGGATCACCCGTCACTGCCTTATTTGCTCACTGGAGCCGGTGGTTGTCGTGGTGTCACCTCGGTCCGTGGGCCGGTGACGCCACTGCTCCATAGAAGGTAATTGTTACTCCACGTGATCACCACCATACCCGTATTGTGTAGCATCTGTTAGATTGGCAAGAAGTGCTCGGTAGTGCAGAAGCGGGTGGCTCCGGCGAGCCACCACCGCGTGCGCTAGCGCGTCCACCGTTAGGTCGGTCGTTGGGAAGAAGATGGCCCTCGGGCCGTTGGATTCACAAGCGACGATCTGGATTGGGCGGAACATACCCCTTCGCCTATCTCGAATCTAGGGCGTTGATCTCGGAGCGTGTGGCCGTGGATGTGTACCGGTTCGATTATGATGGGCATTGAATCCGGACCGCTGGATCGTATTTGGATGGCCCTAAACACTCCTTACCCCTTCGCCGAGCCAGTTTCACAAATAAGCCCATGTCCTTTGAGGTATTCCACCCGCCGTCCATGCGGGTGTGGTTCTGAGTCTTGAGAACATTTGTGCAGGGGCCACTGTACTTTACTGATTTTGATGCGCAGTCCAGAGAGATAGAAAAATCAGAAAAATAAATTTAGAAAATGATTTTAACGTGAAAATAAATGCTAGAAACTTGTATAATTCATATTTAATTCATTTAACTCCAAATTGAGTCATTCCAGTTGCAATAATTTTGTTTTAATATTGTCTATCAACTAGTAGCACTGTTTAGCCATGAAATTTGAATTAAAATTGTTCATTTGAATTAATCTGTTCTAGGTGCTTAATAACTTCAGAAATTCATAACTTCTTAACCATAGCTCCGAATTTAGCGATTCTCGAACCCATGATCTCGTAGCAACGCGTAGACTATTATTATGCAGTTTATTCTTATGTTTGATGTAATGTTAATTTTGCCTACACTATGTTTGTCTGTATTGCTACATTTAGCAGTGAGGACACGTGTCATCTGAAGAGCAAGTTGGTACCTGGAATCTCATGTCCCAGGCAAGTTGTGCCCTTGATCACTTCTTTTTACCCAGTCATGTTCTTATTAATCATAATGATCTGTATAGGTTAATTTTGATGGGACCCAATAGGTTACCCTAGATTTTGACTATCTTTATATCTTGTATCACCACTGGTTTTACTACTAAATTTTTGGATAGTACATGCTATTGCTTTACACGGTTTTTGGGTTAATATTTCATTATATCCATGTTCCTATTATTCTCTTATGTTATTTAATGTTCATGATAAGATCATTATGTTAATGGGAACATGGAGAACCACCCAGGAAAATAGTGCTACCACAAGGGTTTAATGGGACAACCTTGGCTAACTAATTAGGAAAGCTAGTGGAAGACTACCTTACTCGAAAGGGGCAAAGGCAGTAGGGGAGTGGTCAGTGTAGGGAGGTCCTCGGGTTGATTTTGCTGTGATGGCGGTCAGACGAGGGATTCCTGCACTTGAGCTTCCTATAAACTGTAGCGGGTTTTCGGAAGCTAGTGGAACTTTGTAAAGGCCTCGTAGTGTTACCCTGCCTCGCCTCCTCGATAGAGGTGTATGGGATTGGTCGTCTCTTGGTAGATGGGTAACATGACTTGTGGGTAAAGATGTGCAACCTCTACAGAGTGTAAAACTGGTATAATAGCCGTGCTCACGGTCATGAGCAGCTCGGACACTCACATGATTAAATTATGGAACTTAAACTCAATTTCTCATATGCATTGCATCGCATCGCAGGTGAGGTTGTTACTTTTGTTCTACTACTTAATTGGGTTGGTATTTACTTATACTTAGTAACTGCTAATAAAATTTTGATCAACTTTAAAAGCAATGCTCAGCTCTAACCATCCTCTTTGGTAAGCCTTACACTTCACGTGAGCTCCCACCTTTGGCGAGTTCATGCACATTATTCCACACAACTTGTTGAGCTATGAATGTATGTGAGCTCACTCTTGCTGTCTCACACCCCCACAGGTCATGATCAGTATCGCAGGATGAGGCGCATGGAGGATGCGGCGATGTGTTTGTGAGAGGTCTAGGTCGTCGTCTCCCAGTCAACTTTGGGTTGCTGAACCGTGTCTCCTTATAATGTAATTATTTATTTATTTTGTACAGGACTCCTATTATATAGCAAATATGTGACATTTGATCTTGTGCCATGATTCATCATATGTGTGAGACTTGGTCCCAGCACACCTGGTGATTATGTTCGCACCCGGGTCTTGGTGCCCCAAAACCTGGGTGTGACAAAAGGTCATCTATTCAAGGTTTGTCCAAAGGGTAAAAATCCTAAGCCTAACTTGTCAATTCACTCAAATATGCTTAGGAAATACAAATTTGACTCTTGTGCTAGAAAGGTGATGAGTTCACCACATTCTAGGACCAAGGCTATTTGGGTTCCTAAGTCCTCATTGGCTAACCTTGAGGGACCTATCATGAGATGCGTAAAAATATGTTTGACAGAATTTGTAGGTACCTGTTGGGGACTTGTTCTCAAATGCTATGAATTAAGAACAAGGCAACATAAAATGTTAAATGTTAACGTCCTTCATCCATGAAACATTATTCCCTTGAGGATAATGGGCCTTGGACGAAGGTTGATGAGAGTATAATTACGAAGATTAAGTCTTCGTAATAAAATTTCAATAAATATTGTAAGACAACATAAAATAAAGGGTATAAAAGAGGTAAATATATTATAGACGAATTATATTATATTATATTATATTTACTTGATATATTGAATCATTGAATACAATAATACCTCTGCCTTGGCAAAGGTTGGATTCCGAAAGATGCGATTGCAATTACCAGAATGCGTGAACAGTAAAGGAATACTGTTCACTATTTATAGGCACAGGACGCAGCCTGTGAGGAATTACAAGTATGCCCTTATAAAAGTTTACAACATTGACTCAGACCTTTATGGACTAAAATGTCATTCTATCTTTAAGTCGGTTTGTAATACCGAAGCTTCATGAAGAGGAACCTTCGGCCATCTTATACAAACAGCTTCAGCCGAAAGCCGCTTCTTTCTAGAAGACCTTCGGCGACGAAGCATAGACCCAACAGTAGCCCCTTTCGCTGTGCTAGATCGTTTTTCGTAACGAGCTTGATCCGTGAAAAAAGTCTCTTAAGCTTCGGAGCGCCGAAGGTCTAAAAAACACCTTCCCTGAGCTCGTTGTCGAGAAACGATTCAATTACCCAGCGCGTAGCTGCCCCACCTTGCAGAGTTACTGTTTGGTCTCTGCGGTCCACCACGCAGCGAGTGCGAGCGGGTGTCCGCCTGGTGTAAAAATCCTGGCGCTTCGCCTTCTTACCTGCAGTACTATATAAACAGACGAGTAGGTGTGAAGTTACCACAACATTCATTGCTATTTGCACTGTTTTGCTGCCAAAATCTTTAGCCATCGCCGAAGCTTGACTCACGGAATCGAACGAAGCTCCAGCTTGAAGCCTGCTTCGTCAGAAGAAAAAACTTCGGAAGAAAAAAGTACTAAATTTCCACAAATTCAGAATTAAATGGCCAGAGTACGTTCTACTGCTAGGGTTGAGCGTGAGGGGGACGAAGCTGAGGGTTCGGAGACTGTTCCCATCTCCGAAGCGATGCAAAGGTCCGGACTGGTAACTTCGGAAAAGATCCCCAGTGATGATGCAAATCAAGCAAAACAAGCAATTGCCGAAGCAGAAGAAGAAGTTATTGAGGAAACTGATCCCGAAGACGATTATCGTATTGCCATGCCAAGCAAGCCCAGCCACTTGGACTTTGGAAAGTCTACTGTTTCGAAGGCTGATCTCTCCAAAATGGTAAAGTCAGGCTTTTTCAATGAGAATCAAAAGAAGCTATTACGCTTCGGGGGAGAAGAGACTACCCCAAAGCCGGAGAAGGATGAAATTGTCATTTTTAAGAGCTTTTTAAAGGCTGGATTAAGATTCCCCCTACATGGGATTATTGCAGAGGTACTGAAAAGGTTCGGTATCTATTTTCACCAGTTGACTCCTAACGCTATCGTTAGGCTTAGTGTTTATATCTGGGCACTCCGAGGCCAAGCAGTGGAGCCATTTGCGGACAGCTTTTGCCGAGTTCACGAGCTGCATTATCAGACGAAGGCTAGAAAGGATGGATTGCATGACAATTTTGGTTGCTATAATTTCGCCTATCGGAAAACCACAAAATTTCCTGTAATTAGCTACCTGAGAGTACCTAGAGGGGGGGGGGTGAATAGGTGATCCTGTAAAACTTCAAACTTATAGCCACAAAAACTTGTTAAGTGTTAGCACAGTTAATGCCAAGTGGCTAGAGAGGAGCCAAAACACAATAACCACAATAAAGCAATCACAGAGATGACACGGTGGTTATCCCGTGGTTCGGCCAAGTACAAAACTTGCCTACTCCACGTTGTGGCGTCCCAACGGACGAGAGTTGCACTCAACTCCTCTCAAGTGATCCAATGATCAACTTGAATACCACGATGTTCTTCTTTTCTTTTCTCTTTTCCCGTTTGCGAGGAATCTCCACAACTTGGAGTCTCTCGCCCTTACAATTTAGTTTCACAAAGAAGCACGGAGTAAGGGAGGGAAGCAACACACACAAATCCACAGCAAAATGCGCACACACACGGCCAAGAATCGAGCTCAAAAGACTATCTCAAAATTCTCACTAGAACGGAGCTCGAATCACTTAGAATGACAAACGAATGCGCAAAGACTGAGTGTGGATGATCAAGATTGCTCAAGGTTGCTTGGTTTTTTCCTCCATGCGCCTAGGGGTCCCTTTTATAGCCCCAAGGCAGCTAGGAGCCGTTGAGAACAAATCTGGAAGGCCATCCTTGCCTTCTGTCGTCGGGCGCACCGGACAGTCCGGTGCACACCGGACACTGTCCGGTGCCCGATTTCTTTCCATAAACAGTGCATCCGACCGTTGCTGTCTGATGCAGATCTGCGCACCGTTGGCGCACCGGACAGTCCGGTGCACACCGGACAGTCCGGTGCTTCCTTCCGACCGTTGGCTCGGCCACGTGTCGCGCGCCGATCGCGCGGCCGACCGTTGGCCCGGCCGACCGTTGGCTCACCGGACAGTCCGGTGCACACCGGACAGTCCGGTGAATTTTAGCCGAAGTCGCCGGAGAAAAACCCGAGAGCAGCCTCTTCGGCCGAGGCAGCCTGGCGCACCGGACACTGTCCGGTGCACCACCGGACACTGTCCGGTGCACCACCGGACAGTCCGGTGCCCCAGACCGAAGCAGCCCCTTGGCTGTACACAGCCAAGTCTTCTCTTCTCTTCTTCTATCTGTTTCTAACACTTAGACAAATATATTAGTACACAAAACCAATGTACTAAGGCTTAGAAACATACCTTAACTTGTGATTTGCACTTTGTTCATCCTTGGGCATATTTTCACATTTAAGCACTTGTGTTTGCACTCAATCACCAAAATACTTAGAAATGGCCCAAAGGCACATTTCCCTTTCAATCTCCCCCTTTTTGGTGATTTATGCCAACACAACATAAAGCAACTAGAACAAGTGCAAAATCACTTCAAATAGAATAAATATGAGTTCTATTCAATTTTGGCATATATGGATCATCCTTTGCCACCACTTGGTTTGTTTTTGCAAATCAAACTCAAATCTCTATCTCTAAGTCAAACACACATGTTGAAGCATAAAGAGAGTCATTCCAGAAGAGATTGATCAAGGATTTCAAAAACTCCCCCTATTTCCCATAATCATTACTTCTCCCCACAAGAAGCCACCTTTTGACAAAAGAGACAATAAGATTGTTTTGACAAAACAAAATCTTTATTTCACTATTTTCAAAATTTCTCAAGTGGTAGCTGATCCATTTATTGCTTTGGCCTTTATTTTCTCCCCCTTTGGCATCAAGCACCAAAACGGGATCAATCTTGGCCCTTTTAACCCCATTGCCTCACCAAAATCTTCAATTAAGATCAAATAGCAATAAGAGTTCATGAGATGGACTTGGAATAAGTTACCCTCTCATCGGAGTGCAGTGGAAGTCTTTCGTGGTCCAAGTCCACCTTTTCCCTTTCAATTCTCCTTCGAGGCTAAATCAAGCAAACTCAAGCATATGGTTAGTCTCAAAGGGTCAAGTTGTAACACATCTCCCCCTAAACATGTGCATCACTTTGCAACGGACTTGTGAGGTCCAGGGAGTGTTTGTACAACTTGAGCACCACAATAAGCAACAAAATTGCAGAATGAACATGATCAAAGGCATAAACACATGTATGCTACAATTCAATCCAAGTTCCGCGAATCTAAGACATTTAGCTCACTACGCAGCCTGCAAAAGGTCTTCTCATCTAGAGGCTTGGTAAAGATATCGGCTAGCTGGTTCTCGGTGCTAACATGAAACACTTCGATATCCCCCTTTTGCTGGTGGTCTCTCAAAAAGTGATGCCGGATGTCTATGTGCTTTGTGCGGCTGTGTTCAACAGGATTTTCCGCCATGCGGATAGCACTCTCATTATCACATAGGAGTGGGACTTTGCTCAGATTGTAGCCAAAGTCCCTGAGGGTTTGCCTCATCCAAAGTAGTCGCGCGCAACACTGTCCTGCGGCAACGTACTCGGCCTCAGCGGTGGATAGGGCAACGGAGGTTTGTTTCTTAGAATTCCATGACACCAGGGACCTTCCTAAGAATTGGCACGTCCCCGATGTACTCTTCCTATCGACCTTGCATCCAGCATAGTCGGAATCTGAGTATCCAACTAAGTCAAAGGTAGACCCCTTTGGATACCAGAGCCCGAAGCAAGGCGTAGCAACTAAATATCTCAGAATTCGCTTCACCGCCACTAAGTGACACTCCTTAGGATCGGATTGAAATCTAGCACACATGCATACGCTAAGCATAATATCCGGTCTACTAGCACATAAATAAAGTAATGAACCTATCATTGACCGGTATGCTTTTTGATCAACGGACTTACCTCCTTTGTTGAGGTCGGTGTGTCCGTCAGTTCCCATCGGAGTCTTTGCGGGCTTGGCGTCCTTCATCCCAAACCGCTTTAGCAGATCTTGCGTATACTTCGTTTGGGAGATGAAAGTGCCGTCCTTGAGTTGCTTCACTTGGAACCCAAGGAAGTAGTTCAACTCGCCCATCATCGACATCTCGAATTTCTGCGTCATCACCCTGCTAAACTCTTCACAAGACTTTTGATTAGTAGAACCAAATATTATGTCATCGACATAAATTTGGCACACAAACAAATCACCATCACATGTCTTTGTAAAAAGAGTTGGATCAGCTTTCCCAACCTTGAAAGCATTAACAATTAGAAAGTCTCTAAGGCATTCATACCATGCTCTTGGGGCTTGCTTAAGTCCATAGAGCGCCTTAGAGAGCTTACACACATGGTCGGGGTACCGTTCATCCTCGAAGCCAGGGGGTTGCTCTACGTACACCTCCTCCTTGATTGGCCCGTTGAGGAAGGCGCTCTTCACATCCATTTGGAACAACCTGAAAGAATGGTGAGCGGCATATGCTAGCAAGATACGAATTGATTCTAGCCTAGCCACAGGAGCAAACGTCTCCTCAAAGTCCAAACCTGCGACTTGGGCATAACCTTTTGCCACAAGTCGAGCCTTGTTCATTGTCACCACCCCGTGCTCGTCCTGTTTGTTGCGGAACACCCACTTGGTTCCCACAACATTTTGCTTGGGACGAGGAACCAGTGTCCAAACTTCATTGCGCTTGAAGTTGTTTAACTCCTCTTGCATGGCCAACACCCAGTCCGGATCTAGCAAGGCCTCTTCTACCCTGAAAGGCTCAATAGAAGAGACAAAGGAGTAATGCTCACAAAAGTTAACTAATCGAGATCGAGTAGTTACTCCCTTGCTAATGTCACCAAGAATTTGGTCGACGGGATGATCCCTTTGAATCATCGCTCGAACTTGGGTTGGAGGTGCCGGTTCCGCTTCTTCCTCCATCACATGATCATCTTGTGCTCCCCCTTGATCACACGCCTCCTGGTGGTGAACCTGTTCATCGTCTTGAGTTGGGGGATGCACCATAATTGAGGAAGAAGGTTGTTCTTGTTCATCATGTTCCTGTGGCCGAACTTCTCCAATCGCCATAGTTCGTATAGCGGCCGTCGGAACATCTTCTTCATCTACATCATCACAATCAACAACTTGCTCTCTTGGAGAGCCATTAGTCTCATCAAATACAACGTCGCTAGAGACTTCAACCAAACCCGATGATTTGTTGAAGACTCTATACGCCTTTGTATTTGAGTCATAACCTAATAAAAACCCTTCTACAGCTTTGGGAGCAAACTTAGAATTTCTACCCTTCTTCACTAGAATGTAGCACTTGCTCCCAAATACACGAAAGTAAGATACATTGGGTTTGTTACCGGTTAGTAGCTCATACGACGTCTTCTTGAGGAGGCGATGAAGGTAGACCCTGTTGATGGCGTGGCAAGCCGTGTTAACGGCTTCCGTCCAAAAGCACTCGGGGGTCTTGAACTCTCCTAGCATCGTCCTCGCCATGTCGATGAGCGTCCTGTTCTTCCTCTCTACCACACCATTTTGCTGTGGTGTGTAGGGAGCAGAGAACTCGTGCTTGATCCCTTCCTCTTCAAGGAACTCTTCCACTTGAAGGTTCTTGAACTCGGATCCGTTGTCGCTCCTTATCTTCTTCACTTTGAGCTCAAACTCATTTTGAGCTCTCCTGAGGAAGCGTTTGAGGGTCCCTTGGGTTTCGGACTTTTCCTGCAAAAAGAACACCCAAGTGAAGCGGGAAAAGTCATCAACAATAACTAAACCATACTTACTTCCTCCTATGCTCAGATAGGCGACGGGTCCGAAGAGGTCCATATGCAGCATCTCCAAGGGTCTTGATGTCGTCATCACATTTTTGGTGTGATGAGAGCCTCCCACCTGTTTCCCTGCTTGACAAGCTGCACAAGGTCTATCTTTTTCGAATTGAACATTAGTTAGACCTATCACGTGTTCTCCCTTTAGAAGCTTGTGAAGGTTCTTCATCCCCACATGTGCTAAGCGGCGATGCCACAGCCAGCCCATGCTAGTCTTAGCTATTAAGCATGCATCTAGACCGGCCTCTTCTTTTGCAAAATCAACTAAGTAAAGTTTGCCGTCTAATACACCCTTAAAAGCTAGTGAACCATCACTTCTTCTAAAGACAGACACATCTACATTTGTAAATAGACAGTTATACCCCATGTTGCATAATTGACTAACAGATAGTAAGTTATATCCAAGCGACTCAACTAAAAACACATTAGATATGGAGTGCTCATTAGAAATTGCAATTTTACCTAACCCTTTTACCTTGCCTTGATTCCCATCACCGAATATAATTGAATCTTGGGAATCCTTATTTTTGACGTAGGAGGTGAACATCTTCTTCTCCCCCGTCATATGGTTTGTGCATCCGCTGTCGATAATCCAGCTTGAACCCCCGGATGCATAAACCTGCAAGGCAAATTTAGGCTTGGGTCTTAGGTACCCAACTCATGTTGGGTCCTACAAGGTTAGCACATATATCCTTAGGGACCCAAATGCAAGTTTTATCTCCCTTGCATCTTGCCCCTAACTTCCTAGCAATTACCTTCTTACCCTTTCTACAAATTGCAAAGGAAGTATTTAAAGCACAATAAATTGTAGAAGGTTCATTTGCTAATTTCCTAGGAGCATGAATAACATTCCTTCTAGGCACATGATGAATAACATTTCTTTTAGGAACAACATTTCTCCCAGTAACATTTCTATCATACACATAAGAAGAACTAGGAGCAAAAATGGCATGAGAATCATAAACATATGAATCAAAAGCATCATGACTTACATTTCTAGTTTGTCTTTTATCATGATACAAAAATGCATGGTTCCTTTTAGCACTAGTAGCCATGGGGGCCTTCCCTTTCTCCTTGGCGGGAATGGGAGCCTTATGGCTTGTTAAGTTCTTGGCTTCCCTCTTGAAGCCAAGCCCATCCTTAATTGAGGGATGTCTTCCTATTGTGTAGGCATCCCTTGCAAATTTTAACTTATCAAATTCACTTTTGCTAGTCTTAAGTTGGGCATTAAGACTAGCCACTTCATTATTTAACTTTGCAATAGAGGCTATGTGTTCACTACAAGCATCAATATCAAATTCTTTACATCTATTGCAAATAACAACATTTTCTACACAAGTTGTTGATTTACTAGCTATTTCTATCTTAGCATTCAACTCATCGTTAATGTTCTTTAATTTAGAAATTGTCTCATGGCAAGAAGATAATTCACAAGAAAGCATTTCATTTCTTTTAATTTCTAGAGCAAGAGAATTTTGTGCACTAACAAATTTATCATGTTCTTCATACAACAAATCCTCTTGCTTTTCTACAAGTATGTTCTTATCATTCAAGGCATCAATCAATTCATTAATTTTGTCTACCTTGGTTCTATCTAGACCTTTAAACAAGCATGAATAATCAATTTCATCTTCATCACTAGATTCATCATCACTAGAAGAAGCATAAGTGGTATTTTGAGTACTTACCTTCTTCTCCCTTGCCATAAGGCAAGTATGACGCTCGTTGGGGAAGAGAGATGACTTGTTGAAGGCGGTGGCGGCGAGTCCTTCATTGTCGGAGTCGGAGGAGGAGCAGTCCGAATCCCACTCCTTTCCGATATGTGCTTCGCCCTTGGCCTTCTTGTAGTGCTTCTTCTTCTCTCTTTTGTTCCCCTTTTCCTGGTCACTTTCATTATCCGGACAGTTAGCAATAAAATGACCAAGCTTACCACATTTGAAGCATGATCGCTTTCCCTTGGTCTTAGTCTTGCTCGGCTGTCCATTGCGACTCTTTAGCACCGTCTTGAATCTTTTGATGATGAGAGCCATCTCTTCATCATTAAGACCGGCCGCCTCAATTTGCGCCACCTTGCTGGGTAGCGCTTCCTTGCTCCTTGTTGCCTTGAGAGCAATGGGTTGAGGCTCGTGGATTGGACCATTCAACGCGTCGTCCACGTACCTTGCCTCCTTGATCATCATTCGCCCACTCACAAATTTTCCAAGAATTTCTTCGGGCGACATCTTGATGTACCTAGGATTTTCACGAATATTGTTCACCAAGTGAGGATCAAGAACAGTAAATGACCTTAGCATTAGGCGGACGACGTCGTGATCCGTCCATCGCGTGCTTCCGTAGCTCCTTATTTTGTTGATAAGGATCTTGAGCCTGTTGTATGTTTGTGTCGGCTCCTCGCCCCTTATCATCGCAAATCGTCCGAGCTCGCCCTCCACCAACTCCATCTTGGTGAGTAAGGTGACATCATTCCCCTCGTGAGAGATCTTGAGGGTGTCCCAAATTTGCTTGGCATTGTCCAAGCCGCTCACCTTGTGATACTCGTCCCTGCACAAAGAGGCTAGCAGCACAGTAGTAGCTTGTGCATTTTTATGAATCTGTTCATTAATAAACGAAGGACTATCCGAGCTATCAAACTTCATTCCACTTTCCACAATCTCCCAAATGCTTGGATGGAGAGAAAATAGGTGAGTACGCATTTTGTGACTCCAAAATCCGTAGTCCTCTCCATCAAAGTGAGGAGGCTTGCCAAGTGGAATGGGGAGCAAATGAGTATTTGAGCTATGTGGAATGCGCGAATAATCAAAAGAAAAGTTTGAGTTAACCGTCTTTTGTTTGTCGTGGTCGTCGTCCTTTTGGGAAGAAGAGGATTCGTCGCTGTCGTAGTAGACGATCTCCTTGATGCGCCTTGTCTTCTTCTTCTTCCCATCTTTGCGCCTGTGGCCCGAGCCTGAGTCGTTGGACTTGTCATCCCTTGGCTCGTTGACGAAGGACTCCTTCTCCTTGTCATTGATCACAATTCCCTTCCCCTTAGGATCCATCTCTTCGGGCGGTTAGTCCCTTTCTTGAAGAGAACGGCTCTGATACCAATTGAGAGTACCTAGAGGGGGGGGGGGTGAATAGGTGATCCTGTAAAACTTCAAACTTATAGCCACAAAAACTTGTTAAGTGTTAGCACAGTTAATGCCAAGTGGCTAGAGAGGAGCCAAAACACAATAACCACAATAAAGCAATCACAGAGATGACACGGTGGTTATCCCGTGGTTCGGCCAAGTACAAAACTTGCCTACTCCACGTTGTGGCGTCCCAACGGACGAGAGTTGCACTCAACTCCTCTCAAGTGATCCAATGATCAACTTGAATACCACGATGTTCTTCTTTTCTTTTCTCTTTTCCCGTTTGCGAGGAATCTCCACAACTTGGAGTCTCTCGCCCTTACAATTTAGTTTCACAAAGAAGCACAGAGTAAGGGAGGGAAGCAACATACACAAATCCACAGCAAAATGCGCACACACACGGCCAAGAATCGAGCTCAAAAGACTATCTCAAAATTCTCACTAGAACGGAGCTCGAATCACTTAGAATGACAAACGAATGCGCAAAGACTGAGTGTGGATGATCAAGATTGCTCAAGGTTGCTTGGTTTTTTCCTCCATGCGCCTAGGGGTCCCTTTTATAGCCCCAAGGCAGCTAGGAGCCGTTGAGAACAAATCTGGAAGGCCATCCTTGCCTTCTGTCGTCGGGCGCACCGGACAGTCCGGTGCACACCGGACACTGTCCGGTGCCCGATTTCTTTCCATAAACAGTGCATCCGACCGTTGCTGTCTGATGCAGATCTGCGCACCGTTGGCGCACCGGACAGTCCGGTGCACACCGGACAGTCCGGTGCTTCCTTCCGACCGTTGGCTCGGCCACGTGTCGCGCGCCGATCGCGCGGCCGACCGTTGGCCCGGCCGACCGTTGGCTCACCGGACAGTCCGGTGCACACCGGACAGTCCGGTGAATTTTAGCCGAAGTCGCCGGAGAAAAACCCGAGAGCAGCCTCTTCGGCCGAGGCAGCCTGGCGCACCGGACACTGTCCGGTGCACCACCGGACACTGTCCGGTGCACCACCGGACAGTCCGGTGCCCCAGACCGAAGCAGCCCCTTGGCTGTACACAACCAAGTCTTCTCTTCTCTTCTTCTATCTGTTTCTAACACTTAGACAAATATATTAGTACACAAAACCAATGTACTAAGGCTTAGAAACATACCTTAACTTGTGATTTGCACTTTGTTCATCCTTGGGCATATTTTCACATTTAAGCACTTGTGTTTGCACTCAATCACCAAAATACTTAGAAATGGCCCAAAGGCACATTTCCCTTTCACTACCGAAGCAAATGGGCAGCAGGCTGGAAGTCGGAGTGGTTCTATGTCAAGGTTAATGACGACAAGGAGAAGCTTGTGCAAAGTCCACTTGAACTAATCTTCGGAGAAACCCGCCCCCATTGCAACATGACACCGGAAGGTCCAACTCAAAAAGCAATGGATGAATTTAGAATTATTGCAGAGCATATCAGTACAAGAGACCTGGTTCAGGAGTTCTTGGCTTTCAAAGTTTTTCCTAGTTTAAAAGAATGGGAAATGCCGAAGCTGAAGGGGGAAAAGAAAGAAGGTGAACTTGTGCGTTTACCTTACTATTTCAAATTTAAGAAATACTTTAAAACACCTTGCCAAGAGTGGCTGGATACAATTGAAGTAATGTGTAATGAAATACTTGGGAACTACTCCAAAAAAGAAGATCAATTGATGACTGCGGCCTTCGGCACCCGTCCGAAGCGAAGACTGAACCGAGTGCTGGACGCCTTGGGCTTTGAATACCCTGATTATGAAAATCTGAACAAAGGTGCTGGGGGCCAAAAAAGAAAAAGGATGACTGAGGCCATGAATGAAGATGAGAAAGAACCATCAAAGAAGAAAATTCCGAAGAAGAGGAAAGCGTCTTCTCCGAAGCAAAAAATGTCCGAAGCAGAAGAAACCCCCGCATCACCCTCTGCCGCTGACGTTGAGGAAATTCTGAAGGTAATGACTGAATCCTTACCTGCGAAGCTAAGTCCACTGGGGCCTCAACTGACAAAGTTTTTTCAGAAGGACAAGGAGCCCGAAAAATCGAAGAAAACAATCAAAGCAAAGAGACAAAGAATTATCACTGTGACAGAGGTAATTGACAAGACACCGCCAAGAGCTTCAGCTCAGAAAACACCAGCAGCTGCAGAAGGGACAGATATTGAAATTACACCTTCGGAGGTCGCAGCTGCCGAAGCTGCCTCAGCTGAAGATTTGAACCTGGAGAGCACAATTGAACACATTGACAAAATACTGCTAGACATGGCTGCAGAAGAAGCTACCACCGCCGCCGAAGAGGCCGCGACCGCAGCGTCGGGGAAAGGGAAAGAAATTGCTGATGAAGCTTCAGAAAACGAAGCCTTCATGTTCCAGAATTTAGTTGGAGAACAACTATCAAAAGCTGAAATAGAAGAGCTTAGAGAGTATGCCAAATCCTGTGGATACAAACCTGGAGCACTCCTCTTCGGAGGCGTTGATGATGAAAAATTAGATTGTATTCGAGATCAAACTGGAGCCAAAGTTATCGGTACTCTGTCAAAGAGTATCGGTTTTCCGAAGCTGGAGACAGACATCAGCCGCTACCGACGACAACATATCGTTGGTAGTTTATTTTATTCCAATTTCAAGGTGAACTACTTTTCCCTTAACTTTTATTGTTTCTAATAATGAAAACATGTCTGACGAAGGTTGTTTTCGTGCAGAGTATGCTGTTGAGCAAAGCCTTGAAAATGCAGCAAGATTTCGAAGACAAAAAGCACGAAGTTATAATTGAAAATTTGGAAAGCAGAATAAAGGAGCAATCAGATGCTATCGAGAAAAAGAACTTTGAGCTCCAGGCAACCGAAGGTTTATTGGCGGAAGCCGAAGCAAAAATAACAGAACTGAACACGAAGCTTCTCCGCCAATCTGAGCAGTTCGAACGAGAAAAGCAAGATCTTAATGCAAAACTTGAAGCCGAAGCTCAACAAAATTCAGATTTGAGAAAACTATTGACGAGCCTTCAAGAAAAATGTTTGGAATTTAGCAACAAATGCATTCAACGATTAAGAAAGATTTTTCACTCAGTTGGAGCCAGCAGTGAAAAATTCACCCCCTCAGCTGAAGATCTACCGAAGACCTTCGAACATATTGAGGGTGAGATTGACGAGCTCGACGAAGTCATAGCTGGGCAGCTTTCCTAAAAGCTGGCTGCGATCATGGAAAGATTGTCAATAGGCCAAATTTCACTTTATCACCATCAATCCTAGATGACATTCCTGATCTCGCCCGAAGTATCTCTAATAGATTTGTAAAAATGATATGGACAAAAGGTGGGCGAGAAAAGGCCGGAGACGAAGCTCGGAGTCATCTTGAGGCAGTAAGAAATCATACCTTGTGCTTACCTCTTCCTTCAAGCTCGATTTTGACTTACAACAACCTTATTTATGTAGGATGACGAAGCCGAAGCTGATGATTAAAAGATGACGCCGAAGCTGAAGCTCCTTGGAGATTAAATAGTAGACTGTAGACAGTACTTGAGAAACTTTTGAGATAACTTTTGTAACTGTAACTGAAACTTGTCTTTAATGAATTCTGTTCATACCTTGTAATATGTCCTTATCCTTCCATTGATGTATGAGAAGTGCTTTGATGTGGACAAAATTTTCTTTTTTGAGCTGAAGGCGAAAAAAACACCTTCCCTTCTTTTCGTACGCAGCGAAGCATAGAAAACAACATTTCCCTTCTTTCCGAAGCTCTCCTTTTTGTACACGAAGCTCTTTCTTCCCCCTTTTTTTTTCTTTTTGCCGAAGCAACCACTTATGCCATGATGATGATTATCCTACATATGCCTGGATGAATGTTTATGAATGCAAATGCTATGATGTAATGTGATGTGCAAATGAATGGCCAAACACGTATCCGAAGCCATATTCATAGCCATTATTTCCTTAAAAACAATCACACCTCAGCTGTGCATTCCCTTAGGAACGACTTTGGAGCTTCTTCGCCTTTACTTTTGGGGACTTGTTCTCAAATGCTATGAATTAAGAACAAGGCAACATAAAATGTTAAATGTTAACGTCCTTCATCCATGAAACATTATTCCCTTGAGGATAATGGGCCTTGGACGAAGGTTGATGAGAGTATAATTACGAAGCTTAAGTCTTCGTAATAAAATTTCAATAAATATTGTAAGACAACATAAAATAAAGGGTATAAAAGAGGTAAATATATTATAGACGAATTATATTATATTATATTTACTTGATATATTGAATCATTGAATACAATAATACCTCTGCCTTGGCAAAGGTTGGATTCCGAAAGATGCGATTGCAATTACCAGAATGCGTGAACAGTAAAGGAATACTGTTCACTATTTATAGGCACAGGACGCAGCCTGTGAGGAATTACAAGTATGCCCCTTATAAAAGTTTACAACATTGACTCAGACCTTTATGGACTAAAAGGTCATTCTATCTTTAAGTCGGTTTGTAATACCGAAGCTTCATGAAGAGGAACCTTCGGCCATCTTATACAAACAGCTTCAGCCGAAAGCCGCTTCTTTCTAGAAGACCTTCGGCGACGAAGCATAGACCCAACAGTACCCAAAGATGATATGAAACTTTGGGGTGTGTAAGGAAAATGGACCCCAGTCCATTTGGCTTAATAGATTTTGGTGCTTGATGATCAACAAAACCTGTGGACTAATGTGTTTGTGCTTTTAGTTCACAGGATGCTAAAGTTACTTGGACCAAGACATTGAGGAAAGAAACACCTCAAAAGAAGACATTATGAAGATCAAGTGAAGTCCAAGAAACAAAGGAAGTGTTGCCTGTGGACTGTCTGGTTCGAAGCACCAGACTGTCCGGTGGCGCACCGGACTATCCAGTGCACTAGGAACAGTAGCCCTAACGGCTAGTTCTAGGTGGCACTATGGAGAGAAGACCACCAGACTGTCCAGTGTGACATCCGGAGTGTCCGGTGTAAAAAGCCTGCGCGCCAATGGTTGACTGCAGCGTCGGACTAACGGCTAGGCGCACCGGATAGTGAACAATGCACTGTCCGGTGCACCACCGGACTGTCCGGTGTGCCGCAGAGAGCACAACTTTTCTCCAACAGCTAGTTTTGTGTTGGGGGCTATAAATACACCCCAACTGGCCATTCCAAGGTGTGGGAGCCCAAGCAACATACCAAGGCATATAGTAGACATTCCCAAGTGCTCATACACCCAAGTGCTTAATAGAATCACTCGATGATTAGCGTAGATGCTTTACGAAGTGCTTAGCTTAGTTAGACTGCTTTAGCGCTTGCTCTAGGTGAACCCTAGTTAGTTGAGTGAGTTTAGATAAACCACACAACCCCTCGGCTCTTGCGTGAGCTGTTGTAATTGTACCGAGTGGGGTGAGAGTCTTGCGAGGCCGTGACAACCACGTTTGTGTCACGACCGCCACCGTGTACCGGAGGGAACGAGGCATGCCGCGTTTTAGCCGGAAGCTCAATAGTGGAGACAGCGGGAAGCGTCCGAGAGGAGCTGAAAGCGGAGCACCACTTGCGTGTGGAGAAAGTCCGCGACTCTATGGAGTTACTCGACCGAGGTGCTTGGCCCTCACATGGGCTTCTCTTTGTGTAGGGGCACCAACGAGGATTTGTCGGAACCTTGCGTGGTTCCGGATACCTCGGTAAAGTACCGGTGTCATCCACGAGAGTTTGCATCTCTACCTCACTCTTTAGCTTTCACATTTATATTAAGCATTTAAGTTTCAATCTTGTCTTTATACTTATATTGTTGTAGATTAAAATTTAGCCATTGCGGTAGAGATAGCAAACCTTAGACAAAACCTAGTTTGCACATTCTAGTTTGATTATTTGCATAGGTTTTGCTCTAGGGATTTATTTGTGGCCTAGTTTAGAGAAAGTTTTAGAAGTCCTAATTCACCCCCCTTAGGCGTCACATGTTTCTTTCAATTGGTATCACAGCCTCGTTTGGCTCATTTGAAATGCTTTAGCTTCACCTCTAAAAGAACCGACGCTTTTTTGAGGAAGGGATGGATACCCACAGGCCACCACACTTTGAAAGCACTAACTTCCCATATTATAGTGTTAGAATGGCTTGTTACCTAGAGGCTGTTGATCTAGGTGTTTGGAGAGTCACTCGTGACGGGATGAAACCACCCAAAAATCCCGAGAAACCCACCACGAGTGAGGAAAAGGAAATTCATTTAAATGCTAGAGCCAAAAATTGCTTGTATGAATCTCTTAGCATGGATATTTTTAATCAAGTTTTTACATTGAAAACTGCTAATGAGATTTGGCTAAATTGCATGAGCTCCATGATGGCACATCTAATGTCCGTGAGCAAAAACATTGCCGAGTCTTAAATGAGTATAATTCTATTGCTATGAAAGATAATGAGCTTGTTAGAGATATGTATTCTCGTTTGAATCTAATCATCAATGAGCTTAATTCTATTGGCATTAACAAGCTAGGTGATGCATACATTGTGAGGAAGATTATCTCCCTACTACCACAATAAAGATATGGAAGCATCATCACCATTCTTCACAACATGGAAGACTTGAGTACAATGACCTTGACCATCGTGATTGGGAAAATCGTGGCCTTTGATATGTCGCAAAAAATGTGTCGGGGAGAGGAGCCAACTTCCTCAAGGCCATATGATTTTGCATGTGATGAAAGGAAGGGTAAAAAGAAGACTCTCACTTCAAGTTCCTCAAGTGAAGAAGAGGAAGAAGAAGAAAGTGATGATGAAGAAGATAATCAACCATCAACATCATCCTCCGAGGACGAAGAAACAATTCGACGTGTCGGAAAGGTAATGGGGATGATCCGCAAGATTAATCTAATGGGTGTGCCCCTGTAGGTAGATGATCTTCTCTTTAACATTGACACGAAAAAGCAAAAAAAGAGAGGATGCTTCGCATGCAGGGAGAAGGGCACTTCAGGGACAGCTGTCCAACTATGACCGAACCCAAAAAGGAGAGGAGAAAAGGAAAAGCGCTAACAAGTGTCAAAACTTGGGACGATTCTTCAAGCGGAGATAAACCTCCAAGGACGCGTAGCCACCGATCCTCATCACGCTCATCACGGTCATCACGCAAGTGCCTTATGGCAGGAGGTAAAATGAGTATTCCATCCTCTAGTGATGAAAATAGTAGTGATGATGAAGGTGAGGGAAAGCCCTCCGTAGATGAGCTTGCGGAAGCCGTTAAATTTTTCCAGGATGTCTGCACTAAACAAAAAACTCAACTTAAAATAAGTTGATTAGCTCTCAAAATGATTATAAAGGTTTGCTAGAAAAATTTGAAGCATTTGCAAATTTGAATTGTGAGTTATCAACTAAAATTGAGCAATTAGAGTCTAGTGCTACATTCACAGCTACCGATGATGGCCTTATTAAAAAAATGAAAAACTTAAAGCTAAGTTAGCTAGCTCCCAATAAGCTATTGAAATTTTGCTATGGAAAATAGAAATTATTAGCATACACAATAATGAGCTAACTACTAAGTTAGAAAACATTGGTAGCACCCCAGAAGTATCTTTGGTTGAAATATCTAAAATTATTAAGAAAGATGCTTCTACTTCTTGCTTTGATTTAATTGATGATTCTAACCCTTGCAATCAAGTTCTTGTTAAGAATGTTATTGTAGAAACTTGCCATGCTATGAATTAAACTTGCCATGTAAACTTAATTAAATAATCATGATATTTTCACCTTGTTTAAATCAGTGTTATGTATGATGCTTGTAAGGGTAATTTAATTCATATCATGAGGTTTTCTTATTTTAGTAAGCTTCTTCTCATTCATATACTAGAGGTTGCTAAATAGGAAACTAGTGCTTGTGTGTCTAATGCAATCTCTTTTAAGATATTTCATGAAAATTCATAAGTAGAGATTGTGCTCTTTCAATTGGTAAAATCACAAGTATTAAAGATTAATCTTCACCTAAAAGAAAGATTAGAAATGCTCAAAGCAAAGGTATGGAACTAGTTGCTTCATTTGGTATGTGATCAATAATAGTTCCTTTCAAGGGGCATTCTTTCAATTGGTAATAATCTATTCTATGGAAAAAATGTCAATATGAAGGATAAATTCATGTTGGCTTAAATTTATAAATAGGTGCATATTGTTAATTCACTCCTCCATGTGTATTAACTTAAAAGGAATTTAATTTAAGCCTTTATGCCTCATAAATGATGATTTGTTTGCCATTCATATATAAATATCATCATTCATTAAATACTTCCTTGTACTACTAATACCTCTTTTCAAAGTGCTTTTTCGACTAGTTTTAAAAGGAAAAGAGATAACAAAGAAGGAAGTCTCCACAAATGATGAAAATAAGAATACTAAGGTGACACCACCACAAATAGTAATATCTTTCAAATTGGTATAACAAATGGTACGTTCTATATGGTAGTAAGTATTCTTAGGCATAAGTTAATTCATTGCAAATTTGTCATGCCTTGATCAATATATGTAATATACTCCTCATGAGACTCTTAACTGAATTGAAAGTGCATTTGGCAAGTCATTCAAATACTTGGTGCACATAACTTGGTGGAGCACATTATATATATTGTGTCTTAGAGAATAAGTTTCTCTTGAGTATGCTTTACTAACTCAATCCATGATGATAGAATTGTATCTCATTTTTATGGATTGTAATCTTCGTTTTCTAAATAGCTACTCTTTATGTAGTTTAAAATTTCCCCTATCTTATATCAAGTGCATATTAATCCTTTTTGTTGATGTTCCTCATATGCATATGCACTAACATGGATATGATTTTTGAACTGTAAAAGGTGCAATTAGTGATCCATACTCTCTAAATTTTGGAAACCTATAAATTGATATCTTAGAAATCTACTTCAATCGGTATCCATATGCTTCACTGGATTGGATCACTAAATTGTAAATTCCATGCATAACTTGTCCTCATTGGTTAAGATATGATATAAATGCTTGTGCAGCTAACCTTGATAAGCTAGGTGCACTCAAGGTCAAGCTAGGTACATTATCAATAAGACGACCTTCAAACATTGATGTGTCAAGAAAAGGTAATGCCAAGTATAAGCCCCTAAGAAACAACCATGGAAGAAGGGCACTCCGCGGTAACCCATCCAAGCTCATAACAGGATCAACATGTGTTGTTTGAAGAGCAAGTTAAGAAAAATGATCACTTCTTTAATGGATCAAGTTGGGTGCTTGATAATGGATGTATAAATCATATTTGGAGTTAGTAGCAATGGTGGTAACAACTGAATCTCAAGTGTATATTATTTTCAAATCTTACCTCTTGTGTGACTTGTGTAGCCACTAAGAAAGAGAAAGCACACTTAAGGGTATACATCAGTTGTTGATTATGGAATTAAGATCTAGATGGAAGATAAATGAATCTTATCATATGGCCAATACTTCAAAACTATGTGATGTATTCTCACTCTATTTAATTTGGATTTGATTCATTCATATTAGACACTCACCATAATATGGATTAAGTTAGCCCTTTAGACTTCATAGAATAACCATGCATATTATCCATGTCATTCAAAATATATTGTGCATAAGGGCTCAAGGGAAATTTAGTCCATATTATGAGATTTCTCTATTTTAGCAACTCGCTTGCCTTCCGCATATAAAGAGTTGCTAAATAAGAAACTAGTGCTTGTGCTACTAATGCCATCTCTTGTGTTGAGTTTATCCATAGAAAATCTAAGTTGAGAGATTGTGCTTATTATTAAATTGGATAAATCATAAGCTTAAAGGATACTATTCAACTAAAGTAAGATGAAGTTGATAAGAGGCCAAGGTATGAAAACTTCCTCTCCTTCAGTGGTTTTAGTATTTTATCCTTAGTGGAATGTATCATAGTATATGTTAAATTTCTTGCAATATAAAATGTTCAATAGTTCATATAACTTTGACATCAACCATATGTGTGCACTAATTTAAAGGAATTTAATCTATCCTTATGGGGTTTCAAGAATGATGATTAATTTGTCATCGACATATAAGGATCCTCATTTGTGAAACCCTCTCTTGTGTTTTTAATGCTATCTTTTCTAAGTGTTTCAACAAGGTTCTTCCAAGTTCTTTGAAGATGGATTCAAAATCTACAAATATAAGAGTCTTGGTTCTTTCAATCATTGAGTTTTAATGGGTCCCATATCAAGTATGATCGAACCAAGCAAAGATGAATGAAGTTCAAGATCGCTTGGTTGGAAGAAATCATAAAGAGAAAAGAAATCACAGTGAATCAAGAAGGAAGTTGAACTATCATGTAAACCAAATAATGAAGAAGTAGTGACATAATCATATAATATCCTTCATTGTGAGGTTTGAGGTTCATATTAGCATGCTTTACCCTTCAAGATTTCAATTGATATACTTTTAGTTCTTAAACTTTCAATTGGTATAATTTTCATCATCTATTTAAAGCATGTTATGTTAAACCAAGATATAGTGCAAACTTCACCTTTAACCTCATATTGTTGATGTGCATAAGTGTACTTTGTGTACCCTTGCATGCACAAATTGAGGGAGAGTTTATCTTATATCTTGTGAGACTAATAATTTCTTTCAAGTTCATGTTGTGTAGTCTCACACCTTGTAAAAGGAGAACATCAAATGAGATGAGTGGTTCCAAGGAAATGATCAAATATTTACCACATGTCACCCCATGGATTAGTTCTATTGGGGAACGATATGTGTTCTCTAGCATAAGTTTAATTATTTCAAATATATTATGCCTTGACCAAGATATATGATGAACTCCTCTAAGAATCTTAATTGAATCAAGTGCATTACAAGTAATTCGAGTACTTGATGCATACATTTAGGGGGAGCTCATTCTATATCATGTGTCCTTAAAGACTAACATTTTCTTTTAGTGAATTTGTGTAGTTCTTTGAAGAGAATGAGTTTCTCTTGATTGTTTGAAGAGGATAAGTTTCTCTTTGGCATGCTAAATTGACTCAATACAAGTTATGATGAAGACTGATGAGCATCAATGAAAATCATCTTGCTTTGTGTAAACAAGTGCCAAGCCTATCAAAGAACTGAGTTGAAAAACATCATCTTGGTGGAGACCATGTGGCGTAGGAAAAAGTTTCAAATTAAAAGGGAATTTTTGGGCAAAGACAATCGCTTCCACTGCAAATTTGATGGGTATCAAAGATTCTTTGCTCCAAGAAATGTATCTTTTAAACATTTCATAAGAGAATGAGTTTCTCTTGTATATGTTACTCCAACGTCATCTAAACTTGGTAAATATGTATCACATCCTTTTGGATTGCAAATGTTTAAAGTAGCAAAGCTTATAAATTCTCCTGTTTAGAACTTAATTGATTAAATAGTGCACATGTTCCTTATGTTTTATGGTTATGTTCAATTGATACTCCTTTTATGCCAATGGTACTTTAAGTTGCAAATAAGTACTCTCAACAAGTATCAATTGAATTCATATATATTTGCGCACTAAAACTTGAGGAGAACTTAGTGTAATATGCAATTAGTGATATGCTTGTCTAACAAATTGTATCAATTGGTGGTTTTCAATTGATATTTTTTGTACATGATCACTAGTTGTAGAATCCATACTTGTGAAATTTTCATGTTGCCTCTTGTTGTGATAAGAAAATGTCAGGTGACATCTAGACTCCAGGTATCAAGTTTCACCTTCGATTTAGTATGGCAATCTTCATTTGATATATTGTACCTATGTCACAACTATACCAACAAGAGCTTGCAAATGAATTCTAAATCCAACACAAGTTTGGAACACCCCCTTGAAAGGGTAAAATGCAAAGGTACATCAGTTATGACACTTCTTCATTACCTTTGTGCCATCTAAGGATCCTTTTCATGATAATGTGTTCACATCTTGCTTAATCATAATTTCTACCCTTTATATTCTTTGTATATTTTTTGAAGATTTGAAAGGGAAATGGGCTTAATCATTTCCTATAACCAATTTTGGTGGTTGACGTCCATTACAAACCACGTGGACTAACTAGTTTGTCTAGATGTCTTTTATCTCAGGTGCATAAGGTTCAACATAAACCAAGAAAGAAATTAAGTTGGGGACTCAAATAAATTTGGAGCAAAGACTTGAGAATGTGCTGCAAGTGGCGCACCAGATAGTGTCCGGTGAACCAGGCTGAGCACCAAGCGAACTGCTCACTCTCGGGTTTTCCAAGGGGAGCTCCGCTATAATTCACCGGACTGTCCGGTGTGCACCGGACATGTCCGGTGAGCCAACGGAGCAACGGTAACCTGGCGCTCAACGGTCGACTACGTGAACAGTGAAAGTGCACAATGCAGAAGTCAGATGTCAGGTCGCGAAGTTAGAACGTACTGGACATGTGAACAGTGCCCTGTCTGTTGCACCACCGGACTATCCGGTGTGCCCATCGACAGCAAACTCAGCCAACGGCTAGGAAGTGGTTGGAGACTATAAATACCTCCAACCACCTCCATTCAATAGAATCCAAGTTTTCTGAAGTACACATTCAATACAAGAGCAATAGCATTGACTCCAAGACACATTCCAAAGATCAAATCCCCTCCAAGCCTCAAAATCAACTCAATCACTTAGTGACTTGAGAGAGGGTGTTTTTGTGTTCTTTTGTTGCTCTTGTTGCTTGGATTGCTTTCTCCTTATCATTCTTAATTCTCTAAGTGCTTTGTAAAGCTAGCATGAGACACCTAAGTGTGTGGTGATCCTTGCAGGGTCTTAGTGACCCAAGTGATTAAGGAAAAGCCTCGACCAGTCTGTGTGACTGATTGAGAGAGGGAAAGGGTTGAAATAGACCCGACCTTTGTGGCCTCCTCAACGGGGACTAGGTTCTTTGGAACTGAACCTCGGTAAACAAATAACCATGTTCACTTGCATTAATCTTCACTTGATTTGTTTGCCCTTTTTCCTCTCTCTAAAGTTTCCCTGCTAATATTAATTTGAGTTCGCTCCCAAAGTTATACACATCAATTTGAGCAACTCATAGCAAGGGAAACAATCTTCCGCACTCTGATTTAATTCTAATGCTAACCCCGGCCTTAGTGCGTATTTAAAGTTTGTAAATTTCAGGTTTCGCCTATTCACCCCTCTCTATGCGACTTTCAAGATTTATGACAAAGGGGGAGAAATTTTGCATTAAAGCTTACCTTTAGTCTTATGTAACTAAGTGTTAGAAGACTTTTGAAACGGGGAGAAATAATTAACAAAAAGGGGGAATCATAAGAAAACATAAGATGTAGAAAGTTGATGAGTGCATAGTATGTCATGAGCATCACGTTTATTTTATGACACACTGCACCCCATGAATAGTATGATATAAGTTGTCTCCATACCTTGATCCAAATATGTGCTTTTGGCATTTGAGGCCAAAAGTGGTATTTTCTGAAATGCACATATTTAGGGGGAGGAAACTATATCATATGATTCAAAATCTTATTTATTAAATCTTATATAAGCTTTAAATGTGTTGTCATCAATCACCAAAAAGGGGGAGATTGAAAGTGCATTCACCCCTTTTGTGGGTTTTTGGTGATTTGGATAACAACACATTTAAAGGTCTAACAAGTTTGCTAAGTGTTGAACAGGAAATTCAGTAAGATGAACATACTTGAATAGTATATAATGATCAGTGAACAAAGGTTCAACACAAGATTAAATAACCAGTGAGACAATGCAAATGGATATAATATGGTCTCTATATTGGTTTGAATATATGGACAAGACCTGAGAAATCACTATGCATAAATATGATCATAATAGAGGTTGAAGTGATTAAGAGGATTGGTCAAGCCAAAGTGAATAAGATATGAGGAATCGTGAATTGGCTTGACCATATTACTATTAGTCAATATATGCTTCTATGAGAATCAAACTAGAGCTTGATTGATCTTAGCATATCTAGATGACATTGAAGCAAGGTCCACAATATCGAAGAAAAGATTCTCTCAATGGATGCTCAATATGATGTGACTCAAGAATGGCTTGATAGGGTGAAGATAGCAAGGAAAGGGCTTCGAGGAACTAAGCGAAGGTGAAGGCCAAGCGATGGCTTGTGGACCAAGGTACCATGGCTAAGGTGAAGAGGAGAGTACTTGCACTAAGTCGATGAACTAATAAGCTATGAAGAGTCATAACATGTTGATGCATTAGTAAGGTGACTTGAAGCCATGATTTGAACTCATATATGGTGATATGGTACAAGTCACAGGGTTTAATTTGTGTTTGCTTCAAAAGGTGAGACAAATGTTTGTGATCCTTATGAAGCAACGCCATGGAGAAATCAAACATGAGACACCAATTACTCAAGGAGTTTACTTAATTATATTTTATTTAGCTTGAGTATAGGAATCGTTGTACTATCAAGGGGGATCCAAAAAGAAGGTTGGTGTTTGCCAAAGCTCAAGCCTCCATATTCAAAAGCTATTTCGAAAAACCAAAATCCCTTGGACACTCTATGTCTGACTGTTGTTAGGATTAAGAAACTGAGAGTGTTCCTGTTGAAAAGCAGTTGAACTTCTTCAACTGCAGTTGAGTTTTTTCAGCTGAGTTGAACTTCAGCTGAGTTGAGCTTCTTCATCTCGAGTTGAGCTTTTTCAGCTGAGTTGAACTTCTTCAACTGCAGTTGAGCTTTTTCAGCTGCAGTTGAGCTTTCTCAACTGCAGCTGAACTTCAACTTCAATTGTGAACCTCTTTGACCATACACCAGTTGAACCTGCCTCCAGGACAGTTGAACTGGGGTTTTCTCTCCTAAACTTTCCGGTCAAGACCAGTTGAACTGGTCCCTAGGGACAGTTCAACCGGTCTCTGACCCCTCTGGTCAGACTGTCCAGCAGTCTGCCAATTAGACTAGCAGACAGGCTGACAGGTCTGCTATGGGCGGTTCAACCGCCCCCTAGGGCGGTTCAACTGGTCTTGATCAGTCTGACCAGACTGTGCAGTCTGCCAGTCAGACAGGCTGACATCAGACCAGGGGCGGTTCAACTGCCCCATAAGGAGGTTCAACCGGTCCTCCCCGGAAAAATCAGCTCAACGGCTAGTTTTGAAGCCCCACCTATATATACTCACTTCTACCTCTCTCCCCATAACATGAGCTCGAATTGAACTCCATTTCTAACTTGAGAAACACCTCACACTCTCTCTTGCACACCTCTTGCCTCTCCCATTTCAAATCTTTAGAGAGAAATCCTTGAGTGAGAATGAGAGATGGAGTTTTTGTGCTTCATCTCCACATCCCTCTTGCTCTTCTTCATTCGAGCTTTGGTACTATATCGAGTTCTTTGTGGATTCATTACTCTTGGAGCTTCTAGCTCCTAGACGACTAGGTGTCTCTTCTGAGTCTCCAAATCTTGTGGAAGACCGCAAGAAAGTTTGTATTACCCGCTCATTTGAGCAAAGATTAGTGTGTGGCTTGACCTTTGTGGTCTGCGAAGGGAGGATTAGGGTTGAAAGAGACCCGACTCTCTATGGGCGCCTCAACGAGGAAGTATGACACCTTTTGTGGTATGTGTAATACTCAAAAGTGCAATAATAAGAATAGAGATAATCTCAGTAATTTGTGTCCTCTACTTATCATCACATGTGATCAACCCTAGTGATAAGTGGATAATTAACACAAAGAACACATAGATAATACGTGCATCATGCTGGACTTCCTTTGTATGTGCATTTAAAATTCAAACAAATAAGTAAAACAAGTATAACTTCAAAACCCAGTTTGAGATTTTAATTATGGGAGCAAAGGAATTGAAGAATGAATAGAAATAATAATAATAATAATAATAATAATAATAATAATACCAGTGAGATTATGGCAAAACATTGATAGTATTAATCTTAGAGTGCTATTAATATTTGAGAATTTGAGATTTAAACCAGCAATTCAAATCTAATTTGAATTATTGAATTAGAAGAAAAGAGAAATAAGAAAAAAAAAGAATAAGAAAAGGGTGAAAGAAACCTAACTGGGCTGACTCTACCCCAAATTCGGCCCACCCTATTTCTCCCTTGGTCTGGCTTCACATCGCGCGCGCCCGACCCTTACCCTCTGTCGTGTGGGGCCCGTTCCACAGACACGCAAGCCACCAACACCTGCAATCTAGTGTCGCTTACCTGCGGGCCATCGTTGCCAGCTCCATCGCCCTGCTCGAATCGGACGGAGACCACCAACCCTGTTGCCGCAACAAACTCCAGCGCGATTCATGGGGAGCCCAGCTCGACCTCGCGCGCAGCTTTTCCGCCGTGGAACTCGCAGGTCGATTCGCGTGCCTTGGACTCGGTCGCGCACGCAGAGAATCGCAACAACCTACGAGCCGAACTCCACGCCGTGAAGCCTTGGGTGTGACCTGGTCATCTCCCCTGCGCAGCTGCCGCCGAATTGGGTGGGGCGTGGGTTGTGAGAAGTTTCCACCGGCTGGCCGAGTCCGTCGCGTCGTGGGATAAGACCCGCCAGCGCCTTCTCTGCTGCGCGCAACAGAAAGACCGCTGAGCCCACGCCGCCATTACTGCATTCGCGGAAGGGCAGTCATCCGCCTCCGAAGCCCCGCTCCTGCACCGAAGATTGGTGGCTGGTATTGGGTTTTGGGTGTTGGGCCACGTACGGGGAGCGTGTGCGTGAAGAATCATGCCTGGGGATCGATCCGTGCAACCGAAATTCCTCGCCGAACTTCACCACCGCCGCGACTCCGCTGGGCACCGTGGACCGACCTCGACGTAACTTTTGCGTTGGTGAGTTCTTACCCATCGTGCTCGCCCCGCTTCCCATGTCGTGTGGAGCCGTTAAGTGATGCGGTTAGGCCTCTGCGGCGTCATGCGCGTAGTTCATCGGCGAGCGCCGTCGTGCGGGCTGTTAGCACCGCCGTGGCTCGATCCAGGAGGAAGACGAACGGTGGCCACTCGATTCTATTTGGACGGCCTAGATCTAAACCTAGGGTCACCGGTTCGGGGATGTTGATCCTGACCGTTAGTGATAGATCGGGCGATCCGCATTGTTTTGGCCTCCATAAAATCTGAGCCGTCTATATTCTATCTCAGGGCCCTTTTTGATACTGATTCGTGGTTGCCAGAACCTAATCCTGGCCACCAAAGTTTGATCGTGCGGCCAGTAAACCCCGATACCCCTTCGCGGGTTCACTTTGCACTTGAACCCCTATGTTTAGGTGAAATGAACCCGCAGTCCTCGCGCGACTGTTCCTGTGTCTGGATTATTTTGCGCCCGAGCCCCTAACATTCCTAGAAAATGAGCCCCAGCCCAGAGATGTTTAAAAACAGAGAAATAATTACAGAATTTCGTTTTTAATACAAAAACATATCTAGAAACTTGTAAAATGCATAGAAAATTCATTTTAGCTCCAAATTGATCCATTCAAGTTTCTAAATTTTTGTAATATTATTATTTATCACTTAGTGCCTTTGTTTTGACATGAAAGACAATTTAAAATATATCTATCACTTAATCCTATATTAAATACATAAAACCTTGGAAAATTCATAACTCTTCCGTTTTAACTCCGATTTGATCCGTTCAAGTTGCGTTAGTCTCGTAGAAACGCGTAGATCATTATTACTCAGTTTGTATGGTGTGATATTAATTTTGTCTATATCATGTTTGTTTGTATTGCTACGACTAGCGCGAGGACACGTGTCATCTGAAAAGCAAGTTGGTACCTGGATTCTCAAGTGCCAGGCAAGTTGTGCCCTTGATCACTTACTTTTTTCCCAGCCATGTTCTTATTAATTATAATGATCTGCATAGGATAATTTTGATGGGACCCAATAGGTTACCCTAGTTTTGGCTATCTTTATACCTTGTTTACCACTGAAATATTTTTGGGTAATACCTGCTATTGCTTTATGTGGATTTGGGTATGAAGATACTTTATTCATAATTACTCTTTTATTCTCTTTTATTATTACTGTTCATGTTAAGATCATTATGTTAATGGGAACATGGAGCGACCACCCGGGAAAACAGTGCTACCACAAGGGTATAATGGGACGCCCTTGGCTGATTAACTAGGAAAGCTAGTGGAGGTCTTCCTTACCCGAAAGGGGCAAGGGCAGTAGGGGAGTGGTCAGTGTAGGGAGGTCCTTGGGTTGATTTTGCTGCGATGGCGGTCAGGCAAGAACCCTGCATTGGAGCTTCCTATAAACTGTAGCGGGATTTCTGAAGCTAGTGGAACTTTGTAAAGGCCTCGTAGTGTTACCCTGCCTCGCCTCCTCGGTAGAGGTGTATGGGATTGGCCATCTCTTGGCAGATGGGTAACATGACTTGTGGGTAAAGATGTGCAACCTCTGCAGAGTGTAAAACTGGTATACTAGCCGTGCTCACGGTCATGAGCGGCTCGGACCCTCACATGATTAATTATGGAACTTAAATTTAATTTGACATTTGCATCGCATTTGGGATTATTTTACTATTACCTTTCTTTATTATTATTAAGGTTTGGTATTTACTTACACTTAGTAATTGCTAATAAAATTTTGACCAACTTATAAAAGCAATGCTCAGCCTCAGCCTCTATTTTGTTGATCAGCCTTACACTTCATGAACTCCCACCTTTGGTGAGTTCATGCCACATTATTCCCCACAACTTGTTGAGCGATGAACGTATGTGGGCTCACTCTTGCTGTCTCACACCCCCCCACAGGAGAAGAACAGGTGGTTCAGGAGGAGCCACAAGGCGAGGAGTATGATCTTATCTAGGTGGCGTTTCTCAGTTGACATTTGCGCCGACGATCCTTAGTTCGTTTTACATTTATTCCTTTATTTTGTAATAAGTCTTCCGCTATGTAATAATTACTCTGATGTTTTATGACATTTATCTCTATACACTCTGTTATTATATATGTTGTCTTCTTGGCGCATGTATGAGATGCACCCGGCTTTGTCCCTTAAAACCGGGTGTGACAGAAGTGGTATCAGAGGAAATGTTGACTGTAGGACGAAACCTAGATAGAAATGGACAAAACCCTTACCTACTTACCTTCTTCTGATTCATTCTATACTTATCTCACTCTGATTCTTTCAATACTTATCTTGATCCTGTCTCACCTTCTACTATTCTACTCTGATCATTCTTACCTTTTATACTCTGAGACAAGATGGATTTCACACTTTGGAATCCTACCTCTATGATCTTTTTAAGAGATAGGAAACCTAAGACAAAATTAAAATTATTTTCTTTATTTAAAAATGTTGGTTGATTGTTCTGATGATCAATGCCTGATTTGCTTCTTTGATTGATTGAAATAGTATAGACGGGCATCTTAGCATGTACCACCATAAGGTAATGTATTAGCTTTAGTGGATAACACACTAATCTACTTAGCTAATAAATCCCCCGCAGTAACATTTCTCGTAATTACTCGCCTTGTCTACAATTCTTCCTTTCTTACCCTGTATTTCTAACCCAGATGAACTACCCCTATAGTGTTAGAAGAGAGCACTATAGACGTGATCCTTGGTATGTCGTGGTTAACAAACGTAAAGGCAGCTTATACACTGTGCTAAAGGAACTATAGAACTCACCAGTTCCAAAGGAGAAAGATTTGAAGTTGGAATTGCAGTAACTACCGCCACCAGACTAGCGACATTCTTAGTAGATGGGAAGTTTGTTGGTGACAACATCCGTGTGGTTAAGGATTTTCCGGATGTCTTTCCAGAGGAGTTACCAGGGATGCCACCAGATAGGAAAGTTGAGTTTGTCATAGATCTCTTACCTGGGACTGCCCCTATTTCTAAACGGCCAGACAGGACGTCCGTAGAAGAACTAAAGGAACTTAAGAAGCAATTAACAGAGTTACAAGAGGCTAGGTACATTCATTCGAGTTCTTCACTTGTGGAGCACCAGTTCTGTTTGTACAGAAGAAAGATGGATCACAAAGGATGTGTGTGGATTATAGGACCCTTAATGATGTCACCGTGAAGAACAAGTATCCATTACCCCGCATTGAAGATTTATTTAATCGGATGAGAGATGCTAGGGTATTCTCCAAGATTGATCTCCGATCGGGTTACCATCAAATGAAGATTAGGCCATCGGATATTCCCAAGACAACTTTCTCAACCCGATATGGTTTATATGAGTTCACCGTTATGTCATTTGGTCTAACTAATGCACCAGCTTATTTTATGGATTTGATGAATAAGGTGTTTATGGAGTATTTGGATTGATTCCTCGTGGTGTTCATCGACGATATTCTTATCTATTCTAAGAGTGAAGCGATCATGAGGAACATCTGAGATTGGAGCTACAGAAGCTACGAGATAATCAACTCTACGCCAAGTATAGAAAATGCGAGTTTTGGATTGGCAAGGTGTCATTTCTTGGACATATCATTTCTAATGGAGGGATATCAGTGGATCCTGCTAAAGTCAAGGGATAGTGGCGTGGAGCATACCCACTACAGTTACGGAGATTCGGAGTTTCTTGGGGCTTGTAGGATATTATCGGAGATTTATTGAAGGATTCTCTAAGATTGCCAAGCCTATGACCTCACTTCTGGAGAAGGGAAGAGAGTTTAAGTTGGACGAGAAGTGCCAAGATAGCTTTGATCAATTAAGGATGAGATTAATGTCATCACTAGTGTTGGTTATGCCAGATCTATAGAAGGGATTTGATATTTATTGTGATGCATGTGGCCAAGGCTTAGGATGTGTACTCATGCAAGAAGGACATGTGATCTCCTACGCGTCTCGTCAGTTGCGGAAACAAGAGTTGAACTACCCCACTCATGACTTGGAACTGGCAACAGTTGTGCATGCACTTAAGATTTGGAGACACTACATTATGGGAACTAAGTGCCAAGTATACACGGATCATAAGAGTTTGAAGTACATATTCACTCAGAAGGATCTCAATCTTAGGCAACGCCGTTGGTTGGAGCTCATTAAGGATTGTGATTTGGAGATTCACTGTCACCCAGGCAAGGCGAATTTGGTTGCAGATGCCTTGAGTCGGAAGGAGCATGTTCACTCCGCTTTCGTTGTCCAGTTACCTGATGAATTAGCAAAAGATTTTGAGAGGCTCAACCTGGGAATTGTTACACATGCGGAAGGAGTTACCATAGAATTGGAACCTAACTTGGAGCAAGAAATCCGCAAAGGACAGATTGGTGATGCCAAAATCCAGGAGATCAAGGATTTGATAACAGAGGGTAGAGGCCCGGAGTTCATAGAGGATGAGCAAGGCACGATATGGTTCAAGAATCGAATCTGTGTTCCCGATATTGATAGTCTTCGGGAAACTATATTGAAGGAAGCACATGACTCAATTTATTCTATCCATCCTGGAAGTACTAAGATGTATCAGGATTTGAAGCAAAAGTATTGGTGGTATGGTTTGAAGAGAGATGTGGCTGCACATGTGGCTATGTGCGACGTGTGCCAAAGAGTTAAGGCTGAACACCAGAGGCCAGCCGGACTACTGCATCCACTAAAGATACCTGAGTGGAAATGGGAAGAGATTGGCATGGATTTCATTGTTGGATTACCCTGCACGTCTGCTGGATATGATTCTATATGGGTGATTGTGGACAGGCTAACTAAAGTAGCCCACTTTATTCCAGTGAAGACCACGTATTCAGGAGCCAAGTTGGCAGAGTTGTACATGGCACGGATTGTATGCCTGCATGGTGTGCCAAAGAAGATTGTGTCAGACCGGGGATCACAGTTTACCTCTCGGTATTGGAAGAAGCTACACGAGTCATTGGATACGAGATTGAATTTTAGTTCGGCTTACCATCCCCAGACTGATGGGCAGACAAAGAGGACTAACCAAGTGCTTGAAGATATGTTAAGAGCTTGTGCTCTTAAACATGGTGGAAGTTGGGATAAGAGTCTGTCGTATGTTGAGTTCTCCTATAATAATAGCTATCAGGCCAGTTTGAAGATGTCACCGTTTGAGGCTTTGTATGGCAGAAAGTGCAGGACTCCACTGTATTGGGATCAAACTGGTGAAAGGCAGTTGTTTGGGCCTGAGATTATACAGGAAGCAGAGGAACAAGTTCAGCAAATAAGGGAGAATTTGAGAACTGCACAGTCAAGGCAGAAAAGTTATGCTGACACCCGGAGAAGACTACTTGAGTTTAAGGAGGGTGATTACGTCTATTTGAAGGTGTCACCACTCCGGGGTATGAGAAGATTCAAAGTCAAAGGAAAGTTGTCCCCTCGCTTTATTGGACCCTTCTTAATCTTAAAGCAAGTGGGAGAGGTTGCATATCAATTGGAGTTACCGGATCATCTTGCGGATGTTCATGATGTATTTCATGTATCCCAGCTGAAGAAATGTCTCAGGGTACCTGAGGAACAATTACCAATGGAGGACCTTAGTGTTCAAGAGGATCTGACTTATGCTGAGTACCCCGTCAAGATTCTGGATACATTGACTCGAGTTACAAGGAATAAGGTTATAAAGATGTGCAAAGTGCAATGGAGTCACCACGGTGAAGATGAAGCAACTTGGGAAAGAGAAGAGGAGCTTCGTATAGATTTTCCCCACCTTTTCCATAGATCTTCCTAAATCTCGAGGACGAGATTATTTTTAAGGGGGGTAGGATTTGTAATACTCAAAAGTGCAATAATAAGAATAGAGATAATCTCAGTAATTTGTGTCCTCTACTTATCATCACATGTGATCAACCCTAGTGATAAGTGGATAATTAACACAAAGAACACATAGATAATACGTGCATCATGCTGGACTTCCTTTGTATGTGCATTTAAAATTCAAACAAATAAGTAAAACAAGTATAACTTCAAAACCCAGTTTGAGATTTTAATTATGGGAGCAAAGGAATTGAAGAATGAATAGAAATAATAATAATAATAATAATAATAATAATAATATTAATAATACCAGTGAGATTATGGCAAAACATTGATAGTATTAATCTTAGAGTGCTATTAATATTTGAGAATTTGAGATTTAAACCAGCAATTCAAATCTAATTTGAATTATTGAATTAGAAGAAAAGAGAAATAAGAAAAAAAAAGAATAAGAAAAGGGTGAAAGAAACCTAACTGGGCTGACTCTACCCCAAATTCGGCCCACCCTATTTCTCCCTTGGTCTGGCTTCACATCGCGCGCGCCCGACCCTTACCCTCTGTCGTGTGGGGCCCGTTCCACAGACACGCAAGCCACCAACACCTGCAATCTAGTGTCGCTTACCTGCGGGCCATCGTTGCCAGCTCCATCGCCCTGCTCGAATCGGACGGAGACCACCAACCCTGTTGCCGCAACAAACTCCACCGCGATTCATGGGGAGCCCAGCTCGACCTCGCGCGCAGCTTTTCCGCCGTGGAACTCGCCGGTCGATTCGTGTGCCTTGGACTCGGTCGCGCACGCTGAGAATCGCAACAACCTACGAGCCGAACTCCACGCCGTGAAGCCTCGGGTGTGACCTGGTCATCTCCCCTGCGCAGCTGCCGCCGAATTGGGTGGGGCGTGGGTTGTGAGAAGTTTCCACCGGCTGGCCGAGTCCGTCGCGTCGTGGGATAAGACCCGCCAGCGCCTTCTCTGCTGCGCGCAACAGAAAGACCGCTGAGCCCACGCCGCCATTACTGCATTCGCGGAAGGGCAGTCATCCGCCCCCGAAGCCCCGCTCCTGCACCGAAGATTGGTGGCTGGTATTGGGTTTTGGGTGTTGGGCCACGTACGGGGAGCGTGTGCGTGAAGAATCATGCCTGGGGATCGTTCCGTGCAACCGGAATTCCTCGCCGAACTTCACCGCCGCCGCGACTCCGCTGGGCACCGTGGACCGACCTCGACGTAACTTTTGCGTTGGTGAGTTCTTACCCATCGTGCTCGCCCCGCTTCCCATGTCGTGTGGAGCCGTTAAGTGATGCGGTTAGGCCTCTGCGGCGTCATGCGCGTAGTTCATCGGCGAGCGCCGTCGTGCGGGCTGTTAGCACCGCCGTGGCTCGATCCAGGAGGAAGACGAACGGTGGCCACTCGATTCTATTTGGACGGCCTAGATCTAAACCTAGGGTCACCGGTTCGGGGATGTTGATCCTGACCGTTAGTGATAGATCGGGCGATCCGCATTGTTTTGGCCTCCATAAAATCTGAGCCGTCTATATTCTATCTCAGGGCCCTTTTTGATACTGATTCGTGGTTGCCAGAACCTAATCCTGGCCACCGAAGTTTGATCGTGCGGCCAGTAAACCCCGATACCCCTTCGCGGGTTGACTTTGCACTTGAACCCCTATGTTTAGGTGAAATGAACCCGCAGTCCTCGCGCGACTGTTCCTGTGTCTGGATTATTTTGCGCCCGAGCCCCTAACATTCCTAGAAAATGAGTCCCAGTCTAGAGATGTTTAAAAACAGAGAAATAATTACAGAATTTCGTTTTTAATAAAAAACAATTCTAGAAACTTGTAAAATGCATAGAAAATTCATTTTAGCTCCAAATTGATCCATTCAAGTTTCTAAATTTTTGTAATATTATTATTTATCACTTAGTGCCTTTGTTTTGACATGAAAGACAATTTAAAATATATCTATCACTTAATCCTATATTAAATACATAAAACCTTGGAAATTCATAACTCTTCCGTTTTAACTCCGATTTGATCCGTTCAAGTTGCGTTAGTCTCGTAGAAACGCGTAGATCATTATTACTCAGTTTGTATGGTGTGATGTTAATTTTGTCTATATCATGTTTGTTTGTATTGCTACGACTAGCGCGAGGACACGTGTCATCTGAAAAGCAAGTTGGTACCTGGATTCTCAAGTGCCAGGCAAGTTGTGCCCTTGATCACTTACTTTTTTCCCAGCCATGTTCTTATTAATTATAATGATCTGCATAGGATAATTTTGATGGGACCCAATAGGTTACCCTAGTTTTGGCTATCTTTATACCTTGTTTACCACTGAAATATTTTTGGGTAATACCTGCTATTGCTTTATGTGGATTTGAGTATGAAGATACTTTATTCATAATTACTCTTTTATTCTCTTTTATTATTACTGTTCATGTTAAGATCATTATGTTAATGGGAACATGGAGCGACCACCCGGGAAAACAGTGCTACCACAAGGGTATAATGGGACGCCCTTGGCTGATTAACTAGGAAAGCTAGTGGAGGTCTTCCTTACCCGAAAGGGGCAAGGGCAGTAGGGGAGTGGTCAGTGTAGGGAGGTCCTTGGGTTGATTTTGCTGCGATGGCGGTCAGGCAAGAACCCTGCATTGGAGCTTCCTATAAACTGTAGCGGGATTTCTGAAGCTAGTGGAACTTTGTAAAGGCCTCGTAGTGTTACCCTGCCTCGCCTCCTCGGTAGAGGTGTATGGGATTGGCCATCTCTTGGCAGATGGGTAACATGACTTGTGGGTAAAGATGCGCAACCTCTGCAGAGTGTAAAACTGGTATACTAGCCGTGCTCACGGTCATGAGCGGCTCAGACCCTCACATGATTAATTATGGAACTTAAATTTAATTTGACATTTGCATCGCATTTGGGATTATTTTACTATTACCTTTCTTTATTATTATTAAGGTTTGGTATTTACTTACACTTAGTAATTGCTAATAAAATTTTGACCAACTTATAAAAGCAATGCTCAGCCTCAGCCTCTATTTTGTTGATCAGCCTTACACTTCATGAACTCCCACCTTTGGTGAGTTCATGCCACATTATTCCCCACAACTTGTTGAGCGATGAACGTATGTGAGCTCACTCTTGCTGTCTCACACCCCCCCACAGGAGAAGAACATGTGGTTCAGGAGGAGCCACAAGGCGAGGAGTATGATCTTATCTAGGTGGCGTTTCTCAGTTGACATTTGCGCCGACGATCCTTAGTTCGTTTTACATTTATTCCTTTATTTTGTAATAAGTCTTCCGCTATGTAATAATTACTCTGATGTTTTATGACATTTATCTCTATACACTCTGTTATTATATATGTTGTCTTCTTGGCGCATGTATGAGATGCACCCGGCTTTGTCCCTTAAAACCGGGTGTGACAGTATGATCGAACCTCGGGATAAATCTTGTGTCTCTTGTGCTCTTGTTCATTGTGTTTGTTCGTGTTCTTCGTTCTCTCACCATTCCGTGGAAGAATTTTTGATAGCTTTTTGGTGTGTGGATTTTGAGAAGTGCGCTTCTCAGATCTACTACTTTGACCCATGTGGATCATTTAGGACATCTCATTTCCAAAGTTAACTACGTGAATTTCGAGATCAACTCAGTTTTATATATCATTCTTTAGTTGAGCTTGTGCAAACTGGTTGAACCGGTTTTGACACCGTTTTTACCTAGTTTGTTTCTAGTTTTGTTGAAAAATATTTCCGCTTGCCTATTCACCCCCCTCTAGGCAACTTTCAATATGGCTACACTCCAACCCATTCTAGCGAGAGTTGGACATCAGCCTCTCCATTTTAGTTCTAGAATACAATAGTGTATATTAAATAAAGATTTGAGTATGATATAAACAACATCTCAACAACATAGAACACAAACATTTAGAGTAAAAAACATATAATACAACACTTGAGTAATATATAGCTAGAGATGGATCCTAAACATCTAAATTATATGACAAGTTTAATATTTTAACATATATATGCATAGAATTTTGTGCTAATATTTACTCATGTTATTAAACATATTATGAAAGACATGAATAAATTTTTGTATATTTTTTGTGTATTATTTTATCCCTACAATGAAAAGGTGAAAAAACATCTTAATCCAAATCTTTATCAGTATCCGAATTTGTACAATCTTAGTGGGGATCAAGGTGACATCAGATGGATGCATCACACTTCTAGGCTTATCAGTATAGGATTGGGAAGAACCAAGGAACATATGGCCCCTAAGAAGAGTAATGTGTGCCATGGTGGCAACCTTAGGGCTCCGTGAGTGGGTCTCCCTTTTAGGGGTTTAGCTTTAAAGTCGTGTGCCACAATGGAATGCAGCTTCTCAACCATTGTTGTGAGTGGAATGCAGTTTCATGTGGTCATAGGGAATAGAAATGATTCCCTTAGAACCTAGCATCTTGATGACTAGGTACCTATAATTGGAAATCACCATGAACTTGTAGAGAATGGGGAGCCCAAAATGACATTATAGGGAAGATGGAGGTCAATAACAGTGAACTCTATGAACTCAATATGGAAGTTCTCCTTAGTGCCAAAGGTGATCGATAGCATGATGAAGCCAATTGGGAGGATCATCCCTAGGAGACCCCAACAAGTGGGAGTGCCACCATGAGTAAGATGTGCAAGATTTGCTTCTCATCGACAAAGTACAACAACAATACATTGAAGCTAGCCCCACCATCAATCAGGACATGCCTGAGCTTCACATTATTGATCATGGGGAATACCACAAGAGGGAGGATCTATGTGCCTACCATGTTGTGAGGGTAGTTAGAGGAATTAAAGGTGGTTAGAATCTCATACCACTTGAGGGTCTGGTGCTATGTGGATATGAAATTATGCTTGAACCCCATGGTGCAAAAGATTGATGGCATGACGGGAGCTCACCTCTTTGGTGACACCATATATTATGGTTATAGTGCATTTGACTCCTAGAAGTTGAGATCATCTCTAGTATCCACTAGGGATAGAGTCTTGACCACATGAATCTCAAAATTTTGCTTTTTTGTTGGTGTATGTCCCATTGCCACTACTAGTGCCCATGGTGTCATTGGGCATGCTTAATCAGATCCTTGACTGCCCTACACTCGATGAACTTGTGACCATCCATCTTCTATATGGGGGAATACTTCTTCTGCTTGGTGCCCTAGAGCCTCAAGCAGTGTCTCTTGTCTCAATGGGAGGGGGCTACTACCATCACCCATGGTGTCATAGACCTAGGAGGCCCAAAGGTCTTTCCTTTCTTCTTCTAGGTGTTAGCCCAAGAAGAACTAGATCTAGCAGCCTTGGCTGGTTAGCATAGGGCTAGAGAAAAGAGGTCACCCACATCCTAGATGTGTAAGGTGGCTAGTTTCTCTAGCATCTTCTTATCTCACACACCCTAGTCATAGAGATGCACATGATAACATTCTTAACCCGATAGAAATGTTGCACAAGGGCACCCAACTTTTCATTAAGTTGCTACTAGATGGTGTGGATATCAAACTCTATGCCATATAGAAATAAGTGCCCCAGAAGTTGGATACAAACTATCAGAAGAGATCATCCCAAGACTATATGGAGGCCTTGAGGAGATTCCTAAGACATGACCATGCAGGGTTAATTGAAGACATATGAAAGTAGTTTGCCATCACTTCTTCATCATCACCGGTGACTAGGATGGCAATAGTATATACTTGGAAGAACTCGATAGGATTGATGCTCCCATCGTACTTAATGAAAAGGTGGGGATGAAACATTTGTGGCCATGTCTTCTATCAGAATGCATGCATAAGCACCACGCGTCCAACCTTGATGGGTGTGGACTAGCTAAGTAGCATAGCCCGTAGGTGGAGATGGATCTCATGAGGGAGCATAGAAGGAGTCAATGATGACCTACGTGTCCTGTTGGCCATGATGCTGGTGTGGATGTCGTCATAAGTCTTGAGGCTATGGCTTATGAGGATGCGGAGCCAAACATGATGGCTCTAGAGCTTGGTGCATGAGCCCTAGATCTAGGGCCTATCCGGCTATAGATGGTGCCGTGAGACCATAGATGGCTCACCGTGTCTAGCTATAGGCCTATCAAAAATAGGTGGTACATTTTGTGACGACGCAAGGTCAGCCCGTGTCACGGCTACTTGATGGCATCTTGTTGCCATTGCTCTATAGTTGTTTCCCATGTGTCAGGTGCCTGAGGATTGCGAAGGTGAGAGCACCTAGAGGGGGGGTGAATAGGTGATCCTGTAAAACTTGAAAACTTAAGCCACAAAACTTGGTTAAGTGTTAGCACAATACTCACCAAGTGGCTAGAGAGAAGAACTTGCACAATATGATAACCACAAGGAGATCAACACAGAGATGACACAGTGGTTTATCCCGTGGTTCGGCCAAGTACAAAACTTGCCTACTCCATGTTGTGGCGTCCCAACGGATGAGAGTTGCACTCAACTCCTCTCAAGCGATCCAATGATCAACTTGAATACCACGGTGTTTTGCTTTTCTTTTCTTATCCCGTTTGCGAGGAATCTCCACAACTTGGAGCCTCTCGCCCTTACACTTTTGATGTTCACAAGAATCACAGAGTAAGGGAGGGATGAGCAACTCACACAAGACACAAAGATCACAGCAAATACGCACACACAAAACCCAGACTTGAGCTCAAAAGACTAGCACACTAGAACAGGGCTCAAATCACTAGAATGACGAACAAGTGCGCAAGAATGATGTGTGAGTGATCAATAGTGCTCAAAGGATGCTTGGTATTCTCCTCTATGCGCCTAGGGGTCCCTTTTATAGCCCCAAGGCAGCTAGGAGCCGTTGAGAGCAATCTGAGAAGGCAATCCTTGCCTTCTGTCGCGTGGCGCACCGGACAGTCCGGTGCACACCGGACACTGTCCGGTGCCCGATTTCTTTCCTTAACTGCCGCAGCTGACCGTTGGCAGCCAGAGAGCCGTTGGCGCACCGGACATGTCCGGTGCCCCCTTCTAGCCGTTGGCTCGGCCACGTGTCCCGCGCAGATCGCGTGGCCGACCGTTGGCCCGGCCGACCGTTGGCTCACCGGACAGTCCGGTGCACACCGGACAGTCCGGTGAATTATAGCCGTACGTCGCCGGTGAATTCCTGAGAGCGGCCAGTTCGCCCCGAGCCAGCCTGGAGCACCGGACACTGTCCGGTGCACCACCGGACAGTCCGGTGCTCCCAGACTGAGCAGACTTGGCTGAATAAAGCCATCTCATTTTCAATTCGATTTTTCCTGTTTCCAGCACTTAGACACAACACATTAGTCCATAAAATAATGTACTAAGTCTAGAAACATACCTTTTGACATGATTTGCACTTTGTCCACCATATTGCATAGATCAACACAAAAACACTTGTGTTGGCACTCAATCACCAAAATACTTAGAAATGGCCCAAAGGCACATTTCCCTTTCAATCTCCCCCTTTTTGGTGATTTATGCCAACATAACATAAATCAAGTAGAACAAGTGCAAAAACACTTCAAATAAAACTCAAATTTGTTTTGAATCAAATTTGACATATATGGATCACTCTTTGCCACCACTTGGTTTGTTTTTGCAAATCAAACTCAAATTTCTATCTCTAAGTCAAACACACATGTTAAGACCTAAAGAGAGTCATTCCAAGAGAAATTGATTCAAGATTTCAAAAACTCCCCTTTTTCCCATAATCGACATTTCTCCCCACAAGAAGTCAACTTTTGACAAGAGAGACAATAAAAGAGTTTTGACAAACCAAAAGCAAGCTCGATTCTACTATTTTCAAAATCTCTCAAGTGGTAGCTGATCCATTTATCGCTTTGGCCTTTATTTTCTCCCCCTTTGGCATCAAGCATCAAAACGAGATGAATCTTGGCCCTTTAACCCCATTGCCTCACCAAAATCTTCAAATAAGAGTACAAAGGCAATAAGAGTATAAAGATGAACTTGGAAAAGTTACTCTTTTCATCGGAGTGCAGTGGAAGTCTTGCATGGTCCAAGTCCACCTTTTCCCTTTCAAACCACCTTTGAGACTAAAACAAGCAAACTCAAGCACATGGTTAGTCTCAAAGGGTCAAGTTGTAGCACATCTCCCCCTAAACATGTGCATCACTTTGCAACGGACTTGTGAGGTCCAGGGAGTGTTTGTACAACTTGAGCACCATTATTAAGCAACAAAATGCATAAGGAACATGATCAAAGGCATATACACATGTATGCTATAAATCAATCCAAGTTCCGCGAATCTAGGACATTTAGCTCACTACGCAACCTGCAAAAGGTCTTCTCATCTAGAGGCTTGGTAAAGATATCAGCTAGCTGGTTCTCGGTGCTAACATGAAACACTTCGATATCTCCCTTTTGCTGGTGGTCTCTCAAAAAGTGATGCCGGATGTCAATGTGCTTTGTGCGGCTGTGTTCAACAGGATTTTCCGCCATGCGGATAGCACTCTCATTATCACATAGGAGTGGGACTTTGCTCAGATTGTAGCCAAAGTCCCTGAGGGTTTGCCTCATCCAAAGTAGTTGCGCGCAACACTGTCCTACGGCAACATACTCGGCCTCAGCGGTGGATAGGGCAACAGAAGTTTGTTTCTTAGAGTTCCATGACACCAGGGACCTTCCTAAGAATTGGCACGTCCCCGATGTACTCTTTCTATCGACCTTACATCCAGCATAGTCGGAATCTGAATATCCAATTAGGTCAAAGGTAGACCCCTTAGGATACCAGATCCCGAAACAAGGCGTAGCGACTAAATATCTAAGGATTCGCTTCTCTGCCACTAAGTGACACTCCTTAGGATCGGATTGAAATCTAGCACACATGCATACGCTAAGCATAATATCCGGTCTACTAGCACATAAGTAAAGTAACGACCCTATCATTGACCGGTATGCCTTTTGATCAACGGACTTACCTCCTTTGTTGAGGTCGGTGTGTCCGTCGGTCCCCATCGGAGTCTTTGCGGGCTTGGCGTCCTTCATCCCAAACCGCTTCAGCAAGTCTTGCGTGTACTTCGTTTGGGAGATGAAGGTGTCGTCCTTGAGTTGCTTCACTTGGAACCCAAGGAAGTAGTTCAACTCGCCCATCATTGACATCTCGAATTTCTGCGTCATCACCCTGCTAAATTCTTCACAAGACTTTTTATTAGTAGAACCAAATATTATGTCATCGACATAAATTTGGCACACAAAAAGATCACCGTCACAAGTCTTAGTGAAAAGAGTTGGATCGGCTTTCCCAACCTTGAAAGCATTAGCAATTAAGAAATCTCTAAGGCATTCATACCATGCTCTTGGGGCTTGCTTAAGTCCATAGAGCGCCTTAGAGAGCTTACACACATGGTCGGGGTACCGTTCATCCTCGAAGCCAGGGGGTTGCTCCACGTACACCTCCTCCTTGATTGGCCCATTGAGGAAAGCGCTCTTCACATCCATTTGGAACAACCTGAAAGAATGGTGAGCAGCATATGCTAGCAAAATACGAATGGACTCTAGCCTAGCCACATGAGCAAAAGTCTCCTCAAAGTCCAAACCTGCGACTTGGGCATAACCTTTTGCCACAAGTCGAGCCTTGTTCCTTGTCACCACTCCGTGCTCGTCTTGTTTGTTGCGGAACACCCACTTGGTTCCCACAACATTTTGCTTAGGACGAGGCACCAGTGTCCAAACTTCATTCCTTTTGAAGTTGTTGAGCTCCTCTTGCATGGCCAACACCCAGTCCGGATCTAGCAAGGCCTCCTCTACCCTGAAAGGCTCAATAGAAGAGACAAAGGAGTAATGCTCACAAAAATTAACTAATCGAGATCGAGTAGTTACTCCCTTGCTAATATCACCCAAAATCTGGTCGACGGGATGATCCCTTTGAATCATTGCTCGGACTTGAGTTGGAGGTGCCGGTTGTGCTTCTTCCTCCATTACTTGATCATTTTGTACTCCCCCTTGATCACACTCCTCCTGTTCATCATCTTGAGTTGGGGGATGCACCATTGTTGAGGAAGAAGGTTGATCTTGCTCCTTTTGTTCCTGTGGTCGCACATCACCAATCACCATGGTTCGTATAGCGGCCGTCGGAACATCTTCTTCATCTACATCATCAAGATCAACAACTTGCTCTCTTGGAGAGCCATTAGTCTCATCAAATACAATGTCGCTAGAGACTTCAACCAAACCCGATGATTTGTTGAAGACCCTATACGCCTTTGTATTTGAGTCATAACCTAACAAAAACCCCTCTACAGCTTTGGGAGCAAACTTGGAATTTCTACCCTTCTTCACTAGAATGTAGCATTTGCTCCCAAATACACGAAAGTAAGATACATTGGGTTTGTTACCGGTTAGAAGCTCATACGACGTCTTCTTGAGGAGGCGATGTAGGTAGACCCTGTTGATGGCGTGGCAAGCTGTGTTTACGGCTTCCGACCAAAAGCACTCGGGGGTCTTGAACTCTCCAAGCATCGTCCTCGCCATATCGATGAGCGTCCTGTTCTTCCTCTCTACCACACCATTTTGCTGTGGTGTGTAGGGAGCGGAGAACTCATGCTTGATCCCTTCCTCCTCAAGAAACTCCTCCACTTGAAGGTTCTTGAACTCAGATCCATTGTCGCTCCTTATCTTCTTCACCTTGAGCTCAAACTCGTTTTGAGCTCTCCTTAGAAAGCGTTTGAGGGTCCCTTGGGTTTCAGACTTATCCTGCAAAAAAATACCCAAGTGAAGCGAGAAAAGTCATCCACAATAACTAAACCATACTTACTTCCCCCTATGCTTAGATAGGCGACGGGTCCGAAGAGGTCCATATGTAGCAGCTCCAGGGGTCTTGATGTGGTCATCACATTCTTGCTGTGATGTGCTCCTCCCACTTGTTTACCTGCCTGACAAGCTGCACAAGGTCTATCTTTTTCGAATTGCACATTAGTTAATCCTATCACGTGTTCTCCCTTTAGAAGCTTGTGAAGGTTCTTCATCCCTACATGTGCTAAGCGGCGGTGCCACAGCCAGTCCATGCTAGTCTTAGCTATTAAGCATGCATCTAGATCGGCCTCCTTTTTTGCAAAATCAACTAAATAAAGCTTGTCGTCTAATACACCTTTAAAAGCTAATGAACCATCACTTCTTCTAAAGACAGACACATCTATGTTTGTGAATAAACAATTATATCCCATATTACATAATTGACTGACAGATAGTAAATTATATCCAAGAGACTCAACTAAATACACATTAGAGATAGAGTGCTCATTGGATATTGCAATCTTGCCTAAACCTTTCACCTTGCCTTGGTTCCCATCACCGAATATGATTGAATCTTGGGAATTATTATTCTTGACGTAGGAGGTGAACATCTTCTTCTCCCCCGTCATATGCTTTGTGCATCCGCTGTCTATAATCCAGCTTGAGCCCCTGGATGCATAAACCTGCAAGGCAAATTTAGGCTTGGGTCTTAGGTACCCAACTCTTGTTGGGTCCTACAAGGTTAGTCACAATTTCCTTAGGGACCCAAATGCAAGCTTTATCACCCTTGCATTTTGCCCCTAATTTCCTAGCAACTATCTTCCTATCCTTTCTACAAATAGCAAAGGAAGTATTTAAGGCATGATAAATTGTAGAGGGACCATTCATAACTTTTCTAGGAACATGAACAATATTCTTTCTAGGCACATGATGAATATTTTTCCTAGGCATATCTCTACCATGCATATAGGAAGAACTGGAAGCATACATAGCATACGAGTCATAGGCATGTGAATCAAAAGTATTACAACTCCTATGAGACTGTCTTCTATCATTGTACATAAAAGCATGATTCTTTTTAGTACTACTTGCCATAGGGACCTTCCCTTTCTCCTTGGTGGAGATGGGAGCCTTATGGCTTGTTAAGTTCTTGGCTTCCCTCTTGAAGCCAAGCCCATCCTTAATTGAGGGGTGTCTACCAATCGTGTAGGCATCCCTAGCAAATTTTAGTTTATCAAAATCACTTTTGCTAGCCTTAAGTTGGGCATTAAGACTAGCCATTTCATCATTTAACTTTGCAATAGAAGCTATGTGTTCACTACAAGCATCAATATCAAAGTCTTTACATCTATTGCAAATAACAACATTTTCTACACAAGTTGTTGATTTACTAGCTATTTCTATCTTAGCATTCAAATCATCATTAATGCTCCTTAAGCTAGAAATCGTCTCATGGCAAGAAGATAATTCACAAGAAAGCATTTCATTTCTTTTAACTTCTAAAGCATGAGATTTTTGTGCTTCTACAAATTTGTCATGTTCTTCATACAACAAATCTTCTTGTTTTTCTAAAAGCCTATTCTTATCATTCAAGGCATCAATTAATTCATTAATTTTATCTACCTTGGTTCTATCTAGGCCCTTAAATAAACATGAATAATCTATTTCATCCTCATCACTAGATTCGTCCTCACTTGAAGAAGCATAAGTAGAGTTTCGACTACATACCTTCTTCTCCCTTGCCATAAGGCATGTGTGACGCTCGTTGGGGAAGAAGGATGACTTGTTGAAGGCGGTGGCGCCGAGTCCTTCATTGTCGGAGTCGGAGGAGGAGCAATCCGAGTCCCACTCCTTTCCTAGATGTGCCTCGCCCTTGGCCTTCTTGTAATTTTTCTTCTTTTCCCTCTTGCTCCCGTGTTCCTGGTCACTTTCATTATCGGGACAGTTAGCGATAAAATGACCAATCTTACCGCATTTGAAGCATGAGCGCTTCCCCTTGGCTTTGGTCTTGCTTGGCTGTCCCTTGCGACCCTTAAGCGCCGTCTTGAATCTCTTGATGATGAGGGCCATCTCTTCATCATTAAGTCCGGCGGCCTCAATTTGTGCTACCCTGCTGGGTAACGCCTCCTTGCTCCTTGTTGCCTTGAGAGCAACGGGTTGAGGCTCATTGATTGGACCGTTTAGAGCGTCGTCCACGTACCTCGCTTCCTTGATCATCATTCGCCCGCTTACGAATTTTCCAAGGATTTCTTCGGGCGACATTTTGGTGTACCTGGGATTCTCACGAATGTTATTCACCAAATGAGGATCAAGAATGGTAAAGGACCTTAGCATCAATCGAACGACGTCGTGGTCCGTCCATCGTGTGCTTCCGTAGCTCCTTATTTTGTTGATAAGGGTCTTGAGCCGGTTGTATGTTTGTGTCAGCTCCTCGCCCCTTATCATCGCGAATCGTCCAAGCTCTCCCTCCACCAACTCCATCTTGGTGAGCAAGGTGACGTCGTTCCCCTCATGTAAAATCTTGAGGGTGTCCCAGATCTGCTTGGCGTTATCCAAGCCACTCACTTTGTGATATTCATCCCTACACAATGAAGCTAGAAGAACAGTAGTAGCTTGTGCATTCTTATGAATTTGCTCATTAATGAACATGGGACTATCCGAACTATCAAAGTGCATTCCACTCTCTACAATCTCCCATATACTAGGATGGAGAGAGAACAAGTGACTACGCATTTTGTGACTCCAAAATCCGTAGTCCTCTCCATCAAAATGAGGAGGTTTACCAAGTGGAATAGATAATAAATGAGCATTTGCACTTTGAGGAATACGAGAGTAATCAAAAGAAAAGTTCAAATTGACCGTTTTCTTTTTCTCGTAGTCGTCGTCGTCATCCTTTTGAGAAGAAGAAGATTTGTCGTTGTCGTAGTAGACGATCTCCTTGATGCGCCTTGTCTTCTTCTTCTTCCCGTCTTTGCGCTTGTGGCTTGAGCCCAAGTTGGTAGACTTGTCATTCTTCGGCTCGTTGAAGATAGACTCCTTCTCGTTGTTGTCGACCACCATCCCCTTTCCCTTAGGATCCATCTCTTCGGGCGATTAGTCCCTTCTTGAAGAGACCAGCTTTGATACCAATTGAGAGCACCTAGAGGGGGGGTGAATAGGTGATCCTGTAAAACTTGAAAACTTAAGCCACAAAACTTGGTTAAGTGTTAGCACAATAATCACCAAGTGGCTAGAGAGAAGAACTTGCACAATATGATAACCACAAGGAGATCAACACAGAGATGACACAGTGGTTTATCCCGTGGTTCGGCCAAGTACAAAACTTGCCTACTCCACGTTGTGGCGTCCCAACGAACGAGAGTTGCACTCAACTCCTCTCAAGCGATCCAATGATCAACTTGAATACCACGGTGTTTTGCTTTTCTTTTCTTATCCCGTTTGCGAGGAATCTCCACAACTTGGAGCCTCTCGCCCTTACACTTTTGATGTTCACAAGAATCACGGAGTAAGGGAGGGATGAGCAACTCACACAAGACACAAAGATCACAGCAAATACGCACACACAAAACCCAGACTTGAGCTCAAAAGACTAGCACACTAGAACAGGGCTCAAATCACTAGAATGACGAACAAGTGCGCAAGAATGATGTGTGAGTGATCAATAGTGCTCAAAGGATGCTTGGTATTCTCCTCTATGCGCCTAGGGGTCCCTTTTATAGCCCCAAGGCAGCTAGGAGCCGTTGAGAGCAATCTGAGAAGGCAATCCTTGCCTTCTGTCGCGTGGCGCACCGGACAGTCCGGTGCACACCGGACACTGTCCGGTGCCCGATTTCTTTCCTTAACTGTCGCAGCCGACCGTTGGCAGCCAGAGAGCCGTTGGCGCACCGGACATGTCTGGTGCACACCGGACAGTCCGGTGCCCCCTTCTAGCCGTTGGCTCGGCCACGTGTCCCGCGCAGATCGCGCGGCCGACCGTTGGCCCGGCCGACCTTGGCTCACCGGACAGTCCGGTGCACACCGGACAGTCCGGTGAATTATAGCCGTACGTCGCCGGTGAATTCCCGAGAGCGGCCAGTTCGCCCGAGCCAGCCTGGCGCACTGGACACTGTCCGGTGCACCACCGGACAGTCCGGTGCTCCCAGACTGAGCAGACTTGGCTGAACAAAGCCATCTCATTTTCAATTCGATTTTTCCTGTTTCCAGCACTTAGACACAACACATTAGTCCATAAAATAATGTACTAAGTCTAGAAACATACCTTTTGACATGATTTGCACTTTGTCCACCATATTGCATAGATCAACACAAAAACACTTGTGTTGGCACTCAATCACCAAAATACTTAGAAATGGCCCAAAGGCACATTTCCCTTTCAGAAGGAGGACCTCCATGATGTTGAGAGGTCCAACAAGGACAATAGCGCTAAGTCCATGCATCATTGCACTCGCTGCAATGCCCCACCGTTGAGATGAGTTCCTGAGTTTGTAGCATGCCCTAGCGTGAGGCTAGAGAAGTAGCATGTGCTGAAAAACGATAGTCTTGTAGCACACACAAAAGTGTCTATTGTGAGGCTTTTGGGGTTTCATGCTCATCACAAGGCTCATGGGGATAGCGAGGCAACGACAAAAATGCTACATGGCCCCATAAAGGGGTTGTCAAACTAGACTAGCCACTAGAGTTATCTAACTAACTATAGAAGAAGAAAATTGACCCGGTTTGGTCCTATACCACCTGAGGTGGTGGCAGGCTATACCGAGCATGGTTGTTGCACATTTGTGACATAGTGCATGGTCAGAGTTGGTAGAGCTAGTGTTGGATGTCATCGCTCCATCAACAAGGTGTGTTGGTGAAGCCATAACAATGTAGTACAATGAAACATGCTCTAACCCCTGCTTGGCGTGTCAAATGTTGTCGGTTCATGACACCAGGGTATGTGGTGTACTAGTGAAGAGTAGATAGAGAACTGAAGGGACTAGGGTTTTGCTAGATTTTACGCCAATAGGATGGATAACACTCATATGATTTAGAAAGGTTCAAGCCGCCTGTAACGCCCCGAATTTCGAGTTGAATTTTTTCTTTTCTCTATCGCTCGCAAAATTCGGGCGTTACCCCTCTTTCCCATTTCTTTTCGCTAAAACCTCACCCGTCTTCAAAACTTTAAGTCATGTGATAATGGTAAACCCTAGAGTTAATTTCTTTGATTTGCTGCACCATGCTGAACCATGCATTTTTGATTGTTGAAAATGTGAAAGCATTCATATAGAAAATAGATATCAAAAAAAGGGAAAATCTTTTCTTTTCTCTCCCCTCCCTTTCCTCCCCTTTTTGGCCCAGCCGCCCCCCTGGGCGCGCGGCCCAGCTGGCCGGCCGGCCCAACCGGCCACGCCCCCTCTCCCCTTTCCCCGCCCCCCCCGCTTTGGGCCCAGGAGCGGCCCAGCCGCGCCCCCTCCCCTCCCCCCAAATCTCTCTCCCCTCCCCTGTGGGCCCCGCCTGTCATCCCCCTCCCCCCAAATCTCTATCCCCTCCCCTGCCCAGCCGCCCCGATCCCCTGCTCGCCCGAAACCGCCGCCGCCGCCGATCCCCGCTCGTGGTGAGCCCCTCCCTCCCCCTCTCCTCTTCTCCCTCCCCTCCCTCCTCCTTCCCCACGCCCGTCGGCGCTCTCCCTGCGGCGTGGCCGCGCCCGCCCAGCCCCGGCCGACCCAGCCGCGCTCGCCCTTGGCTCGCCCCGCCCCGGCCGCGCCCGGCGCCGCCCGTCCCAAGCTCGCCCGCCCTGAGCTCGCCCCGCCCCGGCCGCGTCCGCCTTGGCTGCGCCCTGTCCCGAGCTCGCCCCGCCCTCGGTTCACCGTCCCCGGCCGCGCCCCGCCCTCGGCTCGCCGTCCCCTGCCGCGCCCCGCCCGCCCCGAGCTCGCCGGCAATGGCGGCCCGGCGTCCTGCCCCGGCGCGAGCGTCCCCGCCCCTCCCCTCGGCGTGGTCGGCCGCGGCGCTGCCCATCCCGGCCCCCCCGGCGCCCCTCGGCGCGTGCGCCCGCCCGGCGTTCCGTCCTGCCACGGCGTGCCCCGCCCTGCCCGCGCGCGCTCCCTTGCCCGTGGCGTGCCCCGTCCCGCCCCGGCGTGTCCTGCTCGCGTCGTGATGGCCCCGGCGCGGCCTCGAGCTTGGCCCAGTGTGCCTTTGGCGCGCGGCCTCGAGCTCGGCCAGCGCGCGGCCCCGACGTGTGTACGGCTAGTTCGTGGCGCGTGTGTGCGGCCTTGCGCGCGCGCTGCTCGCGTGGTGCGCGCGGTGCCTTGGCATGGCTCGCCGTGCCCTCGTCTACCCCTAGACGTGCCCGTCTACCCCCCCCCCCCCCCCCCCCCCCCCGTATATTTTATGCGCGCTAATCACGTTGTTCATGTTAATGAAATAGGAAATTTAATTTGGAAATTGGTTACGTTAGTTAATTCATATAGCTAATCGTCTAGCTCATTTAATGTTGATCAATTGAAAGTGGTCATGTTTCTATTAGTGCATGTAGCTAATCCTTATTTTTGGAGCTAAGTAGAACTAGAGCACGTAACGTCTAGTTATTCGTCTACCCGTAATGCGCCTCGAGCATAAGCTTTAACCCCTGCGAGACCTTCCCCTGTTTCTTTCTAACCATGGTAAATGTAATATCGTATGTCATATTCTATGCATGTTTAATCTACTTGTTCTCTTGTATGGTGTACTGTTTGTTTTCTAATTTGAATGGATGGATGTATGTATGTCTGCACTCGCATAGAGAACGATCCGGTTGAAGAGCCCAAAGAACTCGCAGGAGAAGCCCCTAAGCAGCAGTCGGTTGGTGGAGGCAAGTGTCCCTTGACCTATCTCTGTCCTATTCATTCTTTAATTCACCTCCCGCATTACACATTTATGCCTAAGGATTGACTAGCTTTGTTATCCATGTCCTTGTTTACCTATTTGGGTTAGATTATTATTGCTTAGTCTTATGCTATTGCTCCACTCTAATCAATGAACATGATGAGAATGCTCAATAATACGTTGTTTTCCCTCTTCTTATTATGATGTTATACTTGTGGCCTTTAAGGGGCTCGAGCGGTTTCTCGAGTGCCTCTCCGTAAGGACTTGTTCGTTGGATGACCGCCCGGGAAAACAGTGCAACCATGAGGGTGGAATGGGGTGCCCTTAGCTGAATAATTAGAGGATCCGGGGTGTAGTTCGCTTCGCCGTCGTGCCGTCAATGGGGCTCGGTGTATGCGGCTCGCTCTGCCAAGGTTGATTTGTCCCTTGGGGAGGAGTGCGGTACATTTAGGAAACCTAACGGGCGACTACAGCCCCGGGGAATCTTTGTAAAGGCTACGTAGTGAAACCCCGCTGGGTCACCTTGGTAGTGATCAATGGAGAGTCATGATCTCCGGGCAGAAAGGGAATCACGACTTGTGGGTAAAGTGCACAACCTCTGCAGAGTGTTATGAAACTGATATATCAGCCGTGCTCGCGGTTATGAGCGGCCAAGGGAGCTCCAGTGATTAGTGATATTTGATCAGGGATGTTCGGATTGCAGGTGACAATGAGACTGATGGTTCTTGGTTTTTGGCTCTGGTAATGGTAAGTGGTACTCTTTCCGTTTGGAAAGGAGTACATTTGGGTTAATAACGTGGGTTAACCCTAAAACTTGGCCTTCTCTACTAGTAATAATAATCTGACCAACTAAAAACAACTGCTTGACTTATCCCCACATAAAGCTAGTCCACTACAGCCAAACAGGATACTTGCTGAGTATGTTGATGTGTACTCACCCTTGCTCTACACACCAAACCCCCCCAGGTTGTCCGCATTGCAACCACTGCTCAGGAGAAGATGAAGCCGTGGAAGGAGACTTCTAGGAGTTCCAAGACTACAACGAGTTCTAGGTGTGGGTTAGCAGCAACCCCCAGTCGGCTGCCTGTGAAGGCCACGTTTATCTATGTTTCGTTTTCGCACTTTGATTATTTGTAAAGACTATGTGGATGTCTCAGACATATGATGTAATCGACTACTATTTCCCTTTTTGATACTATTTGAGCACTGTGTGATGATGTCCATGTTATGTAACTACTGTGTACGTGAATTGCTGATCCTGGCACGTACATGGTTCGCATTCGGTTTGCCTTCTAAAACCAGGTGTGACATAGGTGGTATCAAAGCCGTGCTGACTGTTGGACCGCTAACCTAGAGTAGAATGATCGTTCTAAGGATTATAGACCTCTGTCCCTGCCTTGACTTTGGTATCCCTTCAAAAGTTGGTCATATCGACCAAAACCTATGTTCTACTGTATATTATACCTTGCTGAAAATTGTGTTTTATTCTAATCCTTCATTTATTTATGGTTCATTACTTGCTGGTCATACTAGTTCTGTTCTCACTCTTTTGCTTGCGGTGTCTTTTGTAGATGGGTCGTCTTAGACACACCGCACGGAAGTCTGTCATCCCCTTCTTACCCTCTCGTCTCGCGGAGCGTCCGCTTCGCCGTCCCGTGGCCGGTCAGTCCAGTCACGTGGAGAGGCTGCACCACCGCCTGCATCAAGAGCAAGAGCGTCGACGACAGGAGCAGGGGCAGCAGGGCTCTTCTTTCTCGCTCCAGCAGGAGATAGAGTCTGTGAGGAGTTGCTCCCCCGTGCTTCCTTTGGAGGTGCCCCCTGCACCACCACTGGGCGCCCCAGCCTCTGGAGTAGCTGCTGGAGGAGGCCCAGACGACGGAGGTGGCGACGACAGCTTGAGCCACGACACCGATTTTTCTACTGACCAGGAGCCGGAAGGATGGGTTGCCCGACCCATCACTCGCGACGCTGCTCGCGGGTGTCACTTCCACGATGCGCTCGACACCCTGCTACGTCGGGCACTTGACCGACGTACTTGGTCCATCGAGTATCGTTGTGTGGTCTACCAGCATAGTCGCGGGGTCCACCCGGACCGCTGGGAGGCGACCTGCTTGGTGCGCCATCCGGAGAACAGTCTCCAGGGTGCGGAGGCCTGCTCAGAGCACTATTCTATCTCTGAGCGGGACTCAGCTGAGGCGGCCATGCAAGATGCTGCACGGCGTGCGCTTTCGCACTACTGCTCGGTTCTCGGTGGGGTAGCTGACGGTCTCAACCTGAAGTATTACCCCCGCCGTCCATCTGGCAGCACAGGAGGCGTGATTGTTTCACCTGTCGGTGAGGACAATCCTAGGTTGAGCAGCACAGTCAACCTAGCCGCCATGCTAAACACGAAGCTGGACCATGTGCTAGACGAGCTGAGTAGGGCTCGTGCTGAGATCACCCAGCTGCGAGTTGAGCGCGTGGAGCGTCGTCACCTGGACGGTGGTTCCCCCGCTCCCGTCGGGACTCAGCGCCCGTACCGCTCACCTCGGCGTGGACACCAGCCTTATGGCAATCCCGACTGCAAGACCAAGATAGACTTGGAACCATAGATCGTCAGTGTGGAGTCTTGTAATAAATGCTTAATATAGAAGTTTTAGTCTTAGTCTTAGTCTCAGTCTTAGCGTTAGTCTCGCTCTTAGTTAGTCTTAGTTAGACAGGGTAGTTTTCTATATCCTGTGCATTTATGGTTGTCATGATGAACTATGTTTGGTTTGTATCTTTGTAATGACTGTCACCAGAGTGTGGGTATCCCCTGCATTTTGGTTTACCTGTTATGTTAATGGGGTTAGTCATTTAGTTGGGAAGCCTTTTACTCCACTTTCCTCTTTGTCTGAGAAGTTGTGCTGGTCTGTGTTGGAGATCAGTGAAGACGCTCATCTATTCAGTGTTATGGAGAATTCTATACTCTTTTCTTATGCTGCAAGATTTGCAAGATCAGTTATGATGTGTGATTGCATTCTGCAGATGTCAGAGAACAGGCGCAGAGGAGGAAGGCGTGCTCAGCAGGAGCAAGCCGCTCAGCAGGATGAGGTGCCTCAGCAACAGCATCTGCCACCCCCGCGCCCGATGTCCATCGAGCAGATGTTCCTGATGCAGACTCAGGCAGTTCAAGACATCGGTCAGACTCTGGCCGCCATTTAGCAGCAGCAACAGCAGCAGGCCCCACCTCAGCCTCAGATGCCTCAGATGCCCAGGGACAAGCGTGCTGAATTCATTAGAGGTCATCCACCAATGTTTGCTCATTCTTCTGACCCCATGGATGCTGAAGACTGGCTGCGCACTGTGGAGCGGGAGTTCCATACCGCTCAGTGTGACGACAGGGAGAAAGTCATGTATGGTCCCCGTCTGTTGAGAGGAGCAGCTTAGTCATGGTGGGAGTCTTATCTCGCCACCCAAGCCAACCCCGACACCATCACCTGGGAAGAGTTCAGAGGTAGCTTTCGTCAGTACCATGTTCCTGCAGGTCTGATGACAGTGAAGAAGAAGGAGTTCCTGGCCCTCAAGCAAGGGTCATCGTCTGTCAGTGAGTATCGGGACAGGTTTCTGCAGTTGTCTCGCTATGCTCCTGAAGATGTCAACACTGACGCCAAGAGATAGTATCGTTTCCTGAGAGGCTTGGTTAACCCTCTTCAGTACCAACTGATGAATCACACCTTCCCGACATTCCAGCACTTGATTGACAGGGCAATCATGACAGATAGGAAGCGTAAGGAGATGGAGGATCGCAAGCGCAAGATCAGTGGACCCCAGTCTGGAACCAGCAATCGTCCTCGTTTCTCAGGCAATCAACCTCAGCAGTTCAGGCAGAACCAGCGTCCACCTCAGCAGCAGCAGTTTCAAAGGCAGTTTCCTCAGCACCAGTATCAGAATCGTCAGAACAATCAGTCAGGAGGAGGTCAGTTCCAGAGGCAGAATCAGCAGGCACCTCGTCTTCCTGCCCCAGCAACCCAGCAGAACAGTCAGGCAGCACCAGCTCAGGTTGGAAACAGAGCATGTTTCCACTGTGGAGAGCAAGGCCACTGGGTGATGCAATGTCTGAAGAAGGCAGCCCAGCAGCAGTCAGGTCCTAATGCCCCAGCAAAGCAGAATGTGTCTCAGCCTGGAGCAGGCAACCGCTCTAAGCCGCGCTATAATCATGGGAGACTGAATCACTTGGAGGCTGAAGCAGCTCAGGAGACCCCAGGTATGATAGTAGGTATGTTCCCAGTCGACTCTCATATTGCAGAAGTGTTATTTGATACTGGAGCAACACATTCTTTCATTACTGCATCATGGGTAGAAGCACATAATCTTCCAATAACTACAATGCCAACCCCCACTCAAATTGACTCAGCCGGTGGTAGAATTCGAGCCGATAGCATTTGTTTGAATGTAAGTGTGGAAATAAGGGGGATAGCATTTCCCGCTAACCTCATAGTAATGGGTACTCAGGGAATAGATGTCATCCTAGGGATGAATTGGCTAGATAAGTATCAGGCAGTTATCAGTTGTAATAAGAGGACAATCAAGTTGGTGCCCCCACTAGGAGAGGAAGTGGTGACCGAGTTAGTCCCGCCTGAGCCGAAGAAAGGAAGTTGTTATCAGATGGCTGTCGTTAGCAGTGAAGCAGACCCAATTGAGAGTATCAAGGTTGTGTCCGAGTTCCCGGATGTGTTTCCAAAGGACTTACCGGGTATGCCACCAGAGCGGAAAGTTGAGTTTGCCATAGAGCTTCTTCCTGGAACCGCCCCCATCTTTAAGAGAGCTTACAGAATATCTGGACCAGAGTTGGTTGAACTTAAGAAGCAGATTGATGAGCTGTCAGAGAAAGGTTACATTCGGCCAAGCACCTCGCCTTGGGCCGCCCCTGTCCTATTTGTGGAGAAGAAAGATGGCACCAAAAGGATGTGTATCGATTATCGAGCTCTGAATGAGGTCACCATCAAGAACAAGTACCCCTTGCGCAGAATAGAAGATCTGTTCGACCAGTTGAGAGGAGCCAGTGTGTTCTCCAAGATAGATCTAAGGTCAGGTTATCATCAGCTCAGGATCCGACCTTCAGACATTCCGAAGACGGCATTCATTACCAAGTATGGGTTGTATGAGTTCACAGTGATGTCTTTCGGTCTAACCAATGCACCGGCCTTCTTCATGAACCTGATGAACAGTGTATTCATGGACTATCTCGATAAGTTTGTGGTGGTATTCATCTATGACATTCTGATTTATTCTCAAAGCGAAGAAGAGCATGCAAGTCATTTGAGGATGGTATTGCAGAGATTGCGAGAGCACCAGTTGTATGCAAAGTTGAGCAAGTGCGAGTTCTGGATCAGTGAAGTCATGTTCTTGGGTCACATAATCAACAAAGAAGGATTGGTTGTGGATCCGAAGAAAGTGGCAGACATTCTGAACTGGAAGGCGCCAACAGATGCTCGAGGAATCAAAAGTTTCATTGGAATGGCCGCATATTATCGGCGATTCATTAAAGGGTTTTCGAAGATTGCGAAACCAATGACAACGTTGCTAGGCAACAAGGTCGAGTTCAAGTGGACCCAGAAATGTCAAGAGGCCTTTGAAGCGCTGAAAGAGAAGTTGACTACAGCGTCTGTCTTAGTCTTGCCTGATGTGCACAAGCCCTTCTCGGTGTTTTGTGATGCTTGTTACACTGGTTTGGGATGCGTGTTGATGCAAGAGGGAAGAGTTGTGGCTTACTCATCCCGACAGCTGAAAGTTCATGAGAAGATTTACCCAATCCATGACCTAGAGTTGGCAGCAGTGGTTCACGCATTGAAGACATGGAGGCACTACCTGTATGGACAGAAATGCGATGTTTACACAGACCACAAGAGTCTGAAGTACATATTCACTCAGTCAGAGCTGAATATGAGGCAACGAAGATGGTTAGAGCTGATCAAAGACTACGAATTGGAGATTCATTACCATCCAGGCAAAGCGAACGTAGTGGCAGATGCTTTGAGCAGGAAGAGTCAAGTCAATCTGATGGTCGCTCGTCCGATGCCTTATGAGTTGGCCAAAGAGTTTGACAGGTTGAGTCTTGGGTTTCTGAACAACACGCGAGGAGTCACAATTGAGTTGGAACCTACCCTGGAGCGGGAAATCAAAGAAGCGCAGAAGAACGATGAGAAGATCAGTGAGATCCGGCGACTGATTCTAGATGGCAGAGGCAAAGATTTTCGGGAAGACGCATGAGGTGTGATATGGTTCAAAGACCGCTTGTGTGTTCCCAATGTCCAGTCTATTCGGGAGTTGATCCTCAAGGAAGCTCATGAGACAGCCTATTCGATTCACCCTGGTAGTGAGAAGATGTATCAGGATCTGAAGAAGAAATTCTGGTGGTATGGAATGAAGAGGGAAATCGCAGAGCATGTGGCTATGTGTGATAGTTGTCGGCGGATCAAGGCAGAGCACCAGAGACCAGCTGGATTGTTGCAACCGTTGCAAATTCCCCAGTGGAAATGGGATGAAATCGGCATGGATTTCATAGTCGGATTGCCTCGTACTCGAGCCGGCTACGATTCCATTTGGGTAGTGGTGGATCGCTTAACCAAGTCAGCCCACTTCATACCTGTCAAGACCAACTACAGCAGTGCAGTATTGGCAGAGTTGTACATGTCTCGGATCGTCTGTCTTCATGGTGTGCCAAAGAAGATAGTGTCAGACCGAGGAACGCAGTTCACCTCTCATTTCTGGCAGCAGTTGCATGAAGCCTTGGGCACACATCTGAATTTCAGTTCAGCTTATCATCCGCAGACAGATGGTCAGACCGAAAGGACCAATCAAATTCTTGAAGACATGTTAAGAGCCTGTGCGTTGCAAGATCAGTCCGGATGGGACAAGCGATTGCCTTATGCAGAGTTCTCCTATAACAACAGTTACCAGGCCAGTTTGAAGATGTCACCTTTTCAAGCGCTTTATGGAAGGAGTTGTAGAACTCCGTTGCAATGGGATCAGCCTGGGGAAAAGCAAGTGTTTGGGTCAGACATTCTGCTTGAAGCCGAAGAGAACATCAAGATGGTTCGAGAGAATCTGAAGATAGCGCAATCAAGGCAACGAAGCTATGTAGACACCAGAAGAAGAGATCTGAGTTTTGAGGTTGGAGACTTTGTCTATCTGAAAGTGTCACCGATCAGAGGAGTCAGAAGATTCGGAGTCAAAGGCAAGCTAGCACCCTGCTACATTGGTCCGTATCAGATTCTCGCAAGGCATGGAGAAGTGGCCTATCAGCTCAGCCTACCAGAAAATTTGTCTCTTGTGCATGATGTCTTTCATGTGTCTCAATTGAAGAAGTGCTTGCGTGTGCCAGAAGAGCAATTGCCAGTTGAAGGTCTTGAAGTCCAGGAGGACTTGACCTACGTTGAGAAGCCAACGCAAATCCTTGAGACCGCAGACAGAGTCACCCAAAGGAAGACCATCAGAATGTGCAAGGTCAGATGGAATCATCACTCTGAGGAAGAGGCAACCTAGGAGCGTGAAGATGATCTGATAGCCAAACACCCTGAGCTCTTTGCTAGCCAACCCTGAATCTCGAGGGCGAGATTCTTTTAAGGGGGATAGGTTTGTAACGCCCCAAATTTCGAGTTGAATTTTTTCTTTTCTCTATCGCTCGCTAAATTCGGGCGTTACCCCTCTTTCCCATTTCTTTTCGCTAAAACCTCACCCGTCTTCAAAACTTTAAGTCATGTGATAATGGTAAACCCTAGAGTTAATTTCTTTGATTTGCTGCACCATGCCGAACCATGCATTTTTTGATTGTTGAAAATGTGAAAGCATTCATATAGAAAATAGATATAAAAAAAGGGAAAATCTTTTCTTTTCTCTCCCCTCCCTTTCCTCCCCTTTTTGGCCCAGCCGCCCCCCACCCTGGGCGCGCGGCCCAGCTGGCCGGCCGGCCCAACCGGCCACGCCCCCTCTCCCATTTCCTCGCCCCCCCCGCTTTGGGCCCAGAAGCGGCCCAGCCGCGCCCCCTCCCCTCCCCTGCGGGCCCCGCCTGTCATCCCCTCCCCCCCAAATCTCTCTCCCCTCCCCTACCCAGCCGCCTCGATCCCCTGCTCGCCCGAAGCCGCCGCCGCCGATCCCCGCCCGCGGTGAGCCCCTCCCTCCCCCTCTTCTCTTCTCCCTCCCCTCCCTCCTCCTTCCCCACGCCTGTCGGCGCTCTCCCCGCGGCGTGGCCGCGCCCGCCCGGCCCCAGCCGCCCCGGCCGTGTCCGCTCCGGCTGCGCCCCGTCCCGAGCTCGCCCCGCCCTCGGCTCGCCGTCCCCGGCCGCGCCCCGCCCTCGGCTCGCCGGCCCCCGGCCGCGCCCGGCCTCGCCCGCCCCGAGCTCGCCGGCCATGGCGGCCCGGCGGCCCGCCCTGGCGCGAGCGTCCCCGGCGCGAGCGTCCCCGCCCCTCCCCTCGGCGTGGTCAACCGCGACGCCGCCCGTCCTGCCCCCCCCCCCCCCCCGGCGCCCCTTGGTGCGTGCGCCCGTCCGGCGTTCCGTCCCGCCACGGCGTGCCCCGCCCCGCCCGCGCGCGCTCCCCTGCTCGCGGCGTGCCCCATCCCGCCTCGGCGTGCTCGCCCGCCCGCTCGCCCCGGCGAGTCCTGCTCGCGTCGTGATGGCCCCGGCGCGGCCTCGAGCTCGGCCCAGCGTGCCTTTGGCGCGCGGCCTTGAGCTCGGCCAGCGCGCGGCCCCGACGTGTGCACGGCTAGTTCGCGGCGCGTGTGTGCGGCCTTGCGCGCGCGCTGCTCGCGTGGTGCGCGCGGTGCCTTGGCACGGCTCGCCGTGCCCTCGTCTACCCCTAAACGTGCCCGTCTACCCGCCCCCGTATATTTTATGCGCGCTAATCACGTTGTTCATGTTAATGAAATAGGAAACTCAATTTGGAAATTGGTTACGTTAGTTAATTCATATAGCTAATCGTCTAGCTCATTTAATGTTGATCAACTGAAAGTGGTCATGTTTCTATTAGTGCATTTAGCTAATCCTTATTTTTGGAGCTAAGTAGAACTAGAGCACGTAACGTGTAGTTATTCGTCTACCCGTAATGCGCCTCGAGCATAAGCTTTAACCCCTGCGAGACCTTCCCCCGTTTCTTTCTAACCATGGTAAATGTAATATCATATGTCATATTCTATACATGTTTAATCTACTTGTTCTCTTGTATGGTGTACTGTTTGTTTCCTAATTTGAATGGATGGATGTATGTATGTCTGCACTCGCATAGAGAACGATCCGGTTGAAGAGCCCGAAGAACTCGCAGGAGAAGCCCCTGAGCAACAGTCGGTTGGTGGAGGCAAGTGTCCCTTGACCTATCTCTGTCCTATTCATTCTTTAATTCACCTCCCGCATTACACATTTATGCCTAAGGATTGACTAGCTTTGTTATCCATGTCCTTGTTTACCTATCTGGGTTGGGTTATTATTGCTTAGTCTTATGCTGTTGCTCCACTCTAATCAATGAACATGATGAGAATGCTCAATGATACGCTGTTTTCCCTCTTCTTATTATGATGTTATACTTGTGGCCTTTAAGGGGGCTCGAGCGGTTTCTCGAGTGCCTCTCCGTAAGGACTTGTTCGTTGGATGACCGTCCGGGAAAACAGTGCAACCATGAGGGTGGAATGGGGTGCCCTTAGCTGAATAATTAGAGGATCCGGGGTGTAGTTCACTTCGCCGTCGTGTCGTCAATGGGGCTCGGTGTATGCGGCTCTCTCTGCCAAGGTTGATTTGTCCCTTGGGGAGGAGTGTGGTACATTTAGGAAACCTAACGGGCGACTACAGCCCCGGGGAATCTTTGTAAAGGCTACGTAGTGAAACCCCGCTGGGTCACCTTGGTAGTGATCAATGGAGAGTCATGATCTCCGGGCAGAAAAGGAATCACGGCTTGTGGGTAAAGTGCACAACCTCTGCAGAGTGTTATGAAACTGATATATTAGTCGTGCTCGCGGTTATGAGCGGCCAAGGGAGCTCCAGTGATTAGTGATATTTGATCATGGATGTTTGGATTGCAGGTGACAATGAGACTGATGGTTCTTGGTTTTGGCTCTGGTAATGGTAAGTGGTACTCTTTCCGTTTGGAAAGGAGTACGTTTGGGTTAATAACGTGGGTTAACCCTAAAACTTGGCCTTCTCTACTAGTAATAATAATCTGACCAACTAAAAGCAACTGCTTGACTTATCCCCACATAAAGCTAGTCCACTACAGCCAAACATGATACTTGCTGAGTATGTTGATGTGTACTCACCCTTGCTCTACACACCAAACCCCCCCCCCCCAGGTTGTCCGCATTGCAACCACTGCTCAGGAGAAGATGAAGCCGTGGAAGGAGACTTCCAGGAGTTCCAAGACTACGACGAGTTCTAGGCGTGGGTTAGCGGCAACCCCCAGTCGGCTGCCTGTGATGGCCGCGTTTATCTACGTTTCGTTTTCGCACTTTGATTATTTGTAAAGACTATGTGGATGTCTCAGACATATGATGTAATCGACTACTATTTCCCTTTTTAATACTATTTGAGCACTGTGTGATGATGTCCATGTTATGTAACTGCTGTGTACGTGAATTGCTGATCCTGGCACATACATGGTTCGCATTCGGTTTGCCTTCTAAAACCGGGTCTGACACCACCTAAGCATAATACCATATGCCCTTTGTATAGTGGATCAATATATGTGTGAATAGGTAGAGCTTACATGATGAGAGAGAGTCTAAGATAATGTACCCTAGTTGCTCTCTTAGAGCTACTACCCATTCTACATGACTACTACCTTGTTGAATGTAGTAAGTCCTTGTGTTCTTTGATGAAATTTTACCTATTGTTGGAGTCCCCTTGGCTAAGTTTCTCTACTCTTCCCTTTTATATCATGAGCTAGGGAGGAGAGTTGCATTCATGTATGGATGGTGTCTCACCATCAAAGGTCCAACTACTCATGTCTTGACATAGTCGTTGAGTCATACACAAGGCTTGCATTCGATCATGCCACAGTGGCAAGTATGTCCATCCATGGAACATATGAGTGCCCACACCATTAGGTATAGTGCAACATGTAATGGCAGTAGCTGCACGCATTACATAGTGCCTTTGGGTATACCTATTGCTTCGTTGCGTGGCTATGGTGTTGTTTTTACTATAACATTGTCTTTCATATTAAATGTGGCAGATAGATGTCTTATCCAATTTTCTCGGTGTTATGTGTGGCTTTCCCTATTGGGTGCACACATAAACACAGTCTCCATACTGTTAGGGCCATGCTACCGAGGCTTTGCTGTCTGGAACCGTCCTGCTCTATGGTCATCCTAGGGAAGCAATGACTTTGACTTAAGGTCCTCGACATGTGAGGGACCTAAGAGCACCACACTTACGTCATGCTGACCCTCACGTGGATCCATCTTCTACTGAAGGGATCCTCGGAGGGCATTTTATCTTATCTAGGATTATGCCTTCTTCTGAACACGGGCACACGTAATACTCATGAGATTTTCTATGAAGTGTTTTAGGTTGTTCAAGTAGTAGTCATGTGATGCTCTTTTTTGTCTATTACATTTTTTCTTATGGTTATTTTTGTTTCTACTTATAGCTTGTTGTGATGTTCACATTGTATATATGTGATGTTCTATGATTTATTTTATGATGTTCACGTAGTACAAATTAGATGTTCCATGATTAGTATCTACATAGTAATCGTGAGTTATATGATATATTTAATGTTGTTCTAATAATATACATGTGATGTTCTATATGTTTTGCCATATTTGTATTTTTTTCTTTCATCTATTTACATTTAATAATTATTTTTATTTCATGGATTCCTTTTTATTTCCCATGTTATAGTTTTTCCTTTTATCTTTTTCTTGTTTATTTTCCTAACTATATAGGTTTTTTACTATTTCATGTATGTCATCTGGCACATTTGGTCTAAAATTTAATTCTTGTGAGGCGATTTTTTTTCTTGAACTTAATTTGTTTGATACTGTGTAAAATACACATATTTCATTCCTTACTCAAAATTTTTATATGTTGTAGCCATAGCAGAACAATAAGTTTAGCCTATCTCCAACAACTTACTCATCCATATTTCTAATTTCAAACTTTAATCTAGTGTAATGTATATTGCAAAACAATATTTCGCACAGCCATGTACACGATCCGCTGACCATAACCTTACATCTCGGGTTCAAACTCTTACCATTTTTACTCATGTATTTTCTATTTCTTTTTTAGAAAATAGTGCAGTACTTTACGCTACGGATGTGGAAAAGCGTGACAGTTCACGCACAGGCTGGGGCCACCCTCCCGCTACCCCTATTCTCTGCGGAGTGTACGGAGGGGACACACCTACGTCCAACGGCGCCTCCGTTGTCGCCCCCTCGAGAGGGTGTGTCAATCATTTTCCCATATCGAGAGGGGAGCTCTAATCTCCCCCTCTCTACTAAATCATTGTATTTAGTGTAAAATTGATCTGTTTTGAGATTTTTTTTACAATATAACAATGTGTATTACGGTATTATAAGTATGATATTATTTTTTAAAACTCTAAAAACTAATATATAAAATTCAAATAGTTTAGCTAAATGGTAAAGGGGAGATGAATAAGAAGAATGATTGGAAAAGATAAGAAATAATGAAAGAATAGTTAAATAAAAGATATTTAAATATGAATAGAAAGTAAGAATGGAGAGATTTGGGAGGAGGAACGGTGCGAGATAGCCTCAGCAGAAGCGTGCCCTCGATCGGCGCTGTGCTGGATGCCAACCTGGTCGCTGTATGGCAGCACCCCCTACTCTGGCGTATTTTTTTAGATAATGGAAAAATCATCCGACCTTGGCCTCAAATGAGGTTACGGCCATTTATTACAAGGGACGCAGGCATATTGCCAAAACTCCTCCTATGACCACATCAGAGAACCCCAACTAGCCAAATTGAAGAACTTCAGCTACCGAACCACAGCTACTACATAGTTAAACGCAACGCATATCCCCATCCAAAATTGCTAAAGAACTGTAGTAGCACCCTCTCCACATTACGACATGAAGACTTTATTAACTCTTGGTCCTCCCTTCTAGGCTGAAGCTGAGACCAGAAGCGGCACCAATATGCTGCCCTGAAGGCTACCTGCACACATGATTTAGGAGATGAATTATTGAACACCACATCATTTCTACTTAACCAAATAGCCCAACAAATTGTCGATGCAACGGTTAATAGTAAGTTTCGCACTCTGGGAAGCCTCCCGCTCGCCCAAACCCCAAACAAATCATTAACATCCCGAGGAGGTCTCAACCCCGTGCTTATCTGAATCAACCGCCAAATGAATGACGCATACAAACAACTGAAAAACAGGTGCTTTATTGTCTCCGGTCTACTACAAAAGCAACATATCTTATTACCATTCCAATGCCTCCTAGCCAAGTTATCCTTTGTTAATGTTACCCCTCTTTTGAGGTACCACATAAAAATCTTAATTTTCAGAGGAAGCCTAAGTTTCCAAAGGTCCTTATTATCCACCCCCATCCCATTGTTAAGAGATGCCAGATACAGAGACTTAACCGTAAACATCCCGTTGGCGGTCAAGTTCCATCTGAACAAGTCCCTGTTTGAATTCAATTCGGTATGCGCAACAAGTGAGACCAATTGAAACCATTGGACCCTCAACTGTTGAGCCAAACCCCTCCGAAAGGAAATATTTAAGGGCACCGTGGAGAACACACAGGCAACTGTTGAGTTCTTCCTCCTCGCCAGGTTATAAAGAGACGGAAAACAGAGTTTTAACGTTCCCGACCCGAGCCAATCATCCTCCCAGAAACGCACCTGGGACCCATCATGAATCACAAAGGTTCCTTTACTAATGAATGTGTCCTTAACTTTCATAAGACCACTCCAGAAGTGTGAATCAGTGGCCCTGCGCTGCGCCTGGGATAAGGTTCGATTGGCCAGATATTTACGTCTCAATAATGATTGCCACATTCCTTCTTCATTGAGAAGTTTATACAACCATTTGCTTAAGAGGCATTTATTATGAACCTCTAAATTCAAAATGCCTAGCCCGCCAACCTCCTTAGGTTGACAAATTACATCCCATTTGGCCAGCCTATATTTTTTCTTATGGCCCTCCCCTTGCCAGAAAAAACGCGATCTGAAATAATCTATCTTCTCCAGCACACCTTTTGGTACCTCAAAGAAAGACATCATAAACATCGCTAGACTGGTCAACACAGAATTAATTAATACGAGCCGCCCTCCTACTGACATAAGTTTTCCTTTCCAACTGCTGAGCTTTTTCTCGAATTTGGCCTCCACTGTTTTCCACTCACCAATTGTCAACCTACGGTGGTGCATAGGAATCCCAAGATATCTGAAGGGTAGCCCACCAGAACTGCAACCAAACAGCCGTGTGTACCTCCCTTCATCCTCTTTTGCCTTCCCATAACAGAATACCTCACTCTTGTGAAAGTTTATTTTAAGACCAGATAACTGCTCAAAGGCACATAATATGAGCTTCATATTCGTTGCCTTTTCCAGATCGTGATCCATAAACAAAATTGTATCATCGGCGTATTGCAGAATGGATAACCCCCCATCTACCAAATGCGGCACCAAGCCCTTGATCTGGCCATTTTCCTTTGCTCTATTAATCAGGGTAGCAAGCATGTCCACTACCAAGTTAAAGAGGATAGGAGACAGCGGATCGCCCTGCCTCACCCCTCTTTGGGTCTGGAAAAAAGGACCCATGCGATCATTAACTCTAACCGCAACATGGCCCCCCTTCATGAAAGACTCGATCCAACTACACCAGGTACTTGAAAAACCTTTCATACGAAGGGATTGTTGAACAAAGCTCCACTTCACCTTATCATAAGCTTTCTCGAAGTCGATTTTGAAAATGACCCCATCCCTTTTCTTCGTATGTAGCTCATGAATAGTCTCATGTAAGACCACCACCCCCTCCATGATATTTCTTCCTGGCAGGAACGCAGTCTGCAGGGGACTGATTACATTCTGCGCAACCTCCGTGATCCTCTTAGTCGCAACCTTTGTGAAGATTTTGAAACTGACATTTAGGAGACAAATTGGTCGGTATTGTTGAACCGAGATCGCCTCCCGAGTCTTAGGAAGCAAAATAATAGTCCCAAAGTTAAGACTATACAAAGGGAGATTCCCTGTGTGGAACTCACGAAACAAAGCCATAAGATCATCTTTAATAACATCCCAACAGATTTGATAAAATTCCGCCGGGAATCCATCAGGACCTGGAGCCTTGTTATGTTCCATACTAAAAACCACCGCTTTTACTTCATCTTCAGAAAATGGCTGGGTGAGCTTCTCGTTCTCAACTTGAGTAACTTGTATTATATCATCTCTAAGATCCTCATCCAGAGTAAAAGACGTGCTTTCTGGGGGGCCAAAGAGATTTTTATAATAACCAGTTATATGACTTTTTAATTCTCCCTCGTCGTATAACATACGAGCTCCATCCGTCATCTGGAAGATTCGATTCTTCCTGAATTTTCCATTGGCTATCATCTGAAAATATTTAGTATTACTATCCCCCTCCAGGAGCTTCTTGACCTTCGCTCTTTGATACCACTTTATTTCCTCCTCCCGGAGTAGCTGAGCAAGCCTGTTCTGTAAGTAGTTGTGCAGATCCAACTCCGTAGTACTCAACAGAACTACTTCAGCTCTCTTATCTAAATCATCAAGCTTAGCGATGATCTCCTTTTTTTCCTTTTTCAACAACCCCGAAGTGTGCATTGCCCAACCCCTTAAGTGTTGGCGTACCTTCCTTATCCTGGCTTGCCATTTCTCTAAAGGAATAGAACCTCTTGTCTCATTTACCCAAATATCTTTTACCATATCCACAAAACCATCCCTCAGAAACCAGCCTAGTTCTAACTTGAACGGAGGAATTGTTTGGGCGGTTACAACACCTGTACTAAGAAGCAGAGGAGTATGATCGGATATATTTCTCGACAAGGCATGTACCGAAGCTCTAGGGTATTTTCCCTCCCATTCTGTAGCTAGCAAAATCCGATCCAACTTCTCATAAGTCGGAATATCCCTAGTATTAGCCCAGGTGTACCTTCGCCCTGACATCTGCAATTCTCTTAGATCAAGACCATCGATTACCGCATTGAATAGGAACGGCCAACGATGATCAAATCTATCATTATTTTTCTCAGATGGAGATCGTAAAATATTAAAGTCTCCCCCAATGAGAATAGGTAACGTTTCTGTATTGCTCAAACGGACTAGCTCAGAAAGGAAATCTTGTTTGAAGCAGTCCTGGGCAGGGCCATACACCGAGACAAGAGCCCATTTAAAACCATTTGCCTTATCATGCAAATTAAACTTAATAAAGAAATCCCCTTCCGTGATGGCACCAACATCAAAGACATCAGCGTCAATTCCCAACAACATCCCCCCAGATCTACCATGAGGTTCTTTGCAATGCCAGATAAAATTTTTCCCAGCACACAAATTCCTTAGTAGATGATCTGGGAAGGATTTGCGGCCTGTTTCAGAGAGGGCAATAAAATTGAGACCGTGTTCTTTGGTCAGATCCGAAACGTATCTAAGCTTTTTCAAATTCTTGAACCCATTGCTGTTCCAAAAAATTCCTTTCATTGGTAAACAATTAATTAATAATCAAGCCCGACCTTTTTTGTTAGAACACAACGAACCCTGACTAGATGGTTTTGTACAGACTGACTTAATCAGCCCATCAGTGCCATCCGTCTCTTCATTCATAACATCCCCACACAAATGATTTAAAATGAAATGATCAAACTCTTCGTCCTCAACTACTCCCTTCCCCATAAAATCAGATAATTCAGCCTTGTTCTTACCCACTAGCTGATCCTGAACTCTATTAATCTCTAATTTTTTCAACTGACCAATAGAGGAAGCAACTAAACTAGGATTAGAACCCGCTAAAATGCCAATATTTTTAAAAGAATCAAGAATATAATTATCGGGTAAACTAATAAAGGAAACATTGTTACCTTTAGTCGGCTGGTCGTCCAGGTTGTATCCCGCTTTCAGCCGTACTGCTCGAACAAGCGAGTCTTCACTCACCGAATCTGAGCGGCGCGAGCTACGACGCAGTGCTTGCGCTGTTCCTGACAACGCCTCCGGGATACTGCCCAACTTTTCAATACTAATAGCATTGACCGAGAGACTGGTGCCCTGAGATTGTTCCAGAACCAGCTGTGTATGGCCAGCGCACACCGATTTCCCACTGGTCGTGTTGCTGTTCAGCATAGAATCCGACACCTTGTTAACTGCCCCTGCTGAATCCTTTGATGTTCCCTTCAAGCTCGCCCCCTTACTCCCTCTTTCACCTATTTTGTGATCCTTGTTTTGATCCTGAAATTCATCATCATCATTTTCCCCGATATGATCCATATCCATCGGCAAAGGCTGGTCACCTTCAGCTTCTGACTCCACCCTGAATTTCAGTTCATATAAGTAGTCTCCAATTACCACATCAACTACTTGCGGAATCAAATTCGGGTCAAGCACGGCCACCTTCAGCCTTGCCCTGTCAAATTTCCGAGTAAACAACATATCCACCTCTTTTGAGATGCCTAGCATAGAACCAACCGCCCAGATTACTGAGTACTCTCTAAGTTCCTTAGGTAAACCAGTGAACTGCACCCAAGCCTTAGGCATCTCATATTTTATTTCCTCTCCAAGCCCCTCTTCCTTGACAAGCATCTGTGCACCAAATTTTGTATGAACAGTTAGTACTGGAAGGAATGAGCGGTAGATTTAGAGCATGTTTGATTCGCTGTCTAATTTGCCACATTTATCATACTTTTGTGACTAAAATTAGTTTTTCAATTCGAACAACTAACTTTAGACAAAATATGACATAGTTAGTCATAAACTAAATAGGCCCTTATTCTTTGGTTACATTCATACTGATGGTGCACATCACGTGTCCTCAAAAGAAACACAGAATTCCCCGTTGCTGTCAAGGTGATCAAGAACAAGAAACGGCACCGCCAGCCTACATCACGGTTATGGGCACGTGGTTCATCCTTCACCATTTCCATGGATTTCATGCACATTTAATCTACACACAATAATATGTCTATTCTCTTCTCTCCCTTGGCAGGGGCAGATAGAAGGAATTCATCAAACAACGTGACATGGTGTCACATAATGGCTCTAGTTTGCAGCAGCTTATTCTGTGTCGATCTAAATGGAGGACATGATGATCCATTGACGGTGTATGCCCCCAACCGAAAGCTGTAGCCGCCGCTCCTTTTGTTATCTCACTGCACGAAGCAAGCAAATCAGCACAAACTTTTCCCTACAGATAAAAGGGGAATGAAAAGCGCAAAATATAGGCATTTGTAGGTGAATTTGAAACACTTTTTGCCAATTACACAAATTACATGTTAGGAAGGCAGTTCGAGTATAATCATCCGCTTAACAAAACACATAATGCAATTTGGATGAAAAAAGACTTTCTAAAATCTCATTGGTTACATGAAATACATACATTTCATCCAGGGTTTTCTAACAGCACTAACAAGAGTGAACAACAGATTTTGAGACTGCTTAAAATCAGTCTACAACACTTAAAACAAGATATATCGTTCAGAAACTGTTTATCTGTCCAAACAAAAATGATGGGTAAAAAGGTCGATCGACTGAAACATCACCTTGCCAGTCAGGTATAAGCTATCCAAAACAGCAAACCCTGCAGCTACGCCACCTTCGTCTGATGAAGAAACCTTCGTTCGCATCAAGTAACCACATTGCTCATTGATCACCACTTTATCTTTGTTACTGATCAGAAATTCAGTGGCGTAGCATTCTTGATCAGAAAAAACCACCATCATATGCAAATCACTATTGACTATTGTGTTCGTTTACGAAATAGATTATCATACCGCAGATAAGCTCCATATATTCCAAGCTCAGAAATTGCAAGACCCTCGTGGCAAACACCACCACGAACGAGATAAGCAGGAGAAGCTTTTGGGAAGATTCTTTGCATCAGTATGTAGGCTGCAAGCGCATCCCCTCCTTCCTTCTGTAGTCTGACAAGCGTTTCCCTCAAATCAAGACCGTAGATGTTGTTCCCTGTGCACAAATAGCATATTCAAGAAACAGTAAGAAATGATATGCATGTCAATGGAAATACGAACCTCCGCCTTCACGTTGAGGCTTCAATACAAACAACTCAGGTTTTTCCACTGCAGTTTTTATAATATATTCGTCATCCAAACTCCATAAGCCAGCAAAACATTTGCGAACCTTGTCAATTTCCTCACTTTTAAGGAACCTATGGACAGAACAAATGACAGTAAGTAAAAGGTGAAGTTTTAAATCTTACACTAAAGACTAATAATTGATTCGATAATTATATGTTAGCAATTTTTTTGAAAAGGCAGGAGGTCTGCCAAGATATATTGATAAGAAGAATAACAAGAGGTTTAAGTCAATACAGTGACCGAAGCACTAGGCAAAGGTCCAACCTGAAGAGAAGTAAACAGAAATAAAAAAGACCCCACTAAATAGTTGTTAAGGGGTAACTAGGTGCTTGGCCCCTGCCAAATTCCAGGCTGCTGCCTCACTCTTGATTTTGGCAATGATTTGTTGGCAGTTCGAGAATCTGCGATCAAAGATTCTCGCATTTCGTTCTCGCCAAATCTCCCAGTTTACAAGGATCAATAGTGATCTGATGCCTTTTCTGTTGCATCCCGGCAAAAAAGCCAGCTTTTCCCACCAATGCCCCAGCGAGGGGGGTCGCCCCCAGTTAGACGGCTTCAAGCCCTCAACAGCTACCCAAACAGCAACTTCCTCCCAAATTCTTTTGATGAAACGACATTCCACAAAAAGGTGAAGCCCCGATTCCTGGGCAGCACGACACAAGACGCAAGTTGGTTCATGGGGCCAATTCCTGGCGGCTAATCGATCTGCTGTCCAAATGCGATTTTGAATTGCTAACCAGCTGAAAAACTTGCATTTTGGAGGCGCCCAATTCTTCCAGATGATGAGGTCATAATTTGTGTGAACAGAGCCCAAAAATTGTGCCTGATATGCCGATTTGACTGTGTAGCGGTGATCCACAGTGAAATTCCAGGTGATGGCATCATCACGCTCTGGGTGAAACTGGATCTTTTGGACTTCAGACCAAAGAATGCAGAACTCATGAATGTGGTGGGGAGTAATCGGTCTGTCGAACAGCGCAAGATCCATGATCCAGGCATTGTTTGTGACCGCCTCCGCCAAAGATTTCCTCTTATTTCTTGATATAGAACAGAGACGAGGCGCCAAGTCCTTTGGCCTTTGCCCCCTCACCCAAGCGTTGCCCCAGAAGGAGATTTTAGAACCATCACCAATCTCAATGGTCGTTGATGCCGCAAAAAGCAGTCTATCAACATCAGAGCAAGGAATCTCTAAGTTGTCCCAAATATTCCGTGATGAGGTGCAATTATGCCAGAGCCATCGCGCGCGCAAGGCACGCGCAAAAGCGCCCAAATCAAGAACTCCCAAGCCCCCAAGGGCTTTTGGCCTCGCCACCCGTTTCCAGTTGACTTTGCACTTTCCGCCCGTCAGTCGTTCAGAACCAGCCCAAAGGAATTGTCTTCTTTTGGAGTCTAGCAGGCTAATCGTTGCCTTGGGAGCATTAAGGGCGGTTAATAGACAAATTGGTTGTGAGGTAAGCACTGTTTTTACCAGAGTTAAGCGCCCTGCCACTGAGAAGTTTCTCCCATTCCAGCTACTCAGTTTGTTCAATACTTTGTCCACCAAAAACTGGAAGTGCCCCTTCCTGAGTCTAGTTGGGGTGAGAGGGAGGCCCAGGTACCGGATCGGGAAGGTTGCTCTTCTGGCTGGGAAGCAACTAAGGATGTCATCAAGGGGTAGCCCCTGGCAACGGATTGGGACGATCATGGACTTATGAAAATTGGTCATCAGACCAGAGGCCTTGCCAAATAAGGTGAGCAACTTGACAATTGTCTCAATATCCTCTTTTTTCGGCTTAACAAACAAAGCTGCATCATCAGCATATAGCGAGATCCTAATGCTGGGCGAGCTGTTTCCCAACTTGTTCAATGCTCCACTGTCCGCGGCGATCTTTAGAATTTTTTGCAAAGGGTCTATCGCCAAGACGAACAGAAGAGGGGAGAGAGGATCGCCTTGCCTGAGACCTCTCTCATGATGAATAGGAGGGTTAGGGACCCCGTTAACGAGCACTCTTGATGTTGAGGTGGAGAGGATAGAAGCGATCCAGTCAGTCCACCTCACAGGGAATCCCAAATTGCGGAGTAAGGCAATCAAGTAATCCCAACGGACGGAGTCAAAAGCTTTTTCAATGTCTAGCTTGAGGAATAGCGTGGGCGAATTGATACGCTGGAAGCGTCTAACAGTGCTTCTAACTGCAAGGAAGTTTTCATGGATGCTCCTTTTTTGAATGAAGGCACTTTGGCAAGGTGAAACTAACTCATTCATTCTCGGTGCCAGACGAAGAGCCAGGGTTTTGGTGATAATCTTAATGAAAGAATGGATGAGGCTTATAGGTCTGAAGTCCCCAGCTACCTCCGCGCCTTCCTTTTTGGGGATTAGAATGATGTTTGCTGAATTGATTAATTGGAGGTTGAGGCATCGATTATTGTAGAAAGCATTCACTGCAGCCATGAGATCATGCCTTATAATGGTCCAACAAGATTTAAGGAAAACACCAGTGAAGCCGTTCGGCCCTGGAGCCTTATCTCCTGGTAAAAGATCAATACTTCTCTTAATTTCCTCCTCGGAGAACGGTGCGTCAAGGCTTGATAGATCAAACTGCTGGTCAGAGATAATGTCCCAGTTAAGGTCGACAGATCTAGGGGTTGGCCGCTTTAAAGCATTATGGAAGAAATTTTGTAGCTCTTGTGCTTTTTCATTGTGAGAGAAGACCCACCCATTACCGGTCCGCAACCGTTGAATGAAATTTTTTCGCCTCCTGGAGCCAGCTTTCCGGTGGAAAAATTTAGTGTTGGCATCTCCGAATTTAAGCCAAAGCATGCGTGAGTTTTGCCTGTTTCGTGTCCTTTCAATTACCGCATAGCCAAGGATGCGCATCTTCAATCTATTTTGAAGGTTCACTTCCATGTCGGACAGTCCCCTATTTTCTTGTGCCATGTCCAGTCTTAGAATAACTTCTAGGGCCATATACATAAAGAGTCTAGCATCAGGTATTAACTTGGAGCTCCATTCCTTAAGCGCCTTGGTCGTGAACTGCAGTTTGTAGTACAGCCTATGAAAAGGCTCACGATGTTGGGTCGGTGCCAGCCAGGCTTGCTCAACTGTATGCTGGAAACCTGGTAATTTGGTCCAGAAATTCTCAAATCTAAAGGAACGTGGACGCCTCGGCATAGTAGTATTGGATAGGAGCAGCGGGCAGTGGTCAGAGACCGAGGATGATAGTGCATGCAGACCAAATATTCCGAACATCTCCTCCCATTCAGAGTTGCAGAAGAATTTGTCTAGTCTTACGAGAGTGGGATGTCGTCTCTCATTGCTCCAAGTGAACTTCCTGTTTTGCAAAGGAATTTCTTTCAAGTCGCAAATGTCAAGAGCTTGCCTGAACAGAAGCATTAGGCGAGGGTTGACTCTAGAATTGTTTTTGTCGCTTGCTTTGTATGTGCAGTTGAAATCCCCAAGGACCAACCAGGGGAAGGTGAAGGAGGCATCTGTGCACTCATCTCTCTTAGAAAATCAGGCTTGCGGCCTCTACAAGATGGTCCATAGACGACTGTCAGGTAGAAGGAAGCACGACGATCCTTAAGAGAGACATTTGCGGATATGTGGAATTCTCCGATAGTAAAATTGGACAATTCGAGTAGGTCGCTATCCCAAAGCAAAAGAATACCACCCCGGGTTCCACTATTTCCTTCCGCAGGTTTAAAACTGAATTTATTAAGCTTTGGTCCTCCAAGCGCCGTCACAATGGACCTGTCGACCGTTGATAATTTAGTCTCTTGCAAACAGGCAAGATGGCAAGTGGTGGTGGAGATCATCGCGCGCACTGCATCTCGGCGCGCCTGCAAATTTAAACCCCTTACATTCCAGCACAGGATGCTAAAGTCAGACATGGAGGAGAAAAGGACCCCGATTAATTACCGACAGCTGGATGAAATTGCAGCACTGCACAATAATGACAGTGAAACTTAAAGGGGCCACCAGGGCCAACACAAGCATGGCTGTTATAGGTCTGAAGCAAAACAGCAACCCAATACAGTCCAGGGTGCTCACAAAAGTAGTAGAAACTGAACTGAGATTCATTGACATAACAAAAGCAGACCCACATCATCTAACATGGAGCTAAAACAGCCATCAATCAAGCCGCAGCAACTGCTCTGGCCTCTGCATGCATGGCGTCCACCTCCTCTTGGATCTCAGCTATAGCATCTCCAGCAATTCCCATCAAGGCCTTGTCGAGGCAAACTGTGTCTGGCGTATCAAGATTGAACAGAGCATCTAGGGCCGTCCCCATCTCCACAGTTAGAGATGGCAATGGGTAAATACCCACCGGGTATTACTACCCCATACCCATACCCACGACACAAAAATAACCCCACTGGGTCACCCATATACACTGGCGGGTATGGATTTACCCCCATACCCATACCCATGTGGGTATGGGTCACCCGTACCCACAAAAATTAAACAACTATCAAAAAATTATACTATACAAATGGCAAGTATATCCATATAAATACCATTACAAAATTTTCTAGCATCATTTAACCATCCATTCAACACACCAAAGATAATTGGATAAAGTAGTAACACTATGATAGTACTACATAGCACATTACATGTTCCATTACATGGTCATTAAATTGTTGTTAAATAGTAAAAAAGTTGGATGACTAAAGTCCAAGTTCATGCTTCCGATAAGTTTATATTGGGTATTTTATACCCACGGGTTAACGGGTATGGGTGAAGGCGGAATGTTCTAATACCCGTTTACCCATTGGGTGAAGATTTTTGCCCAATAACAGACCCACGGGTAGAATATTTAGCCCACATACATACCCTAATGGAGTAAATACCCATCGGGTATCGGGTCGCGGGTACCCATTGCCATCTCTATCCACAGTCAGTGGCTTCTTGAACCAATCCTGAAATTCCTGCAAAGCAGTATTAAAATCAGCAGCGTCATCTTTTGCCAAGAGACCAAGCTTGCGGCAGAGGACGCGCTGGGCCCGTTGCATGACATTCGTTCGAGGGCCGTTGGCAAGTCTGGCGCTACGATGTACCGTCGAAAGGTTGAAGCCGTGTCGCTGCTTGATTCTTCTAGCAGGTGCTGTAGGAATAGTAGATAGAGTGGTCGCTGGTGTTGTTACCCCCTCCGAAGGATGTAGCACTGGTCGCTCAAGTATGGCAGGCGAGGGCTTGGTGAATATGGTGTTGAGTAGATGGCTTTGCGCGGTGGTTGACACCGCTGCAACATCTGTTGAAGGTTCATGCACAGCAGCTATCATCCGAGAGGAAGCGTCGACATTGGAGTCCGTCACAGCTTCGGCGTTGTAGCCCGCAGCAACCGTGCTGCAGGGAGAGCCTAACAGCACATGGTCCTCCTCAGACTGCACCAAAGGCAGTAGCTGCATAGCAGGGCATGTTGGAAGGGAATCGAGGATAGTTGTGAATGCTCGCTGCACTGGGATGAGACTTACGTTGTCTGCGAAGTTCATCCTGCTGCCATCCCAGACAGCAAGGTTGTTGTCGCCAGCAGCAGCCCCTGGGACCGGATCGACTTGGCCCTTAGGCACCAAGCGCGGTCGCCTTCGGTACACGCAACCAACGCGGTAACGACCTTTAAGGAGAGCTGCAGCCTTCACATCAGGGCGCGGAGAACCGTCGTTGCCACCACCGCGTGAGCTGCGGATGCCGGGACTGCAGGCGCCTGGTGGAAATCTGGGGCGAGCAGGATGCCTTGGGGGGGTCGCTGAACGGCCACGCCGGACAGCAACACGGGTGGAACGGCGCACACGGCTGCGTCCACGTCTCGCCGGGTCACGACCAATCGCCGGGTCACGGCCAACATGTGGCGTAACCAACGACGCGCCTCCGGCATGACGAGGCTGCTGATCGCCGTGGAGGTGGTGGCGAAGCTGCTGATCGCCGTCGAGGTGGTTACGCCGCCCGGATGAGTCATGGCGCTGGCCATGGCGCGACCCCGAGCGCTCCCGCTCGTGGTCCCTGGGAGCCCGCGAGATGCTACGAAAGAGCCGGGAGCTCCAACTGTCGTCGCGTCCTGGGCGGCGACCACGACGGTCACTATCACCATCCTCATCCCTGCGACGGTTGCTGCGAGGTGGTGGAGGGTCGTGACGGTCACGTGGTTCGCACTCGCCATCAACAACACCAAGCCGCCAATCATACGCACGTGTATGCCCATGGCCATCCCTGGTAGGGGGGTCTTCCACCATATCAAGGTGGACGATGACCCTGAAGGTTAAGCCGCTACGCCCCGCCGGTGTCGCGTCGTGGGCAGTGTTGCTCCTGTCAACAATGGTCAGCCACGTTACCTTAGGTATGTCAGACGGGTTTCGCGCCCACGCCCACAGATTGAGCGTCGTAGCATCCTCCATTCGCAGCGACTGGGCTTCAACGTAGTCCAGCACACAGGACTTAGCCACCGCACGCTTGGCGATGCCATCGTTCCATGCGTGCAGAGGGATGCCTTCCAGGCACAGGCGCACGTGGGAGCCGAAGACGCTGTGGTCACCGTGGACGGGGAGCTGCCACGACCTGACGCGGATATCGATGTTGTTGTAGGTGAAGTCGCGTTGCGCCACAGCCGTGTCCCGGTGATGCTGGTGTTCAAAGGTGACGAGGAAGTCCTCTGGATAGTGTCTCACCACCTTGATGTCTTCTTCGCGCATCCTGAACCTAGAGCAGAAAGCCCTTCTTACTGTGTTAGTGCTTGTTGCCGGTCGAACGCCGCCGAGCCAGGCCCATGCCGCGTGGGTGCTCAGCCGCGCCAGCTCGCTGTCCATGTCCCGAGAGGACGCGGCAACAGCGAATGTCTCCTGCGGGCGCTCCATGGGGTTGCCAGGCTTCACCATGTTGACTTGGCGCAGAGGAGGGAAGTTGACGTTGTCGAAGCAGGGAGGTGGTGGGAAGGCAGAGGGGGTAGAAGCAGCAGCACTAATCTTCTTGGGACATTGCCAGGCTCTGTGTCCAGGGCCGCCGCAGTTGAAGCATTTCAACGGATCCCTGCAATCAATGGCGTAGTGCCCTCTGGCCAGACATCGGAAGCATTTACCTCTCAGACTTACCTTAAGATTTTTGTTGTCCAGATGGCGGAACCTTGAATGCTCGGTTGTTGGCTTCAATGAAGTCGCAGGCGAATTGAATCTCCTGCGGAGTCGCCGATGGACCGTTGTCCAGCCGGGCAAATCTTCAGCGCCGGATTCAGCGGATTTGCTGCGTTGAGGAGTGATGGGACGCAGGCCTGGGTATTGAAGTCGGTGGGTAGCAGTCCCATCCCGGCCGTGCGGAGTGATTTTTGCTGGAGCAGCAGACGCGTCAAAGCAGGAACGATGAGATTGGTCGGCGGACAGAGCTGATTCGGTGAACCTAACTCTCCTGGTGCAGGCGGCCTTAGCTGTCGACGAACCGGCGGCAGGCTTGAGGCAGGACCGCGTCGAAGAAGTCCCGGACTCAGATCTAGGAATGCGGGCGTCCGCGTCGAATGCTGGAATCCCCACCGAGGCAGGGTGGATCTGGAGGATGGAGGCCTGATCAATGGGTTGATGGAGGGGTTGGGGTTGTTTTTCCGGCGAGTAGGCGGGGGGAGCGGCAGCGGCGGCAGGTGCGGGGCTAGCCGCCGCGAGGACAGGGAGAGCGTCCATCCTCACTGGGCTTATGAGATGTATTATGTTAGCAATTGAACAATACTGGAACAAAATATGCACATGGAACGAATATTCAAGAAGTACTACTCTTTTTCACTGAAAAAAAATCTGATCACCTTTCAAGCACATTAGGCTTTGCTAGTTCTTGTTGTATCTTTTTGGTTCCCACTAAATGATATGATATTGAAGGGCACTTCACAGCAGATGATTGTTCCATCATAAGTCTTGCACTCCATTCCTAGAACATAAATGAAGCTCATAACGGAAACTTAAGCATATTATCATAATAAAAGCAACCAGTATGTCACTGTATGTCTAATATGAGTCTAGAATGGATGGGCCTGATATAACTAACAATACAAATAAAGTAATTTGACTTTTTTGTTTCAACTTGCAAGATAGAAAATAAAGTTAACGTGTAACAAGGAAATGCTAAACCACCCAAATATAAAAAAGGGCAGATTCAGTGCCAGAGGCTCCCATATAAGTGGGTCAAGGAAAGGGATAAACTGAGACAAGCCTTTTCTCCACAAATACGGAGAGGCTGCTTCAACCCGACCTGTGAGACAGCTCTCACCACTGCAGGCCCACCCTTCTCAGAACAACTCAAATATGTTAAAGAAAAAACTGAAATGTCTGAAAGAATTTTATATTTGGGCAATTAGTCTTCATAGTTGAAAACAAAGACTTCAACGAAAGGCAAAGGCCAATGTATTCATACTGCTTCTGAAGGGTAATCATTTGGTGCATAGCCAGCTCTAAAATACACTACAGCAACTTTCTGGCCACCTCTGCATTTTTAAAAAAAATGAACATTAATAAGCATACTGAAAGACTAAGATTCTGCTTAAATGCTAACCATAAACCCAGCACACTGAAAGGTTAATATGATGCTCAAATGCTAAGCATAAATCAGTAATCAATGAGGATTCATACACAAGAAGAGTTCCATCTGGGAGAACCTGGCCTTCCGCTTCCACCTGCGATAAGGTTTTCCTTATAGTTGTTATGCCATGTGTAATAAATTGTCAAGGGAACACAAATTTGATCTTATGACTTCTCATATTGCACATGAACAAATAGTTAACAAACACTTAAAACTGATCCCAAAATAATGACAAGACTCAACTCAAGGATGGGAAACTAAAAAAAAGGTATATGAGTTACATGGGTTAAAACTTAAAAGGACAACTGATTAAAGTCAAACCAAATAACAGTTAGTCACTAAGCACGAACGCGACACAAGAAATTATAGATTTGATCATTATGAAAAACATGAAGGCAAAACATAGAAGGATATGAGTCTTGCAAATGTTTGGAAAGCCAGTATTGATCATACATATTTCTCTCTTCTGGCTGAACAATCATCATAATTACAGCACTGAAAACAATGAGAAATAACAATAAATATTCATAAAATAACAGTGTAAGGCATAAGAAATATACATCTTCAAACAGAGCATATCAAACCTGTCAATATTAAACTCAGACCATGCTTGGGCCAATGCTTCAGAAAATTGAGTGCTAGCCGCATTTGCAGGAACCCTCTTGTGTTCTAGACTTAAAGAAGTCCCATATTGTTTAATTAAGGACCTGCAGAGCAATTTTGTATCTACATCAAGTTGAAGATGCAACAATAATGCTGAAGCTGAACACTTTGAACTAATAAGAATCCATACTCGCAAAAAAAATAGAAACCTCCAGGTAGATTCAGTGGTAATAAATAGAAATAAATTGAATGCATAGAACTTAGAGCTGTTATCCTACTCCCTTTCTATTTGCAGTTGTCCCTGTGTATCATGCTTGAAACCAGTATTGTTCATCTCTTTCACCTTCTGACCCTTCCATTTAGTCTTCTGGACGTGTAAAATATTTACATGTCTCCTAGTCATTGTCTCAACTAACTCCCTTAACTTACCGACCCTATGTTCCAACTACATAAACGGACCCCAGTTAGTTCCACTAGCTTCCTTCCTTTTGTCGATAATGTGAAGACCCTTGCACATTTTTGCATCACGTAACTAAGAAAGCAACGACCCGATCATTGCTCACATACCATGCTAGATCACGACACGGTGCGGGGGTGCTGACCCGACCCTTTCTTATTTAACACCATACCTGGGTCCTAATATGGCGCATCACTGAAAGAGTTACATAATTTCTTTTGAGTTTCATCTCTGTGAGAAAAGCTAGGTTTAACGTTGACTCACCAATCCTATCATAACCCTCCTCCTTTACTAGGGTTTAGGACCTGCTATGTTGAGATAACACATGCGAAGTTTTTCTATTTTTTATCAGCTTATAAAAAAGAGAAACTACATTCACATATAGAAAGAGAGTTTGTTATAGTTCATTATAGAAATTAATGGTTGGGTGTTACCTGTGAAGATCACTAACTAAGGAACCAAGCCCAGGAAATGATGCTGAAATGGTGTTGAGCTCTATTTGAAGAAGAGAACTTGTTTCTGAATCCAGCATATAATCTGATCGGTGCAACCCCAAGCGAATATTCTGGTAAATATTGGATCATTGTTCAATAATTCCATGCAGAAAACATTATCACCCTCCTCAACCCCAAAAAGATGATGGAGAAAAGATTTTTGAGATAATGCCTACTGATACTTAACATTCAGGTTACGATGTTAGCACCACAAATTTAGAGAAAAAAGTGCTTAATAATAGCGAGGTGCAGCAATTAACTCAGTGGTGAAGATTAGTGAATTTTCCTTGTAAAAAAGGAAGAGAGTAAAGCAGATCAAATTACCTCTTCCTTATTTATTTCCATCATTTTCCTGTGAATTTCCAAGAGCCTAGATGTGAAATCATCAACCTGCCTTGTTCTGAAATTATAAAATGAAGCCAATCCCATCAGTCCAACAGTTTCATAGAAATTTCGAATCTCTGGCATAGATTGTTATTTCATTCACTCGTAACAGAACAGTTAGTTTCAAAACTTAGACAGATTATTTAAAATTTTCAACAATCTGATCCAATGAGAGCATACAGTGCACTCTGGCAATGCAGGACCGAGAGGATTAGCTAAGTTCCAGTGAACTAACATTGTCATCCTATGAATGCAAGCGGCAAACAGAGCACCGAATGATAATCTTAATAGAAAGCAATATTGGAGAGGAAGAAAAACTTACTTGGACAAAGCATTCTGCAAGAAATTCCCGTCCATGCTAACACGGTCCACAAGCTCGTTAAAAACGGGAGCGAGCTCGCACGCCTGCCTCCAAAAGGACTCTGGAAAATGTGCTGGGAGCAAGGAGAATGGAGCATGGACCAAACCAACACCAGGGACCGTTGCTGATCTCTGCAGGGGGTTCAATCAAGATGGTCTTTCAGGAGTCTGGACCCCGGATAATAGTTAGGCCACCATGTTGGAGACAATAGTACATTGTGAAAGCTAAGTGAACAAAGAAATAGAGGAACGGGACGGTTAGTCCCAATCCCAATATGGCGTCTGAGCAGCTAGTGTCAGAAAAAGAGAGGAGACCTAAGCAATAAATCCGGTACAGCCACAGATTGGTCAACCTTGTCGATAAGACGGAGACTCTCCGCGTGACCCCGCGATCCAAACGCCTCTAGGAACAGGTCTGTTCCCATCTCATCCCTCCCAGCCAAACACTAGTAAGAGCACGACAAAGAGGAAGCGGGAAGCTGAGAATCAGCAGCTCAGGCTCACCTGGTCGGCGCGGTCCCCGACGACGAGGCCGTGCAGCGAGCACCACGCGGCGGCCTCCCGCGCCATCTCCCCCGCCGCCGCGGGGTCCATCGCCGGCGGCATGGCGGCACTCATCGCAGGTATTGGCAGTGGAATCAATTATTAGGTGGTGGAGCGCAGAGGTGGAGGAAGGGGCGATGGCAATCCACGCAAACTGACTCTCTGGTTATTATTGATTTATTGTGTGTTTTATCGATGGATTTGGAGGGGGCTGCGCGGAACTGGCAGGCCAAGTCAAATTGGCTACCCGTATCTTTATAAAAAAAAGTGTGTGCCATTACCAATCGCCTCCTCGCACTCGCAGTCGCACCATCGGATCGGAAGTTGGGTACAAAGAAAAAGTTTTTATGTACGCCTTTTCAACAACAGAACAATAGAGAGATAGAGATTCCTTATAAATAATTAGCTAGATTTCGATTAGTTTCCTTTCTTAAAGTATTGGCTAGAAATTTGTCAGTGACTTGACTTTTTTCTTTTTGCACAACAATATCCGGATCCATCCAGTGCTTTAACACAAAAGAAATGACAACGTCCACACACACACACACAAAAGCAAGAGTCAGGAATTCAGGATTGAGGAACCCGTCTCATCCATTCACCCAGTCATTAGTCACGTAACTACATGCAAAAAAAAAAAACCAATGAATGAAATAATACTGTTTATGCATTTGAATTTACCGAAGAATCCCTGTTACTTCTCCTCTCGCCTGTACGCAACAGCAACACAAAGTCACACTCACACGCACGCACTTGTCACGCTTTCGCTCACACGGGTGCTCGATCGGCTTCGGCGACGGTACTCATGAGCTCCAGCGCCGTATCGACGAGCGCGGCGAGCCCGACGGCGTGCCTGATCAGCCCTGCGCTGCCGGAGAACACGTGGAAGCACTCCAGCTCCGACGTCGTCTCCGCCACGCGCCGCAGCTCCGCGCCCATCCCCGCCGCGGCCATCGCCTCGGCGATCAGCCACCTCTCTCGCGCCGGCGGCGTCCTCAGCAGCGCGATGACGAGGTCGACCGTAAACCTTCGGATCCGCGGCGCCTTGGTCGAAGGGCAGGCGTGCGTAGCCAGCACGCTGACCAGTCGGCTGACCAGGTCCGCTTCGCTGACCCCGGCGTTGACCAGATGGTGTGCCAGCTCGTGTGGGCCCATCAGCCTCACTAGCTGAGCCGCGAAGCCCAGCGACACCTCAAGCGGCTTGGACTCGTTGACCGTGTCGACTTCCCGGAGCACCGTGGCCGCGGCACGCGTGGCGCGGCGGAGCTGCGGGAACCACTCGCTGCTGCCTCCGGTGTACGCGCAGAGGTTCATCAGGATCCTGCCCGCCCCGACGCCGATGGCGGCGTCCCCAAGCGCGTCGACGAGGCTGTCTACGGTAGCGGTGGATGTGGCCGAGCTCGAGCTGCCACCGGCTCTGAGGATGCGCTCGCAGTTGCGCGGGCTCTCGAGGGCCAGCATGGCGAGCGCCTCGCCGGCCTCGACGCGAGCGGCGTCGGTGTCCTCTTCGGAGCCTCCGGGCCGGAGGAACATGTGGAGCAGGAGCGCGACCAACCCACCCGTGCCGCCGATCCGCTCCCGCGCGACAGCGTCCATGGCGAGACGCGTCAGCACCTCGGCGCCGAGCCGCCGCAGCCCGACCTGGGCAGCGGGCGCGTGCTGGAGCACGGCGCGGATGTTGCTCACCGTGAACACGATCTCCGCGACCTCCCGCCTGAGCTGCTTTCCGGTGCTCCCCGTGGTCTCGGCGAGCATCTTGATCACCTGCAGCGACCGCTGCACGGCTTTGGCGCGCGCGGGGGCCATGAAGAACGTGGCGCTGGGTCCGGTGGCCGGCGACGCGCCACCTACGCCGATGGAGGAGAAGTCGATGATCTTGTCGAGCAGACCGCGGGCGGTGCCGATCTTGCTGCAGTTGGCGTGGTCGCGCGCGAGCTTCTTGATGATGAGGAGGCCGAGGAGGTTGCATTCCTCGTCAGCGGCGTACAGCAGCGACGACACGGACTCGATGGCGCCGGGCACGCCCGCGACGCGAAGGGCGTTGCGCTTCTTGCTGGCGAGCTTGGACACGACGAGCGCCGCGGACGCCCGCGCGCCGCGCTCGGCGGCGCCCTTCCAGCTGAGCATGTCCACGAGGCGCTCCACGACGGCGGGCGACGTGCCGACGCGGCGCAGCGCGCCGTCCCCGAGCCGCGGGCTCGCGGCCACGTTGACGAGGATGCCCACGCCGATGCGCTGCTCGTCGTGGGACCCGCCGACGATGAGCTCCTCGGCGAAGGACACCAGGTCCATGCGGAGCCCGTCGAAGATGCTCCCCTCGATGCACCGCGAGTAGGCGTCGTAGAAGAAGCGGCGTATGGCGAGGAGCCCCGGCGCGCCCGCGAGGCGGCACTCGTCGGCGACGCGCTCCAGCAGGCGGCCGTGGCTGACCTCCCACTCCCACGCCGCCTTCTCGGCGTGGAACAGGAGCGCCTCGGCCAGCGCCAGGCCGTAGAAGATGTCGAGCGCCGACCGGCGGTTCGTCCGCGCGTCCACGGCGTCCCCGAAGTCCTGCCTGGCGAGACGCACCCCGGAGAGCACCACGCACGCCGTCGCGGACGCCAGCTGCAGCCAGTAGAACAGCCGGCCGACGTGGCCCGAGAGGAAGCTCCAGCTCCAGCTCCAGGGCCAGGCGGTCCAGGTCCAGGCCGACCTCCATCCCCACCCGCTCCGCCCGGCGTGGCTGCAGGACGCCGCAGCTCCGCCGGACGCCTTGCCGCTCTCGCAGTCGCAGCCGCCCGCGCGGAAGACGAAGCGGAAGGAGCGCGCGACGAGGCGGACGCTGGACCGTCCAGCGTCGACGAGCGAGAGCGACCACGTGGCCTGGTGCTGCCACTCCAGCTCGTGGCTGCGGCTGAAGATGCGCGCGCCCTCGACGAGGAGGATGGCGGTGACGGACCAGAAGTCGACCCGCTCCAGCGTGATGGCGAAGCCGCCGAGGAGCACGACGGTGGCCCAGATGAAGCCCAGCGCGCCCAGTCCGCTGGCCGCCTTCTCCAGCACGGCGAGCCGCAGCGCCAGCAGCGTGAGCCGGCGCTCGGGCCCGGCTGCGCCGTCGTCCAGTCGCCCCCGCGCGCTGCAGGACGCCTCGTTGTTGTCGTCGTCTTTGCCGTCGTCGGCCGCCACGCTCGGTCGCGGTGGCGAGTCCGAGAGCTGCGGCTCGAACGGCGTCGCCGCCATGAACCCGGGGGTAACCGCCGGGTCGCTCGGCTGCGCCTCGATGGTCAGCCGCACTGACTGGTCGGAGACGTCCATTAGTCTGCCGATCGATATGTCGATCCACCTTACTTCCAAGGTTGGAGCTAGCTTTGAATGTGTGCTTCGCGGGAAAAGGTTAATCGAAGCGGTTGATGATGGAGATGCAATGATAGGGCTGCGTCAGTGCGGTGCTTATATACGCTGGTCTCGGCCAGTGTATGCGCGTGGCGGCGTGAGGAGGTCGCCATGGCTGTGGATCAAGGGGCGGTTGCGTGAGCGCGGGAGACGAGGTTGTCCGGAAGGCAAGAGATGAAGAGGGCGGTTCGAGAGTGTGTGTGAGCCAGACAGCCAGCCGGGCCGGCAGGCGGCAGTGCGGTGGATGGATCGGAGAGGGAACGCATGCAGGAGGATGTGGTGGGGTGGACGCAAGGACAAACAAGGTCGATGCATATTGATTTGGAGGCCACGCACGCCCACGCGGCCACGCGGGAGGGAGTGGCTGATGCAATCTGCTGCCGGGGACCGGAGGGTGGTGCGCGTAATTAGCTGAGCAACATACATACGCAATTAAGAATTAAGTGGGTCGGTGACAGGCATATTGAGAGCTCGGTCGGTTTCTTCAGAGTCCACGCACGGAAAACCTGAGAATTTGGTATAGTTTCCGCGCCCATGATTAGTAGAGTATTCAATCGCCTATCTTGCTTGCTATTAGTATGTACACGTATACGCAGAAGTACATGCATGATGATGCTGAAGAATTCGTGCTGTACCTACAGTCCTACACGCTGACGCTGTAGCTCCTATACGTACGGTGTCACGGCGCAACGCAACAGCCTATCCAACCGAACCGTACAGCTCAGTTCTTGAAAGCTGCAGCTAGCTTTTCTGAGCCGCCAAATTTACATGGCGACGCTTGCACAGTTGCTTTTCGTCAATGATATATATTTGCTTAAGTCCAGTGTCTGTGTCTCCAAGTTAACCAACACAAACGCCTGATCCAGATTTTGCCCCTGTCTTCTAGAATAAAATAATGCAGGACCTATATCAACTGACGGTGAAAACGTGGTACCTAGTGACTCTGCCTTAAGGACAAAAGGACGTCCATATATTCGATCTGTATCTGTATACTTAAAGTTGGATATTTAAAATGTTAATATCTACTAAATCTTATCTAGCACAACTCGATGCTATATCTATCCAAGAGAAAAATATAAAAACAAATATGAAACAATTAATATTCGTCGCTACTCTAAATCTTCTTTCTCAATCCAATTTCTTTCGAGTTAACCCTTTTTTGGGCGAAACAAATTAATATCTATTGTTTCTATATTTTGTTTGCTCACAAAAGGCATTAAAAAATTGAAGCATGTTTTCATTTATATGATATTTTTATACACTACTACATAATTTTTTCCCTTAGGATATAAACGATCTCCCATTCTTAAGACCTATATACCATCGATCGTGAAAGAAAATGATTTTTAGGAGCAGTTTTAAAATCGTTCATGCAAATCGGTTTCTAGGAGTGTTTTTGATAAACAAAAATATTTTTCGAATCAGGTCTGTTAGATCCACCACCACTGAAAATGGTTTTCAGGGCAAATTAACTTATTAACCATCCCTAAAGATATATTTTTTGAAAATCGTTAACAAGTTGTAAAAAATAGTACTCACTTCATCCTAATTTATAATTCGTTTGAGTTTGACTGGCTCATCTTATTCACATTTATTTAGAAAAAAATAAAATTACAAGGCAAACTTAAATTATATTATATGTTAAACGATATCACAGTAAAAAATAATAGTACTTATGAACTTTTTAGAATAAGACAAGTCGATCAAACTTGATATAAAAATATTAAACGAATTATAAATTGAAACGAAGGGAGTAAAACCTTTATATTGTAAGAGACAATGAATAACCATACCCTATGAAAAGATATAGTTTTCAGCTCCTTTTTCACACTCTTGCCATGGGAACTCCAACTAGCATCACTTCGATTCCTCCTAACACACCAAACAGTTATTTGTGCCTTTTGTACTAATATATACGAACACTGTAATTAACACCCTAACTAAAATGATCTTAAATACAAAAGGCAATTTAAGTACAAAATTTTAGATCTCGTCGAACAGTGTAACTTTAATATAGTGTGTCTCTATGCAAAGTCATTTTTAAAATAAAAATTTCAAAATTTGAAAACTAAATTTATATATTTAGGACCCTAATCCATCTCAAACAAAAATTATATCAACTAAAAAGTTTTCTGGTTGAGTTCTACAATTTGATATAAATTGTGTCCTCATCTCAATTTATTTGGAAAAAGATATAAATTTATTTGTGTCGCAGTTCTTTAGGACGGCTGATTTTCTCAACAACCCTTTAAAATCGATTTCTAGGCATGATTATAGATGTTAAATGTGGCTCGACATGAACATGGGTCATGGTGGTCTAGTCCGGATTAGCTAGTAGACCGTATTGTACCGATCCATGAGCCACGATCGAGGCCTAGACATAGCTTGCTAGGCTAGTAATCATGTCATGCTGGTCTATGGTATGACAAACCTAATAGGCCCACGATAGTCCTTAACGTTTAAATGACAAAAAAGCTACATATGTAAATAAGTGCTCTAAACATACATTCACACCTATGCAACCAATAAAGATACATATTTTTATGTTTTATACTCTATACTTAAGTATAATATAGATATTTTTATAAAAAGTAAAAAAAATGGATCAAGCCAGACCTAAGACCTAAACACAACATGATAATCAATCAGATCGGGTCGAGATGAGCCCAATGGCCAACAGATCGAGTCATGCTCGTGGCGATTTAAAACCGTGTCGTGCCATGGACGGTCCGATAGGATCCACCCGTTTGGGTCATGGACCTAACAAAACCTTCTTTACAAATCACTCACTTTAGATATAGGTAATCATTTCTGAAAATAGGTATATTTTCAATGATAATTTACTTAACAGAATCGCTCGTGAAAATGTATTTTTGTGGGCATATTATAAGCTACTCTTATCCTCACCATACCTAGAATGTTCATATATCCTCTATTAAAAACGAGAGCCGTGTTTAAATCATTTCTGTGCTAGTGACGAATTTTTTTTTAAGATTCTAGTAATTTTGATTTATCGTCGGGAACATTCTTTGCGTGAATTTGGACCCAAAACGTTTCTATCATTAAATTGTTATATTTGTTATTGATCAGAAGAGAGGATGGATCGGGCAACTCCTCCAAATCCAGAAACAGGAGAAAATCGGCACGGATATCTTGATACGGCCGGGGGCCTAATCAATCGAGATCTAGATCGATACAAACATGACTTCACGAACCTACCAACCCAACGACATATACAGCTAGCCTTTGCTACAACCTTTTCCGTTGAGTACCTTAACTAATTTCTTTTGTTGCTTGTTTCAACAATTGCTTGTGCGCGCGCATGCTAGCTAGCTAGTGGATTAAGATATGGACCACTACATATGCCTGGTCTTAGAAGCGACCGGATAGCCAAGCATGAAGCGCAGAAGCCACTTCTGATGTTCAGACCATGCAAACCTATTGCTAGCTTTGGTCAACAAGCAATCGATCTACTCTCATCTCTAGAACATTCTCGAACTTTCCGGCTATCCCAGTTGTCGCTTCGGATTAAACCCAACTGTTCGGACGGCTATAACTGTAATCCTTAAGCATTAGAAGCCAGTACGGATTAAAGCTAAGCGAACATGCTATCTTAATGCTCTAGGCTAGGGAAAGATGAACCCATAAATGCATGCTCACATCTGTTCATACTTGTCTTGACACATTTCATCCTAAATCAATCGTGTAGTTGATCTTCACTTGATAATTTAATTCTTAGGAAAAAAGATAATCATAGTAACAAATAATAATATTTAAAGGAACAAGATACGTCAGAGAGGGATTTGACGAATTTGGGCTTCTGAAATTAAATCTTAAACATAAGCCCAACTTTACCTGAGTAATTAATGTTGCGCCAAAAGAGTCTTGCACTCTAATTTCCAATCATAAAACCAACATAATTCTAAGAATATAAATGCTTGAATCGAATTGCTTAAAAATAGATGCATATAGTAAAGTGTTGGGGACTTGTCCTTAAATGCTATGAATTAAGAACAATGCAACACAGAAATTATTAAACGTTAAAGTCCTTCGTCCTTCGAAGCTTTACCTCCCTCGGGAGGTAATGAGTCTTGGACGAAGGTTATGAAGGACATACCTTCATCAATACAACAAATAATGAAGAAGGATTCATGCAAAGTATGAACAACATAAACACTCAAATATTATCATTAATTCATTTCTATTTTATTATTATGGAAAAATAGAAATGATAACAAATTACAAATGTACCTTCGGCTTGAAAGAAGGCAAAAGTACAAGCGTGACGCAAAAACAAATGTCACGTTCGCGTGAACAGTACGGGAGTACTGTTCATCTATTTATAGGCACGGGACGCAGCCCATGTAAAATTACATTCATGCCCTTTACATTTGCTAATAACTTTATGGTAATTCATCGGGGTCTAAATAGCCTTTTCCCCTTTAAGTCGGTTCCCTTTCCTGCTATCACGCCGAAGCTCTTCTGCGCATAGCTTCGGCTCTGCGCCATCCTTCGTATTCTTTGTGCTTCCTCATACTGTGGTTTTGGCTTAAGTCCGAAGGTACCTGTTCATGTATTATACTCCAGAAACGTTGTTAAATCATGTTTTGAGGACCTTCGGAAGCCGAAGGCCCCCAACATAAAGTAAGGAATAGAAGACTTCTCGATGTTTTGCCGAGGTCTCAAAGAGTTAGTACTCCCACTAATCATCGTCAGAGTACCCACATAAGGGTGTTTCTCCATCTTAGTCCGTACAAGGACCAAATTCTCTCTATGAGCTAGTTCTTCGCTACTGCAGCAAGGTGAACCGCTCACAACCATGTAAATTTGAGTTAGGTCACCCACAAGTTCTCTGGGTATCACTCACTTCCGATCATCACCTAGCCATCTAGCTGATGCCAATCACCAAGATTAGCAAGCACTAGACTTTCACTTGACCGTGATAAGTCTAATGAGGGTGGTGATTATACACGTCATTCTCTATGCACTAATGAGATCTCTAACTGCATGATTGTCAACTCTCTAATCTCCTTACTATTCAAAGGGTCTTTCTCACTCTCAAGATAATGTTTTAGATATTGGAAGAGGTAGACCTCAATGGGTTGAGTTGAAAACTAGCTAAGTGACTCGGCATAGTCAGAGACACGAAACATGTCAACTGCTCACTTTCCCAATGCACTGGACACATTGGTGCTTTTTCAATGGCTACTTTCTAAGTGACTATCGAGATTGAGAAGAAGCACTCAACTGGTCTAATTGACCAATTGAGAGAGAGAAAGGGTTGAAAGAGACTCAGCCTACATGGCGTACTCAACGGTGAGTAGGTTCTTCGGAACCGAACCTCGAGAAACAAATTGCTTGTCTTTGTGTTAATATAGCATTGCAATTTGATTCTTCTTCTTCCCTCTCTCTAAGTTTTCTTGCTTGCAATCGTTTTTGAGTTAGCTCCTGAAGTTATCTGCATCGATTGAGTAAAAGTCGCCTAGAGGGAGGGTAAATAGGCAAATCTGAAATTTATAAAGATTAAGCACAACTACAAGCCGGGGTTAGCGTTAGAAATAAAGTTGAGTCCGAAAGAGAGGGCGAAAACAAATCACAAGCGAATAAGGCGAATGACACGGTGATTTGTTTTACCGAGGTTCGGTTCTTGCAAACCTACTCCTCGTTGAGATGGTCACAAAGACCAGGTCTCTTTCAACCCTTTCCCTCTCTCAAACGGTCACTTAGATCGAGTGAGCTTTCTCCTTAATCAAACGGGTCACTTAGACCCCACAAGGACCACTACAAACTTAGTGTCTCTTGCTTTGATTACAAGTGTCTTGAGAATAAGAATGGGGAAAGAAGAAAGCACGATTGCAAAAGCCAAGCGACAAGAGCGACAAATAACACACGGATCACTCTCTCTCTCAAGTCACTAATCACTAATGATCACTTGTCTCAATTGTGGAACTTGGAGAGATTTGAGGCGTTGATCGTGTCTTGGAATGGATTGCTAGCTCTTGTATTGAATGTTGAAGGTTGGAATGCTTGGATGAAGTGAATGGAGGTGGTTGGGGTTGTATTTATAGCCACCAACCACTTCCTAGCCGTTGCTCTATCTCTGCCAACCGCGGACGGTCCGCGCCCTGGTCCGGACGGTCCGCCCCCTGCACATCAACGGCTCAAAACGCAACGGTCAGCAGTAACGGCTATATCAACGGCTATTTTGCATTTAATGCGTCGTCAGATGTCAGATAAAGGCAGTCGCAGACGGTCCGGTCGTGCACCCCGGACGGTCCGCGAGGACGCTATAATTCATTTTACCAAACCCGTCACCTTCGGGTTTTTTGGTTCCTCACCTACCGGACGGTCCGCACCTGAGGCCGGACGGTCCGCGCGTGTACTCGGACGGTCCTTGCTTTCCCTCCGGACGGTCTGTGGTGTAGACATGGGTTTTTGCATTGGTTCTGTCCGAGGGTCATCCTGGTGTCGCGGACGGTCCACCGCAAGGAACCGGACGGTCCGCGCTTAGTCTGTTTTTCCAAAAAGCTTCTCCTGTCCGGAATAATCTATGGTATTCCAGACAGTCGATTTAGAATAGTTGTAGATGAACCTTTAGCACCTGTAGAGCATATAATCTAGAGCAAACTAGTTAGTCCATTTATTTGTGTTGGGCAATTCAACCACCAAAATCATTTAGGAAAAAGGTTTGACCCTATTTCCCTTTCATTCTCCCCCTTTTTGGTGATTGATGCCAACACAAACCAAAGCAAATATATAAGTGCAGAATTGAACTAGTTTGCATAAGGTAAGTGCAAAGGTTGCTTGGAATTAAAATTGGTTTAATTTTCATAAGATATGCATGGATTCTTTCTTCTATTTTAACATTTTGGACCACGCTTGCACCACTTGTTTTGTTTTTGCAAAATCTTTTGGAAATTCTTTTCAAAGTCTTTTTGCAAATAGTCAAAGGTAAATGAATAAGATTTCGAGAAGCATTTTCAAGATTTGAAATTTTCTCCCCCTGTTTCAAATGCTTTTCCTTTAACTAAACAAAACTCCCCCTCAATGAAATTCTCCTCTTAGTGTTCAAGAGGGTTTTTAGATAATAATTTTGAAGAGGTTATATTAATTTGAAATTCTATTATCAAAAATAAGATACCAATTGAAAAACCTTCTCTTAATACAAATTTGAAAGACTATATTTTTGAAATTGGTGGTGGTGCGGTCCTTTTGCTTTGGGCTAATACTTTCTCCCCCTTTGGCATGAATCGCCAAAAACGGATACTTGTGAGTGAAATATAAGCCCTTTTTCAAACTTTCTCCCCCTTTGGTAAATAATATAGGAGTGATGATTATACCAGATTGGAGAACGGTGCGGAGTGACGGCAAAGGATGAATAATTCGATGGAGTGGAGTGGAAGCCTTTTCTTCGCCGAAGACTCCATTTCCCTTTCAATCTATGACTTAGCATGAAATGCACTTGAAGAACACATTAGTCATAGCAAATGAAAGAGATGATCAAAGGTATATAAATGAGCTATGTATGCAAGGAGTCAATCAAAGTTCCTAGAATCAAGAATATTTAGCTCATGCCTAAGTTTGGTAAAAGTTATCTCATCTAGTGGTTTGGTAAAGATATCGGCCAATTGTTCTTTGGTGCTAACATAAGCAATTTCGATATCCCCCCGTTGTTGGTGATCCCTCAAAAAGTGATACTGAATGGCTATGTGCTTAGTGTGGCTGTGCTCTACGGGATTATCCGCCATACGGATTGCACTCTCATTATCACATAGGAGAGGGACTTTGGTTAATTTGTAACCATAGTCCCTAAGGGTTTGCCTTATCCAAAGCAATTGCGTGCAACAATGGCCTGCAGCAATATACTCGGCTTCAGCAGTAGAAAGAGCTACAAAATTTTGTTTCTTTGAAGCCCAAGACACCATGGATCTTCCCAAGAACTGACAAGTCCCTGATGTGCTCTTTCTATCAATCTTACACCCTGCCCAATCAGCATCTGAATATCCAATTAAATCAAAAGTGGATCCCTTGGGGTACCAAAGGCCAAACTTAGGAGTATAAACTAAATATCTCAAGATTCGTTTTACGGCCCTAAGGTGAACTTCCTTAGAATCGACTTGGAATCTTGCACACATGCATACGGAAAGCATAATATCCGGTCAAGATGCACATAAATAGAGTAAAGATCCTATCATCGACCGATATACCTTTTGATCTACGGATTTACCTCCCGTGTCGAGGTCGAGATGCCCATTAGTTCCCATGGGTGTCTTGATGGGTTTGGCATCCTTCATTCCAAACTTGGTGAGTATGTCTTGAATGTACTTCGTTTGGCTAATGAAGGTGCCTTCTTGGAGTTGCTTGACTTGAAATCCTAAGAAATACTTCAACTCCCCCATCATTAACATCTCGAATTTTTGAACCATTATCCTACTAAACTCTTCACATGTAGATTTGTTAGTAGACCCAAATATGATATCATCAACATAAATTTGGCATACAAACAAATCATTTTCAATAGTCTTAGTAAAGAGAGTAGGATCGGCTTTTCCGACTTTGAAGCCATTAGCGATAAGAAAATCTCTTAGGCATTCATACCATGCTCTTGGGGCTTGCTTGAGCCCATAAAGCGCCTTAGAGAGTTTATAGACATGGTTAGGGTACTCACTATCTTCAAAGCTGGGAGGTTGCTCAACATAGACCTCCTCCTTGATTGGTCCATTGAGGAAGGCACTTTTCACGTCCATTTGATAGAGCTTAAAGCCATGGTAAGTAGCATAGGCAAGTAATATGCGAATTGACTCAAGCCTAGCTACGGGTGCATAGGTTTCACCGAAATCCAAACCTTCGACTTGTGAATATCCCTTGGCCACAAGTCGGGCTTTGTTCCTTGTCACCACACCATGCTCATCTTGTTTGTTGCGGAAGACCCACTTGGTTCCTACAACATTTTGGTTAGGACGTGGAACTAAATGCCATACCTCATTCCTCGTGAAGTTGTTGAGCTCCTCTTGCATCGCTAGCACCCAATCCGAATCTTGAAGTGCTTCCTCTACCTTGTGTGGCTCAATAGAGGAAACAAAAGAGTAATGTTCACAAAAATGAGCAACATGAGATCAAGTGGTTACCCCCTTTTGAATATCGCCGAGGATGGTGTTCACGGGGTGATCTCGTTGTATTGCTTGGTGGACTCTTGGGTGAGGCAGCTGAAAGCATCTAGGCCCCTGGTTGGTTTTAGTGATTAATGACAACGTAATATTATATGTGACTAACGTGTGTTTTGCAGAGACAAATGGTAAGTTAGGTCGCATGACAGGTAGAAGTACTACAACGGTGAAAACAATCCCGGAGATAAGAACTCGAAGCGACGGCTAAAACGACGGAACAAAAGGTGAAGGTCTACGGAGTCCGAGTGTCAAGGAGATGTGGACACTCGCGATTTAGTTAGGTCTTTTATTCTCTTTTAGCCGTACTATAAAGAGGGGTTGTCGATGAGTAGTTTGACCAAGAGAGTTCTAGTGTAGTGTTGGTGCACAATCACACTCATATACAGTGCTAGGTATCTCTCTAGAACTCACACACAAGTTAGAGCGAAAACCGATTTGAAAATCAGCTGAAAAACAAGACTTAGGGTTTCTGGCTTTGGGGCACCGGACTGTCCGGTGTGCACCGGACTGTCCGGTGCACCCTCTGCCAGGTGGGACCAAGCTGGTCCACGGCAGTATTTTCCCTTCGCAGAAACCCGAGAGCGCAGCGCTCAGAGTTGAATTTTAGTGGCACACCGGACACCGCACCGGACTGTCCGGTGTGCACCGGACAGTGGACTGTTCACTGTCCGGTGCGCCATGAGCCCAACGGCTCTCTGTCAGAACTAGCCGTTGGAATTGACCGTTGGCGCACCGGTGGCGCACCGTTGGCGCACCGGTGGCGCACCGGACTGTCCGGTGCGCCATCGCGCAGTGAATTGCCTGTAACGGCTAGTTGGTGGGTGAGGGCTATTTATACCCCCTCCACCCACCATATTCATTGTCTTGCACTCCACATTTATTCCAGCACATTGGTAGAGCATTGCAAGCACCAAAAGCTAGTGAGGAGATTAGAGAATCATAATCCACGCTTGTTCCTCATTAGCGCTAGTGAGAGCCACCTAGAGCACACACCACTTGCATTAGGCTTCTCTTGGTCAAGCGAAAGTCTACGGCTTGTTACTCTTGGTGATCGGCATCACCTAGACGGCTTGGTGGCGTTGGGAGCTCGGTGATCACCGTGAAGATCTTGTTGGTGACCCGACTCAAGTTTGTAAGCGGTCTCGAGGGATCCACCGCGCCGGAGTGGCAAAGGATCATCTCGTAGTGAGCACTTGGTTCTTGCGAGGACCAAGGGGGAGCGATACCCTTGCGCGGGTGCTCCAACGAGGACTAGTGGAGAGTGCCGACTCTTCGATACCTCGGGAAAAATTGGAGGAGTCTTCTAAACTTTGCTTTACATTCCGCACTTAATTCAAGCACTTTACATTGTGTATTTGTTTAGCAAGTATTTGAAGTATTATCTTAGCTTTGTTACATTTCTAGTATTATATTCTTAGTGCTAGTTGTTGGGGTGAAGTTGGGCTCTTGTTTAGCTCTTGCTTAGGTTTTAATTAGTGTTGATTTTTAGAAAAGCCCAATTCACCCCCCTCTTGGGCATCGTGATCCTTTCAATTGGTATCAGAGCCTTGTTGCTCATAGATTAGCTTAACCGCTAGAGTTACGATGTCCGGTGGGGATGGACCTCCTCCCGTTTTTGATGGTGACGATTTTCCTTATTGGAAAATTCGTATGGAAGCATACTTAGAGGCTATAGACATTGGTGTCTATAAAGCCACCACACAAGGGTTCCCCGAACCTAGAGATCCCACAAATCTTGTAGGTGATGAGTTCAATTATGAGAAATGGAATGCTAAGGCCAAAAACACCCTTTTTAGAGGCCTTTGCAAAGATGTGTTCAATAGAGTAAGGAATCATAAAAATGCTCATGATTTGTGGATGGACATTTGTGCTCTACATGAAGGAACTAGAAGTGAACGTGAGGAAAGATATCACATAGCCATGCGAAAGTTAAATTCCTTTGAAATGCTTACAAATGAAAATGCAAATGCTATGTACTCACGACTTAATATTCTTGTAGAGGAAGTCAATGGATTGGGGCTTACTCAAATCTCACAACCGGATGTTGTGAGGAAGATTCTCAGTGTCCTCCCAATAGACAAATATGGACACATTGTCACTGTGCTACATCAAATGGATCTTTCAGTTACCACACCTACACAAATTTTGGGAAAGATCAATGCCCATGAAATGAACATGCACATCAACGACAAAGAAGAATCATCTTCCAAAAGAAAGGATTTGGCTCTCAAAGCAAATCATGAAAGAAAAGGAAAAGCAAAAATACAAGTTGAGGAAGAATCCTCAAGTGATGATGACCTTGATGCAAACATTGCCTTGATGGTAAGGAAGACCACCAAGATGTTGAAGAAGCTAAATAGAGAAGGCATCAAATTTGATTCAAGAAAGAAGAAGTTCTTTTCCAACAAAAGAAAGCCCATTTCTGAGATGGACTGCTACAACTGTGGTGAGCTTGGTCACCTTGCTCATCAATGTAACAAGCCCAAGAAGAATAAGTTCAAGGGCAAGAAAGAAGATGACAGCGATGATGAAAAGAAGGAAAAGAAATTCTTCAAGAGGAAGGATGGGAAGCAAAAGAGGTTCCACAAGAAGAAGAATGGAAAGGCATATATTGTTGGCGACTGGCTCACCGACATCGAATCATCAAGTGGGTCTTCTTCAAGTGAAGAAGAGAATGATGAAAAAGTTGCGGCCATCGCCGGGGACTTCTCCTCACCACCACCATCGCCATCATCCACTTCTCACCTATGCCTCATGGCTAGGGGTGAACGAAAGGTACAAAATGATATTAATATTGATGATGATAGTGATAGTGATAGTGATGAAGAATTTGCTTCACCTTCATATGATGAGTTAGCTGACTTACTTAAAGAATATACTCAAATCATTAGAAAGTCAAAAGCTAAATGTGATAGGTTGAAAAATGAAAATGAATCTTTAAATGCCAAGTATGACATAGTTATAAAGGCTAGTGATGAAATAAAAGAAGAAAATAAAACTATGTCATCAACTGTAAATGAGCTCACAAACTCCCTAAAAGATGCTAAGGAAAAATATGTCAAATTAAATGAAGCTAATAGGGAGTTGCAAAGTAGACTAGTAAAGATCAAGGAAGACTATACTCAAATTAAATTTGATCATGACAATCTTCTTGTTGAAAATGAACTTTTATCTTGCAAAACACATGAGGCTATTAACCCTGTTGTTAAGCTTGATGTAGCAACCTCATGTGATGATTTGATTCAAGAAGAGCAAACTAGTCTACATGCTGAATTGACTGAAAAAGTTGAAGTCCTGACTTTAGACAACCAAAAATTGAAGAATTACTTGACTGATGCAACTACTAGAGGAAAAGTTGCTATTGAGAACAATGATTTCAACAATGAGTTGGCAGTGGATAACCAAAGGCTTAAGAATGAGGTCAAGAAACTAAAAAGTGAAAATGAACATCTTGCAACAAGTGTGCAAAAGTTCAACAAGGGTCAATACCTCCAAAATGAGCTGCTTATGAACACTGTTATGAAAAATAACAAGAGTGGTATTGGATACAATGCTTTTGTGCAAAAGAAAGCTATCACTCAATACAAGCCAAAGCAGACTCACAAGTCTATCAAATGCTTTGAGTGTGGAAATGAAGGTCATTTTGCCCACAACTGCAAAGCTAAACCACCAACTCCCTTGCCTAAGCACTCAAGACCATTTGCTTTCAATGCTCACTATGTTCTAAGAAAGGTTGCAAATGGAAAGATTAAGGTTACATTCCTAGGTCCACCAAATAAGAGTAGACCTAGACAAATCTGGGTGGCAAAGTCCTTAATTGAGAGAGTCACTGGTCCTATGCAATATAGGGCCCTCAAAACTCAAGCTTGAATTGTCTGTGAATGTAGGTGAACTACAAGACCGGTGGGAGCCATTGGGTTATTGACAGTGGATGCACACAACATATGACAGGCAACCCACGGATGTTCACCTCACTAGATGAGAATGTTGATGGTCAAGATAAAATCACATTTGGAGACAATTCAAAAGGAAAAGTGCAAGGACTTGGCAAGGTGGCAATCTCAAATGATTTATCAATATCAAATGTTCTCTTAGTTGCACCTTTGAGCTTCAATTTATTATCAGTGGGACAACTCTGTGATCTTGGACTTCAATGCTTATTTACTCCATCAGAGGTTATTGTAACAAAAATGGATGATGAATCAATGGTATTCAAGGGATTTAGATACAACAACCTCTACTTAGTGGATTTCACTTCAGAAGATGCAGACTTAAGAACTTGCCTCTTCACCAAAGCTTCTCTTGGATGGCTCTGGCATAGGAGGCTTGCACATGTTGGGATGAGCACACTCAAGAAGGTATTAAAGAAAGATATGGTTAGAGGATTAAAGGATGTGGTGTTTGAAAAAGACAAGCCATGCAGTGCATGTCAAGCTGGAAAGCAAGTTGCTAATACACATCCTACTAAAGCTTTCATGTCAACATCAAGGCCACTGGAACTACTTCATATGGATTTATTTGGACCTACAAATTATGTCAGTGCCGGTGGCAACCTCTACTGTCTAGTGATTGTTGATGACTTCTCAAGATACACTTGGGTGTTCTTTCTCCATGACAAATCTGAAGTTGCATCGATATTCAAGAAATTTGCCAAGAAAGCACAAAATGAATTTGATTGCAAGATTAAGAAGATTAGAAGTGACAATGGCAAAGAATTTGACAACACCAACATTCATGAGTACTGTGATGAAATTGGGATCAAGCATGAAGTATCTGCCACATATACACCTCAACAAAATGGAGTTGTTGAAAGGAAAAATAGGACCTTGATCACTCTTGCAAGAACAATGATTGATGAGTATAACACACCGGAGAGGTTTTGGGCCGAAGCTGTCAACACTGCTTGTTATGCATCAAACAGGCTATTTCCTCACCGGCTACTTGCGAAGACTCCTTATGAACTGCTAAATGGGAAAAAGCCAGACGTCTCTTTCTTCCGGGTATTTGGGTGCAAATGCTACATCTACAAGAAACGCCATCACCTAGGGAAGTTTCAAAGACGTTGTGATATTGGTTTTCTTTTGGGTTATTCATTAAAGTCCAAAGCATATCGAGTATTCAACCATGCCACTGGCGTGGTAGAAGAAACATATGATGTGGAATTTGATGAGACTAATGGCTCCCAAGGAGCACTTGAAAATCTTGATGATGTAGGTGATGAGCCACTTAGGGAAGCAATGAAGAACATGCCTATTGGAGCTATCAAACCAAAAGAAGATGAAGAAGAGGTGCAAATCATTGACAGGCCTTCTTCATCAAATGTACCACAAGATGATGAAAAAGATGAGAGGCATGCAAATGAAGATACATTTGTCTCTCATGAACAAGCAAGGGTACAAGCCGAAGATGTTGATGCTCCAGGATCTTCTTCCCAAGTGGTTGACAGGAGAAACTCATCACTACTTCAAGCTCATCCTCAAAACCAAATCATCGGGAGTCCTTCACAAGGGGTTATTACTCGATCACATAGACATGCTAATTTTATTGAACATCACTCTTTTGTTTCTTGTGTTGAGCCTACTTGTATAGATGAGGCGCTACAGGATCCGGACTGGGTGAATGCCATGCATGAAGAACTTAACAACTTCACCCGTAACGAAGTTTGGACCCTGGAGAAGCCCCCACAAGATGCAAGAATCATTGGAACAAAGTGGGTGTTCAGAAACAAACAAGATGATCAAGGTGTGATTGTAAGAAACAAGGCAAGACTTGTCGCAAAGGGATTCTCTCAAGTTGAAGGCTTAGATTTTGGAGAGACCTTTGCACCGGTTGCTCGACTAGAAGCCATCCGTATCCTACTTGCATATGCATCATGCTATGACATAAAACTTTATCAAATGGATGTAAAAAGTGCATTTTTAAATGGCTTCATAAATGAACTTGTATATGTTGAGCAACCGCCTGGATTTGAAGACCCTAGATATCCTAATCATGCTTACAGGTTGTCCAAGGCGCTTTATGGGCTAAAGCAAGCTCCAAGGGCTTGGTATGAGCGTCTTCGCGACTTCCTCATCGAAAAGGGCTTCAAAATCGGGACCGTCGACACAACTCTCTTCACAAAGAAACATAACGGTGATATTTTCATTTGTCAAGTATATGTTGATGATATAATCTTTGGCTCGACAAATGACTATCATTGCAAGGAATTTGGTGAGTTGATGTCGAAGGAGTTCGAGATGTCAATGATTGGTGAGCTAACATACTTCCTCGGCTTTCAAGTCAAGCAAATGAAAGATGGTAACTTTCTCTCACAAGAGAAGTATACCAAAGACTTGTTGAAAAGGTTCAACATGGAGAAGTGCAAACCAATCAAGACCCCCATGCCTACAAATGGACATCTCGACTTAGATGAGGGAGGTAACCCGGTTAATCAAACTCTCTACCGTTCTATGATTGGTAGTTTATTATACCTTACCGCATCTAGGCCCGATATTATGTTTAGTGTCTGCATGTGTGCTAGATTTCAATCTAATCCTAAGAAAGCTCACCTTCGCGCTGTTAAGAGAATTCTTAGGTATCTCAGGCACACCACAAGCGTTGGTCTGTGGTATCCCAAAGGAGCTACTTTTGATTTAATTGGCTATTCCGATTCGGATTATGCCGGTTGCAAAATTGATAGGAAAAGTACTTCTGGGGGATGCCATCTGCTTGGTAGATCACTAGTTTCATGGACATCCAAAAAGCAAAATAGTGTTGCCTTGTCAACTGCCGAAGCGGAATACATTGCCGCAGGTGCTTGTTGCACACAGATTTTATATATGAAACAAACTCTTCTAGACTATGGCGTAGTTCTAGAAAAAGTACCTTTGTTGTGTGATAATGAGAGTGCTGTTAAAATTGCTAATAATCCTGTACAACACTCTCGCACCAAGCACATTGATATCCGTCATCACTTCCTTAGAGATCATGTTGCTAAAGGAGATATCATTTTAGAAGGAGTGAGGTCGGAAGATCAATTAGCGGATATTTTCACTAAGCCACTTGATAAGACCCGCTTTTGCATGTTGAGAAATGAACTAAATATTCTTGATCTCAGAAATTTTATGTAAAATGTCAAATGGTGTTGTCAAGCTTGCATTGCATATTTAAATTCCTTGTATTGCATCTAGGGCTTGTCTAACCTAGTTGAGATAACCGCCAACAAAGCGAGTGAAAAAGCTTAACTCGGGTCAAACCTGACAAGTCTTAGTTTTAAGCTTTTAGCACTTAAATTCTTACTTTTCATGCAATTATTGGTTCTTGAAATATGCATGAGGTACTGCACTTAGGGGGAGTAATCAAAACTCAAATCACTCATGAAAACCCCTAGTGCAAACCAAAATGCAAATTTCACCATTTGCCTATTTTCTCTAAAAATTATCTAGCCTATGGCGAAATATTTTGAAAAATATATGAGGGCGCCAATACCTGTCCCAACAAGTGTTATTTTGTGTGATTATAAGTTGGGATTTGGTTTGGTTGGGAGTTAGACAGAAAAATTCAAAATTTTCCAAACTCTCCTCTGTCTGGGCTCACCGGACAGTCCGGTGTGCACCGGACACTGCACTGTGCAATGTCCGGTGCACCGGCAGCCGCGCGCTAAAATCCAATTCTCCTGTGCGCTGTCCGGTGGTTCACCGGACAGCTACTGTGCGCTGTCCGGTGTGCACCGGACATGCACTGTAGACTGTCCGGTGCGCCCATCTCGCGTTTTAAAAAAAGGCCTCCAGCCCGACCGAGCCAGAGGCTCAGTCTTTCTCCCTCTCCACCCGCTGCTCTCTGTCCTGTGGCGATTTCCCCCGCCGGCGATCTCCACCGGCGGCCACCATCTCCGGCGTCCTGGTGCCCTTCCCTCTCCGGTGAGCAGACCTTCCCCCTCTCCTTCCCTTTATCTTCCCTGCTCTCGGTTTGAATGGCACTGTGGCACTCAAAGTCTCCACCTCTTGTCCATCTATCAATTTCTTGTCAAATCTTGCAAATCCATTTGGTGAAATGAGTTCAAGTATCTCTATTGTGTATCCCTGCAAGCTTTTAGCTCCTTCGGGAGGGTATTCCCACCTCAAATGGCCGTTTCACCAAAACCCTAGCTCCCCGCACGCCACATGCTCGGTGAAATGCCCAAACCAGCCAAAAATGCTCCAATTGAACCCAAATTTTTCAGGCACCTTCACAACACTTCCAGTAACCTACTTGCAAAATTTCACGCCAATCCGAGATCCCAGGCTTAAATTTCACCAAATTTCCCGTTTTGAGCGATCGTTTCCGAGCCGAGTGCCCAAATTCCTTTTTCTTCGCCTAAATTCAAACCAAGCACACACTTCACTCATATTCACCTATATGAACCTATTCGTGAAGTATCGGCTCAATTCCATATCATTTCGTGCCTCAATTCGAATTCCAAACATCCTATGACACTATTTGCCCGTCAAACGTCGTTTTCACGTCATTTGACTTCTTGATCGTCCCGTCTCGTGCCATATCTCTCTGTGTATGTATTTATTCACATTTCATATGCTTATGACTATGTGACTAATACGTGCTCACCTCTTCTGTCATTTCAGTGACCTTGTTTGACCTGTGCCGTCTCCCGTCCTGTCTGGATCGTAACCTCTCGTGTGAGCTTTCCAGGTAGTCATCTCATTCTTTGCTAAATCTATCGGTGACTTTTACTCTGTGCTTAGTCTCTCTATCTCATTTGCAGACTTTAGTTCAGGATGCCGCGCACGAAGAATGTGTCGGCGTCAGGGGGTGGCGATGATGAGGACCCTCGTCGCCCATTCAGGCAGGTCAAGGGCAAGACTGTCTATTTGGAGCAGCAGGAAGGCCGCAAGAAGCGGCGTACGGACAGAGAGGCTCGTGCAGCGGCAGCAGCTGCAGCAGCCGCTGCGCAGGCTACACTTGGAGATCAGCCACAGATTCCATCCGATCAGATTGCCTTCCGTGCTCGTCGTCTCACCTCCCGGTCTCGCTCCTCCTCTCACACCTCCGCTTCCACTCCGCCACCCACTCTGCCTGCTCCCGTCACTCCTATTGCTCCATCCACCTCCACAGCCATACCCACTACCTCCTCTACGCCAGCTTCCACTGCTTCCCCTGCTCCCACTCCCGCTTCAGCTCCTCCTGTCCCTCCACCTCGCTTCCGGGAGCGTGATGAGACTGAGGTCCGTCCTCTGGTTTCGGATCCTCGTCTGTTTGATCTTCAGCGTGCTACTGCAGCACGGGTACGTCGGTTCAGATACGTACCCGTGGAGTCTTGGCTACCAGCTCAGAGAGACCCAGCAGCAGGTGTTCTTTTCAGCACACGGATTCAGGAGTCTTTCTTTAGAGCTCAGATGTCTGCTCAGATAGCGCTGCGAGTGCACCGACTTCTGGATCTTCCAGCTTTTCTGCTTGCAGCCGGTGCTGAGTCTGAGGCGCATCTCACTTATCTGCCTGGCCTCCTGACCCTTCTGACTATCAGCGGCAGATATGTTGAGGAGTGGGTCCGCGTCTTCTATGCCTCTGTTTGGATTGACCCGGATCATCACTGGATGAGGTTCCGCTTTGAGCGAGAGGATGTCACGATCACTGCCAGTCAGATCCGTCAGCTTTTTGGATTCCCAGAGTCGACGACTCGCCTTCACAGCCTCTGCTACGGCTCTTCTGACCCTCCTCGTCGCCCTCACGGCGGTGTGGCTCCAGGGACAGCTCACGTCGCGGCTCTGTTCCGCCCGCCTTTTTCCGATGGGTCGCGACGTTCACCAGCAGACTTTACTACAGCAGCGAAGTACTTATATGAGCTCATCAGACGGACACTCTTGCCGAGGATGGGATACAGGGAGGCTACCACTCATATTCAGCTTTGGCTCCTTGGTGCCCTGGTATCCCACTCTGAGTTTGATGTTGTGGACTTTCTGATCTGTGAGATCGAGGACACCATTCTGGATGGGATTCGTGCTCGTCGGCAGCTACCTTATGCTCACTACTTATGCCACATCTTTGCGCAGCTGATTCAGCCACCTCGATTTCAGAGCACTCTTGAGGCCTCACGCCTTGTATTTGGATCTTACCGTCCTGCTCCTGAGATTCCTGTGCCAGCTTCTGCTCATGTTTTTGACTCTCAGGCCGAGGATGCAGCTCTTCGACAGTTTGACACTCAGGGTACAGCAGCTGATGATGATGATGATGATGATGATTTTGGGGTTCCTCCTCCGCCTCCGCCTCCTATGCCTCCACGCTCACATGATCATGAGGCTGGGAGTTCTGGTGCTGCCCCTGCTACTCCTCAGGCTATGGACCCTGCTCTTGCTTCGATTCTCCAGACTCTCACCCAGCAGCAGGCTCACCTGGCAGCCGAGCAGGCCCGTTTATCCGACAGGATGCTCTCGATGTTTCAGAGCATGCAGGACAGGCAGGATGCTCTTCAGCAGCAGTTACTTCAGGATCGGGCAGAGAATAGGGCATTCATGGCTCTCATGCTTTAGCATTCTGGTATCTCAGCACCTCCGGTTCAGTCTGCTCCGCCTCCTCCGCTTCACGCTCCAGTGGTGCCATCGATTTTGTCTGGACCCCCTGTTGGTATCTCTCCGCTCCGGCCGGTCACTTTGGCGTTCACCTCTCCGGTTCTCAGCTCTGTCTGTCCGCAGCCGCCAGTGCCACCAGCATCTGCTGTTACCACTACCGCTGTGGCAGTATCTGTGACCGCTTCTGTTCCGGTAGCTCCTGCAGCACGGCCTCCGTCCGAGTCAATACCAGCTCCAGCTTCTACCGCAGATCCTGGATCCGAGACTGACTCTGACCCTCCGTCGGCGTTCGCTCTGCTACCTCGACCTCGACCGGATGCGCCCCCGCCGCCTCCTCCTGCTTCAGGCGTTTAGGTTCAGGTCCCTTTTGGTGTTTGACGCCAAAGGGGGAGAGATATGAGTTGTGAGAGCTAGGGGGAGTTAGAGAGTTAGTAGAGAGTCAGAGTCATTTTGGTGTAATATATGTGCTTGCTACTCTCTCTACTAGCTTGATGTTTTTGGCTCACAAACTCGTCATATACTCTCGTTGCGTATGATTGACTGTGTGTACTATGTTTTCACCTTATATTATATCACCAGTCTTCTAGCTCTTGTTTCATTAATTTAACTTCATTTTTACATGAACAAGAATCTTATGATGTGTATGCGCTCACTCTTATTATTATGGTACACATTCTTTCTGTCAAAGATTACTGAGTATAACTAACCATTCTTTCTATTGACAGAATCTTCAAAACAAACTACTCTCACAAAACTTGTAGGGTTGTCATCAATCACCAAAAAGGGGGAGATTGAAAGCATCTAGGCCCCTGGTTGGTTTTAGTGATTAATGACAACGTAATATTATATGTGACTAACGTGTGTTTTGCAGAGACAAATGGTAAGTTAGGTCGCATGACAGGTAGAAGTACTACAACGGTGAAAACAATCCCGGAGATAAGAACTCGAAGCGACGGCTAAAACGACGGAACAAAAGGTGAAGGTCTACGGAGTCCGAGTGTCAAGGAGATGTGGACACTCGCGATTTAGTTAGGTCTTTTATTCTCTTTTAGCCGTACTATAAAGAGGGGTTGTCGATGAGTAGTTTGACCAAGAGAGTTCTAGTGTAGTGTTGGTGCACAATCACACTCATATACAGTGCTAGGTATCTCTCTAGAACTCACACACAAGTTAGAGCGAAAACCGATTTGAAAATCAGCTGAAAAACAAGACTTAGGGTTTCTGGCTTTGGGGCACCGGACTGTCCGGTGTGCACCGGACTGTCCGGTGCACCCTCTGCCAGGTGGGACCAAGCTGGTCCACGGCAGTATTTTCCCTTCGCAGAAACCCGAGAGCGCAGCGCTCAGAGTTGAATTTTAGTGGCACACCGGACACCGCACCGGACTGTCCGGTGTGCACCGGACAGTGGACTGTTCACTGTCCGGTGCGCCATGAGCCCAACGGCTCTCTGTCAGAACTAGCCGTTGGAAGTGACCGTTGGCGCACCGGTGGCGCACCGTTGGCGCACCGGTGGCGCACCGGACTGTCCGGTGCGCCATCGCGCAGTGAATTGCCTGTAACGGCTAGTTGGTGGGTGAGGGCTATTTATACCCCCTCCACCCACCATATTCATTGTCTTGCACTCCACATTTATTCCAGCACATTGGTAGAGCATTGCAAGCACCAAAAGGCTAGTGAGGAGATTAGAGAATCATAATCCACGCTTGTTCCTCATTAGCGCTAGTGAGAGCCACCTAGAGCACACACCACTTGCATTAGGCTTCTCTTGGTCAAGCGAAAGTCTACGGCTTGTTACTCTTGGTGATCGGCATCACCTAGACGGCTTGGTGGCGTTGGGAGCTCGGTGATCACCGTGAAGATCTTGTTGGTGACCCGACTCAAGTTTGTAAGCGGTCTCGAGGGATCCACCGCGCCGGAGTGGCAAAGGATCATCTCATAGTGAGCACTTGGTTCTTGCGAGGACCAAGGGGGAGCGATACCCTTGCGCGGGTGCTCCAACGAGGACTAGTGGAGAGTGCCGACTCTTCGATACCTCGGGAAAAATTGGAGGAGTCTTCTAAACTTTGCTTTACATTCCGCACTTAATTCAAGCACTTTACATTGTGTATTTGTTTAGCAAGTATTTGAAGTATTATCTTAGCTTTGTTACATTTCTAGTATTATATTCTTAGTGCTAGTTGTTGGGGTGAAGTTGGGCTCTTGTTTAGCTCTTGCTTAGGTTTTAATTAGTGTTGATTTTTAGAAAAGCCCAATTCACCCCCCCTCTTGGGCATCGTGATCCTTTCAGCAGCCTTGGACCCTCATCATCTTCCTTGTCTTGATCATTAGCATCTCCCCCTTAATCATTGTCCTCCTCTTGAGGTGGCTCCTCTTGATCTTCATTTTCATCATCTTGAGCTTGATCCTCATCTTGGGTTGGTGGAGATGCTTGCATGGAGGAAGATGGTTGATCTTGTGCTTGTGGAGGCTCTTCGGATTCCTTAGGACACACATCCCCAATGGACATGTTCCCTAGCGCGATGCACGGAGCCTCTTCATCATCTAGCTCATCAAGATCAACTTGCTCTACTTGAGAGCCGTTAGTCTCATCAAACACAATGTCACAAGAAACTTCAACTAGTCCAATGGACTTGTTAAAGACTCTATATGCCCTTATGTTTGAATCATAACCAAGTAAAAAGCCTTCTACAACCTTATGAGCAAATTTGGATTTTCTACCTCTTTTAACAAGTATAAAGCATTTGCTACCAAAGTCTCTAAAATATGAAACATTGGGCTTTTTACCGGTGAGGAGTTCATATAATGTCTTCTTGAGGATTCGGTGAAGGTAGAGACAGTTGATGGCGTAGCAAGCGGTGTTGATTGCTTCTGCCCAAAACCGGTCCGAAGTCTTGTACTCATCAAGCATGGTCCTTGCCATGTCCAATAGAGTTCTATTCTTCCTCTCCACTACACCATTTTGTTGTGGCGTGTAGGGAGAAGAGAACTCATGCTTGATGCCCTCCTCCTTAAGAAAGCCTTCAATTTGTAAATTCTTGAACTCCGTTCCGTTCTCGCTTCTTATTTTCTTGATCCTCAAGCCGAACTCATTTTGAGCCCGTCTCAAGAATCTTTTCAAAGTCTCTTGGGTTTGTGATTTTTCCTGCAAAAAGAATACCCAAGTGAAGCGAGAATAATCATCCACAATAACTAGACAGTACTTACTCCTGCCGATGCTTATGTAAGCTATCGGGCCGAATAAATCCATGTGGAGTAGCTCAAGTGGCCTGTCAGTCGTCATGATGTTCTTGTGTGGATGATGAACACCAACTTGCTTCCTTGCTTTACATGCGCTACAAACCCTGTCTTTCTCAAAATGAACATTGGCTAGTCCCAAAATGTGCTCTCCCTTTAGAAGTTTATGAAGATTCTTCATCTCAACGTGGGCTAGTCGGCGATGCCAGAGCCAACCCATGTTAGTCTTGGCAATTAAGCAAGTGTCGAGTTCAGCTCTATTAAAATCAACTAAGTATAGCTGACCCTCTAACACTCCCTTAAATGCTACTGAATCATCACTTCTTCTAAAGACAGTAACACCTATATCCGTAAAAAGACAGTTGTAACCCATTTTACATAATTGAGAAACTGAAAGCAAATTGTAATCTAAAGAATCTACAAGAAAAACATTGGAAATAGAATGGTCAGATGATATAGCAATTTTACCAAGTCCTTTGACCAAACCTTGATTTCCATCCCCAAATGTGATAGCTCGTTGGGGATCATGGTTTTTCTCGTAGGAGGAGAACATCCTTTTCTCCCCTGTCATGTGGTTTGTGCACCCGCTATCAATTATCCAACTTGAGCCCCCGGATGCATAAGCCTACAAAACAAATTTAGGTCTTGTTCTTAGGTACCCAAACGGTCTTGGGTCCTTTGACATTAGAAACAAGCACCTTGGGTACCCAAACACAAGTCTTTGAGCCCTTGTGTTTGGCCCCAACATATTTGGCAACTACTTTGCCTGATTTGTTAGTTAAAACATATGATGCATCAAAAGTATTAAATGAAATGTTAGGTTCATTTGATGCAATAGGAGTTTTCTTCTTAGGCAATTTAGCATGGTTGATTGCCTAGAACTAGGGGTCTGTTTGGTTTGATGCCTAACTTGCCACACTTTGCCAAACTTTTCTACTTAAGGTTAGTTCTTCAATTCGAACGACTAACCTTAGGCAAAGTGTGGCACATTTAGCCACAAACCAAACAGCCCTTAGATGTCTCACTCTTATACATGAAAGCATGATGAGAGCCAGAGTGAGACTTCCTAGAGTGAATTCTCCTAATTTTGTGCTCGGGATAACCGGCAGGGTATAAAATGTAACCCTCATTATCCTGAGCCATGGGAGCCTTGCCCTTAACAAAATTAGACAATCTTTTAGGAGGGGCATTAAGCTTGACATTGTCTCCCTGTTGGAAGCCGATGCCATCCTTAATGCCAGGGCATCTCCCACTATAGAGCATGCTTCTAGCAAATTTAAATTTCTCATTTTCTAGTTCATGCTTGGCAATTTTAGCATCTAATTTAGCTATATGATCATTTTGTTGTTTAATTATAGCAAGGTGATCATGAATAGCATCAATGTTAACATCTCTACATCTAGTGCAAATAGAAACATGATCAAGCGTAGATGTAGAGGATTTGCAATCATTTAATTCAACAATCTTAGCATGTAAAATAGCATTCTCATCTCTAAGATTGGTAATAGAAATATTGCAAACATCTAGTTCCTTAGCCTAGCAATTAATTTTTCATTTTCAATCTTAAGGCTAGAAAGCGATGCATTCAATTTATCAATCTTAGCAATTAAACTAGCATTATCATTTCTAAGATTAACAATTGAATCATCACAAACATTTGATTTCTCAACCTTAGCAATTAATTTGGCATTTTCATTTCTAAGGCTAGAAATAGTGTTATGACAAGTGCTTAGCTCATTAGTTAATTTTTCACATTTTTCTACCTCTAGAGCATAAGCATTTCTAATCTTAACATGCTTTTTGTTTTCCTTAATAAGGAAGTCCTCTTGGCTATCCAAGAGTTCATCCTTCTCATGAATGACACTAATTAATTCATTTAATTTTTCCTTTTGTTGCATGTTAAGATTGGCAAAAAGAGTAAGCAAGTTGTCCTCATCATCACTAGAATTATCCTCATCACTAGAAGTTGCATACTTAGTGGAGGATCTTGATTTACCTTCTTCTTCTTGCCGTCCTTTGCCATAAGGCACTTGTGGCCGACGTTGGGGAAGAGAAGACCCTTGTTGACAGTGATGTTGGTGGCGTCCTCGTTGGAGGAGGAGTCGGTGGAGCTCTCATCGGAGTCCCATTCCCGGCAAACATGGGCATCGCCGCCCTTCTTGTAGTACTTCTTCTTTTCTCTTCTCTTTCCCTTCTTGTCGTCGCCCCTGTCACTATCACTAGATAAAGGACATTTAGCAATAAAATGACCGGGCTTACCACATTTGTAGCAAACCTTATTGGAGCGGGGTTTGTAGTCTTTCCCCCTCCTTTGCTTGAGGATTTGGCGAAAGCTCTTGATGATGAGTGCCATTTCCTCGTTGTCGAGCTTGGAGGCGTCGATGGGGATCCTACTTGGTGTAGAGTCCTTCTTTTCTTCTTCTGTCGCCTTGAATGGAATGGATTGTGCTTCGGGTACGGAGGTAGCGCCTTGCTCGATGATTTTCTTGGAGCCTTTGATCATCAATTCAAAGCTCACAAATTTTCCTATCACTTCCTCGGGAGACATTAGTTTATACCTTGGATTACCACGAATTAATTGAACTTGTGTAGGGTTAAGAAAAACGAGTGATCTAAGAATAACCTTGACCATTTCATGGTCATCCCATTTGGTGCTCCCAAGGTTGCGCACTTGGTTCACCAAGGTCTTGAGCCAGTTGTACATTGCTTGTGGTTCCTCCCCTTGGTGAAGCATGAATCGACCGAGCTCCCCCTCGATCGTTTCCTGCTTGGTGACCTTGGTCACCTCATCTCTTTCGTGCGCGGTCTTGAGCACGTCCCAAATCTCTTTGGCACTCTTCAACCCTTGCACCTTATTATACTCCTCTCGACTTAGAGAGGCGAGGAGTATAGTAGTGGCTTGGGAGTTGAAGTGTTGGATTTGTTCGACCTCCTCCGAATCATAATCCTTGTCCCCTTCCTTTGGTACCTGTGCTCCATACTCAACAATAACCCATATGCTTTTGTGGAGTGAGGTTAGGTGATGCCTCATTTTATCACTCCACATAGAATAATCTTCACCATCAAACATAGGTGGTTTGCCTAATGGGACGGAAAGTAATGGAGTGCGTTTTGAAATACGAGGATAGTGAAGGGGCATCTTACTATACTTCTTGCGCTCATGGCGCTTAGAAGTGGCAGATGCCGATTCCGAGCCGGAGGTGGAGGGTGACGAAGAGTCGGTCTCGTAGTAGACCACCTTCTTCATCTTCTTCTTGTCACCCTTCCGTTGGGACTTGATGGAGGAAGAGGATTCCTCCTTGTGCTTGTGGGCAGACTCCCTTGAGTGTGTTCTCCCCGAGCTTGCGGACTTATCGTCGGTCCCGATCTCCCTCATGGCGGATGCTCCCGACATCACTTCGAGGGGTTAGGCTCTAATGAAGTATCGGGCTTTGATACCAATTGAAAGTCGCCTAAAGGGGGGTGAATAGGCAAATCTGAAATTTATAAAGATTAAGCACAACTACAAGTCGGGGTTAACGTTAGAAATAAAGTTGAGTCCGAAAGAGAGGGCGAAAACAAATCACAAGTGAATAAGGCGAATGACACGATGATTTGTTTTACCGAGGTTCGGTTCTTGCAAACCTACTCCCCGTTGAGGTGGTCACAAAGACCGGGTCTCTTTCAACCCTTTCCCTCTCTCAAACGGTCACTTAGACCGAATGAGCTTTCTCCTTAATCAAACGGGTCACTTAGACCCCACAAGGACCACTACAAACTTAGTGTCTCTTGCTTTGATTACAAGTGTCTTGAGAATAAGAATGGGGAAAGAAGAAAGCACAATTGCAAAAGCCAAGCGACAAGAGCGACAAATAACACACAGATCACTCTCTCTCTGTCTCAAGTCACTAATCACTAATGATCACTAGTCTCAATTGTGGAACTTGGAGAGATTTGAGGCTTTGATTGTGTCTTGGAATGGATTGCTAGCTCTTGTATTGAATGTTGAAGGTTGGAATGCTTGGATGAAGTGAATGGAGGTGGTTGGGGTTGTATTTATAGCCACCAACCACTTCCTAGTCGTTACTCCATCTCTGCCAACCGCGGACGGTCCACGCCCTGGTCCGGACGGTCCGCCCCCTGCACATCAACGGCTGAAAACGCAACGGTCAGCAGTAACGGCTATATCAACGGCTATTTTGCATTTTGTCGGGGACCATAATTAGGGGTACCCCCAAGACTCCTAATCTCAGCTGGTAACCCCCATCAGCACAAAGCTGCAAAGGCCTGATAGGCGCGATTCAGGTCAAGGCTCCGTCCACTCAAGGGACACGATCTCGCCTCGCCCGAGCCCAGCCTCGGGCAAAGGCAGCCGACCCAGGAGGATTCACGTCTCGCCCGAGGGTACCCTCAAGCAACGAACGCACCTACGGCTCGCCCAAGGCCCAGGCTTCGCGGAGAAGCAACCTTGGCCAGATCGCCACGCCAACCGACCGTATCGCGGGAGCATTTAATGCAAGGATCGACTGACGCCTTATCCTGACGCGCGCTCCTCAGTCGACAAGGCCGAAGTGACCGTAGTCACTTCGCCGCTCCACTGACCGACCGGACACGAAAATAGCGCCGCTTGCCCTGCTCCGACTGCTGTGCCACTCGACAGAGTGAGGCTGACAGCAGCTAAGTCCAGCCTTGGGCGCCATAGGAAGCTCCGCCTCGCCTGACCCCAGAGCTCGGGCTCAACCTCAACGCCGGACGACGGACTCTGCCGCGCCCGACCCTAGAGCTCGGGCTCAACCTCGACGCCGGACGACGGACTCCGCCTCGCCCGACCCCAGGGCTCGGACCCAGCCTGAACTTGGAAGACGGACTCCGCCTCGCCCGACCCCAAGGCTCAGACTCAACCTCGACCTCGGAAGACGGACTCCGCCTCACCCGACCCTAGGGCTCGGACTCAGCCTCGGCCTCGGAAGACGGACTCTGCCTCGCCCGACCCCAGGGCTCGGACTCAGCCTCGACCTCGGAAGACGGACTCCGCCTCGCCCGACCCTGTGACGGAACCTCCCAAGTAATTAGGCCCACCTACAGTTGTCCTTGTCTCACAGACATCAGACAACCCTGTAGGTGCCCCTGAACTACTTGACAAGTTCGGTATCTTTCCTTACCTTACCAGGAACGTCTCACCCATCTTGTAGACATTACAGTGCATCGGAGATAAAGAAATGCGGAAGCGAAGTACATAAACTTTACATTTATTTCAAAAGTAAGCTTGAGTTATATTATTACAGACCAGCCTAAAAGTGAGTGCCTAAAAGTAATAATTATACAAACCAGGGAGACACCAACTTCTCCCGAAAGACAATAAACAAAAGATCCTAGATGGAGGACCGAGTCCTCCCGCACTTCAGTCTTGGTTTTCCTTGTTGGGAACCACCTTAGCACAGAAGCAGCAAAAGTCTGCTACTTCCTCACCTAAAAACAACGAAGGGATAAACCCTGAGTTTGGAATACTCAGCAAGTCTTACCCGACTAAGGAAAAGACTCTCAAGGGGATGCTGGATAAATAGGAGTCAAGGGGAGGCTTTAGCAAAAATCAACTCATACTTTTGCAGAAGTAGCTTACTAAGGTGAGTCCTTACTTTCAATCTTTTAACGCCATGTTAAGTATTAATAGACTCCATTTGCATCTAGTCTAATTTCACATCACATCAACACAACATCATTTTTATCCATCGTGTTCGCCTCTTGACTCTAGGTTGTAGAAAAGTGACCAAGTCTTCATAACCGCGAAGGTACGGCGATCCGAATCGATTATACTCAGCTGAGGATCTCCAATCACACGACATATGTAGCACTTAACCCTTGCATATGTCAACCCGCCACCGGGGTTCTTAAGACCGGATCAGGTTCACGCAAACCGAGAGCACAGATACACCACCGTCCAGCCTCTTGCCACGGAGGGTACACGCTACTCTCGCCACCGCTCCACGCCCATTTCGTGTTATCTTATTCCGGCCTTAGTCTGCCCGAGGCAAGGCTTACCCATGACGAGGCATGTGACCAGTTAAAGGGTCCTCGGTCAGCACGCCTACATACGCGTTAATCCTTAACCAACCTGGGTAGAACATCACCTGTTCCTACCCCAAGTTTCCATTTAAGTATTTCCACCCTTAGGAATGTGTCTGTTCCTTAGGATGAAAGAGCATCACGGGGAGCTTTGCAGTAAGATCCCACTATTGCTCCAAATGAAAATATTCTTGCAGGTAGAAGCCATCCTTTCTCGAGTTAAATTAAGGACAACCTCTAGCCACAAGATCTAAGCAAGGCTAAGCATTTTTGTAAATCATATTTTGATACTTCACAGAAGTATCTATAAAGGTATGGATATCAAGGAAAGCAATGCATCAAAGGGTTTCAAGCAATTCTTATGAACCTAATGCACATTTCACTAGACTTAAGTGTGCGAAAAGTATTTTAAAAACACAAGGAAAGGGGTTGCATGCACCGGGGCTTGCCTTCGTTTACAGGTGATTCAGGCTCGGATCCACAAATGTCGAAGTAGAAACTATTCCCGGCCTGAGTGTCCAAAGGTGGTTGCACTTGCTCTTCAGTTACTTCTACCTCTTCTTCTCGTTCTAATCATAACCATACATATGTATAAGAATGGATGCCATGGGATGCTCATGAGGATGCAAAGACAACATAAACTTATTATTTATGTCTTGAATACAACTTGCCTTCACGGAGTTCCGGGAACTTAGGGTTTCCGGAGTCGGTAAAGGAGTTCATGGAGCAGGGGGGGGTGTTTTGGGGTTTGGTGATCAAACAAGGTCCAAATCAATTCAAACTCTACCCAAGGCTTCTAAATATTGTATAACACTCATATAAAAATTTTGGGCATTTTAGGACCTATCAATTATTTTCTAAAAATCCATAATCAACATTTTTAACCATTTTAAATACCCTAAAATTTCTTACTTCCACAAAAAATCACAAACTTATTTTTATTAAATACTATGGAAAATAACAAACCTAGGAAAATTAGTTTCACAATTTTAGCATTTTTCTACATTTTTCTACACATTTATAAAGTTTTCCTGAAAAAGAAAAAGAAAAGGGATAAACAGAACTGGGCCGATTCTGAGCCCAGGCGGCCCAGGTCCAGGGAGGAAAGCGCCCGCGCGCCCGCGCGCCCTGGCGGTTTTGCGTAGAGGTCCCTGCGCTTTAGACTAACTGCGACCAGGTTCTTTTACTGTTTTCTCAAGTCACTGACGGATTGCAGAAAGGCCCTTGGGTTTCTAATTCTTCTCCACGAGTACCCCTGGTCACGGCGCGCTCCCCATTCATCACCGACGAGGTCTGTACCGGCCATGGCCGGCGACGACTGCCCGGACTAACCATCGGGGAGGCTTTACGGACCTAAGGTGAGCTCGGAACACGCACTAATTTCACAAGAGCGCCCTGCGGACGGACTGTCCATGCTCACGGCGAGAACCGCGGCGTCGATCCCAAGTTCCCAGCGACCAGAGGGTTTCTAGTTCAATTGCGTGGGTCGGCGAGCATCACTAACATGCACAGATGCTAGAACAGGAACAAGGAGGGTATGAGCAGACCTGTGGAGGGCTGGCCGCGGTGAGGTTGATTTCGGGTGGCGGAAATTTGATTTGGGGGAAAACCAAAATTCAAGGATTCCAGTGAATGATTGTGGCTGATTCGTGGTGGCTGGACAGCTTACTAGCCTACGGAGTTCGGGGAGGGGTCAATTTATAGCGAGGGTAAGCGGCGGTGGCGAATTTGACCGAGCAGTGCTGGCGGCCGGAGGTGAAGAAGAACCTGGGTGCGGTGAATTCGTGGCAAATAGCGTGGCGAGCTCCCCGTCGACGATGGGATGGCTTAGAGGAGTCACGACGGCACGGTGTAAAGACAGAGCCACGCGGCGGACGCCGGTAATGGCTCAACGGCGGTGAAATCCTTATCCGAGGGATCGGTGAGCAAGGGGGAATGGACTACGGCGGGCCGAGGTGGCATCCAGCTCACCGGCGGCAAAGATTTTTACCGAGCGGAACTTATCCGATGGCCACGACGCACGAATCTCGGCGACCGGCAATCAACGACGACGGCCACCGGCGACGAGCACGGGAGGGGATCTTTTTCAGTTTAACCGTACTGTACCATGGCGATCCCATTCAGACAGTCTGTCAGCCGAACTTGGAGCATCATTATCTCTTAATTTCTAATGTCAACACATGTCGAGCTCTGCAGCAAAAGTGTAGAACAATATACCATCTACAATTCGACTATAGGACTTGAACATGTTTGAGCACTGGATCATGCTCAAAACCTAGCTTGAAGTCGAGGTCAGTTCACTGCTAGTCTGAAAATTCAGACATAACAGCCTGACAACCCAACTTTAGGCTTGGTTTTCTCTAAATTCTTCTTAACAACTAAGCTTACAACCTTAAGCAAAGTTGTTCTCCTATAATTGGTCTTCAACTTTGATGTGGTGACCTAGGGCAAAAACCCTATACTTTGTAAGTTACAAAGCCCTAAAGTGGAGCCTTTAACACTGATTTTCAGACTTAGTGTAGAACTCAAATGAGGTCCATCTTGCATTTAGGTCCAAAACTTAGGGTTTGGCTTGCAAAATCACATATTTGTGATCCAATTGACTTAAAATACTTATTTGACTTGGTTTTTGCACTTTAGCCCAAAAGTGGACTAATTTTGCATATAAGTCCCTAGGGTTTGGTTTTAGGGTTTTCCAGGATTCCAATTAGGGTTTCTGGTATCCCAGGGGTATAAATGTGATTCAACTTTATTCTTAGGGTCATTTTATGACTTTTACCCTAAAGTATTTAGGTTTTCTTAACTTGAGTTAAGTTTTACCCCTTTAACCACTATTTAGGGTTAAGTCCATTAACCAGGGTTCCATTTGCAAAAACAGTAAAACAATACAACTTGTTTGAAATTTTTGCCTAGTGAATGCACTCTAGGTGTGTCACACATATGCAATGCCAATGCTCATGATGCCATGCTCAAGTTTTAGTTATAGTAACACCAGGGGTGTTACATCCTTCCCCCCATAAAAGAATCTCGTCCCGAGATTAAAAATCCTAGGGTAAGTAATGGTAAAGGAAACGCATCACATTTTTATTTCCTTATTTTTGGTACAAGACAGGGGTGATGTGGGGGTTACTTCTTTATTACAACAGCTATACAGACTTTACAATTTACATGAGGCTAGAAAGCCTGGGAAATTCTTATTCAAGAAGTCTTGGGTTTCCCATGTAGCCTCATCTTCCGAATGTTGGCTCCACTGTATCTTGTAGAATTTGAGAGTCTTTCTTCGGGTGACCCTGTCCTTTTGATCCAGAACTCGAAGAGGATGTTCCGAGTATGTTAAGTCTGGTTCCAGGACAACATCAGTCACTTCAACGGTTCGATCAGGAACCCGAAGACACTTCTTCAATTGTGACACGTGGAACACATTGTGCACAGCAGACAATGTTTCGGGGAGCTGAAGTCGATACGCCACTGGCCCATATCTTTCTAGAATAAGAAAAGGACCAATATAACGTGGTGCAAGTTTTCCTTTAACTCCGAAACGCGATACGCCCTTCATTGGTGAGACCTTCAAGTAGACATAGTCTCCTTCCAGGAAATATAAGGGCATTCGCCGTTTGTCTGCATAACTCTTTTGCCGTGCTTGAGCTTTCTTCATATTATGGATAATTCTCTGAACCTTTTCTTCAACCTCTTTCACCATATCAGGTCTAAAGAAGTATCTTTCTCCAGGTTCAGACCAATTTAGCGGAGTCCGACACCGTCGTCCATATAAAGCTTCAAAGGGCGCCATCTTGATACTTTCTTGATAGCTATTATTATATGAAAACTCCGCTAAGGGCAAACATTCATCCCATTTCTGTGGGAATTCCAGAACACATGCCCATAGCATATCTTCCAATATTTGGTTCACTCTCTCAGTCTGTCCACTGGTTTGAGGATGATAGGCCGAACTGTGGAGCAACTTAGTACCCAGGGATTTATGAAGTTCTTCCCAAAATTTGGATACAAATTGCGATCCACGATCCGACACTATGGTCTTCGGAACACCATGCAGACTAAGAATGTGAGTAATGTTCAATTGGGTATAGACAGTAACTGGGGATCGGTCTTGACTGGCAGAAAATGAGAAATTTTCGTAAGCCGATCAACAATAACCCCGATAGAGTCATACCCTTTTGTAATCCTGGTTAATCCCACAATGAAGTCCATACTAATGTCTTCCCATTTCCACGTGTGCAACTTGCTTTTTCTGATGACACTGTACTATCTGGGTCTGTTGGGTGGCAATCATGCAACTTTACCCAAATAGAATCAGATGCACCATCTTGGGTAAAACACACAAAAAGAGGTTTACCAACAAGTGGTTACAGTGAGTTCATAGCACACGAGACGAGTGTGAATGTCGAGTAACATCACGGTCAACTCATGTTAGCCAGGGAATCCAAATTCACGAAAGGTGATATTGATTCAAGAAAAATCACCAGGGGAGGGATCTAAAAATGCGGACTTTGCAACTAGTCCATTTTATCGAGCACTAGACATGGCTCGACCCAATCACTTATGCTGGAAAAGCATATATGAGGCAATCGAGGCACGACTAGAGCGATGGTTAGGTGGTTATTGACCGACTTAATCTCGATTCTTGAAAATTCTTCCTTAAGAGGGGTTGTACAAAAGTGAGCTTAGACAACTCGATAAAACGATCTCTAAACTCAACCTTCGTTCACCAGGCAGTTGCACGTTAGTGAAACCAACTTGTTGAACTACTTTTGACATTGAGCAAGTCCTCTCAGTACCATCGGTAAGCCAAGGGTTGAGAGTTTGCATTTGCAAGCCAAAGGTCATGCATTTGGATAGAAATCCATTTGGTCAGGTTGTTCATCCGTTTCTTCAAGCGAGATGAATTATCCACTTGGTTAGGGAATACATAGATTAATTAGGAAAGCGAATGAACAAACTCCTGCATTTCAGCAGCAGGGGAAAGTCAATCTCCAATTTGAGAGCTAATTAGTTGTTTTCTTACACTAAAAAGCTCCAAGGCTTCCCCTTTACACAAAGGATGCAAAGGGAACTTGTGTGAGTAGTCACTACCAAGATCAAAAGAAATAAGACCACACATGAAAGTGGTATACCCTTTTGATCCAATGGAAATGACAGATGTTGCTTGATCTCTTCAAGACAACATAGAGAGTGTTTCAAGGAAAGGTCAATGGGAGATAACACCTCAGTGTAATTCCATAATGGATCATGACTAGAGACCTCGATACCGACATGCGTCAAGCAGCAAAATCCTGGGTGAGGTTCTCAGCTTCACCGCGGTACCATAAGTTCTTAACCATGTCACCACTAGATTGAGCAAGGGTGATTATATACAACGAAATACTCCACTAATAAAGATGGTTACAAGTAAGGTGCCAAATAGATCATGGCCCAAGGCATGGCCATAATCTAAACTTGATAGAAGGAGTACGATGGGAGACTGTTAATTCAGCCCAATCATATTTCTATGCCCATCGCAGAGATCACAAGGTCAAGGCTTAAGTTGGTATGCCTTCGATAGATATGAAGAAACCAAAGGCATCAAATTCAAGGAAATGGTCGGACATGTCTTTCCTAGGTTGGGTTAATAAAGTAACCTGACAATCCACAAGGAGAGGCCAACTATACTAGAGACTTCAACCTGCATCAGCTGATCAAGAGAATGGCTCTAAAAGGAGGCACGACTTGAGATCCTTGTTTGAAGTCTAGGTATACTCTAGGTCCGACAAAGAAACTATCTAGGCATTTACTTGTACGGGTGTGGTCATGAAATGATAACGGAAAATTCGACTTTGGGTCGGGTCATGGTTCACTAAAGCCTAATTCTTGGGTTTAGGCAACCAAGTCATCAACTCTCTATTGGTCATAACTCAACCTGATGGTTCTCGGATCAAGGTCGAGAATTGCTTTTTGCTGGGCTAACCAGTTCATGCCCAAGATGACATCCATGTCTTGGCTTTTCAGAACAATCATATTAGTAGGAAAGTCTTGTCTGGCCAATGTTAAGGGCACCTGATAAGCCACTTCTTTTCACTTTTGGTAGCTTTACTGTCGGGCGTAGAAGACCATTCGTTAACCAACTTCATAGAGGGAGGGGGCCTGAAAAGGTCCGGTTCACCATCACGTGCTTCTCCCGCTACATGAGAAGGTCCGGCTTCTGTCCCGACAAGATTCGCAGGGACGTTCGGGTGCAGTTGTGAATACAACACATGCACTTCTTCATGTAGTGCATTACAACAGACCTGCAAGTTATCCATGGCTAAGCTAAGCTCCTCCACACGGGCTCGAGCTTTGGCTTTCTTAGCCCAGACGAGTAAACGAGAGTTAACCACCCAATCGAGTGCTAAATCTCGTTTCGCGAGTTGGTCTTGCAAGTAGCGGATGGCTGCATCCGCGATCCATAGATCATTCCTGTGACGGAGTTCTGATTGAAGCAGTTCGACTTGTGCTTCCAGATCCCGATAGGATCGTTGCTACCACTGCTACTTTCTTCATGTCTTGGAGTAAGTTAATGGCAGGGTACGCCAATGGGTCTAGCAGATTTGCGCGCGGTCTTTCTGATGCGCGACAACATTTCTCTAAGGGGGAAATTTTATTAATATAATGCTTAGCATGATGCATGAGTAAGTACAGAATCAACCTTGGTTGATTCAACCTTTTATACGTTGCACTCTTCCTATCTGGTCTTTAAAATAGACTCTTCAGAATACTTAGGTAAGAGGAGAAAAGAACTTTTAGGTAAGACTCTTAAAAATCCTTTTGAAGATGCTTCATAATATCTGCCAAGAAGGGCTACGCTCCGATACCAGCTGTGACGGAACCTCCCAAGTAATTAGGCCCACCTACAGTTGTCCTTGTCTCACAGACATCAGACAACCCTGTAGGTGCCCCTGAACTACTTGACAAGTTCGGTATCTTTCCTTACCTTACCAGGAACGTCTCACCCATCTTGTAGACATTACAGTGCATCGGAGATAAAGAAATGCGGAAGCGAAGTACATAAACTTTACATTTATTTCAAAAGTAAGCTTGAGTTATATTATTACAGACCAGCCTAAAAGTGAGTGCCTAAAAGTAATAATTATACAAACCAGGGAGACACCAACTTCTCCCGAAAGACAATAAACAAAAGATCCTAGATGGAGGACCGAGTCCTCCCGCACTTCAGTCTTGGTTTTCCTTGTTGGGAACCACCGTAGCACAGAAGCAGCAAAAGTCTGCTACTTCCTCACCTAAAAACAACGAAGGGATAAACCCTGAGTTTGGAATACTCAGCAAGTCTTACCCGACTAAGGAAAAGACTCTCAAGGGGATGCTGGATAAATAGGAGTCAAGGGGAGGCTTTAGCAAAAATCAACTCATACTTTTGCAGAAGTAGCTTACTAAGGTGAGTCCTTACTTTCAATCTTTTAACGCCATGTTAAGTATTAATAGACTCCATTTGCATCTAGTCTAATTTCACATCACATCAACACAACATCATTTTTATCCATCGTGTTCGCCTCTTGACTCTAGGTTGTAGAAAAGTGACCAAGTCTTCATAACCGCGAAGGTACGGCGATCCGAATCGATTATACTCAGCTGAGGATCTCCAATCACACGACATATGTAGCACTTAACCCTTGCATATGTCAACCCGCCACCGGGGTTCTTAAGACCGGATCAGGTTCACGCAAACCGAGAGCACAGATACACCACCGTCCAGCCTCTTGCCACGGAGGGTACACGCTACTCTCGCCACCGCTCCACGCCCATTTCGTGTTATCTTATTCCGGCCTTAGTCTGCCCGAGGCAAGGCTTACCCATGACGAGGCATGTGACCAGTTAAAGGGTCCTCGGTCAGCACGCCTACATACGCGTTAATCCTTAACCAACCTGGGTAGAACATCACCTGTTCCTACCCCAAGTTTCCATTTAAGTATTTCCACCCTTAGGAATGTGTCTGTTCCTTAGGATGAAAGAGCATCACGGGGAGCTTTGCAGTAAGATCCCACTATTGCTCCAAATGAAAATATTCTTGCAGGTAGAAGCCATCCTTTCTCGAGTTAAATTAAGGACAACCTCTAGCCACAAGATCTAAGCAAGGCTAAGCATTTTTGTAAATCATATTTTGATACTTCACAGAAGTATCTATAAAGGTATGGATATCAAGGAAAGCAATGCATCAAAGGGTTTCAAGCAATTCTTATGAACCTAATGCACATTTCACTAGACTTAAGTGTGCGAAAAGTATTTTAAAAACACAAGGAAAGGGGTTGCATGCACCGGGGCTTGCCTTCGTTTACAGGTGATTTAGGCTCGGATCCACAAATGTCGAAGTAGAAACTATTCCCGGCCTGAGTGTCCAAAGGTGGTTGCACTTGCTCTTCAGTTACTTCTACCTCTTCTTCTCGTTCTAATCATAACCATACATATGTATAAGAATGGATGCCATGGGATGCTCATGAGGATGCAAAGACAACATAAACTTATTATTTATGTCTTGAATACAACTTGCCTTCACGGAGTTCCGGGAACTTAGGGTTTCCGGAGTCGGTAAAGGAGTTCATGGAGCAGGGGGGGTGTTTTGGGGTTTGGTGATCAAACAAGGTCCAAATCAATTCAAACTCTACCCAAGGCTTCTAAATAGTGTATAACACTCATATAAAAATTTTGGGCATTTTAGGACCTATCAATTATTTTCTAAAAATCCATAATCAACATTTTTAACCATTTTAAATACCCTAAAATTTCTTACTTCCACAAAAAATCACAAACTTATTTTTATTAAATACTATGGAAAATAACAAACCTAGGAAAATTAGTTTCACAATGTTAGCATTTTTCTACATTTTTCTACACATTTATAAAGTTTTCCTGAAAAAGAAAAAGAAAAGGGATAAACAGAACTGGGCCGATTCTGAGCCCAGGCGGCCCAGGTCCAGGGAGGAAAGCGCCCGCGCGCCCGCGCGCCCTGGCGGTTTTGCGCAGAGGTCCCTGCGCTTTAGACTAACTGCGACCAGGTTCTTTTACTGTTTTCTCAAGTCACTGACGGATTGCAGAAAGGCCCTTGGGTTTCTAATTCTTCTCCACGAGTACCCCTGGTCACGGCGCGCTCCCCATTCATCACCGACGAGGTCTGTACCGGCCATGGCCGGCGACGACTGCCCGGACTAACCATCGGGGAGGCTTTACGGACCTAAGGTGAGCTCGGAACACGCACTAATTTCACAAGAGCGCCCTGCGGACGGACTGTCCATGCTCACGGCGAGAACCGCGGCGTCGATCCCAAGTTCCCAGCGACCAGAGGGTTTCTAGTTCAATTGCGTGGGTCGGCGAGCATCACTAACATGCACAGATGCTAGAACAGGAACAAGGAGGGTATGAGCAGACCTGTGGAGGGCTGGCCGCGGTGAGGTTGATTTCGGGTGGCGGAAATTTGATTTGGGGGAAAACCAAAATTCAAGGATTCCAGTGAATGACTGTGGCTGATTCGTGGTGGCTGGACAGCTTACTAGCCTACGGAGTTCGGGGAGGGGTCAATTTATAGCGAGGGTAAGCGGCGGTGGCGAATTTGACCGAGCAGTGCTGGCGGCCGGAGGTGAAGAAGAACCTGGGTGCGGTGAATTCGTGGCAAATAGCGTGGCGAGCTCCCCATCGACGATGGGATGGCTTAGAGGAGTCACGACGGCACGGTGTAAAGACAGAGCCACGCGGCGGACGCCGGTAATGGCTCAACGGCGGTGAAATCCTTATCCGAGGGATCGGTGAGCAAGGGGGAATGGACTACGGCGGGCCGAGGTGGCATCCAGCTCACCGGCGGCAAAGATTTTTACCGAGCGGAACTTATCCGATGGCCACGACGCACGAATCTCGGCGACCGGCAATCAACGACGACGGCCACCGGCGACGAGCACGGGAGGGGATCTTTTTCAGTTTAACCGTACTGTACCATGGCGATCCCATTCAGACAGTCTGTCAGCCGAACTTGGAGCATCATTATCTCTTAATTTCTAATGTCAACACATGTCGAGCTCTGCAGCAAAAGTGTAGAACAATATACCATCTACAATTCGACTATAGGACTTGAACATGTTTGAGCACTGGATCATGCTCAAAACCTAGCTTGAAGTCGAGGTCAGTTCACTGCTAGTCTGAAAATTCAGACATAACAGCCTGACAACCCAACTTTAGGCTTGGTTTTCTCTAAATTCTTCTTAACAACTAAGCTTACAACCTTAAGCAAAGTGGTTCTCCTATAATTGGTCTTCAACTTTGATGTGGTGACCTAGGGCAAAAACCCTATACTTTGTAAGTTACAAAGCCCTAAAGTGGAGCCTTTAACACTGATTTTCAGACTTAGTGTAGAACTCAAATGAGGTCCATCTTGCATTTAGGTCCAAAACTTAGGGTTTGGCTTGCAAAATCACATATTTGTGATCCAATTGACTTAAAATACTTATTTGACTTGGTTTTTGCACTTTAGCCCAAAAGTGGACTAATTTTGCAGGGTTTGGTTTTAGGGTTTTCCAGGATTCCAATTAGGGTTTCTGGTATCCCAGGGGTATAAATGTGATTCAACTTTATTCTTAGGGTCATTTTATGACTTTTACCCTAAAGTATTTAGGTTTTCTTAACTTGAGTTAAGTTTTACCCCTTTAACCACTATTTAGGGTTAAGTCCATTAACCAGGGTTCCATTTGCAAAAACAGTAAAACAATACAACTTGTTTGAAATTTTTGCCTAGTGAATGCACTCTAGGTGTGTCACACATATGCAATGCCAATGCTCATGATGCCATGCTCAAGTTTTAGTTATAGTAACACCAGGGGTGTTACAGACCCCAGGGCTCGGACTCAGCCTCGACCTCGGACAACGATCTCCGCCTCGCTCAACCCCCGGGCCCGGACTCAGCCTCGACCTCGGAGGAGCCTCCGCTTCGCCCGACCTCGGGCTCGGACCGACCACGTCACAGGGGGGCCATCATTACCCTACTCCTAGCTAGCTCAGGCTACGGGGAACAAGACCAGCGTCCCATCTGGTTCGCCTCGGTAAACAAGTAATGATGACACCCCGCGTGCTCCATGACGACGGCGGCTCTCAGCCCCTTACGGAAGCAAGGAGACGTTAGCAAGGATCCGACAACCCCGACAGTTGTACTTCCACAGGGCTCAAGCGCTCCTCCGACGGCCACGACATCACATGAACAGGGCGCCAAAACTTCTCCGACAGCCACGACGACATGAACTTAGGCCTCTGGCTCCCCTTTGCTAGACACGTTAGCACATTGCTACACCCCCCATTGTACACCTGGGCCCTCTCCTTACATCTATAAAAGGAAGGTCTAGGGCTCTCGTACGAGAAGGTGGCCGCGCGGGAGAACAGACTGGCGGACGGTCTCTCTCTCTCTCTCCCTCGCGAACGCTTGTAACCCCCTACTGCAAGCGCATCCGCCCTGGGCACAGGACAACACGAAGGCCGCGGGTTCCCCTTGCTGTTTTCCCCCCTTTGTGTTCCATCTCGCGCCGACCCATCTGGGCTGGGACACGCAACGACAATTTACTCGTCGGTCCAGGGACCCCTCGGGGTCGAAACGCCGACAGTTGGCGCGCTAGGTAGGGGCCTGCTGCGTGTTGACGAACAGCTTCCCGTCAAGCTCCAGATGGGTAGTCTCCAGCAACCTCTCCAACCCGGAACGATGCTCCGTTTCGGGAGTCTTGAGTTCATGTCCCTCGACGGCAGCTACGACATGATACTCCTTCCTCCGCCGCACGACAACGACAATGGCGGCCGTCAGCCCGCCCACCGGCGGTGGAATCGACGACGTCTTCCCCACGTGGCGGAAGAGCAACATCCGGGTCTGTCCCGTCACCTTTCTCGCTGACGGAGGAGGAGGCAGGGCAGGCATGGCCAAGCAGGAGGCGGCACCTCGTCGGCTGTCGAGCGAGTCGACGGCGCCGGCGCCCCAGCGGGGGACACATCGGGCGTTGACCTCGCGTCTGAGACGAAGACGAGCGTCGTCTCCCCGCAACACGCCAACCCCAAGCTGACGAACGACGCCAGCACGCTCGCAAAGGACTTGCTGGGCGTTAGCTTCGTACCTCAGACAACGGTGCAGTCCGCCCCTGACACGACTTCGTCACCACCCGTCGATCAAGAGGTATCATCCGTTTCCCGTTCCATGCCTTTTAGATTCAGCTGCGACCCACCAAGCGACCCCGCTTTAGTGGACGCTTTCATAAAGGCATGTCCAAACCCTCCGGGGTATCATATGCGGTCAACCTGGGACCGACTGATGGCCGTCTCGACCTACGGGCCCTTGGGTTCCGAGGAAGATGACGAGCCCGACTCTGGTTGGGACTTCTTCGGGCTCGGTGACCCCAGTGCCATGCGGGACTTCGTGACCGCATGTGACTACTGCCTCTCCAATTGCTCCGATAGTAGCCACAGCCTCGGTGACGAGGACTGTGGCCCAAGTCGTGAATGCTTCCACGTCGATCTAGGGGGTCTCGACGAAGGCAACCATCTTGGTTTGCCGGAGGACGGTGATCCCCCTAGGCCTGCGCCTCGCGTTGACATCCTTCGGGAGCTAGCTGTGGTCCCAGTCCCTGCGGAGGGTCAGGACGCACAGCTTGAGCAAATCCGCGAGATGCAGGCCAGGCTCGACGAGGAAGCAGGACAACTTGTGCAGCTTCGGCAAAATATCGGGCAGGAGTGGGCAGGCCGGGCACCGAACGGAGAAGCGTGTCATCTAGCCCAGGACGTCCAGCACCGCATTACCGACGATGCCAGGGCGAGGCTGCCCCAGCTTCCAGTGGGGTCGGCCAGAACCTGGCTGCAGCAGCGATACTGCTCCGAGCGATGCCGGAACCATCCACCACCGAGGGGCGGCATATCCAGGGAGAGCTCAAGAATCTCCTGGAGGATGCCGCGGTCCGACGGGCCGAAAGCTCTGCCTCCCGAAGGCAGGGGTACCCCCTGGAGCATCGCGCCGCGACTTCCCGATTCATGCGGGAAGCCTCGGTCCACACCGGGCGAACGCGGAACACAGCGCCTGCGGCCCCGGGTCGCCTCGGCAACGAGCACCACCGCCGCGACCATCGAACCCACCTCGAAGAGAAGGTGCGCCGAGGCTACCACCCTAGGAGTGGGGGACGCTACGACAGCGGGGAGGATCGGAGCCCCTCGCCCGAACCACCCGGTCCGCAAGCTTTCAGCCGGGCCATACGACGGACGCCGTTCCCGGCCCGGTTCCGAACCCCGACTACCATCACCAAGTACTCGGGGGAGTCAAAGCCGGAACTGTGGCTCGCGGACTACCGGCTGGCCTGCCAGCTGGGTGGGACGGACGATGACAACCTCATCATCCGCAACCTTCCCTTGTTCCTCTGCGACGCCGCCCGAGCCTGACTGGAGCATCTGCCTCCTACGCAGATCTCCAACTGGGATGACCTGGTCAAAGCCTTTGCCAGCAACTTCCAGGGCACATACGTGCGCCCTGGGAACTCCTGGGATCTTCGAAGCTGCCGCCAGCAGCCGGGAGAGTCCCTGCGGGACTACATCCGGCGATTTTCGAAGCAGTGCACCGAGCTGCCCAACATCACCGACTCGGATGTCATCGGCGCGTTCCTCGCCGGCACCACTTGCCGCGACCTGGTGAGCAAGCTGGGTTGCAAGACTCCCACCAGGGCGAGCGAGCTGATGGACATCGCCACCAAGTTCGCCTCTGGTCTGGAGGCGGTCGAGGCCATCTTCCGGAAGGACAAGCAGCCTCAGGGGCGCCAGCCGGAAGACGTCCCCGAGGCGTCCGCTCAGCGCGGCGCGAGGAAGAAGGGCAAGAAGAAGTCGCAAGCGAAACGCGACGCCGCCGACGCAGACCTTGTCGCCGCCGCCGAGCATAGGAAACCTCGGAAGCCTCTCGGAGGCGCCAACCTGTTCGACAAGATGCTCAAGGAGTCGTGCCCCTATCATCAGGGTCCCGTCAAGCACACCCTTGAGGAGTGCGTCATGTATTGGCGCTACTTCCACAAGGCCAGGCCACCGGCGGAAGGTGGCAGAGCCCACAACAACGACAAGAAGGAGGATCACAAGGCAGATGAGTTCCTCGAGGTCCACGACTGCTTCATGATCTACGGTGGGCAAGTGGCGAACGCCTCGGCTCGGCACCGCAAGCAAGAGCGCCGGGAGGTCTGCTCGGTAAAGGTGGCGGCGCCAGTCTACCTAGACTGGTCCGACAAGCCCATCATCTTCGACCAGGGCGACCACCCCGACCGCGTGCCGAGCCCGGGGAAGTACCCGCTCGTTGTCGATCCCGTCATCGGCAACATCAGGCTTACCAAGGTCCTCATGGACGGAGGCAGCAGCCTCAACATCATCTACGCCGAGACCCTCGGGCTCCTGCAGATCGATCTATCCTCGATCTGGGCCGGCGCGGCGCCCTTTCACGGGATCATCCCCGGGAAACGCGTACAACCCCTTGGGCAACTCAATCTGCCCGTCTGCTTCGGGACTCCCTCCAACTTCCGAAAGGAAACCCTCACGTTCGAGGTGGTCGGGTTCCGAGGGACCTACCACGCAGTGCTGGGGAGACCATGCTACGCCAAGTTCATGGCCGTCCCCAACTACACCTACCTCAAGCTCAAGATGTCGGGCCCCAACGGGGTCATCACCGTCGGCTCCACGTACCGACATGCGTACGAATGCGACATGGAGTGCGTGGAGTACGCCGAGGCCCTCGCCGAATCCGAGGCCCTCATCGCCGACCTAGAGAACCTCTCCAAGGAGGTGCCAGATGCGAAGCGCCACGCCGGCAACTTCGAGCCAGCTGAGACGGTTAAGTCCGTCCCTCTCGACCCCAGCAACGACGCCTCCAAGCAGATCCGGATCGGCTCCGAGCTCGACCCCAAATAGGAAGCAGTGCTCGTCGACTTTCTCTGCACGAACGCCGAGGTTTTTGCGTGGAGTCCCTCGGACATGCCTGGCATACCGAGGGATGTCGCCGGGCACTCGCTGGATATCCGAGCTGGAGCCTGACCCGTGAAGCAGCCTCTGCGCCGATTCGACGAAGAAAAGCGTAGAGCCATAGGCGAGGAGATCCACAAGCTGATGGCTGCAGGGTTCATCAAAGAGGTATTCCATCCCGAATGGCTTGCCAACCCTATGCTTGTGAGAAAGAAAGGAGGGAAATGGCAGATGTGTGTAGACTACACTGGTCTAAACAAAGCATGTACGAAAGTTCCCTACCCTCTGTCTCGCATCGATCAAATCGTGGATTCCACTGCTGGGTGCGAAACCCTGTCTTTCCTCGATGCCTACTCAGGGTATCACCAAATCAGGATGAAAGAGTCCGACCAGCTCGCGACTTCTTTCATCACACCCTTTGGCATGTACTGCTACGTTACTATGCCATTCGGTTTGAGGAATGCGGGTGCGACATACCAAAGGTGCATGAACCACGTGTTCGGAGAGCACATTGGTCGAACGGTCGAGGCTTACGTCGATGACATCGTAGTCAAGACGAGGAAAGCCTCCGACCTCCTCTCCGACCTTGAAACGACATTCAAGTGTCTCAAGGCGAAAGGCATAAAACTCAATCCCGAGATCGTGGTCAGTGCCGCGATCGTGGTCAAGAGACGAGAAGAGGGGCACGCATTGCCCGTCCAGAGGCCGGTCTACTTCATCAGTGAAGTACTGTCCGAGACCAAAATCCGCTACCCGCAAATCCAGAAGCTACTGTACGTGGTAATTCTGACGCGGCGAAAGTTGCGGCACTACTTCGAGTCTCACCCGGTGACTGTGGTGTCATCCTTCCCCCTGGGGGAGATCATCCAGTGCCGAGAGGCCTTAGGTAGGATTGCAAAGTGGGCAGTGGAGATCATGGGCGAGACAATCTCGTTCGCCCCTCGGAAGGCCATCAAGTCCCAAGTCTTGGCGGACTTTGTGGCTGAATGGGTTGACACCCAGCTTCCAGCAGCTCTGATCCAACCGGAACTCTGGACCATGTTTTTCGACGAGTTGTTGATGAAAACAGGAGCGGGCGCGGGCCAGCTCTTCATCTCACCCCTCGGGAAGCACCTCCGCTACGTGCTGCGCCTCCATTTCCCGGCGTCCAACAACGTGGCCGAGTACGAGGCTCTGGTTAACGGGTTGCGCATCGCCATCGAGCTAGGGGTCCGACGCCTCGACGCTCGTGGCGACTCGCAGCTTGTCATCGACCAAGTCATGAAGAACTCCCATTGCCGCGACCCAAAGATGGAAGCCTACTGCGATGAGGTTCGGCGCCTGGAGGACAAGTTCTACGGGCTCGAGCTCAACCACATCGCCCGACGATAGAACGAGACTGCGGACGAGCTGGCTAAGATAGCCTCGGGGCGAACAACGGTTCCCCCGGACGTCTTCTCCCGAGACCTACATCAACCCTTAGTCAAGACCGACGACACGCCCGAGCCTGAGAAGGTCTCGGCCCTGCCCGAGGCGCCCTCGGCTCAGCCCGAGGCACCCTCGGCCCCCAAGGGTGAGGCACTGCGCGTCGAGGAAGAGCGGAATGGGGTCACGCCTAATCGAAACTGGCAGACCCCGTACCTGCAATATCTCCACCGAGGAGAGCTACCCCTCGACAGAGCCGAAGCTCGGCGACTGGCGCGGCGCGCCAAGTCGTTCGTCTTGCTGGGTGACGGGAAGGAGCTCTACCACCGCAGCCCCTTAGGCATGCATCCTCCAGCGATGCATATCCATCGCCGAAGGTCAGGAGTTATTACAAGAAATACACTCGGGGGCTTGCGATCATCACGCAGCGCCTCGAGCCCTCGTTGGAAACGCCTTCCGACAGGGTTTCTATTGGCCGACCATGGTGGCCGACGCCACTAGGATTGTACGCACCTGCCAAGGGTGTCAATTCTACGCAAAGCAGACCCACCTGCCCGCTCAGGCCCTGCAAACAATACCCATCACCTGGTCGTTTGTTGTGTGGGGTCTGGACCTCGTCGGTCCCTTGCAGAAGGCACCCGGGGGCTACACGCATCTGCTGGTCGCTATCGACAAATTCTCCAAGTGGATCGAGATCCGACCCCTAAACAGCATCAGGTCCGAACAGGCGGTGGCGTTCTTCACCAACATCATCCATCGCTTTGGGGTCCCGAACTATCATCACCGACAACGGCACCCAGTTTACTGGCAGAAAGTTCCTGGACTTCTGTGAGGATCACCACATCCGAGTGGACTGGGCCGCCGTAGCTCACCCCATGACAAATGGGCAAGTAGAGCGTGCCAACGGCATGATTCTACAAGGACTCAAGTCGCGGATCTACAACGACCTCAACAAGTTCGGCAGGCGGTGGATGAAGGAACTCCCTTCGGTGGTGTGGAGTCTAAGAACGACGCCAAGCCGAGCCACGGGCTTCACGCCGTTTTTTCTAGTCTATGGGGCCGAAGCTATCTTGCCCACAGACTTGGAATACAGATCCTCGAGGACGAGGGTGTACGACGACCGAAGCAATCGAACCAACCGAGAAGACTCACTGGACTAGCTGGAAGAGGCTCGGGACATGGCCTTACTACACTCGGCGCGGCATCAGCAGTCCCTGCGACGCTACCACGCCCGAGGGGTTCGGTCCCGAGACCTCCAGGTGGGTGACTTGGTGCTTCGGCTACGACAAGACGCCCGAGGGTGCCACAAGCTCACGCCTCCCTGGGAAGGGCCATTCATCATCGCCAAGATTCTGAAGCCCGAAACATACAAGCTGGCCAACAGTCAAGGCGAGGTCTACAACAACGCTTGGAACATCCGACAGCTACGTCGCTTCTACCCTTAAGATGTTTTCAAGTCGTTCATATACCTCGTTTACATACACAAATAAAGTCTAACCATGAAGGAAGGGTCAGCCTTGCCTCGGCAAAGCCCGACCCTCCCTCGGGGGCTAGAAGGGGGGAACCCCCTCTGCGTCAAAATTTTCCTCGGAAAAAGTCCTCCACCAAAACGACTTTCGTGTTTCCCGACTATATCAGTAACAGAACCCCGAGAAACAAATAAGAGTGCATGTAAGTGGCAAGGCCGACCGAGCCGAGGGATTCCTACGCCTCCGAGATATGGATACCTCACTCGTCACCTACCACGAAAAATAACTCTTACTTGGGTAAGCAATTCTGCTACTGACGAACGAGTCCGGATACGTGAAACAGGAGGAAAAGAGACACAGCTTTATATCACGGCGACAAAGTGTTCAGGCCTCGGCGGCCGCGAAAGACACGCACATAATTTAAATAAACTGCCCCGACAGAATCAGGCATCGCCCGAGGGAGGAGTTGCACCCTCGGCTTCATTTCCACCGTCGGCGAGATCCGCCCCGCCCTCGGATGGCGGCGCGAGCGGAAGAATCTCCGCCTCGAAGGTGGACGCCAGCACCGCACCCGGGCCCGCGGCGGCCGCGTCAAGCCTCTGAACTTCGGCCAGGGCAGCTTCGTCTTCATCAGGGAGGCAGTACCCCTCGCTGACCCGCTCCAGATCCACATCATAGTGGGAAGCGAGGACGGTGAAGGCCCGCCTAATGCCGTGATGCAGCGCCTCGTGGAGTCTGCCCAAGGCCTGCAGGCGACTTTGGGGGGAGCTTCCCGAGGGGACATCGGCCTCCTTCTGCTCAGCCGCCCGGGCAAGTGCCTTGGCGGACTCGTTGAGGGCAGACTCGAGCTCTGCAAACAGCCAAAACAAAATTCTTCAAATGCAAGTTGAAGAACGAGGCTAAATCAAAATCTCAAAACAGCCAAGACATACCTTCGGCCCGGGCACGCTGCTCCGAGGTTGCGGCTTGGGCGGACTGAGCAGACCCGACGACCACGGCCAGGTCCGCCGCAAGGGCCCCGGCCCGAGAAGACGCCTCAGCTAGCTGGCCTCCAAGGGCCTTAGCCCGGCTTTCAGCCTCGGCGGCCCGGCCCCGAGATTGGTCCCGCTCGCCGATGACCTGGCCAAGCTCCAACTGCCGCCGCTGCGCCTCTGTGCGCGCCGCCGCTGCCTCTGCCCCCAGCTCGTCACAGAGCAACCGAAAGTCCGCTGCCTCGGCGCTCCGTTGGGAGAGGCGCTCGGTGGTCTCGACAAGCGTGGTCCTCAGGAACCGCAGCGAACCCCAGACGTCGGCCTCGCGGCGGATGAACGATGACTTGGCGGTGCTCAGATCCGTCGGATCCTGAGGAAGGGAAGCGGGGCATCACAACGAATGCCTTGATCACATGAAAGGTACGCCTGAAATCCTTACCTGGAGGATACTGGGAACGTCCCTGGAAAGGACCTCCAGGGTCGACCGGAGCGACCCCACCGTCGCCTCGGCACACTCACGAAGCTCGTCCCAAGTCTGCTCCTCTCGCTCATCGTCAAGAACGAGGAGGGGTTCCGAAGCACCACGAGTCTAGAACCGGAGCCTCTCCCCACGCCGCTCATTGGGACCTCACCGCGTGAGGATGCGCCTCCCTCCTCCAAGGCGCCGGCACCTCCTGCAGCCGGCGCATCGGATACCTCCTCGGCCAAGGGGGCAGGTTCCCGATCGCCGACCTTGAGTGGCGGCGCCTCGGCCATCTCAACATCGGCGGCGACGGGTGGCTCCACAGCCAGCATCGGCAACCCGCCCGGTGGACTCGAGGCCGCGCCCACGCCAGCAGCCTCCCTCGGCACGATGGCCGCCTCGACGGAGGGGTCAGCCTTGGGAACTCGCCCCACGACAACTTGTGCCACCTGAGCCCCCCGCTTTGGGGCATCTTGTGAGGAGGCCAGCCGGCCGGCGAGGCCCGGCGCGGCACTGGCTGCAGAAGCCGACGCCGTCTTGAGGACCTTCCGGGGAGCCAGACCAGTCGAACCGTGCCTCCGTTTGCTGGGAAGAAAGGGAAGAGCAGGATCAGGACACACGAAGGAGGAGCCGAGACAAAGGTATCCTAAGATACTTACCGACTCCGGGCCACGACCAATCGTGCCTGCGGGGAGGCCCCTCGAGCCTCGGTCCCCGCGGGTACCACCGAGGTTAGCCCCGCTGCCGGCTTCGGCACCATCCTTGCCTCGGGCGCCCGAGGCACCAGAGGGATGGACTGCCCAGGCGCAGCCACGACGACCCGAGGGTCAGCCTCCTGTGCAGTCGGCACGGGCAATAGCTCTTGGGGAACAGGCGGGTCGGCCTGACTCCCCGGGGTCACCTCAACTACCTTGGCCAAGGGGTCAAGTACCCCCTCGACCTGCCCCTGTTCTTCAGACCGGGACCCTGATGTCCCAGCCCCAGATACCGGCGGCGCCAGCCCACTCGAGGGCTGGCTCGACGACCTCTGACCCAGCCTCGGATCCGGGCTGAGGCCAAGGCAGGCAGCCATGTCATCGTCTTCATCATCGTCGTCGTCGTCATCGTCAGGCGTCTCGGGCGACGACTCCCTCGGGAGCCCATCCCTCTCCTGCCGCCGACGACGCCTCTCCAAGGCATCCCGAGCCCGCGTCCGCTCGCGGGCCCGAGCCTTTTCCGCGTCCTTCTTCTCTTCTTCTCCGCAGCGACCCTCCGCGCGGCTCGGTCCACCGCGTCCTCTGGGACCGGTGGCAGAAAAGGCTTGTGAAACCCCACCTCCTAGAGACGGACGGAAATCTCAGCTGTGAGAACCCAGGGGCAATCTTACACAAGAAGGAAGAAGGAGCGGACACTCACCAGGGACATGCACCCACGCTCGGGGCGCATCGAGGGCTGGGTAAGAGCACCGGCGTCCAGCTTTCCTATCGTGGCGGCTACCCGCCTGTGGAGGTCATCGGCGGGGAGGGGGACTGAGGACATCTGCGAACCCCCCAGGTCGACCTCCGGCATCATCTCCGAAAGTGGTAGTCGCCGCTCCGTCAAGGGGAGCACCCTCCGGTGATGGATGTCGGCAACCACCCCCGCGGCGGTGAGCCCCCCATCTCGCAGCACCTACAAGGCCTCCAGAAGGGGTTGGAGATTCTTCTGTCTCTCGCGCGGGGCCCCATAGCGCCAGTTGGTGCCGGCGGTGGTCACCACTCCTTGAGAAAACGATGGGAGCCTCCCATCGTCGTTCCGAAGGTAAAACCACCGGCGCTGTCACCCCTTGTTCGAAGAGGCAAGGATGGCGGGGATATACTGTTGCGCACGCGCCTGCCTCAACTGGAGGATGCAGCCACCGGCCCACACCGCCATGCGAACTCTCCTCTCCCCCGTCGCCAAGGCAAAAGGCTCCGCGGAGAAGAGATGGGTCCACAGATCCCAGTGGGGGTCAATCCCCAAAAACCCTTCGCAAATCGCCGCGAAGATGGCTGCTTGCGCGATGGAGTTGGGGCTGAGATTGTGCAGCTCCACCCCGTAGAAATGCAGAATCGCCCGCATGAAACGACTCGCTGGCACTCCGAACCCCCGCTCGTGGAAAGAGACAAAACTCAGCACATACCCTGGCGGTGGGGATGGGGCGGCTCCGCATGGGGGAGCAATCCACTCCGGCTGCGGGTCACCGGAGACGGGACGAAGCAAGCCATCGGCAACAAGGACCTCCAAATCGTCCACCGTGACGGTAGAGAAAGGCCACGGGTCGCGCGGCGGAATAACGACCACCCGGTCGGCCATCACCAAGCAAAGGAGGTGGCGGCAGAGCGAACAAGGTGCGCGATTTTCTTTCTCTGGCTATTCCCTCAGGTTGCGGAAACCTAAGCGGGAGACGAGCAGCAGAGTAAAGAACCGTCACTAGTCCCTCTCCCGAATATAGAAAGGCATAGGCGAGACCCGTTCAACACTTCGCCCGAACCCGTCGCGAAATTCAAAACTCGAAGGCGAAACGCCCGTTCCTCGAACGGCTCGTGCACGCACAACGGCTGCCCCGCGAACCACTCGTCACGTCGCATTAACTCTGCGGCAGGACATGCGGCACCTTTGGCAGGCGAAGCGGGCGACGCTTCACCTCCTCCATGATGACCGCGTCAAAAAGGTACGCCACGTCGTTCAAATTCATATCCCTTTTTCTCTTCCCCTTTCTCTCTCTTCCTACAGGGACCGGGAAAGGGGATACTCCGAAAGGGATCCTTCTCCACGAAGGAAGCGGGCCCCGAGCCCTCCTACTGATCAGAGGTTCGAAGGCTGGCCCCTCGGAAGGGTTCGACAGCCGCCTCAGAGCACTTGGGCCCCGCGCCTACTACTGATTAGAGGTTCGAAGGCTGGCCCCTCAGAAGGGTTCGACAGCCGCCTCAAAGCACTCGGGCTCTGCGCCCACTACTGGTCAGAGGTTCGAAGGCTGGCCCCTCGGAGGGGTTCGACAGCCGCCTCAGACCACTCGGGTTCCGCGCCCACTACTGATCAGGGGTTCATAGCTGGCCCCCAAAGGGTTCGACAGCCACCTCAGAGCACGCAGAGCGAGGGATGACTCTGGGTACGTCCGATACATGGCCGAGGCTCGGGCTACACTCTCGAGGTACCCTAGGACATTTCCGAGACCAGCAGGAGCGATTCTGTAATGGAATCCTGTCAGAGGGAGGCATCGAGCTCTCGGACCCTATCAAACGGGATCGGGTCCAGCAAATCACCTGCAGGTACTTTTGGAGCGCGCCTCTGAGCCACTAGCCGACCCTTATCGAACGGGGCACGGGCGTCCACTCGGATCACCCGTTAGCAACTCACTGGAGACACCATGTTCGGCGCCCTCCGAGGGCAACATGGCGCTTTCCCCCCTCCTCCTTGCGAAAAGGCGACGCAGGGGCGTATAAAAATAGCCGAGTCAGTCCTTGACCGTCCTCTTGCTCTGTGCGGAGGCTCGGGGGCTGCTCTTGCAAACCCGGCTCCGGCCAAACGTTGACAGCGTCAACATACCAGCCCGAGAACTTGGAACCTGACTATGCACCCAAGCAACGGCCAGTTCGCATGAGGGAACAACCAGACCGGCCGAGGCATCACGAAACGCGCTAAGACCTCGAAGGAGTCAAACCACTCCTCCGAGGCCTCGGGGGCTACATCCGGCGGGTGCGCTCGCGCGCACCCACCGGAACGAAATGCAACCGAGAAAGGCCGGTCCCCTTGCAAAAAAGTGCGACAAAAGCCTCCAAGCGAGTACTAACACTCCCTTCGAGGCTCGGGGGCTACTGTCGGGGACCATAATTAGGGGTACCCCCAAGACTCCTAATCTCAGCTGGTAACCCCCATCAGCACAAAGCTGCAAAGGCCTGATGGGCGCGATTCAGGTCAAGGCTCCGTCCACTTAAGGGACACGATTTCGCCTCGCCCGAGCCCAGCCTCGGGCAAAGGCAGCCGACCCAGGAGGATTCACGTCTTGCCCGAGGGTCCCCTCAAGCAACGGACGCACCTTCGGCTCGCCCGAGGCCCAGGCTTCGCGGAGAAGCAACCTTGGCCAGATCGCCACGCCAACCGACCGTATCGCGGGAGCATTTAATGCAAGGATCGACTGACGCCTTATCCTGACGCGCGCTCCTCAGTCAACAAGGCCAAAGTGACCGCAGTCACTTCGCCGCTCCACTGACCGACCTGACAGGAAAACAGCGCCGCCTGCCCTGCTCCGACTGTTGTGCCACTCGACAGAGTGAGGCTGATAGCAGCTAAGTCCAGCCTCGGGCGCCATAGGAAGCTCCGCCTCGCTCGACCCCAGAGCTCGGGCTCAACCTCGACGCCGGACGACGGACTCCGCCTCGCCCGACCCCAGAGCTCGGGCTCAACCTCGACGCCGGACGACGGACTCCGCCTCGCCCGACCCCAGGGCTCGGACCCAGCCTCGACCTCGGAAGATGGACTCCGCCTCGCCCGACCCCAGGGCTCGGACTCAACCTCGACCTCGGAAGACGGACTCCGCCTAACCCGACCCCAGGGCTCGGACTCAGCCTCGACCTCGGAAGACGGACTCCGCCTCGCCCGACCCCAGGGCTCGGACTCAGCCTCGACCTCGGACGACGATCTCCGCCTCGCCCGACCCCCAGGCCCGGACTCAGCCTCGACCTCGGAGGAGCCTCCGCCTCGCCCGACCTCGGGCTCGGACCGACCACGTCACAGGGGGGCATCATTACCCTACTCCTAGCTAGCTCAGGCTATGGGGAACAAGACCGGCGTCCCATCTGGTTCGCCCCGGTAAACAAGTAATGATGACACCTCGCGTGCTCCATGACGACGGCGGCTCTCAGCCCCTTACGGAAGCAAGGAGACGTCAGCAAGGATCCGACAGCCACGACATCACATGAACAGGGCGCTAAAACTTCTCCGATAGCCACGACGGCATGTACTTAGGGCTCTGGCTCCCCTTTGCTAGACACGTTAGCACATTGCTACACCCCCCATTGTACACCTGGGCCCTCTCCTTACATCTATAAAAGGAAGGTCCAGGGCTCTCGTACGAGAAGGTGGTCGCGCGGGAGAACGGACTGGCGGACGGTCTCTCTCTCTCTCTCCCTCGCGAACGCTTGTAACCCCCTACTGCAAGTGCATCCGCCCTGGGCGCAGGACAACACGAAGGCCGCAGTTTCCCCTTGCTGTTTTCCCCCCTTTGTGTTCCGTCTCGCGCCGACCCATCTGGGCTGGGACACGCAGCGACAATTTACTCGTCGGTCCAGGGACCCCCCGGGGTCGAAACGCCGACACATTTAATGTGTCGTCAGATGTCAGATAAAGGCAGTCGCGGACGGTTCGGTCGTGCACCCTGGACGGTCCACGAGGACGCTATAATTCATTTACCAAACCCGTCACATTCGAGTTTTTTGGTTCCTCACCTACCGGACGGTCCGCGCCTGAGGCCGGACGGTCCGCGCGTGTACTCGGACGGTCCTTGCTTTCCCTCCGGACGGTCCGTGGTGTAGACATGGGTTTTTGCATTGGTTCTGTCCGAGGGTCATCCTAGTGTCGCGGACGGTCCGCACTTAGTCTGTTTTTCCAAAAAGCTTCTCCTGTCCAGAATAATCTACGGTATTCCGGACAGTCGATTTAGAATAGTTGTAGATGAACCTTTAGCACCTGTAGAGCATATAATCTAGAGCAAACTAGTTAGTTCATTTATTTGTGTTGGGCAATTCAACCACCAAAATCATTTAGGAAAAAGGTTTGACCCTATTTCCCTTTCATTGAGAAACTCGTGGCAAAAAGAACTATCTTCCGCACTTCAATTTCATTAATACTCGTTCTAACGCTAACCTTGGGTGAAGTTTGCGTCAAAGTTCATAATTTTTAGGTCTCGCATATTCACCCCCTTCTAGGCAACTTTTAGTCAGCACCTTGGAGAGGAGTATTATTTGTGGAACTGGGGAGACCTAATGGGAAACTGTACCTTTGGGGGATCTTTGTAAAGGCTTCATAATGGAACCTTGCCAACTCACCTTGGAAGTGTTTAAGGATTTGTACAACCCGAAGCATAGGGATCACGACCCATGGGTAAATTGTGCAACCTCTGCAAAGGGTTAATCAAAACTGGTATATCAGCGGTGCTCATGGTTAAGAGCGGCCTTGGGATCCTCATTGATTAGAGATACTATGTTTTGGTTATGGATTGGTCATGATATAATGGTAATGATGTTCCTCGATGCAAATATGTTTCATGGGTTGATAATCTCGAGATAATGCTAAAACTTGGCTTGTACTAATAATAAATACATGATGTACTAAAAGCAGCTACTATTAACCTAACCCACGTGAAGCTAGTCCATTTTAGCCAAATGGGGCACTTGTTGAGTGTGTTGTGTGCTCACCCTTGCTTTCATACAAATATTAGGTTGCTCTCGATGCATCCATGGCTTAGGCAAAGAAGATGTTGAAGAAGCGGACCTCCAGGAGTTCCAAGACTTTGATTAGTTCGAAGGTTAGGCCAGTGATCTCCCTTAGTCAGATGTCTATGGAAGGTTTAGTTATCTTAGCTTACGTTTCCACATAAGTTTATTGAACAATTTGGTGTTTAATACAATGGTCTATAATAATGTTTAATACTCTTTATTATTCGAGTATTGTGCAATGTTATGACATTTATATAATCGTTGTGTACTTGATTTGGATCCTGACACGTACATAGTTCGTATTCATCTTGCCTTCTAAAATCGGGTGTGACATAAGTGGTATCAAAGTTCAAAGTCATGCTGGTTGTAGGACTGTTGGCCTAGATTAGAATTGGTCGTTTTAAGGACTTACTGACCTCTACCTCGCCCTAATCCCATAACAACATTGTAGCACCCAACAAAAATAGCGACACTATGTCTTAATGAGTTGGAGTCCGAGTTGGAGTCCTTGTTGACAAGATATCAAGGTCAAACTAGATTATTTGAAAGGTTTTCATCAAGTGCTTATAGACCTCAAACTCACTCTTAGCCCGTTCGCTTGGCTTTATTTTGTACCGGCTTCTACTACTTCTACGGTATTTTGTCTCTATGGATTGCAACTGCAACAATCTGAACAGTTGACTTTAATCCGTACCGGCTTCTACTACTTCTATATAAAAGCGTTATGGCCTTTTTAATAAAGTATCGTCATACCGTTGATGAACTTCAAGTTGAACTTTGATGAACTTACACTTTATTGTTCTTATTGATGGCTTTCTCTATTTAGTTTTATTGGTATGTAAATATATGATGGAGCTCTACACAAGTACTAGTGGAAAGCGTGAGCTTATGGGTACCTAGATAAAAACACGAGAGTCAACAATCGATAAAAAACAAAGGGTTAGTTTGTGAGCTAAAAAACCGAAGGTGATTAGAGGGCTAGAATCCCTTCTTATTTAAAATTGAATAAGAAAGGGATTTCAAACCCCTTTTAAATAAGAAGGAGATTCTAACCCCTCCAATACCCTTCGGTTTTGTGCTCCTAAACTAGCCCTAAAATCATCAATGAGAGTTTATATTTCCATTCCAATTAAGTTTCTGTATTTTATTTATTGCTTACTTATGTGCTTACTTTTCTAATTTAGCTTGCTAACGTAAGCTGCATACCTTTTTTGTATGATAGATATAGCAACACATCAAGTAAAATTGTAGGGATTTGACTAGATAAAAACTAGAGACCTTAATTTAATAAAACAGGTCTTCTAAGTTTTCTAATTTAAGCCCTTCTCTTAAGCATCACGGTCTCTTCATTATCACACAATGCCTGAATATATTATCCTGTGAGTGCAGTGAGCAGGTATACATACAATCCTCACCAAATTCACCCTCCTGAAATTCCCTTCGAAAACCAGCGGTGAGTCGTCGAGCATTTGAGCATGCTAGACGGTCGAGCAAAGGCAAAGCCTCGGTTTCGCACCAGCTTCTATTTGTATTTGTAGACAAATTATTACTATCACAAAAAGACATTGATTGGCCAGCAAATAACACCAGCAACCAAATATAAGTGAATAACAAATTGTCGAGAAACTCGTCGGAAAACTAAACATACAAAACACTCCAGACACGGCGCTACCTGCTTCTCTTACATCCAAGGTGATCTAAAACCTCATTCCCTACCCTAACAGAATCTAGTCGAAAGCCAATGGGGCTTCCAACACCAAAAAACGATGTCTGTTACACGCTAGGCTAGCGAAACATGGCGCAACAGATGGAAGTTGCGCTCAGTATCTCGTCCAGTCAGCAAAGGCTGAGAGGCTGTGCTCCAGCGGATGTCAAACCTCAGGGGGGGAGGACTCTACCTGCCATAATCATGGCGCAATGTATTGAGCGAGAACAGGTCCTAAGCTGCATATTATGGGGAAAAGGTTTCATCGCTTCCCGCCCTTCGATCTTGAAGCAATCAAGCGGATGGCCTGCTTCCCCAGCTCCACGTTCTCAGACCTGCCATTATCTAACCGAATACACAGTGTGCCACCCATGACATTAGACACCATCCCTTGATGCCTGCCAAGATGAATGAATACTAGTATGAGTCCAAATGATCAGTTCAATCGTCAAACTGTGTTACACGAGGCATATAGGGCATCAGGAAAAGTCAATTTAAATGCAAGACTCCATAAAGCGGAGCAAGTGGCTAGCGCATGTAATTTCCCTCAAACTGCTACTGAACTAAATGGAGGTCGACTTCACCACCGTAATATATATTTAGCACAATTGGAATGAGAAAAGGTTACAGGGTGAACTAACCATTTGCCATCAGAAGTTAGATGGACCTCAATCCTCTTTCCGATCGCATCCTTGCCCAACTTGCGTAGAATCCAGTTTGCGTCCATCACTTCATCTGTGCTCTGCTGATGCCTCTTGGCTGGAGTTATACCGTCCAAACCATCTGCCTTCTCCATCGAAGGCCTCTTCCTCTTTGATCTCTGGCCTTTAGCAACATTTAACTGCTCCTCCTGCTGAGAAACCCAGGAGGTCGGCTCCTCTGGTTGAGAGGCCTGGGTGTTTAGCTGCTCAAAATGTGGACGCTTAAATTTGAGTTTGAGCAATGATGGCTTCAAGCTATCAGGAGAGTCAGCAGTTCCATGGTTCTCCACCTGACTAGAATGAGATTGTTTCTGTGCAAATGATCTGTTTCTAGTACCAGTTTCATTTGCATTTTCCATTCCAGAAATTAGAGCATTGCTCCTTTTCCCAGTTGCATGCTTCTTTGAGGTACCAAGATCGCCCAAAAGGCTATTTCTTTGTTGCACCCCAGTATCTCTAACTAACTTCATTACACTTCTCTCTTTTACCTCGTTTCTTGAACTTTTCAGCTGGCTTGTGACATCTATTTTCCCTCCTGAAAGAGGCAACGAGTGTGAAAACTTGTTTAGTCCCCAACATAGCATCAACAGAATGCAAGAACCAGGCATACCATAGAGCAAAGGCTTCAGGAACTTATTTCAAAATGTAGTCCATATCCAACATCGAATTGATAAATAACTTCATGGGTACAAGCAGAAGGTATACCACGTGCAACCAATATGAAAATTAGGAACGGGAAAAACATCATTACAGGAAGCCAACAATGCTTCCTGAAATTAAGCACTCAATGGGAACATTCAGGCTTTTTGGCCACAATGCTAGTATTTAAAAGATCAATCAGAAAAACAGAAGAAAACATTCCAAACAATGCCCTTCGGACTACCACCAAAATATGAAACTGACATAGTTCTTACACGTGTAGAAAGGAAAAAAAAGGCAAGAAATCATTCTAATTGTTTGCATGCCCATAGGATACCTTGTAAGCAATCAAAAATTATTACCCCCTGAAGCATATGATTGTGCGTGCTAAAACATGTATTATATATAACAGTGAAATAGAACTGGTAAATGGTGAACTTCCACAAAACGGGCACATACCATGTATTGAACCCAAATCTTGCTCTCTTTGAGAATTGGACAGTTCCGACTTAGGAGAGCCACTCCTAGTTTTATGCCGTGAACCAAGATGGATAACCAACTTGGTAGCTTTTCCAGTGTCATTCTTAGGAGTATTTTCTTCACCATCTTTGTAATGCAAACTCGAAACCTTACTGCCTTTAATCTTGACTTTGGGTATCATATCAGCATTGTTTGCCACAGCTTTCATGGATGGAGATTTCAAATTCTTTTCTAAACTTCGAGTTGAAGATGAAACATAGACATTATCATCATTTTTAAAAGGGCTCCTGTCATGATTCTCATTTATAGTTTGATCTCCCAAACAGCTATTTGATGATTTAACAGCATGCCTTCTCTCCAGAAATATTTCATCATGGCCATCAACTGTTTTATTAGCCTGACCACTTTTCTTTTTGGAAGGCTTCTTATTTGATCCAGAGCTCTTAAAAACAATCTTCTCTTGCTCAGGTGTATCTGGTGGAGGTTTACTACTGTTACTTTTCAATGAAAACTTTAGAGTATTTCTACTCTCATTTTTCAATGCATATGCACCGAGTTTCTCATCATCAGAGTTTTGATAAGGTGGTGAGACATCTTCAAGAGAAGGCAGTGCAGCAGCAGCCCGTAAAGTAGCCATAAGCTCATGATCGGCAACATCCCTCCTCTTCCAAAGCTCCCGGATTGCATCCTCAGTGTCTCTGATCTGATGTTAGCAAAATGGGTGTTAGATGACACAATATAGCAGTGAGGCATGATGGCAGAAGTAGTTATCACCTGGGAGCATTCACCACGGCATGCTGCACATGTGTACTGAAGGTTTTGATCAGCTTGGAATTGTTGGTACTTTTCCTCACTGCATAACATATGGAACAACAGTAAAGCATACACCCAACAACAACAACAAAACCTTTTAATCCCAAAAAAGTTGGGGTAGGCTAGAGTTGAACCAAACAGAAGCCACAAAAAGGTTCAGACGTGTGAATAGTTTTTTTCCATTCGCTCCTATTCAAGGCTAAACCTTTGGATATATTTCATCCTTTAAGTCTTGCCTCTTCCCAAGACAACTTTGGCCTTCCTCTGCCTCTCTTCCCATTACTACCGTTTCTTACGATCCCACTACGCATTGGTGCATCTTGATGTCTCTGGACATGTCCAAACTATCTCAATCAGTGTTGAATTGGTGCTTCCTTAGCCTATCATGTATATCATCGTTCTGAACACAATCCCTTCTTGTATAGCCACAAATCTAACACAACATATGCATTTCTCCGCACGACTTATCTGTTGAACATGACGTCTTTTTGTAAAGCATATACCCAATGAGAAGGGAGGGGGAGGAGGGCAAATTACATAGTTGAAACAAATAGTATTATCCAAACAAATACATAGGGTTCACACTCATACAGACCTGATGCCATCACACTCAATATGCACCCACTTTTCACAAACATCGCAGCAAACCATAGGTATCACTTCAGAGTCTCTATAAACCTGAAAAGGGAGGGAACCCAAAGCAGGAGATATCATATAAGCATGTCAGCAAAATGAAAACCTTTTATTTATGAACCAAGAGTACTAATACTTCGACTTAAAAACTGAAAGAAGGCTCAATCAAACCATAACATAAACAAATATCTTCCATCACTAAAACAGACAATCACTATCTAGTAAGGCGGTGGGGCAGAAACAAGAAAAAAATAGAAATTCCAAAATTGAATAGAGCATGATAAATTCAAAAATCTAAATAAATCATTTTGGTACTTAGAACATAGCATTTGTACCTTCAAGCAGATTGGACAGTAGTTTCCTTTCACAAACAATCGTCCACACGCATCACAGCATGTGTACCCCAAAAACCACCTATATATCCAAATTCACAGTGTTACACACAAACAAAAAGTACAGCATAAGACACCTGGTAGTCAATACCAGTTAGGGAGATGAACAATTGAATCAGTACCTTGTGCTGTGTCCACTACCAGGCACACCAGATCCACAGCTGTGGCACCTTGTATGTTTTGGACATAAATATGGTCCATGAGTAACATTCTGCAGGTTACACCCAGTGTTCAGTGATGACAAACAGATGTAAATGCAATCTATACAAAAAAAAAGGTGGTGGTGGAGGGTACAATAAATTCACCTTGTGTGATGGTTGCTGACAGTAACAATGATAAGCGCCATCACACCTTTTACAGAACATCAACTTGTTGGGGTCACCAGGACGTCGGCATACCTATATAGATGACAAGTATTGAATATTGATGTAACAACAAATCAAATGCAGAAGCTGGTGATGCTTAAAATGTAACAGAATTACAGAAGTGATACATGGCTACATGCAATCAAAATGCAAGTTAAAACATAGCACAAAAATGAATGAACAGGGCAAAATTGTTCTTGGCTTAGGGGTAGTAGAAGTTCAGGATAATAGATGGAAATAGAAAGACAACTAACCTCACAACTGCGGCAAGAAGGACATACCCATGAACTCCAATGGAAAAGGTCTAGAAGAAGCATTAATTAATTTATTAGAGCTTGTAAACGAATGAATAGAAGATGACAAGACTATAAAAACTTTTATTACCTCTATGTTCCCCCCAGCTTTTCAAACAGTTTCTATGATACCGTTTGCTGCAGAGTTTGCAAGGAAGCATTTTGGCAGCTTTCGTGCTGCCCTCATTTTCTCCTGAAAAGCATAAACGGCACATAACCTTGACAGCAGCATTTCCTTGATCCTCTCGATCCCACTCGTCTTCATCTTCTCCTGCTTCCTGAAAAAAGGGCAGGGACCTTGTTGCATTAGAAAATTGATAATAATATTGAAGTATAGCATTTGATATTAGATTTTTTGTATCAACTAAAGATGCAACTAAAAAACTAAATATATCCAATTAGCTAGTAAAATTGTGCACCACTGAAACTTTCCAAGATGATGAGAAGCTTGTATCCAAGGATTAAGCATTAGTACACTATCTGGCGAGTCAAAAAAAAAAATGACACCAATAGTCTATTGTAGAAAATTGATAAGATGCTGTTTAGATGAAATTAGAGTTCCCTTTGACACCTAACTAAACAGCAAGAGCTAGAAAATAACAAACTAGTTATTAACTCATGTATCTAACAGGGGAAGCTAGGCTACCCACATTTCTGCATGGTAATCATACAAGCATACAGCACCGATCAAAATTAGTGTATAGGCAAAGGCGCAAAGCTCCATGAGCCACAGGTCTGTTTCCAAAGCTTAGGTACATTATACAGGGTTGTTTGTATCATAAACCTACATGGACATAAGTTATATAACCCCACAGCTCTCCTAATGAACTGCTTTAGCCATTTCTCACCAGTGAAGGCCTAGGTAACGTCCAAGAGCACACCATACACAACACGATAACCACGTGTATGCACACAAGCTCAAAATTCGAGAACGACTCTTTTTGTGTGCCACATGTCACCATGCATGTAACCGTTTCGAAATATCCATAATATCGCTTTGCATCCAACACTTTATTAGGAAACTTAAAATCATCTGGAAAACCCGAAAGCTCAGGCAGTCAGGCACCAAATAACATCAGAATATCATCATACAGCTATACCTCACTAAACATGAATACGTTACCGATCTGAACACTAAACGAAAAACCTAAAATACTACTCCATCTGCTCTAAATTATATAGCTCGCTTTGGCTGTTCTAGATATACAGACTATACAGTTAGAGATATATAGGTGGATAGCAAAAGCTATGTACCTAGAAAAGCCAAAATGACCTACAATTTTGGATATGAGTCCGTACTTATTACAGTTGCAGCACCTCATGAGCAACCCACGGGAAAAAAACATCACTGGTGGAAAAGCCAGCGCCAATACTGCCACCCGCAAAACATTAGCAATGTCATGGCTGCGTGTGCCCACTGATGCTCAGTGACTAGGTTGTGCGTGCCAGTACCGAATGATGGTGCTAATTAACCACAGTAATACAATCCCAGCACTAGGCTGCCCCACAATTCCCAAGAGGAACAGTCTTTCGTCGACTGCAATCCTATAAACCTCAACACAAAAGAATGCAAACTTCTACAACATGCATAAATCAGATTCCTTTGTCCCAGCCAAGAATTCCATGCAACTCATAGCAAAAGACCACAAGCATCCCACAATCCAGCACGAAGATAAGCCACGCTAGGCACAGAACCCACTTGAAATTTTCCCACGAACACAAGGCAGCAAGCACACTAGCCAGGACACACGGCAAAACAGCGACGGAAGGGAGAGAGATCCGCTGACCGGCGATCCGTAGGCACCGCTCTCGAAGCGCCTGGCGAGGTCCTCTGCCGCGGCGGCGCCGCGCTGCGCTGCCGCCCGGCGCGCCTCGTCCTCCCCATCCTCAGGGTCCGGCTCCAGGGGCGGCACTTCCACCTGCACCGTCGCCGCATCCTCGTCCACGGCCCCAGCCGGCCGCAGCAGCCACGGATCCACGAGGAACCCCTCGAGCACCGCCGCCGTGCCCGCCCATACCGCCGCCGCAGCACCACCCCCTCCTCCCTTCCTCGCCGCTGCGGCGCCGAACCCTAGCTCGCAGTCGCACACCCTCCTGCTGCAGAGGAACAGAGGGAGAGATGGAGGTGGCGCCACCCGCCCGTCAGAGCGCGCGAGCGTTATAGAGAAGGATGAGGGGGTGACGAGACAGAGAGGTCAGAGGGAGGGAGATTACCAAGTGATGGGGCACGCGACGTGAAACGCCATGGAAGGGAGCGACGGGGGGCGAGGCGGCCAGAGCCCAGATGGGTGGTCGCGTCGGTAATCTGATTCGAAACGAATTTGGGGGAGGGTGGTCGGGTGGGGTTTGGACGCGTATTGGGGAAATTTTGACATGATTCGGGGATGGTTTGGTGTAATTTGCGTTTGGAATTGGGTTCGGACTTCGGAGGCGCGAGCGGCGGGGAGGGGAGAGGTGAAGGAGCACCAAGACGAGGAGGGTAAGCGGTGTGGTTTTGAGGATAGGTCCCTGCACGAGTAGGGTTTTCTGAACAAGGTCTCTGGATGGGTAAGGGTGGCAAAAAAAAAATTGGTGGGGCAGGCCCGCGGGGATCCGACCCGACCCACTAGGAGTGGGGAACCATAAAGATATAATCAGATCGGATACGGTTGGATATCACTAAAATCATATTTTTTCGGATTCGAATACAAATATTTTTGGATGCAAATACGGATAGTCGTGTATTGAATACGAAACTAGCTGGTCATGGATAGCGTCAGTAACGATTTTTTTTGTCGGATACCGTGTAAGACACCCATTTCACATATACCATGGTTCTTGTAATTATTTAGCTACTCCTTTGAGTCCAAAATTTTTAAGAAATATATGTGAACATATGTTGTGATTTTATAAAATTTCATAAATTTCTGAGGCTATTTGTGTACTATTAATTTCTTTCTGCAGAAGATCATCAAAATACAATTAAATTCATAAAATATTCTAGTGTCGACCAAAAATTACAAATGAGTTAGCAAGGCTAATAAACATTCTATAAGAAGATAACCACAAGTCCCCACATAAAAATGATAAAATGAAGTATTGGTTATATTAAACTTGATACTTATAGTGATTTCACGTGTAACTTATGCAACAAGTGAAAGAGAAATGGAAGAACTGCTGGCATCTTGTGAATTTTATGGTCCAATATTTTTAGGATTATATTTGGACACATATTGTGCCTCCTATAAAACTTCATGAATTTATAAGGCTATTTGTGTGTTATTAATTTTCTTTCTTTAAAAAATCATCAAAATGCAATTAAATTCATAAAATTATTCTAATGTCGACTGAAAATTACAAATAAGATATCAAAACTAATAAATATTCTATAAGACGATAACCTCAATACACCACATGAAAATGATAAAATGAAGTATTGTTTATGTTGAAACTTGGATACATAAAGTGATTTCATGTGTAACTCACATAACAAGTGGAAGTGAAATAGAAGAAACGTTGGCGTCTTATAGATTTTGTGGTCTAAACATTTTTTAGGATTATATATGGACATATGTTGTGCCTCTGTAAAATTTCATGAATTTCTGAGGCTATTTGTGTATTATCAATTTAATTTTGCAAAAAATCATTAAAATACAATTAAATTCATAAAATATTCTAGATTAGACAAAAAATGCAAATAAGTTACCAAGTGTAATAAACTTTCTATAACAAGATGACCTCAAGTCCCCATATGAAAATGATAAAGTCAAGTATTGATTATGTTAAAACTTGGATACTTAGTGATTTCATATGTAACTTATGCAACAAGTGAAAGTGAAATAGAAGAAATGATGGCATATTGTGGATTTTATGGTCCAAACATTTTTTAGGATTACATGTGGACATATGTTACGTCTCTGTAAATTTTCATGAATTTATAAGGCTATTTGTGTATTGTTAATTTATTCCTGCAGAAAAGCATCAAAAACAATTAAATTCAGTAAGTATTTTAGTGTCAGCCAAAAAATGCAAACAAATTACTAAGAGTAATAAACATTCTATAATAAGATAACCTCAAGTCCCTACATGAAAATGATAAAGTGGAGTATTGATTACGTTGAAACTTGGACACTTGGAGTGATTTTATGTGTAACTTACACAATAAGTTGAAATGAAATAGAAAAAATGATGGCATCTTGTAGATTTTATGATCCAAACATTTTTTAGAATTATATATGGACATATGTTAAGCCTACATAAAATTTTATGATTTTTTAGTCTATTTGCGTATTATTAATTTTTTCTTCTGAAAATCATCAAAATGCACACAGCTATCCGGATATCCGAAAAGATATCAGGATATCCGGGAAGATATATCGGAAAAGAAATCTAGATATCCGAAATCCGACGGATATCAACCATCTCAAATTTGTATCCGATATCTGAACTATACTATCCGGATCCTGAAAGAGAAATGTGCCCTTGGGCCATTTCTATAATGTTTTGGTGATTAAATGTCCAACATGTTTGATTAAGTTCTTTTGTGCCAAATAAAGAGAGAAGTACAAATCAAGGCACAAGGTATGTTTCTAGACTTAGTACATTGTTTTTTGAACGATAATGTGTTTGTCTAAGTGCTAGAAACAGTGAGAAAAGAAGAAGAAAAGAAACCGAAAAGACTTGGCTCTGTGCAGCCAAACTTTAGCTCAGTCTCGCACACCGGACTGTCCGGTGATGCACCGGACAGTGTCCGGTGCGCCAGGCTGGTCTCCAGTGAAAGTGCTACTCTCGAGAAACGACGGCGGCGTACGACTAAAAATCACTAGACTATCAGGTGGTGCACCGGACTGTCCGGTGAGCCAACGGTCGCCAAAGCCAACGGTCGGTCGCGCAATCTTCGCGCGACACGTGGACTGCTCCAACGGTCAGCTGGTGCACTGGACTGTCCGGTGTGCACCGGACAGTGTCTGGTGCGCCAATCAGCCCAGATGAGCAACGGTCGGATATGCCAAATTTGGAAGGAGATCGCGCACCGGACAGTCTACAGGACCTGTCTGGTGGCGCACCGGACTGTCCGATGCGCCACTCGACAGAAGGCAGGAATTACCTTCCAAGTTGGCCTCCAACGGCTCCTAGCTGCCTTGGGGCTATAAAAGGGACCCCTAGGCGCATGGAGGAGCCACCTAAGCATTCACTAAGCATTCTAAGACTCCCACACTCCGTCTTCGCGCATTTGATCGATTGTGTTAGTGATTTGAGCTCCGTTCTAGTTGTGAATTCTTTGTGCTACATTTCGAGCTCAAGTCTTGGCTTGTGTGAGTGTGTGTGCTGCGGATTTGTGTGTGTTGCTCTCTAACCTTACTCTTGTGCATTCTTTGTGATCAATATTGTAAGGGCGAGAGGCTCCAACTTGTGGAGATTCCTCGCAAACGCGAAGAAAACTATAAGGAAGAAAGCTGTGGTATTCAAGTTGATCATTGGATCACTTGAAAGGGGTTGAGTGCAACACTCGTCCATTGGGACGCCACAACGTGGAAGTAGGCAAGTGTTACTTGGCCGAACCACAGGATAAAAATCGCGTGTCTCTTGTGTTACTTTCTCTGTGATTGTTTTGTTCACAAGAACTCGCCTCAAAGCTACTTAGTCGCACTAACTCTTTCAAAACTAAGTTTTGTGGCTATTTAGTGTTTGATTTTATAGGATCACATATTCACCCCCCCCCCTCTAGGTGCTCTCAATTGGTATTGGAGCCGTACTCTTCATTTACAGTAATTGACCCCCATCTTGTCAACCTTATTCGTGAAAATCCCAGGTACACTAAGATGACGCCCGAGGAGATTCTTGGAAAATTCGTGAGCGGGCGCATGATGGTGAAGGAGGCGCGATACGTAGACGATGCGCTTAATGGTCCACTACCCATCTACGAGCCACAACCCGTTGCTCTCAAAGCAACCAGCAGCAGGGAGACGCTACCTAGCAAGGTGGTACAAGTGGAAGCTGTCGGGCTCAATGAAGATGAGATGGCACTCATCATCAAGCGATTCAAGACCGCACTAAAAGGACGCAAGGAGTATCCCAACAAGAACAAAACAAGGGGAAAGCGCTCCTGCTTCAAATGCGGTAAGACTGGTCATTTCATAGCTCAATGCCCTGATAATGATAATGACCAGGAACAAGAAAAGTATGGGAAGAAAGAGAAGAAGAAGAATTACAGGAAGGCAAAGGGCGAGGCGCATCTTGGAAAGGAATGGAATTCTGACTGCTCTTCATCCGACTCCGACGATGAAGGATTGGCTGCCTCGGCCTTCGACAAATCTTCGCTCTTCCCCAATGAACACCACACCTGCCTCATGGCTAAGGAGAAGAAGATACGCATTCGAGATTCCCCTAAGTACTCTTCTTCTAGTGATGAGGAATCCTCCGATGATGAAGTAGATTACTCTAGTTTATTTAAAGGTTTAGATAGAGCAAAAGTAGAGAAAATTAATGAATTAATTGATGCTCTAAATGAAAAAGGATAGATTGCTAGAAAAGCAAGAAGATATTTTGTATGAAGAGCATGACAAATTTATAAGTGTTCAAAAATCTCTTGCTCTAGAAATTAAAAGAAATGAAATGCTATCCTCTGAGTTGTCTGCTTGCCATGAATCTGTTTCTAGTTTAAGGAGTTTAAATGAGGAATTAAATGCTAAGCTAGAGGAAGTTAATAAATCTAGTTCATGTGTAGAGCATGTTGTTATTTGCAATAGATGCAAGGACCTTGATGTTAATTCTTGTGATGAACACCTTATTTCTATTGCTAAACTAAATGATGAGGTGGCAAGTCTTAATGCTCAACTTAAGACTTGCAAAAATGATTTTGATAAATTAAAGTTTGCTAGGGATGTCTACACTATTGGTAGACACCCCTCAATTAAGGATGGACTTGGTTTTCGAAAGGAAACCAAGAACTTAACAAGCCAAAAGGCTCCCATTCTCAACAAGGAGAAAGGGAAGGCCCCTATGGCTAGTAGCCCTCAAAGGAATCATGCTTTTATTTATGATAGGAAAATTGCTAGTCATAATAAGAGTTATGTTCATACTACTTGTACTGATTCCAATGCTATGTTTGCATCTAGCTCTACTTTTATGCATGGTAGAAGAAGGCCTAGGAGAAATCAGATTGTATCACATGTGCCTAGGAAAATGTGCAATGAACCTACTACTGTTTTTCATGCTTGCAACACTTCTTTTGTTCTTTCATGTAAGAATGCAAAAGTAGTTGCTAGGAAGTTCGGATCCAAATGCAAGGGAGACAAGACTTGTATTTGGGTTCCAAAAGCTATTGTGACTAACCTTGTAGGACCCAACAAGAGTTGGGTACCTAAAACCCAAGATTAATCTACCTTGCAGGTTTATGCATCCGGGGGCTCAAGCTGGATTATCGACAGCGGATGCACAAACCACATGACGGGGGAGAAGAAGATGTTCACCTCCTACGTCAAGAACAAGGATTCCCAGGATACGATCATCTTTGAAGATGGGAACCAAGGCAAGGTCAAAGGCTTGGGCAAGATAGCCATCACCAACGAGCACTCCATATCGAATGTATTTCTAGTAGAGTCGCTTGGTTACAACCTTCTGTCTGTAAGTCAATTGTGTCACATGGGTTACAATTGTCTTTTTACAAATGTTGATGTATCTGTCTTTAGAAGGAGTGATGGTTCATTAGCTTTTAAGGGTGTATTAGACGACAAACTCTACTTAGTTGATTTTTCGAAAGAGGAGGCCGATTTAGATGCATTCTTAATAGCTAAGACTAGTATGGGCTGGCTGTGGCATCGCGGTCTAGCACATGTTGGGATGAAGAACCTTCATAAAATTCTAAAGGGAGAACATGTGTTAGGACTAACCAATGTTCGTTTCGAGAAAGATAGGCCTTGTGCAGCATGTCAGGCAGGGAAACAGGTGGGAAGCACTCATCATAACAAGAATGTGATGACAACATCAAGACCATTGGAGCTTCTTCACATGGACCTCTTCGGACCCGTTGCCTACCTTAGCATCGGGGGAAGTAAGTATGGTCTTGTAATTGTTGATGATTTTTCCCGCTTCACTTGGGTGTTCTTTTTGCAGGATAAATCAAAAACCCAAGGGACCCTAAAGCGCTTTCTAAGGAGGGCTCTAAACAAATTTGAGCTAAAGGTGAAAAAGATAAGGAGCGACAACGGGTCCGAGTTCAAGAATCTACAAGTTGAGGAGTATCTTGAGGAGGAAGGCGTCAAGCATGAGTTCTCCGCTCCCTACACACCACAACAAAACGGTGTGGTAGAGAGGAAGAACAGGACGCTTATCGACATGGCGAGAACGATGCTTGGAGAGTTCAAGACGCCCGAGCGGTTTTGATCAGAAGCTGTGAACACAGCTTTCCACGCCATAAACCGGCTCTATCTGCATCGCCTTCTCAAGAAGACCTCCTACGAACTCCTTACCGGTAACAAACCCAACGTCTCCTACTTTCATGTATTTGGAAGCAAATGTTACATTCTGGTGAAGAAAGGTAGACATTCAAAATTTGCTCCCAAGGCAGTAGAAGGGTTTTTACTAGGGTATGACTCAAATACAAAGGCGTATAGAGTCTTCGACAAATCATCGGGTTTGGTTGAAGTCTCTAGCGATGTTGTATTTGATGAGACTAATGGCTCTCCAAGAGAGCAAGTTGATCTTGATGACATAGATGAAGATGATGTTCCAACGGTCGCAATGCGCATGATGGCGATTGGTGATGTGTGACCACAAGAACAACAGGAGCAAGATCAGCCATCTTCCTCCACAATGGTGCATCCTCCAACTCAAGACGGTGAACAGGTACCTCAAGAAGAGGGGTAGGATCAAGGGGGAGCACAGGAAGAACAAGTGATGGAGGAAGAAGCACCACGTGCCCCTCCATCTCAAGTCCGAGCAACGATCCAACGACACCACCCCGTTGACCAGATTCTGGGTGACATAAGCTAGGGAGTAACTACTCGCTCAAGATTAGCTAACTTTTGTGAGCATTACTCGTTTGTCTCTTCTATTGAGCCTTTAAGGGTAGAAGAGGCCTTGCAGGATCCGGATTGGGTGTTGGCCATGCAGGAGGAACTCAACAACTTCAAGAGAAATGAAGTTTGGAGCCTGGTGCCACGTCCAAAGCAAAATGTTGTGGGAACCAAGTGGGTGTTCCACAACAAGCAAGACGAGCACGGGGTGGTGACAAGAAACAAGGCTCGACTTGTGGCAAAAGGTTATGCCCAAGTCGCAGGTTTGGATTTCGAGGAGACTTTTGCTCCTGTGGCTAGGCTAGAGTCTATTCGAATTTTATTAGCCTACGCCGCTCACCACTCTTTCAGGTTATTTCAAATGGATGTGAAGAGCGCTTTCCTCAATGGGCCAATAAAGGAGGAGGTATACATGGAACAACCCCCTGGCTTTGAGGATGATAGGTACCCTGACCATGTGTTCAAGCTCTCTAAGGCGCTCTATGGACTTAAGCAAGCCCCAAGAGCATGGTATCAATGCCTTAGAGATTTCTTAATTGCTAATGCCTTCAAGGTTGGGAAAGCCGATCCCACTCTATTTACAAAGACTTGTGATGGTGTTCTTTTTGTGTGCCAAATTTATGTCGATGACATAATATTTGGTTCTACTAATCAAAAGTCTTGTGAGGAGTTTAGCAGGGTGATGACACAAAAGTTTGAGATGTCGATGATGGGCGAGTTGACCTACTTCCTTGGGTTCCAAGTGAAGCAACTCAAGGACGTCACCTTCCTCTCCCAAACAAAGTACACACAAGATCTTCTCAAGTGGTTTGGGATGAAGGATGCCAAGCCCGCGAAGACACCGATGGGAACCGACAGGCATGTTGACCTCAACAAAGGAGGTAAGTCCGTTGATCAAAAGGCATACCGGTCCATGATAGGTTCATTGCTTTATTTATGTGCTAGTAGACCGGACGTTATGCTAAGTGTATGCATGTGTGCTAGATAGCAATCCGACCCAAAGGAATGTCACCTTGTGGCCGTTAAGCGAATTCTTAGATATTTAGTTTCTACGCCTTGCTTCGGGATTTGGTATCCAAAGGGGTCTACCTTTGACTTGATTGGATACTCAGACTCCGATTATGCCGGGTGCAAGGTTGATAGGAAGAGCACATCAGGGACGTGCCAATTTCTAGGAAGGTCCCTGGTGTCCTGGAGTTCAAAAAACAAACATCCGTTGCCCTATCCACTGCTGAGGTCGAGTATGTTGCCGCATGACAGTGTTGCGCGCAACTACTTTGGATGAGGCAAACCCTCCGGGACTTTGGGTACAATCTGAGCAAAGTCCCACTCCTATGTGACAATGAGAGTGCTATCCGCATGGTGGATAATCCTATTGAACACAGCCACACTAAGCACATAGACATTCGACATCACTTCCTGAGAGACCACCAGCAAAAGGGAGATATCAAGGTGTACCATATTAGCACCGAGAACCAGCTAGCCAATATCTTTACCAAGCCGTTGGATGAGAAAACTTTTTGCAGGTTGCGTAGTGAGCTAAATGTCTTAGATTCGCGTAACTTGGATTGATCTATAGCATACATGTGTTCTATGCCTTTGATCATGTTACTTTGAAGCATTTACATTACTCGTTGTATATTTGTGGTGCTCAAGTTGTACAAGACCTCCCCGGACCTCACAAGTCCATATGCAAATGGTGCACATATTTAGGGGGAGATGTGCTACAACTTGACCCTTTTAGACAAACATGCTTGTTTGAGTATACTTGATGTAGTCTCAAAGGAGCATTGAAAGGGAAAAATGAACTTGGATGATGAAAAGACTTCCACTGCACTCCGGTATTCGTGTACTTACTTCCAAGTTCATACTTGCAATTTCATTGCCTTTTGCTCTTTATTGACATTTTTGGTGAGGCAATGGGGTTGAAAGGGCCAAAAAATGATCCCGTTTTGGTGCTTAATGCCAAAGGGGGAGAAATTAAGGCCAAAGCAAATGGATCAACTACCACTTGTGAATTTTGAAAACAATAGAGTTAGAACTTTTGATTTGTCCAAAATACTCTTATTGCAAAATGTGGTCTCTTGTGGGAGAGAATTTTGATTATGGGAAAAAGGGGGAGTTCTTTGGCACTTGATTGATTTTTCTCATGGAATATCTCTTGATTTGTCCAAACAAGTGTGTTTGACTTAGAGATAGGAAAAATGATTTGATTTACAAAAACAAACCAAGTGGTGGCAAAGAGTGATCCAAATATGCCAAATCATTAGAGAAAACAATTTGATCTTCAATTGCATTGATTTTGCACTTCTTTTGTTGCTTTTTGATGTGTTGGCATAAATCACCAAAAAGGGGGAGATTGAAAGGGAAATGTGCCCTTGGGCCATTTCTATAATGTTTTGGTGATTAAATGTCCAACACGTTTGATTAAGTTCTTTTGTGCCAAATAAAGAGAGAAGTACAAATCAAGGCACAAGGTATGTTTCTAGACTTAGTACATTGTTTTTTGAACGATAATGTGTTTGTCTAAGTGCTAGAAACAGTGAGAAAAGAAGAAGAAAAGAAACCGAAAAGACTTGGCTCTGTGCAGCCAAACTTCAGCTCAGTCTGGCACACCGGACTGTCCGGTGGTGCACCGGACAGTGTCTGGTGCACCAGGCTGGTCTCCGGTGAAAGTGCTGCTCTCGGGAAACGACGGCGGCGTACAGCTAAAAATCACCGGACTATCCAGTGGTGCACCGGACTGTCCGGTGAGCCAACGGTCGCCAACGCCAACAGTCGACCGCGCAATCTTCGCGCGACACGTGGACTGCTCCAACGGTCAGCTGGTGCACCGGACTGTCCGGTGTGCACCGGACAGTGTCCGGTGCGCCAATCAGCCCAGAGGAGCAACGATCGGATATGCCAAATTTGGAAGGAGATCACGCACCGGACAGTCTACAGGACCTGTCCGGTGGCGCACTGGACTGTCCGGTGCGCCACTCGACAGAAGGCAGGAATTGCCTTCCAAGTTGGCCTCCAACGGCTCCTAGCTGCCTTGCGGCTATAAAAGGGACCCCTAGGCGCATGGAGGAGCCACCTAAGCATTCACTAAGCATTCTAAGACTCCCACACTCTGTCTTCGCGCATTTGATCGATTGTGTTAGTGATTTGAGCTCCGTTCTAGTTGTGAACTCTTTGTGCTACATTTCGAGCTCAAGTCTTGGCTTGTGTGTGTGTGTGTGCTGCGTATTTGTGTGTGTTGCTCTCCAACCTTACTCTTGTGCATTCTTTGTGATCAATATTGTAAGGGCGAGAGGCTCCAACTTGTGGAGATTCCTCGCAAACGGGAAGAAAACTACAAGGAAGAAAGTCGTGGTATTCAAGTTGATCATTGGATCACTTGAAAGGGGTTGAGTGCAACCCTCGTCCATTGGGACGCCACAACGTGGAAGTAGGCAAGTGTTACTTGGCCGAACCACGGGATAAAAATCGTGTGTCTCTTGTGTTACTTTCTCTGTGATTGTTTTGTTCACAAGAACTCGCCTCAAAGCTACTTAGTCGCACTAACTCTTTCAAAACTAAGTTTTGTGGCTATTTAGTGTTTGATTTTACAGGATCACCTATTCACCCCCCTCTAGGTGCTCTCAGATCCGAATCTGAAAATCCGGATATGTTGCGGATATCCGAAAAAACTGTCTGACCAGATAATTGGCCTCTTCGGACGATCGGATGCTCGAATAATATTCATACGGTTTACACCCTTAAGGTACGGAATGTTTTCTCCCCTGTGGGGTTAACAGGAGAGGCTCCAAAAATTAAAGGGACGGGGACGGGAAGAAACTACCAATGGGGCTCTATTGGGGACCCGATAAGAAACCCTAATGTGTATTTGTGTATTGTGATTTGTGAGAGTGTGAAACTATTAGTAAGTTGAAATAATTGTGACTCATGAGTTATAATTTGCATTAGAAGTTGTTGTTAATTATTTTAGATTTATTTTTGTCTTGTTATATTTTGATAATTAATATATTTGTAATTGTTATCATGTAGTTAATATTTATTTTTTGTGTTACAGTATTCCATGAGGGGTCCTAAATAGAGAACGGGGATCCATAGGGATGGGGATGAGCATGAGATTGTCCCTGATAAGCTAAACGGGGTGGGGACAAGGAATGAGGTTTGAGGAATGGGGCGAGGAGCCATTCCTACTCTTACTTTCGAATGGTTCAAATTATCCATCTTAGTTTGCTAGTGTGCTTAATGCTTTTAGGATCATAGGTCCTCTGATAGAGCAGATCATAGATAAGAGTAGTTTACCTTCTAGAGCTAATTGACCAACCCATCAAAGAAGAAACTAAGATATTTGCAATTAAATGCTCAAGCTTTTAATATCTTAGTTAATGTTCTTAGTGATGTTTATGATGCCATCATAAATAGAGATGATCAACCCCTTGATGATGCGCATATCATTTGGACTAAAATTAGGGATAAATTTGATAAGTCCAAAAAATGATAAACATTATTCATATGGTGATGATACTTCTAGTATTTGTGGATCTAACCCTTTGAAGAAAGAAGAAAATGATCGATTGAGGACAAACGATGAGTCCACCTCACCAAAATTAGAACTTTTCGTACCACTTCTCATATGTGCTTTATTTCTAATGAGAGTGACAATGAAAGCAAAAGTGAGGATTAGGATGGAAATCAAAGTAAAAGTGAAGATGAGGATGATGATGTTTTCCAAAAACTCTATACTCATTTAAACAAGACAGACAACATGATCATGTTCAAATTGATGAAGAGAGCCGAAGAGCAAAAAGACACACTTCACAAGCAAGAAAATATCTTCGTCAACAAAATTAAGAGCTTGGAGAAGTTGACCAAAGAACATGAGAAGCTAAAGTGCTCTCATGAAGCTTTGGTCCAAAGGTATGAGACAATTTCAATTGAGAAAACTAGAGCTACTATTTTTATCATGTGTTGCTCAAATAGAAAATGAAAATTGCATGCTCAGGAACAAAATATAAAAGCTATCTAGCAAGAATTTAGCTTTGCAAGAAAACCATGATATACTCTTGTGTTCTCATGAACAATTTATGGATTCACATATCATGTTAGACATTGAGGTTGTGCTAACCAATTTAAAATCATACCAGCCTCACAATTGCACATGTACACAAGTTGAAACTATTTTATCATGTGATAACAATTGCTGCTCTCAAGAAAGTCAATCTTCTAGTGAGCAAGTAATTTCAGGAACTAGTAATGTTTCAAAATAAAAATAAAGATCTCAAGGAAGAAGTTGAGATGCTAAGAAGGAATTTGAGACAATTGAAGGGAAAGCATCATGCTCAACCCACTTAAGATAACCGTGGAAAATGGTGAAGAAGCTTGAGAAGGGAACAACTGTAGCATGCACTAAGCCCTATCAAAATGTAAAACAAGTCCCAAGGGCAACAAGAAATAAAAAAGTGCATGAGCAAGACTCAAGAGAAGAAAACTATGCCTCATGTCAAGAGCTTCAACAGTACCTCCATGAACTCCAACAAAGGTAAACCAAGAGGAATCAAGAGGCACTATGGATGCAAAGAGAATGGTCAAGAAGTTGGATCATCACCACACATGAAGAATCAAAACTTTACACCATCAAGGAAGATGTCAATCAACAAGGAAGAAAACAAGAAGCAAATGTCTTGCAAGAACAAGCACCGCATTTGCTATAATTATTGTGAAAAGGGGCATCTATTCAAGGTTTGTCTTATGAGTAACTATCCTTAGCCAATCTTGACAATTCATTCAAATACACTTAGGAGACCCAAAATTGACACTTATCCTAAAGGTGTTTAATTCATCACATGTTAGGACAAAGGCTATTTGGGTGCCTAAGTCTCTATTGGCTAACCTTGATGGACCCATCATGAGATGGAGACCAAATTAGGCTTGATACATATAGATGATATGAAGCTTTATGGTGCTTGAGCAAGTCAATTCAGATATTATATTAAGCTATCAATCTTACATTATCTATTCATTTAAGATTGACCCAAAGATAAATTAAATTGATACATCTCTAACTTCATATTTATCTCGAGCAAGATCTAGTCTGTGTTGTTGGGAATTGAGAATCACCTTTGTGGGATTCAAGAAAAACACGTACAACTTGGTGATAATCAAATGATGGTAACAAGTCTTAAGTGTATGTTGCTTTCAAATGTTACTCCTTTGGTGTCTTGTGTAGCCACATAGGAAAAAGGAAGCACTTGAGAATGATCTCAGAAGGTTTTTACCTCACTTTGGAAAAAGATTCTATCATATGGTATATTGCATTATCATCATTCTTATAATCTACATATTTCAAATTACTATAATTATTTCTTAGCACATTTCAAATTGGTTATCATATTATTACCATGATCTAGACATAAAGAGAATTGTCCCAAGTTCTTAAATGAATAATGTGCTATATGAGAAATTCAAACTCTTAGAGAACTTATAGACAGAGAATTCTCTATATGGCTAGTATTGTGAGAATAATGTTTCCATCTAATTGATTTATTTGGTTTCACAACATGAGAATGCGTTTCTCAAATGGAGTGTGCTATTCAACAAATGAAGAAGATCAATCCAAAACCATGTGGTGTATTCTCTCTAGTCTAATTTAGATTTGATTCTTCTACATTAAACACTCAACATGATATGATTTAAATTTCGCCCTTTGAACTTAATTGATTAATCATGCTTAAGTGGTTTGTATTAAAATTGTACATTAAAGCTTGAGGGTAATTTAGTTCATATCATAAGGTTTCCTTGCTTTTAGTAACCTACCTGATTTACACATACAAAGGGTTGCTAAATAGGAAACTAGTGCTTGTGTTACTAATGCAATCTCTTGTATTAGGTTCATTGATAGAAAATTCATGAAAAGAGATTGTGCTTGTTCAATTGGTAAAATCACAACCTTAAACTGAGGTAAGGATTGTGGAGGCAAAGTGTTTTAACAAGGTCTTTCCAAGTGGCTTCAAAAGGTCAGACATCATCATGATACAAGCTCACTTGGATTGATGAAATCATTGAAGCAAAGGAGATAATCATATATGAAAAGAGGCTTGAAGTTAATATTAAGCATGCTTTACTTTTAGTCCTAAAATTACTTACTTTGTAAAGCTTTCTATAATAAACTAAGTTGTAGTTTAAACTCTCATTTGATCTCATATTGTTAATATATGAGTATACTATGTGTATTCCCATATGTTTACAAAAAGGAAAGTTTAGCCTATGTATTTGGTATTATGGGACTAAGGGTTTCTTTCAAGTTGTTATTGTGCAATCTCACATCTTGGAAAAACAAGAACATCAAAACAAGGAATGGACGGTCTAAGACCCTGTTTGGCACAACTTATTTTGAGCTTCTCATATTTAAGCAGAAGATGTACCAAATAGGATGCTTATGCATCAGCTTATCAGTTCAGTTGCTTCTCAGAATGAATTAAAAACAACCAATAAGCAAAAGCTGCTTTTCACCAGTTTCTCAGACAAGTTGCTTTTCCAACAAGCAACAGCTATACCAAATAGGGCCTAAATAAAATCCTAGGATGTCCAAAAGTCAAATTTTCAAGGATACCTAAATTCCATTCCAGTGATCACCCAAGATCAGGTCATTACTTACTATGAGTATAAAGAAATCTTATGGTGTGATCTATCAACCTTTGTGATATGTATTCTTGGCATAATTTCAATTATTGCAAATTTAGCATGCCTTGACCAAGATATATGATGAACTCCTCTTATGACTCTTAATTGAATTGAAAGTGCATTTTATAAAGTAATTCAAATACTTGATGCACATATTTACGGGGAGCACATTCTATATTTTGTGTATCTTGATACTAACATTTTCTTCTAGTGAATTCATACAGTCTCATGGTAAGAATAAGTTTCCCTTGAGTATGTTACTCCAACTTAATCTAGGATAGTAAAATGTATCTAATAGTCGCCTAGAGGGGGTGAATAGGAAAAACCTGAAATTTACAACTTTAAACAACACTTGACTCCCTAGTTAGCAGTTAGAACATGATGAACAATAATCAGACCATAGAACTAAGTCCTATTCTTGCAAAAGTGTTGCTTCCAAAGAATGAGGAATAAACTCAAAGCATCACAACTAAATATCTAATAGAGCAAGAAGACTTAATTAAGAAGGGAAACAACACAAGTTCTTTCTTACAAGGAGTTACTTCTATATATATGAGAATTTAACTTGAAGCAACACAAAAGTAATAACAAAAAAGAATATCGTAAGAGAACTTAGAGAGAGAGAAGACAAACAAATCACAAGCAATAAACACAAGAGACATGGTGATTTGTTTTACCAAGGTTCGGTTCACCAAGAACCTAATCCCCATTGAGAGGTCCACAAAGGACGGGTCTTTTTAACCCTTTTCCTCACTCCAATGGTCACCAAGACCGACGAGTGTTCCTTCTTCTTTGTCAACAAAAGACTGAAGTCTCTGCAAGCCCAACCACAAAGATAGGGGACTCTTCGCTTTACAATAAATGGGATTCAAAACTCCACACTCAAATGATCACAAGAGGTAGCACACACTATCTCTCAATGATTTTCACAAGGCACTTTTGCTAAACACACATGAGTAGCTCTTTCTTGCTTGATATCTCTTTTGTGGCACTTTTGAGGCTTTGATGTGTATAGAAGTGTTGCTCTACTAGATAGGAGTGAATACCCAACTCTTGTGTATGATATATAGATCAATGAATCATGTGAATGGGTTGGTTGGGGTGGTGTAACACCTCGTCCAATCCCGGACCGGCGGTACTTACTCCTGGCAGCTCGCTAGGATCATATATTGTCCCCACAGACCAACACGATTCTTTTGTGCGCACTTTGTCCCCACCCATGCGCACCCGAGAAAACTTCCCAGTCGGTCACTCATCCTAAATTGCTCCAAGCCAAGCATGCTTAACTTGGAGGTTCTTTCGAGATAGGCTTCCGAAAAAGAAGATGCACCTTGTTAGTATGGATACTCTATTAATTCTATTAAACCTTAGGCAAGGATATCACCATCCTAGGGGCCAGGATATCACAATCCACCCCATTAGAAGACTAACGTCCTCGTCGATCAACCCCAATATAGGAACCTCCCCTCTTAGCCATGTCTGTGTGTCTAGTGTCGTCATATGCCATGCCATGTGACCACTCTGGGCTCACATGCGCCGTGCGCCATATACCAGAACCCCTAACCCACACACGCCCGTGAAACCGCAGGATCGGGTTTGATACCATTTATAACACCCCGTCCACTCCCGGACCAATGGTTCTTACTCCTGGTAGCTCTTTAGGATAATATATTATCCCACAAACCAACACGTGTCTTTTTTGCACACTTTGTCCTCACTCATGCGCACCCGAGAAAACTTCCCGGTCAGTCACTCATCCCAAATTGCTCCAAGCCAAGCACACTTAACTTGGAGGTTCTTTCGAGATAGGCTTCCGAAAAAATAAGATTCAACTTGTTGATATGAGTACTCTATTAACTCTATTAAGTCTTGGGCCAGGATATCACCATCCCAAGGGCCAGGATATCACAGGTTGCTTTTATAGCCCTCAACCACCCATATAGCCATTATGACGCATCTGCCAAACTTTGCACTGTCGGACAGTCCATGGCTAGGCCCGGATAGTTCACGACCCTCAAACGATCGGATCTGACACTACAACGGTTATGTATGACAACCCAACAGCTAGATCAATGGTTGTCTTCCCTTAGTGACGACTCGCAAACGGTCTGCCCTTGGTCCTAGACGGTATGCGCCAACTCTAAAAATCCTTTTGCTCAACTTGTCACCTTTGAGCTGAAGCAAATCAACATAGGTGAACGGTCTGCGAATTATAGCTGACAGTCCATGGTTTATAACCGGACGGTCCACGAGAAGGGTCCGGACGATCCGCACTTGGTGATTTCAGAACTTGAGTTTCTGACTTGTCGTTGATCTTTGAACTATCTTCTCCAAGTTGCTTTAGCTAAACTTGAGAGAGATCATATGACTTAGAGAAATTTCTCTAGTGGCTTTCCAAGTAGTCTAAGTCATGGATCTTGGACATTTTAATTCTCTAAGTCATATTTCTTCTTCTGCTCAAACTAGATCCAAAATAGTGAGATGTTGATTCTGAGCTTCTAGCCTCTCTTAATGTATCAAATAGGCTTCTAGGGGTATTTAGAACTTATCCAAAGTGTAGAACTATTGGTGGTTCATCTATTCCATGATTTACCCCTATATTGTTGGATCTGAGTTGATTATGACTTAGAAACTTAAATTGTGGAACTTATGAACCCATGAATCAAAGAGTAGGCAAACTAGTTAGTCTGAATGGTTGTGATGGTCATCAAGCACCAAAATCAATATAAGAAATGGTTTTAAGGCCATTTTTATTTTAATCTCTCCCTTTTTGATTGATGCCAACACACACTACAACATTTTTGGCCTTCTGTTGGGGGCCTTCCTCTGCCGAAGAGGCTGCAGAGTCTGGGTGTGTTTTCACGTGGGTATGTGACTTCGGCATAAACATCATGCTGCATCATATCATCACATCATTCCGCATAGCATTACATCATACATCATGTCGTATCAGTAGCAAGATTGTGCAGAAAGAAAGTTGTTTCTTTCAAAACATGCGACGAATGAAACAATGTGTTGGAGCACAAAGTGCACCTTCGGCAATTATAATCTTACATGCCCCAAGAAAGTTTTTGACGACAACAATATTATACAACAGCTGTGCTAAATAAGGGTTTTTTCTTTATGAAGCATGAAAAGAAGGGAAGGTGTTTTTTCGCCGAAGGCTCAAAAATGGTATGCACACAAATTTCATGCATCGCAAAGAAATATATTACATTAATATACACATAGATATACAATGTTTAACACATGTACGAATATTACATTCCCCAAATACTACATTTCTTAATTACACAAAAATCTAGTCTTCTTTTAAGATCTTCTCCGCAGCTTCGTTTAGAAGTTTGTTGACAGCTTCATCAACAGCTTCTTCGGCAATTCTTATTGTTTCTAGTGCCGCTTTCATGGTTGGATCGGCCTCAAGATCATATGGCTCAGGTGGCGGTGAAAGTTCAGCTGCAGTAAAGTAGCACGTTGTTAATCCGAAGCCAGGAAAAATACCGAAGCTAAGATTCAATAAAAATACCTATACGCCTTGCGCGCTCAGCAGCCTCTTCGGCTCGCTTGGCTTCTTCTCGGGTTTCATGGGATTATTTTTAGTTCTTCTTTATAGCTTCGTCGGCTATCTCACGGCCGCCCTTCATCCAAACATTGGAATAGAATTTCCCGCCCATCAGAGTAGCCTCAGCCGAAGGACCCTTCGTGTTGTTTACAGAGAAGACGGTTTCCATGTGGGTTGCAGCTTTAACATGTTCACAACCAGATTTCTCTAAATTGCTGCAACCCCTCTGGCACCGGCGAAGGCGCAAAAATCTCCACGATCGCTAAGTATTTCGTCGAAAGCTTCAACTTCTTCGCTGATCCATTCGATGATTCCTTCGGGATCGCCTCTAATAAATTTTTGCTCAGATGAGTATGCACCCACCTTTGCAAAACTATCTTTCAACTTCTTAGCACAATCCAAGGGCTTCTCGTAATACCTCTCCTTCGATTCCCGAAGCTCATCTTCATTCTTTTGCAATCTTGCGCTTGTCCATACACTTATTTCTTGTTTTGCTTTAGCCACTTCAAAATCCTCATTCTTCTCAGCAAGCTTTTTCTTTAAGTTTTCAATTTCGGCTCTATGAGCTTCAGACTATGCAGCAAGATTGGCTTCGCTAGCCTTTATTCTATCTACCAAGGAGAGCAGAATTTATCCTTCTCTGCGGCTTTATTCCTTGGTTTGATAACCTCTGATCGAAGGTTCCCAAGGGCTATTTGGCAGCTTTTGTCCTCAACATTCTTTTGTGCCCTTAAAGCATTGCTCAAGATTAAGCCCTACAAAAAAGGGGGAGCAGGATCAGCACAATGGTAAAAGATACAAAAATAATCTGCTCATAAGTCAACACATCTGTACCTTCAGACTGTTGTAAGCGAGGCTGTCTGCAAGGTCATCCTTCAACATAGCGAGAGGCCAACTTCGAGCTTCGGAAACCCTATGTTCCTTGCCATCTCCCGGCAAATAGATATTTCCTTGTTGTCTAGAAGGCATTACAGAAAGTCATCTTCATCAGCGCCATTATACACCAAGGATCCTTTCGGATACTTCAGTTCCCTGGCATAGTGTTTAGCTTCGGCAATCTCCTCTTCCGATAACTGTTTACCCGAAGCATGTCAAATGATAAAGTCTAACTCTTCAGTAGACGCTTCGGGAGTAGGCGATTTAACCTTCTTAGGTGCGCTTTCTTTTTCCAAGACCAGAGCGGCATCCAAAGGTCTTTGTTCAGAATCCTTCTCAATAGTTTCAACGGGCCCTGTTTTGGTGGGAACTGAGGGCCCATCTTCGACTTCAACATGAGTTGTAGCAGCTTCGGCGGCCTCCTTTGCAGAGGCAGGAGTTGGTGCCCTTGTCGACTCCAAGACAGCGTCCAACATGCTAGCCATCCTCCTCCTCTTGGGAGTTATTGCAGGACCTTTGGACACCTTCGGCAACTTCGACTCTAGTGGCGGGCTCCTCTAGCTCTGGTTCTTCGGCCGATTTTTCTTTGGCTTCGTCAGGACGCTTCGGCGCTTCGGCCGACTCGGCTTTCTCCTGTCCCATTACTTTTAGCACTTCAGCCGATTCTCCCTTGGCACCGGCAGGAGCAGGGTTTTCCGTCTCAGCGGCGGAAGAATACCCCTCAGCAAACTTCAGCACCCTGGCCGTTTCAATGTACCTAGACCGGTGCGTCAAAACCTTGATCTTCTTACCCTTCGGCGTAGCAGAGATAGCCGAAATAGCAGCTTTTCTTTTCTTTCCCTGCTTTCGTGAGGGATAGCAATAGTCTGGGTATACAAAACCAATTACAACAAAGACTCTGTTTAATCATTTCTTGCCTCGTCCTCCGAAGGCTAAGGTCATGGTATCATCTTCGGCCCTTGTGTAGGCCCCAAGCAACTCGTCACTAGTTACCTCAATATAGTTCAACCAGTCATCGTTCGGCTCATCAAACTGATCTCTGTATCTGAAGGTGTATTTCAGATAAACCAAGCCGCCTTGACTGGACCCGACAGCAGTCTCCTTCGACATCTCCCAGTCATTCACAAGAGGCCACACTCTATAAGCAATGTGCTCTTGGACTAGGTCTCTTGTGCCAATAAAGGTACATACACTATTAAAAGCCTTCTGGCATGCTTCGATATCATTCCCAAGAGCAGTGGCTGGCCTTCTGATGCCGAAGCGAGACCAGATAGGGCGTTGGATGATCCCCTTTATATCTTCTCTTTTAACTAAACTGTTCTTTACATAAAACCATTCTTCCATCCAGGCTCCTGGCCACCTCTTCCGAAATGTCCAAACTGGATAGCTCATATCAGAGTGAGGCACGAAGTCGTAACAACCAAAATTATTGTAATACTGCTCCTTGTCAGTAGCCTTCGTCTCATAGAACAGCTCATGCATGTTACAGAAGCATTTTGCACTCGGCTCTAGTCCCTGGCTCCTCACGGCCCAAATAAAAATCCCCATCCTGATGATAGCTTCGGGGGTAATCTGATGAAGGAAAATCTCAAAAGTCTTTAGAACCTCAACTAAAAATTTGCTCAAGGGAAACCGAATCCCTGCCTTCATGAAGCTCATGTAGACAACAACTTCGTCTACTTCGGGCGCAGGGGCGACGCTATCTCCTTTAGCCCTCACAATAGAAACATCACGGAAATATCTCCCTTTCATAGCAGCAATCTGACTTTGCTTGATGGATGACTTTCCAAAGATGGTATGACTCGGCCGCCGGGGCCGATCTTCGACATCTTTGTTTTTCCAAATCAAAACTTTCGCTATCGCTGGAATCCTCAGATAACTCAGCTAGCATTTCATTGGTGATTTTCTCTATGTTCGCCTTCTCCATAGCCTCGTAAAACCCACCTAGTGCAGGGTCAACAACCTTCTTCTCTTCAGCCATTTAGTCAGCGCTTGTGCAAATACCGAAGCTTATAAACTAACGAAAATTTGGCAGAGCAAGAAAATGCAGAATGGCAAAAATAACGCAAGCAGTTGAAATGACACACCAAACGCTATCAATGTGAGTCCCTATTTATATGCCCAGCGCATCACAGCTTGGTGGGTCCTATATGTCTGTGTCTTTCGCTATTCTAGCGAAGGGAATGTGTTTTTTCGGACCTTCGGCTAAAGGCCTTTGTTCACGTCACAGTCTGAATTTGTTAATATAGAAACAAATTAATACTGCGAGGGGCTACTGTTGGGGGCCTTCCTCTTCCGAAGGTCCTCAGAAACATGATTAATATGTTTTTCAGTATAACACAGACTGTTACAGGAGGTTTCGACTTTGAGATGAAGGTATGCGTGATATGAAGATACAACCTGAAGGCAGGATGAAAGGACGCTGAAGCTGTGGCTGAAAGAGCTTCGGCTTAGTAAAATGACGATGGTGAAAGATGGAACCGACTTAAAGGAGAAAAGACTACTTAGTCCTTGATAGCTTGTCTTATGGTTAACAGTAAATGTCAGGGACATGAATGTAATTTTGCCCGGGCTGCGTCCCGTGCCTATAAATAGATGAACAGTAACACCGTACTGCGCACGCTAGTCCGTGATCACTTTTGCATCACCCTCGCGTTTTCACCTTCCGACAAGCCGAAGGTATCAATGTAATGTGAATATTGTGAATATTTATCCATGAATAAAAAGGAGAATATAAATGATTCATTGATGTTCCATTATTGTTTATATTCTTTTATATTTCTTATATACATTCATTTATACTTGTTTGTTGAGATGATAAAGGCATGTCCTTCATGACCTTCGTCCGAGGATCATTATGTCCCAAGGGAAATAATGCTTAGTAGGACGAAGGTCTCTAATCGTTATCAATTGTGTTGCTTTGTTCTTGATGTATAGTATTCGAGAACAAGGACCAACACCTTCTATGACGAATAGTCGATGACAATATAATAATTCGTAATTAGATCACCTTGTTTATGACCATTTTTAGAAGATGTCTCGGTATAGTAAAGAAAATTTAACCTCCATCATTAAAAGCGTCATTACGTACACTAGCATCATGTTTGTGACAATTTTCTATGACAATATAGGTACCATCATAAGAATAATCGTTGTTAACTTCTCAACATAATAATTGTGACAATATTCAATACAGGAAACTAGTTGAAGGATGTGGGTACATTGTCGGTGTCATAAGTATGTCAATTTTTAGCACCTGACGTATTTAATGATAAGTATGTAGGTTTGGGGTTGAACCCATGTACTTAATAAGAATGTTGGTTTGGGGATAAACCCACACACTTATATGGCTTCTAGTACAATAAGTATATCGGTTTTGGGGTTGTACATACGTAGTTACTGAAAGTCGCCTAGAGGGGGGTGGATAGGCGGAATCTGAAATTTACAAACTTAAGTACACACTACAAGCCGGGTTAGCATTAGAATTAAATCCGAGTCTGAAAGAGAGGGAAAACAAATCAACCAAGAAATAAAGCGGATGAACACGGTGATTTGTTTTACCGAGGTTCGGTTCCAAAGAACCTAGTCCCCGTTGAGGTGGTCACAAAGACCGGGTCTCTTTCAACCCTTTCCCTCTCTCAAACAGTCACTTAGACCGAGTGAGCTTTCTCCTTAATCAAACGGGTCACTTAGACCCCACAAGGACCACCACACACTTGGTGTCTCTTGCTTTGATTACAAGTCACTTGAGAATAAGAATGGGAAGGAAGAAAGCACGACTGCAAAAGCCAAGCGACAAGAGCGATAAATAACACACGAATCACTTTCTCTCTCAAGTCACTAATCACTAATGATCACTTGTCTTAATTGTGGAACTTGGAGAGATTGGAAGCTTTGATTGTGTCTTGGAATGGATTGCTAGCTCTTGTATTGAATGAAAAGGATTGGAATGCTTGGGGTTTTTTTTGGAATGGAGGTGGTTGGGGTTGTATTTATAGCCCTCAACCACTTTCTAGCCGTTACTCCTTTTCTGCCGACCACGGACGGTCCGCGCCCCTGGTCCGGACGGTCCGCCCCTGCACATCAACGACTGAAATCCCAACGGTCAGTAGTAACGGATTTATCAACGGCTATAATGCATTTAATGCGTCGTCAGATGTCAGATAAAGGTAGTCGTGGACGGTCTGCTCGTGCACCCCGGACGGTCCGCGAGGACGCTATAATTCATTTTACCGAACTCGTCACCTTCGGGTTTTTTGGTCCTGCACCGACCGGACGGTCCGCGCTTGGTCTCAGATGGTGCTTGCTTTTCCGCCGGACGGTCCGTAGTGTAGACTTGCGTTTATGCATTGTTCCTGTCCGAGGCTCACCCTAGTGTCGCGGACGGTCCACCGCAAGGGCCCGAACGGTCTGCGCTTAGGTGATTCTCCAAAAAGCTTCTCCTGTCCGGAATAATCTACGGTATTTCAGACAGTCGACTTTAGAATAGTTGTAGATGAACTTATGCACCCGTGAAATGATCAACTAGGCAAACTGGTTAGTCCACAAGGTTTGTGATGGTCGTCAAACACCAAAATCGATTATAGGAAATGTCGAGACTATTTCCCTTTCAATCTCCCCCTTTTTGGTGATTGATGCCAACACAAACCAAAGCAAATATAAAGTGTAGAAATGTAACTAGTTTGCATTTTGACAGATGTGCATTAGTTATGAAAGCATTTCTAAGTATATAAGTTTGATTTGATATTTAACATTTTGGACCACATTTGCACCACTTGTTTTGTTTTTGCAAATTCTTTTGTAAAATCTTTTCAAAGTCTTTTTGCAAATAGTCAAAGGTATATGAATAAGATTTCGAGAAGCATTTTCGAGATTTGAAATTTTCTCCCCCTATTTCAAATGCTTTTCCTTTGACTAAAACAAAACTCCCCCTGAATGAAATTCTCCTCTTAGTGTTCAAGAGGGTTTTACCAATTGAAAGAAGATTAAATATTTTTAGATACCAATTTGAAAAATACTAACTTATTGAAAACTTCTTTTAAAAATTTTGAAATTGGTGGTGGTGCGGTCCTTTTGCTTTGGGCTAATACTCTCTCCCCCTTTGGCATTAATCACCAAAACAGAGACATTTGAGAGCCCTATTTACTTTCTCCCCATTGGTACTAGTAATAAGAGTGAAGATTATACCAAAGTGGAGAGCGGTGCGGAGTGACGGCGAAGGGTAAATAATACCGATAGAGTGGAGTGGAAGCCTTGTCTTCGCCGAAGACTCCATTTCCCTTTCAATCTACGACTTAGCATAGGAATACACTTGAAAGCACATTAGTCGTAGACATAAAAGAGATATGATCAAATGTACATAGATGAGCTATGTGTGCAAAGTATCAATCAAAGTTCCGAGAATCAAGAATGTTTAGCTCATTCCTAAGTTTGGTAAAGGTTTTCTAATCTAATGGTTTGGTAAAGATATCGGCTAGTTGTTCTTTGGTGCTAACATAAGTGAGAGCACCTAGAGGGGGGGGGGGTGAATAGGTGATCCTGTGAAAACTTAAAACTTAATCCACAACACTTGATTAGAGTTAGCACAGTTAAGCCAAGTGGCTAGAGAGGAGAACTTGCACAACACGATAACCACAAAGAGATCAACACAGAGATGACACAGTGGTTTATCCCGTGGTTCGGCCAAGTACAAAACTTGCCTACTCCACGTTGTGGCGTCCCAACGGACGAGAGTTGCACTCAACTCCTCTCAAGTGATCCAATGATCAACTTGAATACCACAGTGTTTTGCTTTTCTTTTCTTATCCCGTTCGCGAGGAATCTCCACAACTTGGAGCCTCTCGCCCTTACACTTTGATGTTCACAAAGAAGCACAGAGTAAGGAAGGGATGAGCAACTCACACAAGACACAAAGATCACAGCAAATACGCACACACAAGACCCAGACTTAAGCTCAAAATACTAGCACACTAGAACGGAGCCCAAATCACTAGAATGTCGAACAAGTGCGCAAGAACGGAGTGTGAGTGATCAAGAGTGCTCAAGGAATGCTTGGTGTACTCCTTCATGCGCCTAGGGGTCCCTTTTATAGCCCCAAGGCAGCTAGGAGCCGTTGAGAGCAATCCGGGAAGGCAATTCTTGCCTTCTGTCGCCTGGCGCACCGGACAGTCCGGTGCACCACCGGACACTGTCCGGTGCGGATTTCCTTCCTTATTTGGCGAAGCCGACCGTTGGCAGCCTTGGAGCCGTTGGCGCACCGGACACTGTCTGGTGCACACCGGACAGTTCGGTGCCCCCTTCTAGCCGTTGGCTCGGCCACGCGTCGCGCCCGGATTAAGCGGTCGACCGTTGGCCCGACGACCGTTGGCTCATCGGACACTGTCCGGTGCACACCGGACAGTCCGGTGAATTATAGCCGTACGCCGTTAATTTCTTCCCGAGAGCAGCAAGTTCGCCTGAGCCAGTCTGGCGCACCGGACACTGTCCGGTGCACCACCGGACAGTCCGGTGCACCCAGACAGAGTTGGCTTTGGCTGAACAAGCCATCTCTACTCCAATTCGATTTCTCCTGTTTCCAGCACTTAGACACAATACATTAGTCCCTAAAACAATGTACTAAGTCTGAGAAACATACCTTTTGACATAATTTGCACTTTGTCTGCCACATCGCATAGATCAGCACAAAAGCACTTGCGTTGGCACTCAATCACCAAAATACTTAGAAATGGCCCAAGGGCACATTTCCCTTTCAATAAGCAATCTCGATGTCGGGGACCATAATTAGGGGTACCCTCAAGGCTCCTAATTCTCAGCTGGTAACCCCCATTAGCATAAAGCTGCAAAGGTCTGATGGGTGCGATTAAGTCAGGGATCAGTCCATTCGAGCGACTAGATCACGCCTCGCCCGAGCCTAGCCTCGGACAAGGGCAGCCGACCCCGGAGGATTTCCGTCTCGCCCGAGGCCCCCCTCCAACGGCGAACATATTTCCGGCTCGCCCGAGGCCCTGCCTTCGCTAAGAAGCAACCCTGACCAAATCGCCGCACCAACCGACCAAATCGAGCATTTAATGCAAAGGTGGCCTGACACCTTTATCCTGACGCGCGCCCCCCAGCCGGCAGAGCCGAAGTGACCGCCGTCACTTCGCCGCTCCACTGACCGATCTGGCAGGACGACAGCGCTGCCTGCGCCACTCCGACTGCGGTGCCACTTGACAGAGTGAGACTGACAGGCAGTCAGGCCCTGCCGAAGGCATCATAGGAAGCTCCGCCCGACCCAGGGCTCGGACACGGGCTCAGCCCCGGAAGACGGCGAACTCCGCTCCGCCCGACCCAGGGCTCGGACACGGGCTCAGCCCCGGAAGACGGCGAACTCTGCTCCGCCCGACCTAGGGCTCGGACATGGGCTCAGCCCTAGAAGACGGTGAACTCCGCTCCGCCCAACCCAGGGCTCGGACTCGGGCTAAGTCCCGGAAGACGGCGAACTCCGCTCCACCCGACCCAGGGCTCGGACTCGGGCTAAGTCCCGGAAGACGGCGAACTTCGCTCCGCCCGACCCAGGGCTCGGACTCGGGCTCAGCCCTGGAAGACGATGAACTCCGCTCCGCCCGATCCAGGGCTCGGACTTGGGCTCAGCCCTAGAAGACGACGAACTCCGCCTCGCCCGACCCAGGGGCTCGGACTCGACCTCGACCACGGAAGACAGACTCGACCTCGGCCTCGGAGGAGCTTCCACATCGCCCAACCTAGGGCGTAGACCAGCCACGTCAACAGGAGGCGCCATCATCACCCTACCCCGAGCTGACTCGGGCCGCAGGGAACGAGACCAACGTCCCATCTGGCTAGCTCCGCCGGATAGGCAATGATGGCGCCCCGCGTACCCTGTGACGGCGGTGGCTCTCAGCCCCCTTACGGAAGCAAGAGGACGTCAGCAAGGACTCAACCGCTCCGACAGCTGTCCCTCTGCCAGGCTCCATCGCTCCTCCGACGACCACGACATCACACCAACTGGGTGCCAAAATCTCTCCGGCTGCCACAACGGCATGTACTTAGGGCGCTAGCTCTCCTCCGCTAGACACGTAGCACTCTGCTACACCCCCCATTGTACACCTGGATCCTCTCCTTGCGCCTATAAAAGGAAGGACCAGGGCCCTCTTAGAGAGGGTTGGCCGCGCGGGGACGAGGACGAGACAGACGCTCGCCTGGGGCCGCTCGCTCCCTCTCCCGCGTGGACGCTTGTAACCCCCTACTGCAAGCGCACCCGACCTGGGCGCGGGACGAACACGAAGGCCGCGGGATTCCCACCTCTCTCACGCCGGTCTCCGGCCGCCTCGCTCTCCCCCCTTCGCGCTCGCCCTCGCGCTCGACCCATCTGGGCTGGGGCACGCGGCGACATTCACTCGTCGGCCCAGCAGGGACCCCCCGGTCTCGAAACGCCGACAGTTGGCGCGCCAGGTAGGGGCCTGCTGCGTGTTGACGAACAGCTTCCCGTCAAGCTCCAGATGGGCAGTCTCCAGCAACCTCTCCAACCCGGGACGGTGCTCCGTTTCGGGAGTCTTGAGTTCATGTCCCTCGACGGCAGCTACGACATGATACTCCTTCCATCGCCGCGCGACGACGACGGCCAACAGCCCGCCCGCCGGCGGCGGAATCGACGACGTCTTCCCCGCGTGGTGGAAGAACAAGCTTCGAGCTCATCCCGCCCTCTTCCCCGCCGACGGAGGGGAAGGCAGGGCAACCAAGGCCAAGCAGGAGGCAGCGCCTCGTCGGCTGTCGAGCGAGTCGACAGTGCCGGCACCCCAACGGGGGGCGCACCGGGTATCGACTTCGCGCTTGAGACGAAGACGAGCGCCGACTCCCCGCGACACGCCAATCCCGAGCAAGCGGACGACGCCAGCACGCTCGTGGAAAGCTTGCTGGACGTCACCCTCGTACCTGAGACGACGGTGCAGTCAGTCCCCGACGTGACTTTATCGCCGCTCGTCGACCAAGAGGTACCGACCGATTCCCATCCCACGTCATTTGGATTCAGCCTCAACCCGCCTAGCGACCTCGCTTTGGCGGGCGCTCTCGTAGAGGCGAGTCCAAACCCTCTGGGGTTTCGCATGCGGTCGCCTTGGGACCGGCTGACAGACGTCTCGACCTACGGGCCCTCTGGGTCCGAGGAAGACGACGAGCCCAGCATCTGTTGGGATTTCTCTGGACTTGGCAACCCCAGTGCCATGTGGGACTTCATGACCGCATGTGACTACTGCCTCTCCAACTGTTCCGACGGTAGCCGCAGCCTTGGCGACGAGGACTGCGACCCAAGCCGCGAATGTTTCCACGTCGATCTAGGGGGTCCCTCCGAAGGCAATCATCTCGGCATGCCGGAGGACGGTGATCTCCCTAGGCCGGTGCCCCACGTTGACATCCCACGGGAGCTAGCTGTGGTCCCCGTTCAGGCGGGGGGCCATGACCCACAGCTTGAGCAAATCCGCGGGGTGCAGGCCAGGCTCGACGAGGGAGCAGGGGCGCTTGAGCCGATCCGCCGGGACGTCGGGCAGGCATGGGCGGGCCAACCCCCGGCCGGAGAAATACGTCATCTGCCCCAGGGTTTCTAGCACCGCGTCGTCGACGACGTCAGGGTCAGGCCGCCACCCGCATCTAGTGGGGTCGGCCAGAACCTGGCTGCAGCAGCGATGCTTCTCCGCGCGATGCCGGAGCCATCAACCACCGAGGGCCGACGAATCTAGGGGGAGCTCAGGAATCTCCTGGAAGGCGCCGCGGTCCGACGGGCCGAGAGCTCTGCCTCCCGAAGGCAGGGGTACCCCTCGGAACCTCATGCCGCGACTTCCCGATTCATGCGGGAAGCCTCGGTCTGCACCGGGCGCACGCGCAACACCGCGCCTGCGGCCCCGGGCCGCCTCGGCAACAAGCACCATCGCCGTGACCGTCGGGCCCACCTCGACGAGAGGGTGCGCCGAGGCTACCACCCCAGGCGTGGGGGACGCTACGACAGCGGGGAGGATCGGAGTCCCTCGCCCGAACCACCCGGTCCGCAGGCCTTCAGCCGGGCCATCCGACGGGCATCGTTCCCGACCCGGTTCCGACCCTCGACTACTATCACAAAGTACTCGGGGAAGACGAGACCGGAACTGTGGCTCGCGGACTACCGTCTGGCCTGCCAACTGGGTGGAACGGACGATGACAACCTCATCATCCGCAACCTCCCCCTGTTCCTCTCCGACACCGCTCGCGCCTGGTTGGAGCACCTGCCTCCGGGGCAGATCTCCAACTGGGACGACCTGGTCCAAGCTTTCGCCGGCAATTTCCAGGGCACGTACGTACGCCCCGGGAATTCCTGGGACCTCCGAAGCTGCCGGCAGCAGCCGGGAGAGTCTCTCCGGGACTACATCCGGCGGTTCTCGAAGCAGCGCACCGAGCTTCCCAACATCACCGACTCGGATGTCATCGGCGCATTCCTCGCCGGCACCACCTGCCGCGACCTGGTGAGCAAGCTGGGTCGCAAGACCCCCACTAGGGCGAGCGAGCTGATGGACATCGCCACCAAGTTCGCCTCCGGCCAGGAAGCGGTCGAGGCTATCTTCCGGAAGGACAAGCAGCCCCAGGGCCGCCCACCGGAAGATGCTCCCGAGGCGTCGACTCAGCGCGGCGCCAAGAAGAAAGGCAAGAAGAAGTCGCAAGCGAAACGTGACGCCGCCGACGCGGACCTTGTCGCCGCCGCCGAGTACAAGAACCCTCGGAAACCCCCCGGAGGTGCCAACCTCTTCGATAAGATGCTCAAGGAGCCGTGCCCCTATCACCAGGGGCCCATCAAGCACACCCTTGAGGAGTGCATCATGCTTCGGCGCCACTTCCACAGGGCCGGGCCACCCGCGGAGGGTGGCAGGGCCCGCGACGACGACAAGAAGGAAGATCACCAAGCAGGAGAGTTCCCCAAGGTCCGCGACTGCTTCATGATCTACGGTGGGCAAGCGGCGAATGCCTCGGCTCGGCACCGCAAGCAAGAGCGCCGGGAGGTCTGCGCGGTGAAGGTGGCGGCGCCAGTCTACCTAGGCTGGTCCGACAAGCCCATCACCTTCGACCAAGCCGACCACCCCGACCATGTGCCGAGCCCGGGGAAATACCCGCTCGTCGTCGACCCCGTCATCGGCGACGTCAGGCTCACCAAGGTCCTCATGGACGGAGGCAGCAGCCTCAACATCATCTACGCCGAGACCCTCGGGCTCCTGCGTGTCGATCTGTCCTCCGTCCGGGCAGGCGCTGCGCCTTTCCATGGGATCATCCCCGGGAAGCGCGTCCAGCCCCTCGGACAACTCGACCTTCCCGTCTGCTTCGGAACACCCTCCAACTTCCGAAGGGAGACCCTGACGTTCGAGGTGGTCGGGTTCCGAGGAACCTACCACGCGGTACTGGGGAGGCCATGCTACGCGAAGTTCATGGCCGTCCCCAACTACACCTACCTGAAGCTCAAGATGCCGGGCCCCAACGGGGTCATCACCGTCGGCCCCACGTACAAACACGCGTTCGAATGCGACGTGGAGTGCGTGGAGTACGCCGAGGCCCTCGCCGAGTCTGAGGCCCTCATCGCCGACCTGGAGAGCCTCTCTAAGGAGGTGCCAGACGTGAAGCGTCATGTCGGCAACTTTGAGCCAGCGGAGACGGTTAAGGCCGTCCCCCTCGACCCCAGCAGTGACGCCTCCAAGCAAGTCCGGATCGGCTCCGAGCTCGATCCCAAATAGGAAGCAGTGCTCGTCGACTTTCTCCGCGCGAACGCCGACGTCTTCGCGTGGAGTCCCTCGGACATGCCCGGCATACCGAGGGATGTCACCGAGCACTCGCTGGACATCCGAGCCGGAGCCCGACCCGTCAAGCAGCCTCTGCGCCGATTCGTCGAGGAGAAGCGCAGAGCCATAGGCGAGGAGATCCACAAGCTAATGGCGTCAGGGTTCATCAAGGAGGTATTCCATCCCGAATGGCTTGCCAACCCTGTGCTTGTGAGAAAGAAAGGGGGGAAATGGCGGATGTGTGTAGACTACACTGGTCTCAACAAAGCATGTCCGAAGGTTCCCTACCCTCTGCCTCGCATCGATCAAATCGTGGATTCCACTGCTGGGTGCGAAACCCTGTCTTTCCTCGATGCCTACTCAGGGTATCACCAAATCAAGATGAAAGAGTCCGACCAGCTCGCGACTTCTTTCATCACACCCTTCGGCATGTACTGCTATGTCACCATGCCGTTCGGCTTGAGGAACGCAGGCGCGACGTACCAGCGGTGCATGAACCATGTGTTCGGCGAACACATTGGCTGCACGGTCGAGGCCTACATCGATGACATCGTAGTCAAGACGAGGAAAGCCTCCGACCTCCTTTCCGACCTTAAAGTGACATTCCGATGTCTCAAGGCGAAAGGCGTCAAACTCAATCCCGAGAAGTGTGTCTTCGGGGTGCCCCGAGGCATGCTCTTGGGGTTCATCGTCTCCGAGCGGGGCATCGAAGCCAACCCGGAGAAGATCGCAGCCATCACCAGCATGGGGCCCATCAAGGACTTGAAAGGCGTACAGAGGGTCATGGGATGTCTCGCGGCTCTGAGCCGCTTCATCTCACGCCTCGACGAAAGAGGTCTACCTCTGTACCGCCTCTTAAGGAAGGCCGAGTGCTTCGCTTGGACCCCTGAGGCTGAGGAAGCCCTCGGGAACCTGAAGGCGCTCCTCACGAAGGCGCCTATCTTGGTGCCCCCAGCTGCCGGAGAAGCCCTCTTGGTCTACGTCGCCGCGACCACTCAGGTGGTTAGCGCCGCGATTGTGGTCGAGAGGCAAGAAGAGGGGCATGCATTGCCCGTTCAGAGGCCTGTCTACTTCGTCAGCGAGGTACTGTCTGAAACCAAGATCCGCTACCCACAAGTTCAGAAGCTGCTGTACGCGGTGATCCTGACACGGCGGAAGTTGCGACACTACTTCGAGTCTCATCCGGTAACTGTGGTGTCATCCTTCCCCTGGGGGAGATCATCCAGTTCCGGGAGGCCTCGGGTAGGATCGCAAAAGTGGGCGGTGGAAATCATGGGCGAAACAATCTCGTTCGCCCCTCGAAAGGCCATCAAGTCCCAGGTCCTGGCGGACTTCGTGGCCGAATGGGTCGACACCCAGCTCCCAACAGCTCTGATCCAACCGGATCTCTGGACCATGTTCTTCGATGGGTCGCTGATGAAGACAGGAGCCGGCGCAGGCCTACTCTTCGTCTCGCCCCTCAGGAAGCACCTACGCTACGTGCTACGTCTCCATTTCCCAGCATCCAACAATGTGGCTGAGTACGAGGCTCTGGTCAACGGATTGCGGATCGCCATCGAGCTAGGGGTCCGACGCCTCAACGCTCGCGGTGACTCGCAGCTCGTCATCGACCAAGTCATGAAGAACTCCCACTGCCGCGACCCGAAGATGGAGGCCTACTGCGATGAGGTTCGGCGCCTGGAAGACAAGTTCTACGGGCTCGAGCTCAACCACATCGCTCGGCGCTACAACGAGACTGCGGACGAGCTGGCTAAAATAGCCTCGGGGCGAACAACGGTTCCCCCGGACGTCTTCTCCTGAGATCTGCATTAGCCCTCCGTCAAGATCGACGGCACGCCCGAGCCTGAGGCACCCTCGGCCCAGCCCGAGGTACCCTCGGCACAGTCTGAGGCGCCCTCGGCTCAGCCCGAGGCACCCTCGGACCAGCCCGAAGTACCCTCGGCACAGTCCGAGGCACCCTCGGTTCGGCCCGAGGTACCCTCGGCCCCCGAGGGCGAGACGCTGCACGTCGGGGGGAGCGAAGTGGGGTCACGCCTGATCAAAACTGGCAGACCCCGTACCTGCAATATCTCCACCGAGGAGAGCTACCCTCCGACCGAGCCGAAGCTCGGCGGGTGGCGCGGCGCGCCAAGTCGTTCGTCTTGCTGGGAGATGAGAAAGAGCTCTACCACCGCAGCCCCTCAGGCATCCTCCAGCGATGCATCTCCATCGCCGAAGGTCAGGAACTCCTGCGAGAGATACACTCGGGGGCTTGTGGCCATCACGCAGCGCCTCGAGCCCTTGTCGGGAATGCTTTCCGACAAGGTTTCTACTGGCCGACGGCGGTGGCCGACGCCACTAGAATTGTCCGCACCTGTGAAGGGTGTCAGTTCTACGCAAGGCAGACCCGCCTGCCCGCTCAGGCTCTTCAGACGATACCCATCACCTGGCCTTTTGCTGTGTGGGGTCTGGACCTCGTCGGCCCCTTGCAGAAGGCACCCGGGGGCTACACGCACCTGTTGGTCGCCATCGACAAATTCTCCAAGTGGATCGAGGTCCGACCCCTAAACAGCATCAGGTCCGAGCAGGCGGTGGCGTTCTTCACCAACATCATCCATCGCTTCGGGGTCCCGAACTCCATCATCACCGACAATGGCACCTAGTTCACCGGCAGGAAGTTCCTGGACTTCTGCGAGGATCACCACATCCGAGTGGACTGGGCCGCCGTGGCTCACCCCATGTCAAATGGGCAAGTAGAGCGTGCCAACAGCATGATTCTGCAAGGACTCAAGCCTCGGATCTACAACGACCTCAACAAGTTCGGCAACCGATGGATGAAGGAACTCCCCTCGGTGGTCTGGAGCCTAAGGACAACGCCGAGCCAAGCCACGGGCTTCACGCCGTTCTTTCTGGTCTATGGGGCCGAGGCAATCTTGCCCACAGACTTAGAATACGGTTCCCCGAGGACGAGGGCCTACACCGACCAAAGCAACCAAGCTAGTCGAGAGGACTCGTTGGACCAGCTGGAGGAGGCTCGGGACAAAGCCTTACTACACTCGGCGCGGTACCAGCAGTCCCTGCGACGCTACCACGCCCGAGGGGTCCGGTCCCGAGACCTCCAGGTGGGCGACCTGGTGCTTCGGCTGCGACAAGACGCACGAGGGCGGCTCAAGCTCACGCCCCCCCTGGGAGGGGCCGTTCATCATCGCCAAAGTTCTGAAGCCCGGAACGTACAAGCTGGCCAACAGCCAAGGCGAGGTCTACGACAACGCTTGGAACATCCAACAGCTACGTCGCTTCTACCCTTAAGATGTTTTCAAGTTGTTCATATACCTCGCTCCCACGCAAAGTTTAGTCATCAAGGAAGGGTCGGCCTCGCCTCGGCAAAGCCCGACCCTCCCTCGGGGGCTAAAAGGGGGGAACCCCCTCTGCATTGAATTTTTTCCTCGAAAAAAGATCCCTTCCGCCAGAATGTCTTTCGTGCTTTTTGACTACTTCGAAAGTGGATCCTGAAAATGACGGAGTACACGTAAGCAGCCAAGGCTGACCGAGCCGAGGAACTCCTATGCCTCCGGGATACGGATACCTCACTCATCACCTTCTGCGATAAGTAACTCACGTTCGGATAAGTGATTCCGCGGGCCGAACAAGTCTTCACGTTCGGAAGCTCTTCTGCCGGAGCGATTCTTCGAGCCTTCTCAACTGCGTCGATGACAGAACCCCATGGACGGGTAAGAGTGCGCGTAAGCGGCAAGGCCGACCGAGCCAAGGGACTCCTACGCCTCCGGGATACGGATACCTCACTCGTCACCTTCCGTGAGAAGCAGCTCTCGCTCGCACAAACAATTCTGTTACCGACAAAAAAGTCCAGGTACTCGAAACAAGAGGAAAAGAGACGCAGCTTTACAACACGGCGAGGGTGTGTTTTGGCCTCGGCGGCCGCAGAAAACACACGCTACAAGATAATCCGATCGTGCAGGCTCGGATCTTGACGGCTAAAGGGAGCAGCAGCACCCTCGGCGTCGGCAACACCTTCGGCGAGGCCCGACCTAGCCTCGGACGGCGACGCGGTCCAAGGGTCTCTGCTCTAAAAGACAACGTCATCACCAAGCCCGGGCCATCGCCGCCAGGGTCTTCTCCGAGAATCCGGCCCGAGCAGGCAGCTCGGCCGGTCACCCCGGGGCCTCGGCCAGCTGTCCTCCAAGGACATCAGCCCCGCCCGAGGCCTCGGCAGGTCAATTCCGGCGTCGGTCCCGCTAACGGACGACCCGGCCAGGCTCCGGCCGACCAGGTCTTCTTTTCGAGCCAACTCCGCCTCTGCTCGCGCTGGCACCGCTACCCCTGGCCTCGGCTCATCGAAGAGCGGTCGAGGGGTTCCTTTAACTGAGCAAGAGAAGCCTCGGGCAACAAGGCTGACCGAGCCGAGGGACTCCTACGCCTCCGGGATACGAATACCTCACTCGTCACCTTTACACGGTGCGACTCACGCTTGGTGAAGCGGTTCAGACGACCAACAGGCGAGTCTTAGTGCTTGAAAATGAGGAAAACACGGCTCCGTGCCAAAAATACATACATGTTCAGGCCCCGACAGCCACAATGAACAAAAACACTGGCATTCAAGGTGCCATTACAAACGGAACTCCAGTTCCACCTCCGCAGGTACGAACAACCCCACACGATTGGGGGGCCTGCGGAGCAACAGAAGACCGACGGACGGCTCACCGTCGCCCGCTCCAGCAGCAGCAACAACGACCCCCTCTACGGGTGGCCGAACTGCAGCAGCCATGGTCCCAGGACGGACGCGGCCGCCGGAGGGCTCTCGTTCGCGTTCCCGCTCAAGGGACGCGAACCAGCTATTAAAGCCAAAGAGCGGACCGCTCCAAAGCGCACCGGCAGGTCCTCGCTCCCATCCTTGCCACGAAAGCGAGGAAGAGGGCGGAATGTTGCATCCTAGCTGGGCAGCAACAGTTCGCCTTCCCCGGCATGGCTAGAGGACGTCTCCTCCGCACAGCTGGAGGATGGTTGCCACCACCAGAAGCTGGAAGAAGAGGTGGCCAGCCGGCCCGCGCGGGAGGTAGAGCCCCGGCTCGCCTCGCTCCCCGCCCCAGCAAGGATGACGAACGTCCTCGAGGCTGAGGGCGAGACCAAGATCACAGCTCGGCTTGCCTCTCCCCATCCAGGGGCTGGTGGTCACCATCTTGGGTGACCGCCGGTGGAGGGGTGCAACCGGGCTGCATGATGAAAATCCTTGAAGCCGAACAATGGCTGAAAGGTACCAACTCCCACGGAGTTGCGTTCCTCCAACGATGAGGCGGAAAGACGGCGGGTATCCCCCATCCGGGGGCTTGGAAGATGGAAAGACACGATGCATAAGGGAGCGCGAAGACATGGTCGCCTTCCAAGGGGGTCACCCTCCTTTTAAAGGCGACTCTCCCTACTTGCGTCCCCAGCCGTCGTGGGCTGAGTCTTCACCAACACACTCCAAGATCCTCCCCTACGGCGCGGGGGCTGGGTCTCACACGTCATGCAAGCTGGCTCAGAGCAGAAGAAGCCAAACCGCCATGCGCGGTGCGTACAACCGCCCAGCGGTTACAAGCGGCCCTCCACTTTTGCCCAGACCAGCAGGCGAAAGGGCGGGCAGCCATGCAGGCGGCATGCAACCGCGCCAAGTGGGCGCACCTCTCCGACTCCCAACACACCCGGCATGGAGGCCCAGGCCCACGCGTCATGCAACCGGCGCGCCAAATGCTTCGTGCATGCAGCTGCACCGCCACTTGCGCCACCACCGCGCCTCCTCGACTACGGAACCAATACCGCGACTCGAGGCGACCCAGCGCACGACCCAGCAGCGCCAGCCTGGCGCGATGGTCAATACGGCCAAAAATGGGCCGGCAGTAATGGCGGTGGCAGGCGGGCAGGAGCAGCGGTCACGTCGTCAGCCAAGCCTACGTCCCATCTAGGGGCGACGAGGGAACCCTCTCGGCGTGAAGACAACGCGCCCGTGTTCCGTTCCTCGAACGGCTCGCGCACGCGCAACGGCCGCCTCGCGAACCACTCGCCCCATCGCATTAACTCCACGGCGGGACAGGCGGCGCCTCTGGCAGGAGAAGCGGGCGACGCTTCGCCTTCGCCATAATGACCGCGTTAGAAAAGGTACGCCGCGTCGTTCGATTTTGTATCCTTTTCCTTTTTTCCTCTTTCGCTCTCTTGCAACAGGGACCGGGAAAGGGGGATACCCCGAAAAGGATCCTTCCCCGCGAAGGAACCAGGCTCCGAGCCTCCCTACTGATCAGAGGTTCAAAGGCTGGCCCCTCGGAAGGGTTCAACAGCCGCCTCAGAGCGCGTGGGCTCCACACCCACTACTGGTCAGAGGTTCGAAGGTCGGCCCCTCGGAAGGGTTCAACGGCCGCCTCAGGCTACTCGGGCTCCGCGCCCACTACTGATCAGGGGTTTGAAGGCTGGCCCCCGAAGGGTTCGCAGCCGCCTCAGACACAGAGCGAGGGATGACCATGGGTACGTTCGATACATAACCAAGGCTCGGGCTGCGCTCCCGAGGTACCCTAGGACATTTCCGAGACCAGCGGGAACGATCTTGTAACGGAATCCCATCGGAGGGAGGCATCGAGCCCTCGGACCCCGTCGCCAGGGGACCGGGTCCGGCAGATCACCCGCAGGTACTTTTGGGCGTGCCTCTGGGCCTCTAGCCGACCCCTAACGAATGGGGCACGAACGTCCACTCGGATTACCCGCCTGCAGCTCACCGGAGACACCATGTTCGGCGCCCACCGAGGGCAACATGGCGCTTTCCCCCCCTCCTCCTTGCGGAAAGGCGACGAAGGGGCGTATGTAAAAAAGTCGAGTCTGTCCCTGATTGCCCTCTCGCCCTGTGCGGAGGCTCGGGGGCTGCTCTCACGAATCCGGCTCCGGTCGAACCGTTGACAGCGTCAACATACCAGCCTGAGAACTTGGGACCCGACCGTACACCGGGGCTACGGCCAGCTCGCATGAGGGAACGACCAGACCAACCGAAGCATTACGCGAGGCATTAAGACCTCGGAGGAGTCAAACCACTCCTCCGAGGCCTCGGGGGCTACACCCGGCGGGTGCGCTCGCGCGCACCCACCGGAACAAAACGCAACCGAGAAAGGTTGGTCCCCTTGCATAAAAGTGCGACGAAAGCCTCCAAGCGAGTGCTAACACTCCCTTCGAGGCTCGGGGGCTACTGTCGGGGACCATAATTAGGTGTACCCTCAAGGCTCCTAATTCTCAGCTGGTAACCCCCATCAGCATAAAGCTGCAAAGGCCTGATGGGTGCGATTAAGTCAGGGATCGGTCCATTCGAGGGACTCGATCACGCCTCGCCCGAGCCTAGCCTCGGACGAGGGCAGCCGACCCCGAAGGATCTCCGTCTCGCCCGAGGCCCCCCTCCAGCGACGAACATATTTCCGGCTCGCCCGAGGCCCTGTCTTCGCCAAGAAGCAACCCTGACCAAATCACCGCACCGACCGACCAAATCGCAGGAGCATTTAATGCAAAGGTGGCCTGACACCTTTATCCTGACGCGCGCCCTTCAGCCGACAGAGCCGAAGTGACCGCCGTCACTTCGCCGCTCCACTGGCCGGCCTGACAAAAAGACAGCGCCGCCTGCGCCGCTCCGACTGCGGTGCCACTTGACAGAGTGAGGCTGACAGGCAGTCAGGCCCAGCCGCAGGCACCATAGGAAGCTCCGCTCCGCCCGACCCAGGGCTCGGACTCGGGTTAAGCCCCGGAAGACGGCGAACTCCGCTCCGCCCGACCCAGGGCTCGGACTCGGGCTAAGCCCCGGAAGACGGCGAACTCCGCTCCGCCCGACCCAGGGCTCGGACTCGGGCTAAGCCCCGGAAGACGGCGAACTCCGCTCCGCCCGACCCAGGGCTCGGACTCGGGCTAAGCCCCAGAAGATGGCGAACTCCGCTCCGCCCGACCCAGGGCTCGGACTCGGGCTAAGTCCCAGAAGACGGCGAACTCCACTCCGCCTGACCCAGGGCTCGGACTCGGGCTAAGCCCCGGAAGACGGCGAACTCCGCTCCGCCCGACCCAGGGCTCAGACTCGGGCTAAGCCCCGGAAGACGGCGAACTCCACTCTGCCCGACCCAGGGCTCGGACTTGGGCTCAGCCCCAGAAGACGACGAACTCCGCTTCGCCCGACCCCCGGGGCTCGGACTCCGCCCTGGCCTCAGCCGTCGGTCTCTGCCTCGCCCGACCCAGGGGCTCGGACTCGACCTCGACCACGGAAGACAGACTCGACCTCGGCTTCAGAGGAGCTTACACATCACCCAACCTAGGGCGTAGATCAGCCACGTCAACAGGAGGCGCCATCATCACCCTACCCCGAGCTGACTCGGGCCACAGGAACAAGACCGGTGTCCCATCTGGCTCGCTCCGCCAGATAGGCAATGATGGCGCCCCGCATACTCTGTGACGACGGCGGCTCTCAGCCCCCTTACGGAAGCAAGAGGACGTCAGCAAGGACTCAACAGCTCCGACAGCTGTCCCTCCGCCAGGCTCCGGCACTCCTCCGACGGCCACGACATCACACCAGCTGGGTGCCAAAATCTCTCCGGCTGCCACAACGGCATGTACTTAGGGCGCTAGCTCTCCTCCGCTAGACACGTAGCACTCTGCTACACCCCCCATTGTACACCTGGATCCTCTCCTTACACCTATAAAAGGAAGGACCAGGGCCCTCTTAGAGAGGGTGGGCCGCGCGGGGACGAGGACGAGACAGGCGCTCGCTTGAAGCCGCTCGCTCCCTCTCCCGCGTGGACGCTTGTAACCCCCTACTGCAAGCGCACCCGACCTGGGCGCGGGACGAACACGAAGCCGCGGGATTTCCACCTCTCTCACGCCCATCTCCTGCCACCTCACTTCCCCCCTTCGCGCTCGGCCTCGCGTCGACCCATCTGGGCTGGGGCACGCGGCGACATTCACTCGTCGGCTTAGGGACCCCCCGGTCTCGAAACGCCGACAATATTGTATCACTCATCCATATTTTAGTGTTAAGATAATCAAGTCTCATCCTATCCCTTTCCTCCATTGGCCCATAAGTAATACCGACTCTTCTACTATCTCTTTTTCTTTTTCTATACTCAATAACCATGGCCATCATGGACAACAACATGTGTGCTGAAGCACCATAAATCAAAAGCTTGGTCGCCTTGTCCATCTACAACACATAAGCAGGATTGAAGTTCAATGTACCAAGCTACTAGGCTATGCTCCAGTTTTTAGTAAGAGACTTGAATGATTAACATCGAGAATTGATTCTCCAATTTGATAGGAAAAAAATTAACTGGTAGGTTAACAACACATAACAATTAAATGGTAGTATAACTAATTAACAACGAGGGGATGTGTGATTGAAATGTAAAAGAATTAAATCAAGGAGGAAGCTGTTGGAAATGTGGCGACTGGAGGAAGCATCAAGGGCCACCACCATGAACGATGGAACTGAGGAATGCCTCGGAGATTCCGCCGATCGAGTTCCCTTAAGAATTACTACAGATGGAAGTCAACCGGCAGCCGGCCCAGGTAAACGCAAATGTGACGGTGACTGCTCGGAGGCTTCTGTCGATCTACTTGGGAACGACGACGACTCCAGGGCACAGGTCTGCTTGCCCTGCTCCTCTTCTCTGCCCATGTCTTCTCCCTCCTGAGAGCACCTAGAGGGGGGGGGGTGAATAGGTGATCCTGTAAAAACTTGAAACTTAATGCCACAAAACTTGATTAGGAGTTAGCACAATAAAGCCAAGTGGCAGAGAGGAGTTCTTGCAAGACACGATAACCACAAGAAGATCAACACAGATAGGCACAGTGGTTTATCCCGTGGTTCGGCCAAGTCCGACACTTGCCTACTCCACGTTGTGGCGTCCCAATGGACGAGGGTTGCAATCAACCCCTCTCAAGCGGTCCAAAGACCCACTTGAATACCATGGTGTTTTGCTTTGTTTACTATATCCCGCTTGCGAGGAATCTCCACAACTTGGAGCCTCTCGCCCTTACAATTTGATGTTCACAAAGAAGCACGGAAGTAAGGCTGGGATGAGCAACGCACACAAGACACAAAATCAGAGCACAACACGCACACAAGTCACAACTCGAGCTCACAACACAACCCGAAGAGTTCTCTACTCAAATGGAGCTCTAGTTGCTATCACAAAGAATCGAATGCGCGGAATTGGAGTCTTGGTGCTTAGGAATGCTTAGAGAACACTTGGTGTCCTCCTCCATGCGCCTAGGGGTCCCTTTTATAGCCCCAAGGCAGCTAGGAGCCGTTGAGAGCATTCTAGGAAGGCAATTCTTGCCTTCTGTCGCCTGGCGCACCGGACAGTCCGGTGCACCACCGGACACTGTCCGGTGCGGATTTCTTTCCTTCTTTAGCGTAGCCGACCGTTGGAGATTCAGAGTTGTTGGCGCACCAGACACTGTCCGGTGCACACCGGACAGTCCGGTGCCCCCTTCTGACCGTTGGCTCTGCCACACGTTGCGCGCGGATTACGCGGCCGACCGTTGGCCCGGCCGACTGTTGGCTCACCGGACAGTCCGGTGCACCACCGGACAGTCCGGTGATTTATAGCCGTACGTCGCCGACGAAACCCGAGAGCAGCCAGTTCGCCAGAGCCAGCCTGGCGCACCAGACACTGTCCGGTGCACCACCGGACAGTCCGGTGCTTCTAGACTGCGCAGAGTCTTGGCTGCTTAGCCAAGTCTTTTCCTGTTTCTAGCACTTACACACAATACATTAGTCTCCAAAACAATGTACTAAGTCTTAGAAACATACCTTTACTCTTGATTTGCACTTCTTAAGTCTTTGGCACAAATATTACTCAAAGCATTTGTGTGGAGCACTTAATCACCAAAATCTTATAGAAATGTCCCAAGGGTACATTTCCCTTTCAATCTCCCCCTTTTTGGTGATTAATGCCAACACAACAAAAAGCAATTAAAAGAAGTGCAACATCAATGCAAATAAGAGCACATATTTGTTTTGAATCAAATTTGGCATATTTGGATCATTCTTTGCTACCACTTGGTTTTGTTTTTGCAAATCAACCTCAATTTCCTATCTCTAAGTCAAACACACTTGTTGAGACATAAAGAGAGTTGTTCCAAGAGAAATTGATCAAAGATTTCAAAAACTCCCCCTTTTTTCCCATAATCAACTATTCTCCCCACAAGAGGCCAACTTTTGACAAAAGAGACAATAAGAGATTTTTGACAAACCAAAAGCTCTATTCTAACAAAAGCTCTATTCTAACATTTTCAAAATTCTCAAGTGGTAGCTGATCCATTTATTGCTTTGGCCTTATTTTCTCCCCCTTTGGCATCAAGCACCAAAACGGGATCAATCTTGGCCCTTTAACCCCATTGCCTCACCAAAATCTTCAATTAAGGGTAAAAAGGCAATAAGAGCATGAAGATGAACTTGGAGTTAGTTACTCTTTCATCGGAGTGCAGTGGAAGTCTTTCATGGTCCAAGTCCAACATTCCCTTTCAATCCACCTTTGAGACTAAATCAAGCAAACTCAAGCACACAGTTAGTCTCAGAGGGTCAAGTTGTAGCACATCTCCCCCTAAATATGTGCATCACTTGCAAATGGACTTGTGAGGTCCGAGGAGTGTTTGTACAACTTGAACACCACAAATACATAACAAAATGCATAAAGGAACATGATCAAAGCATAAGACACATGTATGCTACAAATCAATCCAAGTTCCACGAATCTAAGACATTTAGCTCACTACGCAGCCTGCAAAAGGTCTTCTCATCTAGAGGCTTGGTAAAGATATCGGCTAGCTGGTTCTCGGTGCTAACATAAAACACTTCGATATCTCCGTTTTGCTGGTGGTCTCTCAAAAAGTGATGCCGGATGTCTATGTGCTTTGTGCGGCTGTGTTCAACAGGATTATCCGCCATGCGGATAACACTCTCATTATCACATAGGAGTGGGACTTTGCTCAGAATGTAGCCAAAGTCCCTGAGGGTTTGCCTCATCCAAAGTAGTTGCGCGCAACACTGTCCTGCGGCAACATACTCGGCCTCAGCGGTGGATAGGGCAACGAAAGTTTGTTTCTTAGAACTCCATGACACCAGGGACCTTCCTAAGAATTGGCACGTGCCTGATGTACTCTTCCTATCGACCTTACATCCAACATAACCGGAGTCTGAATATCCAATCAAGTCAAAGGTAGACCCCTTTGGATACCAGATCCCGAAGCACGGCGTAGCGACTAAATATCTAAGAATTCGCTTAACGGCCACTAGGTGGCACTCCCTTGGATCGGATTGAAATCTAGCACACATGCATACGCTAAGCATAATATCTGGTCTACTGGAACATAAATAAAGTAAAGACCCTATCATAGACCGGTATGCTTTTTGATCAATTGACTTACCTCCTTTGTTGAGGTCGACATGTCCGTCGGTTCCCATTGGAGTCTTTGCGGCCTTGGCGTCCTTCATCCCAAACCTCTTGAGCAAGTCTTGTGTATACTTAGTTTGTGAGATGAAGGTGCCATCCTTGAGTTGCTTCACTTGGAACCCAAGGAAGTAGTTCAACTCGCCCATCATCAACATCTCGAATTTCTGAGTCATCACTCTGCTAAACTCTTCACAAGACTTTTGGTTAGTAGAACCAAATATTATGTCATCGACATAAATTTGGCACACAAAAAGATCACCATCACAAGTCTTAGTGAATAAAGTTGGATCGACTTTCCCAACCTTGAAAGCATTAGCAATTAAAAAGTCTCTAAGGCATTCATACCATGCTCTTGGGGCTTGTTTAAGTCCATAGAGCGCCTTAGAGAGCTTACACACGTGGTCGGGGTACCGTTCATCCTCGAAGCCAGGGGGTTGCTCTACGTACACCTCCTCCTTGATTGGCCCTTTGAGGAAAGCGCTCTTCACATCCATTTGGAACAACCTGAAAGAATGGTGAGCAGCATAGGCTAACAATATGCGAATTGACTCTAGCCTAGCCACAGGAGCAAAAGTCTCCTCAAAGTCCAAACCTGCGACTTGGGCATAACCTTTTGCCACAAGTCGTGCCTTGTTCCTTGTCACCACCCCGTGCTCGTCTTGTTTGTTGCGGAACACCCACTTGGTCCCCACAACGTTTTGCTTGGGTCGAGGCACCAGTGTCCAAACTTCATTTCGCTTGAAGTTGTTAAGCTCTTCCTGCATGGCCAACACCCAGTCCGGATCTAGCAAGGCCTCTTCTACCCTGAAAGGCTCAATAGAAGAGACAAAAGAGTAATGCTCACAAAAATTAACTAATATAGAGCGAGTAGTTACTCCCTTACTAATATCACCCAAAATTTGGTCGACAAGATGATTCCTTTGAATCGTCGCTCGAACTTGAGTTGGAGGTGCCGGTTGTGCTTCTTCCTCCATTACATGATCATCTTGTGCTCCCCCTTGATCACACGCCTCCTCTTGATGATCCTGTTCATCGTCTTGAGTTGGGGGATGCACCATTGTTGAGGAAGAAGGTTGATCTTGCTCCTTTTGTTCCTGTGGCCGCACATCTCCAATCGCCATGGTGCGTATTGCGGCCGTTGGAACGTCTTCTTCATCTACATCATCAAGATCAACAACTTGGTCTCTTGGAGAGCCATTAGTCTCATCAAATACAACGTCGCTAGAGACTTCAACCAAACCCGATGATTTGTTGAAGACCCTATACGCCTTTGTATTTGAGTCATAACCTAACAAAAACCCTTCTACAACTTTGGGAGCAAACTTAGTGTTTCTACCTTTCTTCACTAGAATATAACATTTGCTCCCGAATACACGAAAGTAAGACACATTGGGTTTGTTACCGGTTAGAAGCTCATACGAAGTCTTCTTGAGGAGGCGATGAAGGTATACCCGGTTTATGGCGTGGCAAGCCGTGTTCACGGCTTCCGACCAAAACCGCTCGGGCGTCTTGAACTCTCCAAGCATCGTCCTTGCCATGTCAATGAGCGTTCTGTTCTTCCTCTCTACCACACCATTTTGCTGTGGTGTGTAGGGAGCGGAGAACTCGTGCTTGATTCCTTCCTCCTCAAGGTACTCCTCCACTTGAAGGTTCTTGAAATCGGACCCGTTGTCGCTCCTTATCTTCTTCACCTTGAGCTCAAACTCATTTTGAGCTCTCCTTAGGAAGCGCTTGAGGGTCCCTTGGGTTTCAGTTTTATCCTGCAAAAAGAATACCCAAGTGAAGCGGGAAAAATCATCAACTATAACAAGACCATACTTACTTACTGCTATGCTTAGATAGGCAATGGGTCCGAAGAGGTCCATATGAAGCAACTCCAAAGGTCTTGATGTGGTCATCACATTTTTGGTATGATGAGAGCTTCCCACCTGTTTACCTGCTTGACAAGCTGCACAAGGTCTATCTTTTTCGAAGGTTACGTTTGTTAGACCTATCACGTGTTCTCCCTTTAGAAGTTTGTGAAGGTTCTTCATCCCCACATGTGCTAAGCGGCGATGCCACAGCCAGCCCATGCTAGTCTTAGCAATTAAGCATGCATCTAGACCGGCCTCCTCTTTTGCAAAATCAACTAAGTAGAGTTTGCCGTCTAATACACATTTAAAAGCTAATGAACCATCACTCCTTCTAAAGACGGACACATCTACATTTGTGAATAAGCAATTATATCCCATATTACAAAGCTGACTCACAGACAATAAGTTATATCCAAGCGACTCAACTAAAAACACATTAGAAATAGAGTGCTCGGATGAAATGACAATCTTCCCTAGTCCTTTGACCTTGCCTTGATTCCCGACACCGAATATGATTGAGTCTTGGGAATCCTTGTTCTTGACGTAGGAGGTGAACATCTTCTTCTCCCCCGTCATGTGGTTTGTGCATCCGCTGTCGATAATCCAGCTTGATCCCCTGGATGCATAAACCTGCAAGGCAATTTAGGCTTAGGTCTTAGGTACCCAACTTGTGTTGGGTCCTACAAGGTTAGTGACAATATCCTTAGGGACCCAAATGCAAGTTTTATCTCCCTTGCATTTTGCCCCTAATTTCCTAGCAATCACCTTCTTATCCTTTCTACAAATAGCAAAGGAAGCATTGCAAGCATGATAAATAGTAGAAGGTTCATTAATTTTCCTAGGAACATGAACATTTCTCCTAGGCACATGATGAATGACATTTCTCCTAGGCATATCTCTACCATGCACATAGGAAGAACTTGAAGCAAACATGGCATTTGAATCATTACAACTCCTATGAACATTTCTAGAATATCTCTTATCGCCATAAATGAAAGCATGATTCTTTTGACTACTATTAGTCATAGGAGCCTTCCCTTTCTCCTTGGCGGAGATGGGAGCCTTATGACTTGTCAAGTTCTTGGCTTTCCTCTTGAAGCCAAGCCCATCCTTAATTGAGGGGTGTCTACCAATCGTGTAGGCATCCCTTGCAAATTTTAATTTATCAAATTCATTTTTGCTAGTCTTAAGTTGGGCATTAAGACTAGCCACTTCATCATTTAACTTTGCAATAGAAACTAGGTGTTCACTACAAGCATCAATATTAAAGTCCTTACACCTATTGCAAATTACAACATGATCTACACAAGAGTTAGATCTATTTGCTACTTCTAGTTTAGCATTTAAATCATCATTAACACTTTTTAAACTAGAAATGGTCTCATGGCAAGTAGATAGTTCACAAGAAAGCATTTCATTCCTTTTAACTTCTAAAGCAAGAGAATTTTGTGCTTCTACAAACTTATCATGTTCTTCATACAAAAGATCCTCTTGCTTTTCTAATAATCTATTCTTATCATTCAAGGCATCAATCAACTCATTGATCTTATCAATCTTAGTTCTATCTAATCCCTTGAACAAACTAGCGTAGTCTATTTCATCATCGCTAGATTCATCATCACTAGAAGCATAAGTAGACTTTTGAGTGTTTACCTTCTTCTCTTTTGCCATTAGGCATGTGTGATGCTCGTTGGGGAAGAGGAACGACTTGTTGAAGGCCGAGGCGGCGAGTCCTTCGTTGTCGGAGTCGGACGACGAACAATCCGAGTCCCACTCCTTGCCAAGGTGTGCCTCGCCCTTAGCCTTCTTGTAAGACTTCTTCTTTTCCCTCTTCTTCTATTGTTCCTGGTCACTATCATTATCGGGACAATTAGCGATAAAATGACCAATCTTACCACATTTGAAGCATGAGCGCTTCCCCTTCGTCTTGTTCTTGTTGGGATGCTCCTTGCGACCCTTTAATGCTGTCTTGAATCGCTTGATGATGAGGGCCATTTCTTCTTCGTTAAGCCCGACCGCCTCAACTTGCGCCACCTTGCTAGGTAGCGCCTCCTTGCTCCTCGTTGCTTTTAGAGCCACGGTTTGAGGCTCGTGGATTGGGCCATTCAGCGCATCATCGACGTATCTTGCCTCCTTGATCATCATTTGCCCGCTTACGAACTTTCCAAGTATTTCTTCGGGCGACATCTTGGTGTACCTAGGATTTTCACGAATATTGTTTACAAGATGTGGATCAAGGACAGTGAAGGACCTTAGCATTAGGCGGACGACGTCGTGATCCGTCCATCGCGTGCTTCCATAGCTTCTTATTTTGTTGACGAGGGTCTTGAGCCGGTTGTACGTTTGGGTTGGCTCCTCTCCCCTGATCATTGCGAATCTCCCAAGTTCGCCCTCCACCAACTCCATCTTGGTGAGCATGGTGACATCGTTCCCCTCATGTGAGATCTTGAGGGTGTCCCAAATCTGCTTGGCGTTATCCAAGCCGCTCACTTTATGATATTCATCCCCGCACAATGAGTCTAACAACACAGTAGTAGCTTGTGCATTTTTATGAATTTGCTCATTGATAAATATGGGGCTATCAGTACTATCAAATTGCATTCCACTCTCTACTATCTCCCATGTGGCAGAACCTCCCAAGTTATTGGGCCCACATGCACCTGTCCTTGTCTCAAAGACCTCAGACTGCTATGCATGTGTACCAGATAACTTAACAGGATCCGTCTGATTGCCCCAAGGACATCGGATAAACCACTTACAACCAGAACCACGAGATTAAGTAACACAAATCACACACACCAATATTTTGCAGCGGAAATCTTATTACCAAATTTTACAAGTTACAAAAATTTTACTTCGTACATGATCGGAGTGATTACTATAGTGATTCAAAGAAAGAAACTTTGAATTGTTATAAATTATTTATAGTTTTGAAATATATGCTAGCTCAAGTGACCATCCTCAATAAGAAGTATAGAAGAGTTACTTAGACTTATAAGAAGGCCGAGCCCACCGGCACTTAACACCATCAACAATAGCACAAAGTTAAAACCTGAAAAACAACAGGGAATAAAACCCCGAGTATGGAATTACTCAGCAAGACTTACCCGACTAAAGAAAAGACTCTCAAGGGTATGCTGGATTTGGGAATCAAGGAGAGGCTTTAGCAAGAATCAACTTAGATACTTTTGCAGAAATAGCTTACTAAAGTGAGTCCTTACTTTCAATATTTTAACGCCAGATTAAGTATTAATAGACTCTGTTTGCATATGGTCTACTTTCACCATCTCATCAATACAACATCATTTTTATTCATGAGGTTCACATCCTGACTTAGGTTGCAGGTCAGTGACCAAGTCTTCATAACCGCGAAGGTACGGCGATCCGAATCGATTATACTCAGCTGAGGATCTCCAATCACACGACATATGTAGCACTTAACCCTTGCATATGTCAACTCGCCACCGGGGTTCTTAAGACCAGATCAGGTTCACGCGAACCGAGAGCACAGATACACCACCGTCCAGCCTCTTGCCACGGAGGGTACACGCTACTCTCGCCACCGCTCCACGTCCATTCCGTGTTATCTTATTCTGGCCTTAGTCTACCCGAGGCAAGGCTTACCCATGACGAGGCATGTGACCAGTTAAAGGGTCCTCGGTCAGCAAGCCTACATACGCATCCAATCCTTAATCAACCTGGGTAGAATATCACCTGTTCCTAGCCCAAGTCCCGATTTAAGTATTTCCAGCCTTAGGATTGTTTGTGTTCCTTAGGATGAAAAGAGCATCACAGGGAACTTTGCAGTAAGATCCCACCACGCTCTCAATGAAAATATTCCTGCAGGTAGAAGCCATCTTTCCTCAGGATAACCCTGAGCAAGGCCTTAACGCAAAAGACAACCTCTATCCACAAGATCTGAGCAGGGCTAAGCATTTTTGTAAATCATATTTTGATACTTCATGAAAGGGAATTAGGCCTACACCTAGTTCCTAAATAATTTTGGTGGTTGAATTGCCCAACACAAATAATTGGACTAACTAGTTTGCCCAAGTGTATAGATTATACAGGTGTAAAAGGTTCACACTCAGCCAATAAAAAGACCAAGTTTTGGATTCAATAAAGGAGCAAAGGGGCAACCGAAGGCACTCCTGGTCTGGCGCACCGGACTGTCCGGTGTGCCACCGGACAGTGAACAGTACCTGTCCGGTGCACCAGGGGACTCAGACTCCAACTCTTCACTCTCGGGAATTCTCGGAAGCCGGCGCGCTATAATTCACCGGACTGTCCGGTGTGCACCGGACATGTCCGGTGCTCCAAGGAAGCGCGGCCTCCGGAACTCACCAGCCTCGGGTTCGCATGGCAGCCGCTCCGCTAAAATTCACCGGACTGTCCGGTGTGCACCGGACTGTCCGGTGTACCAGCGGAGCAACGGCTCTTTCCGGCGCCAACGGCTCCCTGCGGTGCATTTAATGCGCGCGCAGCGCGCGCAGACGTCAGACATGCCCATACCGGTGCACCGGACATCAAACAGTACATGTCCGGTGTGCACCGGACACCCAGGAGGGCCCACAAGTCAGAAGCTCCAACGGTCAGAATCCAACGGCAGTGATGACGTGGCAGGGGCACCGGACTGTCCGGTGTGCACCGGACTGTCCGGTGCGCCATCGAGCAGACGCCTCCAGCCAACGGTCAAGTTTGGTGGTTGGGGCTATAAATACCCCAACCACCCCACCATTCATTGCATCCAAGTTTTCCACTTCTCAACTACTACAAGAGCTCTAGCATTCAATTCTAGACACACTAAAGAGATCAAATCCTCTCCAATTCCACACAAAGCCCTAGTGACTAGTGAGAGTGATTTGCCGTGTTCATTTGAGCTCTTGCGCTTGGATTGCTTCTTTTCTTTCTCATTTGTTCTTGAGATCACAACTCCATTGTAATCAAGGCAAGAGGCACCAATTGTGTGGTGGCCCTTGCGGGGAAGTTTTGTTCCCGGCTTTGATTTGAGAAGAGAAGCTCACTCGGTCCGAGGGACCGTTTGAGAGAGGGAAGGGTTGAAAGAGACCCGGCCTTTGTGGCCTCCTCAACGGGGAGTAGGTTTGCAAGAACCGAACCTCGGTAAAACAAATCTCCGTGTCTCACTTGCTTATTCGCTTGGGATTTGTTTTGCGCCCTCTCTTTCGGACTCGTTTATATTTCTAACGCTAACCCGGCTTGTAGTTGTGTTTATATTTGTAAATTTCAGTTTCGCCCTATTCACCCCCCTCTAGGCGACTATCAATTGGTATCGGAGCCCGGTGCTTCATTAGAGCCTAACCGCTCGAAGTGATGTCGGGAGATCACGCCAAGAAGGAGATGGAGACCGGCGAAAAGCCCACTACAAGCCACGGGAGCACTTCATCGGAAGAGTCCCGCACCAAGAGGAAGGAGAAGAAGAAGGACTCCTCCAAACGGAAGGAGAAAAAGTCTTCCTCTTCACACCACAAAGAGAAGAAGGAAAAATCTTCTTCTCACAAGCCGCATCGGAGAGGAGACAAGCACAAAAGGATGAGGAAAGTGGTCTACTACGAGACCGACACTTCATCAACATCGACCTCCGACTCCGATGCGCCCTCCGTCACTTCTAAGCGCCAAGAGCGCAAGAAGTATAGTAAGATCCCCCTACGCTACCCTCGCATTTCCAAACATACACCTTTACTTTCCGTCCCATTAGGCAAACCACCAACTTTTGATGGTGAAGATTACGCTAGATGGAGCGATTTAATGCGATTTCATCTAACCTCGCTCCACAAAAGCATATGGGATGTTGTTGAGTTTGGTGCGCAGGTACCATCCGTAGGGGATGAGGACTATGATGAGGATGAGGTGGCCCAAATCGAGCACTTCAACTCTCAAGCAACAACAATACTCCTCGCCTCTCTAAGTAGAGAAGAGTATAACAAAGTACAAGGGTTGAAGAGCGCCAAGGAGATTTGGGATTTACTCAAGACCGCGCATGAAGGTGATGAGCTCACCAAGATCACCAAGCGGGAAACGATTGAGGGGGAGCTCGGTCGGTTCCGGCTTCGCAAAGGGGAGGAGCCACAACACATGTACAATCGGCTCAAGACCTTGGTGAACCAAGCGCGCAACCTCGGGAGCGTAAAGTGGGATGACCACGAGGTGGTTAAGGTTATTCTAAGATCACTTATTTTCCTTAACCCTACTCAAGTTCAATTAATTCGTGGCAATCCTAGATATACCAAAATGACCCCCGAGGAAGTTATCGGGAATTTTGTAAGTTTTGAGTGCATGATCGAAGGCTCGAGGAAGATCAACGAGCTTGACGATGCCACCACATCCGAAGCCCAACCCGTTGCATTCAAGGCAACGAAGGAGAAGAAGGAGGAGTCTACACCAAGTCGACAACCAATCGACGCCTCCAAGCTTGACAATGAGGAGATGGCGCTCGTCATCAAGAGCTTCCGTCAAATCCTCAAACAAAGGAGGGGGAAAGACTACAAGTCCCGCTCCAAGAAGGTTTGCTACAAATGTGGTAAGCCCGGTCATTTTATTGCTAAATGTCCTATATCTAGTGACAGTGACCGAGGCGACGACAAGAAGGGGAGAAGAAAGGAGAAGAAGAGGTACTACAAGAAGAAGGGCGGCGATGCCCATGTTTGTCGGGAATGGGATTCCGACGAGAGCTCAAGCGACTCCTCCGACGACGAGGACGCAGCTAACATCGCCGTCACCAAGGGACTCCTCTTCCCCAACGTCAGCCACAAGTGCCTCATGGCAAAGGACGGCAAAAAGAAGGTTAAATCCAAATCCTCCACTAAATATGAATCCTCTAGTGATGACAATGCTAGTGATGAGGAAGATAATTTGCGTTCCCTTTTTGCCAACCTTAACATAGCTCAAAAGGAAAAATTGAATGAATTGGTTAGTGCTATTCATGAAAAGGATGACCTTTTGGATTCCCAAGAGGATTGTCTAATTAAGGAAAACAAAAAACATGTTAAGGTTAAAAAGGCTTATGCTCTAGAAGTTGAGAAATGTGAAAAATTATCTAGTGAGCTAAGCACTTGCCGTGAGATGATTGACAACCTTAGAAATGAAAATGCTAGTTTAAATGCTAAGGTTGATTCTCATGTTTGTAATGTTTCAATTCCCAATCCTAGAGATAATAATGATGAGTTGCTTGCTAGGATTGAAGAATTAAACATTTCTCTTGCTGGCCTTAGGTTAGAGAATGAAAATTTGATTGCTAAGGCTAAAGATTTTGATGTTTGCAAAGTTACAATTTCCGATCTTAGAGATAAGAATGATATTCTTCATGCTAAGATTGTTGAACTTAATTCTTGCAAACCCTCTACATCTATTGTTGAGCATGTATCTATTTGTACTAGATGTAGAGATATTGATGTTAATGCTATTCATGATCACATGATTTTAATTAAGCAACAAAATGATCATATAGCTAAACTAGATGCTAAAATTGCCGAGCACAACCTAGAGAATGAGAAATTTAAATTTGCTCGTAGCATGCTTTACAATGGGAGACGCCCTGGCATTAAGGATGGCATTGGCTACCAAAGGGGAGACAATGTCAAACTTAGTGCCCCTCCTAAAAGATTGTCAAATTTTGTTAAGGGCAAGGCTCCCATGCCTCAGGATAACGAGGGTTACATTTTATACCCTGTCGGTTATCCCGAGGACAAAATTAGGAAAATTCATTCTAGGAAGTCTCACTCTGGCCCTAATCATGCTTTTATATATAAGGGTGAGACATCTAGTTCTAGGCAATCAACTCGTGCTAAATTGCCTAAGAAGAAAATTCCTAATGCATCAAATGAACATAGCATTTCATTTAAAACTTTTGATGCATCTTATGTTTTGACTAGCAAATCAGGCAAGGTCGTTGCCAAGTTTGTTGGGGGCAAACACAAGGGGTCAAAGACTTGTGTTTGGGTACCCAAAGTTCTTGTTTCTAATGCCAAAGGACCCAAAACAGTTTGGGTACCTAAAGTCAAGAACTAAATTTGTTTTGTAGGTTTATGCATCCGGGGGCTCAAGTTGGATACTCGACAGCGGGTGCACAAACCACATGACCGGGGAGAAAAGGATGTTCTCCTCATATGAGAAAAACAAAGATCCCCAACGAGCTATCACATTCGGGGATGGAAATCAAGGGTTGGTCAAAGGATTGGGTAAAATTGCTATATCTCCTGACCATTCTATTTCCAATGTTTTTCTTGTAGACTCTTTAGATTACAATTTGCTTTCCGTTTCTCAATTATGTCAAATGGGCTACAACTGTCTCTTTACTGATATAGGTGTCACTGTCTTTAGAAGAAGTGATGATTCAATAGCATTTAAAGGTGTGTTAGAGGGTCAGCTATACCTAGTAGACTTTGATAGAGCTGAACTCGACACATGCTTAATTGCTAAGACTAACATGGGTTGGCTCTGGCACCGCCGACTAGCCCATGTTGGGATGAAGAATCTTCCTAAGCTTCTAAAGGGAGAGCACATTTTAGGATTAACAAATGTTCATTTTGAGAAAGACAGGATTTGTAGCGCATGCCAGGCGGGGAAGCAAGTTGGAGTCCATCATCCACACAAGAACATCATGACGACCGACAGGCCGCTTGAGCTACTCCACATGGATCTATTCGGCCCGATTGCTTACATAAGCATCGGCGGGAGTAAGTATTGTCTTGTAATAGTGGATGATTATTCTCGCTTCACTTGGGTATTCTTTTTACAGGAAAAATCTCAAACCCAAGAGACTTTAAAGGGATTCTTGAGACGGGCTCAAAATGAGTTCGGCTTAAGGATCAAGAAAATAAGAAGCGACAATGGGACGGAGTTCAAGAACTCTCAAATTGAAGGCTTCCTTGAGGAGGAGGGCATCAAGCATGAGTTCTCTTCTCCCTACACACCTCAACAAAACGGTGTAGTGGAGAGGAAGAATCGAACTCTTTTGGACATGGCAAGAACCATGCTTGATGAGTACAAGACACCGGACCGGTTTTGGGCCGAAGCGGTCAACACCGCCTGCTACGCCATCAATCGGTTATATCTTCACCGAATCCTCAAGAAGACATCCTATGAACTCCTAACCGGTAAAAAGCCCAACATTTCATACTTTAGAGTTTTTGGTAGCAAATGCTTTATTCTTGTTAAAAGAGGTAGAAAATCTAAATTTGCTCCTAAAACTGTAGAAGGCTTTTTACTTGGTTATGACTCAAACACAAGGGCATATAGGGTCTTTAACAAGTCCACTGGACTAGTTGAAGTCTCATGTGACGTTGTGTTTGATGAAACTAACGGCTCTCAAGTAGAGCCGGTTGATCTTGATCAGATAGGTAATGAAGAGGCTCCATGCATCGCGCTAAGGAACATGTCCATAGGGGATGTGTGTCCTAAGGAATCCGAAGAGCCTCCAAATGCACAAGATCAACCATCCTCCTCCATGCAAGCATCTCCACCAACTCAAAATGAGGATGAGGCTCAAGATGATGAAGGGCAAAATCAAGAAGATGAGCCACCTCAAGATAATGGCAATGATCAAGGGGGAGATGAAAATAATCAAGAAAAGGAGGATGAGGAAGAACCAAGACCGCCACACCCAAGAGTCCACCAAGCAATACAACGAGATCACCCCGTCGACACCATCCTCGGCGACATTCATAAGGGGGTAACCACTAGATCTCGTGTTGCTCATTTTTGTGAACATTACTCTTTTGTTTCCTCTATTGAGCCACACAGGGTAGAGGAAGCACTTCAAGATTCGGATTGGGTGATGGCAATGCAAGAGGAGCTCAACAATTTCACAAGGAACGAGGTATGGCATTTAGTTCCACGTCCTAACCAAAATGTTGTAGGAACCAAATGGGTCTTCCGCAACAAGCAAGATGAGCATGGTGTGGTGACAAGGAACAAAGCTCGACTCGTGGCCAAAGGATATTCACAAGTCGAAGGTTTGGATTTCGGTGAAACCTATGCACCCGTAGCTAGGCTTGAGTCAATTCGCATATTATTGGCCTATGCTACTTACCATGGCTTTAAGCTTTATCAAATGGATGTGAAAAGTGCCTTCCTCAACGGACCAATCAAGGAAGAGGTCTATGTTGAGCAACCTCCCGGCTTTGAAGACAGTGAGTATCCTAACCATGTTTATAGGCTCTCTAAGGCGCTTTATGGGCTCAAGCAAGCCCCAAGAGCATGGTATGAATGCCTAAGAGATTTCCTTATTGCTAATGGCTTCAAAGTTGGCAAGGCCGATCCTACACTCTTTACCAAAACACTTGAAAATGATTTGTTCGTATGCCAAATTTATGTTGATGATATTATATTTGGGTCTACTAACGAATCTACATGTGAAGAGTTTAGTAGGATCATGACACAGAAATTCGAGATGTCGATGATGGGGGAGTTGAAGTATTTTCTAGGATTCCAAGTCAAGCAACTCCAAGAGGGCACCTTCATTAGCCAAACGAAGTACACTCAAGACATTCTAACCAAGTTTGGAATGAAGGATGCCAAGCCCATCAAGACTCCCATGGGAACCAATGGGCATCTCGACCTCGACACGGGAGGTAAGTCCGTGGATCAAAAGGTATACCGGTCGATGATTGGTTCATTGCTTTATTTATGTGCATCTCGACCGGACATCATGCTTTCCGTTTGTATGTGTGCAAGATTCCAATCCGACCCTAAGGAATCACACCTTACGGCCGTAAAACGAATCTTGAGATATTTGGCTTACACACCTAAGTTTGGGCTTTGGTACCCTCGGGGATCCACGTTTGATTTGATTGGTTATTCGGATGCCGATTGGGCGGGGTGTAAAATCAATAGGAAGAGCACATCGGGGACTTGCCAGTTCTTGGGAAGATCCTTGGTGTCTTGGGCTTCAAAGAAGCAAAATTCGGTCGCTCTTTCCACCGCCGAAGCCGAGTACATTGCCGCAGGTCATTGTTGCGCGCAATTGCTTTGGATGAGGCAAACCCTGCGGGACTACGGTTACAAATTAACCAAAGTCCCTTTGCTATGTGATAATGAGAGTGCAATCAAAATGGCCGACAATCCCGTCGAGCATAGCCGCACTAAGCACATAGCCATTCGGTATCATTTTCTTAGGGATCACCAACAAAAGGGGGATATCGAGATTTCTTACATTAATACTAAAGATCAATTAGCCGATATCTTTACCAAGCCACTTGATGAACAATCTTTTACCAGACTTAGGCATGAGCTCAATATTCTTGATTCTAGAAATTTCTTTTGCTAGCTTGCACACATAGCTCATTTATATACCTTTGATCATATCTCTTTCATATGCTATGACTAATGTGTTTTTCAAGTCTATTTCAAACCAAGTCATAGGTGTATTGAAAGGGAATTGGAGTCTTCGGCGAAGACAAAGGCTTCCACTCCGTAACTCATCCTTCGCCATCGCTCCAAGAAAAGGACCTTGTCTTTGGGGGAGAAAGTGAAAGCCCAAAGCAAAAGGACCGGATTTCGTTTTTGGTATAATCTTAACTCATTTACTTATGACCAAAGGGGAAGAAATTACCCAGGAGGGCTCTAATGATTCCGTTTTTGGCGATTCATGCCAAAAAGGGGGAGAAATGAGCCCAAAGCAAAAGGACCGCACCACCACCACCAAATTCAAAAACTTAGTGCTTTCCAAAAGTATTTATCATTTGGTATCCTATTGTGTTCAAAAGGGGGAGAAAGTAGTATTTCAAAAATGGTATTTCAAAACCCTCTTGAACACTAAGAGGTGGATCTCTTTTAGGGGGAGTTTTGTTAAGTCAAAAGAAAAGCATTTGAAACAGGGGGAGAAAATTTCAAATCTTGAAAATGCTTTACAAACTCTTATTCATTTACCTTTGACTATTTGCAAAAGATCTTTGAAATGGATTTACAAAAAGAATTTGCAAAAACAAAACATGTGGTGCAAACGTGGTCCAAAATGTTACATAAGAAAGGAACATTCCATGCATATCTTGTAAGTAGTTATATTGGCTCAATTCCAAGCAACCTTTACACTTACATTATGCAAACTAGTTCAATTATGCACATCTCTGTTTGCTTTGGTTTGTGTTGGCATCAATCACCAAAAAGGGGGAGATTGAAAGGGAATTAGGCCTACACCTAGTTCCTAAATAATTTTGGTGGTTGAATTGCCCAACACAAATAATTGGACTAACTAGTTTGCCCAAGTGTATAGATTATACAGGTGTAAAAGGTTCACACTCAGCCAATAAAAAGACCAAGTTTTGGATTCAATAAAGGAGCAAAGGGGCAACCGAAGGCACTCCTGGTCTGGCGCACCGGACTGTCCGGTGTGCCACCGGACAGTGAACAGTACCTGTCCGGTGCACCAGGGGACTCAGACTCCAACTCTTCACTCTCGGGAATTCTCGGAAGCCGGCGCGCTATAATTCACCGGACTGTCCGGTGTGCACCGGACATGTCCGGTGCTCCAAGGAAGCGCGGCCTCCGGAACTCACCAGCCTCGGGTTCGCATGGCAGCCGCTCCGCTAAAATTCACCGGACTGTCCGGTGTGCACCGGACTGTCCGGTGTACCAGCGGAGCAACGGCTCTTTCCGGCGCCAACGGCTCCCTGCGGTGCATTTAATGCGCGCGCAGCGCGCGCAGACGTCAGACATGCCCATACCGGTGCACCGGACATCAAACAGTACATGTCCGGTGTGCACCGGACACCCAGGAGGGCCCACAAGTCAGAAGCTCCAACGGTCAGAATCCAACGGCAGTGATGACGTGGCAGGGGCACCGGACTGTCCGGTGTGCACCGGACTGTCCGGTGCGCCATCGAGCAGACGCCTCCAGCCAACGGTCAAGTTTGGTGGTTGGGGCTATAAATACCCCAACCACCCCACCATTCATTGCATCCAAGTTTTCCACTTCTCAACTACTACAAGAGCTCTAGCATTCAATTCTAGACACACTAAAGAGATCAAATCCTCTCCAATTCCACACAAAGCCCTAGTGACTAGTGAGAGTGATTTGCCGTGTTCATTTGAGCTCTTGCGCTTGGATTGCTTCTTTTCTTTCTCATTTGTTCTTGAGATCACAACTCCATTGTAATCAAGGCAAGAGGCACCAATTGTGTGGTGGCCCTTGCGGGGAAGTTTTGTTCCCGGCTTTGATTTGAGAAGAGAAGCTCACTCGGTCCGAGGGACCGTTTGAGAGAGGGAAGGGTTGAAAGAGACCCGGCCTTTGTGGCCTCCTCAACGGGGAGTAGGTTTGCAAGAACCGAACCTCGGTAAAACAAATCTCCGTGTCTCACTTGCTTATTCGCTTGGGATTTGTTTTGCGCCCTCTCTTTCGGACTCGTTTATATTTCTAACGCTAACCCGGCTTGTAGTTGTGTTTATATTTGTAAATTTCAGTTTCGCCCTATTCACCCCCCCCCCTCTAGGCGACTATCACTTCACCAGAAGTATCTATAAAGGTATGGATTTCAAGGAAGGCAATGCATCAAAGGGTTCCAAGCAACTCCTATAAACCTAATGCACATTTCACTAGACTTAAAGTGTGCAAAAATTATTTAAAAACACAAGGAAGGGGTTGCATGCACCGGGGCTTGCCTGAGTAACACTAGGTTAGTGTTTGTTAGGCGATGTCCACTTGACGATCATCCTTGTCCTAGCACTTGATCAGGCAGGTTCGTTCATCAGCATCACCATGCGGAGTAGCCCGCGCTTGGGGTCGACTTGAGTCTATCTTCCGCATCACGTGATTAATTATCGCACCTGAATGAAATGCATTATGCATATGAATGCATATAGACAGGAATATCAAAAACCCTAAATAATGCTACGCGATGGCGAATTTAAACACCTAGCGGCGAGGCGTTGTACAGTTTTGTACGGAAACACTAGTTATTAATATATGACTACGCGCAATAATTACGCTTCTCTAGATTAACCGAACCTAACGCGAACATCACAAAACAACAAATTATACACCTTTAATACAATTAGCCTAACCACAACTTATCAGTTAATTAATTGAATTCTAAACTTATCCCTCGTTTTATGAATTATTCTATATCGCTCACAAAGAAATATTTTATTTTTATTTTACTCCTCACATGTTTTTCATGTCAACAATTACTTAAATATTTCTTTATCGTAAATATATACACATCTGTATAAGTGATTAAACTATTTTCTCATCACACAGGCCTATTAATATTCTATTCGGTACACTAATTCAGCTAGTTAATCGGAATAGCGAAATAACTCGCTAAAACTGAATCTGGCTCGATAATCGCAGGAACCACGAAGTTGACGAGAGTTTCGTGACTCACGCAATTATCGAGCACCTAATGAGCATCACACTAACACATTAATTTATTCAACGATCGAACTATTTTGAATAATTTATCAGCTTACCGTTTTCACAGCTGACACGAATCCGCGGGATCGGTAGCGATTTTCCGATCCAGGCAATTTATCGAGCGCTTGGGGAATATCGTGCTGCTAGCTTCGTCTTCACCCGATTCTTGGGATTCTTGATGACGCGCGGAACGACGACGATCTTCGATTGAAGTCTTCGACCGAGTACTTGATAAGCGATGCACAGTGACCTAGCTTATTTTGGTCTAAAGTCCGGGATTCGGGTTCGACGAGATCGAGCAGACGACGATACGGAAGAGTGACATATATAGAGTTGTAGGTCTGGCGAGCTGACACAAGTGATGGAGACAGCCGCGTATGGCAGCAGTACAGTCTATGGATTTGGGTGTTTTATCGAACAGGTGGGATGCGAGGAGCCGAGCAATCACTTGAACATGGTCGACGGCGAGGTCTGCCAGAAGAGAATATCGGCACACGACGAACGCGCATAGCTTCAAAACCTTCAAAACCATGCGCGCGAGATCTAACTACGGCGCGATGCGTATTAGGAACAAGCACACGCGGTAGCGAACATGGTCGACGAGCCAAACAACACAGGACCAAGCGACGAATGCGTTTGGCGAGGTCGCAACTGAGACGATTAGGGAGCAGGAGGGCGGCATCAGGGAGTAGCCTGGGAGAGCCGCTCGGTAGAACGCAGGGGGCTAGGGCGAGCTATGGAGGAGCGCCGGCCGCGCGGCACCGAGGAAGAAAGCCGAGCTGGGGATCTGCCATGGGAGCAGAGAAGAGAACTTCGCGAGCTGAGGGGGGCGCCGCGAGCTTGAAGATGGAGCAGAGGACAGAGCGACAGACGCACAGAGAACAGCGCCGGCAGCTCGCCATGGGAGATCCGAGCTGGGCGCATGGCGGCAACAGGGAGGAGCAGGCGATGTCGCGGCTGGGAGCCGCACACAGCAGCAGGCGCGGTACCAAGCACGACCATGGGAGCGGGCCAGGCGCGCGACCACGCGATGCAGGAAGCCGAGCAGAAAATCCACTCCGACAAGGGAACGACGGCCATGGCAGGGAGCTGGGAACGCACAGGAAGGAGCTCTGGCCGACGCCATGGCTGGGACCTGGGAGCTGGGGCGAGCAGCACGCAGGCACGGCACCAAGCGAGCACAGAGAGAGATGGAAGGAGGAGAGAGAGAACAGCGCGGAGAGAGAAACGCCATGGGGACGGGCGCGGCTGGAGCTTGGAGACCGAGCGACCGAGCGGCCGCCATGGGATCGAGGGAGAGGAGAAACAGGGAGGGCGCAGAGGACCTGGGCGCTGAGCGCCATGGGCAAAAACGTCAGGGAGGGGCTGCTCGACCGGACAGAGAACGAGCAGGGAGAAATGCACTTTGAGAATCCTCCAGAACGGTACGGCTCAGGTTGAAGATAGAAGGAGCGGTGGAAACTGGAAGAAGATAAACGCGCAGGAACAAAATATCTGGGCGCCGGCGGTAGGGGGATAGGGACGCCAGCGTTTTTTTTAAATTTCTTTTTTTTTAATTAGAGATTGCAGATATTTTAAATCCCGATTTTTCGCGATATACGCTAGGTCGATACACTATTCAACCACGCATCACATTTCTCGAATCTCGAAACGAAATTCTGAGGACTAACGATTTAATTTGGTGAATTCTCCGAACGCGGATAAAATCGTACTATCAATTCACTTTTGAAGATTGGACCGAAGCGAGAAGCAACAGACTGAATCAAACGGATTTCGGCTTCTGTATTTTAATCTGTATTTGATTTAGTTAACTTAAGATGATTTCCGTTCGCTACTCGAACACTCGACTAGCTACAGTTCAATTAAAATTCCATAGACACGATGTCATGGATGACAAAAAGTGAATTAAATTATTTTACACTGCAAGCTTAGTCGTCGGATTCTTCTTAATCCATTCAGGATAAAAATCATCCGCGTGAGTCGGGCTTCCGAATTCGGATTCGCGCGGCGATGAATTTTAAATAATCATCGGACGCACCACATTTCGGAACGACTATGTCCCGAACACCATGAAAATTTCAGAAGAGCCCGGATAAATAAAATAAAAATAATGTCGCACTCGCGACAGATGAAACAGATGTGATATTAAAATCGCGATAGACGAAGCTAATTGAAATTTAGCATCCGTTTTATCCACTGATATTACGTGCTTAAATTCATACTCGTTGTCGAGCGGAATATAAACACCTGGGGTGTTACAGCCCTCCCCCCTTAAAAGAATCTCGTCCCGAGATTCGGAACGAAAGACTTCTAAGAGTAGAGAAGCATGTAACCCATATCCATATCAGTGATAATCATGAGACAGTTCCCAATAAAGATGAGCGTCTCAGGACGTTGTTTCTCTAGTGGACATAACATGTATCGACATAAGCCAACTTAGAAATGTCCATTAATAAAGACGATGTCTGCCAGAAGAACACATAAGGTTCCATGTGTGCAGTTTGCTTTTTCTGATGACACTGTACTATCTGAGTCTGTTGAGCGAGCGGACGCGATTTTCCCCAAACAGAATCAGATGCACCATCTTGGGTAAAATATACAGAAAGAGGTTTACCAACAAGTGGTCACAATAAATTCATAGCACACGAGACGGGTGTGGATGTCGAATACATCACAGTTAACTCGTGTTAGCCAGGGAATCCAAGTCCACGAAAGGTGATATAGATTCAAGAAAATTACCAGCGGAGGGATCTGTAGATGCGGACTTTGCAACCAGTCCATTTTATCCAGCACTAGTCATGGATCGGCATGATCACACACGCAGGAAAAGCACGAGTGAGGCGGTCGAGGCGCGACTAGAGCAATAATTAGGTGGTTACTGGTCGACTTAATTTGATTTTGGTAAGTACTTTCTTAGGGTGGGTTGAACCAAAGTGAGTTTAGACAACTCGATAAAACGATCTCTAAACTCAGCTTTCGTTCATTGGGCAGTTACAAGTTAGTCAAAACCAACTTGTTGAACTACTTTTGACATTAAGCAAATCCTCTCAGTACCATTGGTAAGCCAAGGGTTGAGAGTTCACTCATATTAACAAGAGATTATATATTTGGGTAAAAATCTATTTGGTCAAGTTGTTCATCCGTTTCTTCATGCGAGATGAACGGACAGGGTTCAGAAATACATGGATTAAATAGGGGAGCAAATGAACAACTCCTGCATCTCAGCAGCAGGGAAAGTCAATCTCTGTTTTGAGAGCTAATCAATTGTTTTCCAACACTAAAAAGCTCCAAGGCTTTACCTTTACACAAAGGATGTAAAGGGAACTTATATGAGTAGTCACTACCAAGATCAAAAGAAATAAGACCACACATGAAAGCGGTATGCCCTTTTGATCCAACGGAGATGACAGATGTTGCTTGATCACTTCACAAACAACATAAAAATTATTTGAAGGGAAGGTCCACGGAAGATAACCATCAGGGTAGTTCCACAATGGATCATGACTAGAGACCTTGATACCAGCATCCGACGAGTAGCACAATCCTGTGTGCGCATTCACAGGAGGCTCTCAGTTTCGCTGCGACACCATAAGTCCTTAATCATGACACCACTACCGAACTGACACCAATAATGAATCTCACGTAGCAAAAACAGATTGTGCCAAGATAACACATTGATATAGTTTCATAATGGATTACAACTACTAACCATGATACCAGCGCGTGCCGAGCAGCACAACCGTGTGTGCGCACACACAGAAGGCCCTCGGTTTCGTCACGGCACCGTCGGTTTTAGTCATAACACCATTATCAGACATAACCAATAAGAAATCTCGCGCGTCACAAGCGGATTGAGCAAGGGTGACAATATAGAAGAGACTCTACCTGTCAAAATGGTTACAAGTAGAGAGCCAAATAGATCATGGCCCGATGAAAGGAACAAGGTATGGCCATAACCTAAAATAAATTGAGGAGGGAGTACGATGGGAGACTGTTAATTCAGTCCCAAGCATATCTCTATGCCCATCATAGAGAGTACAAGGTCAAGAATTAGTATCTATTAGATACAGAGAGAAAACAATCATAAGATTAAGTTGGTATGCCTTCGATAGATATGAGGAAACCAAAGGCATCAAATTCAAGAAAATGGCCGGACATGTCTTTCCTAAGTTAGGTTGATAAGGTAACATGGCGATCCTTAAGAACAGACAAACTGGATAAGGTACATCAGCCTGCACCAACTGAATAAGGTACATCGCCTGGACGGTTGGACCAGTTCGCTTGGACAGACGGCCGCAGTTCGCTTGGACGGACGCCTGGACGGACGGCCGCTCGCCTGCGCCTGGACGGACGGCCGCTCGCTTGCGCCTGGATGGACGGCCGCTCGCCTGCGCCTGGACGGACGACCACTCGCCTGCGCCCTGCTGCCCGCGCGACTGGACGGCCGCTCGCCTGCGCCTGCGCCTGCGCCGGGCGCCGCTCGTTTCACTTTTCTCCGCCGCCAAAATAAGGATGGGAGGGGATAGGGTAAGGATGGGAGGCAACACGATTTTTTACGGCCGCGAGAGGGGCGGGGCGGATCCATCCGCTCGTTTTTGCTGGACAGCGCTGCCACCGAAAAATGCTCTGGGGTTCACTTCGCCCCCATGTGACCCCCATCCAAACAGTGTAAAAAATGTGGTGGCCCCGTTCCATCCCACCTTGTGCATCCAACCAAACGCATCCTAAGGTTTCACACACGCCAACCACGTTGTTTGCCTCGACCGTCGCTAATATATATAGTTGCATTAGGTTTGGAGCCTGCTTCGCCTCGCCTGCGTACCGACGTCTCCTTGCGATGGCAGTGGTCATCGTGTGTACCTTCGGCCTTTGTCGCAACGACCTAGGGTTCGCTGGCATCGCCCTCATCTCCAACAACATCGTTATTATGATAAATAACTCATAGTATGATTTTAGGATAAATATATAGGTTACAAACGTTTTGTCATACCACTCATAATGTTAGCTATCACATCATTATGCTTTATGAGAAAATTAATTGTTACAATTTATTTGCCACGTCAGTGGCATGTCACCTGCCATCTCATCCCATTTATGATGAAATTAATCGTCACAATATTTTTGTCACGCCAACTGTCATGACATCTAATTTATGACGTACAATATCTGTCACAAAACTGCCACATGGCAATGATCCAATGCTACACTACGTGGCATTTTTGGACCTTGTTTATGATTATTTAGAGCGTCATATATATGTTATGCCAAATACGTTTTTCATCACTATATTTATGACGTTTTTGCCATTCGTCACAAAAAGCTCGTTTAACACGCACCTTCTGTGACGATGACATTTTTCGTCACGAAGTCGTCATGAAAACAAAAACTATGACAAAAAAGCTTCTATTTATGACGTAATGAGAACGTCATAGAAGACCATATGTGTTGTAGTGACAAACCAAAGTAAATATGAAGTATGAAATTATAACTAGTTTGCAATTGGTCAAGTGTTCGTAAGCTACTGAAATGAAAGCAATTCTAAGTGAATATGGGTGATATTGACATGATTACAATTTTGGACCTCATTTGCACCACTTGAATTGATTTTTGCAAACTTTTGATAAAATCTTTTCATAGTCATTTGCATTTGGTCGAAAGTATAAGAATAGAATATTCAAAAACAATTTTTAAAGAGTTCTCTCCCTTTTTTTCAAATGCTTGTGCTTCGGCCAAATAAAAGCTCCCCTAAATAAATTCTCCTCTTTGGCATAAACAATTTTTTGCTCCTCTTAGCTGACAAGAGGGTTTTCACAATTGAAAAGTACAATTTTGGAAGATTAGAAAGTTTTGAAAAACAGGGTGGTGGTGTCGGTGCAGTCCTTTTGCTTTGGCCTAACACTTTCTCCCCCTTTGGCACTAAGCACAAAAACAGAGTAAGTTTGTGTGACACCCCAGTGTCACCTAGGGTTTCTCTCAAAGTGCTAAACCAAGAACCATCATTTTATGTGAACCAAATTGAGCATGAGCATCAAATTGACTTAAGAATGAAGAATCCATCAGGCCTATACTTAAAAGTATCATGATCAAAACAAATGAGTCTTTCAAAAAGGTAATAATGTTGCAACCCTAATAAAAACCCTAAGTGAGCCCTATGAGCAAAATTCAAGAAAATGGGGAAAAGGGTATGAAAAATTTAAAATCATGGCTTGGGCTAATTATAAACATTGAAGTATATTCATTAAGCAACAAGAAAGGTTGAGGAAGCTTGGCCAAAATAACTCAAATAAAACCCCAAAACAAGCTTCTCATGTGGGGACTCAATGGGGAATTCTGAATTTCAGACCTTAAGCCAAAGATCAAGCGTGTTCACCTTGATCCCTAACTCAAATCCTAATGGCTCCATTAACAAAAATGTGCCTAACTAACCCCTTTGTCGTGTGCCAGAAGATGGCATTGGGACGCTGAAAGGGAATTAGGCTTACACCTAGTTCCTAAATAATTTTGGTGGTTGAATTGCCCAACACAAATCTTTGGACTAACTAGTTTGCCCAAGTATATAGATTATACAGGTGTAAAAGGTTCACACTCAGCCAATAAAAAGACCAAGTTTTGGATTCAATAAAGGAGCAAAGGGGCAACCGAGGGCACCCCTGGTCTGGCGCACCGGACTGTCCGGTGTGCCACCGGACAGTGAACAGTACCTGTCCGGTGCACCAGGGGACTCAGACTCAAACTCTTCACCCTCGGGATTTCTCGGAAGCCGGCGCGCTATAATTCACCGGACTGTCCGGTGTGCACCGGACATGTCCGGTGCTCCAAGGAAGCGCGGTCTCCGGAACTCGCCAGCCTCGGGTTCGCGCGGCAGCCGCTCCGCTAAAATTCACCGGACTGTCCGGTGTACACCGGACTGTCCGGTGTGCCAGCGGAGCAACGGCTCCCTGCGGCACCAACGGCTCCCTGCGGTGCATTTAATGCGCGCGCAGCGCGCGCAGACGTCAGGCACGCCCATGCCGGTGCACCGGACATCAAACAGTACATGTCCGGTGTGCACCGGACACCCAGGCGGGCCCACAAGTCAGAAGCTCCAACGGCTAGAATCCAACGGCAGTGATGACGTGGCAGGGGCACCGGACTGTCCGGTGTGCACCGGACTGTCCGGTGCGCCATCGCGCAGACGCCTCCAGCCAACGGTCAAGTTTGGTGGTTGGGGCTATAAATACCCTAACCACCCCACCATTCATTGCATCCAAGTTTTCCACTTCTCAACTACTACAAGAGCTCTAGCATTCAATTCTAGACACACTAAAGAGATCAAATCCTCTCCAATTCCACACAAAGCCCTAGTGACTAGTGAGAGTGATTTGCCGTGTTCATTTGAGCTCTTGCGCTTGGATTGCTTCTTTTCTTTCTCACTTGTTCTTGAGATCACAACTCCATTGTAATCAAGGCAAGAGGCACCAATTGTGTGGTGGCCCTTGCGGGGAAGTTTTGTTCCCAGCTTTGATTTGAGAAGAGAAGCTCACTCGGTCCGAGGGACCGTTTGAGAGAGGGAAGGGTTGAAAGAGACCCGGCCTTTGTGGCCTCCTCAACGGGGAGTAGGTTTGCAAGAACCGAACCTCGGTAAAACAAATCTCCGTGTCTCACTTGCTTATTAACTTGGGATTTGTTTTGCGCCCTCTCTCGCGGACTCGTTTATATTTCTAACGCTAACCCGGCTTGTAGTTGTGTTTATATTTGTAAATTTCAGTTTCGCCCTATTCACCCCCCCTCTAGGCGACTATCAATTGGTATCAGAGGCCGGTGCTTCATTAGAGCCTAACCGCTCGAAGTGATGTCGGGAGATCACGCCAAGAAGGAGATGGAGACCGGCGAAAAGCCCACTACAAGCCACGGGAGCACTTCATCGGAAGAGTCCCGCACCAAAAGGAGGGAGAAGAAGAAGAGCTCCTCCAACAAAGGGAAGGAGAAGAAATCTTCTTCTCATCACAAAGAGAAGAAGGAAAAATCTTCTTCCCACAAGCCGCATCGGAAAGGCGACAAGCACAAGAGGATGAGGAAGGTGGTCTACTACGAGACCGACACTTCATCAACATCGACCTCCGACTCCGATGCGCCCTCCGTCACTTCTAAGCGCCAAGAGCGCAAGAAGTATAGTAAGATCCCCCTACGCTACCCTCGCATTTCCAAACATACACCTTTACTTTCCGTCCCACTAGGCAAACCACCAACTTTTGATGGTGAAGACTACGCTAGGTGGAGCGATTTAATGCGATTTCATCTAATCTCGCTCCACAAAAGCATATGGGATGTTGTTGAGTTTGGTGCGCAGGTACCATCCGTAGGGGATGAGAACTATGATGAGGATGAGGTAGCCCAAATCGAGCACTTCAACTCACAAGCCACAACAATTCTCCTCGCCTCACTAAGTAAAGAGGAATATAACAAAGTACAAGGGTTGAAGAACGCCAAGGAGGTTTGGGATGTACTCAAAACCGCGCACGAGGGAGATGAGCTCACCAAGATCACCAAGCGGGAAACGATCGAGGGGGAGCTCGGTCGGTTCCGGCTTCACAAAGGGGAGGAGCCACAACACATGTACAACCGGCTCAAGACTTTGGTAAACCAAGTGCGCAACCTCGGGAGCAAGAAGTGGGACGACCACGAAGTGGTAAATGTTATTTTAAGATCTCTCATTTTTCTAAATCCCACTCAAGTTCAATTGATTCGTGGTAATCCTAGATATACTAAAATGACCCCCGAGGAAGTTATCGGGCATTTTGTAAGTTTTGAGTGCATGATAGAAGGCTCGAGGAAAATCAACGAGCTTGGCGACCCATCCGAAGCTCAACCCGTTGCATTCAAGGCGACGGAAGAAAAGAAGGAGGAGTCTACACCAAGTCGACAACCAATAGACGCCTCCAAGCTTGACAATGAGGAGATGGCGCTCGTCATCAAGAGCTTCCGCCAAATCCTCAAACAAAGGAGGGGGAAAGACTACAAGTCCCGCTCCAAGAAGGTTTGCTACAAATGTGGTAAGCCCGGTCATTTTATTGCTAAATGTCCTATGTCTAGTGACAGTGACCGAGGCGACGACAAGAAGGGGAGAAGAAAGGAGAAGAAGAGGTACTACAGGAAGAAGGGCGGCGATGCCCATGTTTGTCGCGAGTGGGACTCCGACGAGAGCTCAAGCGACTCCTCCGACGACGAGGACGCCGCCAACATCGCCGTCACCAAGGGACTTCTCTTCCCCAACGTCGGCCACAAGTGCCTCATGGCAAAGGACGGCAAAAAGAAGAAGGTTAAATCCAACTCCTCCACTAAATATGAATCGTCTAGTGATGATAATGCTAGTGATGAGGAGGATAATTTGCGTATTCTCTTTGCCAACCTTAACATAGCTCAAAAGGAAAAATTGAATGAATTGGTTAGTGCTATTCATGAAAAGGATGACCTTTTGGATTCCCAAGAGGATTGTCTAATTAAAGAAAACAAAAAACATGTTAAGGTTAAGAAGGCTTATGCTCTTGAAATTGAGAAATGTGAAAAATTATCTAGTGAGCTAAGCACTTGTCGTGAGATGATTGACAACCTTAGAAATGAAAATGCTATTTTAAGTGCTAAGGTTGATTCTCATGTTTGTAATGTTTCAATTCCCAATCCTAGAGATAATAATGATGATTTGCTTGCTAGGATTGAAGAATTAAACATTTCTCTTGCTAGCCTTAGATTAGAGAATGAAAATTTGATTGCTAAGGCTAAAGATTTTGATGTTTGCAAAATTACAATTGCCGATCTTAGAGATAAAAATGATATACTTCGTGCTAAGATTGTTGAACTTAATTCTTGCAAACCATCTACATCTACCATTGAGCATGTCACTATTTGTACTAGATGTAGAAATGTTGATATTGATGCTATTCATGATCATATGGCTTTAATTAAACAACAAAATGATCATATAGCAAAACTAGATGCTAAAATTGCCGAGCATAACTTAGAAAATGAAAAATTTAAATTTGCTAGAAGTATGCTCTATAATGGGAGACGCCCTGGCATCAAGGATGGCATTGGCTTCCAAAGGGGAGACAATGTCAAACTTAATGCCCCTCCAAAGAACTTATCTAACTTTGTTAAGGGCAAGGCTCCCATGCCTCAGGATAACGAGGGTTACATTTTGTACCCTGCCGGCTATCCTGAGAGCAAAATTAGAAAGATTCATTCTAGGAAGTCTCACTCTGGCCCTAATCATGCTTATATGTATAAGGGTGAGACATCTAGTTCTAGGCAACCAACCCATGCTAAGTTGCCTAAGAAGAAAATTCCTAATGCATCAAATGATCATGCCATTTCATTTAAAACTTTTGATGCATCTTATGTGCTTACTAGCAAATCCGGCAAGGTAGTTGCCAAATTTGTTGGGGGCAAACACAAGGGCTCCAAGACTTGTGTTTGGGTACCCAAAGTTCTTGTTTCTAATGCCAAAGGACCCAAAACAGTTTGGGTACCTAAAGTCAAGAACTAAAATTGTTTTGTAGGTTTATGCATCCGGGGGCTCAAGTTGGATACTCGACAGCGGGTGCACAAACCACATGACCGGGGAGAAAAGGATGTTCTCCTCATATGAGAAAAACAAAGATCCCCAACGAGCTATCACATTCGGGGATGGAAATCAAGGTTTGGTCAAAGGATTGGGTAAAATTGCTATATCTCCTGACCATTCTATTTCCAATGTTTTTCTTGTAGATTCTTTAGATTACAACTTGCTTTCTGTTTCACAATTATGTCAAATGGGCTACAACTGTCTATTCACTGATGTAGGTGTCACTGTCTTTAGAAGAAGTGATGATTCAATAGCGTTTAAGGGAGTGTTAGAGGGTCAGCTATACTTAGTAGATTTTGATAGAGCTGAACTCGACACTTGCTTAATTGCTAAGACTAACATGGGTTGGCTCTGGCACCGCCGACTAGCCCATGTTGGGATGAAGAATCTTCATAAGCTTCTAAAGGGAGAGCACATTTTAGGATTAACAAATGTTCATTTTGAGAAAGACAGGATTTGTAGCGCATGCCAGGCGGGGAAGCAAGTTGGAGTCCATCATCCACACAAGAACATCATGACGACCGACAGGCCGCTTGAACTACTCCACATGGATCTATTCGGCCCGATCGCTTACATAAGCATCGGCAGGAGTAAGTATTGTCTTGTAATAGTGGATGATTATTCTCGCTTCACTTGGGTATTCTTTTTACAGGAAAAATCTCAAACCCAAGAGACCTTAAAGGGATTCTTGAGACGGGCTCAAAATGAGTTCGGCTTAAGGATCAAGAAAATAAGAAGCGACAACGGGACGGAGTTCAAGAACTCACAAATTGAAGGCTTCCTTGAGGAGGAGGGCATCAAGCATGAGTTCTCTTCTCCCTACACTCCACAACAAAATGGTGTAGTGGAGAGGAAGAATCGAACTCTATTGGACATGGCAAGAACCATGCTTGATGAGTACAAGACACCGGACCGGTTTTGGGCCGAAGCAGTCAACACCGCCTGCTACGCCACCAACCGGTTATATCTTCACCGAATCCTCAAGAAGACATCATATGAACTCCTAACCGGTAAAAAGCCCAACATTTCATATTTTAGAGTTTTTGGTAGCAAATGCTTTATTCTTGTTAAAAGAGGTAGAAAATCTAAATTTGCTCCTAAAACTGTAGAAGGCTTTTTACTTGGTTATGACTCAAACACAAGGGCATATAGGGTCTTTAACAAGTCCACTGGACTAGTTGAAGTCTCATGTGACGTTGTGTTTGATGAAACTAACGGCTCTCAAGTAGAGCATGTTGATCTTGATGAGATAGGTAATGAAGAGGCTCCATGCATCGCGCTAAGGAACATGTCCATTGGGGATGTATGTCCTAAGGAATCCGAAGAGCTTCCAAATGCACAAGATCAACCATCCTCCTCCATGCAAGCATCTCCACCAACTCAAAATGAGGATGAAGCTCAAGTTGATGAAGGGCAAAATCAAGAAGATGAGCCACCTCAAGATGATGGCAATGATCAAGGGGGAGATACAATTGATCAAGAAAAGGAGGATGAGGAAGAACCAAGGCCGCCACACCCAAGAGTCCACCAAGCAATCCAACGAGATCACCCCGTCGACACTATCCTCGGAGACATTCATAAGGGGGTAACTACTAGATCTCGGGTTGCTCATTTTTGTGAACATTACTCTTTTGTTTCCTCTATTGAGCCACACAGGGTAGAGGAAGCTCTCCAAGATTCGGATTGGGTGGTGGCGATGCAAGAGGAGCTCAACAATTTCACAAGGAATGAGGTATGGCATTTAGTTCCACGCCCTAACCAAAATGTTGTAGGAACCAAATGGGTCTTCCGCAACAAACAAGATGAGCATGGTGTGGTGACAAGGAACAAAGCTCGACTCGTGGCCAAAGGGTATTCACAAGTCGAAGGTTTGGATTTCGGTGAAACCTATGCACCCGTAGCTAGGCTTGAGTCAATTCGAATATTATTAGCCTATGCTACTTACCATGGCTTTAAGCTTTATCAAATGGACGTGAAAAGTGCCTTCCTCAACGGACCAATCAAGGAAGAGGTCTATGTTGAGCAACCTCCCGGCTTTGAAGACAGTGAGTATCCTAACCATGTTTATAGGCTCTCTAAGGCGCTTTATGGGCTCAAACAAGCCCCAAGAGCATGGTATGAATGCCTAAGAGATTTCCTTATTGCTAATGGCTTCAAAGTCGGCAAGGCCGATCCTACACTCTTTACTAAAACTCTTGAAAATGACTTGTTTGTATGCCAAATTTATGTTGATGATATTATATTTGGGTCTACTAACGAGTCTACATGTGAAGAGTTTAGTAGGATCATGACACAGAAATTCGAGATGTCGATGATGGGGGAGTTAAAGTATTTTCTAGGGTTTCAAGTCAAGCAACTCCAAGAGGGCACCTTCATTAGTCAAACAAAGTACACTCAAGACATTCTAACCAAGTTTGGGATGAAGGATGCCAAACCCATCAAGACACCCATGGGAACCAATGGGCATCTCGACCTCGACACGGGAGGTAAGTCCGTGGATCAAAAGGTATACCGGTCGATGATTGGTTCATTGCTTTATTTATGTGCATCTCGACCGGACATTATGCTTTCCGTTTGCATGTGTGCAAGATTCCAATCCGACCCTAAGGAATCCCACCTTACGGCCGTAAAACGAATCTTGAGATATTTGGCTTACACACCTAAGTTTGGGCTTTGGTACCCTCGGGGATCCACGTTTGATTTGATTGGTTATTCGGATGCCGATTGGGCGGGGTGTAAAATCAATAGGAAGAGCACATCGGGGACTTGCCAGTTCTTGGGAAGATCCTTGGTGTCTTGGGCTTCAAAGAAGCAAAATTCGGTCGCTCTTTCCACCGCCGAAGCCGAGTACATTGCCGCAGGTCATTGTTGCGCGCAATTGCTTTGGATGAGGCAAACCCTGCGGGACTACGGTTACAAATTAACCAAAGTCCCTTTGCTATGTGATAATGAGAGTGCAATCAAAATGGCCGACAATCCCGTCGAGCATAGCCGCACTAAGCACATAGCCATTCGGTATCATTTTCTTAGGGACCACCAACAAAAGGGGGATATCGAGATTTCTTACATTAATACTAAAGATCAATTAGCCGATATCTTTACCAAGCCACTTGATGAACAATCTTTTACCAGACTTAGGCATGAGCTCAATATTCTTGATTCTAGAAATTTCTTTTGCTAGCTTGCACACATAGCTCATTTGAATACCTTTGATCATATCTCTTTTATATGCTGTGACTAATGTGTTTTCAAGTCTATTTCAAACCAAGTCATAGGTATATTGAAAGGGAATTGGAGTCTTCGGCGAAGACAAAGGCTTCCACTCCGTAACTCATACTTCGCCATCACTCCAAGCAACTCTCTATTCCTTGGGGAGAAATGAGCATCAAAGAAAAGGACTTCATCCTTAGGGGAGAGAGTAAAAGCTCAAAAGCAAAAGGACCGGACTTCGTCTTTGGTATAATCTTAACTCATTTACTTATGACCAAAGAGGAAGATAATACTTCGAGGGCTCTAATGATTCCGTTTTTGGCGATTCATGCCAAAAAGGGGGAGAAATGAGCTCAAAGCAAAAGGACCGCACCACCACCACCAAATTCAAAAACTTAGTGCTTTCCAAAAGTATTTATCATTTGGTATCCTATTGTGTTCAAAAGGGGGAGAAAGTAGTATTTCAAAAATGGTATATCAAAACCCTCTTGAACTCTAAGAGGTGGATCTCTTTTAGGGGGAGTTTTATTAAGTCAAAAGAAGAGCATTTGAAACAGGGGGAGACAATTTCAAATCTTGAAAATGCTTTGCAAACTCTTATTCATTTACCTTTGACTATTTGCAAAAGAACTTTGAAAAGGATTTACAAAAGAATTTGCAAAAAAACAAAACTCGTGGTGCAAACGTGGTCCAAAATGCTAAATAAAGAAAGAAACATTCCTTGCATATCTTGTAAGTAGTTATATTGGCTTAATTCCAAGCAACCTTTACACTTACATTATGCAAACTAGTTCAATTATGCACTTCTCTATTTGCTTTGGTTTGTGTTGGCATCAATCACCAAAAAGGGGGAGATTGAAAGGGAATTAGGCTTACACCTAGTTCCTAAATAATTTTGGTGGTTGAATTGCCCAACACAAATCTTTGGACTAACTAGTTTGCCCAAGTATATAGATTATACAGGTGTAAAAGGTTCACACTCAGCCAATAAAAAGACCAAGTTTTGGATTCAATAAAGGAGCAAAGGGGCAACCGAGGGCACCCCTGGTCTGGCGCACCGGACTGTCCGGTGTGCCACCGGACAGTGAACAGTACCTGTCCGGTGCACCAGGGGACTCAGACTCAAACTCTTCACCCTCGGGATTTCTCGGAAGCCGGCGCGCTATAATTCACCGGACTGTCCGGTGTGCACCGGACATGTCCGGTGCTCCAAGGAAGCGCGGTCTCCGGAACTCGCCAGCCTCGGGTTCGCGCGGCAGCCGCTCCGCTAAAATTCACCGGACTGTCCGGTGTACACCGGACTGTCCGGTGTGCCAGCGGAGCAACGGCTCCCTGCGGCGCCAACGGCTCCCTGCGGTGCATTTAATGCGCGCGCAGCGCGCGCAGACGTCAGGCACGCCCATGCCGGTGCACCGGACATCAAACAGTACATGTCCGGTGTGCACAACACCTTGGATTTGCCTCGGGTTTGAGCCCTAGACAGAACTGGATTTCCGGTGCACCGGCATGGGCTCGTGTCTAGGATTTGAGCCCTAGACACGACAAAACCTTGGATTTGCCTCGGGTTTGAGCAGGGAGACAGACTGGATTTCCGGGCTCCATATCTCTACAACCAGTAGGCAAAATCCTATGACCCCCACACAAGATCGGTAGCTTGTAGGGAGGAGAAGAGGTTTTGTGCACTGACCAAGACGACAACAGGCTCGGATGGGCGACCACACGCGCCAGAACTTGGGCAGAACGCACGGGCACACGTGTTCGACCCTGGTCGGCACGCCGGCGCTCGCCCAACCCGCGCGCGCGCTCGCCCCGACGTTCGGTCAAGTCCGCCGCCTGCCCTTGCCCTCGGCCGTGCTCGCCCGCGCCTATAAAGCCTCCCCGGCCGCGCCTCACTTCACCCCGCGCTCACCATCACCGGCCAGCCACCCCTCCTTAGCTCCGGCGAGCTCTTTTCCGCCCGCCACTGCCGCCAGAGCCTCGGCCACCGTGGCCAGCCCACTCCAGCCACCCCAAGTCGAGCCAGTGCTTCGACTAGCTCTGCCAGTGGCCCGTGAAGCTTTCCAAGCCCTCGGACCCGGCAGAACTTCACCGGAAGCCCGAGATCGACTTCACCGGACTTCGGTCGCCCGCCTGCGCGTGTGGACCAAGCTCTCCGGTGAGCCATTCTTCAATTCCTTGTGCACACCCCTTCCTTGTTCCCTGGTGAAGCTCTCTGACCCGTTCGATTGAACTATCGCGCCGTGAGCAGGCCGGACTCCTCGCCGCCGACGAGCATCTCCGCCTGGGCACGTAGACCGGCCGACTCCGACCACCCCCGACGGCGACCCGCACATCGCTGTGATCCCCGAGACCTCCCCTGCATCCTCGACCACCTCACCGGAGCAATCTCACCGCCGGTAAGCCCCTCCGCCCTTTCTTCCACCGCGGGTACTGTTTAAGTTAGGAGAAGGACCTCGGGTTAGGATTAGAAGAACCCGGGGGGTTTTCTGCAATGTTAGTGACTCATTTGAATAGTAGCCCAGGGACTGATCCGTGAGGAAAACTTAAAACACCCGCCAGGGACCCCAGTGCAAAGTAGTTTTCCATTTAAGCAATTCTGTTAATCTTTTTAAATAACCAGAGAACTTAGAAAATCCATAACTTGATGATTTCTTAATCAAAAGTTGTCAAACTAATTTTGCTAGATCTTAAATATTATGAACTATCATTTAAAAATAATAAACCCTATGCTTTCTGTTCTAATTTTTAGAGTTTAAAATTAAAAAATAGAAACTGACCAAACCTTGTTTAATTAAGGAAAATTAGTTTTTCTTCTGTGCTGAACCTAAGAAAATTTGTAGGTATTCAAACCTCTTTTAGACACTATTTAAAAATAGTAGGAACCCCAGTATTGAAGAATATAGTGTAGATATCCATTTAAAGCTATTTTGCTCAAAACTTAGGAAAAATCAGAAAGGCATTAGAAATTAATGAACAATGAGTGAAATTATTTTTCCTAGTTTGCTTAAGTAACAGAGAACCTAGGAAAAATAAAGAGACCTTTAGTCCAGATCAGTTTTAAAATAAAATGTTTTATTTAGCATTATTCCAAATGGAAATCAATTATTAGAATTACAAAACTAGACCCAAAATTGATAATAAAAATTCAGTGGACTTATAACCATCAGAACCCCACTGCAAAAATAATAAACACCCCAGACCATCATTTTAAGTAGGGAGAATAAATCTAACATGATAATAAGGCATTTTCCAAATAAATCATGAAGTAACCCATGATAATGCAAAGTGGGCAACCAAAATTTTGCTAAGTCAATGATGAGATAAACCACCAGAGAAAAATGCAAACCCATTGAAATGATGCAAAATAATACCTATTGCTAATATCTTATAAGAAAGGCCATTTAATCCAATTAATGCATACCACCCCTTCCCTTAAGCAAAAAGATGCCAAACTTCAGAATGATTGCTCTTGCGCAAAATAGAAGCTAAGAAAAATCAGAAATTTGTTGTTTGATATTTTTCAAATATAGTAGTAGTAGAAAGCACCTCTTTGGCTTAAAACTTGAGAAAACCCTAGTAAAATAACTAATAGGTATTAATGGCTAAAATTTTGTGCCAAGTCATGTTATAGCACCTAAAAGCCAGCAAAAATAAGTTTTAGAGAATTACCTACTTTTAATTAATAGTTGTAGTTCAAAGCACCCTTTCTGCCCTAAAACTTGGTAATTTTGTCCAGAGAAAACTATTCACTTTCTGATCCCCAAATTTTGAGATAGAGAATTATACACTAGTAACAAGCCACTGTAATTTTTGCAAAAGTTTTGGAATTTTATTAAAGCAACTTGTAGTTCAAACCCACTCCAAAACATTAAAGAGAGTAAAAGAAAAAGAAAGAAGAAATAAACCTCACCCCAATAAGTCCAACTTGAATTCTTATCAATTCTCACTAAGGCTTAAAAATAATTCAGTGGAACCCCAAAAATAAACCTTCCACTTACCTTAGCTAAGTTTGACCCAATTTACCAAGTATAGCACCCAAAGGTCTTACATAAGTGAAGTTTAACCTTGTCTAACTCAAGAAGATCATACATCATCAAAAGTTGTAATTTCTAAAGCACATATCATATCATGCATATATATTACGCATTGCATTCATTAGATTGTAATCTTGCCGACGGAGAGTACGTGCTCATCCCCGAGCAAGGATCTATCCAAGAGGAGGACCAGGAGCAAGCTTCCGAGGCTGCTGTTGAGGATCTCCCTGCAGCCCCAGCAATTGAAGGCAAGCCCCGGTTTATATGCATAACTGTATTATTATATGCTACTTTACTACACTTAATGCTTGTAGGATTGTAATGTGCACTTAAGTGTAGGAGTTGCTTGAAACCTCTAGTTGCATGAACTTAGGATTCCTTTTTGAGATGAATACTAGTATGCTAGGTCGAGTAGCTGCTTGCTAATCAGGATCTCGGTAGAAGTCGAGTGATTTTTCTAGCACTCGCGCGAGGTCAGGAATTGATTGTATTCATCTTGATAACGGGATCTATGTTGGTCTATGGACTTGGATCTAGGGAGGATGCCTTGACCATGAGACGGGAAAAAGGAATTAAGGATTAATGTGTGGATACCTGAGTCAAGCTTTTGAACGTACTAAGCACATGCCGGGAAAAATGGTAACCGGTAAACCTAGTACCTGAGTGAAGCCGGGCGCGGACTTTATCCCTCATGCGACCTGAGACTGGGTCTCCCATGCTAGCTATGGTGGGTACAAGTGCAGTCACTGCACGGCGGCAGCCGGGGTCAGTGGAGCATTGTATGCCAAGGCGGTGAGGCCTGGACGCGAACGGGGAATCGATGGGGACAGTTGTCATGTGTGGGGTCAGAGTACCCTGACATGCCGTGTGTTTAGGTTTACCTTGCAAGGATAAAACTCGATTCGAATCGTCTGCTTCTCGCAGCTAATGAGACTGCTTGACCCCTTGTACTGCATCGAGTAAGAAGTGAAATGAGGTTACATGAGATAATTTGTTGATTGAACTAAATGCTTGTTACCATGTATGCTTAGAAGGAGCAAATCTAGTTAAGTTAATGAGGATAGAAATTTGAAAAGCTAAAAATTGATTTTAGAAAGAGCTAGTGCTTTTGGCAAACCAAACCCCTCAGCCAAACAGCTGCATAGTCTAGAGGTAGAGGAGTAGACTCCTCACACCGGTTAAGTCTAGCTGAGTATTAGTATACTCAGCCTTGTTTGTGGCATAATTTTTGTAGGTACAATTCAGGAAATGGTTGATGGTGTGACTTGGCCTACCACCCTGCCACCGGGTTGGACGGTCGAGTGGGATGTTGCTCCGGCAGGAGAGGAGCACGAGGAGTAGTGGGCTAGGCCTTGCCCATTTCCTCGATACCGACGACATCGATTATCCGCTGCACTTTATTTTGTGAACTCTTATTTGCTACTCAAAAACTCTGATCTATGTAATAATTCAGCACTTAATTTGAGGTTTCCTGTTTTATTGTATTTCTTCTGTGACTCACCTTCGAGTGAGACTGTGGAATTTGATCCTGGTTAAGTGGCTCTATCAGACTAGATCTGAGGGACTGACGGGTTATTCCGATTTAAGTGTGTTACGGCCCCTGAGGCGTGACTTAGGCACTTAAGCTGGAATAATTCGGGTGGTTCTGCCACAGCTGGTATCGGAGCAAATTCCACCACAGAGAAGGACAATAAACCATGAATACCATTTTCAAAAATCTAAAACTTTCCTAGAAACTGCTACGGATCGTCAGGACTAGACCGTTAGACCTAGGACGAAAGGCCATAGGCATAGAGGGAGAAATAGGTGGCTAATTAATTAGGCCCCGTGGGCCAGCACTTATGTTTTTTAAGGATGCCCTAAAAGCACCCTATTGTTGGAGAGGCAACGTTACTTTCAGCATGCATGCATTATAAACACAAAGAGGAATTAAAAAAAACTTGAGCTAACCCACCTTCTTTAAAACCATCCGGGCTCTCTTTTTCTTTTTTCCTTCCACCATAATCTTTAACTTTGATTCCCTTCCGCAGATGAATTCACCCACCCCCGCCAGTGGAGGAGACACTCGTTTCAGTTCTGACTTCCTTTCTCGCGATGGCTTTCCTTCCATCTTGTGGGAAGTGCTTAACTCCACCGGTTACCCTACGCCCCCTTTGTACACGGTGCAGTTGTATGAGGAGCATCAGGTACCTCATTGTCGGGTCTGGCTGACTTTGGAGGCTCATCCCCTTCAGCCGGGTTGGCGTTCTCTTGATTCCGAGACAATTGGACTCAGGACGGACGACACCGTTGAAGCAGCAGCCATGAAGACTCTGACGACTTTCTGTGGCTACCATCCCCTGGAGATGGTGATGCACCCCTTGGGACTCTTCCCTGCTGAGAAGAAGGATGATCCTATGTGGTGTAACCGCGTGAGCCATGTGAAGGATGTGTGGGCGATGTATCCTGACTTGGTTGGGAGGGTCACCGTTCAGTGCATGAGTGCGCTGTACCGCCTTCAGGCCCTTCAGAGCGATGCTATGGCACTCCTTGCTAACACCGCTCAAACCGCCAAGCTCACTCTCGACAGTCGAGAAGATTTTGTGGTCGATCTATCCACTGAGTTGGTAGAGAAGGATCTGCAGGTGGAGAGGCTGAGCCAGCGCATTACCATCTTGGAGCAGCAGGTGGAGATCCGGGACAACACTATTGATGTCTTGGAGAACCAGCTCCACGATGTGCAAAGGGAACTCGAAGAAGCAAATGACCACCTAGACATGCACCACCTGGAGATGGAGGCCAATGAAGCCGGAAGCGAGGGAGAAGAGGCTCCCGAGGAGCTAGGACCAGCCCCTGGTGCCCATGGGACTACCTCCGTGATGCCTCCTTCACCCGTATCCAGTGTCGCTTCCACCGCTCAGGGTTAAGTAGTCACTTTGACACTTTTAGGCGGATAGAAACCTGTGCAAGCTTAGTTAATATCAGATTTTGGACTAGGCTTACGGGTACTTTCCCCTGATCGATGTAACCCTGTGAACTTTTGAAATCTGTGGGATGTTTGTCACCATGTTATCTTCGTTTCGAACCTAATATTATGATTATGGCATTTTCTTTTTCCATCTGAGATGATATCTTGTCGTTCGAAACTGTGAGATGGGATAACAATGGAGGCAATCTCTGTTTTTAGATGGCAGCTAGGCAGCGTCACGGGCACAACGAGCAGGTTCCCCCGCCACCTCCTCCAGCTCCCACAGTGCAGGAGCTGATGGCCCAGCAGAATGAGATTCTACGACAACTCTTGCAGCGCCAGCCCCACCCTTAGCAGCATGGTGGAGGCCAGCATCAGCGACCTCCGGCAATGGCAACCTACCAGGAGTTTCTGAGCATGCAGCCACCCTTGTTCACCAAGGCAGAGGATCCGTTGGACGCCGACGTGTGGCTTCGCGTCGTCGAGTCCAAGTTTCCCCTCCTCACGGGAGACTGCCCTGATGAAGCCAAGGCTCGCTTCGCCGCACAGCAGCTTCGCGGCCCTGCTCGGACTTGGTGGGACCACTTTCGTGCTATGCTCCCCGCTGATCAGGAAGTGTCTTGGGAGGAATTCAAGACTACTTTCAGAGGACACCACATCCCAGCTGGCATTCTTGATCGGAAGCTGAATGAATTTCTGGCCCTTAATCAAGGAACCCGCACGGTACTGCAGTATGCGCAAGCCTTCAACGACTTATGCCAGTATGCAGGGTACCATGCTGATTCTGATGAAAAGAAGAGAGACCGCTTCCGCAGGGGTCTTAATACCGAGCTGCGGGAACGACTCAACATTGTTCGGGCTGATAGCTTCAATAAGTTGGTCAACATGGCCATCTCCTAGGAGGATTGCATTGTAGCTCACCGGGCAGAGAAGAAGAGAAAGGCACCAATGGCAGCACCATTCGCTCAGGCTCAGAGGTTCCGGATTGTTTCTCACAATCAGAGCAGGGGTTTCCAGCAGCAGGCAGGCAGATGGGTGATCAGGCCACCTCAGCAGCAGCAGCCGGCACCCAACCACTTTCCAGCTCCCGCTCCAAGGAACAATCAGCCTCCGCAGCAGCAGTTCTGCCAGGGCAATGGGAACAAGTGTTTCACTTGTGGCAATGTGGGCCACTATGCCAAGAATTGTCCCAGGAACCAGCAGAGGCAGATGCCAGCACCAAATCAAGACAAGGGAAGAAAGCAGAAGGTACAAGTCAGGCAAGGGAAGCTCAACTTCACTACTCTGGAGGAAGTACCTGAGGGAGCTCCTATCATGACCGGTATCTTTTCAGTTTATAATCAACCTGCTTTAATTCTGTTTGATTCTGGTGCATTTCATAGTTTCATTAGCCAGAAGTTCAGTGCTAAATGTGAACTGCCATTCTCTCACTCAAAAGGGTCATTCTTGATAGTCACACCTGGGGGTAAAATTTCAACTAATCAATTAAACCAAAGTGTGCCTATTCAACTGGGGAGCCACATTGTCAAAACCACTCTTCTTGTGTTGGGTTTGGAAAATGTGGACATTATTCTGGGAGCTAATTGGATGACCTTGCACCAAGTTGTGCTTGATGTAGCCAGCCGTATCGTGGAAGTTAATTCTCCGTTCTGCGGGAACTTTACCTTAATTCTGCCTAGTCAAGGTTCTACTCAGTCATGTGCTTTCTCTATGACGGAGTTACCTCTGAAGAAGATCCCAGTGGTCTGTGAGTATGCAGATGTCTTTCCTGATGAATTGCCAGGAATGCCACCAGACCGGGATATTGAATTTGCCATCAAGTTGCAACCAGGAACGACCCCAATTTCCAAGAGGCCCTACCGAATGCCACCCGCTGAGTTGGCAGAATTGAAGAAGCAATTGCAAGAGTTGCTGGATAAGGGATTTATTCGCCCAAGTACTTCGCCTTGGGGATGTCCAACACTGTTTGTAAAGAAGAAGGATGAAAGCTTGAGGCTGTGTATAGATTACCGCCCTCTTAATGCGGTAACTATCAAGAACAAGTATCCTTTGCCTCGTATTGATGTTCTTTTTGACCAGTTGGTCGGGGCCAAGGTGTTTTCCAAAATAGACCTTCGCTCCGGCTACCATCAGATCAAGATACGAGCGAGCGATATTCCGAAGACGGCATTCTCAACCAGATATGGGCTATATGAATTTTTGGTGATGTCATTCGGGCTGACAAATGCACCAGCATATTTCATGTATCTGATGAATTCTGTTTTCATGCCTGAATTGGACAAGTTCGTAGTGGTTTTCATCGATGATATTTTGGTGTACTCAAAGAACGAAGAAGAACATGTCGGGCATTTGCATGTAGTGCTTCAACGTCTGCGAGAGCACCACCTTTATGCCAAGTTATCCAAGTGTGATTTTTGGCTAAAGGAAATCAAATTCTTGGGTCACACTATCTCTCAGGAAGGAATAGCTGTTGATCCTGATAAAGTGCAAGAGGTGATGAACTAGAAGCCACCAACGACTGTCCGTCAGATTCGGAGTTTTCTGGGATTAGCTGGTTATTACCGAAGATTTATTCCGGATTTCTCTCGAATTGCGAAGCCTATAACTAAGTTGCTGAAGAAAGAAGCCAAGTTTGTCTGGAGTCAGAAGTGCGAAGATGCCTTCCATGCATTAAGGCAGCATCTAACCACAGCACCAGTATTAGCGCAACTCGACAACAACAAGTCTTTCGATGTGTATTGCGATGCCTCTGGCACTGGGCTAGGTTGTGTTTTGATGCAAGACAACCGAGTCATCACTTATGCCTCAAGAGCACTCAGGCCTCATGAGCAAAATTATCCCACTCATGACCTCGAGTTGGCAGCAGTGGTTCATGCATTAAAAATGTGGAGGCACTATTTAATGGGAACCCACTACAACATCGTCACTGATCATAAGAGCCTTAAGTACATCTTTACTCAGGCTGATCTCAACATGAGGCAGAGAAGATGGCTAGAGCTGATCAAGGATTATGACCTAGAGGTACACTATCACCCAGGAAAGGCCAATGTGGTAGTAGATGCCTTGAGTCGGAAGTTGCAATTTAATTGTATTCTGATGGATTCTCGCATTAACACCTTGTGTGATGAGTTGAGCAAGATGCAAATTGAAGTGATTCCTTCTGGTTCTTTGTCTCACATTTCTGTTGAGCCAACTTTGCAAGACCAGATTATCATGGCCCAGCTCCGTGACAAGGGAGTGCAGATTATCAAGAAGAATCTCCATCAGAAGGTTGAGAAGTATAATTGTTTTCGCCAAGATGAAAAGGGTGTGTTATGGTTCAAAAGCAGATTGGTGATTCCTAAAAACCAGGACCTCAAGAGGAAAATCTTGGATGAGGCTCATCTCTCCAAATTCTCTATGCATCCCGGGAGCACCAAAATGTACCATGATCTGAAGCCTTTGTATTGGTGGACCAGAATGAAGAGGGAGATAGCCCAGTATGTATCAGAATGTAACACCTGTCAGAGGATAAAGGCAAGCCACTTGAAATCAGCTGGAGCTTTGCAACCCCTATCTATACCTTCGTGGAAATGGGATGACATCAGCATGGATTTCATTGTGGGTCTGCCCAGCACCTCTCGTCATCATGATTCGATTTGGGTTATTGTGGACCGACTGACGAAAGTGGCACATTTTCTTCCTGTGCACACCACTGATAAGGCTCAGAAGTATGCAGAATTGTATATTGACCGGATCGTGTCTTTGCACGGATTACCTTGGACCATTGTTTCTGACCGAGGAGCCCAATTTGTTGCCAGATTTTGGGAACAATTGCAGGAGTCTTTGGGAACCAAGCTAATCAGAAGTTCAGCTTACCACCCACAGACCGATGGTCAGACGGAAAGGGTAAACCAAATCCTGGAGGACATGCTGAGAGCTTGTGCAATCGATTGTGGCAAGAACTGGGATAAGCACCTCTGCTTGGCAGAGTTTGCTTATAACAACAGTTATCAATCCAGCCTAAGGATGGCACCTTTCGAAGCTCTCTATGGAAGAAGGTGCAGGACACCACTCATTTGGTCTCAACCTGGAGAAATAGAAGTTTTTGGACCTGACTTAGTGACTGAAGCCGAAAGGAAGGTCAAACTAATCAGGAAAATCTAGAAGCTGCTCAGGCCAGGCAGAAGAGTTACCATGAGAGAAGAAGAAAACCTCTCCAGTTCGAGGTGGGAAGTTTTGTATACCTCAAGGTATCACCCACCAAGGGAGTGCAGAGGTTTGGGATCAAAGGCAAGCTAGCCCCTCGTTACATTGGACCTTATGAGATCATAGAAGCATGTGGACCCGTGGCATATAAGCTGAAGTTACCTTCAAAAATGTCTGCCATTCACAGTGTGTTCCATGTATCTCAGTTGAAGAAGTGTGTTCGATTGCCGACCGAGATCATAGCAGAGCCAGAATTGGAGATAGAGCCAGATCTATCGTACCAAGAGTACCCTTCCAAGATTCTGGATTGCAAAGAAAGATCAACTCGGGCTAAATCGATCAAGATGTACAAGGTCCAGTGGAGTAACCACTCAGAGGAAGAAGCTACTTGGGAAACCGAGGAATTCTTGAGATCCAACTTCCCCGATTGCCTACCTAAGGAAGCTGGTACGTAATCACACCCAACCCCTCCTCCTGCCCTTTGAATCTAATGTTCAAAAATATGATCTTAATTCAGAATAAAGTAATCATGAAACAAATTTAAAAATGACTTCCTTCTTGTCGGCGTTTCGACCCCGGGGGGTCCCTGGACCGACGAGTAAATTGTCACCGCGTGCCCCAGCCCAGATGGGTCGGCGCGAGACGGAGCGCGAAGGGGGGAAACCAGAGGGAGACAGGCGTAAAGGGGAAACCCACGGCCTTCGTGTTGTCCCGCGCCCAGGTCGGGTGCGCTTGCAGTAGGGGGTTACAAGCGTCCGCGTGGGAGGGAGCGAGAGGCCTGCACGCGCCGTCCCGTCCTCCCCGCGCGGCCAACCTTCTCGTAAGAGAGCCCTGGACCTTCCTTTTATATGCGTAAGGAGAGGGTCCAGGTGTACAATGGGAGATGTAGCAGTGTGCTAACGTGTCTAGCAGAGAGGAGCTAGTGCCCTAAGTACATGCTGTCGTGGCAGCCGGAGAGGTTTTGGCACCCAGTTCATGTGATGTCGTGGCCGTCGAAGGAGCGCTGGAGCCTTTGCGGAAGGACAGCTGTCGGGGCTGTCGAGTCCTTGCTGACGTCTCCTTGCTTCCGTAAGGGGCTGAGAGCCGCCGTCATCATGGAGCACGCGGGGCGCCATCATTATTTGTTTATCGGGGCGAGCCAGATGGGACGCCGGTCTTGTTCCCCGTAGCCTGAGCTAGCTAGGGGTAGGGTAATGATGGCCCCCCTGTGACGTGGTCGGTCCAAGCCCTGGGTTGGGTGAGGCGGTGGCTCCTCTGAGGTCGAGGTCGAGTCTGTCTTCCGAGGTCGAGGTCGAGTCCGAGCCCCGGGTCGGGCGAGGCGGAGACCATCGTCTGAGGCCGAGGCTGAGTCTGAGCCCTAGGGTCGGGCGAGGTGGAGTTCGTCGTCTTCCGGAGTCGAGGCCGAGTCCGAGCCCTAGGGTTGGGCGAGACGGAGTTCGTCACCTTCCGGAGTCGAGGCCGAGTCCGAGCCCTGGGTCGGGCGAGGCGGAGTCCGTCATCTTCCGGGGCCGAGGTCGAGTCCGAGCCCTGGGGTCGGGCGAGGCGGAGTCCGTCGTCTTCCGGGGCCGAGGCCGAGTCCGAGCCCTGGGTCGGGCAAGGCGGAGTTCGTCATCTTCCGGAGCCGAGGCTGAGTCCGAGCCCTGGGGTCGGGCGAGGCAGAGCTTCCTATGGCGCCCGAATCCAGACTTGGCTGCTGTCAGCCTCACTCTGTCGAGCGGCACAGCAGTCGGAGCGACGCAGGCAACGCTGTCCTCTTGTCAGGCCGGTCAGTGGAGCGGCGAAGTGACTGCGGTCACTTCGGCTCTGTCGACTGAGGGGCGTGCGTCAGGATAAGGTGTCAGGCCATCCTCGCATTAAATGCTTCTGCGATACGGTCGGTCGGCGTGGCAATCTGGCCAAGGTTGCTTCTTGGTGAAGACTGGGCCTCGGGCGAGCCGAAGGTGTGTCCGTTGCTTGAGGGGGCCCTCGGGCGAGGCGTGAATCCTCCGGGGTCGGCTGCCCTTGCCCGAGGCTGGGCTCGGGCGAGGCAAGATCGTGTCCCTTGAGTGGACCGAGCCTTGACTTAATCGCACCCATCAGGCCTTTGCAGCTTTGTGCTGATGGGGGTTGTTGGGGACTTGTTCTCAAATGCTATGAATCAAGAACAAGGCAACATAAAATGTTAAATGTTAATGCCCTTCGTCCAACGAAGCATTATTCCCTTAAGGACTAATGAACTTTGGACGAAGGTTAAAGACAATATGATTACGAAGGTTAAATCTTCGTAATTGAATTCTAACAGATTGAATAAAGTAATACAAAATATGAAGCGTCAAAGGTGAATAAATTATAAACGAACAACATTACTTTCATATTATATCTATTTAATATATTTAAGCATTGGATACAATAATACCTCTGCCTTGGCAAAAGGTTGATTCCCGAATGGTGCGATCACTATTACAGGAATGCGTGAACAGTAAAGGAATGCCATTCACTATTTATAGACACGGGACACACCCTGTGAGGAATTACAATTATGCCCCTCATAAGGGATTACAACAGCGACTCAAACATTTATGGACTAAAAGGTCATTCTACTTTTATGTCGGTTTGTAATTCCGAAGCTTCGTGAAGAGGAACCTTCGGTCATCACATGCGGACAGCTACAGCCGAAGCTGTTTTTTCCTACAAGACCTTCGGCGACGAAGCATAGTCCCAACAGTAGCCCCTTCGCGGTGCTAGATCGTTTTTCGTAACGAGCTTGATCCGTGAAAAAAGTATCTTAGGCTTCGGGAAGCCGAAGGTCCAAAAAACACCTTCCCTGAGCTCGTTGTCGAGAAACGATTCAGTTTCCGAGCGTGTAGTGGTCCCACCTTGCAGAGTTACTATTTGGTCTCTGCGGTCCACCGCGCAGCGGGTGCAAGCAACTGTTCGCCTGGTGTAAAAATCCTGGCGATTCACCTTCCTACCTGCATCACTATATAAACAGACGGGTAGGTTTGAAGTTACCACAGCATTCATTGCTATTTGCACTGTTTTGCTACCAAAATTTTTAACCATAGCCGAAGCTTGACTCTCGAAATCAAACGAAGCTCCAGCTTGAAGCCTACTTCGTCAGAAGAAAAACGCTTCAGAAGAAAAGTATTTAGTTCCCAAAAAATCCAGAATTAAATGGCTAGAGTGCGTTCTACTGCTAGGGTTGAGCGTGAGGGAGGCGAAGCTGAAGGATCGGAGACTGTTCCCATCTCCGAAGCGATGCAACGATCCGGACTGGTAATCTCGGAAGAAATCCCCACTGCTGAAACAGAATAGGCAACTGCCGAAGCGAAAGAAGGAAATATTGAGGAAACTGATTCCGAAGATGATTATCATATTGCCATGCCAAGTAAGCCCAGCCACTTGGACTTCGGAAAGTCGACCGTCTCTAAGGCTGATCTCTCCAAGATGGTGAAGTTAGGTTATTTCAGTGAGAGTCAGAAGAAGCTACTTCGCTTCGGGGGGGAAGAGACTACCCCGAAGCCGGAGAAGGATGAAATAATCATTTTCAAGAGCTTTCTAAAGGCTGGGTTGAGATTCCCCCTCCATGGGATTATTGCAGATGTATTGAAGAAGTTTGGGATCTACTTTCATCAGCTGACTCCTAACGCTATCGTTAGGCTTAGTGTTTATATCTGGGCCCTCCGAAGCCAGGCGGTGGAGCCGTTTGCCGACAGCTTTTGTCGAGTTCATGAGCTGCACTACCAGACGAAGGCTAGAAAAGATGGATTGCATGATAACTTTGGTTGTTATAATTTTGCTTATCGGAAAACCACAAAGTTTCCTGTAATCAGCTACCGAAGCAAATGGCCGGCAGGCTGGAAGTCGGAATGGTTTTATGTGAAAGTTGACGAAGACAAAGAGAAGCTGGTACAAAGCCCTCTTGAATTGATCTTCGGAGAAACAAGACCGCGATGCCAAATGTCATTAGAAGGTCCCACTTGGGCTGCACTGGCTGAGTTTAAAATTATTTCAGAGCATATCAGCACAAGAGACCTGGTTCAAGAGTTCTTGGCCTTCAGGGTTTTTCCTACTTTAAAAGAATGGGAAATGCCGAAGCTAGAGGGGGAGAAGAAAGAAGGGGAACTTGTGCGGTTACCTTACTATTACAAGTTTAAGAAATACTTTAAAACACCTTGCCAAGAGTGGCTGGACACAATTGAAATAATGTGCAATGAAATACTCGGTAATTACTCCAAAAAAGAAGATCAGTTGATGACTGCTGCCTTCGGTACCCGTCCGAAGCGAAGACTGAATCGAGTGCTGGACGCCTTGGGTTTTGAATACCCTGACTACGAACAACTGAATAAAGGTGTCAAAGGCCGGAAAAGGAAAAGGGTAGCCGAAGCTTTAAATGAAGATGAGAAAGAACCACCAAAAGAGAAGAAAATTCCGAAGAAGAGAAAAGTATCATCTCCGAAGCGAAAAGTATCCGACGAAGAAGAGACTCCCGCATCACGCTCTGCCACTGACGTGGAAGAGATTTTGAAGGTAATGACTGAATCCCTGCCTGTGAAGCTAAGTCCATTAGGGCCTCAACTGACGAAGTTTTTTCAGAAGGAAAAGGAGCCCGAAAAAACGAAGGAAACAACTAAAACAAAGAGACAAAGAATCATCGCAGTGACAGAAGTCATTGACAAGACACCACCGAGAGCCTCAGCTCGGAAGATACCAGCGGCTGAGGAAATAACAAATATTGAAGTCGCACCTTAGGAGATCGCGGCTACCGAAGATACCTCAACCGAAGATTTGAACTTGGAAACCACAATCGAACATATCGACAAAATACTGCTAAACATGGCCACAGAAGAAGCTACGACTGCCGCCGAGGAGACCATGGCCGCAGTGTCTGGGAAAGAAAAGGAAATCTCTGACGAAACTTCAGAGGACGAAGCCTTCATGTTTCAAAATTTAGTTGGACAAGAGCTGTCAAAAACCGAAATAGAAGAGCTTAAAGAATATGCTAAATCTTGCGGATATAAACCAGGAGCACTCCTCTTCGGGGGTATTGACGATGAAAAATTAGACTGTATCCGGGATCAAACTGGAGCTAAGGTTATCGGTACTCTATCAAAGAGTATTGGTTTTCCGAAGCTAGAAACTGATATTAGCCGCTACCGACGACAACATATCGTTGGTAGTTTATTTTATTCCAATTTCAAGGTGAACTACTTTTTCCTTTGACTTTTATTGTTTTTGATAACGAAGACATTTCTAACGAAGGTTGTTTATGTGCAGAGTATGCTGTTGAGTAAAGCTTTGAAAATGCAGCAGGATCTGGAAGACAAAAAACACGAGGTTATAATTGAAAATTTAGAGAGCAAATTAAAAGAGCAATCAGCTACTATTGAAAAGAAAAACTTCGAGCTTCAGACAACTGAAGGCTTATTGGCAGAAGCCGAAGCTACAATAGCAGAATTGAATACGAAGCTTCTCTGCCAATCTGAATAGTTTGAACAAGAAAAGCAAGAACTTAATGCGAAACTTGAAGCCGAAGTCCAACAAAATTCAGATTTGAAAAAATTATTGGCAAGCCTTCAAGACAAATGTTTGGAGTTTAGCAATAAATGTATTCAACGACTGAGAAAAATCTTCCACTCAGTCGGGGCTAGCAGTGGGAAGTTCACCCCGTCAACTGAAGATTTACCAAAAACCTTCGAACATATTGAGGGTGAAATTGATGAGCTTGACGAAGTTATAGCCGGGCACGGTGACTTCTGTGCCTGGGTAGCTTCTCGGGGCACTGCTGCAGCTTTTCTGAAAGCTGGCTGCGACCATGGAAAAATTGTTAATAGGCCCAATTTCACTCTATCACCATCAATTTTAGATGATATTCCTGACCTCGCCCGAAGCATTTCTAATAGATTTGTAAAAATGATATGGACAAAAGGCGGGCGAGAGAAGGCTGGAGACGAAGCTCGGAGTCATCTTGAACCAGTAAGAAATCATACCTTGTGCTTACCTTTTCCTTCAAACTTGGTTTTGACTCTCAACAACTTAATTCATGTAGGATGACGAAGCCGAGACCGACGCTTAGAGTACGACGCCAAAGCTGAGGCCCCATGAAGATCAGTAGGAGTAGACTGTAGAAAAACTCAAGAAACTTTTGAAATAACTTTTGTAAATATGGCTAAACAGTTCTTAATGAATTTTGTTCATACCTTGTAATATGCTCTTACCCTTCCATTAATGTATGAGGTGCTTTGATGTGGACGAAATTATCTTTTTGAGACGAAGGCGAAAAAACACCTTCCCTTCTTTTCGTACACAGCGAAGCATAAAAAACAGCTTTTTTCTTTTTGCCGAAGCTTTTCTTTTCGTACACAATGAAATACAAAAGACATTTTTTTCCTTTTTGCCGAAGCAACCACTTATGCTATGACGATGGTTATCCTACATATGCCTGGATGAATGTTTATGAATGCAAATGTTATGATGTAATGTGGTGTGCAAATGAATGTCCAAACACATATCCGAAGCCATAATCACAACCGTTATTTCCTTAGAAACAATCACATATCAGCGCTGACTTTTCGCTGTAAGCCTCCCTTAGGAGCTTCTTCGCCTTTTACTTCAGCGGAATCAGCGTTGACTTTTCGCTGTAAGCCTCCCTTAGGAGCTTCTTCGCCTTTTACTTTCGGCGGTATCAGCGTTGACTTTTCGCTGTAAGCTCTGCATTCCCTTTGGAACGACTTTTGAGCAGAAAACTTACACTGCGCTCCCTTTGGAGCGACTTCTTTAGTAGCTTCGTCGTGCTCCGCATCCCCTTAGGGACGGCTTTCGAGCTTCTTCCCTGTTTCTTTTCGGCACTCGATGGTGCGTTCTCAGTTTTTACATTTACATCTTTGGGGGATTATGCTCTTATAGAGCTAAAAAAGGAAATTACATGTGATGGCCCCATTAAAAACCTTTCTCCCCCTTCAGAAAGGAAAAGGGTGCCATGAAAGAAAAATAAAAAATATAAAAAATTACATCGAGTTATACATAATATCGCCGAAGCTCATCCGCATTCCAAGATCTAGGAATGTCGTTGCCGTCCATATCCTTCAATCTGTATGAACCGGGTCTTGACGAAGATACTACCAAAAAAGGTCCCTCCCATTTCAACTGCAACTTGCCCACTGTATCTGGGTTAGCCACTCTCCGAAGCACCAAATGTCCTGGCTCAATATTCTTTAGCCGAACCTTTCTATCACGCCATTTGATTGTTTCGGCTTGATATTTATTGATGTTCTCCATAGCTTGAAGCCTGATCCCTTCTATAGCATCTTTTTCCACAGAATGATCAGCTTCAGAATCTGATTCTATCGAAGCTACTACTCTTATTGATCCAGTTTTAGCTTCCTCCGGAGTTATTGCTTCGTCACCAAACAATAATTTGAATGGAGTAAAGCCTGTTGACCTTGATGTTGTTGTGTTGTGGCTCCATACCACTTTGATTAATTGATCTGGCCACTTTCCCCTGGGTTGATTGAAGATCAACTTCATTATTCCTGTCATTATGATGCCATTGGCTCTTTCAACAAGTCCATTTGACTCCGGATGCCTGACTGACGCAAAATGAATCTTCGTGCCAATTTGATCGCAGAATTCTCTGAAAGCTTCGGAGTCGAACTGTGTTCCATTATCTACAGTGATGGCCTTTGGTACTCCGAAACGACAAACAATATTCTGCCAGAAAAACTTTTGAATGGTGGCCGAAGTTATTGTGGCTAAAGGCTTTGCCTCAATCCATTTAGAAAAATATTCCACAGCCACTACAACATATCTTAAGTTTCCCTGGGTCGGTGGTAACGGACCTAACAAGTCAAGGCCCCACCTTTGCAATGGCCAGATGGGTTGTATCAGCTGAGTTAGAGATGAAGGTTGTTTTTGATCTCTTGCACATTTCTGACAACCTTCGCACTTTTGAACTAATTCCGCTGCATCCGAAGCTGCCTTCGGCCAATAAAACCCTTGACGGAAAACTTTTCCAAGTAACGGCCTAGATCCAATGTGAGATCCACACAGACCTGCATGTATTTCTTTCATCAATTCTATGCCTTCGGTTCTAGATAAACACTTGAGTAATGGAGCACAAACTCCATGCTTGTACAACTCCCCTTCTATCATGACATATGGACGAGCTCTTGCCTCTATCCTCCTGTTATAAGTTTCGTCATCTGAAAGGAAGTTACCCTGAAGGTAAGAGATGATCTCAGTTCTCCAGTCTTCACTATAAACAGGAGATATATTGAGGACTGCTCTTTCAAGAAGTTCCACTGAAGGTGCTTTTATTGTTTCGAAGAACACATCCGAAGGTAAGGGCAGCCCCTGTGCTGCTAACTTAGCTAGCAAATCAGCATGCTCATTTTGTCCTCGAGGGATATTTTTGACAGAAAATCCTTCGAAGGAAGCTTCAATCCTTCGGACCGTGTCTAGATATTTTTCAAGCTTCGGATCTTTAGCCTTACAACTCTTGTCGATATGACCCGAAACAACCTGGGAATCAGTTTTAAGAATGGCCCTTCTGATTCCCATTGCTTTTAACTTTCGAAGGCCCAAAAGCAGGGCTTCGTACTCAGTAACATTGTTTGTACAACTAAAATTGAGTCTTGCCGCATAACAAGTTTTAACTTTGGATGGCGAGACCAACACAGCGGCTGCTCCTGCTCCGAAGGTTCCCCAAGACCCATCGCAAAACACTGTCCATACTTCGGCATCTTTATTTGTTTCTTCATCCTGAGCCCCTGGCGTCCAGTCAGCAATGAAATCTGCCAACGCTTGAGACTGGATCGAAGATCTATGCACATAATCAATGCAAAATTCATTGAGCTCTGCAGCCCATTTTCCAATCCATCCAGTAGCTTCTCTATTTCTCATAATATCCTTCAACGGTTGCGAAGAAGGAACAACAATATTGTATGCTTGAAAGTAATGCCGAAGCTTCCTGGATGCCATCAAAATAGCATATAACACCTTCTCCAATTCTGTATAGTTTTTCTTCGATAAACTAAGAACCTCAGATACAAAATATACTGGGACTTGCTTCTTGACTTGGCCATCAAGCTTCTCCTGGACAAGTGCTGCACTTACCGCTGAGTGCGAAGCTGCCACATATAATAACAAAGGATCCCCTGGTGTTGGTGGAGTTAATGTTGTTAAATCTATCAAATATTGCTTCAGTTCCTCGAAGGCTTTTTGTTGGCTTGGTCCCCATTGAAAGACTTTGGCTGATTTCAGCACTTCAAAAAATGGTAAATTTCTCTCTGCTGATCTGGATATGAATCTATTGAGAGATGCCAGCCTCCCCGTCAGTCTTTGGGCCCCCTTTTTGTATTTGGTGGCTCCATTCGAAGTATAGCTTCAATTTTACTTGGATTAGCTTCAATTCCCTTTGTTGAAACCAAACATCCAAGAAATTTCCCCTTCTTTACTCCAAAGACACATTTTTCTGGATTCAGCTTTAGACCAGCTTGTCTAAAACTGGCGAAGGTCTCCTGCAAATCAACAATGTGATTTTCTTGTTTCGTGCTTTTTACAATGATATCATCAACATAAGTTAGCACATTTCTGCCTATCTGAGACTGAAGAACCTTCACAGTCATTCGGCTGAAACTTCCTCCAGCGTTCTTGAGCCCCTCGGGCATCCGAAGGTAACAATATGTTCCACTGGGGGTTATGAAACTGGTCTTCGGCTCATCCTCCTTCTTCATCCAAATTTGATGATAGCCTGAATAACAATCTAGAAGACTCATAAGCTCTGACGAAGCTGCTGCATCAACTAAGGAGTCTATCCTTGGCAATGGGAATTCGTCCTTCGGACATGCCTTGTTGAGATCCGTAAAGTCGATACACATTCGCCATTTGCCATTGGCCTTTTTTACCATAACAGTGTTAGCTAGCCATTCTGGGTACTTTACTTCTCTGATAACTCCTGCACTGAGGAGTCTTTTGACTTCGTTCCGAGCTCCTTCGGCCTTGTCTTCAGACATTTTCCGAAGCCTCTGCTTTCTGGGTCTAAAGGATGGGTCAACATTGAGCGAGTGTTCAATAAAATCACTGTTAACTCCGCAAAGATCATTGGCTGACCATGCAAAAACATCTTTGTTGTTGAACAAAAACCTTATCAAGGTTTTCTCCTGTTCTTCGGATAATTGGGAGCCCAACAGCACCTTCTGCTCTGCTATGTCCTCACATAAGAGCATGGGCTTCGGCTGATCTGCCGAAGCTGCTTTCTCCCTTCTGAATTTGTACTGTTCACAAGCTTCAGCTCCATCTATATTATGGATTGCTTTTGAGTCAGTCCAGTTTCCCTCGGCCCTTCTGGCAGCTTCCTGACTTCCATGAATAGCAATGGGTCCTTGATCCGAAGGTATCTTCATGCAAAGGTAAGCAGGATGAAGAATTGCTTCGAAAGCATTGAGGGTGCCACGACCAATAATTGCATTGTAAGGGTATTCCATGTCAACAATGTCAAACACAACTTGCTCAGTTCTGGTGTTGTTGATGAATCCGAAGGTCACTGGCATGGTGATTTTGCCCAGTGCTACAATTTGTCTTCCTCCGAAGCCACAGAGAGGTGCGTAGCATCATGAATCTTATCTTCTGGCTCTTGCATTTGTCTGAAGGCCTTAGCAAATATAATACCAGCTGCACTGCCTGTATCAACCAAAACATTGTGGACCAGAAACCCTTTGATAACGCAAGAAATAACCATAGCATCGTTATGAGGAAAATCCTTGAGCTGAAGGTCTTCTTGGGAGAAGGTGATTGGAATGTGGGACCATCTTGACTTGATGAAGGGTCCTTGCACTCCAACATGTTGTACCCTTCTCTGCGCCTCTTTATTCTGCTTTTTGTTAACCGGCTCTGAGCATGAACCGCCTGTTATCGGGAGAATCAGCTTCGGAGCCGAAGCAGCTCCAGCTTGGTTCTTGAACGAAGCCATTGTCTCAGGAAAGTGGAAGTGAGTTCACCGGAGGTGGGCGCCAATGTTGGGGACTTGTTCTCAAATGCTATGAATCAAGAACAAGGCAACATAAAATGTTAAATGTTAATGCCCTTCGTCCAACGAAGCATTATTCCCTTAAGGACTAATGAACTTTGGACGAAGGTTAAAGACAATATGATTACGAAGGTTAAATCTTCGTAATTGAATTCTAACAGATTGAATAAAGTAATACAAAATATGAAGCGTCAAAGGTGAATAAATTATAAACGAACAACATTACTTTCATATTATATCTATTTAATATATTTAAGCATTGGATACAATAATACCTCTGCCTTGGCAAAAGGTTGATTCCCGAATGGTGCGATCACTATTACAGGAATGCGTGAACAGTAAAGGAATGCCATTCACTATTTATAGACACGGGACACAGCCTGTGAGGAATTACAATTATGCCCCTCATAAGGGATTACAACAGCGACTCAAACATTTATGGACTAAAAGGTCATTCTACTTTTATGTCGGTTTGTAATTCCGAAGCTTCGTGAAGAGGAACCTTCGGTCATCACATGCGGACAGCTTCAGCCGAAGCTGTTTTTTCCTACAAGACCTTCGGCGACGAAGCATAGTCCCAACAGGGGTTACCAACTGAGATTAGGAGTCTTAGGGGTACCCCTAATTATGGTCCCTGACACTTCTGAAGTTGCAAAGAGAATGACATTCGAAGAGCAGTTTTGCCCTAATAATAACAATAATCACCCACTTCCTTTAAGTCTCACCCTTCGCTTCACCCCGGGAGGACTCTGGCCCGAATCTCGGGAAGAGATTCCTTTAAGGGGGGAAGGCTGTGACACCCCAGTGTCACCTAGGGTTTCTCTCAAAGTGCTAAACCAAGAACCATCATTTTATGTGAACCAAATTGAGCATGAGCATCAAATTGACTTAAGAATGAAGAATCCACCAGGCCTATACTTAAAAGTATCATGATCAAAACAAATGAGTCTTTCAAAAAGGTAATAATGTTGCAACCCTAATAAAAACCCTAAGTGAGCCCTATGAGCAAAATTCAAGAAAATGGGGAAAAGGGTATTGAAAATTTAAAATCATGGCTTGGGCTAATTATAAACATTGAAGTATATTCATTAAGCAACAAGAAAGGTTGAGGAAGCTTGGCCAAAATAACTCAAATAAAACCCCAAAACAAGCTTCTCATGTGGGGACTCAATGGGGAATTCTGAATTTCAGAATTCTGAATTTCAGACCTTGAGCCAAAGATCAAGCGTGTTCACCTTGATCCCTAACTCGAATCCTAATGGCCCCATTAACAAAAATGTGCCTAACTAACCCCTCTGTCGTGTGCCAGAAGATGGCATTGGGACGCGAGCCCTAGACACGACAAAACCTTGGATTTGCCTCGGGTTTGAGCAGGGAGACAGACCGGATTTCCGGGCTCCATATCTCTGCAACCAGTAGGCAAAATCCTATGACCCCCACACAAGATCGGTAGCTTGTAGAGAGGAGAAGAGGTTTTGTGCACTGACCAAGGCGAGAGCAGGCTCGGATGGGCGACCACACGCGCTAGAACTTGGGCAGAACGCACGGGCACACGTGTTCGACCCTGGTCGGCACGCCGGCGCTCGCCCAACCCGCGCACGCGCTCGCCCCGGCGTTCGGTCAAGTCCGCCGCGCGCCCTTGCCCTCGGTCGTACTCGCCCGTGCCTATAAAGCCTCCCCGGCGCGCCTCACTTCACCCTGCGCTCACCATCACCGGCCAGCCACCCCTCCTTAGCTCCGGCGAGCTCTTTTCCGCCCGCCATTGCCGCCAGAGCCTCGGCCACCGTGGCCAGCCCACTCCAGCCACCCCCAAGTCGAGCCAGTGCTTCGGCTAGCTCCGCCAGTGGCCCGTGAAGCTTTCCAAGCCCTCGGACCCGGCAGAACTTCGCCGGAAGCCCGAGATCGACTTCACCGGACTTCGGTCGCCCGCTTGCGCGCGTGGACCAAGCTCTCCGGTGAGCCATTCTTCAATTCCTCGCACACACCCCTTCCTTGTTCCCTGGTGAAGCTCTCTGACCCGTTCGATTGAACTATCGCGCCGTGAGCAGACCGGACTCCTCGCCGCCGACGAGCATCTCCGCCTGCGCACGTGGACCGGCCGACTCCGACCACCCCCGACGGTGACCCGCACATCGCTGTGATCCCCGAGACCTCCCCTGCATCCTCGACCACCTCACCGTAGCAATCTCGCCGCCGGTAAGCCCCTCCGCCCTTTCTTCCGCCGCGGGTACTGTTTAAGTTAGGAGAAGGACCTCGGGTTAGGATTAGAAGAACCCGGGGGGTTTTCTGCAATGTCAGTGACTCATTTGAATAGTAGCCCAGGGACTGATCCGTGAGGAAAACTTAAAACACCCGCCAGGGACCCCAATGCAAAGTAGTTTTCCATTTAAGCAATTCTGTTAATCTTTTTAAATAACCAGAGAACTTAGAAAATCCATAACTTGATGATTTCTTAATCAAAAGTTCTCAAACTAATTTTGCTAGATCCTAAATATTATGAACTATCATTTAAAAATAATAAACCCTATGCTTTCTGTTCTAATTTTTAGAGTTTAAAATTAAAAACAGAAACTGACCAAACCTTGTTTAATTAAGGAAAATTATTTTTTCTTCTGTGCTGAACCTAAGAAAATTTGTAGGTATTCAAACCTATTTTAGACACTATTTAAAAATAGTAGGAACCCCAGTATTGAAGAATATAGTGTAGATATCCATTTAAAGCTATTTTGCCCAAAACATAGGAAAAATCAGAAAGGCATTAGAAATTAATGAACAGTGAGTGAAATTATTTTTCCTAGTTTGCTTAAGTAACAGAGAACCTAGGAAAAATAAAGAGTCCTTTAGTCCAGATCAGTTTTAAAATAAAATGTTTTATTTAGCATTATTCCAACTGGAAATCAATTATTAGAATTACAAAACTAGACCCAAAATTGATAATAAAAATTCAGTGGACTTATAACCACCAGAACCCCACTGCAAAAATAATAAACACCCCAGCCCATCATTTTAAGTAGGGAGAATAAATCTAACATGATAATAAGGCATTTTCCAAATAAATCATGAAGTAACCCATGATAATGCAAAGTGGGCAACCAAAATTTTGCTAAGTCAATGATGAGATAAACCACCAGAGAAAAATGCAAACCCATTGAAATAATGCAAAATAATACCTATTGCTAATATCTTATAAGAAAGGCCATTTAATCCAATTAATGCATACCACCCCTTCCCTTAAGCAAAAAGATGCCAAACTTCAAAATGATTGCTCTTGCGCAAAATAGAAGCTAAGAAAAATCAGAAATCTGTTGTTTGATATTTTTCAAATATAGTAGTAGTAGTAGAAAGCACCTCTTTGGCTAGAAACTTGAGAAAACCCTAGTAAAATAACTAATAGGTATTAATGGCTAAAATTTTGTGCCAAGTCATGTTATAGCACCTAAAAGACAGCAAAAATAAGTTTTAGAGAATTACCTACTTTTAATTAATAGTTGTAGTTCAAAGCACCCTTTCTGCCCTAAAACTTGGTAATTTTGTCCAGAGAAAACTATTCACTTTCTGATCCACAAATTTTGAGACAGAGAATTATACACCAGTAACAAGCCACTGTAATTTTTGCAAAATTTTTGGAGTTTTATTAAAGCAACTTGTAGTTCAAACCCACTCCAAAACATTAAAGAGAATAAAAGAAAAAGAAAGAAGAAATAAACCTCACCCCAATAAGTCCAACTTGAATTCTTATCAATTATCACTAAGGCTTAAAAAGAATTCAGTGGAACCCCAAAAATAAACCTACCACTTACCTTAGCTAAGTTTGACCCAATTTACCAAGTATACCACCCAAAGGTCTTACATAAGTGAAGTTTAACCTTGTCTAACTCAAGAAGATCATACACCGTCAAAAGTTGTAATTTCTAAAGCACATATCATATCATGCATATATCTTACGCATTGCATTCATTAGATTGTAATCTTGCCGACAGAGAGTACGTGCTCATCCCCGAGCAAGGATCTGTCCAAGAGGAGGACCAGGAGCAAGCTTCCGAGGCTGCTGTTGAGGATCTCCCCGTAGCCCCAGCAATTGAAGGCAAGCCCCGGTTTATATGCATAACCGTATTATTATATGCTACTTTACTACACTTAATGCTTGTAGGATTGTAATGTGCACTTAAGTGTAGGAGTTGCTTGAAACCTCTAGTTGCATGAACTTAGGATTCCTTTTTGAGATGAATACTAGTATGCTAGGTCGAGTAGCTGCTTGCTAATCAGGATCTCGGTAGAAGTCGAGTGAATTTTCTAGCACTCGCACGAGGTCAGGAATTGATTGTATTCATCTTGATAACGGGATCTATGTTGGTCTATGGACTTGGATCTAGGGAGGATGCCTTGACCATGAGACAACTAAAAGGAATTAAGGATTAATGTGTGGATACCTGAGTCAAGCTTTTGAACGTACTAAGCACATGCCGGGAAAAATGGTAACCGGTAAACCTAGTACCTGAGTGAAGCCGGGCGCGGACTTTATCCCTCATGCGACCTGAGACTGGGTCTCCCATGCTAGCTATGGTGGGTACAAGTGCGGTCACTGCACGGCGGCAGCCGGGGTCAGTGGAGCATTGTATGCCAAGGCGGTGAGGCCTGGACGCGAACGGGGAATCGATGGGGACGGTTGTCATGTGTGGGGTCGGAGTACCCTGACATGCCGTGTGTTTAGGTTTACCTTGCAAGGATAAAACTCGATTCGAATCGTCTGCTTCTTGCAGCTAATGAGACTGCTTGACCCCTTGTACTGCGTCGAGTAAGAAGTGAAATGAGGTTACATGAGATAATTTGTTGATTGAACTAAATGCTTGTTACCATGTATGCTTAGAAGGAGCAAATCTAGTTAAGTTAATTAGGATAGAAATTTGAAAAGCTAAAAATTGATTTTAGAAACAACTAGTGCTTTTGGCAAACCAAACCCCTCAGCCAAACAGCTGCATAGTCTAGAGGTAGAGGAGTAGACTCCTCACACCGGTTAAGTCTAGCTGAGTATTAGTATACTCAGCCTTGCTTGTGGCATAATTTTTGTAGGTACAATTCAGGAAATGGTTGATTGTGTGACTTGGCCTACCACCCTGCCACCGGGTTGGACGGTCGAGTGGGATGTTGCTCCGGCAGGAGAGGAGCACGAGGAGTAGTGGGCTAGGCCTTGCCCATTTCCTCGATACCGACGACATCGATTATCCGCTGCACTTTATTTTGTGAACTCTTATTTGCTACTCAAAAACTCCGATCTATGTAATAATTCAGCACTTAATTTGAGGTTTCCTGTTTTATTGTATTTCTTCTATGACTCACCTTCGAGTGAGACTGTGGAATTTGATCCTGGTTAAGTGGCTCTATCAGACTAGATCTGAGGGACTGACGGGTTATTCCAATTTAAGTGTGTTACGGCCCCTGAGGCGTGACTTAGGCACTTAAGCTGGAATAATTCGGGTGGTTCTGCCACAGTTTGTATGGCCTGTTCAACTGGGATATGGAATTTAAGCACTTGAGTTTGAGCAAGGATGTTTGATACCAAACGAATATGAAGTGGAAGTGCTCCCTTTTCTTGACTCTCCATTTCCCTTTCAATTTGAGACTAAGCACAAAATAGACTTGAAAAGACATTAGTCTCAAAGATTTAAGGTGTAGAGAATTGCTCCCCTAAACTCGTGCATACAAGTGATAAATACTCGTAAATTAATGCACTTAGGACTTGTGAAGCCCGAAGATGCAAGTTCTACACATTAACCCTTGGACAAGCAAAAATATGAATAAAGAGCAAGTGCCAATTGAAAGAGACATACTTGATCAAAAGATATATAATTTAAGCTCTATAAGAAAGCATGTTAACAAATATTTGATGCATTAACCCTTACAATTTCAAAGAAACTAAAGGAACCTCCACCTTTGAAACAAAGGTGGCTTATCCTCGTTACAAGGCTAAGATTTAAGCTCTTTGATAAAAATATTACTTCGCCCACACCTAATAGAATTGCATCAAGGCAGGAATGAAATCTTGAGAGGTTAAGCTGGGTATGAAGCAGGGTTAAGCATAGACATTGCTTTCTTCTTCCTCTTTAACACTTAGAATATGCAATACATACAAGAGGGATAATAGGTACATGTATGAAAATGAAGGAGCAATTTACCCTTTTTGTACCTTTACATGGAGATACTCTCATCATTTTGCTTTGTCCTTAGTCTTGGTCACTTAAGTCATATGCTCAAGACAATATATAGAATTATTTTGCACAAGAGAGAATTCTACAACTAGTGATCCTTTTTAAACAAATCATTATTATCGAATATCAAGCAGATCATTAATTTCATATATCTTATCCTAAATTCTCCTTTTAATTTAGTGCATACATAAGAGAGACATCTATTGATAGCACATTAAGCACTAAGCAAGATGTGTCGTCGTTTCTGACCCGACTACGCACCACGAGGTTACCCATGTGATGCTTTTGGGTAGGACGGAGTCGTTGACTGCGACTCGATGGTACGTGTGGGAGCACATCGATGTCGCACAAGGATTAATACAGGTTTGGGCCGCTTTGGAATGCGTAACACCTACTTGTTGTAGTTGTGTATTGGTTTCTGTAGTATGAAGATTACAAGTGAGCTTTGTGATTGCTCGGGTGTTGTTGATGAGGGCGGGTGAGATGAGATGATTTTGTAGGGGTACCCCTCAGCCTTATACACACAACTAGAGAGTTATCTCTTTACAAATAGTGATCACTATCTACTCTACTTATCTCCTTCTTTTGTCACGGCTTGTAGCCCTACATATCCGGAGCTTTGATCACCTTCTCATCCGAGTCATTATCGAATGCTTAGCTCTTTATGCGCTCGCAACTGCATCGCCCGAGATATCAATGCTTCGGTAGCACATAACTTGGATGTCGCTCTATGTCTTCTTGCATCAGATTCGTCTGACCTGATTATAACCTGTCGGCCCATCCCGCAGGACAAACCAGTGAGAGGCCCGTCAGGAGGCCCATGATACATTTAGTGTTCGTGAGGACCCAAGGGATATCTATCCCTCACAAGATGAGTACCAAATGAAGCTATTCAATGATCAGTGGTTAAATTCTAAATGAAGTGCCTAGCTCCGATACCAATTGATAGTCGCCTAGAGGGGGGTGAATAGGCGAAACCTAAAATTTACAACTTTAAACAACACTTGATCCCCTAGTTAGCAGTTAGAACAAGATGAACAATAATCAGAGTATAGAACTAAGTCCTATTCTTGCAAAAGTGTTGCTTCCAAAGAATGCATAATAAACTCAAAGCAACACAACTAAATATCTAAAAGAGCAAGAAGACTTAGTTAAGAAGGGAAACAACACAAGTTCTTTCTTGCAAGGAGTTACCTCTATATATGAGAATTTAACTTGAAGCAACACAAAGTAATATCAACAAAGAATAGCACAAGAGAACATAGAGAGGGAGAAGACAAAAAATCACAAGCAATAAACACAAGAGACACGGATGATTTGTTTTACTGAGGTTCAGTTCACCAAGAACCTAATCCCCGTTGAGGAGTCCACAAAGAACAAGTTTTTTCAACCCTTTACCTCTCTCCAACGGTCACCATGAACAGCAAGTGTTCCTTCTTCTTTGTCAACAAAAGACCGAAGTACTCACAAGGCCAACCATAAAGATAAGGGGCTCTTGCTATCTTTACAATGAATATGAGTCAAAACTCCATTCTCAAATGACCACAAGAGGTAGCACACACTTTGTCTCAATGATTTTGACAAGGCACTATTGCTAAACACACACGAGTAGCTCTTTCTTGCTTGATCTCTCTTTTGTGGCACTTGTGAGGCTTTGACGTGTATAGAAGTGTTGCTCTAGTAGATAGGAGTGAATACCCAACTCTTGTGTATGATATATAGATAAATGAATCATGTGAATGGGAGTTGGGTGGCTTTTATAGCTGTCACACCCGGTTTTAGAAGACAAACCGAATGCGAACCATGTACGTGCCAGGATCAGCAATTCACGTACACAGCAATTACATAATCATGGACATCATCACACAGTGCTCAAATAGTATTAAAAAGGGAAATAGTCGATTACATCATATGTCTGAGACATCCACATAGTCTTTACAATAAATCAAAGTGCGGAAAAGAAACGTAGATAACGCGGTCTTCACAGGCAGCCGACTGGGGGTTGCCGCTAACCCACGCCTAGAACTCGTCGTAGTCTTGGAACTCCTGGAAGTCTCCTTCCACAACTTCATCTTCTCCTGAGCAGTGGTTGCAATGCTGACAACCTGGGGATGGGGGGGTTTGGTGTGTAGAGCAAGGGTGAGTACACATCAACATACTCAACAAGTATCCTGTTTGGCTGTAGTGGACTAGCTTTATGTGGGGGATAAGTCAAGCAGTTGCTTTTAGTTGGTCAGATTATTATTTACTAATAGAAAGCCAGGTTTTAGCATTAACCCAAGTTATTAGCCCGATGTACCCTTTCCAAACGGAAAGAATACCACTTACCAGTACCATAGTCATAACCAGAACCATCAATCACATTGCCACCTGTAAACCAAAATGTCTCTGATCAAGTACCACTAATCACTGGAGCTCCCTTGGCCGCTCATAACCGCGAGCACGGCTGATATATCAGTTTTCAAACACTCTGCAGAGGTTGTGCACTTTACCCACAAGCCATGATTCCCTTTCTGCCCAGAGATCATGACTCTCCATTGATCACTACCAAGGTGACCCAGCAGGGCATCACTACATAGCCTTTACAAAGACTCCCCGGGGCTGTAGCCGCCCGTTAGGTTTCCTAAATGCACCACACTCCTCCCCAAGGGGCGAACCCAAACTTGGCAGAGCGAGCCGCATACACCGAGCCCCATTGACGGCACAACGGCTAAGCGAACTACACCCCGGATCCTCTAATTATTCAGCTAAGGGCACCCCATTCCACCCTCATGGTTGCACTGTTTTCCCGGGCGGTCATCCAAAGAACAGGTCCTTACGGAGAGGCACTCGAGAAACCGCTCGAGCCCTCTTGAATGCCACAAGAATAACATCATAATAAAGGAGGGGAAAACAACGTATCATAGATAATCTCATCATGTTCATTGATTATAGTTGAGCAATAGCATAAAGCTAAACAATAATAATCCAACCCGAATAGGTAAACAAGGATATGGATAACAAAGCTAGTAAATCCTTAGGCATAAATGTGTAATGCGGGAGGTGAATTAAAGAATGAATAGGACAGAGATAGGTCAAGGGACACTTGCCTCCACCAATCGACTGCTGCTCAGGGGCTTCTCCTGCTAGTTCCTCGGGCTCTTCAACCGGATCGTTCTCTATGCGAGTGCAAACATACATACATCCATCCATTCAAATTAGGAAACAAATAGTACACCATAAAAGAGAACAAGTAGATTAAACATGCATAGAATATGACATGCGATATTGCATTTACCATGGTTAGAAAGAAACGAGGAAAGGTCTCGCAGGGGTTAAAGCTTATGCTCGAGGCGCACTACGGGTAGACGAATAACTAAACGTTACGTGCTCTAGTTCTACTTAGCTCCAATAATAAGGATTAGCTACATGCACTAATGGAAACGTGACCACTTTTAGTAGATTAACATTAAATGAGATCGACGATTAGCTATACAAATTAACTAACGTAACCAATTTCTAAATTGAGACTCCTATCTTATTAACATGAAAATTGTGATTAGCATGCATAAAATATAAAGGGGGGGGGGGGGGTAGACGGGCATGTTTGGGGGGTAGACGAAGGCACGACGGGTCGTGCCAAGGCACTGCGCACTACGCGAGCACGCGCGCAAGGCCGCACGCACACGCCGGGAACTAGCCGTGCGCACGTCGGGGCCGCGCGCTAGCCGAGCTCAAGGCCGCGCGCCATAGGCACGCTGGGCCGAGCTCGAGGCCGCGCTGGGGCCGTCACGACGCGAGCAAGGCACGCCGGAGCGGGCGGGCGAGCACGGAGCACGGGCGGGGCGAAGCACGGGCGGGGCCGGGATGGCGCGGGGTCGAGGCGGGGCAGCCGGGGGCCGGCGGGGCTGGGGGCGGCGCGGACGGGGCGGCGCGGCCGGGCCGGGGCGACGGCGGGGTGGCGCGGCCGGGGCGCGGGGCGGCTCGGTCGGGGCGGCGCGAGGTCGGGGGCGGGGGCGACTCGCCGGGGCGGGCGCGAGGGCGGGGCGGGGGCGGCTCACCGGGGGGCGGCGCGAGGGAGGGGCGGGGGCGGCTCGCCGGGGCCGAGCGAGGTCGGGGCGGGGCCGGGCGCGGGGCGGGGTGGGTCGTCGGGGCGGCCGGGCGGGGCGGGCGCGGGGCGGCTCGCCGGGGAGAGGGAGGGAGGGGGAGGGGAGAGGGAGGGGGCTCACCGCACGGGGGAGGACGGCGCGGCGGCGGCGACGCAGGGAGAGGGCGGCGGCGGCAGTTAGGGTAGGGGAGAGGGAGAGAGGGAGAGAGAATGACGGACGGGGCCCGCAGGGGAGGGGAGAGAGAGAATTTGGGAGGAGGGGAGGGGGAGGGGGAGGGGAGGGGCGGCTGGGCCGGGCGCGATGGGGAGGGGGCAGCTGGGCCAAAAATGGGGAAGGAGGGGGGGGGGAAGAGAAGAAAAGGTTTTTCCCCTTTTTTTCTAAAATCTATTTTCCTCTAGATGAATGCATTCACATTTTTAGACAATCAAAAGGTATGCATGGTTCGGCATGGTGCATCACACAAAATAAAGTATTTTAGGGTTTTGCTTTACATGGGATCTCAAGCCGAATCCCGCTATAACTTTGTAAAAGATCAAGGTTTAGCGAGGAGAAAAGGGAAAAGGAAAGGGTAACGCCTGAATTTGGTGAGGGAAAAGAAGAAAAATTCTACCCCCAAATTTAGGGCGTTACAAACCTATCCCCCTTAAAAGAATCTCGCCCTCGAGATTCAGGGTTGGCTAGCAAAGAGCTCTGGGTATTTAGCCATCAGATCATCTTCACGCTCCCAGGTTGCTTCTTCCTCAGAGTGATGGTTCCATTTGACCTTGCACATTCTGATGGTCTTCCTTCGGGTGACTCTGTCTGCGGTCTCAAGGATTTGCGGTGGTTTCTCTGTGTAGGTCAAGTCCTCTTGGACTTCAAGACCTTCCACTGGCAACTGCTCTTCCGGCACACGCAAGCACTTCTTCAACTGAGACACATGAAAGACATCATGCACAGCAGACAAATTCTCTAGGAGACTGAGCTGATAGGCCACTTCTCCACGCCTTGCGAGAATCTGGTACGGGCCAATGTAGCGGGGTGCTAGCTTGCCTTTGACTCCGAACCTTCTGACTCCTCTGATCGGTGACACTTTCAGATAGACGAAGTCTCCGACTTCGAAACTCAGCTCTCTTCTTCTTGTGTCTGCATAGCTTCGCTGCCTTGATTGCGCTATCTTCAGATTCTCTCGGACCATCCTGATGTTCTCTTCAGCTTCAAGCAAAATGTCTGGCCCAAACACCTGCTTTTCTCCAGGCTGATCCCATTGCAACGGAGTTCTACAACTCCTTCCATAGAGCGCTTGAAATGGTGACATCTTCAAACTGGCCTGGTAACTGTTGTTATAGGAGAACTCTGCATAAGGCAATCGCTTGTCCCATTCGGACTGATCTTGCAACGCACAGGCTCTCAACATGTCTTCAAGAATTTGATTGGTTCTTTCGGTCTGACCATCTGTCTGCGGGTGATAAGCTGAACTGAAATTCAGATGTGTGCCCAAGGCTTCATGCAACTGCTGCCAGAAATGAGAGGTGAACTGCGTTCCTCTGTCTGACACTATCTTCTTTGGCACACCGTGAAGACAGACGATCCGAGACATGTACAACTCTGCCAATACTGCACTGTTGTAGTTGGTCTTGACAGGTATGAAGTAGGCTGACTTGGTCAAACGGTCCACTACTACCCAAATGGAATCGTAGCCGGCTCGAGTGCGAGGCAATCCGACTATGAAATCCATACCGATTGCATCCCATTTCCACTGAGGGATTCGCAACGGTTGCAACAATCCAGCTGGTCTCTGGTGCTCTGCCTTGATCCTTCGACAACTATCGCACATAGCCACATGCTCTGAGATTTCCCTCTTCATTCTGTACCACCAGAATTTCTTCTTCAGATCTTGATACATTTTCTCACTTCCGGGGTGAATCGAATAAGCTGTCTCATGAGCTTCCTTGAGGATCAACTCCCGAATAGACTGGACATTGGGAACGCACAAGCGGTCTTTGAACCATACCACACCTTCTGCATCTTCTCGAAAATCTTTGCCTCTGCCATCTAGAATCAGTCGTCGGATCTCACTGATCTTCTCATCATTCTTCTGTGCTTCTTTGATTTCCCGCTCCAGGGTAGGTTCCAACTCAACTGTGACTCCTCGCGAATTATTTAGAAATCCGAGACTCAACCTGTCGAACTCTTTGGCCAACTCATAAGGCATCGGACGAGCGATCATCAGATTGACTTGACTCTTTCTGCTCAAAGCATCTGCCACTACGTTCGCTTTACCTGGATGGTAATGAATCTCCAACTCATAGTCTTTGATCAACTCTAACCATCTTCGCTGCCTCATATTCAACTCTGACTTAGTGAATATGTACTTCAGACTCTTGTGGTCTGTGTAAACATCACACTTCTGTCCATACAGGTAGTGCCTCCATGTCTTCAGTGCGTGAACCACTGCTGCCAACTCTAGATCATGGATTGGGTAATTCTTCTCATGAACCTTCAACTGTCGGGACGAGTAAGCCACAACTCTTCCCTCTTGCATCAACACACATCCCAAACCTGTGTAACAAGCATCACAATACACCGAGAAGGGCTTGTGCACATCAGGCAAGACTAAGACAGGCGCTGTGGTCAACTTCTCTTTCAGTGCTTCAAAAGCCTCTTGACATTTCTGGGTCCACTTGAACTCGACCTTGTTGCCTAGCAACGCTGTCATTGGTTTCGCAATCTTCGAAAACCCTTCAATGAATCGTTGATAATATCCGACCATTCCAATGAAACTCTTGATTCCTCGGGCATCTGTTGGCGCTTTCCAGTTCAGAATGTCTGCCACTTTCTTCGGATCCACAACCAATCCTTCTTTGTTGATTATGTGACCCAAGAACATGACCTCATTGATCCAGAATTCACACTTGCTCAACTTTGCATACAACTGGTGCTCTCGCAATCTCTGCAATACCATCTTCAAATGATCTACATGCTCTTCCTCGCTTTGAGAATAAACCAGAATGTCATCAATGAATACCACCACAAACTTATCAAGATAATCCATGAATACATTGTTCATCAAGTTCATGAAGAAGGCCGGTGCATTGGTCAAACCAAAAGACATCACAGTGAACTCATACAAACCATACTTGGTAATGAATGTCGTCTTCGGAATATCCGAAGGTCGGATCCTGAGCTGATGATAACCTGACCTCAGATCAATCTTGGAGAACACACTGGCTCCTCTCAACTGGTCGAACAGATCTTCTATTATGGGCAAGGGGTACTTGTTCTTGATTGTGACTTCATTCAGAGCTCGGTAATCGATACACATCCTTTTGGTGCCATCTTTCTTCTCCACAAATAGGACAGGGGCGGCCCAAGGTGAGGTGCTTGGTCGGATGTAACCTTTCTCTGACAGCTCATCAATCTACTTCTTAAGTTCAACCAACTCTGGTCTGGATATTCTGTAAGCTCTCTTAAAGATGGGGGCGGTTCCAGGAAGAAGCTCTATGGCAAATTCAACTTTCCGCGCTGGTGGCATACCTGGTAAGTCCTTTAGAAACACATCTGGGAACTCAGACACAATCTTGATCCTCTCAATTGGGTCTGCTTCACTGCTATCGATAGCCATCTGATAACAACTTCCTTTCTTCGGCTCAGGCGGGACTAACTCGGTCACCACTTCCTCTCCTAGTGGGGACACCAACTTGATTGTCCTCTTATCACAACTGATCACTGCCTGATACTTATCTAGCCAATTCATCCCTAGGATGACATCTATTCCCTGAGTACCCATTACTATGAGGTTAGCGGGAAACACTATCCCCCTTATTTCCACACTTACATTCAAACATATGCTATCAGTTCGAATTCTACCACCGGCTGAGTCAATTTGAATGGGGGTTGACATGGTAGTTATTGGAAGATTATGTGCTTCTACCCATGATGCAGTAATGAAAGAATGCGTTGCTCCAGTATCAAATAACACTTCTGCAATATGGGAGTCGACTGGGAACATACCTACTATCATGCCGGGGGTCTCCTGAACTGCTTCAGCCTCCAAGTGATTCAGTCTCCCATGATTATAGCGCGGCTGAGAGCGGTTGCCTGCTCGAGGCTGAGACACATTCTGCTTTGTTGGGGCATTGGGGCCTGATTGCTGCTGGGATGCTTTCTTCGGACATTGCATCACCCAGTGGCCTTGCTCTCCACAGTGGAAACATGCTCTGTTTCCAACCTGAGCTGGTGCTGCCTGACTGCTCTGCTGGGTTGCTGGGGCAGGAAGACGAAGTGCCTGCTGATTCTGCCTCTAAAACTGGCCTCCTGATTGATTGCTCTGACGGTTCTGATACTGGTGCTGAGGATACTGCCTTTGGAACTGCTGATGCTGCTGAGGTGGATGCTGGTTCTGCCTGAACTGCTGAGGTTGATTGCCTGAGAAACGAGGACGATTGCTGCTTCTAGGCTGGGGTCCACTGATCTTGCGCTTACGATCTTCCATCTCCTTACGCTTCCTCTCTGTCATGATTACTCTGTCAATCAGGTGCTGGAATGTCGGGAAGGTTTGATTCATCAGCTGATACTGAAGAGGGTCAACCAAGCCTCTCAGAAAACGGTACTGTCGCTTGGCGTCGGTGTTGACATCTTCAGGAGCATAGCGAGACAGCTGCAGAAACCTGTCCCGGTACTCACTGACAGACGATGACCCTTGCTTGAGGGCCAGGAACTCCTCCTTCTTCACTGTCATCAGACCTGCAGGCACATGGTACTGATGAAAGCTACCTCTAAACTCTTCCCAGGTGATGGTGTCGGGGGTGGCATGGGTGGCGAGATAAGACTCCCACCATGACTAAGCTGCTCCTCTCAACAGACGGGGACCATACAGGACTTTCTCCCTGTCATCGCACTGAGCGGTATGCAACTCCCGCTCCACAGTGCGCAGCCAGTCTTCAGCATCCATGGGGTCAGAAGAGTGAGAAAAAGTTGGGGGATGACCTCTCATGAATTCAGCACGCTTGTCCCTGGGCATCTGAGGCATCTGAGGTTGAGGTGGTGCTTGCTGCTGCTGCTGAATGGCGGCTAGAGTCTGACCGATGGCTTGAACTGCATGAGTCTGCATCAGAAACATCTGCTCGATGGACATCGGGGGCGGGGGCGGCAGCTGCTGTTGCTGGGGCACCTCTTCCTGTTGAGCGGCTTGCTCCTGCTGAGCACGCCTTCCTCCTCTGCGCCTGTTCTCTGACATCTGCAGAATGCAACCACACATCAGAACTAATCTCGCAAATCTTGCAGCATAAGAAAAGAGTAAAGAATTCTCCACCACACTGAACAGATGAGCATCTTCACTGATCTCCAACACAGACCAACACAGCTTCTCAGATAAAGAGGAAAGTGGAATAAAAGGCTTCCCAACTAGATAACTAACTCCATTAACATAACAGGTAAACCAAAATGTAGGGGGGTACCCACACTCTGGTGACAGTCATTACAAAGATCCAAATCAAACATAGTTCATCATGACAAACATAAATGCACAGGATATAGCAAACTACCCTGTCTAACTAAGACTAACTAAGAGCGAGACTAACGCTAAGACTGTAGTTTCTACGTATATATTTTGTATTAATTACAAGGTCCAACTCTAACGATCTATGGTTCTAGATTTATCTTGGTCTTGCAGTTGGGATTGCCATAAGACTGGCGTCCACACCGAGGTGAGCGGTACGGGTGCTGAGTCCCGACGGGAGCGGGGGAACCATCATCCAGGTGACGACGTTCCGCGTGCTCAGCCCGCAGCAGGGCGATCTTAGCACGAGCCCTACTCAGCTCATCTAGTGCATGGTCCAACTCTGTGTTTAACACGACGGCTAGGTTGACTGTGCTGCTCAACCTAGGATTGTCTTCACCAACAGGTGAGACAATCACGCCTCCTGTGCTGCCAGATGGACGGCGGGGGTAATACTTTAGGTTGAGACCGTCAGCTACCCCACCGAGAACCGAGCAGTAGTGCGAAAGCGCACGCCGTGCGGCATCTTGCATGGCCGCCTCAGCTGAGTCCCACTCAGAGATGGAATAGTGCTCTGAGCAGGCCTCCGCACCTTGGAGACTGTTCTCTGGACGGCACACCAAGCAGGTCGCCTCCCAGCGGTCCGGGTAGACCCCACGACTATGCTGGTAGACCACATAGCGATACTCGATGGACCAAGTACGCCGGTTAAGTGCCTGACGTAGCAGGGTGTCGAGCGCATCGTGGAAGTGACACCCGCGAGCAGCATCACGAGTGATGGGTCGAGCAACCCATCCTTCCGACTCCTGGTCAGCAGAGAAGTCGGTGTCGTGGCTCGAGCTGTCGTCGCCACCTCCGTCGTCTGCGTCTTCTCTAGTAGCTACTCCAGAGGCTGGGGCGCTCAGTGGTGGTGCAGGGGGCGCCTCCAGGGGAAGCACCGGGGAGCAGCTCCTCACAGACTCTATCTCCTGCTGGAGCGAGAAAGAAGAGCCCTGCTGCTCATGTCGTCGACGTTCCTGCTCCTCATGCAGGCGGTGGTGCAGTCTCTCCAAGTGGCTGGACTGTCCGGTCACGGGACGACGAAGCGGACGCTCAGCAAGGCGGGAGGGTAAGAAGGGGATGACAGACTTCCGTGCGGTGTGTCTAAGACGAGCCATCTACAAAAGACACCGCAAGCAAAAGAGTGAGAACAGAATCAATATGACCAGCAAGTAATGAATCATAAATAAATGAAGGATTAGAATAAAACATAATTTTCAGCAAGGTATAATATATAGTAGAACATAGGTTTGGTCGGTATGACCAACTTTTGAAGGGATATCAAAGTCAAGGCAGGGACAGAGGTCTATAGTCCTTAGAACGACCATTCTATTCTAGGTTAGCGGTCCTACAGTCAGCACGGCTTTGATACCACTTATGTCACACCCGGTTTTAGAAGGCAAACCGAATGCGAACCATGTACGTGCCAGGATCAGCAATTCACGTACACAGCAGTTACATAATCATGGACATCATCACACAGTGCTCAAATAGTATTAAAAAGGGAAATAGTCGATTACATCATATGTCTGAGACATCCACATAGTCTTTACAATAAATCAAAGTGCGGAAAAGAAACGTAGATAACGCGGCCTTCACAGGCAGCCGACTGGGGGTTGCCGCTAACCCACGCCTAGAACTCGTCGTAGTCTTGGAACTCCTGGAAGTCTCCTTCCACAGCTTCATCTTCTCCTGAGCAGTGGTTGCAATGCTGACAACCTGGGGATGGGGGGGGGTTTGGTGTGTAGAGCAAGTGTGAGTACACATCAACATACTCAGCAAGTATCTTGTTTGGCTGTAGTGGACTAGCTTTATGTGGGGGATAAGTCAAAGAGTTGCTTTTAGTTGGTCAGATTATTATTTACTAATAGAAAGCCAGGTTTTAGCATTAACCCAAGTTATTAGCCCGATGTACCCTTTCCAAACGGAAAGAATACCACTTACCAGTACCATAGTCATAACCAGAACCATCAATCACATTGCCACCTGTAAACCAAAATGTCTCTGATCAAGTACCACTAATCACTGGAGCTCCCTTGGCCGCTCATAACCACGAGCACGGCTGATATATCAGTTTTCAAACACTCTGCAGAGGTTGTGCACTTTACCCACAAGCCGTGATTCCATTTCCGCCTGGAGATCATGACTCTCCATTGATCACTACCAAGGTGACCCAGCAGGGCATCACTACGTAGCCTTTACAAAGACTCCCCGGGGCTGTAGCCGCCCGTTAGGTTTCCTAAATGCACCGCACTCCTCCCCAAGGGGCGAACCCAAACTTGGCAGAGCGAGCCGCATACACCGAGCCCCATTGACGGCACAACGGCTAAGCGAACTACACCCCGGATCCTCTAATTATTCAGCTAAGGGCACCCCATTCCACCCTTATGGTTGCACTGTTTTCCCGGGCGGTCATCCAAAGAACAGGTCCTTACGGAGAGGCACTCGAGAAACCGTTCGAGCCCCCTTGAATGCCACAAGAATAACATCATAATAAAGGAGGGGAAAACAGCGTATCATAGATAATCTCATCATGTTCATTGATTATAGTTGAGCAATACCATAAAGCTAAACAATAATAATCCAACCCGAATAGGTAAACAAGGATATGGATAACAAAGCTAGTAAATCCTTAGGCATAAATGTGTAATGCGGGAGGTGAATTAAATAATGAATAGGACAGAGATAGGTCAAGGGACACTTGCCTCCACCAACCGACTGCTGCTCAGGGGCTTCTCTTGCTAGTTCCTCGGGCTCTTCAACCGGATCGTTCTCTTTGCGAGTGCAAACATACATACATCCATCCATTCAAATTAGGAAACAAACCCATGAGCGACCATTTTCAATAATACCGAAGGCTAACACGTACGAGTTTTTAACCAAGAAATGATCTCCACCAGAAATCCAAGAATGTGATCTATGGCAAGGAAACATATGTGGGGTGAGGTTTATGAGCCTCTGGTCGATGATCAATGGCCACACAACCCCCATTTTTGTCGAACCATACAAGAGAACAAGTAGATTAAACATGCATAGAATATGACATGCGATATTGCATTTACCATGGTTAGAAAGAAACGGGGAAAGGTCTCGCAGGGGTTAAAGCTTATGCTCGAGGCGCACTACGGGTAGACGAATAACTAAACGTTACGTGCTCTAGTTCTACTTAGCTCCAATAATAAGGATTAGCTACATGCACTAATGGAAATGTGACCACTTTTAGTAGATTAACATTAAATGAGATAGACGATTAGCTATACAAATTAACTAACGTAACCAATTTCTAAATTGAGACTCCTATCTTATTAACATGAACAATGTGATTAGCACACATAAAATATAAAGGGGGGGGGGGTAGACGGGCATGTTTGGGGGGTAGACGAAGGCACGACGGGTCGTGCCAAGGCACTGCGCACTACGCGAGCACGCGCGCAAGGCCGCACGCACACGCCGGGAACTAGCCGTGCGCACGTCGGGGCCGCGCGCTAGCCGAGCTCAAGGCCGCGCGCCATAGGCACGCTGGGCTGAGCTCGAGGCCGCGCCGGGGCTGTCACGACGCGAGCAAGGCACGCCGGGGCGGGCGGGCGAGCACGGAGCACGGGCGGGGCGAAGCACGGGCGGGGCGGGGTCTAGGCGGGGCAGCCGGGGGCCGGCGGGGCTGAGGGCGGCGCGGCCGGGCTGGGGCGACACCGGGGTGGCGCGGCTGGGGCGGGGCCGGGCGCGGGGCGGGTCGGCCTGTGCGGCGCGAGGGTGGGTCGCCGGGGCGGGGGCGGGTCGCCGGGGCGGCGCGAGGTCGGGGGCGGGGGCGGCGCGCCGGGGCGGGCCGGGGCGGCTCGCCGGGGGCGGCGTGAGGGCGGGGTGGGGGCGGCTCGCCAGGGGGCGACGCGAGGGCGGGGCGGGGGTGGCTCGCCGGGGCCGAGCGAGGTCGGGGCGGGGCCGGGCGCGGGGCGGGGCGGGTCGCCGGGGTGGCCGGGCGGGGCGGGCGCAGGGCGGCTCGCCGGGGAGAGGGAGGGAGGGGGAGGGAAGAGGGAGGGGCTCACCGCACGGGGGGAGGACGGCGCGGCGGCGGCGGCGGCGCAGGGAGAGGGCGGCGGAGAGGGAGAGAGGGAGAGAGAATGACGGGCGGGGCCCGCAGGGGAGGGGAGAGAGAGAATTTGGGGGGAGGGGGAGGGGAGGGGCGGCTGGGCCGGCCGGCTGGGCCGGGTGCGAGGGGGAGGGGGCGGCTGGGCCAAAAATGGGGAAGGAGGGGGGAAGAGAAGAAAAAGGGTTTTTCTTTTTTTCTAAAATCTATTTTCCTCTAGATGAATGCATTCACATTTTTAAACAATCAAAAGGTATGCATGGTTCGGCATGGTGCATCACACAAAGTAAAGTATTTTAGGGTTTTGCTTTACATGGGATCTCAAGCCGAATCCCGCTATAACTTTGGAAAAGATCAAGGTTTAGCGAGGAGAAAAGGGAAAAGGAAAGGGTAACGCCTGAATTTGGTGAGGGAAAAGAAGAAAAAATTCTACCCCCAAATTCAGGGCGTTACAATAGCCCTCAACCACCCATATAGTTGTTATGGCGCATCTGCCAAACTTTGCAATGATGGACGGTCCGCGACTAGGGTCCTGACGATCCACGACCCTCCAACGGTTAGATCTAACACTACAATAGTTATGTCTAACACCCCAACGGTTTTCTTCCCTTGGTGACGACTTGCGGACGGTCTGCCCTTGGTCCCGGATGGTCCGCGCCAGCACTAAAATGCTTTTGCTCAAGTAGTCAACTTCGGGCTGAAGCAATGGATTGTCTGTGAATTATAGTGGGACGTTTCACGGTTTATAACCGGACGGTCCACGAGAAGGGTCCGCACTTGGTGATTTCATTACTTGAGTTTTTGACTTGTCGTTGATCTTTGAACTATTTTCTCCAAGTTGCTTTGGCTGAACTTGAGGGAGATCCTATGACTTATACAAATATCTCTAGTGGCTTTCCAACTAGTCTAAGTCATGGATCTTGGACATTTTAATTCTCTAACTCATATTTCTTCTTCTGTTCAAACTATATCCAAAATAGTGAGATGTTGATTCTGAGATTTCCAACCTCTCTTAATATATCGAATAGGCTTCTAGGGGTTTTTAGAATTTATCCAAAGCGTAAAACTATTGGTGGTTCATCTATTCCATGTTTTACCTCTATATTGTTGGATCTGAGTTGATTATGACTTAGAAACTTAAACTGTTGAACTTATGAACATGTGAATCAAAGACTAGGCAAACTGGTTAGTTTGAATGGTTGTGATGATCATCAAGCACCAAAATCAATATAATAAATGGTTTAAGGCCATTTCCCTTTTGGTATCGTGTTCACTTGGATGACAATTTTTATCTCTGAAGTAGCATATCTCATAAATTCTCCAGTTTCAAGCCTAATTGACCAAATAGTGCATATTTTCTTTCTTTATCATGTTACCTTAATTGGTATCAAATACATGTATGTACTATCATATAAGGAGGATTTAGTACCTAATTATGCAACATGTGATCTACTTGTCTTACATATCTAAAATGGTCACTAGTTGTAGAATCCATACATATGTAATCTAATGTTGTCCCTTGTCTTGATAAGCAATTTCTTGGTGACATCTAGATTCCAAATATCAAAAACATATCCTTCATATGGTAATCTTCAACTGGTATCTTGGACTAGTGTCTTAAAAATGACAACAAGAGCTAGCAATTGAATTTCAATCAAGATCAAGCACAAGTTTGGAAAAACTTCATGAAAATATGATTATAAGGTATAAAACAAAGGTAAATCACTTCGTAACACTCATATTACCTTTGTGCAATTAAGACCCCTTTCGTGCTAGTATGTAAATTTGAATAAAATGTTTACCATTTTATCAACCTCTTGCCCTCACTTGTCACTTGTTTTTAAAAGGGAACTATTTTGGCGATTAATGCTAAATGGGGAGATAAAAGTAGGGAGATATAACTTGTGGAGATTGATGCAAAAAGGGGAAGATAAAGGCAAAGAATAATTGGAGAGAGAGAGAGAGAGTGATAATTATGATATACATTCCAAAGGCTAGATAAGCTAAAAGAAAGGGTATAAAGCAGCTAGGCTTCTATTCATTACTGCAAATGAAGATTGAAGCAATTGGGGATTGGATCTTCGATGTCCTCTTGTTGTCCATTGTGTATGACTCTTCTCTACGCATCGAAGTCGGTGGATGGTCCTGGACAATAACTGAAAGTCGCCTAAAGGGAGGGTGAATAGGCGAAACCTAAAAATTATGAATTTTGAAGACGCACTATGTCCGGGGTTAGTGTTAGAAGTAATTCGGAGTGCGGAAGATAGTTCTCCTTGCTAGGAGTTGCTCAAACAATGCGGATATCTTTTGGGAACCAACTCAAATAAATATGAGCAAGGGAACTTTTAGAGAGAGGAGAGAGGATAAACAAATCGAATGGAGATCAACACAAATTAACACAGCAATTTGTTTACCGAGGTTCGATTCCAAAGAACCTAGTCCCCGTTGAGGAGGCCACAAAGGCTAGGTCTATTCCAACCCTTTCCCTCTCTCAAACGGTCACACAGACCGGTCGAGTGCTTCTTCTTAATCACTTGGGTCACTAAGACCCCGCAAGGATCAGCACACACTAAGGTGTCTCTTGCTTGCTTTACAAAACACTTGAAAGGTTTAGAAGGTGAAGAAGAAAGCACGATTACAAAAACCAAGCAACAAGAGCGACAAATAACACACAGATCACACTCTCTCAAGTCACTAAGCACTAGTGATCACTTGTCTTAATTGTGGGATTTGGAGAGTTTGGAAGCTTTGAATGTGTCTTGGAATGGATTGCTAGCTCTTGTATTGAGTATGAATGAGTATAGTGCTTGGATGTGTTGATTGGAGGTGGTTGGAGTTGTATTTATAGCCTTCAACCACTTCCTAGCCATTGCTCCTTTTCTGCCAACCGCGGACAGTCCGCACTCCTGGTCTGGACGGTCCGCCCCTGCACATCAACGACTAAAATCGCAATGGTCAGCAGTAACAGCTATAGTGCATTTAATGTGTCGTCAGATGTCAGATAAAGCAGTCGCGGACGGTCCGGTCGTGCACCCTGAACGGTCCGTGAGGACGCTAAAAATGCATTTTACTGAACCCGTCACCTTCGGGTTTTTATGGTTTTTCAACGACTGGACGGTCCATGCTTGGTCTCGGATGGTTTGTAGTGTTAACTTGTGTTTTTGCATTGTTCCTGTCCGAGGCTCACTCTGGTGTCACGGACGGTCCACCACAAGGGCCCGGACGGTCCACACATAGGTGTTTTTCCAAAAAACTTCTCCTGTCCGGAATAATCTATGGTATTCCGGAGAGTCGACTTAGAGTAGTTGTAGATGAACTTATCCACCTAACAAATGATCAATTGGACAAACTAGTTAGTCCCATAAGGTTTGTGATGGTCGTCAAACACAAAAAATGATTATAGGAAATGTTGAGGCCATTTCCCTTTCAATCTCCCCCTTTTTTGTGATTGATGCTAACACAAACTAAAGCAAATACAAAGTGTAGAAATGTAACTAGTTTGCATTTTGACAGATGTGCATAAGTTACCTTAAATTTAAACCAACTGAAAGTATTTCTAAGTATGTATGATTGCTTTCTTCTAGTTTAACATTTTGGACCACATTTGCACCACTTAGGTTATTTTTGCAAATCTTTTTTTGAAAAGTCTTTTCAAATTCTTTTGCAAATAGCCAATGGTATAAGAGTATGATTTCAAAAAGTATTTCCAAGATTTTTGGAAATTCTCCCCCTGTTTCAAATGCTTTTCCTTTGGCTAAATAAAATCTCCCCCTCAAGAAGTTCTCCCCTTCGCTGTCAAGAGGTTTTTGCAATTGAAATAATTTCTTCCCCTTTGCAAAATAGTTTTTGAAAATTTGGAAATGGGTGGTGGTGCGGTCCTTTTGCTTTGGGCCTATTAATTTCTCCCCCTTTGGTATTAATCACCAAAAATGAAGAAACTTGAGAGGCCTTTTAATTATCCCCCTTTGGGCCTATTTTCTCCCCTTTTGGTAACATGATATGAGTGAAAGTTTATGAGGAGGGCAAAGAATAAGTGATATTGATAGAGTTGTAGTGGAAGCCTTGCCTTTGTCGAATACTCCATTTCCCTTTCAATCTAAGACTAAACACAGAAATACTCATGGAAGCACATTAGTCTTAGCTTTGGCACAAGAAGAATAAGAAATATGCATTTGTACCAATGGAAAGAGACATGATCAAAGGTAAATAAATTAGCAATATGTGCAATGTTTCAATCAAAGTTCCGAGAATCGAGAATATTTAGCTCATTCCTAAGTTTGCTAAAATTCTTTTCATCTAGGGCCTTGGTAAAGATATCGGCTAATTGGTTGTGGGTGCTAACATAAGCTATTTCGATATCCCTTTTTTGTTGGTGATCTCTCAAAAATTGATACTGGATGTCTATGTGCTTAGTGTGGCTTTGTTCAACGGAATTATTCGCCATGCGGATTGCACTCTCATTATCACATAGGAGAGGGACTTTGCTTGACTTGAAGCCATAGTCCATGTGGGTTTGCCTCATCTAGAGTAATTGCACACAACAATGTCCTACAACAATATACTCGGCCTCGGCGGTGGATAGAGCTACTGAGTTTTGTTTCTTTGAAGCCCAAGACACCAGGGATCTCCTAGAAACTGACAAGTCCCTGATGTACTCTTTCTATCAATCTTACATCCAACATAATCGGCATCAGAATACCCAATTAGATCAAAGGTAGATCCCTTGGGGTACTAAAGCCCAAACTTAGGAGTGTAAACTAAATATCTCATGATTCTTTTCACGACCCTAATGTGAACTTCCTTAGGATTTGCTTGGAACGTTGCACACATGCATACAGAAAGCATAATATCCGGTCGTGAGGCAAATAAATAGAGTAAAGATCCTATCATCGACCGGTATACCTTTTGATCTATGGATTTACCTCCCGTGTCGAGGTCGAGATGCCCATTTGTTCCCATGGGAGTCTTGATGGGTTTGGCTTTCTTCATTCCAAACTTCTTAAGTATATCTTGAACGTACTTAGTTTGGCAGATGAAGGTGCCCTCTTGGAGTTGCTTGATTTGGAATCCAAGGAAGTACTTCAACTCCCCCATCATAGACATCTCGAATTTCTGTATCATAATCCTACTAAACTCTTCACAAGATGACTCGTTAGTAGACCCAAATATAATATCATCAACATAAATTTGGCATATAAACAAGTCTTTAGCAATTGTTTTAGTGAAGAGAGTAGGGTCAGCTTTTCCAACTTTGAAGCCATTAGTGATAAGAAAGTCTCTTAGGCATTCATACCATGCTCTTGGGGCTTGCTTGAGCCCATAAAGCGCCTTTGAGAGCCTATAAACAAGGTTAGGATACTCACTATCTTCAAAGTCGGGAGGTTGCTCAACATACACCTCTTCCTTGATAGGACCATTGAGGAAGGCACTCTTTACGTCCATTTGATATAACTTTGAAGCCATGGTAAGTAGCATAGGCAAGTAATATATGAATTGACTCAAGCCTAGCTATGGGTGCATAGGTTTCATCAAAATCCAAACCTTCAACTTGTGAATAACCTTTGGCAACAAGTCGGGCTTTGCTCCTAGTCACCACACCATGCTCATCTTGTTTGTTGCAGAATACCCACTTGTTACCTACAACATTTTGGTTAGGACGTGGAACTAAATGCCATACCTCATTCCTCGTGAAGTTGTTGAGCTCCTCTTGCATTGCCACCACCCAATCTGGATCTCTTAATGCATCCTCTGCCTTATATGGCTCAATAGAAGACACAAAAGAGTAATGTTCACAAAAATGAGCAACTCGAGATCTAGTGGTTACCACCTTGTGGATGTCACCAAGAATGGAATTGATGGGGTGATCTCTTTGAATTGCTTGGTAGACTCTTGGGTGTGGCGGTCTTGGATCTCGAATCTCTTGATCATCTTCCTTGTCTTCACTATCTTCATCTCCCCCTTGATCAATGTCCTCCTCTTGAGGTGGCTCATCGTCTTGATCTTCATCCTCTTCTTCTTGAGCCTTATCCTCATCTTGAGTTGGTGGAGATGCTTGTATGGAAGATGATGGTTGATCCTGTGCTTGTGGAGACTCTTCGGATTCCTTTGGACACACATCCCTAATGGACATGTTCCTTAGCACGACGCATGGAGACTCTTCATCATCTAGTTCATCAAGATCAACTTGCTCCACTTGGGAGCCATTAGTCTCATCAAACACAATGTCACAAGAAACTTCAACTAATCCAGTGGACTTGTTCAAGACTCTATATGCCCTTGTGTTTGAGTCATAACCAAGTAAAAAGCCTTCTACTGCTTTAGGAGCAAATTTAGAATTTATACCTCTCTTAATAAGAATAAAGCATTTGCTCCTGTCACACCCAGATTTAAAGGATAAAGACGGGTGCGTCTCATATGTGCGCTAAGGAAGAACATCGCATATAATGACAAAGTGTATAGAGATAAATGTCATAAATACCATAAATGTAATTATTACATCACGAAAGTCTTACAAAAGTAAATGATAATGATAAAACGAACTAAATATTATTTCCCTGGCGCCACAAAGCTGACTGGGAGACGCCACCTAGATCAACTCGTAAGCTTCATTGTAGGGCGGCTCCTCTCCGACCACCTGCTCTTCACCTATAGGGGGTGGTTTATATATCACAAGAGTGAGCTCACAAAAGATCATAGCTCAACAAGTTGTGGGTAATAATGTGCATGAACTCACCAAATGTGGGAGCCCATGTGAAGTGTAAGGCTGATCAATAAATTAAGGTTAAAGCTGAGCATTGCTTTTTATAAGTTGGTCAAAATTTTATTAGTAGTTACTAAGTGTAAGTAAATACCAAACCATAGTAATAGTAAGTCCAAATAATAATAAATCCCAATGCGATGCAAATGACAAATTGAGTCTAATTCCATAAGTTAATCATGTGAGTGTCCGAGCCACTCATGACCATGAGCACGGCTAGTATAGCAGTTTTACACTCTGCAGAGGTTGTGCATCTTTACCCACAAATCATGTTACCCATTTTCCACGAAGTTGATCGGACCCCATACACCTCTACCAAGGAAGCGAGGCAGGGTACAACTATGAGGCCTTCACAAAGTTCCACTAGCTTCAGAAAACCCGCTATAGTTTCTAGGAAGCTCCAATGCAGGGACCCCTCGCCTGACCGCCATCGCAGCAAAATCAACCCAAGGGCCTCCCCACACTGACCACTCCCCTACTGCCCTTGCCCCTATCGGGTAAGGTAGTCCTCCACTACTTTCCTAATTAGTCAACCAAGGGTGTCCCATGCCACCCTTGTGGTAGCACTGTTTTCTCGGGTGGTTCTACATGTTCCAATTAACATAATGATCTTGTCATGAATAGTAAATAATAAACTGATAATAAAAGTGTGATCATGAATAATGTATATCTCCATACCCATAACCACATAAAGCAATATCATGTACTACCCAAAAATTCAGTGGTAAAGCAAGGTATAAAGATAGCCAAACTAGGGTAATCTATTGGGTCCCATCAAAATTAACCTATGCAGATCATTATGATTAATAAGAACATGACTGGGTAAAAAGAAGTGATCAAGGGCACAACTTGCCTTCAACGAGCTCCTGCTCAGCAGTCTCCACCTGCTGAACCCCTAGATCCTTTGTGGCTTGCTCGTTTACTCGCATAAATACAAACAAACATGGCATAGCAAAAATTAACATCACACCAAGCAACAGAACAGAATGCATGATAATATTCTATGTTGTGTAACGAGATCGTAGAAACAAGAATCACTAAATTCGGAATTACGATTATTAAGTTATGAATTTCTGAAGTTATTTAATACCTAGAATAGAGAAATTCAAGTAATAAATTTTAATTCAAGTTTCATGTCTAAACAGAGGTACTAAATGATAGACAATATTAAAACAAAATTAATGTCTCTGGAATGAATCAATTTGGAGCTAAAATGAATTAAATATGATTTATACAAGTTTCTATAATTATTTTTTTATTAAAAATCCATTTCCATAATTAGTTCTCTATTTTTACTATTCTCTGGACTGCGCGCCAATTTCTGAAAAGTGCAGGGGCTAATCCAGAAGATCTCCCCGACACAGTGAACACCCACCCGAGGACTGCGGGCTGAATCCCAAAATTCCTAGGGTCTCTTTTGCTTACGTTGAGAGCACCTAGAGGGGGGTGAATAGGTGATCCTGTAAAAACAAACACTAAATAGCCCAACCTTGGTTATGAAATGTTAGTTAGATTAAAACCAAGTTGCTAAAGTGAGAACTCTTCACTTGATTGTTCCTTTCGAATGAGTATTGAACTTTGGAACAATAGCACAAGTGATTAAGCGAGAACTCTAGAAGAGAAACCAATCACAATGGAAAGAGACACAAGAGACACAATGATTTTATCCCGTGGTTCGACCAAGTAGAAACTTGCCTCCTTCCACGTTGTGGTGTCCCAATGGACGAGGGTTGCACTCAACCCCTTTCAAGTGATCCAATGATCCACTTGAATACCACGGTTTTCTTCCTTATAGTTGTTTCCCGTTTGTGAGGAATCTCCACAAGTTGGAGCCTCTCACCCTTACAATGTTGATCACAATAAAAAAGCATAAGAGTAATGGAGGGAAAAACACACGCAAGAACTAGAGTCGCAGCAATCCCACGCACACAAGTCGAGAAGAGAGCACACAAAAACAGGGCAGCAAGTCTACAGCTCACAAAGTGCTCAATTCTCAATCACAATGATCCGGATGCGTGTTTGCGGAGTCTAGGCGTCTTAGGATGTTCAATGGAGGCTTGGGGTGTTACTCCATGCAGCTAGGGGTCTCTTTATAGCCCCAAGGCAGCTAGGAGCCGTTGGATCTCCATTTGGTAGGCAATTCTTGCCTTCTGACGACTGGCACACCGGACAGTCCGGTGCACCACCGGACATGAACAGTGCCTGATTTCTTTCCTCATCTGGCGAAGCCGACCATTGAGCCTTTGGTCCCCTTGGCGCACCGAACACTGTCTGGTGCACACCGGACAGTCCGGTGCGGCCTGGTGACCGTTGGCTCGATCCACGTGTCATCCGCTGATCGCGCTGCCGACCGTTGGCACGGGCGCTGATGGCTCACCGGACAATCCAGTGATTTTTAGCCAAAGCGCCCTCAACTTTTTCCCGAGAGCGACGAGTTCGTCGCCGGGCCATCCTGGGCACCGGACACTGTCCGGTGCGCCGCAGGATGGTGCATCCTGGCTGGTCTTGGTCAACCATCTTCAATCCAATCTTAGTTCATTTATCAAGGTTACTAGCACTTAGAGGAATATGTTAGTAACAAAAACAATTCACAAAGGCTAGAGTCATACCTTGATTCTTGCTTTGTTCATCACCTTTAAAATCAATTTGTGTTGAGCAACTAATCACCAAAACATTTATAGAAATTGCCTAAGAGCACATTTCCCTTTCAATCTCCCCCTTTTTGGTGATTTATGCCAACAAATTTAAAAGCAACTAAAAGTGCAATGTCATTCTTAAAGAGTGCAAATTGAAGACTAGTTTAACTCACATAGGATTTTGGCATATTTGGATCACTTTTGCCACCACTTGGTTTATTTTCATAGAACAAATTCTTTTCCTATCTCTATATCAAAAACACTTGTTTTAGTAAATCAAGAGATCTTTCAAGAGTAAATTTGATCAAATGTCACAAGCTCCCCCTTTTTCCCATAATCATGATTGTTCTCCATAAGAGAACAATTTTTGCAATAAGAGGATTTTGATCAAATACAACTTTTAACTTTACAATTTTTGAAATTTCACAAGTGGTTGGCTGATCCATTTGCTTTGGCCTTAATTTCTCCCCCTTTGGCATGAAGCACCAAAATAGGAGACCTTTTTGGCCCTTTAACCCCGTTGCCTCACCAAAGTGTCAAATATGAGCAAAAGGCAATGAGAACATTAGTACGAACTTGGGACAAGATACACTTATATCGGAGTGCAGTGGAAGCTCTTTCTTTGTCCAAGTTCACTTTTCCCTTTCAATATTCCTTTGAGGCTATTTCAAGAGTACACAACAAACAAGTTAGTCTCAAGGGAGTCAAGTTGTAGCACATCCTCCCCCTAAACATATGTGTCATTTGCATAGGGACTTGTGAGGTCCGGGGATGGCTTGTACAACTTGAGCACCAAAATTAGCAAATAAAGACATGAATGCTCAAAGTAACATGATCAAAGGTATAGAACACATGTATGCTATAGATCAATCCAAGTTACACGAATCTAAGACATTTAGCTCACTACGCAACCTGCAAAACCTTTTCTCATCTAAAGGCTTGGTGAAGATATTAGCTAGCTGGTTCTCGGTGCTAATATGATAAATATCGATATCTCCCCTTTGTTGGTGGTCTCTCAAGAAGTGATGCCAGATGTCTACGTGCTTAATGCGGTTGTGTTCAATAGGATTATCCGCTAAGCAGATTGCACTCTCTTTGTCACATAGGAGTGGGACTTTGCTCAGATTGTAGCCAAAGTACCGGAGGGTTTGCCTCATCCAAAGTAGTTGCACGCAACACTGTCCTGCGACAACATACTCGGCCTCGGTGCTGGATAGGGCAATAGAAGTCTGTTTCTTCGAGCTCCAGGACACTAGGGACCTTCCTAGAAACTAACAAGTCTCTGATGTGCTCTTCGTATCAACCTTGCACCCGGCATAATTGGAATCTAAGTATCCGATTAAGTCAAAGGTAGACCCCTTTGGATACCAGATCCCGAAGCAAGGCGTAGAAACTAAATATCTAAGAATTCGCTTAATGGCCACAAGGTGACACTCCTTGGGGTCGGATTGAAATCTAGCATACATGCATACACTTAGCATAATATCCGGTCTACTAGCGTAAAGAGCCAATCATAGACCAGTATGCATTTTGATCAACGGACTTACCTTCTTTATTGAGGTCTAGATGTCCTTCTGTTCCCATAGGTGTTTTCGCGGGCTTTGCATCCTTCATCCCAAATCTCTTGAGCAAGTCTTGAGTGTACTTCATTTGGGATATGAAGGTTTCTTCCTTGAGTTGTTTCACTTGAAATCCAAGGAAGTAGTTTAACTCGCCCATCATTGACATCTCGAACTTTTGCTTCATCACCCTACTAAACTCCTCACAAGACTTTTGATTAGTAGAACCAATTATAATGTCATCGACATATATTTGGCATACAAAAATATCACCATTGCAAGTATTAGTAAAGAGAGTAGGATCAGCTTTCCCAACCTTGAAAGCATTAGTAATAAGGAAATCTCTAAGGCATTCATACCATGCTCTTAGGGCTTGCTTAAGTCCATAGAGCGCCTTAGAGAGCTTGTAGACATGGTCGGGATACCTGTCATCCTCAAAGCTAGGGGGTTGTTCCACATATACCTCCTCCTTAATTGGTCCATTGAGGAAGACGCTCTTCACGTCCATTTGGAAAAGCTTAAAAGAGTGGTGAGCAGCATAGGCCAATAAAATCCGAATTGATTCTAGCCTAGCCACAAGAGAAAGGTCTCCTCAAAATCCAAACCTGCGACTTGGGCATAACCTTTTGCCACAAGTCGAGCCTTGTTTCTTGTCACCACACCGTGTTTATCTTGCTTGTTGCGGAACACCCACTTTGTTCCCACAACATTTTGCTTTGGATGTGGCACCAGGCTCGACACTTCATTTCTTTTGAAGTAGTTGAGCTCTTCCTGCATGGCCAACACCTAGTCTGGATCCTGCAAGGCTTCTTCTTCCCTGAAGGGCTCAATAGAAGAAACAAACGAGTAATGCTCACAAAAGTTAGCTAAATGTGAGCGAGTTGTTACTCCCTTGCTGATATCACCCAGAATTTGATCCACTAGATGATTTCTTTGGATCGTTGACCGAACTTGTGTTGGAGGAATTTGTGAAGCTTCTTCCTCCTTATCCTGTTCTTCATGTGCTCCCCCTTGACCCAGCCCTTCATCTTGAGGTACTTGTTCCTCATCTTGAGTTGGGGGATGCACCAATGTAGAGGAAGAAGGTTGATCTTGCTCTTGTGGTTCTTGTGGTCACACATCACCTATCGCCATTGTTCGCATTGCGGCCGTCGGAACCTCATCTTCATCTACATCATCAAGATCAACTTGCTCTCTTGGAGAGCCATTAGTTTCTTCAAATACAATGTCGCTAGAGACTTCAACTAATCCTGATGATTTGTTGAAGACCTTATACGCTTTTGTATTTGAGTCATACCTTAGTAAAAAACCTTCTACAACTTTGGGAGCAAACTTCAAATGTCTACCTTTCTTTACCAAGATGTAGCACTTGCTCCCAAATACACGAAAATAGGAAACATTAGATTTGTTACCAGTTAAGAGTTCATATGACGTCTTCTTGAGGAGGCGATACAGGTAGAGCCGGTTTATGGCATGGCAGGCTGTATTCACAGCTTCCGACCAAAACCGCTCAGGCGTCTTGAATTCCCCAAGCATTGTCCTTGCCATATCAATTAGCGTCCTGTTCTTTCTTTCTACCACACCGTTTTGATGTGGTGTGTAGGGAGCGGAGAACTCGTGCTTAATGCCTTCCTCCTCAAGATATTGTTTGACTTGAAGATTCTTGAACTCAGACCCATTATCGCTTCTTATCTTTTTCACTTTTTGCTCAAATTCGTTTTGAGCTCTCCTTAAGAAGCGCTTTAGAGTTCCTTGGGTTTCAGTTTTATCCTGCAAAAAGAACACCCAAGTGAAGCGGGAAAAATCATCTACAATAACAAGACCATACTTACTTCCCCCAATGCTGAGATAAGCAACGGGCCCAAAGAGATCCATGTGTAGGAGTTCCAGTGGTCTTGATGTTGTCATCACATTCTTGCTTTGATGAGTGCTTCCCACCTACTTCCCTACTTGGCACGCTGAACAAGGTCTGTCTTTCTCAAAATAGACATCGGTTAGTCCTAACACATGTTCTCCCTTTAGAAGCTTATGAAGGTTCTTCATTCCAACATGTGCTAGACGGCGGTGCCAGAGCCAGCCCATATTAGTCTTAGCAATTAAGCATGCATCTAGATCAGCGTTCTCTTTTGAGAAATCAACTAAGGTAATTAAGCTTGGGTTTTAGGTACCCAACTCTTGTTGGGCCCTACAAGGTTAGTTACAACAGATTTTGGAACCCAAATGCAAGTTTTGTCTCTCTTGCATTTAGATCCCAACTTTCTAGCAACTACTTTGGCATTTTTACATGACAGTTCAAATGTAGCATCACATGTGTTGGGGGCCTTCGGCTTCCGAAGGTCCTCAAAAACATGATTTAACAATGTTTCTGGAGTACAATGTGTGAACAGGTATCTTCGGACATGAGTTAAAACCACAACGTGAAGAAGCACAGAAGGGGTACGAAGGATGGCGCGGAGCCGAAGCTGTGTGTAGAAGAGCTTCGGCATGATAGCGGAAAGGGAAACCGACTTAAAGATGAAAAGGCTATTCAGACCTCGATGAATTATTATAGAGTTATTAGCAGATGTAAAGGGCATAGGTGTAATTTTACATGGGTTGCGTCCCGTGCCTATAAATAGATGAACAGTAACCCTGTACTGTTCATGCTGACTTGGCATTTTCTTTTGCGTCACGCTTGTACTTTTACCTTCTTTCAAGTCAAAGGTACATTTGTAACCCGATATCATTTCTATTTTTCCATAGCAATAAAATAGAAATGAGTTGATAATAATACATAATTGTTTATGTTATCTTTTATATTCCATGTAATTCCTTCTTCATTATGATATGTAATGTTTATGAAGGTATGTCCTTCATAACCTTCGTCCGAAAATCATTATATCCCAAGTGAAATAATGCTTCGAAGGACGAAGGACTTTAACGTTTAACATTTTTTGTGTTACCTTGTTCTTAACTCTTAGCATTTGAGAACAAGTCCCCAACATTGGCGCCCACCTCCGGTGAACTCACTTCCACTTTTTGAGTTTCGAACACCTTCGGCAAGCATCGACCTTCGTTATGCCGCCAAAGAAAGCTTCAGCAACAGGGGCTGCAGCTCTGCAGCCGCTGGACCCGAACCAGGAGACCCTTTCTCTTCGAGAGGCCTGAAGCCAGAAGAGGAAGGCCACCAGTTCAACGCCCCAGGAGGACGACTTGGACCAAGAAAACAGGAATATGGAGATGCTCCATCAGCAAGTACAAAGGAAGAAGGAAAACATGGCTCGACTAGCTGATCTACAAAGGCAGATAGACGAAGCCTCTGAAGAAGTTCGTCATCTTGCTCAAGACGAGCAAAACCGAAGGCCTCAGCACGGAGAGCATCATTAAGAGGGCTTCTTAAACGAGGATGACTGGTATGAGGATTTCCATCATGGAAATTTTGCTTTTGATGATGCTTCTCCTCTATAAGCAGAACTGCAGGCTACACCTTGGCCTCCGTCTTACAAGCCACCCCAGCTCCCCATGTATGATGGACACTCAGATCCGAAGCAGTTTCTGATGAGTTACGAAGCAACAATATCTTCCTACGGCGGCAACACAGCGGTCATGGCGAAATCTTTTGTCATGGCAGTCAAAAATGTTGCATAAACCTGGTACTCCTCTCTTCGGCCAGGAACAATCAGATCATGGCAAAAGCTGAAGGACATGCTGGTCACCAGTTTTCAAGGGTTTCAGACGAAGCCAGTTACCGCTCAAGCTTTGTTCCAGTGCACGCAAGATCAAGAAGAATACCTCCAAGCGTATGTCCGAAGGTTCTTGCGCCTGAGGGCACAAGCGCCAACAGTGCCCAATGAAATTGTCATTGAGGCCATGATTAAGGGGCTTCGGCCAGGACCTTCAGCCCAATACTTCGCCAGGAATCCCCCTCAGACCCTGGAGAAACTGCTTCAGAAGATGGATGAATACATCCGCGCTGACAATGACTTTCGACAGAGAAGGGAGGAAGCTTACAGGTTCTCCGAAATGGCCAGGGGTTTCGGAGGGAGAATCCATCCTAGGCATGTCAGATCAATTCATTCCACTCAGAATGACGACAGGGGAAGTCAGCAGCAGAGGCCGCAATATTCCTCCTAGGCTTCGGGGCAGCAACAGAGCTATCCTCGGCCCCCAGCTCCAAGGGGCAGAGGCGCCAGGGGCTTCGGAGGAAGGTTTGGGGATCAGCCCAGGAAAATTTATTGCCTATTTTGTGGTGAGGACAAGGGCCACACTACCAGGATGTGCCATGTCACCATCCAGAAATAGAAAGAGATAGCAGAAGCTGCAGCCCAATAGAGCCAGCCGAAGCAAGTTATGCATACTGCTTCGTACCACTCACCGTATATTCCAGAGTATGTGGGTAACCACCCTGCAGCTTCTGTTGCTTCGGCAAGCCAACCTCAGGCATCTTGGCAACAGCCTCCACCTCCACCACCAATGCAACGAGGCCAGCAGCCAGAAGGGAGCAGCACACTCACCACCAACGAGACTTCAGAGAGGAGTCCGAAGCTCGCACAGTCAATAGTACTGTGCCAGAATCGAAGCATATCTACTAACAGATATCCTACCTCGGCAACAGTTTTTGCATTCAGTATCATTTTCTTTTTAATAAGGAACAATTATTGAAAGCCTAAGTGTTTTTTGTCATTTTCAATTTCTTGTAATAGCTTCGTTTTTGCCATAGTAAAAATATACTTTCTCCACAGAATAACGGAGTTGCCGAAGCATAAGAACTCATGGTTACAAGGAGAACCTCTGAAATAACAAAAAGTCGTTCTAAGGAACGCAGTGTAAGTTTCCCGAAGCAACAAAAAGTCATTCCTAAGGGAGCACAGCGTAAGTTTTCTGCTCAAAAGTCGTTCCAAAGGGAATGCAGAGCTTACAGTGAAAAATAAACGCTGATACCGCCGAAGTAGAAGGCGAAGAAGCTCCTAAGGGAGGCTTACAGCGAAAAATAAACGCTGATACCGCCGAAGTAGAAGGAGAAGAAGCTCCTAAGGGAGGCTTACAGCGAAAAATAAACGCTGATACCGCCGAAATAGAAGGCGAAGAAGCTCCTAAGGGAGGCTTGCAGCGAAAAGTCAGCGTTGATCTTCGGCACAAATATCATTTTGCATAACATCACATCATCACATCATTTGCATAGCATAACATCATACATCATATTGCATCAATAACGCAAGAAGGGGGTTCAATGTTGATCTTCGGAGATTGTCTCGAAGAAGCAGTGCCAAGGCACAAAATAATTATTGAAGAAGCATATCTTCGTTAAACTCTAAAATGAAAAGATCTATTACTTACTGATTTTACGACGATTGGATGTTTTTATGAAATATGGATATTCTTCACGAAGCATGAAAAGAAGGGAAGGTGTTTTTTTCGCCGAAGGCTCAAAAACGGTATGTATGTAAAGTTTCATGCATCGTAAAGAATTAAGTTACAAGCAACTTATATATTACATTCAAAATTATAAAAATATTACACACTTTGTTCAACAAATATTACATTCCAAATGTTTTTACAATAACAACTATTCTTCTTTCAAAACTGCTTCCGCAGCTTCGTTCAACAGTCGAGAAACAGCTTCATCTAAAATAGCTTCGGCCATTTTAGTGATTTCTTCTTCTCTCTTTGCTTCTGGGTCGGCCGTTGGCTCGAAGGGCTCTGGGGAAGGAGATAGCTCAGTTGCGATAGAAAACGTAAATAAGTTCGAAGTCGCAAAAATAAAACATAAAGTTAGAAGTTATTAAGCAATACCTATCCTCCTTTCTAGTTCCGCAGTTTTTTCAGCTGCCTTCATCGTTTCTTTTGCATCATGAGAATCTTTTTCACTCTTTTTTATTATCTCGTGCGCCATCTTTCGGCCACCATTCTCCCAGATGTCAGTAAAGAATTCTCCGCCCACTAAGCTGGCTTCGGTCGAAGGGTCTTTTGTATCTTCAATACTTAAAGTAGCTTCGGCTTGAGCCAAAGTTTTCACATGATCGTAGCCTGATTTCTCCAAAATAGCCACGATTCCTCGGGCACCTGAGAAAGCGCAGATATCCCCGCGACCACTTAGAATTTCCTCAAAAGCTTCAGCTTCGTTGTTGATCCAATCAATTGGGCCTTCAAGATCACCTCTTACGAAGTTGTCTTCGTTAGAGAGTGCGCCAACATTGGCGAAGCTAGTTTTTATTCTCTTAACACACTCTATAGACTTTTCATAACACCTTTCCTTGGATGCACGAAGTTCTTCAACGTTTTCTCTAAATGATTTGTCCATTATTCACTAATTTCTCGTTTAGCTTCTACAACTGTGCATTTTTCTTTAGCTTCGGCTAGCTGTTTCCGAAGATCCTCAATTTCGCGCTTCTGGGCCTCAGCTTGGGCTTTGGAAGCAGCCTCGTCTTCTTTTATTTTATTCACCAATGAATTTAATATTTTATCTTTCTCAAGACCTTCGTTCCTTAGCTCAATTACTTCGGAACGAAGGTTGTTTAAAGCCATGGTGCACCCTTCATCTTCAGCACTTTTTGTGCTCTAAGGGCATTGCTGAGAATAAGGGCCTGCAAAAGGAATGTGATATTAATAAATAAACACACGAATTTATAATCACGCAAAAAGTGTATTTTCTCACCTTTAAGCTGTTATATGCTAAGTTGTCGGCCAATTCATCTTTTGACAAAACTGAAAGCCCATCTTCTAGAGTTGGGAATCCAAAGCTTCGTGCCATCTCCCGGTAGACAGAGATCTCCTTGCTGTCTGGGAGACAGTACAAGAAGTCTTCTTCTCCACTGCCATTGAATATCAACGCTCCTTTCAGATATTTTAATTTCTGGGCGTAATGATGAGCTTCTCGTTTTTCTTCTTCAGATAGTATTTTGCCCGAAGCATGTCGCATAATATAATCAGGCAATTTGGAAGGTGCTTTGGGAGTTGAAGAAAGAGTTTTTTCAGACATAATTTGCTTTAAAGTTTCCTTTCTACTTTCTCCTTCGGTTTCCAAGGATTTTTCTTTGGCAAACTCTGAAGGTCCAGTTTTGATTTCAGCCTGGTGCTTTGTAGTCGCCTCCAAAGGCTGTTGTTTCAATTTGTGTTTTTTGAGCTTCGACAACTTTTTTTGGCGTAGAGCTTGAAGACTTTATTGTCTTCAGTACATCCAAAACATTAACCATCCTCTTCCTTTTGGGGGTCACAGCCGGACCCTTCTGAGCTTGTGGCACTCCAACTTCTACCGAAGGGCTTAAAATTTCTGATATTTTTGTCCCTTCAGCTTTCGACTCTTCAGTTTTTTCAGCCTTCGGTGTTGCAGACAGCTCTTCAGCTTTCTGCGCAGGTATAGGTTTTTTTGGCTTCAGTAGCCGAAGAAGCCTCGCCGACAAACTCGGGCACCGTGGCCGGCTCAATATAGCGTGGCCGATGCGTAAGAACCTTCATCTTTTTTCTCTTCGGCGTTGGCTCACTAGGAGCGGCCGAAGCAACTTCCTTCACAGAAGTTGTACCTTTTCTTTTTTGACCCCGTATTGGGTAACGGTAGACAGGATAGACAAATCTGATAGCATCGAAAACTCTGTTCAGCCTCTTCTTTTTCCAGCCTCCAAAGGCCGCTGATAGTGCAATATCTTCTGCCTTTGAGTACGGTCCGAGCACTTCATCACTTGTAGCTTCAACGCATTTCAACCAATCGTCGTCTGGCTCGATAAATTGGTCTACGAACCTGAAGGTATATTTTAGTCGAACCAGACCACCTTCGTGTGGGTTGCTGATGGTTTCCTTCGACATTTCCCAGTTAGCTACCAATGGCCATATCCTGTAGGCCACGTGCTCTTGAACTAAATCTCTTGTCCCGATGAAAGAGCAGACTACGCCGAAGGCCCTCTGGCATTCTTCGGATGCTTCATCCATTTCCACCTTCGGTTTCCGGAGTCCGAAACGCTGCCAGATAGGGCGCATGATGATATCTTTAATATCTTCTCGTGCCTTCAAATCGTTTTTCACATAGAACCATTCCTTCATCCATTCCCCGGGCCATCTCTTCCGAAAAGTTGGCACGGGACAGCTTGACCCAGAGCGGGCACCGAAGATATAACAGCCAAAGTTGTTATGATATTGCTCTTTACCCCAGGGTTTCGTCTCATATACTAGCTCATGTAAATTACAAAAGCTTTTTGCATTTGGCTCCAAGCCCTGGCTCCTCACGGCCCAGACAAAGATTCTCATTCTTATGATTGCTTCGGGCGTAATTTGATGTAGGTAGACTTGATAAATCTTTAAAACCTCAACCACAAATTTGCTTAATGGAAACCGAAGCCCAGCCTTAAAAAAGCTTCTGAAGATTACAACTTCATTCTCTTCAGGAGTAGGCACAGTCCTCTCTCCGTCATCAGCCCTTACAATAGACATGTCCCAAAAATATCTTCCCCTCATATTATCAAGATGACTCTGTTTAATAGTTGATTTTCCAAAAACTGTATGACTTGGTCGCCAGGGACGATCTTCGGAGTCTTCTCCACCACTTTCCACATCAAAACTGTCGCTATCACCAGTATCTTCAGACAAGCCTTCCAAAATCTCCTTGGTAATCTTCTCTGTATTTGTCTTTGCCATTAATTCAAGAAAACCAAGATTCTTCTCTTCAGAAAGGCTCAGTTTCGCTTCAGCAACAGCTTTTTATCTTGAGACATCTTTGGAGGTGCTGAAAAACTGCTCTCGAATATGAAGCTTAAAAACTCAAAGCCAAGAAAGTGTTGGTGTGCAAGGGCTAAAAATTGGGCAAGCAAAAGCAGATGGCAAGGGAGTGTGTCAAATGAATCCGCGATGTGCTCTTATTTATATGCCGAGTACGTCGAAAACTGAAGGGTCCCGCTTGTCAGTGGCTGTTGCTATTCTAGCAAAGGGAAGGTGTTTTTTCGGACCTTCGGCTCGGGGCCTTCATCCATATCGCAATCTGAATTTATCATTCTAACAAATTAATATTGCGAGGGGCTACTGTTGGGGGCCTTCGGCTTCCGAAGGTCCTCAAAAACATGATTTAACAATGTTTCTGGAGTACAATGTGTGAACAGGTATCTTCGGACATGAGTTAAAACCACAACATGAAGAAACACAGAAGGGGTACGAAGGATGGCGCGGAGCCGAAGCTGTGTGTAGAAGAGCTTCGGCATGATAGCGGAAAGGGAAACCGACTTAAAGATGAAAAGGCTATTCAGACCTCGATGAATTATTATAGAGTTATTAGCAGATGTAAAAGGCATAGGTGTAATTTTACATGGGTTGCGTCCCGTGCCTATAAATAGATGAACAGTAACTCTGTACTGTTCACGCTGACTTGGCACTTGCTTTTGCGTCACGCTTGTACTTTTACCTTCTTTCAAGTCAAAGGTACATTTGTAACCCGATATCATTTCTATTTTTCCATAGCAATAAAATAGAAATGAGTTGATAATAATACATAATTGTTTATGTTATCTTTTATATTCCATGTAATTCCTTCTTCATTATGATATGTAATGTTTATGAAGGTATGTCCTTCATAACCTTCGTCCGAAAATCATTATATCCCAAGTGAAATAATGCTTCGAAGGACGAAGGACTTTAACGTTTAACATTTTTTGTGTTGCCTTGTTCTTAACTCTTAGCATTTGAGAACAAGTCCCCAACAACATGCATGATGAATAGCTTTTGGACCAGTGGATACTTTCCTAGGCGCATGTGAAACAGCATGATTGCGCCTATGCCTATTTCTACCATGAGCATAAGAAGAGCTAGTTGCAAACATGGCATGAGAACTAAATACATCATCATGATACACAGGAAAAACAGAACGATTATGCCACTTATCATGATGAGTAACATTGGGAACTTTCTTATATCGATAGGCATGGTTCTTTTGAGAACTACTAGCCATAGGAGCCTTCCCTTTCTCCTTGTTGAGATTGGAAGTTCTATGGCTTGTAAAGTTCTTGGTCTCCTTTTGGAAACCAAGTCCATCCTTAATTGAGGGGTGTCTACCAATGGTGTAGGCATCCCTAGCAAATTTTAGTTTCTCATAGTTGTCCTGGCAAGTATTAAGTTGAGGATTAAGACTTGCAAAATCATTGTTTAATTTAAGAATAGTAGAGGCATGTTCATTACAGGCATCAATATCAAAATCTTTACACCCATTGCAGATTACAACATGCTCTACACATGAACTAGCCACATTAACTTTTTCTTGCTTAATATTTAAATCGGCATTCAAATCTTTTAGACTAGAAATAGAATCATGAACGGTAGACAATTCAGAAGACAATAGTTCATTTTTCTTAACTTCTAGAGCAAGAGATTTTTGAACACTAATAAACTTATCATGTTCCTCATAGAGAATATCTTCTTGTTTTTCTAGTAGCTTGTCTTTTTCATTAAGAGCATCAATCATTTCATTTATCTTGTCTACCTTAGCTCTATCTAATCCATTAAAAAGATCACTATAATCTATTTCATCACCAGAAAATTCCTCATCACTAGAAGAAGTGTACTTAGGTGTATCTCGTACCTTCTTCTCCTTAGCCATGAGGCACGTGTGTCATTCGTTGGGGAAGAGAGAAGACTTGTTGAAGGCCGAGGCAGCTAGTCCTTCATCATCGGAGTCGGATGAAAAACATTCCGAGTCCCACTCTTTTCCAATGTGCGCCTCGGCCTTCGTCTTCCTATAGTTTTTCTTCCTTTCCTTCTTTCCATACTTATCTTGTGCCTAGTCATTGTTATTATCGGGACATTGTGCTATGAAATGACCAGACTTACCACATTTGAAGCAGGAGCGCTTTCCCCTTGATTTGTTCTTGTTAGGGTACTCCTTGTGTCCTTTCAACGCGGTCTTGAATCGCTTGATGATGAGCGTCATTTCATCCTCGTTGAGCCCGACAGCCTCCACTTGTGCTACCTTGTTAGGTAGCGCCTCCTTGCTGCTGGTTGCTTTGAGAGCAACATGTTGCGGCTCGTGTAGAGGAAGTGGTCTGTTTAAGGCATCGTCCACATACCTCGCTTCTTTCACCATCATGCGCCCGCTCACGAATTTTTCGAGGATTTCCTCGGGCGTCATCTTGGTGTACCTGGGGTTCTCATGAATAAGGTTTACAAGATGAGGATCAATAACAGTAAATGACCTTAGCATGAGTCGGACGACGTCATGATCTGTCCATCTTGTGCTCCCATAGCTTTGAATTTTGTTGACAAGGGTCTTGAGCCTGTTGTACGTTTGAGTTGGCTCTTCTCCCCTTATCATGGTGAATCTCCCCAGCACGCCTTCCACCAGTTCCATCTTGGTGATCATGGTGGCGTCATTACCCTCGTGAGAGATCTTGAGGGTATCCCATATTTGCTTGGCATTGTCCAAGCCGCTCACTTTGTTGTATTCATCCCTGCATAGAGATGCTAGCAAAACAGTAGTGGCTTGGGCATTTTTATGTATTTGCTCATTTATGAATACAGGATTATCAGTGCTATCGAAATGCATTCCATTTTCAACAAATTCCCAAATACTAGGATGGAGGGAGAATAAGTGACTACGTATTTTATGACTCCAAAATGAATAATCCTCTCCATCAAAGTGTGGGGGTTTTCTAAGAGAAATAGATAGTAAATGGGCATTCAAATTGTAAGGGATGCGAGAATAATCAAAAGAATAGTTTTGATTAACCGTTTTTTCGACAAAGAGTCTTCGTCGTCATCATCCCTTGGTGAAGAGGAGGAGGCGTCGCTGTCGTAGTAGATAATTGAAGCGCCCTAAACCTTTGGGACTCAAATGAGATACAATTACTAGTCCCAGGAGGCTAGTAAACACATTTATACAACAGATGATTCCAGATCTGCTTAAACGAGACAAACCTATATAGGTGGCGATCAACTTTAAGAGTTGGTCCACAACTCGGGACATATCATCAGAGTGGGGCTGAAGCAGCCCGATATACGCAGCGAAGCAAATCAGCGGTCCAACAGCCACAGGCAAGGTTGGGAACAGTCGTAACTCTTACCCGATCTCCTTTTTCTGAAAAACAACAAATAAGCAAGGGTGAGTACAAACGTACTCAGCAGCCCACCTTCACCCGCGGAATGGGGAAATCAGATATAATGCATGGAATATCTGGAGCTTAGGATATTTTGCAGAAACGGCAATATTTTATGCAGGGTTGTTTTGTAAAACATTTTGTATCTTGCAAAGCACATCCTCTCCCAAAGGAGCAGGAAGTTTTTCAATATAGAACAAAATCCCCTGGACTAAACCATCTAGGTATCTCAGCAGTTTCCCACTTGTTTTCATTTTCAAAAACAGCTACTGGACTTCCCGTCCACCATAGCTCACGGCTCAACCGCCGGACCTTTTAAAAACCATTTTTCTCAAACGCACCCTTTTTTGAAAATAAAACATTAATTGCCATACCATACCAGACTCGTCCATTCCTGTGGACACGGACTATTCGAATAGGTTTTCAAACTCTGCGCAGAGGTGTACACTTTACCCACTAGTCTGGTTTCTGCGATCTCACCGTCGTGAGACCCGAATGCTGAATCTCTTTCTTTCCTCGCACGTCCTAACCTTAACGGTTATACCGGAAGGAGTCAGGCCACCGCCATGTCCAAACCGGACAAAACATTCCCCCTCCTTATCCTCCCGGTGCTCCCCAGCCTTCATAACCCTGGGGTTGGACCGTACGAGTTCAGATTGAGTGACTGCCCACACAGTCTCGAGTGGTTGTACTTATCATGAGTACAGGTAGTGAAGGATGACAAACCGGTCCTTATGTGAGGGGACAATCCTTCTGCTCACACCTAAACCAGCTAAGCCATCACCTTAGGCCCTCCCCTAAACCAGGGAGTCCCTGATCATCCCTACTCAAAGGTGTTAAGGGTGAAAACCCTTCATCATACACATTTTGAAAAGAATTTTCTTTTGAAAACTCACACCTTTCCTCAAATCATTTGTAACAAATATATCAGGGATTGATTGCAGCAAGCGACTGGGTGGCCATAATAACTTGTCTCAAAATCATATCATGCATAAAATAACAGGCTGAGGGTTGTGGTTAAAAAACATAGGTAATTTATGCATCAAAGGATCCAGTGAGCTTGTCGTGCTTATCCGGCGAAGGGGGAAGAGGAGCTCACGGAACTGGCTTCTAGCTCCACTGCCTGGCGTAGACTTGCAGATTTGGCCTCCACGAGACGGCACGAACGCTCCGATAACTATGCAACATGAACAAGCAAACATACAAACCAACAAGTATACCAACAAATATTTAGTATAGTGGTCAGAATAGCGATATATGGATGGATAGAGTCTTGAGTAGAATCTTGTGTCATGTGGTGTTGAGATACTGTTGGTGGTGGAGCGAAGGTGCTTACCAGGAGGGTGGACTGGAGACGAAGCGACACTATGCGTGTAGCCGGCAGAGCGGAGTAACTGAGTGGGTGGGGTGTTTGCCTTGGCTGAGGGTGTTGAGTGTGTGGAGTGGGAGAGGGTAGCTGGGTGTATTTATAGCTGGGTGTATGTGGTGTAGCACAGTGAAGTTCACTGTTGGTGAGAATAGTGACGAATGAATCGTCTGACTTAATATGAACAGGAGAGTTATAGGTAGAATATGGGACAAGAGTATTTTGGGAGTTTTCTGGAATATGAACCATGCTTAAGGGATGACATGGTTGGATAGGGAATAGTTTGACAAGAATTTTAGAAACAAGAATGACTGAAATCTGAGTTTGGATGGAGGAGTTTTGGATTTTATAATCATAGGGAGAAAAAGAAAAGGAAAGGAATATTCTTGGAATATTCTAGAATTTGAATATTTAGAGATATTTGGAAAATCAAAAATACAAATGTATTTTTGAGCGGGGTGCGAGGAATTATTTTTGGGCTTTTCTTGGGCAGAGGTTTATGTTGGTGGAAACTGTTCCTACCTACTGTGTCACATCAGACAGCAGTGAGGCGGGACCCAAATAGCTGGAATGTTGTGGTATTTTGGTCCGAGTGGGTTGTGGTATCTTGGGCCAGGTTTTATAGGATTGAAGACGTATCCATACAAACTTGGTTTGCCTTTCTTTTTGGAAGTCTGGCTTGAAAGAATTTCAAAGTTAAGCGTGCTCAACTTGGAGAAATCTAGGATGGGTGACCAGATGAGAAGTTCCCTACTGGAATGAAAATCACAGTCACCGGAGTTCGTATGACTGGAATATGGGTCTGGCTGGTCTTAGGTGGACTAGACAGCATGATGGATGAGTAGTTGAAATTTGGGGTGATCGGATGATCAATGAATAGTAACGATGAATAGTAATGGTGAATAGTGATGATGAATAGTTCGTATGAACGAACGATGAATGGTGAATAGTGGCGATGAACGAACGATGAACGATGAATAGGAACTATGAACGAACGATCGGAATTTCGGCAGCATAACGACAGCAAAAAGATTATTTGGACGGACGAACGATCGAACGATCGAACGAACGATCGGACGAACGAACAAACAAACTAAGAACAGGGGGACGAACGATCGAAGAACGACCGAACGATCCTTGTGCTAGTGGGTGCTTGTGTGGGAGGTGGAGTGGGAGTGGGCGTGTGGGGGGGAGCGAGGGAGTTGCCATGAAATGGCTTGGGGTGGGATGAGAGGATGCCCTTGCCCCTCTATTTATAGCCATGGTGGGGGGATTAGGGGGAGGGATGAGAGGATTAGTGGGAGGATGAGAGGATTAGTGGGAGATTAGCATGGATTTGTCTTGTATAAGTGAGATTAGCTTGTAGAGCTCACCATATGACACCGGAGGCATACGTATACGTATGAGCATGAGGAAAGTTATGAAGAAAATATTTGTAGGGACTTGAAAAATGATTCTGAAGGTATTTCTCAGGAGGAAAATATCTGGAGATATATCGGTGAAATATTTGGGCACTATTTCTAGAAAGAATCAGAGGGCATCACTGGGAAAATATTTGGGTAGGATATTTGAGGAGGATTTTGGAGAGAATATAGACCACTATATTTTATTTGCTGATATCAACTCGCAAACAAACATTTTGAAATGAAATTTGAAATTCATTTTAGATTTAGAGTGAGTTTGAGAAAATTTTAGGATTTGAATTTTTGGGATGCTACAAATCTACCCCACTTAAAATGAATCTCGTCTTCAAGATTCGGCTTAGAAGGGTTATGGGTATAGCTTTACTTCAGCTACATATCTTCACTTTGCAGACTCTTCGAGGAGATAGAGCTTCAACAAAATCTGGCCTTTGAGGGGCATCTGGTTGCTGATTGCAAACACTGATTCTGGCTATTCAAAGATCATCTTCAGGCTTATAGCTTTTGCTTAGCAGCTACTTATTGAGGAAGCATCGATGCCAACACACAAACCTTTCTCTTGCGAACTTCCGTATGGATTCCTTCCTTGATTAGTCTTCTAGTGCTTCATTAACAAAACTTGGGTGACCACTTCTCATCCAGAAACTTATATGCTTGGATGATCGGGTCCTCCACAAGCTTGCTACAAGCCTTCTTCTTTTTCTCCATAGCAGGAACCTTACTGGAACACTACCCCACTTAAAAGGGATGAGGGTAGAACTCTTGAATCTTGGGGATTTGAACTCCTTGAAGTACCTCACAACAAGGGCGTTACTAGGCCTTCTTCTGTTGTTGCTGCTTGACCAGGCTGCAGAGAGATGACTGACACAGGGTTGATTCTAGGACAACCTTCTTCTCATCTTCTCTTCACTATCTTCTTTTCACTGCCCCTTTCTTTCTCTTTGCTCTTCCCACTGGAGGATTCTATCAAAGAGTATTACCATCATACAGAGGAGGAAACCGAAGATGTTGAACCATGTACAACAGTCTTCAACCCAAGAATCACTAAGCATTGTGATCTAAGGAGCAAGGGAGTGGAAAATGGAGTTGCTTGCGATTTGGCAGAGGGGATTTTATCAGGTGTGTTTTGCTTTGAGCGAGATGGGAGTTGAGGGAGCTAGTGGGGGGTTTATAGGCGAGCAACACTGATGGTGGTGCTCGGGGGGTGTGGAGTGATGGTGATGGAGCAGGTGCCACAAGGCAACAAGTGCGATGGAGGGGGGGTGTTGCTGGCGGTAATGGTGGTGGGTGCGCTGCAAAAGGGGGGTGGGCGGCGGTAGTGCGCTGCAAAGGGGGTGTGGGGGCGGTGGTAGTGCGCATGGAGGCGGGGCACGTATGCGGGGGGGGGGCATGGGTGAGTGGTGGGGTCAATGACCCTGATGTTTGTGGTCTCTGGTTCCAAGAATCTTTGCCTCTGTATGGTAATAACTCCTTTTGTCCTCTTTTTCTGTTTACTTTGACTCAGGGGCAGTGCTTTGATTCTCACAGTCGGTCCTTTTGACTGAGCGGCTGGACTGGTTGCTTTTGTAGCTTATTCCAGGCTTCAAGGGTAAGCTTCCTGATATCTTCTTGGGTAAGGTGCTTTTCTCTTGAGATGGGTTAAGATGAGAATGGAAGCATAAGGTGAGGATTAGCTCTAATTTGTGATCTATGTTTTTAGAGAAAACCTTTCTTAAAAAGAAAGATAACACACAGGCTCAGCAATGATAAGCACAAACAAATCCATGTTTTGAATAAGGGAAGAATAGAGTTTTTCCAAAGCACGGACTACTCAGATTCGGGGGCTAAGCATAACTACTATTGCTCGGCTCCTGAATTGAGAACTATGCTAAATGCGACTTATGAGCACTAACGTTAAAGCATCACATATGCACTAAAAAAGGGGAGTAAACATCAGGCGAAATTCATTTTGAAATGCCCTAGGGGGCCACACAATTAGAGTTTTGCAAAACACGAGTCTACACAATTACCTCTCATACATGCAGGGCTCTAGCCAAAGTGAAGAAAAACTTCACTACCCAATGCATGCGGAGGACTGGGCATAACTAACTCAGATCTGGCAGCTTCTCTTCTACCAAGGCTTGCACACAACTTCAATTTGAGACATCTTTTGGATGGGTCAAGAGGGAGCTGATGTTGATGACTTCTTCTGGCGGCGACTGAGATGGCAGCATGGGGTCGAACTCTTCTTCAAGCTGGACTGGCTCTTGTAGTTCCTCAGAGGGCGGCGGTGCTGGCGGGGTGCTTGCAGCTTCTTCCTTGACTTCAAGGATGTAACACCCCAGGTGTTACCTTGGCTAAAGCCCATTTTGGCACTAGAAGCTGTGATCACAAGGGGTAAAGGCTTAGGGCAACACTTGAGAACTTGGTGATCATGTGCTAATCAAGTTGCCAATGGCATGAGAAGCATTACCCTAATCCTTACTCACTCACCACCTTGGATAAGAGGGGAGAAGAACCCTAGACCTCTCCTAAACCCTAGCTCCCCAAAAACCCTAGGTAAGGGGGGGGAGAGAGTGATCAAGTGTGCAAAGCATGTGTAACTTTTACCCAAACCCTAACTAACGTTGTAACCATCAATTAAGGGGAGGAAACATGGCAAAAAGACCCTTGGAGAAACCCCATTTCAAATCTCCAAGTGGAGAGAGAGCTAGAGCTCTCTATTTCCCTCTAAGTCAAATTTTAGCCCTAATCCAAAGACCAGCCGTGTTCACTTTGAAGATGGCGCCAAAACCACTTGGGTTCTATACCAAAAATGTGGTATACCACTTAAGGCACCCCCTGGAAAAATTAGAGACCGAGACTCAGACGTTTGACAGCACTTGACATCAGTTTTGTCGCTGAGTGGGCAGTGAGACAAGCCAGATTTGGCGCCCATCTATCTCCCGATCTAGGGCGTATCATCCCTTGGAACTCACACATGTGAGATAGCCCTAGGTGCCAGGAGGAGGTCTGCGCCGGATTCATGGCGAGATTCGCACGTTTGCGATCTCTGGAGACGTTTGAACACTGGAAGAAACTCACCTCCACGTGTTCGACGCCTTCTGCCCGTGCCAGAGCACGCTCGCGCGCGTCCCCGCATGCCCAGCGCCGCGCCCGAGCCAAAACAGCGCCATGGCCCGCGCCCGAGCTTATAAAGCCCTCCCGGGCTTCGACCACACCCTTCCGCGCACCCTCCAAACCTCACCGGAGTTAGCTCGTCGCCGTTTGCCCGTGCGCAGCGAGTCCGCGGCCGCCCAATCCCTCTGTCACCATAGACCGGCCAGTAGAGCCATTCCCAACCCCGTCCAGCCCTCGGAGAAGACTGTGCACACCTCCGTGAGGCTCCCCGAGCAAGGAATCGGAGTTTACTTCGCCGGAGAAGCCAGTCCACGCTCGCCGGAGCTCTCAACCCCGCCGGAGTACGTGGACCGGGTAAACCACTCCACCATCCTTCGATTCCTTGTGCACACAGTCGCTGCGTGACCCCGTGAAGCTCACCGTGCCCTCGGATTGCACCAGTTCGCCGTGGTTTGGCCGGTATACTCGCCGCCGACGAGGACACCCGCCTGCACGCGTGGACCGGGCGATTCCGGCCATCTCCGACGTCAAGCCGTACCTCGACGTGACCGCCAGAGTCTCCCCGAGCCAACCCCACCCTTCGCTGGACCTCCCTCGCCGCCGGTAAGCCGCGCCACCCTTTTCTTTCCCGCGGTTACTGTTTCAGTTAGGGGAAGGACTGCGGGTGAGAGGGAGAGAAGGTCGGGGGGTTTTGTGAAATGTCAGAGACACAGGGGAATAGTGGCGTGGGGGTAGATTTGTGAAGGTGGATTTAGTTTAAACCCAGGGACCTCGGTGTAAACTGTTTTTCCAGAAAACCTTAATTAAAATCTGTTTTTAAATTGGACAGCAACTTTGAAAATGCATAACTTCTGTTTAAATCATCCAAATTTGGTCAAACCAATTTTGTCAGACTCTAAATAATGTAACCTACTTAAGAAAAATATAAAACCCCCTATGTACTATAGAGAACCTTAAAGCTCTGATTTAATTATAGTTTTGACCAAAAGCTAAATAATAGGGCCAAAATTAGTTGCACTATTTGACTCGGGTTAGAAAAATTTTGAGAAGTTTATGTATACCTCCTAAACCCAATAAAAATGTTAAACCTCTCTGTCCACTCCATTTAAGTTAGTTTTACCCCTTATTCTATAATATGCTTAAGGATAAGGAAAATAGAAAATGTAATTTAATTAATGAACCAGAGAGTATCTCTATTTTTGTTAGGTTACTTATTCAATATAGTTCACTGGAAAAATATATCATACCCTGTTTTAGTGTAAAATAAGTAGGATCCCTTTTGTTTTGATAAAACAAGTGAAACTTAGAAAAACTCTACAAAAATAACCCCAAGGTAAAAACACCCCCACCCTTGGGATAACTAATGTTTTGTTATTAAGAACTTAGGAAAAATAGGAGATCTGCTGTTTGACATTTTTCAAATAATAATGTAGTAGAAAGTGCCTTTTTGACATTAAACTTAAGAAAATCATAACTAAATAACCACCCCTTAGTTTTCTGTGATTTTTAGCACAGAGGCCTATTATCACTATAGGATGCCAACAAAAATAACCTTTAGGACAGAACCTACCCCTAACTAAGAGGTGTAGTGTAAAGTGGCCCATTTTGCCTAACTGTTGTTATTTTTGATTAAAGCCTAGCTTTTATACTTTAAGCCTCAAATTCTTAAAACAAGCTAGAATAGCAAGTGACAACCCACTGTAATTTTTACAGAATTTTTGGAAATTATTAAAACCCTGTTGTAGTTCAAACCTACCCTAGAAACCCTAAATGGAAATTAAGGAAAGGAAAATGAATAATGTGAATTAATGTTATCCTAAAACCTTTGTAATCTGTCCACTAAAATGTATCAAGGCAATACCAATCCACTATGTTATCCTAAAAGAAAACCTAAGCTTAAAAGGTAATCAGTCTATATCTATGTATACCACTAGAAGCCCCACAGGACCAGGAAACCCTAAGTTAATTCTTAACTTAGTTTCTTTAGTAATGTTCTTAAATCTTGCATAATCATGACATACATGTTCATTGCATTTCGATAGACTGTAATCTTGCTGACGGAGAGTACATCCTCGTGCCGGAGCAAGGAGCTGCTCAGGAGGTAGCCCCAGATCCAGCACCCGAGCCTGCACCAGAGGACCTGCCTGCCACTGCTTTGGAAGGCAAGCCCCGGTTTTATGCATAACCTGCTATTATGCTATTTTACTTCACTTAATGCTTGTAGGATTGATTGTGCACTTAAGTGTAGGAATTGTTTGAAACCCTAGTTGCATGATCTCAGGAATCCTATTGAGATGAATACTAGTATGCTAGGTCGAGTAACTGCTTTATTAAGTAGGATCTCGGTAGAAGACGAGTGATTTTTCTAGCACTCGCGTGAGGTCAGGCCATTGATTGTACCCACTTTCATATCGTACTGATGTTGGTTGTGGACAACAATCCATGGGGATTGGTTATCCACGGGATAAAATTTGAGTAAGGATTAAGGTGTGGTACCGTGAGTCAAGCGTTGAACGTACTAAACACATACCGAGAAATATGGTAAATCGGTAAGCCTAGTACCTGAGTGAACCTGCCCGCAGACTTTACCCCTCACGCGACCTGAGACGAGGTCTCCCATTCCGGTTATGGTGGGTACAAGTGCGGCCACTGCACGACGGCCAGTCGGGGTCAGTGGGGCATTGTACGCCAAGGCGGTGAGCCCTGTTCTGTTGCCAGGGAATCGATGGGGACGGTTGATGTGTGTGGGGACGGAGTGCCCCTGCATGTCGTGTGTTTAGGTTTACCTTGCAAGGATAAAAACTCGATTCGAATCGTCTGCTTCTCGCAGCTAATGAGACTGCTTGATCCATGCTGCTACATTGAGTAACAAGTGGAATGATGAGGAGATGATATAAGATGTTGATTGCTAAAATGTTTGCTACTTTGTATGAATAGATAGTACATTTTTAGCCTTAAGAGAGTCACACTTAACTTGACTAAGTTAAAATCTTGATTTAGAAACTCAGCTAGTGCTTTTGGCAACCAAACCCCACAGCCAAACAGCTGCATGTCTAGAGGTAGAGGAGTAGACTCCTCACACCGGGTAAGTCTAGCTGAGTATTAGTATACTCAGCCTTGCTTGTGGCATAATTTTTACAGGTTCTCTGGAGGAGATGGTCGCTGGGATAACTTGGCCGTCCACCTTGCCACCGGGTTGGACTGTTGAGTGGGACCCTGCCTCGGCTGAGGAGGAGCATGAGGAGTGATGGGACAGGCTTCCCCATCTCTCCGTTTAATTACCGTTAGTTTTATTCCGCTGCACTTCGAACAATGATGGTTACTTTTGCAAAAACTCCGATGATGATGATGGTGATGTAATAATTTAATATTCTGACATGTATGGTTTTATGCTTTATTGTATTTGCTCTGTGACTCACCTTCGAGTGAGATTGTGGTACTTGATCCTGTCAGTGGCCGTGTCGGACTAGATCCGAGGGATTGACGGGTTATTCCCATTTAAGTGTGGTCTAGCCTCTAAGGCGGGGCTTAGGCACTTAAGTTGGAATAATTCGGGCAGTTCCGCCACAGCTGGTATCGGAGCTTGTACCACCACAGAGGAATCAATAAAATGTAAATACCATCAATTTTCCAAATAAAACTTGATAGAAACAAGGTTGGATAGATAGTAGGACGAACAGGATAGACCTAGGACGTGAAGCCTTAGGGTAATAGAAGGGTAGCTAGGTGGCTAAGTAACTAGGCCCTACAGGCCACATTACAGGATGGGAATTCCTCCCTATTCCTTTTATCTTGTTGTGAGGTCGTTCAGGACAAGCATGCATGCATTCATAATTAAGCAATGGATAACTGAGTAAAGGACTTAAAAACAAGATAACAACCAACTAGGTCCCTAGTGCCTTTTTACTTAATTAGAGAAAGGCTGAGTTTTACTTTTCCTTGTTCTTTTTATAATTCTTTTTCTTTTACTTACGCTTAACCGTACACAGATGACTTCCCACGGATCCTCCGATGACGGAAATGCACTGACCCACACTGACGGACTTGCACGAGAGGGCTTTCCCCGCATTTTGTGGGAGGTACTTCAGGGGGCTGGATACACGACACCCCCTCAGTACGCGGTGCAGCAGTTCGAGAAGCACCGAGTGCCTCGCTGTCGGGTGAGGATGACCTTGGAGCCTCATCCCTTGCAGCCAGGATGGCGCTCTTTGGACTCCGAGTCTTTCGGATACCGAGCAGAGGACACGATCGAGGCGATCGCTCTGCATGGATTGACTACCTTCTGCGGATTCCATCCCTTGGAGCTGGCTACCCACCCCATTGGCTTGTTCCCCGCTGAGAAGGAGGACGACCCAATGTGGAAGGATCGGGTGGAGCATGTCAAGGATATCTGGGCCATCTACCCAGGACAGACTGCGCACCTGACAGTACGGTGCATGAATGCTCTGTATCGTCTGCAGGTGATGCGCGGTGAGGCAATGTCCCATCTGATGGCACTGCTGGAAGCAACAAAGATCACGTTGGATAACAGAGAGGAACTCGTGGTTGATTTATCTCAAGAAATGGTGGAGAAGGATTTGTAGGTGGAGCAGCTATCCACTGATATTCAGGAGTTGGAGGAGCTGGTGGGCACCAGGGAGAACACCATCGAGGTCCTCGAGGATCAGCTCATTAACACTCAGCAGCAGCTTGCTGAGGCTAACGAGCACCTGGACATGCATCACCAGGAGATCCAGGACCAGGAGGCCAACGAGGACGTCGACATTGAGGGCGGAGATGAGCCTGCCTCCAGTGTGGACACTGCTGGCTCGGGAAGACCACCTTCCCCCGAGTCGAGTGTTGCTTCGTTCGCTCACTAGGTGTTCAGGATAGGCTTAGAAGTTGGATAGTCGGACTCCTCGCAGCTAGCTTAGCTTTTGCACCCTTGGGGTACTAGGCTAGATAGAGTTGAGTCATTTTGGAACAATTTGATGTAATCGTGTTAAACTCTCTTGGGAGCTTGTTTGATGGATGCTATTATCAGTTTAAATTTGGAAGGAAGAATTTATGCCTCTTAAAATCCCTTTTGTTGAAGTTGGAGTCTATCATGCTGTTTTAACTTTTTCCCCGTGATAAAATCTTGAAATTGGAACTGTGGTGTTAAGTAAGTATGTGGTTTTTCAGATGGCCGGGAGGCAGCGTCGTGACCAGAATGAGCGCGTTCCTCCACCGCCGCCACCACCTCCCACTCTGCAGGAGCTCATGGCTCAGCAGAATGAGATCCTGAGGCAGCTGGCACAACGTCAGCCACCACCTCAGCATTATGGTGGTGGAGACCACCAACGTCACCCCGCGGCGGCTACATACCAGGAATTCCTTAGCACCCAGCCTCCATTGTTCACACGGGCGGAGGACCCACTTGTCGCAGATGTGTGGCTGCGAGTGGTGGAATCCAAATTCCCACTGCTCCATGGAGCTTGTTCAGAGATCACCAAAGTCAGGTTTGCCACCCAGCAACTTCGCGGACCTGCAAGGACTTGGTGGGATCATTTTCTTGCTATGCAGTCAGAGGACCGAGAGGTGGAGTGGAGGGAGTTCAAGGCAGCTTTTAGAGGACACCATATACCAGCCGGAATTATGGACAGGAAGCTCAATGAGTTTTTGGCACTCACCCAGGGCAACAGGACAGTGTTGCAGTATGCCCAGGCTTTTAATGATTTGTGCCAGTATGCGGGATATCATGCAGATACAGATGAGAAGAAGAGAGACAGATTCAGAAGGGGGCTCAGCACTAAGCTCCGGGATCGTCTCAACACCGTCAGGGCCAACAGCTACAATGAGTTGGTCAACATGGCTATCTCCCAAGAGGACTGTATTACAGCTAGACAGGCAGAGAAGAAGAGGAAGACCCCTGTGGCAGGACCCTCAGCTCAGCCACAGCGCTTCAGGATTGTGTCCGACACCCAGGGCAGGGGATCCCAGCAGCAAGGGCGATGGGTAATCCGACCTCAGCAGCAGCAGCAGCAGCAGCAGGCACCCAACCGCAACCAGTTTCCAGCTCAGAGGAATAATCAGCAGCAGCAGTACCGCCAGGCAAATGACAACAGATGCTTCACCTGTGGCAACACGGGGCACTATGCCAAGAATTGCCCCAGGAATCAGCAAAGGCAGGGGCAGAATGCTAATCAGAACCAAGGCAAGAGGCAGAAGGTGCAAGTGAGGCAGGGCAGGCTGAACTTCACCACCATGGCTGATATTCCAGAGGGAGCACCCGTCATGACTGGTATCTTTACAGTTTTGAATTATCCTGCTATTATTCTATTTGATTCTGGTGCATCGCATAGTTTTATCAGTGCAAAATTTAGTGCCAAGTGCCAATTGCCTTTTCACCACACCAATGGAGGTATCACAATTTCAACACCAGGAGGCAGGGTTGCCACCTACCAAATCAACAGACACGTGCCCATAAAGTTTGGTAGCTTAATAATTAAAACCACCCTCCTCATTTTAGGGTTGGATAGTGTGGATATTATATTGGGAACTGACTGGTTAACCAGGCATCGAGCAGTTATTGATATTGCAGCCAGGGCCATTGAGGTGCACTCACCAACCTGTGGTGAAACTACATTATATTTGTCCGATCAGGGATGCACCCGTTCTTGTGCTTTCGTTATGATAGATTTCCCAGTGGAAAAGGACCCAGTGGTCTGTGACTACCCAGATGTTTTCCCAGATGAATTGCCAGGAATGCCACCTGACCGAGATATTGAATTCGCCATCGAATTGCAACCCGGGACTGCTCCTATCTCCAAGAGACCCTATAGGATGCCTCCCGCGGAATTGGCAGAATTGAAGAAGCAATTGTAAGAATTGCTGGACAAGGGGTTTATTCGTCCAAGTACTTCACCATGGGGATGTCCAGCTTTATTTGTGAAGAAAAAGGACGAGAGTTTGAGGATGTGTGTTGACTACCGTCCTCTTAATGCGGTGACTATCAAGAACAAATACCCGCTGCCCCGTATTGATGTTCTGTTTGATCAGTTGGTAGGAGCCAAGGTCTTCTCCAAGATAGACCTTCGCTTAGGTTACCATCAGATCAAGATCCGTGCCAGTGATATTCCCAAGACGGCTTTCTCTACCAGATATGGGCTGTATGAGTTTCTGGTAATGTCCTTCGGGCTGACCAATGCCCCGGCTTATTTTATGTACTTGATGAACTCAGTGTTTATGCCAGAATTGGACAAGTTCGTGGTCATTTTCATTGATGACATTCTGGTTTATTCCAAGAATGAAGCCGAGCACACCAAACACTTGCATACTGTACTTCAGAGACTGCGTGATCATCAGTTGTATGCTAAGTTGAGTAAGTGTGAGTTCTGGCTGAAGGAGATCAAATTCTTGGGTCATACAATTTCTCAGGATGGGATATCAGTTGATCCTGAGAAGGTACAAGAGGTAATGAATTGGAAACCCCCGACTACAGTGAAGCAAATTCGGAGTTTTCTGGGATTGGCAGGGTATTATCGACGATTTATTCCGGATTTCTCCAGAATTGCCAAGCCAATGACTGAACTGTTAAAGAAGGGAGTCAAATTTGAGTGGAGCCAAAAGTGTGAAGATGCCTTTCATACATTGAGGCAGCATTTGACAACAGCCCCAGTGCTGGCCCAACCTGACAACACCAAGCCATTTGAAGTCTATTGCGATGCTTCTGGTACCAGATTGGGATGTGTCTTGATGCAAGAGAACAGAGTGATTGCTTATGCTTCCCGGGCACTCAGGCCCCATGAGCAGAACTACCCTACACATGATCTAGAATTGGCAGCTGTAGTTCATGCTCTAAAGATATGGAGACACTACTTGATGGGAGCTCACTGTAACATCTACACTGATCACAAGAGTCTCAAATACATCTTCACTCAGGCAGATCTGAACATGAGGCAAAGGAGATGGTTAGAATTGATCAAGGACTACGATTTGGAGGTGCATTACCACCCTGGTAAGGCCAATGTTGTGGCAGATGCCTTGAGCCGAAAGGCCCAGTGCAATTGCATGAGCATGGATGTGGGAGTTACCACCCTGTGTGATGAGTTGTGCAGATTGAACCTGGAAGTTGTTTCTTCGGGTGACCTAAGCTATATCTCGGTGGAGCCCACGTTGCAAGAGCAGATCATAAGGGCACAGGTTGAGGATAAGGGTGTTCAGGTCATCAAAGATATGATCAAGCAAAGGGCAGAAAAATACAAGTGTTTCTGACAGGATAGCAAGGGAATTCTATGGTTTGGAGATCGATTGGTTGTTCCCAAGGACCCTGAGCTTAGAAAGAAGATACTAGATGAAGCTCACCTTTCAAAATTCTCCATGCACCCTGGTAGCAACAAGATGTATCATGATCTCAGATCTCTATATTGGTGGACTAGAATGAAAAGGGAAATTGCCAAGTACATATCGGAATGTGACACCTGCCAGAGAATTAAAGCCAGTCACTTGAAGGCAGCAGGCCCTTTGCAACCCCTTCCCATACCATCTTGGAAATGGGAGGACATTTGCATGGACTTCATCGTGGGATTACCCAATACTTCCAGGCACCATGATTCTATTTGGGTTATCGTGGACAGGTTGACCAAGACTGCTCATTTCTTGCCAGTGCATACCACCCACAGGGCAGAGAAGTACGCTGAAATTTATGTTGATCAGATAGTACGATTGCATGGTATTCCCAAAACCATTATATCTGACAGAGGAGCACCTTTTGTGGCACGATTTTGGGAGCAATTGCAAGAGTCACTTGGGACCCAAGTAATCCGAAGCTCAGCGTATCACCCTCAAACGGATGGCCAGACAGAAAGGGTGAACCAAATATTGGAAGACATGTTGCGAGCATGTGCACTACACTACGGAAAAGATTGGGACAAGTGTCTGTCTTTGGCAGAGTTTTCTTACAATAACAGTTATCAGTCCAGTCTTAAGATGGCACCCTTTGAGGCATTATATGGAAGGCGGTGTAGGACCCCACTAAATTGGTCTCAAGCGGGAGAAAGGGAAATTTTTGGGCCAGACTTGGTACTCGAGGCAGAGGCAAAGGTCAGGGTTATTACCAAGAACTTGGAAGCTGCTCAGGCCAGGCAAAAGAGCTATCATGACAAGAGGCGGAAGCCTCTACAGTTTGAGGTGGGAGATCATGTCTATCTTAAGGTATCACCCACCAAGGGTGTTCAGAGATTCGGGATCAAGGGCAAGTTAGCTCCTCGCTACATTGGGCCATACGAGGTCAAGGAAGCTTGTGGACCCGTAGCCTATCAAGTGGAATTACCACCTCACATGTCAGCAGTTCACAATGTGTTCCATGTATCTCAGCTGCGAAAATGTGTTCGTCTACCCACTGAAGTACTACCGGAACCAGACATTGAGATAGAACCAGACTTGTCCTACCAAGAGTACCCCGTCAAGGTATTAGATCAGAAGGAAAGATCAACTCGGGCAAGGTCAGTCAGAATGTACAAGGTTCAGTGGAGTCACCATTCAGCAGAAGAAGCTACATGGGAGACTGAGGATTTTCTACGCTCTCGCTTCCCCGACTTTCTGCCCAAAGGAGTCGGTATGTAACCCCAGAACCCCACCCCCACCTGCCCTTTGAATTCAATTATAAGAAAAACTTAGATAACAAGGATAGTCTAAGTTGTGGATTTAACTTAAAAAGGGCTTCCTTCTGAAGTTGCAAAGAGGATGACATTCGAAGAGCAGTTAATAAGAGAAACTTAAGTGTAAAGGAAAAACAACACCAGCGCACCTTCAAGCACCCTCCAAGGGACTCTACCTAAAATCTCGGGACGAGATTCCTTTAAGGAGGGAGGGCTGTAACACCCCAGGTGTTACCTTGGCTAAAGCCCATTTTGGCACTAGAAGCTGTGATCACAAGGGGTAAAGGCTTAGGGCAACACTTGAGAACTTGGTGATCATGTGCTAATCAAGTTGCCAATGGCATGAGAAGCATTACCCTAATCCTTACTCACTCACCACCTTGGATAAGAGGGGAGAAGAACCCTAGACCTCTCCTAAACCCTAGCTCCCCAAAAACCCTAGGTAAGGGGGGGAGAGAGTGATCAAGTGTGCAAAGCATGTGTAACTTTTACCCAAACCCTAACTAACCTTGTAACCATCAATTAAGGGGAGGAAACATGGCAAAAAGACCCTTGGAGAAACCCCATTTCAAATCTCCAAGTGGAGAGAGAGCTAGAGCTCTCTATTTCCCTCTAAGTCAAATTTTAGCCCTAATCCAAAGACCAGCCGTGTTCACTTTGAAGATGGCGCCAAAACCACTTGGGTTCTATACCAAAAATGTGGTATACCACTTAAGGCACCCCCTGGAAAAATTGGAGACCGAGACTCAGACGTTTGACAGCACTTGACATCAGTTTTGTCGCTGAGTGGGCAGTGAGACAAGCTAGATTTGGCGCCCGTCTATCTCCCGATCTAGGGCGTATCATCCCTTGGAACTCACACATGTGAGATAGCCCTAGGTGCCAGGAGGAGGTCTGCGCCGGATTCATGGCGAGATTCGCACGTTTGCGATCTCTGGAGACGTTTGAACACTGGAAGAAACTCACCTCCACGTGTTCGACGCCTTCTGCCCGCGCCAGAGCACGCTCGCGCGCGTCCCCGCATGCCCAGCGCCGCGCCCGAGCCAAAACAGCGCCGTGGCCCGCGCCCGAGCTTATAAAGCCCTCCCGGGCTTCGACCACACCCTTCCGCGCACCCTCCAAACCTCACCGGAGTTAGCTCGTCGCCGTTTGCCCGTGCGCAGCGAGTCCGCGGCCGCCCAATCCCTCTGTCACCATAGACCGGCCAGTAGAGCCATTCCCAACCCCGTCCAGCCCTCGGAGAAGACTGTGCACACCTCCGTGAGGCTCCCCGAGCAAGGAATCGGAGTTTACTTCGCCGGAGAAGCCAGTCCACGCTCGCCGGAGCTCTCAACCCCGCCGGAGTACGTGGACCGGGTAAACCACTCCACCATCCTTCGATTCCTTGTGCACACAGTCGCTGCGTGACCCCGTGAAGCTCACCGTGCCCTCGGATTGCACCAGTTCGCCGTGGTTTGGCCGGTATACTCGCCGCCGACGAGGACACCCGCCTGCACGCGTGGACCGGGCGATTCCGGCCATCTCCGACGTCAAGCCGTACCTCGACGTGACCGCCAGAGTCTCCCCGAGCCAACCCCACCCTTCGCTGGACCTCCCTCGCCGCCGGTAAGCCGCGCCACCCTTTTCTTTCCCGCGGTTACTGTTTCAGTTAGGGGAAGGACTGCGGGTGAGAGGGAGAGAAGGTCGGGGGGTTTTGTGAAATGTCAGAGACACAGGGGAATAGTGGCGTGGGGGTAGATTTGTGAAGGTGGATTTAGTTTAAACCCAGGGACCTCGGTGTAAACTGTTTTTCCAGAAAACCTTAATTAAAATCTGTTTTTAAATTGGACAGCAACTTTGAAAATGCATAACTTCTGTTTAAATCATCCAAATTTGGTCAAACCAATTTTGTCAGACTCTAAATAATGTAACCTACTTAAGAAAAATATAAAACCCCCTTTGTACTATAGAGAACCTTAAAGCTCTGATTTAATTATAGTTTTGACCAAAAGCTAAATAATAGGGCCAAAATTAGTTGCACTATTTGACTGGGGTTAGAAAAATTTTGAGAAGTTTATGTATACCTCCTAAACCCAATAAAAATGTTAAACCTCTCTGTCCACTCCATTTAAGTTAGTTTTACCCCTTATTCTATAATATGCTTAAGGATAAGGAAAATAGAAAATGTAATTTAATTAATGAACCAGAGAGTACCTCTATTTTTGTTAGGTTACTTATTCAATATAGTTCACTGGAAAAATATATCATACCCTGTTTTAGTGTAAAATAAGTAGGATCCCTTTTGTTTTGATAAAACAAGTGAAACTTAGAAAAACTCTACAAAAATAACCCCAAGGTAAAAACACCCCCACCCTTGGGATAACTAATGTTTTGTTATTAAGAACTTAGGAAAAATAGGAGATCTGCTGTTTGACATTTTTCAAATAATAATGTAGTAGAAAGTGCCTTTTTGACATTAAACTTAAGAAAATCATAACTAAATAACCACCCCTTAGTTTTCTGTGATTTTTAGCACAGAGGCCTATTATCACTATAGGATGCCAACAAAAATAACCTTTAGGACAGAACCTACCCCTAACTAAGAGGTGTAGTGTAAAGTGGCCCATTTTGTCTAACTGTTGTTATTTTTGATTAAAGCCTAGCTTTTATACTTTAAGCCTCAAATTCTTAAAACAAGCTAGAATAGCAAGTGACAACCCACTGTAATTTTTACAGAATTTTTGGAAATTATTAAAACCCTGTTTAGTTCAAACCTACCCTAGAAACCCTAAATGGAAATTAAGGAAAGGAAAATGAATAATGTGAATTAATGTTATCCTAAAACCTTTGTAATCTGTCCACTAAAATGTATCAAGGCAATACCAATCCACTATGTTATCCTAAAAGAAAACCTAAGCTTAAAAGGTAATCAGTCTATATCTATGTATACCACTAGAAGCCCCACAGGACCAGGAAACCCTAAGTTAATTCTTAACTTAGTTTCTTTAGTAATGTTCTTAAATCTTGCATAATCATGACATACATGTTCATTGCATTTCGATAGACTGTAATCTTGCTGACGGAGAGTACATCCTCGTGCCGGAGCAAGGAGCTCCTCAGGAGGTAGCCCCAGATCCAGCACCCGAGCCTGCACCAGAGGACCTGCCTGCCACTGCTTTGGAAGGCAAGCCCCGGTTTTATGCATAACCTGCTGTTGGGGGCCTTCGTCCTCCGAAGGTCCTCAAAAACATGATTTGACAATATCTTCCAAGTGAAATGTATGAACAGATATCTTCGGACCCAGATTGTGAACATGAAGTACGATCAGGACGAAGCTTAAGCTAGACGAAGGAAGATTGAGATGAAGGACGGGCTGATCATCAAGCCGTACGAGGGATGGTGCATAGCCGAAGCTATGCGCAGGGGAGCTTCGGCATAGTGGCAGAAAGGGGAACCGACTTAAAGATGAAAAGACTACTTAGGCTTTGACAGATCCTCATAAGTCATTAGCAAATGTAGTGGACATGAATGTAATTTTACATGGGCTGCGTCCCACGTCTATAAATAGATGAACAGTACTCCCGTACTGTTCACGCTGACTTGGCATTTGCTTTTGCGTCACATGTGTATTTTCATCTCCTTCCAAGCCGAAGGTACATTTGTAATTCGATATTGTCTCTATTTTTCTATGATGATATAAAAAAGCTAAATTGATGATGTTATATGATTATTCATGCTATCTTTTATGTTTCATATGCTTCGTCTTTCATTAATGTATACTGTGATGATGAAGGTTCGTCCTTCATGACCTTCGTCTGAAGATCGTTATATCCTAAGGGAAATAATGCTTCAAAGGACGAAGGATTTTATCGTTTAACATTCTCTGTGTTGCCTTGTTCTTAACTCATAGCACTTGAGAACAAGTCCCCAACATTGGCGCCCACCTCCGGTGAACTCACTTCCACTTCGAGTTTTTTGAACACCTTCGGAAGCCATAGACCCTCGCTATGGCACCGAAGAAAGCTTCAGCGACTGGGGCTGCAGCTCTGCAACCGCTGGACCCTAACCAGGAAACTGTCTCTCTTCGGGAGGCCCGAAGCCAGAAGAGGAAGGCCGTCAGCCCGACGCTTCAGGAGGATGAGCTAGACCAAGAAATCAGGGATATGGAGATGCTACATCAACAGGTGCAGAGGAAGAAGGAGAAGATGGCCCGACTAGCTGAGTTGCAAAGGCAGATAGACGAAGCCTCTGAGGAAGTTCGCCATCTTTCTCACGATGAGCAGAACCGAAGGCCTCAGCAGAAAGACCTTCATCAGGAGGGCTTCGTCAACGAAGATGACTGGTATGACAATTTCCATCAGGGAAATTTTGTTTTCGATGATGCTTCTCCTCTGTCCGCCGAACTGCAGGCTACACCCTGGCCCCTGTCCTATAAGCCACCCCAACTTCCCATCTTTGACGGCCATTCAGACCCGAAGCAGTTCTTGATGAGCTACGAAGCAACAGTGTCTTCGTATGGTGGCAATGCTGCAGTCATGGCAAAATCTTTTGTTATGGCTGTCAGGAGTGTTGCTCAGACCTGGTATTCCTCTCTTCGACCAGGAACAATCACTTCATGGCAGAAGCTGAAGGATATGTTGTTAACCAGCTTTCAAGGGTTTCAGACGAAGCCGGTCACTGCTCAAGCCTTGTTCCAGTGCACTCAGGATCATGAAGAATACCTTCAGGCGTATGTCAGAAGGTTCTTGCGTTTGAGGGCGCAGGCACCAACGGTGCCCAATGAAATTGTCATCGAGGCCATGATCAAGGGGCTTCGTCCTGGACCTGCAGCTCAATATTTTGCTAGGAAGCCCCCTCAGACTCTGGAGAAGCTGCTCCAAAAGATGGACGAGTACATTCGTGCCGACAATGATTTTCGCCAAAGAAGGGAGGAGGCTTTCAGATTTTCTGAGTTGACCAGGGGCTTCGGAGGAAGATTCTATCCGAGGCATGTCAGGTCCATCCATAACTCTACTCAAAATGATGATAAGGGGAATCAGCAGCACAGGCCGCAGCCCTCCTCACAGGCTTCGGGGCAACAACAAAGCTTCTTCCGGCCACCAGCTCCAAGAGGAAGAGGCGCCAGGGGCTTTGGCGGAAGATTTGGAGATCAACCAAGGAGAATATTTTGCTTGTTTTGCGGTGAAAACAAGGGCCATACCACCAGGATGTGCCATGTTACCATCCAAAAGCAAAAGGAGATAGCCGAAGCTGCAGCACAACAAGCTCAGCCGAAGCAGGTCATGCATACTGCTTCGTGCCATGTGCCTTACATCCCAGAATACGTAGGTAACCACCCTGCAATTTCTGTTGCTTCGGCAAGTCAACCTCAAGCTTCCTGGCAACAACCTCCACCTCCACCACCGCTGCAACAAGGCCAACAGCCAGAAGGGAGCCAATATGCTCCACACCAAAGGGACTTCAGAGAGCAGTCCGAAGCTCGTACAGTCAACAGCACCGTGCTGGAGTCAAAGCACATTTATTGACAAGTATCCTACCTTGATAGCAGTCTTTTCCATTTAGTTCTATTTTCTGTATAATAAAGAACATTTCGATTTTCATGTAATGGTTTTGTGGTTGGTCATAAGGGAAATCTATTTTCTCCGAAGGCTTAAGTTGCTGAAGCTTGAAAGTTTGCGGAGGACCTTCGAATTATTAAAAATCCTTCGAAGTAACAAAAAGTCGTTCTAAGGAACGCAGAGTAAGTTGCTGAAGTTACAAAAAGCCGTTCCAAAGGGAGCGCAGTGTAAGTTTTTGCTCCAAAGACGTTCCTAAGGGAATGCAGAGCTTATACCGCCTAAGTAAAAGGCGAAGAAGCTCCAAAGACGTTCCCAAGGGAATGCAGAGCTTATACCGCCTAAGTAAAAGGCGAAGAAGCTCCAAAGACGTTCCTAAGGGAATGCAGAGCTTATACCGCCTAAGTAAAAGGCGAAGAAGCTCCAAAGACGTTCCTAAGGGAATGCAGAGCTTATACCGCCTAAGTAAAAGGCGAAGAAGCTCCAAAGACGTTCCTAAGGGAATGCAGAGCTTACAGCGAAGAATCAGCGCTGATACAAAAATATTGTGTGGGGATATGTGTGTATCTTTCGGAACAAATGTCATCTACGTAACATAACATCATCACATCATTTTGCATAGCATAAGCATCATACATCATGTTGCATATGGCACAAGAAGGGGACACAATATTGATCTTCGGAAGTATGCTTTGAAAGAGTGAAAATCGTGTTAAGTCACAAGGAGACACAATCTTCATCTTCGGAGTATAGCTTCGGAGAATGTTTCCACGAAGCTTGGATATTCTTCATCTGAGCACTATGGACATTGTTGTGATACATAAAAATTTTTCTTCACGAAGCATGAAAAGAAGGGAAGGTGTTTTTTCGCCGAAGGCTCAAAAGCGGTACGTATGTAAAGTTTCATGCATCGTAAAGAATTGAATAATGAACAGAGACCTGTATATTACATTTAAATGTACCAAATATTACATAAATCACACTTCAACTGTTTTTCCTAATAACACCTAGTCTTCTCTTAATACTACTTCGGCAGCCTCATTTAGAAGCTGTTCAACAACTTTATCCACGATAGTTTCGGCCATTTGTTTAATTTCGTCATCCCCTTTTGTGTGATGGTCAACAAACGATCCAGCAGGTTCTGAGGGAAGAGAATATTTTTGCATTACTATTACAAACCGCGAACAAAGTTTGAAATAAAAATTACAACACGATACAAACTATTAATTAATACCTAATTGACCTTCGGGCTCTGCGCTCTTTTCAGCAGCCTTAGCCACTTCTCTAGCATCGTGAATTCCCTTTTCACTTCTTTGAATAATTTCTCCTGCCATTTCTCGGCCACCATTATCCCAGACGTCGGTGAAAAATTTTCCACCAACTTGGCTAGCTTCGGTCGAGGGGTCTTTAATATCTTCAGCGGATAAAGTGGCTTCGGATTGCGCAAGCAGCTTAATATGATCACAACCTTTCTTCTCTAGAATAGTAGCAACTCCTCTGGCGCCCGAAAATGCGCAGATATCACCGCGGCTGCTCAGGATTTCCTCGAAAGCTTCTGCTTCATGACTAATCCATTCCAATGGACCTTCGGGATTGCCTCTGGAGAAACTTTCTTCACTAGAAAATGCGCCAACGCTGGCGAAGCTGGATTTTATCTTTTTGACGCATTCTATAGATTTAACATAGCATTTCCTCTGGGATGCACGAAGCTCCTGAGTACTTAACTCTAAATGATTAACCAACTGATCACTAAGCTCTCGTTTTGTTTCTTCAAGCACACGTTCCTCTTTAGCTCTAGCTAGCTGTTTCTGAAGATCTTTAATCTCACGTTTTTGGGCTTCGGCCTGGATCTTTGAGGCAGCTTCGTCCTTTTTAACCTTGTCTACCAATGTAAGCAAAATTTTATCCTTTTCCAGAGCTTCGTTTCTCAGTTTAATAACTTCTGACCGAAGGTTGTTGAACGCAATTTCATAGCTCTCATCTTCGGCACTCTTTTGTGCTCTTAATGCGTTGCTTAGGATTAAGCCCTATATGTAAAGACTTGGTATAAGAATAAAAGAATGAATTACGTATTGTAAAATTTTTTCAAAACGACTAATTCCCATACCTTTAGGCTGTTATACGCAAGACTGTCCGCGAGATCCTCCTTCGTCATAGCACATAATCCAGCTTCGAGCTTCGGGAACCCCATACTTCTAGCCATCTCTCGGCAAACAGATAATTCTTTGTTATCAGGGAGGCAGTATAGGAAGTCATCCTCATTTGTCCCATTGAACACCACTGCTCCCTTTGGATATTTTAACTCTCTGGCATAGTGATTGGCTTCATAAGTCTCTTCTTCAGATAATTTTTTCCCCGAAGCATGTCGTATGATATAATCGCATGTGCTGGCAGGAGCTTCGGGGACGGCAGTGTCAATCTTCTCAACCAAAACTGGTTCTGATGTTTTTTCGGTTTCCAAAGATTGTTCCTTGGTGGGCTCTGAAGGCCCAGCTTCAGCTTTAGCTTCAGCTTCAGCTTGTTGCTTCGAAGTTTCGGTAGACGCTTCAGCAAGTTCGACAGTCTTCTTTGGAGTTGTGCTTGAAGACATAATTGTCTCCAAGACATCTAGTACGTTCACCATTCTTTTTCTTTTTGGGGTCATCAATGGGCCCTTTTGGATTTTTCCTGTTTCAGCATTCGCTGAAGGACTTAAGATTTCCAATACTTTTTGTCCTTCAATTCTCGATTTTTCCGCCTTCTCTGCTAAAGGCGCTTCAGATTTCTCTTCTATCTTCGGCACTGGAGCTGGTTCTGTAGTTTCAGAGGCCAAGGAAACTTCACCAATGAATTCTGGCACTGTGGCCGGCTCAATAAAGCGCGCTCGGTGGGTGAGCACCTTCATCTTTTTCCTTTGCGGCGCTGGCTCATTAGTGGCACTTGTGGTAGTTTCTGTTGCAGAAGAAGTATTCTTTCTTTTGCGACCCAACACCGGATAGTGATAGTCAGGGTAGACAAACCCGACTGCGTCAAATACCCGGTTGAGTCTTTTCTTCTTTCGGCCTCCGAAGGCTGCTGATAATGCAGTGTTCTCGGCCTTCGAATATGCCCCAAGCAGTTCGTCACTTAATGTTTCAATGCTTTTCAACCAGTCGTCATCAGGTTCAACAAATTTATCCCCGTATTTGAATGTGTATTTTAGTCTGACCAGTCCGCCTTCGTCGGACTCTTTGATGGTCTCCTTCGGCATTTCCCACTTTCCTGCAAGTGGCCACACCCTGAAGGCAATATGTTCTTGAATCAAGTCCCTTGTCCCAATAAAAGAGCAGACTACGCCGAAGGCTCTTTGGCATTCCTCGGCTGCTTCATCCATTTCAACCTTCGGCCTTCGAAGTCCGAAACGTTGCCAGATGGGGCGCATAATGATACTCTTGACGTCTTCTTGCGTTGTTAGGTCATTTTTTACATAGAACCATTCAGTCATCCAGGCTCCGGGCCATCTCTTCCGAAAGGTCGGCACAGGGCAGCTTGACCCGGAGCGGGCAACGAAGCTGTAACACCCAAAGTTGTTGTGATATTGTTCTTTCCCCCAGGGCTTCGTCTCATATAACAACTCATGAATGTTGCAAAAGCTTTTGGCATTTGGTTCTAAACCTTGGCTTCTCGCAGCCCAGACAAACATCCCCATTCTTATGATAGCTTCGGGAGTAATTTGATGAAGGTAGATTTGAAATGTTTTCAGAACTTCAACAACAAAGTTGCTCAGGGGGAATCGAAGCCCAGCCTTGAGAAAGCTTCGGAAGATTACGACTTCATCTTCTTCGGGGGTGGGAGAAGTTTTTTCTCCAGCATCAGCTCTCACAATAGATATATCTTGAAAATATCGGCCCCTCATATTATCAATATGACTCTGCTTAATGGTGGTTTTCCCGAAAACCGCGTGACTTGGCCGCCATGGCCGATCTTCGGACTCTTCCCCACCGCTTTCTACATCATAACTGTCGCTGTCACCAGTATCTTCAGACAAGCCTTCCAGTATCTCCTTGGTAATTTTTTCCGTATTGGTCTCCGCCATCGCTATAAGGAACCCCAGGTTCTTCTCTTCAGAGAGACTCAGCTTCATCTCAGGACCGGCCTTTTTGTCTTCAGACATCTTCGGAAATGCTAAAAACTGTTTTCAATGCCGAAGCTTCAAAACTAAAAGCTCAGTAAATTTTTGCGCGCAAGAGATAAAATTGAGTAAGCAGGGGCAGATGGCAAGTGTGCGTACCAAAATGAGTTTGTGGTATGATCTTATTTATACGCCCAGTGCGTTGAAAGTTGAAAGACCCACTTGTCAGTGAATGTTGCTATTCTAGCAAAGGGAAGGTGTTTTTTCGGACCTTCGGCTTAAGGCCTTCGTCCATATCGCAATCTAAATTTATCATTAATAAATTAATATTGCGAGGGGCTACTGTTGGGGGCCTTCGTCCTCCGAAGGTCCTCAAAAACATGATTTGACAATATCTTCCAAGTGAAATGTATGAACAGATATCTTCGGACCCAGATTGTGAACATGAAGTACGATCAGGACGAAGCTTAAGCTAGACGAAGGAAGATTGAGATGAAGGACGGGCTGATCATCAAGCCGTACGAGGGATGGTGCATAGCCGAAGCTATGCGCAGGGGAGCTTCGGCATAGTGGCAGAAAGGGGAACCGACTTAAAGATGAAAAGACTACTTAGGCTTTGACAGATCCTCATAAGTCATTAGCAAATGTAGTGGACATGAATGTAATTTTACATGGGCTGCGTCCCACGTCTATAAATAGATGAACAGTACTCCCGTACTGTTCACGCTGACTTGGCATTTGCTTTTGCGTCACATTTGTATTTTCATCTCCTTCCAAGCCGAAGGTACATTTGTAATTCGATATTGTCTCTATTTTTCTATGATGATATAAAAAAGCTAAATTGATGATGTTATATGATTATTCATGCTATCTTTTATGTTTCATATGCTTCGTCTTTCATTAATGTATACTGTGATGATGAAGGTTCGTCCTTCATGACCTTCGTCTGAAGATCGTTATATCCTAAGGGAAATAATGCTTCAAAGGACGAAGGATTTTATCGTTTAACATTCTCTGTGTTGCCTTGTTCTTAACTCATAGCACTTGAGAACAAGTCCCCAACACCTGCTATTATGCTATTTTACTTCACTTAATGCTTGTAGGATTGATTGTGCACTTAAGTGTAGGAATTGTTTGAAACCCTAGTTGCATGATCTCAGGAATCCTATTGAGATGAATACTAGTATGCTAGGTCGAGTAGCTGCTTTATTAAGTAGGATCTCGGTAGAAGACGAGTGATTTTTCTAGCACTCGCGCGAGGTCAGGCCATTGATTGTACCCACTTTCATATTGTACTGATGTTGGTTGTGGACAACAATCCATGGGGATTGGTTGTCCACGGGATAAAATTTGAGTAAGGATTAAGGTGTGGTACCGTGAGTCAAGCGTTGAACGTACTAAACACATACCGAGAAATATGGTAAATCGGTAAGCCTAGTACCTGAGTGAACCTGCCCGCAGACTTTACCCCTCACGCGACCTGAGACGAGGTCTCCCATTCCGGTTATGGTGGGTACAAGTGCGGCCACTGCACGACGGCCAGTCGGGGTCAGTGGGGCATTGTACGCCAAGGCGGTGAGCCCTGTTCTGTTGCCAGGGAATCGATGGGGACGGTTGATGTGTGTGGGGACGGAGTGCCCCTGCATGTCGTGTGTTTAGGTTTACCTTGCAAGGATAAAAACTCGATTCGAATCGTCTGCTTCTCGCAGCTAATAAGACTGCTTGATCCATGCTGCTACATTGAGTAACAAGTGGAATGATGAGGAGATGATATAAGATGTTGATTGCTAAAATGTTTGCTACTTTGTATGAATAGATAGTACATTTTTAGCCTTAAGAGAGTCACACTTAACTTGACTAAGTTAAAATCTTGATTTAGAAACTCAGCTAGTGCTTTTGGCAACCAAACCCCACAGCCAAACAGCTGCATGTCTAGAGGTAGAGGAGTAGACTCCTCACACCGGGTAAGTCTAGCTGAGTATTAGTATACTCAGCCTTGCTTGTGGCATAATTTTTACAGGTTCTCTGGAGGAGATGGTCGCTGGGATAACTTGGCCGTCCACCTTGCCACCGGGTTGGACTGTTGAGTGGGACCCTGCCTCGGCTGAGGAGGAGCATGAGGAGTGATGGGACAGGCTTCCCCATCTCTCCGTTTAATTACCGTTAGTTTTATTCCGCTGCACTTCGAACAATGATGGTTACTTTTGCAAAAACTCCGATGATGATGATGGTGATGTAATAATTTAATATTCTGACATGTATGGTTTTATGCTTTATTGTATTTGCTCTGTGACTCACCTTCGAGTGAGATTGTGGTACTTGATCCTGTCAGTGGCCGTGTCGGACTAGATCTGAGGGATTGACGGGTTATTCCCATTTAAGTGTGGTCTAGCCTCTAAGGCGGGGCTTAGGCACTTAAGTTGGAATAATTCGGGCAGTTCCGCCACAAAGGAATGGTGCTGGAATCTTCTTCATGGTGAAGGGCTCAAACAACTCTGGCGGGGGATCTTGGGAGGACTCGAGGTGCTCTTGCTTATTCATAGCCTGAGGGAAGACTGGAATTCCTTCCAAGACTATGGCTCCTTCCGGTAGTTCCCAAGCCTTCTTTTTCTCTCCTCTGATAGAGACCGGGTGACCTTCAAGAATTTGGGGATCTTCGGCTCTCATGGGTTAAACAGGGTTGGATGAAGCAGGTTCTTGGATCCGCAGGGCTCTACGTTGGTTATGGGTTACCAAGTGGGCCTCCATCAACTTCTGGACATGCTCATCCTTGGCTTGCTTCAGGGCTTCAACCGCAATGACTTCACGACTTTCTAATGCAGTTGCACGGGCTTGAGCTGTGGTGAGATCCACATGGAGCTAACGATTGCGCTTCTCTGCATCTTCTGCTCGGGCAATCATCTGACGGTGGTGCCGAGCCAAGAAATCATACTGTGCATCTAGGGTGAGCAGGTATGCAGTGAAGTACGCGATTGTGGGGTCGTCCTCAAGCAGCTGCTGACCTTCCAATGCACGCATCATGGCCATCCAAATGGGACGGTTTCTCTGAAAGGGCGGAAAGAATCTGACGGGGTGTCGGCCACTTCTTCTTCATAAATTTGACACAGGGCCCTCAATGCCTTACGAGCGACGACTTGGCAGGTGTCTTTGAATCTGTGCCCAGCAGCAGTGACGCTTCATTCCACATGGTGCGGACTGGATCCAATGTATACAGCCACGACACACTTCTCTGTGCCATGCTAGACGAATTCATGACCATCATACTCTGGCTGGTTCCTGATTTCGAGGTGGACTGTGCATGCTCTCAGCAACTTGGGGAAACCCTCTTCATTCTGGCAAAAGCTGGTTTGGCAGCGAACCTCCATCTGACTTCTGAGAGAAGGAAAGGGGAAAAGCATTTTTGAAATGAAGGGATGAGAGCAAGAATTTTTTTAAGAAAATAGTTTTGACTCAAAAACTTTTGGATCAGGCTAAGGGTTACGTCCTGCGGCCAACCTAACAGCTTTGATACCACCTGAAGCGCCCCAATCCTTGGGGACTCAAATGTGATACAATTACTAGTCCCAGGAGGCTAGTAAACACATTTATACAACAGATGATTCCAGATCTGCTTAAACGAGACAAACCTATAAAGGTGGCGATCAACTTTAAGAGTTGGTCCACAACTCGGGACATATCATCAGAGTGGGGCTGAAGCAGCCCGATATACGCAGCGAAGCAAATCAGCGGTCCAACAGCCACATGCAAGGTTGGGAACAGTCGTAACTCTTACCCGATCTCCTTTTTCTGAAAAACAACAAATAAACAAGGGTGAGTACAAACGTACTCAGCAGCCCACCTTCACCCGCAGAATAGGGAAATCAGATATAATGCATGGAATATCTGGAGCTTAGGATATTTTGCAGAAACAACAATATTTTATGCAGGGTTGTTTTGTAAAACATTTTGTATCTTGCAAAGCGCATCCTCTCCCAAAGGAGCAGGAAGTTTTTCAATATAGAACAAAATCCCCTGGACTAAACCATCCAGGTATCTCAGCAGTTTCCCACTTCTTTTCATTTTCAAAAACAGCTACTGGACTTCCCGTCCACCATAGCTCACGGCTCAACTGCCGGACCTTTTCAAAACCATTTTTCTCAAACGCACCCTTTTTTGAAAACAAAACATTAATTGCCATACCATACCAGACTCGTCCATTCCTGTGGACACGGACTATTCGAATAGGTTTTCAAACTCTGCGCAGAGGTGTACACTTTACCCACTAGTCTGGTTTCTGCGATCTCACCGTCGTGAGACCCGAATGCCGAATCTCTTTCTTTCCTCGCACGTCCTAACCTTAACGGTTATACCGGAAGGAGTTAGGCCACCGCCATGTCCAAACCGGACAAAACATTCCCCCTCCTTATCCTCCCGGTGCTCCCCAGCCTTCATAACCCTGGAGTTGGACCGTACGAGTTCAGATTGAGTGACTGCCCACATAGTCTCGAGTGGTTGTACTTATCATGAGTACAGGTAGTGAAGGATGACAAACCGGTCCTTATGTGAGGGGACAATCCTTCTGCTCACACCTAAACCAGCTGAGCCATCACCTTAGGCCCTCCCCTAAACCAGGGAGTCCCTGATCATCCCTACTCAAAGGTGATAAGGGTGAAAACCCTTCATCATACACATTTTGAAAATCATTTTCTTTTGAAAACTCACACTTTTCCTCAAATCATTTGTAACAACTATATCAGGGATTGATTGCGGCAAGCGACTGGGTGGCCATAATAACTTGTCTCAAAATCATATCATGCATAAAATAACAGGCTGAGGGTTGTGGTTAAAAAAACATAGGTAATTTATGCATCAAAGGATCCAGTGAGCTTGCCGTGCTTATCCGGCGAAGGGGGGAAGAGGAGCTCGCGGAACTGGCTTCTAGCTCCACTGCCTGGCGTAGACTTGCAGATTTGGCCTCCACGAGACGGCACGAATGCTCCGATAACTATGCAACATGAACAAGCAAACATACAAACCAACAAGTATACCAACAAATATTTAGTATAGTGGTCAGAATAGCGATATATGGATGGGTAGAGTCTTGAGTAGAATCTTGTGTCATGTGGTGTTGAGATACTGTTGGTGGTGGAGCGAAGGTGCTTACCAGGAGGGTGGACTGGAGACGAAGCGACACTATGCGTGTAGCCGGCAGAGCGGAGTAACTGAGTGGGTGGGGTGTTTGCCTTGGCTGAGGGTGTTGAGTGTGTGGAGTGGGAGAGGGTAGCTGGGTGTATTTATAGCTGGGTGTATGTGGTGTAGCACAGTGAAGTTCACTGTTGGTGAGAATAGTGACGAATGAATCGTCTGACTTAATATGAACAGGAGAGTTATAGGTAGAATATGGGACAAGAGTATTTTGGGAGTTTTCTATAATATGAACCATGCTTAAGGGATGACATGGTTGGATAGGGAATAGTTTGACAAGAATTTTAGAAACAAGAATGACTGAAATCTGAGTTTGGATGGAGGAGTTTTGGATTTTATAATCATAGGGAGAAAAAGAAAAGGAAAGGAATATTCTTGGAATATTCTAGAATTTGAATATTTAGAGATATTTGGAAATCAAAAATACAAATGTATGTTTGAGCGGGGTGCGAGGAATTATTTTTGGGCTTTTCTTGGGCAGAGGTTTATGTTGGTGGAAACTGTTCCTACCTATTGTGTCACATCAGACAGCAGTGAGGCGGGACCCAAATAGCTAGAATGTTGTGGTATTCTGGTCCGAGTGGGCTATGGTATCTTAGGCCAGGTTTTATAGGATTGAAGACGTATCCATACAAACTTGGTTTGCCTTTCTTTTTGGAAGTCTGGCTTGAAAGAATTTCAAAGTTAAGCGTGCTCAACTTGGAGAAATCTAGGATGGGTGACCCGATGGGAAGTTCCCTACTGGAATGAAAATCACAGTCACCGGAGTTCGTATGACTGGAATATGGGTCTGGCTGGTCTTAGGTGGACTGGACATCATGATGGATGAGTAGTTGAAATTTGGGGTGATCGGATGATCAATGAATAGTAACGATGAATAGTAATGGTGAATAGTGATGGTGAATAGTTCGTATGAACGGACGATGAATGGTGAATAGTGACGATGAACGAACGATGAACGATGAATAGGAACTATGAACGAACGATGAACGATCGAATGATCGAACGAACGAACGATCGGAATTTCGGCAGCATAACGACAAGAAAAAGATTATTTGGACGGACGAACGGTCGAACGATCGGACGAACGATCGAACGATCGGACGAACGAACGAACAAACTAAGAACAGGGGGACGAACGATCGAAGAACGACCGAACGATCCTTGTGCTAGTGGGTGCTTGTGTGGGAGGTGGAGTGGGAGTGGGCGTGTGGGGGGGAGCGAGGGAGTTGCCATGAAATGACTTGGGGTGGGATGAGAGGAGGCCCTTGCCCCTCTATTTATAGCCATGGTGGGGGGATTAGGGGGAGGGATGAGAGGATTAGTGGGAGGATGAGAGGATAGTGGGAGATTAGCATGAATTTGTCTTGTATAAGTGAGATTAGCTTGTAGAGCTCACCATATGACACCGGAGGCATACGTATACGTATGAGCATGAGGAAAGTTTGAAGAAAATATTTGTAGGGACTTGAAAAATGATTCTGAAGGTATTTCTCAGGAGGAAAATATCTGGAGATATATCGGTGAAATATTTGGGCACTATTTCTAGAAAGAATCAGAGGGCATCACTGGGAAAATATTTGGGTAGGATATTTGAGGAGGATTTTGGAGAGAATATAGACCACAATATTTTATTTGCTGATATCAACTCGCAAACAAACATTTTGAAATGAAATTTGAAATTCATTTTGAATTTAGAGCGAGTTTGAGAAAATTTTAGGATTTGAATTTTTGGGATGCTACAATAATCTTCTTTATGCACCTCTTCTTCTTTCCATCCCTCTTCTTGTGACTTGAGCCTGAGTCAGTGTTCTTGTCGTCTTTTTGCTCATAGAGGGTCTCCTTGTCGTTGATCACCATTCCCTTGCCTTTAGGATCCATCTCTTCGGGCGGTTAGTCCCTTAATGAAGAGTACGGCTCGGATACCAATTGAGAGCACCTAGAGGGGGGTGAATAGGTGATCCTGTAAAAACAAACACTAAATAGCCCAACCTTGGTTATGAAATGTTAGTAATATTAAAACCAAGTTGCTAAAGTGAGAACTCTTCACTTGATTGTTCCTTTCGAATGAGTATTGAACTTTGGAACAATAGCACAAGTGATTAAGCGAGAACTCTAGAAGAGAAACCAATCACAATGAAAAGAGACACAAGAGACATGGTGATTTTATCCCGTGGTTCGCCCAAGTAGAACACTTGCCTACTTCCATGTTGTGGTGTCCCAATGGACGAGGGTTGCACTCAACCCCTTTCAAGTGATCCAATGATCCACTTGAATACCACAATTTTCTTCCTTATAGTTGTTTCCCGTTTGTGAGGAATCTCCACAAGTTGGAGCCTCTCACCCTTACAATGTTGATCACAATCAAAAAGCACAAGAGTAAGGGAGGGGAAAAACACATGCAAGAACTAGAGTCGCAGCAATCCCATGCACACAAGTCGAGAAGAGAGCACACAAAAATAGGGCAGCAAGTCTACAGCTCACAAAGTGCTAAATTCTCAATCACGATGATCCGGATGCGTGTTTGCGGAGTCTAGGCATCTTAGGATGTTCAATGGAGGCTTGGGGTGTTGCTCCATGCGCATAGGGGTCCCTTTTATAGCCCCAAGGCAGCTAGGAGTCGTTGGATCTCCATTTGGTAGGCAATTCTTGCCTTCTGCCGACTGATGATAGTCCGGTGCGGCCTGGTGACCATTGGCTCGGTCCACGTGTCGCCCGCTGATCGCGCTGCCGACCGTTGGCGCGGGCGCTGATGGCTCACCGGACAGTCCGGTGCACACCGAACAGTCCGGTGCAGACCGGAAAGTCCAGTGATTTTTAGCCGAAGCGCCCTCGACGTTTTCCCGAGAGTGACGAGTTCGTCGCTGGGCCAGCCTGGGCACCGGACAGTCCGGTGCGCCGCAGGCTGGTGCATCCTTGCTAGTCTTGGCCAACCATCGTCAATCCAATCTTAGTTTATTTATCAAGGTTCCTTGCACTTAGAGGAATATGTTAGTATCAAAAACAATTCAGAAAGGCTAGAGTCATACCTTGATTCTTGCTTTATTCATCACCTTTAAAATCAATTTGTGTTGAGCATCTAATCACCAAAACATTTATAGAAATTGCCTAAGAGTGCATTACCCTTCCAAACGTGCCAGAGTGAAAGGGTATCGTGATCTCTCGACATTGTGAAAATGGTACGCGATCACGACCGCCTATCAACAGATCAATGATCGAGATTTTAAGTAAACCAGATCTAACCTGATGCACATGATACAGGATCGACGACTCAGATCTAACGCGACGATGGGGTAAGTCATGTTATGATCTAAACCGTTGCCCTAGCTACCAACGATTGTGATGATTCCCTCCCCCCATACAGACTACCAGCCGAACATCCGTGGATCTACGGCGCACGCGTTTCTTCTTCACTCGAACCTGACAACGGCGGGGCCGTGTAGTATACGGCGGCGCCATTGCCACCGCGCCCCAATCCTGTGACCCGTACCTTGAACTTTGATCTCGACGGAGATACGCGTAGCGGGTATTGAGATGAGTCCATGGGGTAGGGTATTACTGGAGTTGGCGACGCGTAGAACCCTGCCCCCGTTGCTGCGCGATACGACAGAGGAAGAATGGCTCTGGCGCGCAATTCATCTATCCCCGAGGGTCATATCCCCGCGTTGGTGCCCCGACGACCCTCCACGCGCCTCGGAGAATCACCCTGATCACCGACAGAGGCAATGTCGGTGACCAACACATGAACTGCTCGTGGCGGTGACCTCTCTTGTTTTCCTCCTCTCTCTGTGTGTGTCGAGTCTTCGCAGTGGTGCTATGGTGATAATGGCGTAACCTAGGGTTTATAGGCACGCACTTCCGCGAATCTCGGCGAGCTAGTGAGCTCATGGCAGAAGCTGCGCGATCGACACGCAGGTCGTTACACACCGTGAGAGAGACTCGCGGCGGCGTGCGAGGATCTAACGTGTGAGGTCCAGGGAACAGCGATCCACGCGCGCGTGGGAAATTGGCTGGCTGACATGGTGGGGTCCTTCGGTCAGCCAGCGCTAGGTCCACAAGAGTGCGCGCCAACGAGGCTGACGGGGCGACCCGCTTGTCAGCGTTGTCATCACCTGGCTGGACCACACGGTGGAATTTGGGTTGGGCTGCGAGGGCGTGGATCCTATGTGGGCCGAGTTAAGCAGTTTGCGACCCAGCGCCATGCTTTTACCTTTTTCCTTTTCTTCTCTATTTTCCTTTCCTTTTGATTTGAAATTTTAAATTTGAATTCAAAGGTTGTTGTGGATTTATTGTTCTAAATTAAATACATAGTTTGAGCATATCAGTATTGGAGGAAATTTATTTGCATATTTATTTTATATTATATAGGGTTTCCTATTTTTTCCCTTTTCTTTCCCTTTTCTTTCCCTTTTCTTTTATCTCCATTTTTCTGATTTTCCATTTTCAAACCCTAATCTCCATTTAGGCTTCAATTCAATTTCCTTATTATTATATTTTTTGATTAATAGTGTTGTTATTATTATTATATGCACAAGCAACAAAACTCCAGCATGATGCACATTTTATTGGGGTATTATTTATTTTAAACATGTCTCCTAATAATTCTATGAAGGAGAAGGCATTACACACAATTTTATTCCTCTCTTTTATATCCCCAAGTTGGGTATTACAGCTCCCAAAAACTCTAAAATAAGAAACATTGGGCTTTTTATTGGTGAGGAGTTCATATGATGTTTTCTTGAGGATTCTTTGAAGGTAGAGTCGGTTGATGGAGTAGCAGGCGGTGTTAATCGCCTCCGCCCAAAACCGATCCGGTGTCTGGTACTCATCAAGCATGGTCCTTGCCATGTCCAAAAGAGTTGTATTCTTCCTCTCCACTACACCATTTTGTTGAGGTGTGTAGGGAGAAGAGAACTCATGCTTGATGCCCTCTTCCTTAAGAAATCCTTCAATTTGTGAATTCTTAAACTCCGTTCCATTATCGCTTCTAATCTTCTTGATTCTCAATCCGAACTCATTTTGAGCCCGTCTTAAAAATCTCTTTAAGGTCTCTTAGGTTTGAGATTTTTCCTACAAAAAGAATACCCAAGTGAAGCGAGAACAATCATCCACAATAACAAGACAATACTTACTCCCGCCGATGCTTATGTAAGCGATCGGGCCAAATAGATCCATGTGGAGTAGTTCAAGCGGCCTATCGGTCGTCATGATGTTCTTGTGTGGATGATGAGCTCCAACTTGCTTCCCTGCTTGACATGCATTACAAATCTTGTCTTTCTCAAAAAGAACATTTGTTAGTCCTAAAATGTGTTCTCCCTTTAGAAGCTTGTGAAGATTCTTCATCCCAACATGGGCAAGTCGGCGATGCCAGAGCCAGCCCACATTAGTCTTGACAATTAAGCAAGTGTCTAGTTTAGCATTGTTATCATTAAAATCAACTAAGTATAGCTAACCATCTAACACTCCCTTAAAAGCTATTGCATCATCACTTCTTCTAAAGACAGTAACACCAACATCAGTAAAGAGACAGTTGTAGCCCATTTTACAAAATTGAGAAACTGAAAGCAAGTTGTAATCTAAAGAATCTACAATAAAAACATTGGAAATGGAATGGTCAGGAGATATAGCAATTTTTCCCAAACCTTTGACCAAACCTTGATTTCCATCCCCGAATGTAATCGCTCTTTGGGGATCATCATTTTCTCATATGAGGAGAACATCCTTTTCTCCCATGTCATGTGGTTTGTGCACCCGCTATCAATTATCCAGCTTGTCTCACCAGATGCATAAACCTACAAAACAAATTTAGGCCTTGTTCTTAGGTACCCAAACGGTCTTGGGTCCTTTGACATTAGAAACAAGCACCTTGGGTACCCAAACACAAGTCTTGGGACTCTTGTGTTTGCCCCCAACATATTTGGCAACTACTTTGCCTGATTTGTCAGTTAGCACAAAAGATGCATCAAAAGTTTTAAATGAAATGCTATGTTCATTTGGTGCATTGACAATTTTATTTTTAGGCATTTTGATACGAGTTGAATGCATAGAGCTAGATGTCTCATTACTATACATGAAAGCATGATGATAAACAAAATGAGATTTTCTAGCATGAATCCTCCTAATCTTGTGCTCAAGATAGTTTTTAGGATATAAAATGTAACCCTCTCTATCCTGAACCATGTGAGCCTTACCCTTAACAAAATTGGAGAGTTTGTTCTTGGGGGCATTAAGCTTGATGTTGCTTTGGCTCCCATGTTGGAAGCCAATGCCATCCTTAATGCCAGGGTGTCTCCCATTATAAAGCATGCTACGAGCAAATTTAAATTTTTCATTCTCTAACTCATGCTCGGCAATTTTAGCATTTAATTTGGCTATGTGATCATTTTGTTCTTTAATCATAATAATGTGATCATTCATAGCATCAATGTTAACATCTCTACATCTAGTGCAAATGGTGACATGCTCAACGGTAGATGTAGAAACATTGCAAGCGTCCAATTCTTCTATCTTAGCATTTAAACTATCATTTTCAGTTCTAAGACAAGAAATTGAATCATTGTAAATATCAAGCTCTTTAGATAAATTTTCACATTTTTCTACCTCTAGAGCATAAGCATTTTTCAACTTAACAAATTTGTATTTTCCTTAACGAGCAAGTCCTCTTGGCATTCCAAGATATCATCCTTCTCGTTAATGGATTCTATCAATTCATTTATCTTTTTCTTTTGGTCCTTGGTGAGGTTTGCAAAAATAGAAGTTAAATCATCATCATTATCACTAGAGCTACCCTCATCATTGGAAGTAGTATATTTGGGGGTATCTCTAGAATGTACCATCTTTTTTTGCCCTCCTTAGCCATGAGACATTTGTGGCCGACATTGGGGAAGAGAAGTCCCTTGTTGATGGCGATGTTGGCGGCGTCCTCGTCGGAGGAGTCGGTAGAGCTCTCGTCGGAGTCCCATTCCCGCCCCATGTGTGCCTCGCCACCCTTCTTATTGTAGTATTTTTTTTCTTCTCCATCTTCTTCTTCCCTTTCTTGTCTTCATCCCTGTCACTGTCACTTGTATATGGACATTTTGCAATAAAGTGAACGGACTTACCACACCTATAGCACACCATCTTGGAACGGGGTTTGTAGTCCTTCCCCTTCCTTTGCTTGAGGATTTGTCAAAAGTTCTTGATGATAAGAGCCATCTCCTCGTTGTTGAGCTTGGAGGCGTCAATTGGTAGAATACTTGGTGTAGACTCTTCCTTCTCCTCTTCCGTTACTTGGAATGCAACGGGTTGCACCTCGGGTGTGGAGGTGGCGCCTTGTTCCAAGTTGACAATGTGTTTGGAGTCTTTGATCATAAGTTCAAAGCTCACAAACTTGCCAATTACCTCCTCGGGGGACATCTATTTGTATCTAGGATCTCCATGAATTAATTGAACTTGAGTAGGATTATGAAAAAAACAAGAGATCTTAGAATAACCTTGACCATTTCATGGTCATCCCATTTGGTGCTCCCGAGGTTGCGCACTTGGTTGACCATTGTTTTGAGCCGGTTGTACATCGCTTGTGGCTCCTCTCCTTTGTTGAGGACGAATCGACCGAGTTCTCCCTCGATCGTCTCACGCTTGGTGATTTTAGTCACCTCGTCCCCTTCATGCGCCGTCTTGAGGACATCCCAAATTTCATTGGCACTCTTCAACCCTTGCACCTTGTTGTACTTCTCTTGACACAAGGAAGCGAGGAGTATAGAGGTGGCTTGGGAATTGAAGTGCCTTATTTGAGCGGCCTCATCGGAGTCATAGTCCTCGTCGCCCACTTGTGGTGCATGTGCTCCAAACTCAATTATATCCCATATGCTTTCGTGGAGTGAGGTTAGATGGTGCCTCATTTTATCACTCCACATACAATAATCTTCACCATCAAAATATGGTGGTTTGCCTAGAGGTACAGAAAATAGAGGGGCGCGTTAGGAATGCGAGGATAGCGAAGAGGCATTTTACTGTACTTCTTACGATCTTGGTGTTTTGAAGTAGTAGACTCGGCGCCGGATGTGGAAGGTGTGATGAAGAGTCAGTCTCGTAGTAGACCACCTTCTTCATTTTGTTTTTCTTCTTGTCACCCTTCATATGTGACTTGATGGAGGAAGCGGATTCCTCCTTGTGCTTGTTGTCGGTCTCCTTTGATGGAGTCTGTTCCTCATTCTTCCTTCCCGAGCCTTCGGGCTTTTCGCCGGTGACCATCTCCCTCTTGGTGTGTTCTCCCGACATCACTTCAAGTTGTTAGACTCTAATGAAGCACCGGGCTTTGATACCAATTGAAAGTCACCTAGAGGGGGTGAATAGGCGAAACCTGAAAATTATGAATTTTGAACATGCACTATGTCCGGGGTTAGTGTTAGAATTAATTCGGAGTGCGGAAGATAGTTCTCCTTGCTAGGAGTGGCTCAATCAATGCGGATATCTTTTGGGAGCCCACTCAAATCAATATGAGCAAGGGAACTTTTAGAGAGAGGATAGGGGATAAACAAATCGAATGGAGATCAACACAAATAAACACGGCGATTTGTCTACCGAGGTTCGGTTCCAAAGAACCTAGTCCCCGTTTAGGAGGCCACAAAGGTCGGGTCTATTTCAACCCTTTCTCTCAATTAGTCACATAGACCGGTCGAGTGCTTCTTCTTAATCGCTTGGGTCACTAAGGCCCCGCAAGGATCACCACACACTTAGGTGTCTCTTGCTTGCTTTACAAAACACTTGAAAGGTTTAGAAGGTGAAGAAGAAAGCATGATTACAAAAACCAAGCAAGAAGAGCGACAAATAACACACGGATTGCACTCTCTCAAGTCACTAAGCACTAGTGATCACTTGTCTTAATTGTGGGACTTGGAGAGTTTGGAAGCTTTGAATGTGTCTTGGAATGGATTGCTAGCTCTTATATTGAGTATGAATGAGTAGAGTGCTTGGATGTGTTGAATGGAGGTGGTTGGGGTTGTATTTATATCCCCCAACCACTTCCTAGTCGTTGCTCTTTTTCTGCTGACCGCGGACGGTCCACGCTCCTGGTTCGGATGTTTCGCCCCTTCACATCAACGGCTAAAATCACAACGGTCAGCAGTAACGGCTATATCAACGGCTATAGTGCATTTATGTGTCGTCAGATGTCAGATAAAGCAGTCGCGGATGGTCCGATCATGCACCCCGGACGGTCCGGTCATGCACCCCGAACGGTCCGTGAGGACACTAAAAATGCATTTTACCGAACCCGTCACCTTCGAGTTTTTCTGGTTTTTCAACGACCGGACGGTCCGTGCCTGAGGCCAGACGGTTCGCGCTTGGTCTCGGACGGTGCTAGCTTCTCCATCGAACGGTTCGTAGTGTTAACTTGTGTTTTTGCAGTGTTCCTCTCCAGGGCTCACTCTGGTGTCGCGGACGGTCCGCCACAAGGGCCCGGTCAGTCCGCGCATAGGTGTTTTTCCAAAAAACTTCTACGGTCCGCCACAAGGGTACGATATTTTGGACAGTCGACTTAGAGTAGTTGTAGATGAACTTATCCACCTGAAAAATGATCAACTGGGCAAACTAGTTAGTCCAAAACGATTATAGGAAATGTTGAGGTCATTTCCCTTTCAATAATAGCAGAGGTTGTTCAACTTGTTACTGGATTACCAAGGTGAGATGAGAAGTTTCCTAAGCTGGACTACTAGTCCATGAGTGTTGCCAGATCTAGTTTTAGGTTAGTAACAATAAGATCTGTTTTTGGTTATTCTCCATTTTTTCTGTGGTTGACACATGCTCAGTATTTTTTCTATTAATTTGTTATGTATAGAAAATTATATGAGGAAAATGGAATGGTTAAGATCTTCACAAATGATCACTCAAATGGAATATCTGCTTGTAACAAGCTTAATTCGAAGGAGGTCCCTCGTTGGGTTGTTGAAAGAATGATCAAAGACCACACAAAACATGGGGACAATTGGATTTTACAATGTTTTTTGTTCTTGCAAGCAATTCTCTTCTGTTTCCTTCGACTAGTTTGAATATATTAGGGAGTGATTTTGCTCCAGTACAAGTTTTGGAGACAACGCAGTGGTATGACTGGTGTCAGACAATTTATGATGATCTCAAGCTGAAGGCAGAGAAGTTTAGGAGTGGTCGTTGCAAGAAAGCAGCCACACCCACTATCCAGGGATGTGTACTTTTTCTAATTGTAAGTTATTTTTACTCAGTAATATATATGTTTATTTGATACTTAGACGTTCTTGAGATGATGCATATTGGCTATAGATCTTTCTATGTACCAAGAAATTTGTTTTTATTTTTTTACCCTTTTTGTTGGTTTACTACCTCGACAACATGCAAAGTGGCATCGTGCTATCTCGGAGAACACCTCAGTGGGGTGTCTTCACCAGGAATATAATAAAGTATTGTAGATCTTGACAAAAGTTCCAACAGAGATGGAAAGAATTATGGCAACCTTCTGGTAAGTATACAACTCTAATCAGTAACAACAGATATGATAGGTATTTGTCGGTACCCTGAAATAGGGGTACCCCTTACTACAGTGTGAAGGCACGGTACCCGCGCGGCTATCTCTAGTCGCGTGGAGAACAGCACCCGACCCCACCACGTGGATGGCTCTAGGGCCGCCACGTGGCCAGAGAAGACAATATCCTCCAAGGTATCAACGGTGTGACCGGACCCCCATGGGAAAGTGTCGGACCCTGCATATACGGACCGGACCTCGGGGCAGGGTCCAGGACCTCCGCGGGTACAGACCGGCCCACCGGGACGGGTCCCGGACCTCTCTGTGTGGGGTCCGGGCCAATCTCAGTAGGGTCCCGGGATTCTGGGACAAAGAGTACCTGGACCTTAGTCAAGGCCACGCGGGGGTCCGGAGCCGACACGTGTCCGGACCATACCGTGTACGCTTCTGCTCCCCGCTCAGGCGGAGACCCGATGCTGCCACGTGGCCCACTGCCCGTGACGTAAGCCAGCGGGCGGAGCCTGACGTAAGGCCTCTGGGCCGTGCGTCCTCTGCATTTATTGCGGATAAGGCACGCCGCCTGCCAAACTAGCAGGTGATGTGCCGCCTCAGCATTTAATAAGCCCTGTCACTCCACTGGCAGGCGATGTGCCGCCTCAGCATTAAATGTGCCCTGTCCACTCCGCTGACGGGCGGCGACCGAACCATCCTACAGGTGGCGTGCCTGTCCATTCTGTTGGCAGGCAGTATGCCCGTGTTGTGGCATACACTGTGCTCATCATGGCTCGCGCGTTACCGAGGAAGCAACCGCGAGATATTAACATTGTATGCGCTACGGACATCAGGGCGCTCTGAGTTCACCCTGGCGTTACAGGCATTAGTTGCTTCCTTCCATTTGTCCCTGGGCCCACATGTCGGGGCTCAGTATCCTTGTACGTGCCCCCCTTGAGCTATAAAAGGGAGGGCACACGGCGTTACAAGGCAAGCTAACTCAGACCTAACTTAGGCTCACACACTCACTCAAACTCACAAGTTCATACAAGCCCTCAAGCTCAATACATCACACAGTGGAGTAGGGTATTACGCTCCAGCGGCCCAAACCACTCTAAACCCTTGTGTGTTCTTGTGTTCTTCCTAATTCCATCTAGCAAGCAAAACGCTTAGGCCCCTCCTCATCTTAGGATTTAGGGCGGGTGCGTTCCGCCACCCGGCCGGAGAATTTCCTCTCTGACATTTGGCGCGCCAGGTAGGGGGCTTAGGCTTTAGGTTTTTGCTTGTTTTCTGCTTGACGCCATGGTCCACATCGTCGAGCACCATGATTTCATGCCCGAGGACTTCATGGTTGAGGAGGCGGCTGCCTATTCCACACCGTGGGCCACCAACCTCCCTGCGCCTGGTGCGGCTGCTGCTGTGCACTTTACGCGGCAGCACACTCCCGCGCAAACCTCCAGGGCGTCTAGGGCTGCGCCTGGGACGCTGTCTGAGGCTAGGGAATTTCTGCGCCACCTTCCTAGCTCCACGGCCTCGCCGGGGGCCATGAAGCAATGGCGTGACGACATCGACCGCCTGCTAGGCATGGCGCACTCTAGCTCGACCAGGCCCAGGCCTCGGTCATCCCGGCATCAACATGAGGCGTCGGCGTCTATGCGCTCGCCCTCGGTGAGGGCTGCGCCGACTGAGGACCTACGGGCGGAGCTCAACCGCCGGTGAGCGGTCGAGGATGCTCCAGTCTCTCTAGAGAGGTCTAATGACCTGTGGGCAGAACTCAACCGCAGGCGTGCGGGCGAGGATGCCCGCGTCTCTCTGGAGAGGGCGCGCGAGCGCCGACAGAACGTCGAGGGTCACAACCTCGACTACGACTTCGCTGCGGTTGCACCGCAGACTCCAACGGGCGCCCGGATCCAGGCGGGTGTCCCGTTGGCCGGCGTAGGCTGCGCCGCGCTGGCAGTTCATCTCCGCGCGGCAACTTGGCCATCCAAGTTCCGTCCACACCTGCCGAAAAAGTACGATGGTACGTCAAACCCGTCGGAATTCTTGCAGGTTTACGTCACTGCCATCACGGCAGCAGGTGGAGACACCACCGTGATGGCAACATACTTCCATGTTGCCTTGTCTGGGCCAGCTCGGACTTGGCTCATGAACCTTGCCCCAGGATCGATCTACTCCTAGGAAGAGCTCTGTGCGTGGTTCACAGCGAACTTCGCCAGCGCTTACCAACAGCTTGGCGTGGAGGCCCACCTCCATGTAGTAAGGCAGAAGCCCGGGGAAACTCTCCGGACGTTCATCTCCTGCTTCACCAAGGTACGAGGCACCATACCTCATATTTCCGAAGCTTCTATCATCACTGCTTTCTGCCAGGGAGTATGTGATGAGAAGATGTTGGAGAAGTTAGCCACGCACGACGTGGAGACTGTCACCACACTCTTCGCTCTGGCCGACAAGTGCGCCAGAGCCGCTGAGGGCCGTGCATGGCACTCGGCGCCACAGAACGGGGTGCCCAGATGGGTGGTTCGGGTGCCGTCGCTCAGGATGGCAAAAAGAAGAAGAAAAATAACCGCGGCCACGAGAAGCTGTCGTCTGCCGCTCTGGTCATCGCAGCTGAGACTGGGGGCCGGAACGAGCGCAACAAGCGCCCACGGTCGCAGAGGGGTAACAGCGGCTCATGCCCTGTACACCCCAATAGTTGCCATAGCGCCGCGGAGTGTCACGAGATCATCGAACTCGCGAAGCGTGTCAGCGAGCGGCGCGAGCAGACCTCCAGGGATGGCTCCCCACCTCATCGCCGCCTTGGCAAGGAAAGGGTCGACAGCGTCGAGGTGGCCGCAGGAGAACGGGACCTCGGGTATCAGTCACCCGAGGGGGTCCTAAAGGATGTCTTCACTAGAGGCCCCGACTCCGGTGACGACAGCTAGCCGGGCTACCAGGGCGACCCCGCCCTTCCCGGTCTACGGGTCCGAAGCCTGTCTTCCCCCGGAAACCTTTATGGGCTCCCCACGGGCCCAGTCTTCTGATGAGTCTATGCAGGAATGGCTGCAGCGTGAGGACATGGACTTCATCAACGAACGCAGATGGCAAGCGGCGACCCAAAATGCACGTTACAACCAAGCGCTCGGGCGCTACTGCCAGCGGATCATGCATAGTAGGGAGCTCGGGGTCCGGGACCTAGTCCTACGGTGAGTACTGAGCCTTGAAGGGCTCCACAAACTCTCCCCCAGCCGGGAAGGACCCTTCAAGGTGACGGAAGTACGCCGACTCGGGTGTGTCCGCCTTGCCACAACTAAAGGGGTGCCTCTTCCAACCCCTGGAGCATAGAGTATCTCCGTAAGTTCTATCCATAGGAGCCAGTCTAAGGGGTTGGGGTTTCTTCTTTTTGTAACCAGGTTGTGCATACGTGTATGCCAGCCCGGTGAGGTCCGCCCTCGTAAGCCCAGCCTGTTGGTCTGCACCCATGCATATCGAGTTATGAAAGAAAGGATCTACCCCCTCAGATGTGCTTCTGTGTTGGTTTTATTCTATTGCAGTTTCCAGATATTATTTTTTATCTAACCCACCCATACAGTTCCCCACCCTTGCTGGTATCATGACATCTGAATTGAGTAGCCAGGCTTGCAGTTTAGGACCCCTCTACGAAAGCAAGGGAGTCCGGTAGCCTGGGGGCCAGTTCTAGAGAACGGGTACCCGTTCCCTGGGGTGGTCCGGAGCTGTGTAGCCGCTTAGCTTGGTTCCGTACCCTAAGCCTGCACGCTCCACCACTCTGCGATAGGTATCCTAGTATTTGGAACTATAGCCCGGTGGGTCCGGGAACCTGGGGTCTGGTCCTAGAGAATGGATGCTCGTCTCCTGGGGTGGTCCGGAGCCGTGTAGCCGCTTAGCCTGGTTCTGTACCCTAAGCCTGCACGCTCCACCACTCTGAGATGGGTGTCCTAGTTTCTGGAGTTGTGATTCAGGGGGTCCGGGCACACGGCTTGGCTCCCCAGACTAAATCCTGCAGGTCCTGTTGCGTGAATCAAAGGAAGGCTGATACGAGACGATGGGCCTTATGGGTGTGCTACTAACACTTCCTAGCTGAAGCTGTGAACAGGTCCAGGTCCCAGTCAAGGCTACCTCCTGGGGGCCGGGACACCAACTCTTTCTTAGGTATGCTGGTATCCAGCCTCGACACATCGAGCCTACATCCCAGGGGGCCAAGCTCTAGGAGAGGAGTTGGTAGAGCCACACATAGCAAGAACAAATACTGCACAGATAAGAGCTATTTAATTGATAGTTCCCAAAAGTATCTTACAAAAACAAAAGTTATTACATCCGCCTTCAGGCAGAGCCCTAGCCTCATTTCTATAGGTATGAACTACTCGACATCATCAGGGTTGCGCTAGAAGCGCGCGGCCACCGTCTCCACGACATCTTGTACGTCCTCCCGGGCAGCGTCTTCAGTATCGGTCGTCGGGCGCAGGCTTGTCACTCACCCTGAACACGGTGGCGGCCACTGGGAACAGCGGCACTGGCGGCAACCCGGTGCTACAGCCTGCCAGCGGCAGCGGCCTCCTCGATGCGTGCGCCAACATCGAGGCCATTAAAACCAAAGAGATGGAGTTGCAGCTCAGCTCGCTTTCCACCTCATGGAGATGGAGCTAGACCAGTTCATGGAGGCGTACCATGGGATGCTGGTGAAGTTCATGCGAAAGATGGAGCCGCAGCTCACCTCGCTTTCCTCCTCCGGAAGGTCGCTGCACGATACCCTTTCACTCGGGCGCTGGCGGAAGGAGCACCACCCCCGCGAACATCTCCCAGAGGTGAGCAAAGATGGCCGCCCGGAGGATGGAGCGGGGCGTGAAGTGCTGAAGTTGGAGGCCGAGCTCCACCAGCAGCAGCAGGAAGAAAGGCGAAATCGGCAGCACCAACCCATAGGAGAGGTTGGAGACGAAGAGCACGAACTCCCCAGCGGCGAGACCGCCGAGGGGAGAGGTGCCGGCGCTGATCCTTCCGGCGAACGCCGGCGCACCCCATCCGAGCAGGTTGTGCACCAAGTTGAGTGCCACCTCGGACTGGAAGCGCTCGGGATGGACTAGCTAGGCCATGGTGACTACGGCGGCAGAAAGTAGAGGAGCGCAAATGCAGAGGGGCGCAAAGAGCTCGAAGGCGAAAGGGCGCAGCAGTTGGGAGAAAATGCGGAAACATACCTGCAACACGCGGGGTGAGTCCCTTTTCAAGGAAGACTCCCTTACTCGCGCCCCGAGACGCCGCAGAAAATCTCGCCCGACGCGCACCAAAGAAACCCAGCCTCTGACGCGGGGGCCCAGGCCCACAAGCCATACAGCTGGTGTGCGGGTCTCCGAGTGCTGAGAAGGCAAACAGCCGCGCGAGGAGCAAACTGTCGCCTACGGCAGTGCACCTCTTCAACTCCGCTGAAACCAACGGCCAAGTCTCTTACACGGGGACCCGGGCCCACGGGTCATACTCCTTGGGTGTCGGTTCCGGGTGCGAAGAAGGCGAACCGCCGCGTGAGGAGCGAGCCGCCGCCCGCGGTAGTGCGCCTCTTCATCTCCACCGAAACAACGGTCCAGTCTATGACATGGGGGCCCAGGCCCACAATTCATACTCCTTAGGCGTCGGTTCTTGGGTACAGAAAGAGCGAATCGCCGCTTGCACTAGTACTGCACCTCCTCGAGACCGCTGCAAAAGATAGAGAAGGAGGGTTTTTCAAAACCAATGCAGTAGTATCGAGGTGCCTCGCGTGTGGCCTGGCGAAACCATCGGACGTGGGGGCCGCGGGTCAGTCAGCCGCGGGGACAGATGTGGAAGTTGGCGTCACCAAAGGCGGTCTGGTAGGGATTACGTCAGCGAGCGCACGGAAGCGGCGCGCCAATCGCCAACCAAGCTTTGGCCCCACCTGTAGGCCCGTATCCTCCCCTGAGGTGGGCCCGGGGGCCACTGTCGATACCCTGAAACTGGGGTACCCTTACTACAGTGTGAAGGCACGGTACCCGTGTGGCTATCTCTAGTCGCATGGAGAACAGCACCCGACCCCACCACGTGGACGGCTCCAGGGCCGCCACGTGGCTAGAGAAGACAATATCCTCCAAGGTATCAACGGTGGGACCGGACCCCATGGGAAAGTGTCGGACCCCTGCATATACGGACCGGACCTCGAGGCAGGGTCCAGGACCTCCGTGGGTACAGACTGGACCCCCGGGACGGGTCCTGGACCTCTCTGTGTGGGGTCCGAGCCACTCTCAGTAGGGTCCCAGGATTCTGGGACAAAGAGTACTCGGACCTTAGTCAAGGCCAGGCGGGGGTCCGGAGCCGACACGTGTCCGGACCATACCGTGTACGCTTCTGCTCCCCGCTCAGGCGGAGACCCGATGCTGCCACGTGGCCCACTGCCCGTGACGTAAGCCAGCGGGCGGAGCCTGCGCGTCCTCTGCATTTATTGCGAATAAGGCGCACCGCCTGCCAAACTGGCAGGTGATGTGCCGCCTCAGCATTTAATGAGCCCTATCACTCCACTGGCAGGCGATGTGCCGCCTCAGCATTAAATGTGCCATGTCCACTTCGCTGACGGGCGGCGACCGAACCATCCTGCAGACGGCGTGCCTGTCCATTCCGTTAGCAGGCAGTACGCCCGTGCTGCGGCATACACTGTGCTCATCATGGCTCGCGCGTTACCGAGGAAGCAGTCACGAGATATTAACACTGTATACGCTACGGACATCAGGGCGCTCGGAGTTCACCCTGTCGTTACAGGCATTAGTTGCTTCCTTCCATTTGTCCCTCGGCCCACATGTTGTCGGTGTTTTGGACCCGCGGGGACCCTCAACCAACTAGTGAATTTTATGTTGCGTGTCCCTGCCCGGATGGATTGATGCAAGATGAAACACAAGAGGGAGGATGAGACTTATATTATCTTGCACCGGGGTGCTTGTAGTAGGAGTTACAAGCTTCGCGAGTGAGGGAACGGATCTCAGGTCTCTCGAGAGGTCTAATGCTGTGGAGAGAGGGTTTTGCCTTGAAGTGAGCCGTCTGAGTTAGCCTTTTTTGCGTGTCTTGGGAAGGCCCTGGGCATCTCCTTTTATAGATACAAGGAGGTGATTCAGCTATACATATGGGGGTGTAGCTATGTGCTAACGTGGCCGGCGGAGAAGTGCTTGAGCCCTATAGAAGCGTAGCTGGCGGTGCAGCCCCAGGTCCTGCTGATATTTCTTTGCCTTCGTAGAGAGCTGAGGACAATCGACGTCATGGACGTATGTAGGGAATCATCATTACTTGTTACCGGAGTAATCTTGATGTGACACCGGTATTGTTCCTTCGTAGCCTGAGGTGGCTAGCTAGGGGTAGGATAATGTCATATTCCCTATAGCGTAGTCAGTCCGAAGCCGTTTCGGGTGAGGCGGTGACTTCTCCCGAGGCCGAGGCTGAGGTCGGGCGAGGCTGTGACTCCTCTCGAGGCCGAGGTCGGGCGAGGCGGAGACCATCTCCCGAGGCTGAGGTTGAGGCCGAGGCCTGGGTCGGGCGTAGTGATGACTCCTCCCGAGGCCGAGGCTGGGGTCGGGCGAGGCGGAGCTCCCTGTTGCGCCCGAGGCTGAACTCGGGAGAGGCCATAACTTACTATTGTTAGTCTTACCCTGGTGGTTGGCACAGTAGTCGGAACGGGGTGAATAGTGTTGTTATCCTGTCAGAACAATCAGTAAAAGGGCGAAGTGACTGCGGTCATTTTGACCTTGCCAACTGAGGCGCGCGTGTCAGGTGATCCCTGCATTAAATGCGCACGTGATACGGTCGGTGGCAAGGCGATTTGGCCGAGATCGCTATACGACAAAGTTTGCCCGAGCTTCGCCTCAGGCGAGCCGGGGGTGTGCCCACTGTATGAGGGGACTCTCGGGCGAGCCGTGAATCCGTTCGGGACTACTGTTCTTGCCCGAGGCTGGGCTCGGGTGAGACGGGATTGCGTCCCCTAGTAGATGAGGCCTTAACTTTGAACCATGCTTACTAGTCTTTATGGTTTGTTTCTAAAGATGTTCTCCAGCCATGTTTAGGAGTACTGGGGGTACCCCTAATTATGGTACCCGACAGTAGCCCCCGAGCCTCAAAGGGAGTGTAGGCACTCGCTTGGAGGTTCTACCGGATTCTTGCAAGGTGACTGGTCTTTTTTAGTTGTATTTTGTTCTGATGGGTGAGCGCGAGCGCACCCGTCGGGTGTAGCCCCCGAGGCCTCGGAGGAGTAGTCTGACTCCTTTGAGGTCTTTAATGCTCTTCTTGTTACTCCTCGGTCGGCCTTGTTATTCTTTTATGCGGCTTGGCCGCATTCTGGGTGCATAGTCAGGCTCCGAGTTTTTAAGTTAGTTTGTCGATGCAGTCAACAATCTGACCGTAGCCTGGTGCAAGAGCAGCCCCCGAGTCTCTGTACGGAGCGAGAGGACGATCAAGGACTGTCTCAACTTTTTATTGTATGCCCCTTCGTCGCCTTTCCTCAAAGAGGAAGGGGGGAACGCGCCATGTTACCCTTGGTGGGCACCGAACACAGTGTTTCCAGCGAGTTGCTAATGGGTAATCCGAGCGGATGCCCGAGCCTCGTTCGATAAGGGTGGGCTAGTGGCCCAGAGGCGCGCTCCAAAAGTACCTACAGGTGATTCGCTGGACCCGGACCCATTTGATAGGGTCCGAGGGCTCGGTGCCTCCCTTCAGTGGGATTCCATGACAAACCGTTCCCGCTGGTCTCGGAAATGTCTTAGGGTACCTCGGGAGTGTAGCCCGAGCCTTGGCCATGTAACAGACGTACCCAGGGTCATCCCTGACTCTACATGTTCTGGGGCGGCTGTCGAACCCCTCTGAGGGGCCAGCCTTCGAACCCCTGATTAGTAAAGGGCTTGGAGCCCGAGTGTTCTGGGGCGATCGCCGAACCCCACAGGGCGCAATCTTTGAACCCCTGATCAGTAGGAGGGCCTGGGGCCCGTTTCCTTTGCTGAGAAGGACTGTGCTGAGAAGGACTCCTTCGAAATGTCTCCTTTCCCGATCCCTGCAGAGAGAGAGAGAGGGAGTGAGGGGAAAGGAAGAAAGAAGATATTTCGAAACAGTGTGGCGCACCTTTTTTGAGGCGGTCATCATGACAGAGGCGAAATGGTGCCCGCCCGCCTGCTAGAGGAGACGTGTGTCCTGCCAGAGAGTTAATGCGACGGGACGGGCGACTCGCGGGGTATCTGTTGCGCGTGCACGAGTCGTTCGAGGAACGAAAAAACCGTTTTGCCTTCGAATTTAAAATTCACGAGGGGTTCGTCCGAAGTTTTGGGTGGATTTCGCCCGGGCCTTTATATTCCTGGAAGAGGGGCCGGCAGTGGTTCTCTACCCTGCCACTTGCGCTTGCCTTCGGCTCTTGCTTTCGCAACCTGAGAGAGTAAACAGAGAGAAGAGAAAACCGCGCACCTCGTCCCCTCCGCTTCCACCGCTTTCGCTCGGCGATGGCTGACAAGGCGACCGTCATTCCGCCGCGCGACCCATGGCCCTTCTCCACCATCACTGTGGAGGATCTGCAGGCCCTCGTCGTCGAGGGTTTGCTCCATCCTCTCTCTGTCGGGCCGCAGTCTGAGTGGTTGGCCCCCAGGAGTGAGGCCGACCCAACTCCACCGCCGGGGTACGTGGTCAGCTTCACCCCCTTTCACGAGCGGGGGTTTGGGATGCCGGCGAGCCACTTCATGGGGGCGCTCCCGCATTACTACGGGGTGGAGCTTCACAACTTGAACCCCAACTCCATCGCGCAGGCGGCCATTTTCGTGGCGGTTTGCGAGGGGTTTTTGGGGATTGACCCCCACTGGGACCTGTGGACCCATCTCTTCTCCGCGGAATTCTTTGCCGCATCAACGGACGTGAAGAAGGTCCGTATGGCGGTGCGGGCTGGCGGCTGCACCCTCCAGCTGAGGTCGGGGCGCGCACAGCAGTACATCCCTGCCTCCCTTGTGTCTTCAAACAAGGGGTGGCAGAATTGGTGGTTTTATCTCTGGAATGACGACGGGGTGCTGCCGCCCTTTTCTCAACGAGTGGTGACCGTCGCCGGCGGTAACTGGCGCTGGGGGCCACACGCGAGAACTAGGAGAAGCTCCAGCCCATTCTCTGTGCCCTGCAGAAGCTCCAAGCTGAAGGCCTTACCGCCGCGGGGTCGTCACCGCTATCCACCGCCGGAGGGTGCTCCCATTGGCAGAGCGGTGGTTGCGGCTTTCTGAAATGAAGCCAGGGGTTGACTTGGAGGGTTCACGGATGTCCTCGACCCCCCTCTCCACCGACGACCTCCTCAGACGGATAGCGGGCACGGTAGGGAGGCTGGACGCTGGTGTCCTTAACCAGCCCCTGATGCGTCCCGACCACGGATATGTGTCCCTGGTAAGTGTCAGACCCTTCTTCTGTTTTATGTCGTGTTCTTTACGTTTTTAGTCCTTACCCTTGGGATTTTCGTTTGTCCCCAGGGGTTGAGGAATTTTAAAATCTCCCGGCCACCGGTCCCGGAGGATGCGGCGGGCCGAACCGCGTGTAGGCTCGCTGCGGAGAAGGATAAGGAGAAGAAGGACGCGGAAAAGGCCCGAGCTCGCGAGAGGATGCGAGCTCAGGAAGCCTTGGAGAAGCGTCGTCGGAGGCAAGCAAGGGATGGGCTCCCGTTGGAGCCATTGCCGGACACGCTCGACGACGATGATGATGATGATGATGATGATGATGATGATGATGATGATGATGATGATGATGATGACGACGAGGACGATGACATGGCGGCCCGGCTTGGCCTCAGTCCGGATCCGAGGCTGGGCCAGAGGTCGTCAAGCTAGCCTCTAGGTGGGCTGGCACCACTAGCGTTTGGGGCTGGGATGCCGGGGTCCTAGTCCGAGGAGCAGAGGCGGGCCGAGGGGGTACTTGACCCCTTGGCCGAGATAATTGGGGCGACTCCGGGGGGGTTAGGTCGAACCGCATGCCCCCCAAGAGCAAGTGCCCGTGCCAGCCGTACGGGAAGTTGGTCCCTCGGCCGGGCAGGCTGCCCCCTCGGCGCCTCGGGTGTCCGAGGCGGAAGCGGCGTCGAAGCCGGCTGCGGGACAACCCTCGGCAGCGCCTGTGGAGACCGGGGCCTGAGAGGTCTCCCCGTAGGCATGATTGGCCTTGCCCCGGAGCGGGTAAGTATCTGAGGGTATCCCTGTTTCAGACATTTTTCTGTGTGTCTTGATTTTTCCTTTTCTTCCTTTCAGCAAGCGGAGGCAGGGCTCGGCCGGTCTGGCCCCCACGAAGGCCCTTAAGACGGGGTCGGCCTCTTCAGCCGGAGTTGCGGCGCGCCATGCTGGTTGGTTGGCCTCCGCGCAAGGCGCCCTCCGGCGGGGGGGCCCAGGAGGCATGGGCTGTCATGGGGCAAGCCTCCTAGGTCGACCTCCCTGTTGGAGCGGCCATCATGCCATGGGAGGTCGTTGACGCGGCCGCGGCCTCGAGCCCGCCTGCCTTGTTGCCAGCGCCGACTTCAATTCCTGTCGAGGTCGTCGCTGATTCGCTCGTGGAGCCGAGCGTCGCCGCCGATGTTGAGATGGCTGAGGTGCCTCCGCCCCCGGCTCCTTCGGCCCTGGTCATCCCCGATCCCCCAATTTTCGACCATGCGGAGGGGGCGGCCATTGTTGCCGAGGTCGGTGAGCGGAGGCTTGTCACCTTGGCCGAGGAGAGGCCCGATGCGTCGACTATAGAGGTACCCGATGCATTGACTGCAGAGGGACCCGATGCCTCGGTCACGGGGCACGCAGAATCGTGGCCCGTCGTGGGGAGCAGCGGCCTTATCCCCACGCAGCTCAATCCCAATGAGTGGGGAGGGCAGCCGCTCGTGTTCTGGGGTCGCGATACCTCGAAGCCTCTCCTTGCCCTTAATGATGAGTTGGAGGAAAAGTTGCAGGATAGTTTTCGTGAATATAGCGAGGCGGCGATGAGGTCACTTCGAATGACCATGGAAATCCTTTCTAAAGACGTTCCCAGAGTCTTCCAGGTAAGGATTTAGACGTACACCTCGTGTGATCAGGGCATTCTTTGTGATATTCTATTTTCCTTTTCAGGAGCTCGCGGACATGAGCACCGCTAAGTCGTTGTTCCTCCGTCGCGAGAGCAGCGTTTGGGAATCGCTGTGGTCCCAGTGGGCTGCGCTTACCGAGGCCAATGAGCGCCTCGCCCAACAGAGCACCGAGGCGGCGGACCTTCGGCTGCTCTGTGAGGAGCTGAAGTCGGAGGCAGCGGCGACGCGGACAGAGGCGGCATCGGCACGAACGGAGGCTTTGTCGGCTCGGGAGCAGGTGGCTTCCCAGGCCGAGGAGATGCAGCAGCGGCAGCTGGAGCTTGACCAGGTCACCAGCGAGCGGGACCAATTACGGAGCCAAGCTACCGAGGCCGTGAGCCGGGTCGAGGCCCTTAGGGGACAGCTGGCTGAGGTTACGGAGCGGCTAGCCGAGGCGACCGCTCGGGCCAGGATCCTTTCGAAGGGCCTGGCCATGGCCATCGGGTCTGCCTGGTCCGCCCAAGCCATGGCCTCACAGCAGCATGCCCGGGCCAAAGGTATGTTTTGCGTGCTTTGTGATTTTGCTTTAGCTTAACTCTTCTCCTCGTGTCTGAAGAATATTGTCCGGTTGTCTTCAGGGTTCGAGACGGCTCTTAACGAGTTCATCAAAAACTGCAAGGCGCTTGCCCAGGCAGCCGAGCAGAAGGAGGCTGATCGCACGGCCATGTCTGAGGCCATCTCGGCCTTCTGCCGGACCTTTGGCCTCGACGACGTCCCCTCGGGCAGCTCCCCCCAGAGCCGCCTGTGGGCCTTAGGCGGCCACGTGTGCAGCAGACTCCGCGGGGCGCTGCATCACGGCGTTAGGTGGGCCTTCGCCGTCCTCGCTTCCCACTACGACGTGGATTTGGAGCGGGTCAGCGAGGGCTACTGCTTACCCGATGAAGAGGAGGCCGCCCTGGCCGAGGCCCAAAGGCTTGATGCGGCTGCCGAGGGTCCAGGCGCGGTGCTGGCTTCCTTTTTTGAGGTGGAGATCCTTCCGCCTGTGTCGCCGTCCGAGGCCGGGCCACATTCTGTCGCGGGTGGAAACGACGCCGAGCGTGCTGCTCCTCCCCCTGCCGACACCTGATCCTGTGGGGAACAGTTATTTTAAGTATGTGTATGTTTCCTGCGGCCGCTGAGGCCTAAACATTTTGAGTGTCAGAGTATAAAGTTGTGTTTCTTTCCTCTTGTTTCGAGCATTAGGACTTGTTTGGTAGCAGAATCACTTATCTGAGCGCGAGTTACTTTTCGCGGAAGGTGATGAGTGAGGTATCCGTATCCCGGAGGCATAGGAGTCCCTTGGCTCGGTCGACCTTGCCGTTCGAGGTCTCTCTCGCTCGTTTTTAGGATTCCGTTATCGACATAGTCGAAAGGCAGGAAAGTCATTTTGGTACAAAATTTTTTCGAGAAAAATTTTGACGCAGAGGGGGTTCCCCCTTCTAGCCCCTGAGGGAGGGTCCGTTTTTGCTGAGGCAAGGCCGATCCTCCCTTGACGGTTAGACTTTTTATTTATACATGTAAAGGGACCGAGATACATGAACGACTTGAAACATTTTAAGGGTAAAAGCGACGTAGCTGTTCGATGTTCCAAGCATTGTTGTAGACCTCGCCTTGATCGTTGGCCAGCTTGTATGTCCCGGGCTTCAAAATTTTGGCGATGATGAATGGCCCTTCCCAGGGAGGAGTAAGCTTGTGGCGCCCTCAGGCGTCTTGTCGTAGCCGAAGCACCAAGTCTCCCACTTGGAAGCCTCGGGGCCGAATCCTTCGGGCGTGATAGCGTCGCAGAGACTGCTGATACCGCGCTAAGTGTAGTAAGGCTACTTCCCGAGCCTCTTCTAGCTGGTCCAAAGAATCCTCTCGGCTGGTCTGGTTGTTTTGGTCGTCGTATGCCTTTGTCCTTGGGGAACCATATTCTAAGTCCGTGGGCAGGATGGCCTCGGCCCCATAGCCTAGGAAAAACGGCAAGAAACCCGTGGCTCGGCTCGGTGTCGTCCTCAGACTCCAAACCACCGAGGGTAGCTCTTTTATCCACCGCTTGCCAAACTTGTTGAGGTCGTTGTAGATCCTCGGTTTTAGTCCTTGCAAAATCATGCCATTGGCACGCTCCACCTGCCCATTTGTCATTGGGTGAGCTACGGCGGCCCAGTCCACACGGATGTGGTGGCCTTTGCAGAAGTCTAGGAACTTTTTCCCAGTGAATTGCGTGCCATTGTCGGTGATGATGGAGTTTGGGATCCCAAAGCGGTGGATGATATTTGTAAAGAACGCCACCGCCTGCTCGGACCCGATGGTGGTTAAGGGTCGGACTTCGATCCACTTGGAGAATTTGTCGATGGCGACCAGCAGGTGCGTGAAGCCCCTGGGTGCTTTCTGCAAGGGACCGACGAGGTCCAGACCCCACACAGCAAATGGCCAAGTGATAGGTATTGTCTGTAGGGCCTGAGCAGGCAGGTGTGTCCGTCTCGCGTAGAATTGACACCCTCGGCAGGAGCGTACAATCCTAGTGGCGTCGGCCACCGTGGTCGGCCAGTAGAAACCTTGTCGGAAAGCGTTTCCTACGAGGGTTCGAGGTGCTGCATGGTGACCGCAAGCCCCCGAGTGTATTTCCTGTAATAGCTCTTGTCCTTGGGCGATGGATATGCATCATTGGAGAACGCCTGAGGGGCTGCGGTGGTACAACTCTTTTTCATCACCCAGTAAAATGAATAACTTAGCGCGCCGAGCCAGTCGCCGAGCTTCGGCCTTGTCGAGGGGCAGCTCTCCTCGGAGGAGATATTCTAGGTACGGGGTCTGCCAGTTTAGGTTTGGTGTGACCCCATTCCGCTCTATCTCGACATGCAGGGCCTCACCCTCGGCGGCCGAGGGTACCTCGGGCTGGGCCGAGGTCCCTTCGGGTTCGGGTGCATCGTTGAGTTTGACGGATGGTTGATATATGTCCCTGGAGAAGACATTCGGGGGAACCGTCGTCCGTCCCGAGGCTATTTTAGCCAGCTCATCTGCAGTCTCGTTGTACCATCGAGCAACATGGTTGAGTTCCAACCCATAGAACTTATCTTCCAAGCACCGAACTTCGTCACAGTAGGCCTCCATTTTTTTATCGTGGCAGTGAGAGTTCTTCATGACTTGGTCAATAACGAGCTGCGAGTCGCCACGAGCGTCGAGGCGCCGAACCCCTAGCTCGATGGCAATGTGCAACCCATTCACCAAGGCCTCGTATTCGGACACGTTGTTTGACGCCGAAAAATGGAGGCGTATTACATAGCGCACATGTTTCCCGAGGGGTGAGATGAAGAGCAAGCCAGCACTTGCTCCGGTTTTCATAAGCGACCCATCGAAGTACATGGTCCAAAGTTCGGCCTGGATTGGAGCTGTTGGCAATTGGGTGTCGGTCCATTCAGCCAGGAAGTCTGCCAAGACTTTGGATTTTATGGCCATCCGAGGGGCAAATGAAAGTGTTTCCCCCATGAGTTCCACTGCCCATTTTGCTATCCTACCCGAGGCCTCTCGGCACTGGATGATCTCCCCCAGGGGGAAGGATGACACCATAGTCACCGGATGAGACTCGAAGTAGTGTCGCAGCTTTCGCCGTGTTAGAATCACTGCGTATAGTACCTTCTGGATTTGCGGGTAACGAATTTTGGTCTCGGATAGCACCTCGCTGATGAAGTAGACTGGCCTCTAGATTTGCAGTGCATGGCCTTCTTCTTGTCTCTCGACTACGACCGCAGCGCTGACCACCTGAGTGGTTGCGGCTACGTAAATCAAGAGGGCTTCTCCCGCAGTGGGGGGCACCAAGATGGGCGCATTAGTAAGGAGTGATTTAAGGTTTCCGAGGGCTTCTTCGGCCTCGGGAGTCCAAGTGAAGCGTTCGGTCTTCCTTAAGAGGCGGTACAAGGGTAATCCTTTCTCGCCAAGGCGCGAGATGAAGCGGCTTAGAGCCGCAAGGCATCCCATGACCCTTTGTACTCCCTTTAAATCTTTGATGGGTCCCATGTTGGTGATGGCTGTGATTTTCTCCGGGTTGGCCTCGATGCCTCGTTCGGAGACGATGAATCCTAGGAGCATGCCTCGGGGGACTCCGAAGACACACTTCTCGGGATTGAGTTTTACGCCCTTTGTTCTTAGGCACCTGAATGTTACTTCAAGGTCGGAGAGGAGGTCGAAAACTTTCCTTGTTTTGACAACAATGTCATCAACATAAGCCTCGACCATTCTGCCGATGTGCTCTCCGAACACATGGTTCATGCACCTTTGGTATGTTGCACCTGCATTCCTCAAGCCAAATGGCATAGTAGTATAACAATACATGCCAAAAGGTGTGATAAAAGAAGTCGCGCGCTGGCCGGATTCTTTCATCTTGATTTGGTGATAGCCTGAATTGGCATCGAGGAAAGATAGGATTTCGCACCCAGCAGTGGAGTCCACAATTTGATCGATGTGAGGCAGAGGGTACGGAACTTTTGGACATGCTTTATTCAACCCAGCGTAGTCTACACACATCCTCCATTTCCCACCTTTCTTCTTTACAAGTACAGGGTTAGCTAACCATTCTGGATGGAATACTTCTTTGATGAACCCTGCTGCCATTAGCTTGTGGACCTCCTCGCCTATGGCCCTGCGCTTTTCTTCATCAAAACGGCGTAGGTGCTGTTTCACGGGTCGGGCACCGGCTCGGATGTCCAGTGAGTGATCGGCGACATCCCTCGGTATGCCTGGCATGTCCGAGGGACTCCATGCAAAAATCTCGGCGTTTGCGCGGAGAAAGTCGACGAGCACTGCTTCCTATTTGGGGTCGAGCTCGGAGCCGATCTGGACTTTCTTGCCGACGTCGTTGCTAGGGTCGAGAGAGACAGACTTAACTGCCTCGGCTGGCTCGAAGATGCCGGCATGCCGCTTCGGGTCGGGCGCCTCTTTGGAGAGGCAATCCAGGTCGGTGATGAGGGCTTCGGACTCGGCGATGGCTTCGGCGTACTCCACGCATTCCACGTCGCACTCGTAAGCGTGGCGGTATGTGGATCCGACGATGATGATTCCCTTGGGGCCTGGCATCTTGAGTTTGAGGTACGTGTAGTTGGGGACGGCCATGAACTTGGCGTAGCACGGTCTTCCCAACACCGCGTGATAGGTTCCTCGGAACCCGACTACCTCGAAAGTGAGGGTTTCCTTTCGGAAGTTGGAGGGAGTTCCGAAGCAGACAGGTAAATCAAGTTTCCCAAGGGGCAGGACACGCTTACCGGGGACAATCCCGTGAAAAGGTGCTGCACCGGCCCGGATCGTGGACCGATCGACCCCCAAGAGCCCTAGGGTCTCGGCGTAGATGATGTTGAGGTTGCTGCCTCCGTCCATGAGGACCTTGGAGAGCCTAGCGTTGCCGATGACAGGGTCGACGACGAGCGGGTACCTTCCTGGGCTTGGTACGTAGTCGGGGTGGTCGTCTTGGTCGAAGGTAATGGGCTTGTCGGACCAGTCTAGGTAGACTGGTGTTGCTACCTTCGCTGAGCAGACCTCCCGGCGCTCTTGCTTGCGGTGTCGAGCCGAGGCATTCACCACTTTCCCACCGTAGATCATGAAGCAGTTGTGGACCTCCAGGAACTCTTCTTCCTTGTTGCCCTCCTTATTGTTGTTGCCTTGGTCCTTGCCATCTTCCGTCGAGGGCCCAGCCTTATTGAAGTAATGCCGGAGCATATCGCACTCTTCAAGGGTGTGCTTGACGGGACCCCTGTGATAAGGGCACGACTCCTTGAGCATCTTGTCGAACACGTTGGCCCCTCCGGGAGGTCTCCGAGGATTCCTGCGCTCGGCAACAGCGACGAGATCTACGTCAACGGCGTTGTGTTTTGCTTGCGCCTTCTTCTTGGTCTTCTTCTTCGTGCCACGCTGGACGGACGCCTCGGGGACGTCTTCCTTCTGCCTTCCCTGAGGCGGCTTGTCTTTCCAGAAGATGGCTTCAACCGCCTCCTGACCATAGGCGAACTTGGTGGCTATATCCATCAATTCGCTTGCCTTAGTGGGAGTCTTGCGTCCCAGTTTGCTTACTAGGTCCCGGCAAGTGGTGCCGGCGAGGAATGCTCCGATGATGTCCGAGTCGGTGATGTTAGGCAACTCGATGCACTGCTTTGAAAACCGTCGGATGTACTCTCGCAGGGATTCCCCTGGCTGCTGGCGGTAGCTCCGGAGATCCCATGAGTTCCCAGGGCGCACGTGCGTACCTTGGAAATTTCCAGCGAAGGCCTTGACTATGTCATCCCAGTCGAAGATCTGCGTAGGGGGCAGATGCTCCAGCCAGGCTCGGGCAGCGTCGGAGAGGAAGAGGGGGAGGTTGTGGATGATGAGGTTGTCATCGTCCGTCCCTCCCAACTGGCACGCCAGTCGGTAATCCACGAGCCATAACTCCGGCCTCGTCTCTCCCGAGTACTTGGTGATGGTAGTCGGAGCTCGGAACCGGGCCAGGAACGGCGCCCGTCGTATGGCCCGGCTGAAGACTCACGGGCCTGGTGGTTCAGGTGAGGGGCTCTGATCCTCCTCACTGTCGTGGCGTCCTCCACGTCTGGGGTGGTAGCCTCGGCGCACCCTTTCCTCGAGGCGGGCTCGACGGTCATGGCGGTGTTGCTCGTTGCCGAGGCGGTCCAGGGCTGCAGGGGTCTTATCTCCTGTGTGCTCGGTATGGACCGAGGCTTCCCGCATGTGTCGGGAGGACGCGGCGTGATGCTCCGAGGGGCACCCCCGCCTTCGGGAGGCAGAGCTCTCAGCTTGTCAAACTGCGGCATTTTCCAGGAGGTCCTTGAGTTCGCCCTGGATACGTCACACCCTCGGTGGTGGATGGCTCCGGCATTGTTCGGAGTAATATCGCCGCTGCAGCTAGGTTCTAGTTGGCCCCGTTGAAGGTCGGGGGCAGCCCTGCCCTGGCGTCGTCAATAATACGGCACTGGACGTCCCGGGCTCTACGACGCGCTCCTCCAGCGGGTGCTCGGCCTGCCCACTCTTGCTCGAGGTTTTGTCGGAGCTGCATAAGTCGCCCCGTTTCTTCGTCGAGCTTGGCCTGCATCTCGCGGAGTTGCTCAAGCTGCATATTGTGACCCCCCGTAGGGGCCCGGGCCTCAGCTAGCTCCCGCGGGATCTCAACGCGAGACGCGGGTGCAGGGGCGTCGTTGTTTCTTGGCATGCCGAGGTGGTTGTCTTTGTTGTGATCCTCCTGATCGATGTGGAAGCACTCGCGAGTTGGGTCGTAACCCTCGTCGTCAAGGTTGTGGCCATCGTTAGAGTAGCCGGAGAGGCAGTGGTCACATGCGGACACGAAGTCTCGCAGGGCTCTGGGATCACGGAGTTTGGAGAAATCCCAACTGAAGTCGGGTTCGCCTTCTTCCTTGGAACCCGCGGGTCCGGAGGTAGAGGCGACCGTCAGTAGGTCCCAAGTTGACCACATGTGGTACCCTAGTAGGTCAGGATATGCCCTTGCGAAAGTGCTTGCCGAAGTGGGGTCACTTGGCGGATCGAAGCTGAATCTAAAGGGAACAGGATGGAAAACTGATGGTACCTCCTGGTTGGTGGATGGTGGTGAAGTTGCATCGGAGATGGAACGTGTCGCTATCTCAGGCGCGAGACTAATGCCCGACAAGTCCCTCGCAAGGGTGCTGGCGTCATCAGTCCGCCTGGGGTTGGCACGTTGCTGGGAAGCGACACTCGTCGTTGTCCCAGGTGCGAGGACAACACCCGACATGTCCCCCGCAGGGGTGCCGGCGCCGTCGACTCGCTCTGGTCCAACAGCCGACAAGGTGCTGCCTCCCGCCTGGCCATGGTTGCTCCGTCTCCCCCTCCCCCTGCGAGGAGGGTGGCGAGGCGAACCTGAGTGTTCCTCTTCCGCCCCGGGGAGATGTCGTCGTCGGGTTCGCCTCCGCCGGGCGGGCCCACGACCGTCGTTGCTGTCGTGCTGCGGGAGGAGGAGTATCATGTCGTAGCTGTCGTCAGGGGACATGAACTCGAGACTCCCAAAGCGGAGCACTGTCCCGGGCTGAAGAGGCTGCTGAAGATTGTCCATCTGGAACTTAACGGGAAAGTATTGTCAACACGCAGCTGCCCCCCTACCTGGCGCGCCAACTGTCGGTGTTTTGGACCCGCGGGGACCCTCAACCGACTAGTGAATTTTATGTTGCGTGTCCCTTTCCGGATGGATTGATGCAAGAGGAAACACAAGAGGGAGGATGAGGCTTATATTATCTTGCACCGGGGTGCTTGTAGTAGGGGTTACAAGCTTCGCGAGTGAGGGAACGGATCCCAGGTCTCTCGAGAGGTCTATTGCTGTGGAGAGAGGGTTTTGCCTTGAAGTGAGTCGTCTGAGTTAGCCTTTTTTGCGTGTCTTGGGAAGGCCCTGAGCATCTCCTTTTATAGATACAAGGAGGTGATCCAGCTGTACACATGGGGTGTAGCTATGTGCTAACGTGGCCGGCGGAGAAGTGCTTGAGCCCTGTAGAAGCGTAGCTAGCGGTGCAGCCCCAGGTCCTGCTGACGTTTCTTTGCCTTCGTAGAGAGCTGAGGACAATCGACGTCATGGACGTATGCAGGGAATCATCATTACCTGTTACCGGAGTAATCTTGATGTGACACCGGTCTTGTTCCTTCGTAGCCTGAGGTGGCTAGCTAGGGGTAGGATAATGTCATATTCCCTGTAGCATAGTCGGTCCGAAGCCATTTCGGGCGAGGCGGTGACTTCTCCCGAGGCCGAGGCTAAGGTTGGGCGAGGCTGTGACTCCTCCCGAGGCCGAGTTCGAGGTCGGGCGAGGCGGAGACCTTCTCCCGAGGCCGAGGTTGAGGCCGAGGCCTAGGTCGGGCGTAGTGATGACTCCTCCCGAGGCCGAGGCTGGGGTCGGGCGAGGCGGAACTCCCTGTTGCGCCCGAGGCTAAACTCGGGAGAGGCTATAACTTACTATTGTTAGTCTTACCCTGGTGGTTGGCACAGTAGTCGGAATGGGGTGAATAGTGTTGTTATCCTGTCAGAACGATCAGTAAAAGGGCGAAGTGACTGCGGTCATTTTGACCTTGCCAACTGAGGCGCGTGTGTCAGGATACGGTGTCAGGTGATCCCCACATTAAATGCACACGTGATAGGGTCGGTGGCAAGGCGATTTGGCCGAGATTGCTATACGACAAAGTTTGCCCGAGCTTCGCCTCGGGCGAGCCGGAGGTGTGCCCACTGTCTGAGGGGACCCTCGGGCGAGCCGTGAATCCGTTTGGGACTACTGTTCTTGCTCGAGGCTGGGCTCGGGTGAGACGGGATTGCGTCCCCTGGTAGATGAGGCCTTAACTTTGAACCATGCTTACCAGTCTTTATGGTTTGTTTTTAAAGATGTTCTCTAGCCACGTTTAGGAGTACTGGGGGTACCCCTAATTATGGTACCTGACACATGTCGGGGCTCAGTATCCTTGTACGTGCCCCTCTTGAGCTATAAAAGGGAGGGCACACGGCGTTACAAGGCAAGCTGACTCAGACCTAACTTAGGCTCACACACTCACTCAAACTCACAAGTTCATATAAGCTTTCGAGCTTAATACATCACACAGTGGAGTAGGGTATTACGCTCCGGCGGCCCGAACCACTCTAAACTCATGTGTGTTCTTGTGTTCTTTCCGATTCCATCTAGCAAGCAAAACGTTTAGGCCCCTCCTCATCTTAGGATTTAGGGCGGGTGCATTCCGCCACCCGGCCGGAGAATTTCCTCTCCGACAGTATTGATTAACAGCAACAATCTATTTAGTTATTTTTTATATACTGCAAGCAACGTTTTTTTGTGCAGACATGACAAATATTATCCTGTAAAAACTAAATGTTAAAAAACTAGCGATACTCAACATGCATTTACTCAGTAAAATTGCAGTATTTACCGTTTGGATTTGATGCGGTAGTAGCGAGTAATTTTATAACCTGGCTCACTAATTATACATATTGAAATTCACGGTTAATGGATCCTGAGTAGACAGTATATTCGGACATCCGGGACACCAGTACCAATAGGACCGCTAAAGATATGCCAGTGGGACATTGGCGGAAGATTGCAGTAAACCGTAGCAAGAAGCCGACATCTGTTGGCATTTGTGATGAAGCCGAAGAGTTCAGCACCCCAGGGCCATGCTTGTAGGACATTGCCGGAAAGCTCTAGCAAACAGGGACAAGAGGCCTACACCAGTTACTGGACATATGCAATCCGAAGATTCTAGCAGTGGCAGAAAAGTAAAACGAGGTCGACCATGTAGGTGACAAAAACATACGATGTCTAGTAATATTTTTTCAGAATGTAGAGTAATAAATACATTTTTAATAACCACTGTAAACTGTCATTCAAGATGAAAAATATGCATATTTTAAAACAGTAACAAAGTATGCATGCTTCAATAATAACTTTAAATATTTTATTAATATGCATCCATTCGTCGAGCGAAAACTATAGACCGATGATTAACCATTTTATACTTGTTCAGTAACAACAATAATTCTTTCTCAGTAATAATTATAGATTGTACAGTACTTAATGCAAATTTGTCCAGTAAACAACAATAGTTGTTGTCAGTAATAAAATATATTTTTGTACAGTAACATTTTCTAGATTGGCCACACTGATATATGTATGTATAGTAACATCCATATATAATTTTGTTTACAGAAAGAACTATACACTTTTGTTCAGTAATAATAACAAACTGGTTAGTACTAATTTAGTTTTTGCATATTACTAATTGTGTACCGTTTTTGCCCAGTAACATTTTAGACCTTATTTTTGTTCACTAGCAAACCATTGTTATTATCGGTTAGTGTTTTTTTGGAACATCAACCTAAATTTGGTGTATAACTTTTTTACAGAATATGACAGAGCTGTTAGAATCTATACTGTATAGGATCGATTACTAAGTCCCTAGAATACCAATCCGTAACTGAAAGTAAAACCTTGATGACGTGTAGATCTGATCTACTGATCTACTGAGAGGAACGGGCAAACACACCTTTGTTGTTGTTGCTATCTTCGTACCGTCGCCCTGCAGAGAAGCAGCAAGCATCGGGATCCGAGCCGCTGTAGGTTGTCGCGTTTCCAAATACTCCGACGCCTAGACGATGGGGCCTCTGGGGACTGGGGTTTTGGGGTGAGGTACTAGCGTTAGTCTTTCCTGCGACCCCTTAGTCCTATATTTATAGCGTCGTGTGCCTGGGGGCTCCAACCGAGGTTAGCGTGGGCCCTCCCAATCAAGGGCCCATTTAAAGAGATAGATAGTTGGGTTTAGCCCAATCCAGTCACTGATGACCAGCTGTAGAGGACACACCCAACAAGAGCACCATTTGGCCAGGTTCCATCGCGAGGGTCTTTTTTCTATGTATTCATATTAAAACATGGTGTGTCAGTATTGACGTTGATGTATAAAACAATGTCCTTTTGCTTGTGATACAATGTTCTATGTGGTGTATGGTCGAAAAAACGCAATGTTGTTCTCGGTTTTTTTAATATCATGTGGTATTTTTATGACATTTTTGTGCTAATGATTTTTTTCTGAGTTGGGACATGTTTTGTTTGCATTAAATGTATTACATTAACTACAAAAGGTATACCAGTTCTAATTATAGCAAGTTAGGAAAGACTGGTATTAAATTTTAAACGGTCAGTAACAACTAGAGATGTCAATGGGGAATTCCCCACCGGGTTATAGCATCTCAGACTCATCTCTATCATGTTTGATACATCCTCATACCCATCCTTATACCCATCATGGGTGTAAAACTCATTACATACACATCCCTATTCGGGTTTCGGGTCCCCAATGGGTCCCCATCCCCAATTAAGGGATAACTAGGTACTAACAGCTAGCACAAATTATCCAGATTTCAGACATCACCACATCGGCAAGCACTCATCCATGAATGATCCATTCATCCATCCATCAGAAAAGAAATCAGTACTTTGGGACCGATAGAAGAAATGGAGAAATGGGGTCTGCTCACCTTTCTTGGTCACCATCTGAGTTTGTTGGCGCCTAAGAATCAATGGTCCTCACCGTCGTCCTAGGCTCCTAGCAGTGGGTGGTGCTCCTCGTCGCTGGTGAAGTCGCCAGTGTGCGATGCCAGCGCAACATCTTGTCGTGTGGCGGTTGGCCGGCTAGGCAGGGCGTAGCGTATGGCTGGTTATTTTAGGGTTTTGTTTTTTGCTATTCTACCAGTTGCCTTGCCGTGTTGCATTGTTGGGCTAGGACCTGGGGCCTGGTGTGCTGCCGTGCTAGGCTTGGTGGCCGGTTCGGAATCAACTCATTCATACAAACAGGACAGATATACACGTATGAAATACCCATGGGTAATCGGGTTTGGATTACGGCTTCCCAAACCCATACCCGTTTATCCAATGGGTGAAAATTTTGTCCCATATCCATACCCATGGGGACAATTTTTGTCCCATACCCGTACCCTAATAGGGGAATTCCCCACGGGTTAACGGGTATCGGGTCCCCATTGACATCTCTAGTAACAACAACACAAAATTTGTGCGACTACACCACATCGTCTTCTATTAAGAATTCGTTTCCATCATCATCTCAAGTTAAACAAATCTTCACATGCCCTGTCCCTTTTGGCCTACCTTTTGGTCTTTTGACCACTGGTTTTTGTGACCATTCGCATGTCGTTGTGTTGTGTCTTGTGTCATATAAGCCACATTTCCCGCATTTTCTTCTTTTTCCGTCTGTCCCATTGGAAGTGTGGCAACATGACATACAATTCGAACGTATACTTTCTTGTAATAAGTCACATACATGTTCAGACATTATCGAGCATCTTTGTAGCTTGAAAACGTCTACAAGGATTGACCTTGTTCTTTGGGCAAGTATGTTACCATTAGAACCAAAGAAGGCTTTATCATGTCTTGTCAAATCCAACCGTCACAGTTTCGTTTCTTGTGTATTGTCTCATTATGTACTTAGATGGTATTCGATCGACAGACTGATGTGTCATCGCTCAAACTAAATGTGGGCAGAATAAGCCTGACAGTTATTTTTCATACAGTTATATGACCGCAGTAATTATACAAGAAACTACTGCATCAATATCAAATTGCACATTCATTTTCTTCTCACGTACCCGTATGTTCCAATGTCATGCACTCGCGGTTCAAGATGGAACCTTCTGCATTTTGTTTATTGTAGATGGCATGTACTCTAAAGGCATGCTCAATCAACCGAAAATCTGTTGGCACCTTTCTGTGTTCCCACGAGGTAGTAACCACGCAGTGTATTCATATGATTGCACATCAAATTTTATCAATTTTCATTAGTTTTTTGGCTGGATTCATTGGAGCAATAATTATTACCTCTAGAAAATTCTTATTTCCAAGTCCTCTTTGAAGTCGAAAGTAGTGCTTGATTTCAAGGTATCTCTATATCTGTTCTACACTCCTCTTGTATACAATTTACTCAGTTGTATTTTGTAGTCATAGAAAATGGACGTTATGTTCTCTGTCTGCGATATAACATAAATCAAATCATTTTTGTTTGTTAAAAATTCCTTTTTTGAGTCTCGATAACAACTCATGACAATATTCATTAATAACAAGATGGACACACAATCAAGACTAACATGTGAGTAATAATGTTCTTTGGCCTCATTCTTCTGAATATGATCCAGCAGCTCATAGAATTTTCTACCAAACTCATGTACGGGTGTCCCATTGTCCACGTATCCACCTTTAACCATAGAGTTCATAGTTTCACTTCACTGTGTTGATTTGCGTTCCGCACAATATTTTCTTGAAATACGCACCTATTCACATTTTTCTTTCTCCAAACAATTTTTTCATCGTCACTTTTTCATACAGGTTGTAGTCTCCCAGCATTCTCTCCCACTCACTTTCAAACTCAGATGGTGTCAGAGGATGGTTTATAACTGATGTAAGTCTATCCTTCATGCCTTCATTTTGCTCATGCATCTGATTAAGTGTATCTCTGTATTTTTTTAAACATGTGTGTGTTGTACTTTCAAATATGTTGCTTATCGCCTTCTCCATCGCATTTGAGAGCAACTAGAGGGGGGTGAATAGGTGATCTTGTAAAATTCAACTCTAAATAGCCACAAAACTTGGTTATAGAAATGTTAGTGTGACTAAGTAGTTGAGAAGCGAGTTCTTGTGGGCAAAACAATCACAAAGAGATCAACACAAGAGACACGCGATTTTATCCCGTGGTTCGGCCAAGTAACACTTGCCTACTTCCACGTTGTGGCGTCCCAATGGACGAGGGTTGCACTCAACCTCTTTCAAGTGATCCAATGATCAACTTGAATACCACGGCTTTTCTTCCTTATATCTTTTTCCCGTTTGTGAGGAATCTCCACAAATTGGAGTCTCTCGCCCTTACACGATTGATCACAAAGAACGCACAAGAGTAAGGTTGGGAAGAGCAACGCACACAAGACTCAAATCCACAACACAACCACGCACACAAGTCACAACTTGAGCTCAAAATACAACGCACGGAGTTCTCAACTCAAATGGAGCTCAAGTCACTATCACAAAGAATCAAATGCGTGGAGTTGGAGTCTTGGAGTCTTAGAATGTTTCTTGTAAGCTTGTATCACTCCTTCATGCGCC